>NC_140989.1:134301772-135601091 GCF_052327205.1 Somniosus microcephalus | reverse complement strand
GCTCTCTCTTCCCCCCGTCGCGCGCTCTCTCTTCCCCCCCCCCCCTGCCGCGCGCTCTCTTCCAACAACAACATGCCCTCGAAAAAGCCTCGGCACCGCCGGGCACTCCAGCTAGTCTATTATAAAGGATGCGATAAGTGGTCACTTAGAAACTGTTAGTAAGATTGGGCAGAGTCAACATGGATTTATGAAAGGGAAATCCTGTTTGACAAACCTATTGGAGTTCTTTGAGGATGTAACTAATGGAGTAGACAAGGGGGAACTGGTAGATGTGTATCTGGATTTTCAGAAGCCCTTCGATAAGGTCCCACACAAGAGGTTGATGAACAAAATTAGGGCACATGGAATTGGAGGTAATATACTAGTGTGGCGGAACCACCAGAGGATTACAGACAATTGTACATAATTCCTTTTACAGCAATGTAGTACAGCTGGGGGCTGCACCTTTAATGTATCTGTTAACTGTACTCGGGCTTCTTTCCTGTACTCCGCGTGATGACGTCATGCCGTCCGTCACGTGATCTCTCAACGGCGGAAAGAACGTGATGACGTCATGACGTCAGAGCTCGGAACCTGCTAGCAGTTTCCAGAGAGGCTTTCAAGCAGACCAGACCTATTTGCATTGTATCCTACAGTTTCCTGTACAGCTTCGTTTGTTTATTAAATTTTATTGTTTTTGATTTTCTGAGTCGATCTCAATTCTTCGGCTAGGAACCCCAGTTCCTACACTAGCATGGATTGAGAATTGGTTAACAGACAGAAAACCAAGAGTAGGGATAAACGGGTCTTTTTCAGGATGGCAGGCTGTGACTAGTGGGGTACCGCAAGGATCGTTGCTTGGGCCCCAGCTATTCACAATCTATATCAATAATTTGGATGAGGGGATTAAATGTAACATTTCCAAATTTGCTGATGATACAAAGCTAGGTGGCAGTGTCAGTTGCGACGAGGATGTGAAGAGGCTTCAAGGGGATGTCAACAGGCTCAGTGAGTGAGCGAGAACATGGCAGATGGAATATAATAATGTGGATAAATGTGAAGTTATCCACTTTGGTAGAAAAAACAGAAAGGCAGAGTATTTCCTAAATGGTGAAAGATTGGGGAATGCAGATGCTCAAAGGGACCTGGGTGTCCTTGTACATGAGTCACTGAAAGTGAATGTGCAGGTGCAGCAAGCCATTAGGAAGGCAAATGGTATGCTGGCCTTCATTACAAGAGGATTTGAGCACAGGAGTAAATAAGTCTTACTCCAATTATACAGGGCTTTGGTGAGACCACACCTGGAGTACTGTGTACAATTTTGATCTCCTTACCTAAGAAAGGATATACTTGCCATAGAGGGAGTGCAATGAAGGTCCACGAGATTGATTCCTGGGATGGCGGGATTGTCGTATGAGAAGAGATTCAGTAAACTAGACCTGTATTCTCTTGAATTCAGAAGAATGAGAGGGGATCTGATTGAAGCGTACAAAATTATTACAGGGCTTGATAGGATGGATGCTGGGAGAATGTTTCCCTTAGCTGGGGAGTCTGGAACCAGGGGCCACAGCCTCAAGATAAAGGGTAGGCCATTCAGGACTGAGATGAGAAGAAATTTCTTCACACAGAGGGTGGTGAATCTTTGGAATTCTCTACCTCAGAGGGCTGTGGAGGTTCAATCATTGGATATATTCAGAACGGGTCGATAGATTTCTGACTAGTAAGGGCATCAAGGGATATGGCGATAGGGCCGGTGAATGGAGTTGAGGCAGAAGATCAGCCATGATCTCATTGAATGGCGGAGCAGGCTCGAAGGGCCGACTGACCTACTCCTGCTCCTATTTCTTATGTTCTTATTAATAGGCCCTGTTTGCTTGTTCAGGTGGAAGTAAAAGATGCCATGGCATTTCTTTGAAGAAGAGCAGAGAGATTTCCCAGTGTCCTGGCCAATATTCTTCCCTCAGCTAACCCCACCAAAACTGATAAACCGATTGTTCATCTCATTACTACTTCAAAGGACCTTGCTGTGAATAAATTGGCTGCTGCATTGCCGACAAAACAACAGTGGCTACACTTCAAAATTAATTGATTGTGCAAGACACTCTTTTGGACATCTTGAGGACATGAAAGGCACCATATAAGTGCAAGTCTCTTTTTGTATTCAAAAGAACTTTCTGGTTGTTTAACTCTTTCATGATCTGTTCAAGATGATTGTGTTACTTCAGCTGATTTTGACAACTGGCTGCATTTCACTGCCACTGTACAAGATTATCTGTTTGGTAATTCAGTCCAATGAAGTGTCTGGCGTAAATTATATTGATCACCCTCAGAAGTGATGGTGCGTAGTGTGAATCCCATGCAGATATAAATAGGTCTCTGGTTCACCCAGAGCAGACGATTTCGATTTCCTTTACACTAAGTCATGCTTCAGCTCACAGGGAGTGAGAGTGCTTGACTGCAGGAGTTGACGTTTGTGTGGAGTCCAAGAAAAGCACCTGGTAAGAGCTCGCAGGTAACAATGCAGGAAACTAGTGGAGGCGGAGGGAAGGGGGTACCTGAGCAGGGGATAGTCTCAATCTTTGTGATAAAGAAATCCATGAGCTCCTCACGTTTGGCATTGCAGGTGAAGATTGGGGAACAGAAGAGAGTTGGAGGAGGTGGTTTGCTCTTGCCCTCCAGGACAACAGTGGAAGGATTTGGGTGAGAAAAGGGAGATGCAGTGTTGCTTTAGATGATCAAGTCAATCCTGATGAAGAAGCAGGGCAGTTGTGCATCAGGTGTGCTCCTACATGTAGTCCTCAGCTATCGGGACACCAAGATGAGAATTATGCCAGGGGACGCTGCGAATGGGGGATTTGGAAGGGATGAGGGCATTGAGGGTCGAGGAAAGGGATTTGTTAAGATATAATCTGCAGCAGATACATCGAAACAGCTGAAAGGACAGAGAAGTAGAATTTGAGAGTTTGAGAGCATGTTGGAAAGGGAGCTGGGGGATAGTTGTAGCAGCAGTGAGGGATTGTAAGGGATTTGAAGCTGGCAGGGTGATGTGGATATTGAGGGAAATGAAGCAGTTATCAGAAATAGCTTTGTCGGCGACAGAAATCTTGGCGGTGGAAAGGCCTTTCTAAACACTGAGATGAAGGGATAAATGCAGGAGTTTAGATGGCGCGTGAGGTTCAGTAAAGACAAATCCAAGGGGGGGGGGGGCGGTAGGTTAATTTTAGTAAAGGTTGAAATCATCAAGGATGAGATCTGGTATTTTCTTTTTAAGTCTGCCATGTGAAACATAGAGAATGTTGGCACATGTATGTGTGTTCTGATCCCGTTAAAACAGCGGAGACTGAGAGCATATGTGAAATTCATATGCCCAGGGCAAGATGCATTTTTATTGCCCACTCGCAGCGTCCCCTGGCATAATCTTGTACAGGTACATTTATTGCTGGTTATACATTTGACAGCCTTTAGTAGCTATTCACTGCTCTGATGGGGAAAGCACAGCCAATTTTGGCTTCAACTGAAATTTTCATTCACTAACAGAGCCCTTGAGGGGTTGCATTATAAATGATGAGCCATCGGAGCTGGACTAGTGAAGGTAAGATTACGTTTTCCGCCAGATAATTCTCCTAGTACATGACGTTCTGCTTATGACAATCGACAGGTTCTTGTAACTTCTCAATACCTGTAGACATCACTGAACGATTCTACAGTTTAGAGTTGCATAAAACAGTGTTTTAAATGATGTAAAGAAACACGATCACTCAGTGTGATGGAGCAGAATATCAGGAGCCACAAACTGTTGTGCATGGAGCGGTGGGACATGGGATTGTACTCCCACATTAACTTGGTAATCTCAGTCAGATATTGCTGTGGGGAAGCATTCGATCTTGGTGCCTTAACATGGACAAGGAAGGAGAGCCAGAGTCCCCTTGTTCAGCTGTTGGAAGGCGATTTCCTGCTGGGAGGACAAGATATTATGGGCCAGATTTTGCTGCATAGCAGGGCACCTAATATGGTATCTGCCATTAGTTGGTCTTGCCCTTGCACGGTTCATTTCACTTTTTTTGCATGGCAAGTTGCTGAAAGTGCGAGCTGATAATGGTGCAGCCCGGGAAACCGGGCATCTGGGACCTGAGTGAACAGGACAAGTCACTGTGTATCTCCTTAACCAATCAGATTGAAGGATTGTGAAATTAACAGCGCAAGGATTAAGAAGGAAGTGTAAATTAGAATGGGTGAATTTAAAGTTAAATCTATTGCCGATCCTTCATCGTCGCTGGGTCAAATTCCTGGAACTCCCTACCTAACAGCACTGGGAGCACCTTCACCACACAGACTGCTGTAGTTCAAGAAGGTGGCTCACCACCACCACCTCAAGGGCAATTAGGGATGGGCAATAAATGCTGGCCTTGCCAGCAGTGCCCACATCCCATGAATGAATAAAAAAAAATTCTGGCCTCTTGAGCATCCCTCATTTTAATCGCTCCACCATTGGTGGCCGTGCCTTCAGCTACCAAGGCCCTAAGCTCTGGAATTCCCTCCCTAAACCTCTCTGCCTCTCTTCCACTCTTCCTTTAAGATGCTCCTTAAAACCTACTTCTTTGACCAAGCTTTTGATCACCTGTTCTAATATCCCCTTTTGTGGCTTGGTGTCAAGTTTTGTTTGATAATCACTCCTGTGAAGCGCCTTGGGACGTTTTACTATGTTAAAGGCGCTATATAAATACAAGTTGTTGTTATTTTCCAGTCTAAATCTCACTTGGAAAGTTTTATTTCAGACAGCTACGGGGGTTACATTCCTGTTCTTGCTAGAGTCCAAATCGGGAAACATGCCCTACTTGGAGAAAGAAAGGGTGCGAATGCATCAGAGCTGCAGGAGATTTTGGTTGCCTTGAAAATATTGGATCTTTACTCTTTGCCGTAGGGGCTAATAATGCCTTTACTGGTTACAAAGTAATTCAACAGATCATGAGATTGCCCAAGCAATTCTTATGGCCAAGACCGAGGCCATAATCCCAGCTGGAGTTTCTTTGATGTTGTAGGAGATGTTTTTTAACAGCTTTCTCATCATTTATTATTAATAGAGAACTGGCTAGGATGGAAGGAAGAAACAATACAACAACAGTGTACACTGCCACCACCTAACGGCAGGCCAGCTGGCCTGGTATTGCACAGCTTCTCACTGTTGGAAAACCCTCAGGAAGATGCAGTGCGCAAAAGAGAAATTTAGTCAGGTGGATGCCTTGTAGTCTTAAAGAAGTTTATTCAAAATATATACAGCTTGTCCCTTGTGTGCATCCAGTAGGGCTCTGCAGGATAATCTTTTCCATTTTTTAGGCCTTTGTTTGTGCCGGTGTTCGTCCAGTTGCTTGAAAGTGTGACACACGAGCTGATTTTAATTTTTATCTTCCTCAGAGATTTGAGCACAACATTCTAGGCTGATGCTCCAGTACTCTGTTGAGGGAGTGCTGCACTGTCGGAGGTGCCGTCTTTCGCATGAGATGTTAAACCGAGGCCCCGTCTGCTCTCTCAGGTGGACGTAAAAGATTCCATGGCGCTATTTTAAAGCAGAGCTGGGGAATTCCCCCTGGTGTCCTGGCCATTATTTACCCCTCAATCAACATCACAAAAACAGATTATCTGGTCATTACCACATTGCTGTTTGTGGGACCTTGCTGTGCGCAAATTGACTGCCATGCTTCCTACATTACAACAGTGACTACACTTCAGAAGTAATTCATTGGCTGTAAAGCACTTTGGGACATTCTGAGGTCGTGAAAGGTGCTATATAAATGCAACTCTTCCATTTCTTTTCAAATTGGCACTACTACCAGAAGCCTATGACCTCTCACCCCTTAGTGCAAGATGTGGGAACACAAATGCACTGCAGAATGTATTTTTGATGGGGAACAGCCCATCATGTCCAGGATAATAATGATGTTTGCCAGCATAAAATTAGTACATGATCCTTAATCAGTTCCTGTACTGAAATAGATGGCACATGTCTGTGATTTGAAGCCCTTGATTCAGTGGAATCCACTATATTGAGTATTTCTGGTCTTAATTCAGCTTAATGTTCCTCTCCAAGTTATTGAATGAAAGATTATTGTAGTATTTTGCTTCCATGTAATTACGTCAATGAATCAGAAAAATGCATGCCTTTTGAGCACTCAGTTTTTACACGGCTAGGACAAGGGAGTTACAATTTGGACTTTTGTCTGAACAGCTCAAAGGTAGTTATCATAACCAGACTCAGTCTGGTTTTGGGATGAAACAAAACATGCACTCTTATACATGTCATGTATTGGTTAGCATGACCAAGTTTAAGAATCAGCCCCTAATTGCAGTTTATTGCTCATTAGAGAGCATGTGATACCCATCAAGTTGCCTGATCTCTTCCAAAAGGTAGAAAATACACACAGTCCAATTTATGCAGGATGAAGCTACATGTCCGGATAGATTTACAGGTTAACTGACGCACAGAAGTCAAATCAAACAGCAAAATACTGAAACAGCACATTATTTTAAAAAGCTAATTAGAATCAATCCACAAGGGGTTAATATACCACTTTTTAAAGAATGTGTTTCTTACATAGTTTGATAACCAACAGAGGTACTGGATGAAACAGGCTTTTGCAGACATCCACAATATGCTCTTCTATCAGGATGGCACAAGTCCATTGAGCTCAGAATTTTTACCTGAACTAAAAATTAGTATCCCAGTTTTTGTACTGTTTTAAGAGTCTTCAAAGACACCTGTGAATACAATAAATATGAAATATTGAATAGAATGCTAATGAACAATTTATCACTGATTTTCCATGTCTTAAGTACCTGCTAAGGCCTCAACAACGTCCCGTTTAATTGGTACAAAATTCCTGTATCCTGACTCATTCTCGGATCAATGGGCCTGGTTCTCATCGGCAATCCATTTACTGTCATCCAATTTGAACCCCAGTGAGGGAGGCCAGCTTCCAATTTTTCTTCTTGACAATTTACTATAGTTGATAGAGACAAAAGGTTTTCTATTATCACATAGGGTTATCAAGATGGATGGTTTAAAAAGCTGCAATCAACCTGCATCCAAACAGTTAGAGAACTGATCAAATGTGTCCATGACTACAAGAGGCTTAGGGATATGAAATCTGAGAAATGTTGAAGGACCATTGCAGCAGTAACTCGTCATCGATAACTGGTTTTAACTGGTCTTTCTAGAAGTTAGAGGTTGCCTAAGGCAGAAATTGATCACAGTGATATAATTCAGACATGGATTCTTTGGGTCTGTTTTGTCCCTGGATAGCTGGCGAACCCAGACAGGGACAACATTATTCCATATAGCTTCATGAGAAACGTACCTCGTACTTGGACAAATCTATTTCAAAAATGTGCTTTACTGATCATTCTTGAACAGTAGGTACGTGAGCTTAAGTTGAATCTAACCAACTCTCTGTTCCTCAATTCCTGCTCAGTCCACCTGCATTAAGGTTTATTTTTGATCAGGAAATTATGGATCTGCTTTTTGTCATCAACACAATGCATCATGCTGTGCCAACAACAGAATAATTTCAGATCAAATGATCACAATACTTTGATCGGTATTAATTATGAAGTCTGCTTAATGATTTACTTTATAAAAAAAAAGAGTCGCTATTAATCCAGTGTGGACTTCGGACGAGCGAGAGGAGGCAGAGTGAGTGAAAAACGCACTCGCTGGTCTCGAATTCTGGCTTCGGGTATTTTAAGTCCAGGTCCTTATGAACATTTGATTAGCAGGTTTCCCACCACCCGAATGTGCCGAAAACTTTATGAATGTAAGTTCCAAGGGCCTCCAGAGGCCTATTTAAAGCAGGGATTTTCCTTTTAAAGGAGTTTGCATTCCCTCTTGGAGATTGAGTTATGCAGAGACGTTAGAGAAGCTGAGATTGTTCTCCTTGGAGCAGAGATGGTTAAGAGGAGTTTTGATAGAGGTATTCAAAATCATGAAGCGTTTTGATTGAGTAAATAAGGAGAAACTGTTTCCAGTGGCAGAAGGGTCGGTAACCAGAGGAAACAAATTTAAGGTAACTGGCAAAAGAACCTGAGGCGAGATGAGGAGAATTTTTTTTTATGCAACAAGGTTTTATGTACTGGAATGCACTACCTGAAAGAGTGCTGGATGCAGATCGAATAATAACTTAACAAAAGAAAATTGGATATCTACCCAAGAGGGAAACATTTGCAGGGCTATGGGGAAAGAGCAGGTGAGTGGGGCTAATTGGATAGCTCTTTCAAAGAGCAGGCACGATAGGCCGAATGGCCTCCTTCTGTGCTGCATCATTCTATGATTGCTGCAAGAAGATTTATTTGTAGACAGATGAGTTGGAAGCATGTCTCCAGGTTCCCTGAGGCTCCCCGGTGGCAGTGGTTGAATAGGTGAGGTTGAGGTCAGAAGTTCTCTTTCTGACGAGTGGGAGGGGAGTTCCCAAGCATGACATCCACCCGACCTGGAGTGGTGGTTGAGATCGTCATTTCCAGGAATATCACCCCTAGAACCTGGATCCAGTGCAGGAAGTGCTTTGTTGACTTCAAACGGGCATCAAGGATGAGAAGAACTCGTTATTTCTCCATCTCTCTCAATAACACCTGGCAACAGTCCTTCCTAACCCCCCTCCCCGAGCACTCTGAACAATTTCCCTCCCTAGCAACTCATTCGTTGCCACACATCACAAGGGTACATTTGTTAACCTATGACCCTCCCTATCTCTGTAAAGTCCTCCATCCCTACATCCCTCTGAGATCTCTGCGCTCCTCCAATTCTGGCCTCTTGTGCATTCCGGATTTTAATTGATTCACCATTGGTGGTCGTGCCTTCAGCTGCCTAGGACCAAAGCTCTGGAAGTCCCTCCTGAAACCTCTACGCCTATCTATCTCTCTCTCTCTTCCTTTAAGCCTTTCCTTAAAACCTTCCTCTTTGACCAGGTTTTGATGTCATCTGCCCTCATATCGCCTTCTGTGGCACGGTATCAATTTTTTTTTGATAATGCTCCTGTGAAGCACCTTGGGATGTTTTACTATGTTAAAGGTGCTATATAAAAACAATTCATTGTTGTCTATGTTAGCAATCTTTGCAGTGAGGATGGAAGCTCAAAAGGCTGCCGTCCAGACTCTTGGCTCTACCTTCAAGAGACTAGTGGACCGAATAGTTAGGGACTTTGAAGGCATCACTCATTTCCTGCAGGCTGCTCTCCCGCAGGATAAGTGTGGCCCATGGCAGTGGCACGCTGGGGATGGGCGTGTTGGCCACTCTCAGGATGTCTGCCTGCTTTTCACCCCTCAACCAATACCCGCCATCGTGCCAGAAAGCCAGCTGAACCTGACTGCCTTGGCAGCAGCTGAGGAGCTGCAGTCCACAGCTGGGCCCTCACAGGTCTGAGCACCAAGAACTACCCGGTCACAAGCATCTCAATGGTCCCAACATGAGGAAGAGCAGCCTTTCACCAGCATTGCCGAGTCCACCAGGGGTTGTGGGGGGGGGCGGGAGGGGTTGCTTGGGGGAGGAGGGGGAAGCACCTCATCGGAGTAGTTGGAGTCAGTAAACCTTAGTTTAAGAAAGACACTTTAGGTTGATACTTGGGTGAGAGAAGAATTCAAGGGAATTTCTGTGTTTCCCATTAAATGAAGCATCTTTCTCACATTTGGTATTTTTCATTGTGTCTTTTCACAGTAAATGCTGAGTCTGCATTGTCAGTGGGTCATTGATATGAAAATTGGCTGACTGCTTTCAATGTTTTTTAATGTATTACATAGAATTTACAGCACAGAAACAGGCCTTTTGGTCTGTTTATGCTCCACATGAGCCTCCTCCCACCCCTCTTCATCTAACCCTATCAACTTATCCTTCTATTCCTTTCTCCCTCATGTATTTATCTAGGTTCCCCTTAAAATGCATCTATGCTATTCACCTCAACTACTCCCTGTTGTAGCGAATTCCACATTCTTACCACTCTCTGGGTAAAGTTTCTCCTGAGTTTTTTTTAATTCATTCATGGGATCTGGGCTTCATATTGCCCAACCGCTGCAGTCCCTGCGATGAAGGCACTCCCACAGTGCTGTTAGGGAGGGAGTTGCTTATTAGATTTATTGGTGACTATCTTATATTTATGGCCCCTAGTTTTGGTCTCCCCCACAAATGGAAGCATCTTCTCTATGTCTACCCTATGCAACCCCTTCATAATTTTAAAGACCTCTATCAGGCCACCTCTCAGCCTTCTCTTTTCTAGAGAAAAAAGCCCCAGCCTGTTCAGCCTTTCCTGATGGGTATAACCTCTCGCTTCTGGTATCATCTTTGTAATTTTTTTTTACACCTTCTCCAGTGCCTCTATATCCTTTTTATAATGGCCCAGAAATTTGGGTCGGGGGCTTCCCGCGGGTGCAAGCCCCCAACCTGCACTTACCTTGCGCGCCGGCAGTTGAGCTGTAGGGCCCCGTGGAATTCCGCTCCGGGGCCTGGCCCAGCTGCCGGCGCCGCTGTGCTTGCATGTCCCAGGGGCGCAGTTAGTGCGATGCATCCCCTGGGATCACGTGAGCCATGGGCAGCTAATTGGAGGAGGGAAAAGCCCATTCATAAGATTGACAGGAAGACCTGTCTAAACTTATGAATACTACGGGCTTCAAAATAGCATTAAACCTTCAAATAATATTTTTTTTAAATCACACTTTTTCAATAAACTACAAATTACATTAAATAACTATCTTAAACAATAATTTAAATTTTTGAAAAAATATTTTTATAAAAAAACAGGGCTAAAAATAAACTTACCTTGCTTCAAAGTATTTAAAAATAATAAACCTGTGGAAAAAATGTTTTAATTTTAATTAATTGACCACTTACCTTGTCTGCTTTTTAAATGTGTAAATCCTGCAGGCTTAACCTCGCGTGAAAACCTGCAAAAAAAAAACCTAAGTTCAAAGCGCACGCGCAGCCTCCCCTGTGCGCGCGTTCGACCTCTGAACCCCTTCGTTCAGAGGATCGGAAATGCCGGTTTCCCGCGCATGCACAGTGCATGCAGGAAACCCGCACTTCCATTTGGCCTACAGGTGAGTACCCCGTGCGTACTCACCCGTGGAGAGCCGAATTTCTGGGCGAATATGTCGACCAGACAGTACTCTCCTAAGTCTACTGCGCTATAGCTCTCAGTTTTCTTCTCCTCCCTCCCCCAAATATCCATTGTTAATATAACTGGATTTAATATTAGGTATAAAAACCAATATATAATTTGTTTGGTTAAATAATTATCATGCCTTTGTAGTTGAAATCAATGCAGTCAAAAATATGAGAAAACATCTTAAGAGACACATTTTTTAATACAGTGCTGTATGAATTAATTAGTTACAAACGTCTATCAATAGGGATTTAGGTCAATGATAAATTGTCTTGTCATCAGGCAAGCCAGGAGGACATGTTTTGACCTGTATCCCATTGCTCAAATGACTGCAAAGATCATTTCAATAACAAAACAGTTGCTGGAGGTATCTGGAAGATGCTGTTGGTGTTGAGCTTATTCGGCATTTATAATGATTGTGTGGGAAAATAATAGGTGCAAATAAAACTCGTGTCTCAACAGACAAAATGCTATCACATAGCAGCTTCAATTGATTTCCCCCCCCCCCCACCCCACCCACCCATGGAGGATTGTATGGGGGGAGGGGGAGTTACTTTATGCATTTAGTATTCATTCTTGGGATGTAGGTATTGATGGCAAGGCCGACGGTTATTGCCCATTCCTAGTTGCCCGAAAGAAGTATTGTTGGGCCGCCGCCTTCACACTAGACACTAACAGCATTCTCTTCTCGCATGATAACACTTATAGAACCAGCAACTGTCTCTGGCCTCCTTCCTCACTTCACATTCCATTCATCACCTCCACACCTTGATTCCACCTTGCTTCTTTGCCAGCTTAGCCGATACACTAGAGCAGAAGCCCTACGCATGGCCACTTTTTCCTTTTCGATAGGCACTCGCTAATTCTCGCCCACTCTTTCTGCAGGACAAAACAGCACACAGTACAAGGGAGAGGAGGAGCAAGACTGGGGGAATGAACATCTGATATCATAACCCTTACCCAAATTGAGCAGGAACCCCTAAGCTTTAATGGCCCAGCAAAAGCTATGAGCATCGAGGAAGGCGATGCTGGCAGTTTAGCTGTGTAAGAGGTCTGCCTATTACTTGTAATCCTTCATTTACCTCAACCAATTATAAATTCACCCAGCATGACCACTTCAAGTTGCATTCTGAAGACTGTCAGCTGCTGCTGTCCAGTTTGTCATTGCCATGCTAACTTTGCTCCCTTTTAGTCCTTCTTAGCAGCAAGAGCTTCCTGAAGGGAACACCTTGGAGGAGGACAATCCCCCTGAGGATGCATCTCTGTGCTGGTGCTTGGGATGCATTGTCACGCGCGCCATCCATCCCAAGCACCATCACAGAGATTGGCATGGGTTAGGTAGCAAGTTTGAGGAGATGCCACCTGCTGAAGCACCCGGCATGAGTGAGCAGCACCAGGTGGCGGTGGTGGCAGGGACAAACCAGGAGACAGCTCACCAGAGTGCGGTCCTCCCCCAGCACTGTTGAGCAGGATAGAGATGAGGACTTCAGGAGGCCCAGTTGGGAAAAGAAAAAGGAGCAGTTGCATCACATATTGGAAGGCCTGCCAGGAGTTTCAGCATCAACTTGCATTTATATAGCGCCTTTGGCATAGTAAAACATCCCAAGGTGCTTCACAGGAGCGATTAACAAACAAAATTTGACACTGAGCCACATAAAGAGATATTAGGGCAGATGGCTTGGTTAAAGAGGAAGGTTTTAAGGAGCGTCTTAAAGGAGGAAAGAGAGGCGGAGAGGTTTAGGAAGGGAATTTCAGAGCTTGGGGTCTCGGCAGCTGAAGGCACAGCCGCCAATGGCAGAGTGTGTGTGAAAGCATGGAGGACTCCACTTCCTGCCTCTCTCTCTCTCTCTCTCTCTCTCTCTTCCTTTAAGATGCTCCTGAAAACCTACCTCTTTGACCAAGCTTTTGGTCATCTGCTCTAATTTCTCTTTGTGGCTCGGTGTCAAATTTTTGTCTTATAATACTCCTGTGAAGCGCCTTTACTACGTTAAAGACGCTATATAAATACAAGTTGTTGTGTTATCTCACATGGCATCAGCACTCTGCGCTCTACCTAGGAGAGTGTGGCCATCTCCATGAGCACTGTAGCATAGTCCTCCCAACAGGATTCTTTGGTAGTAGCTCAACAGGCTGCCGTGCAGACTCGAGACTCCCATTTGGAGAGACAGGTGTCACTCATCTTCTGCTGACTGCTCTAGATCAGTGGAAGCGATGAGCCACAGTCCCAGTGGAGTGGCAGTGGTGTAATGGGAGCCCTGTTTCAGGATGAATATCTATTCCTTCGCCACCCTTCAACCAATACCCGCCAATGGTGCCAAGAATTCAGCTGGGCCAGATTGCCTTGGCAGCAGCTGAGGTGCAGAAGTCTGAGCCGGGGCCTCTCAGGCTCCAGCAGAAAGACAGCCATCAACCTCCACGCACCGAGCAGAAACATGCAAACCAACCTCATCCCCATCGACAACACACCAGCAATTAGGCCACAGCCAGCACACCCTACTAAGCAGAAATCCTGCCACCGATCCCTCCGCCTGAGTTGAAATCAGACCACCTCCACCACTGAGAAATCAGTTGACAAACCACAACTTCCCTCCCACTGTCCAGAAACCCCCCTTGAACCCCACCCCCTCCCCCTCCCCCTCCCCAACCTCCTCAATCAGTTGACAAACCAACATCTTCCCTCCCACTGACCAGAAACTCCACAACCCCCTCCCGCAGCAGAAATTTAGACAAACCTCTCCACCCTACATCGAGGGCAAATTCCTGTTCCAACTCTCCTTCCCCTCCTTTTCCCCCTTCCCCATCTCCATCTCGTCCCACTATGAAGAAAAATAAAATCTAAAAAGCTGAAATAGTGACTTACAACTCAATTCAACCGCTGCACTGCAGGAATATTGAGACACACAGCAGCAACACACTTAGTGAGAAGAGAAAGGAGCCTTGTGTACTAATGATGGGCTGTCACCACACATCATATTTTAGTGCCAAAAAAAATCAAGGCAAGTGCTGGTAAATAATAACCCTGTTTATTCAGTGGCGGCTGCCTGGGGAGTCAAAGTTCCAATTGACATCAGAACAAGATGTCTTTTGTTGTGTTTTCTATTCTAAACAATGGCAAGAATGATCATTAGACTCTGACTTTCCACCCCCATGATGTTTCCAGAGGTGGCCCTTTAATAATCAGTCATTTTTTTTCATGTGATTGTACAGGTGACCTTTATTTGAACTGTTGATTAATCATTTGACAGCAGGCATGTTTGGTAATTAACTGATAATTAATGACTGTGACTGACTTTGGGAGAAATACATAAGGTGAAAGAGATGAAAGGTGTCAGTTTTTCAGCCTATTTCAAGATAACAATTTTGAAATATTTGTCACTAAGTAAATATGTATAATGTATAAGATTGGGAAAGTAATGAAGTATTCTGTAAAATGTCAATGAGGTCGGGATTCATGTGTCTAATTCTTTTTATGACTTTGCAAATATGAAAAGATGATCACAAGTCTTGTCATAAATTATGTTGGATTGTCTTGCAGGAAGTACTAATGGGTAATATTCTTTAATTGGCAAGACTAATGGCCCATTCATACTGGAGCCTTTGATTTACATTTGTAATGAATTTGCTGATGCTGAATTAAAAGCTGGAATGTAAATATTGTAGAGAAAACAGATCTACAGTTGACGTGAAGCAAAGAAGGCCTGTCTCAGCATCTCAAGTCGACAGCAAGTCTTCAGCAATTAACTGTAGTACGTACTTCCCTGCAATACAAAGGCTCTGACTATTAACCCTAGCTGTTCAATAGGTGCTTTAGAATTAATGCCAAAATGTAACATAGAAAATGGTACATTTTTAGACCTGACCCAGCCGTGGAATTTCCTGTGTTGGCACAAGCCTGAAGTTCCATCTGAAATTGCGCCCATTCCGCCGATGTCAAATTCCGCTCAAATTTCCTGCCAAGTGGGTGTGAATCAGCGTAAACAATCGACGCCCAAAGATAGTGCTGAACCTGCACTGTCCATTTCTTCTTCAAGTATAAAAAATTAAGGTTTCAACTCATTCAACCATTACTCTCACACATTAAGCACAGCATGTTTAAGAACCTGCAATCAGGGATGCTTTTAAATTTTTAATGTGACTTGTACTGATGCCATAAAAATGCATTTGAAACAACATAAAATACAGAGCAGGTCTCGGGGAGGATAAATTATTAAAAAAACCACTCAAAACACCAGAAAAAATTATTTTGGTTCCTGCTGCGCCTGAATATCTGGTGGCAATTTGAAGGGAGCCTCTGAACAAAGCACAATTGCAGGAAACTCGCGTATATGAGGCTCTAACTTGGGGGGGGCAGGGCCATTATTATGGACGGAGGAAGGCCTATGTTAAAATACTGTTAACCACATAATCAAAATCATCATACATTCAGTCTTCTGAAAAGAAATAAAATACCTCTTACTAAATCACACTCTGATATACTGTGACCTTTACTGTAATATTTTCTATTCTAGGATAGAAACAATGTTCCCCTCCACCCCCAACACTATCATAGCTTTTATAAGGCTCAGTGATTTTCTTTCAGACTCGATCTAATTGCATACATTCAACATAGTGATCAGTGCAGTAGTATGGTTTATCACACACCTTTAATTACATAGTATTACACAATATTTACAGCACAGGTTTTTTGTGCATAAAATGATGATATATCATCTTGCCAAATACTGTAGCACAGATCAAAATCAGCTGGCACTCAATTACAATGGTTATTTTTTTTTAGAGGAACAGTCAGACAATCACATGTCTTCATGTGTCTTGGTCTTCAGGTTGCGCACATGGTCCATGCTGGTGTTTATGCTCCACATGAGCCTCCTCCCCCCCCCCCCCCCACTCTTCATCTAACCCCATCAATGTATGACTCCAGCAACCTCAGCTCATTCAAGGTTCTTTTGGTGCCAATTTTCCTTCGTCATGTCATGAAAAAGAAAGGAAGGTTTACGTTTATAAAGCACCTTTCATGACCTCAGGACATCCCGAAGTACTTTTGAAGTGTGAAGTGTGGTCACTGATGTAATGTAGGAAACACGGCAGCTAATTTGCCCACAGCAAGGTCCCACAAACAGCGGTATGACAATGACCAGATCATCTCTTTTGGTGATTGTTGGTTGAGGGATAAATATTGACCCGGGACATTAATGATGCATTTATGTTGCAAATGCCATGAAAGGGGTTTGTGTTTGGACAGGGGGGAATAATGTACATGTGTATTGCAGAAATTTGTGCCACTTGCTCTGATTCTATAGGGCTCATCGGCACATCTAACTGCAAATGTACACATTAGGGGCAAGGTGGATTATCTAACTTGGCAGTAATCTTCAGGCTTCAAGTGAAGCATTTTCCACGTACCAAGGAGTGTTCCCCTCTTTTTGTTGGCCCTGGGGAATCATGTGCGCAACCTGAAGACCATGACACATGAAAACATGTGATTGTCTGACTGTTCCTCTAAAAAAAGATAACCATTGTAATTGAGTGCCAGCTGATTTTGATTTGTGCTACAGTATTTGGCTGGATGATATATCATCATATTATGCATAAAAAACCTGTTCAGCGTTTGTGGGGATGACGGAAAGGAAGCGCAGAAAGCAGGGTACCTAAACTAATTATCTATCTTGATTCTGTATTTTTTGCACACGCCAGGAGCATGCCCAAGTAGTAAAACTTCAGAACTGTGGAATGGCTTTTCAGCACCAATTGACGCCTAATTCCACCACCGTAACATCACCCACCGACACCCATTACCTCAGCCCATTTGGAACTGAAACACTCATTCACACCTAAGTCACCTCCAGACTGCGTTACTCTTCTAGTCAGTCTCCCATCCTCCAGCCTCTCTAAATTACCAACGCTCTGCTGCTCTGTTCCTTTCATGCACCAAATCCCACTCACCCATCACCACTTGTCCTCTGACTATTTCTCCTTACGTTAGACACTTTACGACATTAATGGCGCTATATAAATCCAAGTTGTTGAGGGTATGGTAGCGTAGTGGTTATGTTACTGGACTAGTAATCCAGAGGCCTTGACTAATTACCCAAAAGAGCATGAGTTTAAATCCCACCACGGCACAGTTTAAAGATTTGAATTCAATTTTTTAAAATCTGGAAACAAATAGCTGATTTCAGTAAAGTTGACCATGAAGCTCCACTAATGTCCTTTAGGAAAGGAAACCTGCTCTCCTTACTCGGTCTGGCCTATGTGTGACTCCAGTCCCATACCAACGTGTTGACTCTAACAAGCCTCTCGATAATAACATCACTGGAGGTGGGCAGTAAATGCTGGCCTTGCCAGTGACGCTCACATCCCGAAAATGAATTTTTTTAACACAGGACAACGGTTACGAACATACGAATTAGGAGCAGGAGTAGGCCCCTCGAGCCTGCTCCGCCATTCAGTAAGATCACAGCCGATCTGATTACTCCACATTCCCACCTACCCCCAATAACCTTTCACCCCCTTGCTTATGAAGAATCTATCTATCTCTGCCTTAAAAATATTTAAAGACTCTGCTTCCACCGCCCTCTGAGGAAGAGAGTTCCAAAGACTCACGACCCTCTGTGAGAAAAAATTTCTCCATCTTTGTTTTAAATGGACGACCCCTTATTTTTAAACAGTGACCCCGAGTTCTAGATCCTCCCACAAGAGGAAACATGCTCTCCACATCCACCCTGTCAAGACCCCTCGGTTATATCCGAGAAAGCTGTCAAATCCAATGAAAAAGGTGAGGCGATACTTCCATATTGCAGTCTTACAGTTAGGTTGAATTAACAAGTATGGGAAGCCTCTGACAAGACTGTGGAATGTTAGAATGGGCTTTAACTTGTCCTCCGAGTTCACTATGTGCTCAGTATTAACGGTGGGGAATACATTCCACCATCCATTTTGCTATGCATTGTTTACTTAATGGCTTACCCATGGTGTTTGTTTCATAAGAAACAAATAACTGTCATGATTTACAAAATGATTTGGTATGGTAGATATAAATTGGCAGACCCTTGCAGGTCACCAGGAAAGGAGACAGTGAAATGATTTTAATTTGTGAGTTGGCAAATAAATGAAGGAATATGAATCTAACCAAAATGAAAACAAGCTGCTGCTTTGAGAAGGAGTTGAGGATGAGTTTTGAGAACCACCAATTAGGAAACAAGAGTAAATTGGGTTAATCTATAATGATGGTTTGCAACTCAGTGACTCTGGGTGCTGAAACTAATGCTAATAATAAGACACTTTTCTAAGAAGGTACTTCAAATCACACACAATCCTGGGTTCAAATAGGATATTCATTAATTATTTTCAGATAAAACTAAGGTCACAATTTGGAACCAATGAAAGTCTATCTGGACATAATTCCTGCATTGCCTTCGTGAAACGTGACACCAATTAGCGAGCTGATGAAGGTTAGCGTAAAGCTGAAATAGCAGTAACAGGAGATCTAATGGAACTGGCTTTTAATCAACACCAAAATTCACCGTGTTTCAAGTATCTTAACACAATGTTTGGAACTAGCTATTATAAGCTTTAATTGTTGATAGAACTGATTAGTGTATCTGCCATCATGCAAGGAACACATTCCTGTATTAATCTTTGCCTTTCAAGAGCCAGGTGGTCAAGTGGTGTGATCCTGGATTAAGGTGGAGGACTCAGACTGATAATTGTGAAATTCAATCCAGTGGGAAGATTTTCTCAGTCGAGCATCCAAGAACCATATCTCATTTAAGCAGTGATGAGGATGTCTGGGAGTGGTAGTGACTGAAGATGGAGCATTCACAATTTCCAATATGGAAGGGGGAGGGCTAGTTTTCACTGCAGGATGAATATGTAGCTCCGTTTTATTCTGTGGTGGGGAAGACATTCTCTAACAGGTGATGATCGAGGGTAAAAAAAAGTTGAAAACTCCAAGTTGGGAAATTTTGAGTTGATTGCTAACAGTACTACCCCTAGAAGGATGTCTGCAGCATGAAATATCTGAAATTCAAGGTGGTCTTGAGCATGCTGGTTATTTTTTTTTTGGTTCAGTGTTGTTAGCAGTGTTCTGTAAAAACCGCTCAGAAGATTGCCGAGTGAACTCATTAGATTTAAATACTAGAGTTCCCTTAAAGCTCAGTGATATTGTAGCACTGTAAATGGAGGATTTTAGCAGTAGGCTTGGCTCTGATTCCTCACCAGCACCAACTTGGGGATGGAGTTTTGGGGCGATCTTGGGCACACACCAATTTTTTTCTATTGATCTGCAGCTGAGACAAGGCCTTGCTGACCTGCAGTCAGTTTTTGAGGCGGCAAATGACATTTCAGTGCCATTTTTGATTTTAACCAGCAGGCCATTGCAAGAGGTGGTTGTCTGATGAAAAGGCCTGGTTTTTTGAAGATAATGGGGGTAATTTTAACTTAACTCGCGGGATCGGGTGGAATGCTGGTTTTACACCCCGCCCAATATTACTCTCCTCCGAACTCAGTGTTGCACTCGATCCCATCAGTTTCCCGGCGGCCGGGTTAGATTAAAATTGCTCCCAATGGGTTTGTGTCAGCAGCAATGGACATTCAGTGCTCT
This sequence comes from Somniosus microcephalus, assembly GCF_052327205.1. Classification (NCBI taxonomy): domain Eukaryota; kingdom Metazoa; phylum Chordata; class Chondrichthyes; order Squaliformes; family Somniosidae; genus Somniosus; species Somniosus microcephalus. The sequence continues at coordinate 135,581,372 of NC_140989.1, read as the reverse complement.
GCTGAGCTTGTTGTTTTCAAGGACTACAGCTGGGGAAGAAAGGACGCTCTGGTACACTGATTGCCTCTTATAGAGTGCATGAGCAACCATTCACATGTCAACAACAACTTTATGACAATGCTTTCTTAAGGTAACACACACGATTACCCGGAACCAATAGGACTGGGACCAATGTTACCCGTCATTTTTTTTGGGCTGCACGGCCCCTTTAACGGGCTGCGCAGCCCATTCAAAAGTCCGCGCGTGCGCGTTTTTCTCAATTTTAAAGCTGGCTCACCAGCTGCGTGGGACCCCTGGAGCTCTGCGTGGCTGTGCAGCTTAAAGGGAACATTGACTGGGAGTGATTTCCACAGTGCATAGAGTCTACAGAAGGAGGAAACGGAATGGATTTTGGGATCACTGTGATTTTCTAGTGTGGTGCTAATGTTGCATATAGTTTAATAATAATGTAGTACAAAAGTCCAAGATAATGAGCAGATAAATGGTGCCACAACGGACGAGAAAGCAGCTGAGATTCATAAACACTCCAATTAAATATCAACAGTTAGCTCTTTTTTCCATAAAAAATTGGCAGGTTTTTATTTGGATTTTGAAAGCTTCCTCCACCCTGATTCGTCACCTTTCCTGTGAAAATACCTTCCTGTGTTACAAGAAGCTAGATGTGTGCTTCAGCTGAAAATTGTGTTATATTTTGATAAGTTTGCAAAATAGCCGTAACATATTTGCTTAAGTGGCTGTAACATTTGGATTGCTTAGTTATTGCTGCGCACAAGTATGGTTATACAGTCTATCAGATGATGTAATGATATTGCATGTTTACCAAAAGGAAGATCAATGATTGCCAGTTACTGACACAGACAGTTATTTTGTGGGTTACGGAACCAAGGCGGGTATATGGAGTTGGATCACTGATCAGCCATGATCAAATTGAATGGTGGAACAGGCTCGAGGGGCTGAATGGCCTCCTCCTGGTCCTATGTTCCGAGTTATCTACCAATGAAAACTTTTGCAAAAGTACAAATGTCTCTAAAGGCTCCAGAAAATAGACACAGATTATCAAATCTGAAGAGAAAAATATTTCTTTGTAGTTTTAGCTTTTACAGAGCTAAGGAGAGTACATTAAAGCATTATTTTATTGCTATACTTTCATCAGTTTTTATTATTTAAAAAGATAAGCCACTTTGTATTCCCTAAGATGCTGGTTTTAAATCTCGGATGCAGAACCTTTTGGTGTACAAATGTGTCTTTGTTTAATTGTGTTCAAATTATTGCAGGGTTTAAGTGGTTATGTAAACTTATTTCTCCAGCTTCAGGCTGATGAAGCTTTCATTGTTGATTCTGCTGTATGTATGTGTTTCTGATAGTGTCGCATGTCTGAGAATGTTGCATTGAAAAGCAAGTGTTAAGCAAATTAAAAGCAACTAAATCTGGCTTCATCAAATGTTCTTGTGATCAGCCAAACCAATGCCTGAGTTTTAGAACTGACTGTTCCCCTGTACCCTTCTCTTATTGCTCATTATTGTGTGTCACACTGGCAACAGGGCTAAAGAGGAAACTATCTTTTAAAAGGGCTAAAGCTTCAAGTTTTGTGTGTGTATATATCTTTTTTATTCGTTCCTGGGATGTGGGCATCGCTGGCAAGGCCAGCATTTATTGCCCATCCCTAATTGCCCTCGAAGGTGGTGGTGAGCCGCCGCCTTTAACCGCTGCAGTCCGTGTGGTGAACGTACTCCCACAGTGCTGTTAGGGAGGGAGTTACAGGATTTTGACCCAGCGACTATGAAGGAACGCCGATATATTTCCAAGTCAGGATGGTGTGTGACTTGGAGGGGAACTTGCAGGTGATGGTGTTTCCAAGCACCTGCTGCCCTTGTGTTTCTAGGTGGTAGAGGTCGCGGGTTTGGGAGATGCTGCCAAAGACGCCTTGGCAAGTTGCTGCAGTGCATTTTGTAGATGGTACACACTGCAGCCACGGTACGCCGGTGGTGGAGGGAGTGAATGTTTAAGTTGGTGGATTGGTTGCCAATCAAGTGGCTGCTTTGTCCTGGATGGTGTCGAGCTTCTTGAGTGTTGTTGGAGCTGCACTCGTCCAGGCAAGTGGCGAGTATTCCATCACACTCCTGACTTGTGCCTTTATAAATGGTGGAAAGGCTTTGGTGAGTCAGGAGGTGAGACACTCACCGCCTCTGACCTGCTCTTGTTGCCACAGTATTTATGTGGCTGGTCCAGTTAAGTTTCTGGTCAATGGTGACCCCCAAGATATTGATGGTGGGGAATTCGGCAATGGTAATGCCGTTGAATGTCAAGGGGCGGTGGTTAGGCTCTTGCTTGTTGGCGATAGTCATTGCCTGGCATTTGTGTGGCGTGAATGTTACTTGCCACTTATCAGCCCAAGCCTGAATGTCGTCCAGGTCTTGCTGCATGCAGGCATGGACTGCTTCATTATCTGAGGAGTTGTGAATGGAACCAAACACTGCAATCATCAGCGAACATTCCCACTTCTGACCTTATGATGGAGGGAAGGTCATTGATGAAGCAACTGAAGATGGTTGGGCCTAGGACACTGCCCTGAGGAACTCCTGCAGTGATGTCCTGGGGCTGTGATGATTGACCTCCAACAACCACAGCCATCTTCCTTTGTGCTCGGTATGACTCCAGCCAGTGAAGAGTTTTCCCCCCCTGATTCCCAATTTTCCCCCTCCTTCCACCTGCTTTCCAATTTTACCAGGATTCCTTGATGCCACATTCGGTCAAGGGCAGTCACTCTCACCTCTGGAATTCAGCTCTTTTGTCCATGTTTGGACCAAGGCTGTAATGAGGTCTCGAGCTGAGTGGTCCTGGCGGAACCCAACCTGAGCATTGGTGAGCAGGTTATTGGTGAGTAAGTGCCGCTTGATAGCACTGTCGACAACACCTTCCATCACTTTGCTGCTGATTGAGAGTCGACTGATGGGGCGGTAATTGGACGGATTGGATTTGTCCTGCTTTTTGTGGACAGGACATACCTGGGTAGTTTTGCACATTATCGGCTGGATGGCAGTGTTGCAGCTGTACTAGAACAGCTTGGCTAGCGTTGCGGCTAGTTCTCAAGCACAAAACATCAGCACGACAGCCGGGATGTTGTCGGGGCCCATAGCCTTTGCTGTATCCAGTGCGCTCATAGAAACAAAGAAGATAGGAGTAGGCCATTCGGCCCCTCGAGCCCGCTCCGCCATTTAATGAGATCATGGCTGATCATCCAAATTCAGTACCCTGTCCCTGCTTTCTCCCCATATCCCTTGATCCCTTTAGCCTCAAGAAATATATCCAACTCCTTCTTGAATATATTTAATGAATTGCCCTCAACTGCCTTCTGTGGTAGAGAATTCCACCGGTTCACCACTCTCTGGGTGAAGAAATTCCTCCTCATCTCTGTCCTAAATGGCTTACCCCTTATCCTTAGACTGTGACCCCTGGTTCTGGACTCCCCCACCATCGGGGACATCCTTCCTGCATCTAGTCTGTCTGGTCCTGTTAGAATTTTATAAGTTTCAATGAGATCCCCTCTCATTCTTCTAAACTCTGGCGGATATAACCCTAATCAACCCAATCTCTCCTCATACGTCATTCCTGCCATCCCAGGTATCAGCCTGGCTGCACTCTCTCCATGGCAAGAACATCCTTCCTCCGATCAGGCGACCAAAACTGCACACAATACTCAAGGTGTGGTCTCACCAAGGCCCTGTACAACTGCAACAAGACATCCTTGCTCCTGTACTCGAATCCTCTCACTATGAAGGCCAACATACCATTTGCCTTCTTAACCGCCTGCTGCACCTGCATGCTTACCTTCAGCGACTGGTGCACAAGGACACCCAGGTCTCGTTGCACTTCCCCTTGTCCCAATCTATTGCCGTTCAGATAATAATCTGCCTTCCTGTTTTTGCCACCGAAGTGGATAACCGCGCATTTATCCACATTGGGCAGATGCATGGCAAATGCAGTATAATCACCCAACCTGTCCAAATCATAGTGGAGTTTCTCTGCATCCTCCTCACAGCACACACACCCACCCAGCTTTGTGTCGTCTGCAAACTTGGAGATATTACATCTAGTTCCCTCGTCTAGATCATTAATATATATTGTGAATTGCTAGGATCCTAGCACCGATCCCTGCGGTACCCCACTAGTCACTGCCTGCCACTTGGAAAAAGACCCGTTTATTCCAACTCTCTGCTTCCTGTCTGCCAACCAGTTCTCTATCCAAGACAGTACCTTACCCCCAATCCCATGTGCTTTAACTTTGCACGCTAATCTCTTATGTGGGACCTTATCGAAAGCCTTCTGAAAGTCCAAATACACCACACCCACTGGTTCTCCCTTACCTATCCTACCAGTTACATCCTCAAAAAATTCCAGTAGATTAATCGAGCATGATTTACCTTTTGTTAATCCATGTTGACTTTGTCTGATCCTGTCACTGTTTTCCAAGTGTTCTGCTATTACATCTTTTATAATGGACTCTAGCAATTTCCCCACTACCGATGTCAGGCTTACCGGTCAAAATTCCCTGTTTTCTCTCTGCCACCCTTTTTAAATAGTAGGGTTACATTAGCTATCCTCCAATCCATGGAAACTGTTCCAGAATTTTGGAAGATGACCAGCAAAGCATCTACTATTTCTAGGGCCACTTCCTTAAGTACCCTAGGATATAGATTATCAGGCCCTGGGGATTTATCGGCCTTCAATCCCGTCAATTTCCCTAACACCATTTCCCTACAAATACTGATTTCATTCAATTCCTCCCTCTCATTAGACCCTATGTTCCCCAACATCTCTGGGAGGTTATTTGTGTCCTCCTTTGTGAAGACAGAACTAAAGTATGTATTTAATTCGTCTGCCATTTCTTTGTTCCTTATTATAAATTCCCCTGATTCTGACTGCAAGGGACCTATGCTTGACTTCACCAATCTTTTTCTCTTTACATATCTATAGAAGCTTTTACAGTCAGTTTTTATGTTCCCTGCAAGCTTACTCTCACAATCTATTTCCCCCCTCTTAATTAGTCCCTTTGTCCTCCTTTGCTGAATCCTAAACTGCTCCCAATCCTCAGGTTTGCTGCTTTTTCTGGCCAAATTATATGTCCTCTCCTTGCATCTTATGCTATCCCGAATTTCCCTTGTTAGCCATGGTTGAGTCACCTTTTTTGTTTTATTTTTATGCCAAACAGTGATGAACAAATTCTGCAGTTCATCCATGAGATCTTTAAATGTTTGCCATTGCCTATCCACCGTCAACCCTTTAAGTAACGTTCCCCAATCCATCGTAGCCAACTCGTGCCTCATACCATCGTGGTTTCCTTTGTTTAAATTCAGGACCCTAGTCTCTGAGTCAATTACTTCACTCTCCATCTTAATGAAGAATTCGGTCATATTATGATCGCTCCTCCCCAAGGGGCCTCGCACAACAAGATTGCTAATTAATCCTTTCTCATTACATAATACCCAGTCGAAGATGGCATGATCTCTAGTTGGTTCCTCGACATATTAGAGTCATACAGCACGGATAGAGGCCCTTCGGCCCATCGTGTCCGCGCCGGCCATCACGCCCTGTCTAATCTAATCCCATATTCCAGCATTTGGTCTGTAGCCTTGTATGCTATGGCATTTCAAGTGCTCATCCAAATGCTTCTTGAATGTTGTGAGGGTTCCAGCCTCCACAACCCTTTCGGGCAGTGAGTTCCAGACTCCAACCACCCTCTGGGTGAAAAAGTTCTTTCTCAAATCCCCTCTAAACCTCCCGCCCTTTACCTTGAATCTATGCCCCCTAGTTATTGACCCTTCTACTAAGGGAAAAAGCTCCTTAGTATCCATCCTATCTATGCCCCTCATAATTTTGTACACCTCAATCATGTCCCCCCTCAGCCTCCTCTGCTCCAAGGAAAACAAACCCAATCTGCCCAGTCTCTCTTCATAGCTGAAGCGTTCCAGCCCTGGTAGCATCCTGGTGAATCTCCTCTGCACCCTCTCCAAAGCTATCACATCCTTCCTGTAGTGTGGCGACCAGAACTGCACACAGTATTCCAGCTGTGGCCTAACCAGTGTTTTATACAGCTCCATCATAACCTCCTTGCTCTTATATTCTATGCCTCAGCTAATGAAGGCAAGTATCCCATATGCCTTTTTTACCACCTTATCCACCTGTTCCGCCGCCTTCAGGGATCTGTGTACTTGCACACCCAGATCCCTCTGACCCTCCGTCTTGCCTAGGGTCTTACCATTCATTGTGTATTCCCTTGCCTTGTTAGTCCCCCCAAAGTGCATCACCTCGCACTTTTCCGGGCTAAATTCCATTTGCCACTGTTCCGCCCATCTGACCAACCCATCGATATCGTCCTGCAGACTGAGACTACCCTCCTCGCTATTTACCACCCTACCAATTTTTGTATCATCCGTGTTCCAGCCCTGGTCCAGGAAACCATCCCGTATACACGCTAGGAATTCCTCCTCCACAGTATTGTTACTAATTTGGTTAGCCCAATCTATATGTAGATTAAAGTCACCCATGATAACTGCTGTGCCCTTATTGCACGCGTCTCTAATTTCCAGTTTAATGCCATCCCCAACCTCAGCATTGCCGTTTGGGGATCTGTATACAACTCCCACTAACGTTTTCTGCCCCTTAGTATTTCTCAGCTCTACCCATACAGATTCCACATCATCAGAGCTAATATCCTTCCTTACTATTGTGTTAATCTCCTCTTTAACCAGCAATGCTACCCCACCTCCTTTTCCTTTTTCCCTGTCCTTCCTGATTATTGAATACCCCTGGATGTTGAATTCCCAGTCTTGGTCACCCTGGAGCCATGTCTCCGTAATCCTAATTATATATACCAGTTTACACTTATTTGCGCAGCGAATTCATCCACCTTATTACGAATGCTCCTCGCATTAAGACACAAAGCCTTCAAGCTTGACTTTTTAACACTCTTGGTCCTTTTAGAATTATTATGTACTGTGGCCCTGTTTTATTTACACCCTTGATTTCTCTGCCTTCCACTTTTGCTTTTCTCCTTCCTGTCTTTTGTTTCTATCCTTGCTTCCCTTTCCTCAGCCGTTTCATGATAGCATATGGAGTGAATCAAATTGGCCGAAGACTGGCTTCTGTAATGTTGGGACCTCAGGAGGAGGCAGATATGGAGCATCCACTCGGCACTTCTGGCTGAAGATGGTTGCAAACGCTTCAGCCTTGCCTTTTGCACTTGCGTGCTGGGCTCCACTATCATTGAGGATGGGGATATTCATGGAGCCTCCTCCTCCCATTGGTTGTTTAATTGTCCTCCACCATTCACGACTGGATGTGGCAGGACTGCAGAGCTTTGATCCATTGATTGTGGGATTGCTTGGCTCTATCTACAGCATGCTGCTTCCACTTTTTAGCATGCATGTAGTCCTGTGTTGCAGCTTCCCCAGGTTGGCGCCTCATTTTTAGGTACGCCTGGTGCTGCTCCTGGCATGCTCTTCTGCACTCCTCATTGAAGCAGGGTTGGTCCCCTGGCTTGATGGTAATGGTAGAGTGAGGGATATGCCAGGCCATGAGGTTACAGATTGTGGTGCTGTTGATTGCCCACATGGATTTGAGCTGCGAGATTTGTTCTGAATCTATCCCATTTAGCACGGTGGTAGGACCACACAACACGATGGAGGGTGTCCTCAATGTGAAGATGGGACTTCGTCTCCACTGTGCGGTGGTCACTGCTACCAACGCTGTTCTGGACAGATGCATCTGCAACAGGTAGATTGGTGAGGATGAGGTCAAGTATATTTTCCCTTGTGTTGGCTCTCTGTCACAGGCCCAGTCTGGCAGCTGTGTCCTTTAGGACTCGGTCAGTAGTGGTGCTACCGAGTCACTCTTGGGGATGGACATTGAAGTTCCCCACCCAGAGTACATTCTGTGCCTTTGCTACCCTCAGTGCTTCATCCAAATGGTGTTCAACATGGAGGAGTACTGATTCATCAGCTGAGGGAGGGTGGTAGGTGGTAATCAGCAGGCGGTTTCCTTGCGCCCATTATTGACCTGAAGCCATGAGGCTTCTTGGGGTCCAGAGTCAATGTTGAGGATTCCCAAGGCCACTCGCTGCCACCTCTGGTAGGTCTGTCCTGCTGGTGGGACAGGGCATACCCAAGGATGGTGATGGAGGAGTCTGGGATATTGGCTGAAAGGTCTGATTCTGAGAGTATGACTACGTCAGGCTGTTGCTTGGATGAGTCTGTGGGACAGCTCTCCCAATTTTGGCACAAGATGTTGGTGAGGACTTCGCAGGGTTGGTTGTGACATTGTCGTGTCTGAAGCCGGTGCCCAGGTCGATGCCAGGTGGTCCGGCCGGTTTTATACTTATTATTGTTTTTCGTAGCAGTTTTTTTACAACTGAGTTGTTTGCTAGGCCATTTCAGAGGGCAGTTCGAGTCAACCACAGTGCTGTGGTTCTGGAGTCTCATTGTGGCCAGACCAGGTAACGATGGCAGATTTCTTTCCCTAAATTACATTAGTGAACCAGATGGGTTTTTATGATAATCCGATAGTGTCATGGTCACCATTAGTGATACTAGCTCTTTTTATTCCAAAAAAAGGTAATTAAGTGAATTTAAATTCCCCAGCTGCCATGGTGGGATTTGAACTCGCAGCTTACTAGTCCAGTAACATAACCACTATGCTACCATTCCCAATGATGTGTATATTATTTATTTATGTTGCCTCTAGCCTGACTATTCCAATGCTTTCCTGGCTGTCTTCCCACCTGCCACCCTCTGTAAACTTCAGCTCATTCAAAACTCTGCTTGTGTAACCTAACTCTCACCAGGTCCCGTTCATCCACCACCCCTGTGCTCGCTGGTCTACATTGGCATCGCCTCGATTTTAAAATTCTCATTCTTGTTATTAAATTCCTCCATGGCCTCCTTTCCCTTCCCTATCTCAGTAACCTCCAACAGCCCTACAAGTCTCCGAGATATCTGCACTCCTCCAATTCTGGCCTCTTGCACAACCCTGATTTTAATCGCTCCACCATTGGCAGCCGTGCCTTCATTGCCTAGGCCCCAAGCCCTGGAATTCCTTCCTTAATCCTCATTGCCTCTCACTCCTCCTTTAAGACGCTCCTTAAAACCTACCCCTTTCACCTGTCCGAATATCGCTTTATGTGGCTCGGTGTCAAATTTTGTTTGATAATCGCCCCTGGGCTGTTTTACTACCTTAAAGCCACTATATAAATGCAAGTTGTTGTTGATGTGAATGCATGTATATATGAATGTATATACATATATCGTAAGATTTGGATCACAGGTCACACACAGATTACCCAAAGGGTCTTAGGAGTTGTAAGGCATTTTATTAAGGAGCGGCAGTTTAAGTTAAGTACAACACGCAATCAAGATAGACATAGTAGACATACGACCGTGACAAGCAGCTGGTATCGGTCAGTCCCGATCGGACAGACGGATGGTGTGTGCGACCAGCTCTTCCCTTCCCTTTACTGTCTGTGATAAAAGCTCTTTAGCTATCTCTTGCTCTCTTCTTAGGGTTGGGCCCAGGGTAGATTATCAAAGATACAGTCAACAACCTTTCTAGCACGCAAACAGCTAGTCTGGAAACAAAGGGCCGGATTTTCCGATCGGAGGCTTCCTGCGTGCCGATGCCTCCGATCAGGAAAAACCTACGAACTTACCTGCTGGCTCTGTAGGTCCCGACAGTTCCGATCCTGGGCCTCTCATGGTCCGCGCGCACAGAGGCCCAGGTATCCCAGGGGCGCAGGTGGTTCGCAAGCATCCCTGGGATCACGTGGGCCATGGGGAACCAATGAAAGAAGGGAATTCCTGTGCACACTATTGACAGGTCTCTCTGCATAGATCTGTCAAAAGTGTGAATGGGGATCACTCAAAAAGCAGTTAAACATTAAATAATTTTTTTTAATCACGTATTTAAAATTTCATTAAATTAAACACTTTAAACAAAAATTTAATTTTTTGAAAAAAATTAAGTTTTTTTTACAGGGCTAAAAATAAATGTACCTTTTTTTAAAGTATTTTTGAATTATAAATGAGTGGGGAAATTTTTTTAAAAACTTTTTTAAACTCTTATGCTGGAAAAAGCAGGCCTTACACCTGCTTTTACCAGGCGTAAGGTTTTTAAAGGTTTTCAGCGGGCGGAGGTTGTGCAGAAAGCGGAACTCTCCCTCCGCAGAGGCCCTTCTCCAGGGCAGGTGGAGGATCTGTCGAGAGGATTCATGCGCTTGGCATGCCTGAAACCGGCACTTGCAAAGCCCCTAGAGGTGCGTACACACCCGTGGGGGTCGGAATATCCGGGCCAAGGTCACTGCCACGGTGCAGAATGTTATAACATCCGCAGGGAACCAAGAACATAAGCAAATTCTAAGCGTCTATCCAGTTTTTCTTACACCAGTCTGAAGAGACTTTTTTGTCTCAAGTTATTTTGTCCAATTCATGATTTCTTACAGTATGTATTGTGTGTCCATATATGTGTCAAGAGTTGGTTTCTTTTTCAACTTGTTCGAGTGGAGTGCAAGTGCACTGCAGATAATCTGACAGCCAATTTTATATTATATGGAACTGCTTCTCCTGAAACCTGCTATCCACGTAGCTCTCAGCCTCATGGATGCACTGCAGTGACGCCAGCTGCTGCTCAAGCTCTGAAACCTGGAGCTTGAGCTCCTCCAGCTGACGACACTTCCCGCACATGTGGTTGTCCAGGACACGGCAAGCGTCCTGGAGTTCCTACATGGCACAAGATGTGCATTCCACGAGATTGAGGTGCCCTGCCCTGCTTCTACTTAATAGACTATATTAAGTAACTTAACAGAAATAAACTCAAGACTTAAAAAACAATCACCAGCTAATCACCAATCAGCTCCTTCCCTTGTACTGACATCACTTATATCGCTCCCTGATGCTCGTGCTCCCTCCGGGCTCTGGGCTCGCATGCCTACCTTTATCTGCCACCACTCCTCTTGCTCTCCCGCAGGTCCGCTCGCGTGTCTATTAACTTAGAGACCTTGGGTTGTGTGCCTCCACTCCTTTGTGACTGGGAGAGCGTGTTGCGGGGCTCCATGGGCACTCGGACTGATTGCCGTCAGTCAATGTGGTGCTGCCTGCCACTGTTGGCAGTGGTGCACTGGCTCTGCTGCTTCTACCAGTGTGTAGGCGGGGCGTGGGGGTAACAAAACGGCTCTCGAAGCGCTTCCCAACATCACCAAAGGCGGTATTGATGTCTCATTTATTTTAGACTGCTGCTGCAATAAGAATTGACATTCACGGCAGTGCATTAACATAAATGCAGCCCAAGTTGGCTGAAATTTAGTCACATGAAGTACTGATGGCCTGTTGGAAGTACATCAAACCAAAAAGCATTCAGACCAGACTTTCTTGACAAACTGTTCTATGCCTGCAAGGCAAATAACCAGCGTGGGATTCACACCTATATTTTTTGATTAACATGGATTGTTGGCTTTATTAAACCGAGTTGTTGTTTTGTAAGAAGTGATGAGCTGTTAATTATTCCAAAGGATCTAATGACAGTCTTTATCCTCCTCCTTGAAAAATTAATGTCACATTTAACTTTGGATTGCATTAATTAACATTTTACTGTCCTTGTTTCATTATACCATGCAACTAAATTATACAACTTGAAAAGATTGTGGTGTGACAGAAATGGAGTCCATTATATCTTGTCCACATTTGAATATCTTACATTTGAATTTTAAATGGAACTATGTTAGTCTTTTTTTAATAAAGCAGTTTTTTTTTGGTAATAAAAACAGAAAATGCTTGGAACACAGCAGGTCAGGCAGCATCTGTGGAGATGACCTTTCATCAGAACTGAAAAATATTAGAGATGCAACAGGTTTTAAGCAAGTTCAGAGGCAGGGAAAGCAGGGTGGGGAGGAAAGAACAAAAGGGAAGGTCTGTGATAGGGTGGGAGGCAGGAGAGATGAAATGACAAAAGGGATGATGGTGCAAGGCCAAAGGAGATGGTAATGGTCATTTTATTTTTGGTACCTATGTTGAAGTACAGGGAAATATACATTTCCATGGGTCCAGCTGGTTTCCTGATGGGAAGTCAGTATTTGTTAGTTGCATCCTAATGATCACTTGAGGGTTATTCAGGTTGGTGGGGTGCTGCAAGGATCAGTGCTTGGACCTCAGCTATTTACAATTTATATTAAAGACTGTGATGAAGGGACCGAGTTTAATATATCCAATTTTGCTGTCGATACAAAGCTAGGTGGGAAAGTAAACTGTGAGGAGGACGCAAAGAGCCTACAAAGGGATATGGACAGGTTAAGTGAGTGGGCAATAAGGTGGCAGACGGAGTATAATGTGAGAAAATGTGAGATTCTTCACTTTGGTAGGAAGAATAGAAAACAGAATATTTTTTAAATGGTGAGAACCTATTAAATGTTGGTGTTCAGAGATTTCAGAAAGTTAGCATGCAGGTACAGCAAGCAATTGGGAAGGCAAATGGCATGTTGGACTTGATTGCAAGGGGGTGGAGTACAAGAGTAAGGAAGTCTTGCTACAATTGTGCAGGGCTTTGGTGAGACCACACTTGGAGTACTGTGTACAGTTTTGGTCTCTTTTTCTGAGGAAGGACATATTTGCCTTAGAGGCAGTGCAATGAAAGTTCACTAGATTGATTCCTGGGATGAGAAGGTTGTCCTATGAGGAGAGATTGATTAGATTGGGCGTCTACTCTCTGGAGTTTAGAAGAATGAGGGGTGATCTCATTGAAACATGTAAGATTCTGAGGGGGATTGACTAAGTAGATGCTGAGAGATTGTTTTCGCTAGCTGGAGAGTTAAAAACTAGGGGCATCGTCTCAGGATAAGGGGTCGGCTATTTAAGACTGAGATGAGGAGGAATTTCTTCACCCAGTGAATCTTTGGAAATCTCTGCCCCAAAGGGCTGTGGATGCTGCCTAGTTGAGTCTATTCAAGGCTGCGATAGATAGATTTTTGGACTCTCGGGGATTCAAGGGATATGAAGATCAGGCGAAAAAGTGGAATTGAGGGCGAAGATCAGCCATGAGCAGGCTCGAGGGGCCGTATGGCCTACTTCTGCTCTTATATTCTTATTCCTGTGCGCAAACTATTTGAAATGCAATCCAGGCATTAGCTGGAACCCACCCTAATGCAGTTCACACTCCAGATGCCTCAAAGGTAAAATTGACTGAAAACATGCTTGCGTGCCCTGTGTAAGGTCCATAGAATTCTGCGACATCTCAAGGCCAATTTCTGCAAGTCCAACCAGATTCTGCGGTATGAGGACGTTCGATTCTTTAGCAAATCTGTTGAGGGTTTGCGAACATATAAATCTCAATGTAATTCATTGAAAAAAAATATAGTACAGTATTGGAAACCGTGCTGGATGGGTGGCTTTTGTTTTGAAAAATTGTGCATTGTTAGCTATTTAAAAGCAATTTATGTGCTTAGTCTCCAAGCCCCCAGTAATAGTTAGCACTTAATACATAGCTGTCTCACCTGACTTTTCACCCAGCCAAGTGAGACAGCTCAGTGTTAAGTATTATTTAACTAACATCTAGTGTACCGAGAATAGTGTTATGAATCCGAACAGCCTCGATTGACACCAGTCTGCTAATCCCAATTGATTTGCAAGTCATTAAATTTCTGTTTTTATCCCCCCATTTGTCACATTTACCTCCTTAATGGGACTACGCTTCTGCAAAGGCAGGTGTTTAGGGAGCTGAAATGAGTGTGCTTCAATAATCTTTATGCATTTTATATTTTGTACACTTATCCGCGGCTGAATAGTGCAAGATATGAAATGCTTCGTGATTACGGAGCTCCATACCAATGGTGTTTAGAAGATTGGTGTCACTTGATACCATTTGGGATTAGAGCAGGAGATATTGGTGCACCAGACATTCCTTCCAATACAGCTACAATATGGCAAACTGAGAAAGGAAAATAAGCCACGGGGAAACATTTTTTTTGAGGGAAAATAATTCCATGACCGGCATTAAATGTTGTGGTAACTTCCACAGCTGCAGAATTGTGGAGCACTAAGGGACCTGGCCTAGTTAAAAAGACTGATTTGATCTACAGGGTCAATAGACTACTCAGAGTAGTCGAGTGGCAAGCTTTCACTATTCTGCAATTTCCCTGCTCCAACCGCATGTTTCCAGTGATGAACGGAGGTCATATTCAGCAACAACTTGTATTTATATAGCACCTTTAACGAAGTAAAATGTCCCAAGGTGCTTCACAGGGCTAATTATCCAACAAAATTTGACACCGAGCCACATAAGGAGATATTAGGTTAGATGACCAAAAGCTTGGTCAAAGAGGTAGGTTTTAAGGAGCGTCTTAAAGGAGGAAAGAGAAGTGAGAGGTGTAGAGGTTTAGGGAGGGAATTTGGAGCTTAGGGCCTTGGCAGCTTAAGGCATGGCCGCCAATGGTGGAGGGATTAAAATCAGCTATGCTCAAGCGGCTAGAATTGTATTGACAGGCCGGCTGCCTGTCGAGCGGAAAAGCCTGTGGCACAAGGCCGCAGCCCTTGGAGCGGAGCAGAGAGGAGGGAGGGAGGGAGAGAAGGGAGGGAGGGAGAGATTAATTAGAGGGGGTGTGGGGAGAGGGAGATTGCAGGGCGGGAGAAGGGAAGAGATCGTGGACATGAGGGGCGAGAGGTCATGGAGGTTGGGTGGGGGGCGATGTGGGGTGGGAGGTTGTCAGCCATTCGCGAGGTCTATAAAGAGGTTTGCTTGTTGGGCCTGGAGGAAACACTCCTGGCTCATTTAACTGCATTCTCAAATTATGTCTATTAATAATCTATAATTAAAACTGGTTCCTTTATTGCAGTTTTAAAGCAGTTTTTTTTATCCCTTTTGTGTAGCCTCCTATGAATCATTCTGCATTAAAAGGACCACAATAGTAGCATTGTCTGTGTTCACTTTGATTTCAAAGTTGTTATTTAATTAAAGTTAGTAAAAAAAAAGTGTTAAATTACTTAGAAGAAAATAATACTTTTGGATAATAATGAATAGCGGGAGTGATTCGAAAGAAATAATTGCATGTTTGGCGGGGTTCAGGTAATATGAATTATCAGAGCAAAGCTTGAATCATCCATTTTCTTAATCCCGGTATTTGACTATTTCCTTCCTAATTGCTTATTTCTGTTCCATTTTTCAGAAATAAATATTTGAGTTTGTGCAGGCAGCTTATTTAGTTTTCATCCTTTTCAGACAGTTTTCTGTGACGAGTTTCCTGACAGACATCAGCTGCTGGTCTGTCTGACTCAGCTAATGTTTGGTGTTCACAGTGAAGGAGTAATTTTGTGGAACTATCACTATGATTACTGGAATTTAATCTTGTGCTTGAATATGAGGAAATATAATTTCCTTATAATAACTTTGAATATATAATAACTTATAATAAATTTATTGGAGCTCTAAGCGACAAAGGTGTTAAAAATACACATAACAAACTAACAGATGATTTGCCATTTGGATTAAAATTATAATTAGCTCAAAGTTTGTGCTCAGCGATGTCACAAATGAAGGATTTGATCATCTCCCTTCAATTCTTCCACTGTACTTTCATCCTTGCCTCTCTTTCCCCTCTTCCCTCCTCTCCCCATACTTTTGTCTTTCTATTTGCTTAATTTTTAGTTACAGATGAATGGGATATGAATGTGATTGAAAGTTATAGAGATGATTGTAGACATTAAGATCGGCTACTTTTTGGAGTAAAATGATTGGCGTGCTGCTGAGACTAGGGAAACATCATTTGTGGAAAGTAATTATAGGGTCAAATAATGGACGTATGGTAATGGAGTTCTGTTTGATTCACTTTTGTGATAGGTGTGAAATTTGGCAGATCTTTCCCTTGGAAGATTAGATTGGTGGATTGGAATTCATGATGCATAGATTGTAGTAGGAGTGGGCTTGATGGGCCAAATGGCTCTTTCTGGTTCCCTGCTTCCTTTTCTAAACCACATCTCTGTCTTAATTTCCTCAGAGTGTGCAATCTACTTCTTTTCCTCCTTTTTCTACCTGTATAGGCACAGTTTATTTGTTTCAGTCAATTCTGCTCTACAGCCTGGCATGACCCTCGCAACCTGGTATCAACTACGTCTGTGATTTTTCCCTCTTCCTCCCCCACAGCAAAATGCCCAAGATCAGGAACTTGGAGCAGTACCACCGTGCCATCCATTTCCTTGACTCTTGTTGGTATTTAAAGTTCAAAATGGATTTTGAACTTTGCTGAAAATATTTTTTGTAAGCTATTGTAAAGCACTAATTCTTGGAAGTTATACGACAAAAGCAAACTACATAGTTGTTTGTGATGTTCCCATTCCAAGAATTGAAGATATAATATTTATCTGCAGGCTAGATTTCTGCAATCAGTGTGCCAATCTATTGCCATTGTCTCAAGTTGCATAGACAGGATATAGAGGCACTGGAGAAGGTGCAAAAAAGATTTACAAGGATGATACCAGAACTGAGAGGTTATAACTATCAGGAAAGGCTGAACAGGTTGGGGCTCTTTTCTCTAGAAAAGAGAAGACTGAGGGATGACCTGATAGAGGTCTTCAAGATTATGAAAGGGTTTGAGAGGGTAGAAGTAGAGAAGATGCTTCCACTCAAAGGTGAGGCCAGAAGTAGGGGCCATAAATATAAGATTGTTGCTAATAAATCCAATAGGGAATTCAGGAGAAGCTTCTTCACCCAGAGGGTGATTAGAATGTGGAACCCGCTACCAGAGGGAGTGTTTGAGGCGAATAGCATAGAGGCATTCAAGAGGAAGCTAGATGCACATGAGGGAGAAAGGTACACAAGGATGTGTTGATGAGGTTAGATGAAGAGGGGTGCGAGGAGGCTCGTGTGGAGCATAAACACCTGCATGGACCTGTTGGGCCGAATGGCCTGTTTCTGTGCTGTTAATACATTGTGACATTAAGACCTGGATGAGCTAATATTTTCTCTAGGGAAATGGTGTCAAATCCAATGTTATGCCCTTCAGCTCACACAAACAACTATGTGATTCCACACTCAACTCCATCTACCTCTCCATCTGCAACCTCAGGCTAAGATCAAAGGCATGAACCTTGGTGTACTGCTCAACCCCTACTCAGCTTCCTCTTCCACATCACTCCATCATCAAGACTACTTTCTTTCACTTCTGCAATATCGACTACTCCATCCCCATCGCTTCCACTTCTGTTGCCAAAACCCTAATCCACACGTTTAAGAAAGAAAGACTTGCATTTCTATAGCGCCTTCCACAACCTCAGGACGTTCCAAAGTGCTTTACAGCCAATGAAGTGTTTTTTGAAGTGGAGTCAATGTTGTACTGTAGGGAAACACGACAGTCAGTTTGCACACAGCAAGGTTCCACAAACAGCTATGAGATAAAGAATAGGGAATCGACTTTAAGATTCCTATGCTCGCCTTCAAATCCCTCCGTGGTCTCACCCTTCCCTGCCTCTGTGATCTTCTTCAGCCCTGTGTCGCGGTACAGACCATCCTGTCCTCCAAAACTGCCTAGCTATTCTCCGCTCCCTCCATTCCACCATCAGCGACCGCAAAGCAACTGCACCCCCTAACCCGATTCCCTCAGAATCTTTACCTTGTCGTTTTTCCTGCTTTCAAAAACCTGCTTCAGACCCTTCTCTTTGATCATACTTTTGCCCCCCTACCCGACCTCCAACCTTGTCTCTCCTACTTGGTGTTCTATGTAAAGTGCTCTGTGATGTTTCTGTATGTAGTCAGTGCTGTAGAAATGCCAAGTTTTCTTTGGAGCACTTGAAAGTCGATTGTTGCAATTCGTGATAGTTATTATGTGGCAAATAAGCAAACTTTGATCTAAAGTTGTAATAGATTGCTTACACTGTGTTTTGATTTGAAACAGCTGTAAATTAAAAAAATAATAATTTAAAGCTGTAGTTTAAACAGACCATAGAGATTTGCTTTAAACTCCCTTTAATAATGTTAAATATGCCTGTTTGCACAGGTATCTTGTAATGCGTGATAGCAAGTAATTATGACATTGATTTAAACTTCTGTTCCTTCTAACACTGCTGACCCTTGGGCTCATTTTGTTGCCTTACAGCACCTGTTCTGCCTTAACTGAAGGCAGACTTACTAAGTACTGGTATAATAGCAAAATACTGCGGATGCTGGAAATCTGAGACCTGAAACGTTAACTCTGTTTCTCTCTCCGCGGATGCTGCCTGGCCTGCTGAGTATTTCCAGCATTTTCTGTTGTTATTCCTAAGTACTGGGTTGCTCCTGTGCACACATACTGTACAGCTCCTGATCTTGATCACTGATGAGGTACCATTCGGGTGGGGTGGTGGGGAGAGGGACAGGAGGTAATTGCGGCACTGGTGTCAAAAGAACCTTGCCCCACCAAAATCTCACTGCAGCGTTGTGTTAAGAATGACTGTGGTTTCAATCTGCCACCTTCTGGGTTCGGAGGCGATAGCCATACATAATCAACCATTTCACCACAACATCAACAGGGGAGGCGAATTTCTTTGGAGCTTTTCCTGCTGTGCCACCAGATGTGTATAAACGTAGTTTCCAGCAAACTTCTGGCGAAGTCACAGTGCGAGAAGCTCCGAGGAGTAATGCCTGAAAAATGAATGACATTTTCCTTCTGATTGAAGAGTAAGAAAAAAAGACTTGCATTTATATAGCGCCTTTCATGACCATCAGACATCCCAGCACGCTTTACAGCCAATGAAGTACTTTTTTATTTGAAATGGAGTCACTGTTGTAATGTAGGAAACACGGCAACCAATTTGCACACAGCAAGATCCCACAAGCAGCAATGTGAGAATGACCAGATAATCTGTTTTTAGTGATGTTGATTAAAGGCTAAATATTGGCCCAGGACACTGGGGATAACACCACTGCTCCTCTTCAAAATAGTGGCCATGGAATCTTTTACGTCCACCTGAGCGACGGCACCTCCAACAGTGCAGCACTCCCTCAGTACTGCACTGGGAGTGTCGGCTTACATTTTTGCACTTAAGTCTCTGGAGTGAGACTTGAACCCACAACCTTCTGACTCAGAGGCGAGAATGCTACCCACTGAGCCACGGCTGACAGTAAGAGCATAGATACAAAAGCAAAATACTGCGGATGCGGGAAACCTGAAATGAAAGCAGAAAATGTTGGAAATACTCAACAGGTCAGGCAGCATCTGTGGAGAGAGAAACAGAGTTAACGTTTCAGGTCGATGACCTTTCATCAGAACTGGAAAAAGTTAGAGATGTGACAGATTTTAAGCAGGTGCTCTTAATCCAATCTTTCTTTCCCTCTCTTTATTTCTCTTTCTGCATCTGAATTGACATTGAATTCACCCACTCTAACTCACCCTCCTTCTCAGCCCCTCCTCTGTTTATTTCCCAATCCTTAATCTCACTTGGTTAAGTAGATAGACTGTTGCTTCTGTTGTTCACCAAGGTCCCAGATGCCCCGTTGCCCTCTCACTTCCAGAAACTTACAGGGCAAAAATAATTTTGAGCTGCAGGGTGGAGGAAAAAGTCTAACTAACCGGGCACGCTGCGAGATGCCCCACTCCAGAAAATTCCGGCCCATGGTTTTGTTAATGCTAAAATATTACCCAATAATATAAGTTTGTCTAAGGAGTACTTTACAGCAAGGCTTTTTTTTGTCTGTTTATAAGGACAATCTATTTATAGACTGTATACCTCCATGAAACCATCAGAGTTTTATCAAGATAAGTATGCAATAAACTGAGAGATGGTTGGAGATAAATGAAGTGAGGTGTACTTGCATCATTCTACTGAGGTGGTAAAAAAATACAGATACTTATGTTTCTGATGCAGCTGAATTTGAACACCTGCTATATTTATCTAATCTAATGCAGGAACCAAGAATTTGTGTGCGCTAGGCTGCTAGGAATTGTAAAAATAAACAGAGCTCAATGTTCGTAGAAATGAAACAGTACCTACTTGATTTGCGATCATCTTCTATCTTAGTATTCCGATGCCATTGCTGATGATTTCTCTCATGATTGTGTTCATTATGAAGTTCTACTGGAGACATTTTAATATTATTAAAAGATGGAATAACAACGCGTTTTTAAACTGTTCATTATACTTCAACTTCTTTCTAACGTTATAACTACTGAACAAAGATGGTTTTCAAAACTTAAAACAGAAATAAACAATGGTTTTTGGGAAAAGGTACCGCAGAGATTATTTTTTTTAATGAGATTGTAGTTTTGATGGGAATGCTGGTGAACAGATCTTTGTCATGTAATTGCACTTTTATGTAGGCGGATGGAGGAGAATATTGTCTGCAATGTCTTTTTAGTTTTCATGGTCTGTCTAATCTAGAGTGACACTTGAAAGAACATGAAATATGCCATTCATTAAGTTTCAGCAGCTCCCCTGAGTGAATGCTTCACATCCTCAAAATTGGTTGCAGATTAATAATTTGGTTTTATATATATATACTGTATATTCTAATTAGAGAAAACTTGCATTTATATAGTTGTCTCTCCTCCCCAATTTTTGTTGAAAAACATCAGTGTACTTTTAAAAGTGCCGTGTTGTATCAGTGGTGTCCTATGTAAGTCAGTTATGCAGTGCAATTATTGTCAATGTAAAGCAGTTTTGCACTGATGTAAATTGTGTAGCGTCTTACGTTTGGGAAGCCGCTAGAATCAAAACTGAGCAAGAGATGTGAGATCACCTACAGGAAGCAGAATTTAGCATCGCACCCACCTTAGTATAATCACTCCACTATTGGTGGCCGTGCCTTCAGCTGCCTGCGCCCAAAACTCTGGAATTCCCTACATTAACCTCTTTAGCATTCTCTCTTCCCTCTCCTCTTTTAAGACGTTCCTTAAAACCAACCTCTTTGACCAAGCTTTTAGTTCTCTTTCCTAATATCTCCTTATGTGGCTCAGCGTCAAATTTTGTTTGATAATCGCTCTTGTGAAGCACCTTGGGATGTTTTACTACAATTAAAGGCGCTATATAAATGCAAATTGTTGTTGTTGTATAAGTGAAGCCTGTGTAATCCTGTCTGCGCTCTCCCAACATCAAAATGTAGTCAAAAGTCAAAGCATACATACATAAGGCTTTGTTTTGGATAGACAGTTTACCAACTTACATTGCCGTATGGCACATATAATATTAGTTTCATTGTACTTTCAAAATATGTACTATGCTTCATAGAATTGTAGAATGATACTACACAGAAGAAGGCCCATCGTGCCTGTGCTGGCTCTTTGGTAGAGCTATCCAATTAGTTCCACTCCCCTGCTCTTTTCCCACAGCTCTGCAAATTTTTGGCCTTCTCTTTGAAAGTTACTCTTGACTCTGCTTCCACCACCCTTTCAGGTAGTGCGTTCCAGATCATCATAACTCGCTGCATAAAAACATTCTCCACATGTCTGGTTCTTTTGTCAATTATGTGCCGATATCTTTGCTGTGATTAATAGTGAAGCATGTTAATCATTAAGTAAGCTCTTGTAAGTGAAAGTAACTTCTGCCTAAGTATTTGACCTCGCTCCACCATTGGCGGCCGTGCCTTCAGCTGCCTAGGCTCTAAGCTCTGACATTCCCTCCCTAAACCTCTCCGCCTCTCTCCTCCTTTAAGACGTTCCTTAAAACCTCCCTCTTTGACCAAGTTCCTGTCCTAATAGCTTCTCATGTGGCTTGGTGTCAAATTTAGTTTGATAAGCGCTCCAGTGAAGTGCCTTGAGATGTTTTACTGCATCAAAGCTGCTTTATAAATGCAAGTTGTTTTTGTTGTTGTCTATTTTTATTACTTGTGGTAACGTAAATGACTGAGATGAACAATGAGTTGCTTTGATTTCTGATTGCCTCCATTCTGTTTTGCTTCTAGTTGATGGCTGTATCCACAGAGCTGCAGGGCCTAAATTGTTGTCAGCGTGCCGCCAACTAAACGGATGCAACACTGGAGAGGCCAAAATTACACTGGGCTATGATCTTCCTGCAAAACGTGAGTACTTCCATTTTGTCTGAAGCAGCTGGGTGATGTATTGATGAGCACGTCTACATTTTAGCATAAGTTGTCTGCGGAAAAAGTTTTGGCGAGAAGCTGCTGCCCTCTTTGGTATAAAGATGGGGGATATTCACAATGATGTCATTGTATATGCACTTAATGTGTGCAGAGGGCTAGCTAATTATCTTGAATGCATCGGTTACACTTCAGTGACTCAAAGTTTCAACTTTCAGTAAAAGCTGATAGCAGACAGCAGTGTGATTCTACTTCTGCAGCTGAAAGAAAGGAAATACGATAACATTTATTTTAGTGTTGAGCCTCCTTTTTGAAGATCCCTTCTTTGCAGTTAATTCTGTTTTAATAGGAAGCTGTTTAAAATTTGAAGGATTTGTGCAGTGAATCAGACTTTGGATTTGCTCTTTTGATGTTGAAATTAAATGCGTTATTTTCTATTTTGCTTTGCGATGACAAGTGTTTGTTTCATGTCCCAATATCTTAATGCTGTGATTAACGGTAATGCGTGTTAGTCGTAAAGTAACCTCTTGAAAGTGAAAGGAACTTTTGGTTAAGTATTTGACCTCGAGCATGTTGCAGGTATATAATATTGTTTCAAGAATCCTTCCAATTTATGCAGTGATCCTACTGTGTAAAAGCTGATTCCTTCTCCATCCTTCGAGTGAAACTGCAAAGTCGAGTGAGTGTGCTGTACGAGATATTGGTGAAGGTGTCTTTGCATTGCGTCTATTTTCAAACTCATCTGTGGGGGGGGGGGTTATTGTAAGGCTTGGTGCAGATTTGCTTGGTTTCAGCCTCTCCTGGAGTTGCCTACTTTTCATATATAAATGACTGAGATAAAAAAATTAGTTGCTACGATTTTTTATTTAAGTAACATGTGACAAAGTGTGGCCACCCACATGGCCCATTTGTGTGCATTCTTTCAGTACAGTTCTTGATGCGAACAAACTTGACTGGTCTGAAGCTGAATTCCTCTGAATTGCACAAGCTTCATCGAGAACGGTGTCTTTGACTTACAAATTGGATTGTCATTCCTACCTCTGGCACACCCCTAGGCTACAATGATGTCGATGTAAGAACCAGAAAATTGGTTTTAATTCAAAATCCATGTACAGATTGTATATGTTGATACCTTATTATTGTGAAAGGATAACCTCCTCGCGCCCTTACAACCTTCCGAGATCTCTGCGATCCTCTAATTCTGGTATCTTGCGCATCCCCGATTTTAATCGCTCCACCATTGGTGGCCGTGACTTCAGCTGCCTAGGCCCTAAGCTCTGGAATTCCCTCCCTAAACCTCTCCGCCCCTCTACCTCTCTGTCCTCCCTTAAGATACTTCTTAAAACGTACCTCTTTGGTCACCTGTCCTAATATCTCCTTCAGTGGCTCGTGTCAAATTTTGATTGATAATGCTCTTGTGAAGTGCTCTGGGATGTATTGCTACGTTAAAGGCGCTTTATAAATGTAAGTTATTGTTGTTTATAATTAGATTGACCATCATCATTAGAACATCTAATGACAATTTACAGTCCAGTTCAATAAATGATTATCTTTCTAGCCAGAACTAAACTGATGAAATTTAAACTCCAATCTGAAAGAAGCGAGTACATTTTTCCAGAGATCAGCTAAAATAAGGTGTTAAAAATCTCAGCCCTTCCGATGTACTCCCACCATAACCTGGGCATGAGCCCACTGGAAGGGCTGTAAGTTGGGCCAGGACCTGAGTCAGGACCTGGCCTAAAGTAAGAATTCCTGATTGGCCTTGTGGTTGCTCCGCCTGTCCCAAACAAGGCCATCAGTCTTGGGGCGGGGTGGGGGTTAGGGCCGGGGACTCCCAAATTGGGAACTTGCTGCTTTTATGGTCAACATAGTAATCCAGTGGAACATTGGTGGTGTGTACCAACCATCCATCGGTCAAACAGGGCCCCACCTGGGGGTCCAGGTCAGGACTTTGGTAAAGAAGAGATCCATCCTCCTCCCGAATCCAGCTACCTGTGCTGGACTTGTTGGTCTCTTGAACATGACAGGTGCCCTAGATGTAATCGTGGTGGCGCAGGCGCCCATTATTGCCACATGAAACGAGACCGCTGATACCCTGTGAACCTTGGAGCTCGAACTCCTGGGTAGATGCATCTTGGCATTTGCAGATGTTCTGGGGCTAAGCTCCTTAAATTGTGGAACAGCACAGCAGATTATTTTAATGCATTTCCTTTTTTTTGTGCAGCAATGCTTATTCTGCCACGTCATATTTCACATATTAGTTGGATCTTTTCCTAGTGGTACTTTAGCTGCTCAAGATCAACTTTCCATCTGCACTTAACTAAGAGGGGAAGGCCCCCACTGTAATGTATCTTTTTCTGAAGGGATTTACCTGTACCCTGCAAACAGATGAACATGAAAGATCTCGTTACTTTGAATGGGCAGGAATGACTTTATGGTTGTGTGGTCTTTATTCTTCTTCTGCACCTCCCCTGTATAGTTGCTGAAGTGCAGAACCAATCAGCCATGTTCATCTTAAAAGCTGCTAGGTTTCACCTGGTGGTTTAACAGTTTTGACATTAATGTATCTTAATCGGGCCCCAATCAAAAAGTAAAATGCTACGTTTTCTTAATAAAGGATGATGACAAAATGCTGGAAATACTCAGCCGGTCAGGTCACATCTGTGATGAAACAGAAATCAATCAGTCGATGTTCCAGGTCTTGAGACTCTTCCTCACGACTGGCAGTCCTGCAGAAGGGTCTTAAGATCTGGAACATCATCTGACTGATTTCTGTTTCTCCACACATCATAGAAACTTACAGCACAGAAGGAGGCCATTCAGGCCATTCAGCCCATCGTGCCTGTGCTGGCTCTTTGAAAGTGCAGTCGTGCTTTGTCTCACATCCCTGCTTTTTGTCCATAACCCAGTAAATTCCTCATCCTCAAGGACCTGTCCAACTCCCTTTTAAAATGATTTATGGAATCAGCTTCCACCATCTTTTCAGGGAGAGCATTCCAGATCCCGACAACCCTCAGAGAAAACAAATTTCTGCATCTCCCCTCTAGATCTTTTGCCAATGATTTTAAATCTATGACCTCTGGTTATTGACGCACTCGCCTGAGGGAATAGTTTTTCTCTCTCTATCAAAACCTCTCAGCATCTTGAAAACCTCTATTGGGCCACCTCTTAATCTTCACTGCTCCAAGGAGAACAGTCCTAAGTTTTCCAACCTCTCCTTATAACTAAAGTGCTTCATCCCTGGTACCATCCTGGTAAACCTTCTCTGTACCCTTTCTAAGGCCTTTACATCTTTCCTGAAGTGCGCTGCCCAGAATTGTCCACAACACTCCAGCTGAGTAATCCCTGCTGCCTAATCTGCTGAGTATTTCCAGCCTATTCTGTCTTTGTTTGTAGATTTCCAGCATCTGCAGTATTTTGCTTTGTGCATAATTTACGTTTTAGCGGTTATCGGAGATAATACACACAATGCGGGATATAAAGGAGAAACAATTCTAGGAGTATTCTAATAATGTCCTCCTTAGTATCCCTGATGATAATCGCTCAACCATTGGAGGCCATGCCTTCAGTTGTCTAGGGCTTAAGCTCTGGAAATCCCTGCCTAAACCTCTCCGCCTCGTTACCTCTCTCCTTTAAGACGCTCCTTAAAACCTACCTCTTTGACCAAGCTTTTGGTCACCTACCCTAATTTCTCCTTAGGTGACTTGGTGTCAAATCTTTTTGTCTTATAACGCTCCTGTGCAGCGCCTTGGGAAGTTTTACTACGTTAAAGGCGCAATATAAATACAAGTTATTTTTGTTGTATTCTTCGAAGACACAGTTTCTTCACACCTCTGAGGTTTTTGGTAGATTAACAGCTTCAGCATGTACAAATCAGGCAAAATAATTTGGGGAATTACAAAAAAATATACAAGTACAGTGAACTGATAGGAAAGTGCAATTATATTCTGCTTGCCTGGTTATCTGGTTTCATTATATAATGTCTTAATCGCCATGGATGAAGGAGGTTAACGAGAGCATTTTTTTTGTTTGAATAAGTTGAAGCGAGGTTGACATGTTGTATGCAGTATCAGTTATAAATCAGATATTTACTTTAGTTTTCATACAGTATTATTGCCGACAACCAGCGGACGTGGTTTCCATCAATTGTGGCAAGGGCAATTTCCGTATTTCGCTAGAAAACTAATTAGTTTGCTTGATAAGGATAATGGGATATATTGCCCCCAACCCCTAAATACTTGAAGGGCAAAAATTTTACAGGGCTGTGAGGAAAAAGCAGGGGATTAATTGGATAGCTCTACCAAAGAGCCAGCACAGGCATGAAGGGTCTCCTCCTGTGCTGTATCATTCTATGATTCTAACCCCCCCTCCCACCCCTGAACCATGTTCAGCCGCCCAATAATCCCGACAGGAGGCACGGTCCACCTTGAGGGACCGGACTTAGTCAGCATTGGGCTGGCGGAAAACAAGCAGCTGGGGCAGCTCTGGTCTGCCGCAATATTGGGAGTCCAAGGTCGGATCTTGGGAGGTGAGTGGGACCCGGTGTGGCAACAGCCCAGGTTGTTTTTGTTGCTCCTGCAGGAGCACTTTTGCTCTTAGTCCCACAGAAATAAATTCAAACTTGCCTGCCGGGCTCCTCTTTGGCTGGACCACCAGCTGATACTGGGCGGAGCGTTTGAGGCAATCGGAGCTCTACATACAACAACTTGTATTTATATAGCGCCTTTAACGTAGTAAAACATCCCAAGGAGCTTCACAGGAGCATTATAAAACAAAATTTGACAGCGAGCCATGTAAGGAGATATTAAGGCAGATGAGGTAGGTTTTAAGGAGTGTCTTAAAGGAGGAGCGAGGTGGAGAAGGAAGGGGGAATTCCAGAGCTTAGGGCCCAGGCAGCTGAAGGCACGGCCACCGATGGTGGAGCGATGAAAATCGGGGATGTTCAAGAGGCCAGAATTGGAGGAGCACAGATATTTCGAAGATTAGTGAGATGGGGAGGGGCGAGGCAATGGAGGGATTTGAAAACCAGGATGAGAATTTTAAAATCAAGGCCTTATGTCATAGGAGCGCAATTTGAAAGAGATGACCGCATGACTCAGGTGGGTGCTCTGGCCATCTGGCAGTCAGCCCTCAGGAATATAGTGACAGCCACACCGTCACTGGGAACGGAGCTGCAGGTCATTCCCCACCATTTTCGGGGAACTGCCCTGTTTCTGCCAGGGGCGAAGTCACAGAATCACTCCCAATATTTCTTGTTGGTCTTGCTTCCTGGCTTGAGATGTCAGCCGTGGCTCAGTGGGTAGCACTCTCTCCTCTGAGTCAGAAGGTCAAGAGAACTGAGCAGAACTTGAGCACGCACCCAGTACAGTACTGACAGAAGTCCTGTCTTTCAGATGAAATGTTGAACCAAGGCTCGGTCTGCCGTAAAAGATCCCATGGCATTATTTCAAAGAAAGCCAAGGGCGTTCTCCCTGGTGTCCTGGCAAATATTTGTCCCTTAATCAACATCACTATAATAGATTATTTGGTCATTATCACATTGCTGTTAGTGGGACCTTGGTGTGTGCAAATTGGCTGCTGTGTTTCCTTCATTGCAACAGAGTGATAATACTTGAAAATACTTGACTGGCTGTCAAGTGATTTGGGACGTCCTGAGGTTGTGAAAGATGGGCTAGAAATGCAAGCCTTTGGTTCTTTCAACTTGGTATATAAATATTGAAAACCTGACGTTTACAAATTTGCTTTTCATACAAAGACAAGCTTCCTTACTTGAGGAAAATCTGAAGGAACAGAATTATCTGTTTCAAAATGTTAATAAATCCTATTTACAGTGTATTGTTATCTCGAAGAAGTGAAATATATGTTCACGGAGCATTCAGTATATTGTTTACTATGCGGCAGTGGCCTGGAGACCGCGAGTTTGTTGCTTGCTCTGTGGACTTTAGCTCCATTATATGTCACTTGATGAGATGGACCACTCTTGCTATTTTGTAAGTTAAACATGGCATCTCAGTGTATTCTTGGCGTGGATGATGACTCTTGTGTAGAGGAGAGACCATTTACCTTTGCTATTTTGATAAAGTAACTGCCTGAAACAGTAAGCAATATTTCTGTTTAGAAAGGTGAAATCCTTTAAAAAGGTGTGATTTAAGCTGTTTTTTTTATAGAATCAGAGATGATAAGATTGATGTGAATTAACTTAGCTAAAATTGACTTTTTCATTGGTGTTATATAAAAGTATTTTATGGTAGAAATGTGAATTGTTTTCTGGGAACAATAAATTGATTCCAATGGTTATGATCTTGTGATGGTAACAAAATAATTACTGGATTTTATTGGTTTTTTTTCCTCATTACACTTAACAAGTTTCTGCTATAGTTTAATTTGAGCTTTTAACTGAAGAACTTTTTCAGTTTATGATTCCATGTATCGTTATTTTTCAGAAATATTGGTCGGCTGGAGGCTGAAGTCAAGTTTGAGTCTGAAATTCGGCTGTGCAATAATGACCATACAATGTTTTCATTCCATGCCTTACTGATTTACTTTTGAGGTCTTTGCAGTGGCATAAGCAGGATGTTTCCTGGAGTTGTTTAGCTGTGAGCTCAGCAGACACCCCCCCGCCCTTAAAAAAAAAAAAAAAAAACACCTACTTCAAAAGGTTTATTTTTCAAATTGGAATTTTACAATGAGTTTCAAATAGAAACGTTATTAGCTCCATTAATCTAATAAAGCAAATGAAAAGAAAAACAAAAAATCAGTCTTGTCGAACAAAATCTGTAAAGGACAAAGCCCAATTGCAGGTGATGTGTCCCTATTGTATCAATAACTTAGCTACGATTCACTGCAATATCCCAGTGAACATTTAGAAGTGCGACCCCAACTCATCGGTTCTCACCGGTCGAATTGCAGAACTGACCAGCTGTGGAGCCAAGGTATGTCCTTTCAAAAGAAGTAGTGGTCCGATTTAAAAAGAAAATATATATAGATGTTTTGGGGGCATGGTGGTGAGTGTTTCATGGTGTGGATTTAAGTGGTAAATATGCCTGGAAATTTGGGGGGGGGGGGTGGTGGAAACAAGGCAGAATAAGATAATGGCCTTAAAATATTTTAGAAACTGTTAGTTTGGATTAGTAACTCAAACTAAAAAAATGTAAAAGGGAAAATTTGGTTGCTGCTTGTTGCAATTTGGGAATATGATCCTCATCTTTCAATACAGTAAACTCTTTCGTATCCGGCACCTATGGGACCAGGATGGTGCCGGCTGATGAAAAATTCTGGTTAACAGAGAGGTACACCTACCAAGGCAATTTTTAACACAAACAAAAATAAAAACCACTGACTAACTCAATCACTGCGGGAGACTCGGACTCGGCAAAATGAGTGCTGGATGGATTCGGCAAGATTACTGGTCATCTATTTTGCCAGTTATTAAAGTATTCGGGATGATTAAGTGCCATTTAAACAAGAGTTGACTGTATATAAATTCACTCCCATTTGTTTGGCCCGTTTGTGAATCTGTGTCTTGATGATGATTAGATGAAGCTGCTGTTAGTCACGGATTGGGCACGCGTTTGCAATGTTGCAAGCAGTGCTGCAATGCTAATTGGATGCGGCTGCTATCCTGCTTGGGGCGGGTGCTACACAAAGGTTGTGAGAACTGTGCTAAATATTTTTCTATCATTTGATTTTTAGAACAATCAGAACTCCTCAGCAGCCAGCAGGATTCTCTTGGGTCCTGCAGCTCCAGAGCAGATCTCCAATTTGTCCAAATTCACAGTCTCCACTGTTTTCTGTGGAGCCACTCCAGGTTTGCTCAGGAACATTGCTGTGTAAGTGATATCACCGTAGTGGCCTAGCAGCGAGGAACACAGGATTCAGGGGTCTCCATGGGAGCGGCGGGGGGTGGCGGGTGCATGAAAACTAATGTTCCTGCAAAAAAAAATGAAATGAAACAATGTTTTTTTGTATAGAATGGGGGAGTGCTGGAACCAAAATCACACCCACTGCCCCGAGAATTTCCTCCCTCTTTAATTCGGCACATCATAGCCGCTCAAAATCATTGATTAGTGAAGAGATATTTTAAGTTAAATAGAATTGTTTTGGCACAGATGTACATTTTAGTGAATTAAAAAAAATGTACTTTATTAAATTTGGCTAATGTCATTTCAGAAGGGTAAAAACTGGGAAGCTATCGACCTCAGTAAGTTCCATCCTTATCATTTGATTTAAAATCTATAATGCATTACATTTGTAGAAAAGCAAGATCCCCGGTTTAATATTCTTATTTTTCTCCCTTGGTGAGCAGGCATTTGTAATGTTGACCCTCAGTTTGAAATGGCAGAATTCTGCCTAATCCTCTTCGCCAATATTTTTGTTCATATATTGGAAGGTGTTTAGATTGATTGTCATGTGTACTAAGAGCTGTGACTGATTAACAGGAACTTGTTGTTTGCAAAGGTTTTCCAACTCGGTGCAAATGGTTAGAGCAAGGTGGCTTGAGTGTTGATCTGTACATAATGCTGGCTATTAATCAACACAGTTCATGGTTGAGAGTAATACAGGGATTGACATTAGGTTTACTTCCCACATTCATTATCACTAGGGTAATGAGGTAATGTGCCCACCTGAGTGAGACTGTTTTCCACTGACTGCAGTTTTCCAGATGGGTTCTATAAATCAGAAATCTGCTGTTTGATAATGTTTTGCAAGGTGAAGAGCATATCTTGGTGCTAGAGAAAATAGCAGGGTAGTCAATTAATATTCAGAATTAAGCAGCTTAAGACTTGCCATACAAAATGGTAGTTTCAATTAAACATAAAATAACTTCTTGGTCTTGTATTATGCATCTTATTCAAATACCCTGCTGTCTGGTCTGGATGCTTTTTCTAAAGGCAGAACGATAGATGAGACTGTACATGCCACAAGCATCTTTTAAATGTGCAATGTATGTGATATTTTCATCAGAGCTTGGATTCAGAGTTCATTGTTTTATCCAAATACAAACCACACACAGTTTGGTCAAACACAATTAATGCACCAAGTGTTTCTAGTTCCCAGCTTAGAAATAGGAGCTACCCTGTGCCTATCATCTCGAGCAATTATGTTTTAAATTCTTGTTATGTGGGAAAAGTACAATATTATTGGTATGTTTATCTGAATGTTACTTTTTGCATACCATTTCCACATCAATAGGTGGGAAGTGGCTCGTGTGGAGCATAACTGCCGGCATGAACCAGTTGGGCCGAATGGCCTGTTTCTGTGCTGTAAAATTCTATGTAATATGTACATTTAGTTTTCTACTTACAGCTGTCAAGTAAAAGTATTCACAACACCCTCAAAATGGTACACTGAAAACCTCCACAAAACTGCACCAGCATTCACCGCAAAGGTGACTGGCCTATTTTAAAGTCATTTAGTCCAAACTGATTGTTTTTAACAAAGAAAACAGTTGTTGGTTAGCGTGATGTGTTCTAATCTTAGCTGAAAATCTCAAAGTGGCAATACTTTTGACAAGTGCTAAACTTCACTCTTCGGTAAAGCTGGTTTAAACAAATAGCTAATAATGAAGCACAATTTTGTTGGTTTGGTTCAGTAGGAGCTCTCTCTCACCTCTGAGTCAGGAGTTCACAGGTTCAAACCCCACTCCAGGATTTGAGCGTGTAATCATAGAATAATACAGCACAGAAGGAGGTCATTCGACCCATTGATTCTGCGCCAACACTTCGGTAGAGAAGGAGTGCTGCATTGTCGAAAGTGGCACCCTTTGGATGAAATGCCAAACCAAGGCTCCATCCGCCTGTTCAGGTGGATGTAAATGATCCCATGGCCCTTCTGTGAAGAAGAGCTGAAGAGTGTCGCTCGTACCCTGGCCAACATTAATCCCTTAACCAGCACCACCAAAACAGATTAACTGGACTTCTTTCTCATTTGCTGTTTGTGGGACCTTGCTGTGCACAAATTGGCTGTTGCATTGCCTGCTTAACAACAATGACTACACTTCAAAAGTAATTCATTGGCTGTGAAGCATTTTGGGACATCCTGAGGTTGTGAAAAGCGTTATGTAAATGCAAGTTAGTTCCTTCTTCCTTCTCGTTTATGTTTTCTTTTATTAACAATGACCTAGTTTTCCTTGCTTAGTATGCAACTCTGATTATAAACGAATTCAGTGTCTTTCAGATGAGATGTCTGCCCTCTCAGGTGAACGTAAAAGATCCCACGGCAATATTCGAATAAGAGCTGGGGTGTTTTCCCCGGTGTCCTGGCCAACATTTATCCCTCAACCAACATCACTAAAACAGATTGCATGGCCACTTATCTCATGACTGTTTATTGGTCATGCTGTGTGCAAATTGGCTGCCGAGTTTCCCTACATTACAACAGTGACTACACTTACAATACTTAATTGGCTGTGAAAGTGTCTTTCTTTTCCTCCATCCTCCCTAGATGGTCGAACACGCGACATCTGGAAGCAACATTCCCTAACAACAGTTGGTTAAAACCCCCTCAACTGAAATGATGAAAAGCCTGAGAGTACAAGCTGGGACCATGTCTCTGTGCAGTGCATAATAGATAGGGTAAATAAAGGAAACTGTTTCCAGTGGCTGAAGGGTCAATAACCAGAGGGCACAGATTTAAGGTAATTGGCAAAAGAACCAGAGGCGACAGGAGGAAAAACTTTTTACGCACCGAGTGGAATGCAGGATTTGGAATGCACTGCCTAATAGGGTGGTGGAAACAGATTCAATAGTAGCCTTCAAAAAGGAATTGGATAAATACTAAGGGTTTTGGGGAAAGAGCGGGACTAACTGGATTGCTCTTTGAAAGAACTGGCACAGACTCGATGGGCCGAATAGCCTCTTTCTGTGCTGCACTATTCTATGATTCGATAGTGCTACCAGGCTGAATTGTTAATGCTACACTGACCAGTGCTAGCAATTTTTGTAGAGCGTAAAGTTATATCCGATCCCTTTTTCCATACTGGTGCTTTTTCAGTATCCACTGCAGCACCTTGTGAAGCAGAGGTTATGGCATTGGTTTTAAGCAGAATATGCATCTATCACCTGAGGAATGACGACCAAGATTACTATTCATTTGCACGATCACACTTTATTTTTATAGATCCCAGTAGTAAACGCAAAGGAAGGGGCTTAAAATTGATTGGGCTATGTATCATCATTAGTTGTATCAAAGGCATCAACCAGCTTATAATGGGTTAC
This sequence comes from Somniosus microcephalus, assembly GCF_052327205.1. Classification (NCBI taxonomy): domain Eukaryota; kingdom Metazoa; phylum Chordata; class Chondrichthyes; order Squaliformes; family Somniosidae; genus Somniosus; species Somniosus microcephalus. The sequence continues at coordinate 135,548,124 of NC_140989.1, read as the reverse complement.
TGTACAAATGTGGAAAAGCAGGTCAATATAAAAAACGGCAGTTTATGGCAACAGATGCTTGATTCCTGTTCAAAAATGTTGCAACAGCATGTTAAATGTTTTACCCCCCCCTGAAGGTTGGAAATGGTCCTGAATAAATCATAAACTGTTGAGAGCAACAAGCAGTGCCTGTCTGAATTATCTCCCTTGTCATCGAGACTTATCCACGTTTGGTCTTAATTACTTATTTATTTCTGAGCAGCTCCAATGCTGTCTTCAGACTCAGCATTTCTTCATTACATTTGCACTTGCAAATATAATGCTATTGTTTAGTGATCTGGCGACAAATGAAGCAAATGCGTTCCTTTTGTGGTGTTTTACATTGGCTCCCCAGTTTCTGAGCACTTAGTTACGTGGAGTATTTTATGGTACAAGTGCTGATATAATTTGCTAGTACAGGAAACTTTGTTATATCCGGCACCGACGGGACCGAGCTGTTGCCGATCTATCAAAACTGCCGGACATACAAAGTTAATGTTGAAGCAAATCTCCGTATCTGACAACAAACACTGTTGCTTAGCAACAGCTTCAAACAGTCAGCCCGTACCTTGGAAGCGTCTCTGTAGCTTAGCAACAGCTTCAGAGAGACTTTCCAAAGCCTGACTGTTGGAAAAAAAAAGCCACAAGAAGTAAAACAACCTAACAGAACGGCTCCTGATTTCTGCCGGTAGATCGAGGTTTCCGGACATACAACCTCCGGATAAACCAAAGTCTCCTGTAATATTACACGAATCTGGTTTAACACCATCATGAAAATGTACAAAGATGTTTTTTTTCATAAAAAGGCTTTTTGTCCCTTTTAACTGTCACCTCCCAATTGTTTCAAGTCATTCTTTTACAAAGGCAACCTATTGAAATGGGTAGGCAATTGATTAGGGGATAGGAGACAGAAAGTAGGGATAATGGATATGGACTCTGATTGACAGGATGTGACTAGTGTCCCCCAAGGATCTGTACTGGGGCCTCAGCTTTTCACTATATTTATAAACAATTCAGATGAAGGAATAGGGAGCCAAATATCCAAGTTAGCTGACGACACCAAGTTAGGTGGCACAGTAAATGGGAGCCGAAAGTTGCAAAGGGACATTAATGGATTACGTGAGTGGGCAAAACTGTGGCAGATGGAGTTCAATGTGGTGAAGTGTGAGGTTACTCACTTTGGACCCAAGAAAGATAGATCAGAGTATTTTCTAAATGGCGAGAAGCTAGGAACTGTGGAGGAACACAGAGATTTAGGGGTCCATGTACAGAGATCGCTAAAAGCTAGTGGACAGGTACAAAAAATCATTTAAAAAACGAATGGAATGTTGGCATTTATCTCAAGGAGGCTGGAATATAAAAAAGGGGTAGAAGTTAAGTTACAGCTGTACAGAGCTCTGATTAGACCCCATTTAGAGTTCTGTGTTCAGTTCTGGGCACCGCACCTCAGGAAGGATATATTGGCCTTGGAGGGGGTGCAGCACAATTACCAGAATGATACCGGGGATAAAAGGGTTGAGTTATGAGGACAGGTTGCATAGACTAGACTTTTATTCCCTTGAGTACAGAAGATTAAGGGGTGATCTTATTGAGGTGTTTATGATGATTAACTGAGTTGATGGGGTAGATAGAAACCATTTCTTCTGGTCGGAGAGTCCAAAACAAGGGGGGCTGCACCTTAAAATTAGAGCTAGGCCATTCAGGGGTGATGTCAGGAAGCACTTCTTCACACAAAGGGTGATTGCACAGGCCCCTCTGCGGGCAACCCTCCAAGGTACACTCCATTGACCTTTGAACACAGGATGCCAAGGCCTAACAGGCAGCCTCAAACCACTGTGATTTTCACATGCCTGCCCTCACATGGGTGGGTGCATTTTATGCCCTCCGGAAAGAGAGAGAGAGGCAGGACACAGCAGAGCAGGTCCCAGAGAATGTTTGAGGCCCTGTTTGCCCCAGATCCTCTGGGATGGGGTTGGAAAGCCGAAGCCATGAAGTGATTTATTTTAAACGACTTTATTTTGATACAAGTCCTTGTGTGCTCTGTAAATATAAGATATGGAGTGCAGGAGTGAAATATCTTTTACCCCATGTTTTAATTTTACATTTATTGCTTCGGCAGATGTAGGGGAATTAAAATTCGATTGCACCCCACCTATTTTTGAGGCCGAAGGGTCCATTATGGCAGACACACGCCAGAAATCTCTAGGCCGTAGTACTTCAAAGACATCTTAACGAGAGTGCCGTCTGACACCACCGATGTGAAATGCACCTGGAATGTTTGACCATTCATTAAGGTGTTGCTATTTTATCGAGTAGTTCATATTTCAATGCGTTGCACTCACCTGAAGTTTCCATTGCAGCTCAGTTTGTTCACAGAAGCAAAGGATAAAATAATTATTTCGAAGTGTTTGTTAGCTGGAAAAGAAAAATAACATAATTTATCATTACTGAACTCATCTGGCCTTTATGATGACTGTCTGCTCGTAACAAGATTCCATGACACTGCTTGGGTGATTTACGCTCAATGTATAAAATGTTGTGATATAATCTTAAGTCAACTGAATATTATATTGCAAATGACATGAAGCACCAATATGTTATATTGAGGTAATGTCATTTGATCAGTGATATGTTATGGGTCTCCCAGTAATGTTGCCCACTTTCGAATCGGTTGAACTCTTTTGAGTTTTGGACATTTGCTTTATTCATTATTCACCATTTTAAAAAAACATCAACAGTCTCGCATTTCCTTTATGATTCTGCTTGGAACCGTAAAATCATTTGGCAAAGTGAATTATTCTGCAGAAGCAGCTTAAAATTTCCTGAGCATTTTACATAGAAACATAGAAGATAGGAGCAGGAGTAGGCCATTCGGCCCTTCGAGCCTGCTCCGCCATTCAACGAGATCATGGCTGATCATCCAAACCCGAGCACCCGGTCCCTACATGTTAAAATTTCAAGGCATATTTCTACACTGAATGTAATGGCTCTTACAAGGATGATTCTACGTCTGCTGTTATTTCTTTCCCCTGATGGTTAGTGAATTTGGCACCCGTGACGGAATTTCAGGAGGCTGCAGTGTGATTTAACATTTCTGACATTGTATTTTATAATTACGGTGTCACTACAATATGAATTGTCACGTCACTAAGGGTGTTGCTGCTTTGCCTTTTGCTGTGAGGTATGCCATGGTTTATAACTCGCTTGTTCGGATCTGTGAAAATTATTTTATGGCAAAGTGAATCAGCCTGCAAGAGCAGTTTAACATTTCCTGAGCATTTGATGCCTTAGAATTTCAAGGCATATTTCTGCCCTTGGCCCCCTCCTTTTTTTTCTCATCTGCATGCTGCCCCTCGGCAACATCATCCGAAAACTCAACATCAGATTCCAGCCCGCTGATGACACCCAGCTCTACCTCACCACCACCTCTCTCGACCCCCTCCACCAATTTTCCCTCTGTTTTTTTCGTGCGCGGTCCATGCATGGTATCTCTTCCAGTGGCAGCAGCTCATGTGCGGCCTGCGCAGAACTTCGCAATTGATGTGCGGCCACGCGCCTCGGGGAACATTGCCCTCCACTGACTTTGATTTGTCACGCTGCTTGTCTGACATCCAGTACTGGATGAGCAGAAATTTCCTCCAACTTACTATTGGGAAGACCGAAGCCATTGCCTTTGGTCCCCACCACAAACTCTGTTCCCTTGACACGCACTCCATCCCTCTTCCTGGTGGCACTCTGAGGCTGAACCAGACTGTTCGCAACCTTGGTGCCGTATTTAATACTGAGATGAGCTTCCAGCCACGCATCCATTCCATCACCAAGTCCACCTACTACCACCTCCGTAACATTGCCCGACTCTGCTGCTGCCTCAGCTCATCTGCTGCTGAAACCCTCATCCACGCCTTTGTTACCTCTAGACTTGACTATTCCAGTGCACTCATGGCCAGCCATCCATCTTCCGCCCTCCATAAACTTCAGCTCATCCAAAACTTTGCTGCCCGTATCCTTGCACCAAGTCCTGTTCATCCATCATCCTTATGCTCGGTGACCTACACTGGCTCACAGTATGCAACGCCTCAGTTTTAAAATTCTCATCCTTGCTTTCAAATCGCTCCATGGCCTCGCCCCCTCCGCCGCCATCTCTAACCTCCTCCAGCCCTACGACCCTCTGAGATCTCTGCGCTCCTCCAATTCTGGCCTTTTGCGCACCCCTGATTTTAATTGTACCACCATTGGCAGCCGTACCTTTAGTTGCCTGGGCCCTAAGCTCTGAAATTCCCTCCCTCAACCTCTCCACTTCTCTACCTCTCTTTCCTCCTTTAAGATCCTCCTTAAAACATACCTCTTTGACCTGTCCTAATATCTACATATGTGGCTCGGTCAAATTTTGTTTTGTAACACGCCTGTGAAGCACTTTGGGACGTTTTACTACACTAAAGGTACCATAATAAATGTAAGTTGTTGTTGTATAACGATTGTAGCGATGGGGACCCAGTGCTGTTAATCTCTCTAGACTTAAAAAAAAGTACCATACATTCTATCATCTTCGATTTATTATTGTTGCACAGCAATCAAATGAAATTGTAAAAAGAAAGCGGACTGTTTGTGACGAGAGGTTTTTTTGTTCTCTTTATGCACATGAGAAATGACAAGTAGCATGTGTTCTCTGCAAAGGATGCTTTCAAACTGGAACACTTTCAACGAGGAGAAAAGTTGTGTTAAGTGAGTGCCAAAACAGATTGCTTATCTGTCAGTGCACAATCGGACTGAAAACGGAGATAAATTATGGTAGTGCTGTTTGAGTTCAGATGTGCTGTTGAATCTACCTTTCGAGCCAGGGCCACAGGAGGTGATTTAACAACAAAGTGTCAGAACATAAAAAACCTTGAGTAAAGACTGATTTACAGCTGTGTTTTGCAAGAGCACGTAGTAAGATTTTTTTTTAAATATTGTTTTTAACTCTTTCAGCCCTGTATTGGTATTCTACTTGTGTAGACATATAATGTTGATACTTTATCAATGATTTCTGTTCAGAGATTAGGACTAAGATCTTTCCTGATCTCTGAGCACCATTGCTTATCAGCTGAGCGATGCTGCTCACCTGCATCTTGAAAGAAAGTGGAAACCAATTGGAGCAGAGAAGGCCAAGAGGAGATTTAATGGAGGTGTTTAAAATCATGAAGGGTTTAGATAGAGTAAATAAAGAGAACCTGTTTCCAGTGGCTGAAGGGTTGATAATGAGAGGACACAGATTTAAGGAGATTGGCAAAAGAATCAGAAGTGACATGAGGAAATACTTTTTATGAGTGGTTAGGATTTGGAATGTACTGCCTGATAGAGTGGTGGAAACAGATTCAATAGTAGCTTTCAAATACTCGAAGGAGAAAAAATTGCAGGGATATGGGAAATGAGCCAGGGAGTGGGACTAACTGAATTGCTCTTCGAAAGAGCCGGCACAGACTCGATGGGCCGAATGGCCTCCTTCTGTGCTGTACTCTTCTATGATTCTATGAAATCCACAACAAAAGTCGTAACGAGTGACTTGTACTGATCAGTAAAACTGATGGGCAATCCACAGAGTTAATGTGAAGAGGTTTTGGGAGGTCTGATTTGTGCACTAGCAGCATAAAGGGTTGGCCATTTAGGACTGAGATGAGAAATTTCTTCACTGAGGGCTGTCAATCTTTGGAATTTCTATCCCAGAGAGCTGTGTTGTTGGGTATATTCAAGACTGAAATCGATAGATTTTTAGACACTAAGGGAATCAAGGGATGTGGGCATAGAGCGGGAAAGTGGAGTTGAGGTAGATGGTACAAGGGTACGGTAGCATAGTGGTGATGCTACTGGATGAGTAATCAAGAGGCCTGAACTAATGATCCAGAGACATGAGTTCAAATCCCACCATGGCAGCTGGGGAATTTAAATTCAATTAAAAATTGAATTAAAAAAAATCAGCCATGATCTTATTGAATGGCGGAGTAGGCTGGAGGAGCCATATGGCTTGCTCCTATTTTTTATGTTCTTAAACAGATTCTATACTGTTTTCACTCCAGTGTACAGAGTAAGAATCAATCTGGAAGTGTATCACACTGAGAGGAAGAGTTTGAGGTGAGAGTACTGTAAAACGTCAACGCTGTAGGAGATTTATATTTTGCATTTTCCTGTGGCTTTTAAGTCATTTGACAAGCAGATTCTTGAGACATCCTTGCCAATCTATGCTTCAAATGTGAAATTCTTATTCTTGTGTTTGTTTTCCTTCATGGCCTTATACCTGATCATGGCCTCCCACTATCCCTGAAACCTTCTCCAGCCCTATAACTCTCTGAGAAGGATGTGTTGCCCAGAAGCATGAGAACTCAAAGCAACAATTACTTGTTTAGTGGGAACTAGGAATGATCCAAAAACAAAATATCCATTGGTTGATGTGAAAAATTGAGCTCTGCATGCATGGGGTGCTGAGGAAGGCAACGCTAGGGTCTACTTTCACCAGATAGTTCCTGGAATACTGATCTTCAAATCCCAATGAAGAGCTTGGGCTATAAATTGTAGACAGCGCTTCCTCAACGCTAGCTAAATTTAGCAACTCGTTCTGACAATGTGAGGCCAGTGCACACCTTATCTTCCTCCTTTATGTGCCAACGTTATTTTTCTTCTTCTCCCCCTTTCCCCCTCCTCCTCACCCATTGCAGGCATTGACTCCTTGCTGGGATAAGGACCGGCAGACATTAGTCACCTTAACATTTCTTGGCTGATCGCCATGTGTGATTCTCAGCAGTGAATGCTGATGTGCCTCAATAATTCCGAGACTCGATGTTAGCGAAACAAAACAAGGCTTTTATTAACTTAGAACGTAACACGTAAGAGAGAGAGATATCTTCCTTCTGGAGACTGAGGCCAGACTGAGCTAGCTTACAAAAGGGGCCAGGTATGGGCGGAGCCCTACACACACAGCACATTCCAGTAAACAATACAATGAGGACTGGGGGAAGGGAAATGACACTGAAACCGACCACAGTCACAGGCAGTGATGAATGGAATATTTCATCACAAATGCGACCCGTTACTCGATTATGGGGCCATCACACCCAATGCTGCAGTGACGCCTTTACCAGACATTTAAACAAGTGCACTGCCAGCCAGGATTATCTGAACAGCTATCAGAGTCGAGAGCCCTGGCTGATTTCTCCCCCCCTGGCCCAGGGGTGTGGAAACCACTTGTAGCACCCCTACAGATACCCCGGCTAGACAGACTGGGGATCAACCTCAGAACCTTCCTGGTCTAATCACTGCCGTAACTAGCTGAACTTTGTAACCAATGCTTACACTTTGAATGATCCTTCTTTAAAAAGAACAATTGTTTTTTTTTTAAATCTTGTATGTCCACTGTGGGCTTTCGAGTACATTCTATTAACTGTTCAACAAATACTGTGTGCAACTCTGATAAGTGTTTAGAAAACCTATACTTTTAGCAATGCCCATGAGGTGCCTGGAAGCTGTTAATGATTTCTAAAAAATAAAATCAATGCACTCTCTTTAGAGCTGTTGAATAGTGCGATTTGTTTTACTTAGAGCGGTTACCAAACCTCTAAAGGTGCCTGTACCATTGGGTCCTATTCTAATTTATTTCTTGGCCGTAATGATACTTTCTGAGTCCCAACAAAATACTTTTCATGTTAAATTATATCAATGATTCCACATTTTCTGCTCCAATGGTTATGATGTGTTGCGTACTGAGCTCTCGGTGACTCCAGCTCAGGAAATTTACCACAATTATTTAATTGTGAATCAGCGATAAATCTCATGTTTGGTAGTTTATTTGAATATCTGTTAGTTTAAATATAGACTGCAATGTTGTGCATTCGCAGACATCAAAAACTGGTGTGGAAACAAAACAGGAATAAAGATTTTAATACCATGGAACCGTCCTGAAGAATGATGGAGATTGAACAAAATGACATGTAATCAAATTGACATCAAAAACCTTCCGAATCACAGTACTGTATTTGTTGCTTAAATTTGTAAATGGAGGGCAAGTTAAATTGTTTGAGAAACAAACTATTGCTAAAGGTGGATCATTTTGCAACATAGAAAAAAGAAATACTTGCATTTATGTAGCGCCTTTCATGACCACTGGACATCCCACAGCACTTTACAGCCAATGAAATACTTTTTGAAGTGTAGTCACTGTTGCAATGTAGGAAACGCGGCAGCCAATTTGCGCACAGCAAGCTCCCACAAACTGCAATGTGATATTGACCAGATAATCTGTGTTAGTGATGTTGATTGAGGGATAAATTTTGGCTAGGACACCTGGGAGAGTGTCGAAATAGTGCCATAGGATCTTTCACATCCACCTGAGAGGGCAGACGGGGCTTCGGTTTAACGTCTCATCCGAAAGACGGCACCTCCGACAGTGCAGCACTCCCTCATCACTGCACTGGGGTGTTAGCCTAGATTTTTCTGCCCACAACCTTCTGACTCAGAGGCAAGAGTGTAACCAACTGATCCACAGCTGACAACAGCTATACATTTCATCAAACAACCTGAATAAAAAGTGCCAAAACTTGGCAAAAGAGGCTATGCTGAACCTGCAATACTCTGGCTTTGGGAGTCTAATGCTGTACTTTATTTTAGGTGTGAAGTAGACTATGCAGAGATGAATCGTACAGAAAATATCTCTCAGCTTAAGCTGAAAACATTATTTTCTTAGCTAGACAAAATAGTTTTACAAAAGACATGACTCATTTCCTTTTAGTGCTGCAAGAAGCATTGATCTAGCCCTGATTATCCTTTGTGGTTCAGGTTTTAGTCTAAGAATGTTGATCTGATGTTCCAGTCACAAGTAACAATAACCATCTGTATGCAGGCATGTTTTCACCTGTGCACGGTAGTTTCATCAGTGGTTATTTTGGTCTCTGTTAATCAATAGAAATCAGTGGTACTTGAGTGGTTTAAATGTGAGGAGAAAAGCTCTCCTTTCATATGTACACTCACACAGACACAATCGCTCACTCACACACAATTGCTCACTCACACACTCCCATACACACACACACTCACACTCACGGACACAATCATTCACTCACACTCTCACACATATACACACACTCACACACTCCCATACACACACACACACACACACACACACACACACACACACACACACACACACACACACCCACGGACACAATCATTCACTCACACTCTCACACATATACACGCACTCACACAGACATACTCTCGCACACACATGCATACGCACACACTTTTTCACACACACAAACACACTCTCTCATGCGCACTCTCACATGGTCTCACACACACTCTCTCACACACACACCCTCACATACTTTCTGTCTCACTCTCTCACAATTGCTCATACTCTCACTCACACAGACACACTATCGCACACACACTCTCGCACAGACATACTCTCTCACACACCAGACAGACACATGTGCATACACACACACACTCTCACACACAAACATTCTCTCTCACACACAGACACACTCTCTGTCTCACGCATATACAGACAGGTATATACACATGCGCGCGCTCACGCACGCACGCACGCACACACTCTCTTGGGGGGGAGGGGCGGGGGGGCTTGTAGTGAGAGAATTAGTAGAAAAAGAAAGGGAATAAAATGGAAAACAAATGTGCCACTTAGGTATAATTTTTAAAAACCCTTTCATGCACCTGTGATGAAGGAAATGTTGACACACTGAAAGAAATAACTATTAGAAGCCTTGCACTGTAAACTGTCTGAGCAACTGTTTTTCTCCAGGTTTTTCCATTTGTCTACTACCATATATATATATATATATTTTTAAAAAAAAAATTAATTCATGGGATGATGGTGCCGCTGGCAAGGCCAGCATTTATTGCCAGTTCCTAGTTGCCTTCTTGAACCGCTGCAGTCCATGTGGTGAAGGACATCCCACAGTGCTGTTAGGGAGGGAGTCTCAGGATTTGGACCCAGGGGTGATGAAGCAATGGCGATATATATATAATCCCTTATTCCTGTTAAAGTTGGGAAGCTGGACACGCCTCAGAGGCTGACTTCTCCGAAACTGTGATCTGCTGCTCGGTGATCAGCCAGGAAGAAGGTGCAATTCTAGTGTGACGGAGCCAGATAATGTCCATTTTCTTTTTAAGGCATAATCTCTCCATTTACTGTGCTTGGTTAAACTAAAGCATGCTTGGTGGATTCAAGTGAGAGAGCGAGCCTTGAGCTTCGAACCCATGCCCCTTTGATAACACCAGCTTTCTTGTGCTGCTGAGCTGCAAGTGTCTGTTTAATTGAGCTAGATATTGGCAGAGATTTCTTATTGATCTGTCGCTACTTCACAGTTGTCTTAATAACAATCACTGCACTTCAGACACAATTCTCTGTATGAAGTGCTTTGAAATGTTTCATTGATATGACAGTGCAATGTTAATGCAAGAATTTTTTTCACAACACTGGAGCAACTTGTTTTCTGTGCACTCATGCAACATTTATACACAGGTAGAAGTACATTTTTGTGCTCAACGAGCTGAATAATCTCAGTTTTGTGGATAGATGAGGTAAGACAGGCAGAATTTTTTTATTATTCATTCACGGGATGTGGGCATCGCTGGCAAGGCCAGCATTTATTGCCCATCCCTAACTGCCCTTGAGAAGGTGGTGGTGAGCTGCCTTCTTGAACCGCTGCAGTCCGTGTGATGAAGCTGCTCCTACTGTGCTGTTAGGGAGGGAGTTCCAAGATTTTGACCTGGTGACGATGAAGGAACGGCGATATATTTCCAAGTCAGGATGGTGTGTGACTTAGAGGTGGTGGTGTTCCCATGCGCCTGCTGCCCTTGTCCTTCTAGGTGGTAGAGGTTGTGGGTTTGGGAGGTGCTGTTGAAGAATGTATCTTAAGTGAATGGAACAATTTTTCTACTTTGGTACCCAGTATCAACACCGAGCATTTGCAGGCAAACCTCCTTACTTTTGGGGGGGAAAAAAAGACGCAATCACCACAAGTTATTTTCTGTTACCATGTCTGATTACTGAATGTATTTCTTTCCTTTTAAAAACTTGTCCGAAGAGAATGTTTATAGTATAAATATCCAAAACCCAAGTCACACAGTAATAACTTATTTCTGGTTATTTAATAATCTTGCTGGGGTTCTTCTCCTTAGAGCAGAGAAGGTTAAGGGGAAATTTAATAGAGGTGTTCAAAATCATGAAGGGTTTAGATAGAGTAAATAAGGAGAAACTGTTTCCAGTGGCAGAAGGGTCAGTAACCAGAGGTCACAGTTATAAGGTAATTGGCAAAAGAACCAGAGGGGAGAATTTTTTTTTAATGCAGCGACTTATTATGATCTGGAATGCACTACCTGAAAGGGTGTTGGAAGAGATGGGACTTTGGGGAAAAGAGCAGGGTCTTGACGAAGGGTTTCGACCTGAAACGTTGACTCTATTTCTCTCTCTACGGATGTTGCTTGGCCTGCTGAGTTTTTCCAGCATTTTCTGTTGTTATATAGGGGAGGGGGACTAATTGGATAGCTCTTTCAAAGAGCCGATACAGGCACAATGGGTTGAATGGCCTCCTTCTGTGTGGTATAATTCTATGATATTTGCCGTTCCGGCCACCACCAGCAAGCACTGGAAGACAAAGAGGTCCCCGCCACAAACTCCGTTCCATAAAAACATAACATAAGAAATAGGAGCAGGAGTAGGCCAATCGGCCCCTCGAGCCTGCTCCGCCATTCAAAAAGATCATGGCTGATCTGATCCTAACCGCCAATCCACTATCACAGAACCATCTCCTGAATCTAACAGAATTAGACACACGAAATAGGAGCAGGATCAGGCTACATGGCCCCTGGGCCCGCTCCGCCACCCACAGGGCCATGACCGATCCGAACCTAGACTCATGTCCAAATTCCTGCCCGCTCCCTGTAACCCTTAATTCCCTTTACTTCTAGGAAACTGTCTGTTTCTGTTTTAAATTTATGTAATGATGCAGCTTCTACAGCTTTTTGGGGCAGCATATTCCATGGACCTACCACCCTCTGAGTGAAGTAGTTCCTCCTCATCTCAGTTTTGAAAGAGCAGCCCCTTATTCTAAGACTATGCCCCCTAGTTCTAGTTTCACCCATCATCGGGAACATCCTCCCCGCATCCACCCGATCCAACCCCTTCACAATCTTATATGTTTCAATAAGATCGCCTCTCATTCTTCTGAACTCCAATGAGTAGAGTCCCAATCTACTTAACCTCTCCTCATATGTCCATCCCCTCATCCCCGGGATTAACCGAGTGAACCTTCTTTGTACTGACTCGAGAGCAAGTATGTCCTTTCTTAAGTATGGACACCAAAACTGTATGCAGTATTCCAGGTGCGGTCTCACCAATACCTTGTACAACTGAAGCAATACCTCCCTATTTTTATATTCTATCCCCCTAGCAATGAAAGCCAACATTCCATTGGCCTTCTTAATCACTTGCTGCACCTGCATACTAACCTTTTGAGTTTCGTGCACCAGGACCCCCAGATCTCTTTGTACTTCAGTACTTTCCAGTTTCTTGCCATTAAGATAATAACTTGCTCTACGATTTTTCCTGCCAAAGTGCATAACCTCACACTTTCCAATATTGTATTCCATCTGCCAAATCTCTGCCCACTTACTTAGCCTGTCTATGTCCCCTTGCAGGTTTTTTATGTCCTCCTCACTCACTACTTTCCCTCCCATCTTAGTATCATCTGCAAACTTTGATATGTTACACTCGGTCCCCTCCTCCAAATCGTTAATATAGATTGTAAAGAGTTGGGGACCCAGCACCGACCCCTGCGGAACACCACTTGTTACTGATTGCCAGTCTGAGAATGAACCATTTATCCCAACTCTCTGCCTTCTGTTAGATAGCCAATCCTCTATCCATGCCAGAATATTACCCCATCCCGTGATTTTTTATCTTAAGCAATAATCTTTTGTGTGGCACCTTGTCAAATGCCTTTTGGAAGTCTAAATACACTACGTCCACTGGTTCCCCTTTATCCACCCTATATGTTACTGATGCGCTATCAACAATACCAAAGACTACGAGATGGACTTAAATGAAGTAGGCTTTTATTGACTAAGAACTAGAGCATGCCTCTGCTAGTGAATCCATCCTAAGAGCTCCCGGGGGAAGGGTGGTGAGTCACCTTTATACCCAGGCTTAGGGGTGGAGCCAGGGGCTGAGACATGCCTGGACTTGTACAGGGTTAACAGTGGTTTACCACACAGGCATGTACAGGTTAACAGTGGTTTACCACAGTTACTTCCTCAAAGAACTCCAGCAAATTTGTCAAACATGACTTCCCCTTCATAAAACCATGCTGACTTTGTCCTATTAGATTATGATTATCCAAATGTCCTGTTACTGTCTCCTTAATAATGGACTCCAATATTTTACCTACCACAGATGTTAGGCTAACCGGTCTATAGTTTCCAGCCTTCTGTCTACTGCCCTTTTTAAATAAGCGTGTGACATTAGCAGTTTTCCAGTCTGCCGGGACCTTTGCTGAGTCCAGGGAGTTTTGGAAAATTATTACCAATGCATCCACAATCCCTGCCGCCACTTCCCTCAAGACCCTAGGATGTAAGCCATCAGGTCCAGGTGATTTATCCGCCTTGAGTCCCATTATTTTACCGAGTACCACTTCCTTAGTGATTTTGATCGTGTTTAGCTCCTCCCCCCCCTATAGCCCCCTGTTTGTTCAGTGTTGGGATATTCTTAGTGTCTTCTACTGTAAAGACTGATACCAAGTATTCATTGTGTTTTTGCCATCTCCATATTTCCCACCATTAATTTCCCGGTCTCATCCTCTAAGGGACCAACATTTACTTTAGCCACCCTTTTTCTTTTTATATAACTATAAAAACTCTTACTATCTGTTTTTATATTTTTTGCTAATTTACTTTCATAATCTATCTTCCCTTTCTTAATCAATCTTTTTGTTATTTTTTGCTGTCTTTTAAAGTTTTCCCAATCCTCTATCCTCCCACTAGATTTGGCTACCTTATATGCCCTTGTTTTTAGTCGAATACTATCCTTAATTTCTTTACTTAGCCACGGATGGCTGTCTTTTCTTTTACACCCTTTTCTTCTCAGTGGAATATATATTTTTTGGAAGTTGTAAAATAACTCCTTAAATGTACACCGCTGATCATGTATCGTCTTACCCTTTAATCTATTTTCCCAATCCACTCTACTCAATTCCGCTCTCATACCTTCATAGTCTCCTTTATTCAAGCTTAGCACGCTTGTTTGAGATCCAACCTTCTCACCCTAGCCACTGACTCCATCCCTCTCCCTGTCAAATGTCTGAGGCTTAACCAGACTGTTCGCAACCTTGGTGTTGTATTTACCCCCGAGATGAGCTTCCGACCACAAATCCGCGTCATCACTAAGACCACCTATTTCCCCCTCCGTAACATTGCCTGACTCCGCTCCTGCCTCAGGTCATTCACTGCTGAAACCCTCATCCATGCCTTTGTTACCTCTGGACTTGACTATTCCAACTTATTCCTGGCTGGCCTCCCATTAACTTGAGGTCATCTTAAACTCTGCTGCCTGTGTTCTAACTCTCACCAAATCCCATTCACCCATCACCCCTGTGCTCACTGACCTACATTGGCTCCCAGTTAAGCAATGCCTCAGTTTTAAAATTCTCATCCTTGTTTTCTTATCCCTCCATGGCCTCACTCCCACTATCTATGTAACCTCCTACAGCCCTCTGAGATCTCTGCGCTCCTCCAATTCTGGCCTCGAGTACAGCCCCGATTTTAATTGCCCTAGCTATGCCTGCCTTTTCATGGGATATGTGGAACACTCTTTGTTCCAGTCCTACTCAGGTTCCCTCCCTCACCTCTTTTTCCGGTACATCGATGACTGTATTGGTGCCGTTTCCTGCTCTCGCCCTGAACTAGATATTTTCATTTCACTTTACTTCCAATTTCCACCCTTCCCTCACCTTCACATGGTCCATCTCCGACTCTTCCCTTCCCTTCCTTGACTTCTCCGTCTCCATTTCTGGTGATCAGCTTTCAACAAACATCCACTACAAGCCCACGACTCCCACAGCTACCTGGACTACACTTCCTCCCACCCCACTTCCTGCAAGGACTCTATTCCATTCTCCCAGTTTCTCCGTCTCCGCCGCGTCTGTTCTGACGATGCCACCTTCCATACTAGTGCTTCCGACATGTCTTCCTTTTTCCTCTACCGTGGTTGACACGGCCCTTGACCGTGTCCGTTCTATTTCCCGCACTTCTGCTCTCACCCCTTCCCCTCCCTCCCAGAACCACGATAGGGTTCCCCTTGTCCTTGCCTTTCACCCCACCAGCCTCCACATTCAACGGATCATCTTCCGCCACCTCCAACGTGATCCCACCACCAAACACATCTTCCCCTCACCTCCCCTTTCAGCATTCCGAAGGGACCGCTCCCTTTGCGACACCCTGGTCCACTCCTCAATCACCCCCAACAGCCCTTCTCCTTCACCTGGCACCTTCCCGTGCAAGCGCAGGAGATGCAACACATGCCCTTTTACCTCCTCCCTTCCCACTGTCCAGGGCCCCAAACACCCCTTCCAGGTGAAACAGCGATTTACTTGTACATCTTGCAATTTAATATACTGTATTCGCTGCTCACGATGCGGTCTCCTCTACATTGGGGAGACCAAACGCAGATTGGGCGACCGCTTTGCGGAACACCTCTGTTCAGTCCGTACGGGTGACCCTGAGCTTCCGGTCGCCTGTCACTTTAATTCACCGCTTCACTCCCACTCTGATCTCCCTGTCCTCGGGCTATTGCATTGTTCCAATGAAGCTCAACGTAAGCTCGAGGAACAGCACCTCATCTTTCGATTGGGCACTTTGCAGCCTGCTGGACTCAACATTGAGTTCAACAATTTCAGATAATTATCCCTGCCCCCATTTTTCATGCAGTATGATTTTTGGCCATTCCCATTTGCAACATTTTATCTTTCCTGCCTCTTACAAAAGTACAGGGTGTTCTTTCTGTTCCTTCCTCCCCTCCTAAACGCCTCCCCTCCTAAACGCCCCCCCCCCCCCCCCCCCCCCGTCTCTGCACCTGCTTAATATCTGTTACATCTCCAGCTTTTTCCAGTTCTGATGAAGGGTCCCAGACCTGAAACGTTAACTCTGTTTCTCTCTCCACGGATGCTGCCTGGCCTGCTGAGTATTTCCAGCATTTTCTGTTGTTATTTCAGATTTCCAGCATCCGCAGTATTTTGCAATTACACTCTATATACTCCCGTTGATCCAAAGCTGCTATTGGTTTGAAAATAACTTGAATTAGCTGGCCGCTCAAGTGACCTGAGTTTC
This sequence comes from Somniosus microcephalus, assembly GCF_052327205.1. Classification (NCBI taxonomy): domain Eukaryota; kingdom Metazoa; phylum Chordata; class Chondrichthyes; order Squaliformes; family Somniosidae; genus Somniosus; species Somniosus microcephalus. The sequence continues at coordinate 135,531,735 of NC_140989.1, read as the reverse complement.
ACGGAGCTTCTCCGAAACAGCATAGTGTGCACAGCAGGAACATTTAGCAATGCCAGAAAGCAGCAGAATAACCAATCAGCAACTGTTAAAATGCACAGGATAGACACTGCTGCACTGTAGCAGCTGTGCAATGCAAAGTTCAGTCATTTCACAAAATAGTCTGTGATTGTGGCTTGTTTCCTGCAGACAGCAAGTTCTTTCACAAAATCGTCAACTCTTTGGTGCAAAGAAAGTTTTCTATCAAGACAGCTGCCTCTTCCTCAGGTTGAAAAAATTCAGCTGCGAGCAAAGAATGATTCCCCCCCCCCTCCTTCGTTTTTCAGGCAGGTGGAGAGAATGGTGGGCTGGGGTGTCAAATTTCTCCAGGGTGCTCTCGCAGATGCTTGTTGATCTTGTATTTTTTTCCTCAGTTGGTGAGGGCTAGCCATGTTCTCAGACTGCTGTCTGCCTCCACTCAATGATGCACTGCAGCTCGGTAGAGGCGGACTGTTAACGTTACTCCTGGACTCCCCAGGGGTGATCGCCTGCTGAACTCGCATAAAGCGGGGTGCATTTTATTGCTTGAACTCTGGTTTTTGGCAGAAATTTGCACGCGAATTCTCTGACATTTTGAACGAAGCAGTCTGATTTAAAACAACAGACTTTCAACGGGTGCAATTTGATTTTAAATCACTGGACGATTTGAATAAAATGGAATAAGCAACATTATAAAGACCTGTCAGATGCACTTCGTATACCACTTGCAGTGCTGGTCATAACTAATGTACAACATTATTCCTGATAAATAGTCTGCTCATGCTATTCCTGGGAAATAAATAATATCCCACATGTCCACCCTCAGCATGTTCCTTAAACCCAACATCAGAAGAACTTGCACCACTATGGGAGTGTTTTCACTTCACGCACTAGTGATCTTTATGGACTCTCTTGGTGAGGTTGATGAATTCTGAAACAAGATCCGCGACCACTTAGAATTGAGCTAACACTGCCCATGTTCATACCCTAAAGCCATCAGACAAAGCAGGGATTTTTCACCTCCTCTGTTTGGGCTTGACTTGAATAAGGAGCCCAAAGAAAGGAATGAAAGACTTGCATTTATACAGTGCCTTTCACAACCTCAGGACATCCCAAAGTGCTTTACAGCCAATGAATTACTTTCTGAAGTGTAGTCGCTGTTGTAATGGAAGCACAGCAGCCAATTTGTGCACAACAAGCTCCCACAAACAGCATTGAGATAATAACTAGAGGCGGAGAGTTTTAGGGAGGGAATTCCAGATCTTCGGAGTAAAAACAAAATACTGGAGATACTCAGCAGGTCAGGCAGCATCTATAGAGAGAGAAACAGAGTTGATGTTTCAATGGTAACTCTGTTTCTCTCTCCACAGACGCTGCCTGACCTGCTGAGTATCTCCAGCATTTCTGTTTTTATTTCAGATTTCCATCATCCGCAGCATTTTGTTTTTCCAGATCTTTGGGCCTAGACAGCTGATAACAATAACAAGTTAATGTCATTCTTATGTTTAATACTTTCTAATGAATTAAATACCAGAGGTCTGATGCAGTCTCCCATTACCAACTTGATGCAGTCTCCCATTACCAACTTGATGCAGTATAGTTGCATTTGTCAAGTCATACATTGTCCCATTGCAAGACTTAGCAGTACCAAGGTAACATTTTAGTATTAATCAGAACTTACAATGAGTTTAAAAGTGGGTTTACTAAATAAGGCTTCTTCTATTGAACACCAAACTTTCAAGGACAGATTTATTTTTCCTCTGTAGGAAGTTCCTCTGGAGATGAAAATAACACTATCTCCATACTGCTGTGACACAGGAATACATCGCTGAGACCACACTCTCTTTTGTGTATAACTTGTGGTTCTAATGTCAGTCTTTTGTTTCATTCAAGAATGTAAGCAGAGTATCACACTGAATATGGTAATCAGTGTATTTTATACTGTAAGAAGGGAGTAGAGTGCAAAATGCTCCAGATCCCTTATCCCAGCTTAAAAATACACTTGAAGTTAATTATCAAAGCTTCTCCAGAAAAAGCCTATAGATAATATTCCATGAACAACCCCATTGAAATGCAAGCTGTTATTAGCAGTCACTTGTAAGCTCACAGATAAAGGGCTGAATATGTTGTAGAGAGAGAGAGGCCTCGAAATCGAGGGGCTAGCGGTGGTTGTTAAGGCTGGTTTTGTGGAAAGAAAATGGCAGCTGCCTCGCTTCTGCCCACTTCCGGCGTGGGCCATCGAACGCCATAGTGGTGAGGGCAAAAAAAAGCCGTTTAGCTTCGTCTGAAGCAGGCGTTAGGCTCGTTATTTCAATATGTTAATGACCTAACACCTGCTTCTGCTCCCTCTTGCAAATTTGGCTTGTGTCTGAGACAGCCACCGCCAGTGATGTTTACTCCCGGGAAAACAAATGTTAAACAATGGCGAATGAAAAAATGTAAATTGTTACTATTACCATCTCCGACATCACTCGCGACTCCGACCTCCAATCGCCCCCTGGCCCTGACCTCCAGGTTCCCTCTGATCTCTAATACAATAGCAAAATACTGCAGATGCTGGAAATCTGAAATAACAGAAAACGCTGGAAAAACTCAACAGGCCAGGCAGCATCCGTGGAGAGAGAAACAGAGTTAACGTTTCAGGTCGAAGACCCATCTGATCTCTCCCCGATGCTGGTTCCGAGTTCCGACTTCCCCCTGATGCTGGTCCCGAATCCCGACATGCCTCCCCGATGCCCGTCCCGACGTGCCTCCCTGATGCTGGCCCCAAGTCCCGACATCCCCCAACCCTGATCCTGGCCAGAAGCTGCCTCCCGACCCTGGCCCAGAGTCCCGATCTACCTCTCAGTCCTTGCCTGCGCTCTTTCTGCGGGCGGTCATTAACTTCGGCCCGTGGCAGGTTTCAGGCTGACTCGAATTTCTGGGCCAGAGACTCTTAGCACACACTAATGGTCATTCTTTTAGCCACTTAGTTTGCTGAAATTGATTAATCTCTTTGCTGGGGTTTAGTATGAGACTGCTGAGATCTGTCATTTCCTTCAAAGTTCAAGGACGGTATTCTTTAAAAAAAAAACTTAATCACAGCAGATGTTTTCAAGGTAATGAAGTAAATTTGTTTATTTTATATTAGTTTAAGGATGTTCTCTTTTTCATAAAGTAGTATGTGAATGAGCATTATGTTGTAAATTTCTTCTCGTAATGTTCTTCAGAATGCACTGTCATTAACGTGAATCGTAGTATTTGTTTTGTGAAGTGTAGAATTTTAAGAACTGCTGTATTCTTGTAATTTTATTGTAGTTAGTGATTTTTTTTTAGATGAAACTGATGAAGGGGAAAGAAAAAAAATATATGGGCTTACGTCCAGGAAACCCGGATCTGTGACAAAGACAAAGTAGTTAGAGCTAAATAACCATCTGTGCCGACTGTTTTTGAGCATGCAGCATTTAACTGCAATATGTGACGAGAAATTACAAAGTTTTCAGAGCAGTAAGTAATGTCTTTTAAGTTGGGGAGAGCACAGGATGGGCCATCTGCCTTTTCTTCTCCAGTCAATATTTAGTAACATTACAGCATTGAATGCCAGGTTACAAAGAGTAATCAAAGAGGCTAATAGAATGTTTGCGTTTATCTCAACGGGGTTTGAACTCAAAAGTGAGGAAGTGATGTGTTTTAGTTGTACAGAGCCTTGGGCAGATCCCATCTGGAGTATTGCATTCAGTTTTGGACACTATACCTTGGTAAGGATATATTGGTCTTGGCGGGGTTACAGCGCAGCTTCACTGGAACGATACCCGGGCCTAAAGGGTTAAATTATGAGAACACGTTACAGAAACACGGCATGTATTCCCTTGAGTTTTGAAGGTTGAGCGGTGAAATAATGGAGCTATTTAAAATGATAAAGGGATTTGATAGGGCAGATACAGAGAAACTAGATTCTCTGGTGGGGGAATCCAGGAAAAGAGGGCATAATCTTAAAATTACAGCTAGTCCATTTAGGAGTGAAATCAGGAAGCACTTTTTCCACACAAAGGGTAGTGGAAATCTGGAACTTGCCCCCCCAAAAGGCTGTGGATGCTGGGTTAATGGAAATTTTCAAGATTGAGATCGATAGATTTTTGTACGGTAAGGGCATCAAGGGTATCATCCCTGTGCTCGCTGCCTACTGTGGCAATGCCTGGATTTAAAAATTCTCATCCTTGGGTTCAAATCCCTCCATGGCCTTGCCCTTCCCTAACTCTGTAAACTCCTCCAGCCCGACAACCCACCAAGATCTCTGGCCCCTCTAATTCTGGCCTCTTGCACATCCCCGATTTCCTTTGCTTCACCTTTGGCATCTGTGCCTTCAGCTGCCTGGGCCCTAAACTCTCGAGTTCCCTCCCTAAACCGCCTCTCTACCTCTCTCTCTTCCTTTAAGATGCTGCTTAAAACCTACCTCTATGACCAAGGTTTTGATCACCTGTCCCAATATCCTGTTATGTGGCTCGGTGTCTAATGTTGCCTGTTAACGCTCCTGTGAAGCGCGTGGGACATTTTACTACTTCAAAAGCGAGGCGTTGCAGGACCAGGGTTCAATGTAGGTCAGCGAGCACAGGGTAATGGGTGAATGGGACTTGGTGCAAGTTCGGATACGGGCAGCAGAGGTTTGGCTCAATTGCTTTGAAACGGTGTCTACGTATTATCTTTTGCCTCATTTAAAGTAACTTTGACTGACGCTCTGGTCAGAAGGGTGGGTAGGAATGATTGATGCGAGCCTAGGGTTAATATATGATGCTATATTTAGCTCGCTGCAGTTGTCCAATATTAAATCAACCCACGTACAATGAACATTAAAAAAAATTATGCCAACAGCCAAATCATTAACCCCTGGCTTACCAGAGATATCAAGAAATGAATGCTGACGCAGAGTTGTATCTCTAACATTATTTACTTAGTACTGTACTCCATAAGTGTAGCGATAGCCTGATTTTCCATGTGATAATCATAACAGTTGCAATTTTTTGTTATAAAGTAGCCGTGTCTAATAAAATGGCATAACTCATTTCACTGTCACTGTAGTACATTTTTAGCTGGGTTTAATTTATCAGTTTGTCTCTCAGTCCAGCATCTGGTTTGAAGAATGATACTGCAGATCACCTCAGTTTGTATAGCAGCATAACAGTTATTATAATGTATATTTTATATTTAAGTTTGTGGTACTAGTAGAAAGGTTAATGACTCCTTTGCTTCAGAAGTAGTTGTTATGATCACTCAAAGCTAATAACATCTCGCTCTGTGATGTGCTGGTTATGTTTCTCTCTGCAATGAGTTAGAATCATAGGATGGTTACAGCACGGAAGAAGGTCATTTGGCCCGTTGAGCCCGTGCCAGCTCCTTGTAAGAGTACTTCAGCTAGTCCCACTCCCCCGCCCTTTCCCTGTAGCCCTGCAAATTTTTTTCTTTCAGGTATTTATCCAGGTATTTATCCAATTCTCTTTTGAAAGCCGTGATTGAGTCTGCCTCCACGACCCATTCAGGCAGTGCATTTGTTGCGTAAAAAAGTTTTTTCTTACGTCACCTTAGGTTCTTCTGCCAATCACCTTAAATCTGTGTCCTCTGGTTCTCAACCCTTCTACCAATGGGAACAGTTTCTCTCTGTCTAGACCCCTCATGATTTTGAACACGTCTATCCAATCTCCTCTCAATCTTCTCTGCTCTAAGGAGAACAACCCCAGCTTCTACAGTCTATCCACGTAACTGAAGTCCCTCATCCCTGGAATCATTCTCGTAAACCTTTTCTGCAGCCTCTCTAAGGCCTTCACATCCTTCCTAAAGTGCGGTGCCCAGAATTGGACACACTACTCCAGTTGAGGCTGAACCAGTGTTTTATACATGTTCATGATAATTTCCACGCTTTTGTACTCTATACCCGTATTCATGAAACCCAGGATCGTGTAAGCTTTTTTAACTGCTTTCTCAACCTGCCCTGCCACCTTCAACGATTTGTGCACACACATCCCCAGGTCTCTCTGTTCATGCACCCCCTTTAGGATTGTACACTTCAGTTTATATTTCCTTTCCTCATTCTTTCTACCAAAATGTATCACTTCGCACTTTTCTGCATTAAATTTCATCTGCCACGTGTCTGCCCATTTCACCAGCCTGTCTATGTCCCCTTGAAGTCTATCACTATCCTCCTCACTATTAACTATACTTCCAAGTTTTGTGTCATCTGCAGATTTTGACATTGTGCCCTGTGCAACCACATCCAAGTCATTAATATGTATCAAGAAAAGCAGTGGCCCTAGAACCGACCGAGTTGGTTATAGCACCAAAATTGTGCTTCTTCAGCTCTTCATAATCATCTTTGTTCTGGCTCCTCAGAAGAACATGCCAAGTGGAGAGGTTTAGGGAGGGAATTCCACAGCTTATGGCTGAGGCAGCTGAAGGCACGGCTTCTAATGGTGGAGCGATGGAAATCGGGGGTGCACAAGGCAGTTTTTAGGCCTCTACCAATAACAACAAAAACTTGTATTTATATAACATCTTTAACACAGTAAAACGTCCTAATGCCCTTCCCAGGAGTATTATAAAACAAAATTTGACACTTCGCCACGTAAGGAGAAATTAGGGCAGATGACAGAGGTAGATTTTAAGGCGTGTCTTAAAGGAGGAAACATAGAAGATAGAAACATAGAAGATAGGAGCAGGAGTAGGCCATTCGGCCCCTCAAGCCTGCTCCGCCATTTAATGAGATCATGGCTGATCATCCAAATTCAGTACCCTGTCCCTGCTTTCTCCCCATATCCCTTGATCCCTTTAGCCTTCAGAAATATATCTAACTCCTTCTTGAATATATTTAATGAATTGGCCTCAACTGCCTTCTGTGGTAGAGAATTCCACAGGTTCACCACTCTCTGGGTGAAGAAATTCCTCCTCATCTCTGTCCTAAATGGCTTACCCCTTATCCTTAGACTATGACCCCTGGTTCTGGACTCCCCCACCATCGGGAATATCCTTCCTGCATCTAGTCTGTCTAGTCCTGTTAGAATTTTATAAGTTTCAATGAGATCCCCTCTCATTCTTCTAAACTCCAGCAAATATAAGCCCAATTGACCCAATCTCTCCTCATATGTCATTCCTGCCATCCCCGGTATCAGCCTGGTGAATCTTCACTGCACTCCCTCCATGGCAAGAGCATCCTTCCTCAGATAAGGCGACCAAAACTGCACACAATACTCAAGGTGTGGTCTCACCAAGGTCCTGTACAACTGCAGCAAGACATCCTTGCTCCTGTACTCGAATCCTCTTGCTATGAAGGCCAACATACCATTTGCCTTCTTAACCGCCTGCTGCACCTGCATGCTTACCTTCAGCGACTGGTGCACAAGGACACCCAGGTCTCGTTGCACTTCCCCTTCTCCCAATCTATTGCCGTTCAGATAATAATCTGCCTTCCTGTTTTTGCCACCGAAGTGGATGACCTCGCATTTATCCACATTGGGCAGATGCATGGCAGATGCAGTATAATCACCCAACCTGTCCAAATCATCCTGGAGTTTCTCAGCATCCTCCTCGCAGCACACACGCCCACCCAGCTTTGTGTCGTCTGCAAACTTGGAGATATTACATCTAGTTCCCTCGTCTAGATCATTAATATATATTGTGATAGCTGGGGTCCTAGCACCGATCCCTGCGGTACCCCACTAGTCACTGCCTGCCACTCGGAAAAAGATCCGTTTATTCCAACTCTTTGCTTCCTGTCTGCCAACCAGTTCTCTATCCAAGTCAGTACCTTACCCCCAATCCCATGTGCTTTAACTTTACACGCTAATCTCTTATGCGGGACCTTATCGAAAGCCTTCTGAAAGTCCAAATACACCACATCCACTGGTTCTCCCTTATCTATTCTACCAGTTACATCCTCAAAAAATTCCAGTAGATTAGTCAAGCACGATTTACCTTTTGTAAATCCATGTTGACTTTGTCCGATCCTGTCACTGTTTTCCAAGTGCTCTGCTATTAGATCTTTTATAATGGATTCTAGCATTTTCCCCACTACCGATGTCAGGCTTACCAGTCTATAGTTCCCCATTTTCTCTCTACCACCTTTTTTGAACAGTGGGGTTACATTAGCTACCCCCCAATCCATGGGAACTGTTCCAGAGTCTATAGAATTTTGGAAGATGACCAGCAATGCATCTACTATTTCTCGGGCCACTTCCTTAAGTACCCTAGGAAGTAGATTATCAGGCCCTGGCGATTTATCGGCCTTCAATCCCGTCAATTTCCCTAACACCATTTCCCTGCAAATACTGATTTCATTCCGTTCCTCCCTCTCATTAGACCCTATGTTCCCCGACATCTCTGGGAAGTTATTTGTGTCCTCCTTTGTGACGACAGAACCAAAGTATGTATTTAATTCGTCTGCCATTTCTTTGTTCCCCATTATAAATTCCCCTGATTCTGACTGCAAGCGACCTATGCTTGACTTCACCAATCTTTTTCTCTTCACATATCTATAGAAGCTTTTACAGTCAGTTTTTATGTTCCCTGCAAGCTTACTCTCATACTCTATTTGAAATTGAAATTGAAAAATTGAAAAAATATTTCCCCCTCTTAATTAATCCCTTTGTCCTCTTTTGCTCAATCCTAAACTGCTCGCAATCCTCAAGTTTGCTGCTTTTTCTGGCCAATTTTTATGTCCTCTCCTTGAATTTTATGCTATCCCTAATTTCCCTTGTTAGCCACGGTTGAATCACCTTCTTTGTTTTATTTTTATGCCAAACTGGGATGAACAAATTCTGTCGTTCATCCATGCGATCTTTAAATGTTTGCATTGCCTATCCACTGTCAACCCTTTAAGTAATGTTCCACAATCCATCCTAGCCAACTCGCGCCTCATACCATCGTAGTTTCCTTTATTTAAATTCAGGAGCCTAGTCTCTGAGTCAACTACTTCACTCTCCATCTTAATGAAGAATTCGATCATATTATGCTCGCTCCGCCCGAAGGGCCCTCGCACAACAAGATTGTTAATTCATCCTTTCTTATTACATAATACCCAGTCTAAGGTGGCCTGATCTCTCGTTGGTTCCTCAACATATTGGTCCAGGAAAGCCTCCCGTATACACTCCAGGAATTCCTCCTCCACAGTATTGTTACTAATTTGGTTAGCCCAATCGATATGTAGATTAAAGTCACCCATGATAACTGCTGTGCCCTTATTGCATGCATCTCTAATTTCCCATTTAATGCCATCCCCAGCCTCAGCATTACTGTTTGGGGGTCTGTATACAACTCCCACTAATGTTTTCTGCCCCTTGGTATTTCTCAGCTCTACCCATACAGATTCCACATCAGAGCTAATATCCTTCCTTACTATTGTGTTAATCTCTTTAACTAGCAATGCTACCTTTTTGCCAGTCTTTCCTGAATATTGATTACCCCTGGATGTTGAATTCCCAGCCTTGGTCACCCTGGAGCCATGTCTCCGTAATCCCAATTATATTATATCCATTTACATCTATTTGCGCAGCTAATTATCCACCTTATTACGAATGCTCCTCGCATTAAGACAGAAAGCCTTAAGGCTTGTTTTTTTAACACTCTTAGACCTTTTAGAATTATTATTTACTGTGGCCATGTTTGATTTAAACCCTTGATTTCTCTGACTGCCACTTTTGCTTTTCTCCTTCCTGTCTTTTGTTTCCATCCTTGCTTCCCTTTCCTCTCTCTCCCTGCACAGGTTCCCAACTCTCTGCCAATTTAGTTTAAACCCTCCCCAACAGCGCTAGCAAACACTCCCCTTAGGACATCGGTCCCGGTCCTGCCCAGGTGCAAACCGTCCAGTTTGTACTGGTCCCACCTCCCCCAGAGCCGGTTCCAATGTGCCAGGAATTTGAATCCCTCCCCCTTGCACCATTCCTCTAACCATGTATTCATCTGAAATACCCTTCTATTTGTACTCTGACTAGCACGTGGCACTGGTAGTAATCCTGAGATTATTACCTTTGAGGTCCTATTTTTTAATTTACCTCCTAACTCCCTATATTCAGCTTTTAGGGCCTCATCCCGGTTTTTACCTGTATCGTTGGTAGTTAGTACCTATATGCACCACGGTAACTTGCTGTTCACCCTCCCCCTCCAGAATGCCCTGCAGCCACTCCGAAACATCCTTGACCCTTGCACCAGGGAGGCAACATACCATCCTGGAGTGTCGTTTGCGGCCGCAGAAACGCCTATCTATTCCCCTTACAATAGAATCCCCTATCACTGCAGCTCTCCCGCTCTTTTTCCTCCCGTCCTGTGAAGCAGAACCACCCACGGTGCCAGGAAGTTGGCTGCTGCTGCCTTCCCCCGATAAGCCATCTCCCTCAACAATATCCAAGTTGGTACATCTGTTTGAGAGGGGGATGGCCACAGGGGACCCCTGCACTACCTGCTTATGCCTACTACTCTGCCTGGTGGTCACCCATTCCCTTCCTGCCTGTGCAGCCTTTAACTGCGGTGTGACCAACTCCCTAAACGTGCTATCCACGATGTCCTCAGCATCGTGAATGCTCCAGTATGTATCCATTCGCAGCTCCAGCGCCGCAGTGCGGTCTGTTAGTAGCTGCAGCTGGATACATTTCCCGCACACAGCTGTCAGGGACACAGGAAGTGTCCCTGATTTCCCACATAGCGCAGGAGGAGCATGCCACGTGACCGAGCTGTCCTGCCATGACTTGCCCTTTAATTAATTTAAATTCATTTAAATCAAATCAATACCACTAATTACACACAATTAAATGATATACTCAAGGGCCCTTGGTTACTAACACTCCCCGATACACAACAGGGACCTTAGAATCTATAACCACAAAAATTAAGACGTTCTAAATTTTACAAACTATTAATCTTAACTGTCAAACTATAGAGTAGTATAAATACTCACCTGGCCGTACTCACCCAATCAGCTGCTTCCTCTTGCCTGCGTCACTTTTTGAATCGTGACATGGTTCCGGAACGCCTCCGCCGGTCTGTGAGATTGGTAAGCTTTGTACCGCCGCTCTCCCCGCCCCTGACACTGGCCTCAATCAGCTCCCTCCCCTTGTGCCGACGTCACTTTTGACTTCTGACGTAACTCTTTGAAAATTCTGCCAGTGCTGAGTTGGTATCGCCACCGCCGCCTCGCTGCTCCTCCCAGTTCCGCACTGCCGCCGCCGCTGCTGCTGCTGTGGAGCCCACCTGCGCCTCAGGCTCTCTTTATATCGCCACCGCCTCGCTGCTCCTCCCTGGTCCGCACTGCCGCCGTTGCGGAAAGAAAGGTAGAGGCGGCGAGGTTTAGGGAGGGAATTCCAGAGGTTAGGGCCTAGGCAGCTGAAGACACAACCGCCAGTGGTTGAGCGATTAAAACCAGGGATGCTCAAGAGGCCAGAATTAGAGTAGCGCAGACATCTTGGGGATGGGGGGTTGGGGGGGCGGTGGGTGTGGTTATGGGGCCGTAGAAGATTAGAGAGAAAGGGAGGGGTGAGGACATGGAGGGATTTGAAAACAAGAATGCGAATTTTAACTGCTTAACCGGGAACCAATGTAAATCAATAAGCACAGGGGCGATGGGTGAACGGAACTTGGTGTGAGGTAGGACACAGGCAGCCGAGTTTTGGATGACCTGAAGTTTAGTGGAATAGTCAAGTTTAGAGGTAACGAAGGCATGGATAAGGGTTTCAGCAACCTATTTTCAGGTGATTACTGGGATGTGGGAGAGAATGGACTAGGTTCATCCTCTGATTTCATTTTACCCATTTCCCCACGGGAAAATACTTGCTCAAAAAAATGTGTTGTGCCTTTTTTAGGCTTTCACAGCGGAAATTAGAATTGCGGGCACAAAACAGTCCTGCCATTTCATAGCACAGAACCTGGAACAGCTACTACACTGCAGTGCAATGCTGCCTTCATTAATTTATGCTTTGATACGTTGTTTATTTAATGATGCTGTTTCTAATCTGCTTTGGTTATACTGCAGTGCAGATTTGGCATCAATGGAACTACAGGGAACATAAAACTGCACAAAGTGTGAGTCACGGCTATGAATCTTGGATATAAAGTTGCAAAACTGACTGTCGATCTGACCACAATATTCCCCATTGGGCATCTCTGGCAATGCTGGCATTTATTGCCCATCCCTAGTTGTCCTTGAGAAGGTCGTGGTGAACTGCCTTCTTGAACCGCTGCAGTCCGTGTGATGAAGGTATTCCCACAGTGTTGTTACGTAAGGAGTTCCAGGATTTTGACCCAGCCACGGTGAAGGACCAGCCGATACATATCCAAGTTGGGATGGTGTGTGACTTGAAGGTGATCTCTGAGGTGATGGTACTCCCGTGCGCCCGCTGCCCTTGCCCTAGGTGGTAAAGGTCGCGGGTTTGGGAGCTACAGCTGAAGAAGTCGAGGCCAATTGTCATGAAAATTCCTGTATGGGCAGTCTGAGTGGCCATCCCACCCAATATGGGAGAACAATTGTAAATGTCACAGGCAGCAACTATTTATCTTTGCCATCTGAGGCATCCTCTTCTCCCAAAGAGCCCTTGGTGCATCCAATGGTACTGGTACTTGCCTACTTACTTTACAGGATTACCTCTGATAGCCTGACCAATGTCAGAGGCAATTTTGTAAGGGGGATGAGATGTAAGCAAGTGGTGTCCTTGCAGTGTGCATATATGCCTGTGTCAGAATGAGGTGACATTTCTGCTACATAATTGTACTTTGTGTGAACACCCATTACGATGCTTCTTTATTGTTGGCTAACCACTCCAGTTCATTACAGTCCACCTCTTCACATATCAAGTTAACCAATTTCTACACAACTCCGGCCATTCTTTCTGGGCAAAGGCAAGTAGAATAAAAAAACTTTGCTCTGCATTAGATAAAATTGAATAAATTATCTAGTTGTAGAAGGCTTCTTGTTGATGTTGGAATCCTAAATGACTAATGGTGTGAGACTGCACATGCCTTTGTGAGTTACCATAACTATTTGTTGTTCACTTGTGGCACTGGTTGTAGCTGGAGCTATTTTTATCCCCAACCGGCACTCATAAATTCATAATTTGGGATTGGTGGTAAATCAATACTACTGTGGAAGGCAAGCTAAGTGCCTTATGATCGGCAGTTGATTGTGATTGTAAAACTCAGAGCTAAGAATCCAGAGACACTGTGGGGGTGGGAAGGGGGCTCTGCACAGAGAGCTGTGACAAAAGCATCACTGAAGATTAGATTCACAACAACTGCCAACTGCTCAACAAATTGACTTCGGACCCAATTTGCACCATCCCTAGAAACATCCAGTACTTTTCAGTTTTTATTTCTCTCTCCTATTCAATATATGGATAATTGTGAAAACCCCAATGATTAACCTTCTGGCCTTTTTACATGCCTTCCTAATCTGCCAAAGCATTTACCAACCTATCCTTTTGTCCTGTGTAGGAGCTCTATATTAAAAAAGAAACAACTACTAATAATTGCCGTCTTTATTTTCCTTGACCTCAATCCATATTCTCTGACCTGAATTGGCCAAAGCATTTATAATCTTTCTTTGAATGCAATGTCCTCTTATCTGCACTTCCACATCTCTGCTGGATTTTATTGTGCCTGACCCTCCATAGATTGAAATTCTGTCAATGCCCTGGCTTATCTAGGTCTCTACCATTATTATGTGTGTTTTATTTATATATAAATATTATTTCCAATTCCACGTTGGTATGTCCCTAGCATGTTTGCCTCTCCATTTTCTTATTGCTATTTCTTGGTTTTTCCCCCCCGAGGTTTTACCTGTGAAAGCTTTCCCTTAGGGTTCCTCCCCAATGGACCCAACTGTGTGTGCATTGTTTAAGATCATGTTCCTTCAGCTCCCTCCCACTGTAATTTCAAAGATATTACTGAAGGTATAGGATCAAAATAAATGAGTGTTTGCATAAATTCTATTGATTCACTGCTCATTCTACATGGCACTTACACAGGGAATCGATAGAACTTTTGCTACGCAGCATATCTCAAGAGCTAGCCACTTGGCTCTCCTCCAAGCTGTCACAATGGCGCATCTTATTTCCCCCCCCTCATTTATTCATCTATCTATATATATATAAAGCGGTCTGTCTGTCTGTCTGTCTGTATTGAATAAACTCGAAAGTTATAGAGCGTACCTACACGTGTGTTACATCAAAAGAAAGCTTACGATTCCAGAACCGTCATAAGCGTATTTACGTTTCGGCCAGACAAAAATTGCGCCCGCGGTATCCAAAAAAACGTTCAACATTCCGCTCATTATCTGCTGATTGGTCGACCTCGACGTCACTCGATGCTAATCGTACGGTCGAGCGACCCGACGGTCGACCAATCGCTGCGTGGCGGGGGCGGGTTCCTGGCGCTTGCGGGCGAGCCCTCCTAAAGTCGAGTGATGGGACGATTGACCAATCCTACGCTTCGGTGACCTGACGGTCGACCAATCGGTGCGTGTGTGGGTGGGCCTGATCGTTCTGAACCGAGGTGAGTCGCCGCCATCTTGATTCCAAACTTTTCATTTCTTTTTCCCGCTTTCTGCTGTTAAGTCCGTGAATGGTTGAGACACGGACCAGCAGGAGTGAAAACAAACAAGTCTTTACTGGTGGAAGTCAATAGTGAAACTAACAAACAGAGGCTCTCTAGCGCCTTTTATACAGGGGTGGTCACTGCCGGTACTGCAGTCTGAGACCAGTTATTCTCTTAAAGGTACATATACAACAATTCCTCCCCTTTTAGATAAACAGTACATAACATTCATTTAACAACTAATGATAACGAATTACAATCACAATTACAGTTGCTAGATACATTGGTTAAGTTTAGGCTTCCTGATTCTGTCTGGATAACGCCTCTTTGGGGTATAAGGTTCTTCTGGCAATGTTGCGTCGGGATCAATGTCTTTGTTTGGTTCATCTGCTTCCAATATTACCAGTTCTGCGGTAGCTGCAATTGGAACGTCAATTTCATTACCAGGTGTATCAGATCGTGGTGTGGAGTTGACGTTTTCCAGTGACTCTAGAATCTGGTCAGCATGGCGTCTTAAAATGCTCTCCCCAATGTCCACGGTATACATGAGAGGTCCTTGTCGTGTACAAATCGTTCCTGGCTGCCATTTCTCAATGCGGTAGTCCCGGGCCAAAACTGGTTGACCTATCTTAAAACTCCTGGTCGGCCTTTCATTCATATTCTGAAACTGCCTGTTCTCCACATCTCTTCGGACGTTTGGCTTAACCAAATCCAAGCGGCATCGTAGTCTTCGATTGAAGAACATCATGGCTGGAGTTTGGTTGGTAACCGCATGTGTCGCATTCCAGTAGGCAAACAAGAAGTTGTCCACCTTGTGTTGTAGGGGTATATCTTCATTACACATTGCCTTGATAGCCTTCTTGAATGTTTGGACAAACCTCTCGGCCAATCCATTAGTGGCTGGATGATATGGGGCAGATGTGTAATGCTTAACACCATTGTTCTTTAAGAACCTCCGGAACTCTTCAGACACAAACTGTGGTCCATTGTCAGAGCAAATCTGTTCAGGCAGCCCATTCCTGGCGAATATGGTTCGCAAAACTGTGATAGTTTTTTCCGTGGTGGTTGAGGACATTTTTATTACCTCGGGCCACTTTGTGCATCCACCGCAATTAAAAACATCGAGTCCATGAAGGGACCAGCAAAATCAATGTGCACCCGTTGCCATGGAGATGAGGGCCACTCCCATGGATGCAGAGACGCTTGTGGTGGGGCGTTTTGGACCTTCTGGTATCCTGCACAGCTCTTGGTCATCTCTTCGATTTCTCTATCGATTCCCGGCCACCACACAAACGCTCTGGCTAAGTTCTTCATTTTTACCCCACCCAGATGACCCTCATGAAGCTCATTGAGCACTCTATCCGTCAACTTAGGTGGAATTACTACTCTGGATCCACACATCAAGGTTCCTCTGTACATTGACAGCTGTTCTCTTCTCGGCGAGAATGCTGGCAGCAGTGGTTCGCCATGTGCTGGCCATCCCTTCACCGTTAAATCATAGACCCGTGATAGTGTCGGGTCATTCCGTGTTTCCTTTTCTATGTTTGCATTTGTCACGGAGACATTCGACTATGGTCGAGTGTAATAACTCCATTGGATCCACTGCAAGGTCGTCGTCTTCCACCGTCGGCAACGGTAGGCGTGACAATCCATCAGCATTTCCATGCTGTTTAGTTCCTTTGTACTCGATGTCATATTGGTGTGCCCTACGAAAAGGGACCATCTCTGCAGCCGTTGTGCCGTCATTATCGGTACGCCCTTCTGAGGGTTGAAAATGGAGACAGGAGGTTGATGATCGGTTAATAGAGTAAATGTTTGACCGTGCAGATAGTGATTGAACTTCTTCACCCCCCACACTAGGCTGAGGGCCTCTCTGTCAATCTGGGCGTAGTTACGCTCGGCAGAAGTTAACAAGCGTGACGCAAAAGCTATCGGCCTCTCTAAACCATCAAGGAATTTATGTGACAGTACCGCCCCAATGCCGTAGGGAGACGCATCACACGCCAGCCCAATTGGCAGTGCTGGGTTGTAGTGAGCCAATACTTCCCTTGAAGTGATTAAGTCCTTACTCTTCTGAAAAGCACGCTTACAATCATCGTTCCATTTCCATGCTACCCCCGTTCGTAGCAGGGCGTTCAGTGGGTGCAGAATTGTCGACAAATTCGGCAAAAACTTATGATAGTAATTCACCAACCCGAGGAATGACCTCAGTTGCGACACATTTTCAGGCGCTGGGGCCTTAACAACCGCTTCAATTTTGTCGGGGCTTATGTAACCCCTCTTCATCAATCACGTGGCCACAATACGATATCTGTTTCTTAAAAAATTCACACTTGGGGCGGTTGGCTCGCAGCCCATGTTCCCGTAGTCTAGTGAGCACCTGTTCTAGGTTGTTAAGGTGTTCACTGTCATCTTCACCTGTCACAAGGATATCGTCCAAGTAACACTGAGTCCCCGGAATCCCTTGCAGGACTTGTTCCATCGCTCTTTGCCATATCGCCGGAGCCGATGCTACTCCGAATACCAGTCGATGATACTGGTAAAGACCTTTGTGAGTGTTTATCATGAGATACTTCCTAGAGGACTCTTCAACCTCCATCTGCAAATATGCTTGTGCTAGGTCAATTTTTGTAAAACGCTTCCCTCCAGACAGTGAGGCGAAGATGTCTTCTATCCTTGGAAGAGGATATTGTACTGTGTGAAGGACTGGGTTCACCGTCACCTTGAAATCCCCACAGATGCGAATCTTCCTTGGCTCCCCGGACTTATTGCTTAACGTTTTCTTCATGACAGGAACGATGGGTGTCGCCCACTCGCTCCAGTCGACCTTAGACAACACGCCCGCCTTCTCCAGATTCTCCAGCTCTGCCTCGACGGCTGGGCAAATTGCATATGGTACCGGTCTTGCTTTGAAAAACTTGGGAACTGCATTCTCTTCTATTTTTATCGAGGCGGTTACGCCTTTAAGCGTGCCCAGTTCTTGTTGAAATACCTCTTTGGCGTTAGCTAAGATTGTTGACAATCGTCCAGGAGTGACGTCTTCATCTTTTTTACAGTCCACCGTCATTGCATGAATGGAGTGCCAATCTAAGTTTATCTTCCTGATCCATTCCCGTCCCAATAACGGTGGTCCACCATTTGGCAGTATGTAGAGATACAATTTCCGTATTTTCTTGCTGTTGTATTCGACAGGCACCCTTATTTTTCCTCTGGGGTATACTTTTTGCCCCGTATACGTCGTCAAGACGATGGATGTCTCTCTCAAGGGTATGTGTGAAAATAGCCGCTCGTAGTCTCGTCGATTCATGACGGTTAGCGCTGATCCTGTATCCAATTCCATTTTAACTTGGGACCCTGCTATCGTGAGGGTGACCCAAATGGTTCGGTGATCCTCTTTTGCGACTACATTGTGAAGTTTGAGACAGCTTAGTCTCCTATTTCCGGATTCACTATCGCTCATCTGGTCTTCGGAACTACTGTCCGTCATCTTTTGTACTTGTACGGTTCCTTAGTAGCCTTTTTGTTGTCGCTGGTCTTCTTCCCAGACCTGCAAACTCGTGCAATGTGTCCAATCTTCCCGCATTGTCTGCATATTTTGTCTTTGGACCAGCAGTCCTTCTGGTCATGGTTAGTTCTGCCGCAGCGATAACATTTTGCAAATCCCCGTGTCATTTCGTGGGTGCCGTATTTCTGTGGTTTTTGTTGAATTTCTGCAGCTCCCCTGGCTGCTGCTTCATACGATACTGCCACGCTGAAAGCCTTATCTAGCGTCAGCTCTTTCTCTGAGAGTAACTTCTTCTGTGTTCCTTCACTCAGGAGTCCACAGACAAATTTGTCCCGTAGGGTATCTGCCAGTCCTGCTCCGAACTGGCAGTGCTTTGATAGCTTGCGTAGTTCCGTAAGATACTCAGCATTGCTCTCATCTTTGTGCTGAGTTCTCCTGTGGAATTTAAATCTTTCTGCTATCAACAGTGGTGCAGGGTTTAAGTGTTCCTGTAGGACAGCAATAATTTCGTTAAAACTCTTCGCCTTCGGTTTGGCTGGAGTAATCAGGTCCCGCAATAGGCCGTACGTTCTAGCGCCCATTAAGTTTAGCAATATCGATGCCTTTTTCCCCTCCGCTATTTCGTTTGCCTCGAAATATACCTCGACTCTTTCCACATACGTGGTCCAGTCCTCTAATGTATTATCAAAAGCAGTGATACAGCCAGTCTTCGGCATCTTGCAAATCTAAAATGGCGCCTCCCGCGCTTTGCCTTCTTCCCCGATTTAACAAAATGGCGCCTCCCGCGCTTTGCCTTCTTCCCCGCTGTTGTTAGCGCTGCTTTCCACGGTTTCTTGCGCGTTAAATATTGATTCTTTTTCTTTTATTATTTTCCCGTCGTGGAGCGGACCCTCTGGGACACTTCCCTCCCTCTTTGGTCCGAACGCTGCCCGGCTTCGAAGCACCGGCCGCGCCCTGTGTGCTCCACCCTCTCTCTCTTTGCTTCCCGACTCGCTGCCCGGCCCCATTGAAAAGCCACCCGATCGAGCTTCAGCCCGCCGCAGCCCAGGAAGGATCAGAGCACTACCTGCCACCAGCCCGATTAGCTGGGAAACCACAGACCGAGGAACCCAGCCTGGCTCTGGAAAGTCTCTCCTGCAAGTTTTCAAACCGATGATTGACGGTCGACGCCCGTTTCTCGAGTTTCTTTGGACTCTTTTTTTTCTTTCTTCTGGCTCCGACCTTCAACAACGTCGTCTGAGGTGCTGCCGAGTTGCAGGTAAGTTCGTTTCTTACTTGTCGCCAGTGTTAAGTCCGTGAATGATTGAGACACGGACCAGCAGGAGTGAAAACAAACAAGTCTTTACTGGTGGAAGTCAATAGTGAAACTAACAAACAGAGGCTCTCTAGCGCCTTTTATACAGCGGTGGTCACTGCCGGTACTGCAGTCTGAGACCAGTTATTCTCTTAAAGGTACATGCACAACATCTGCGTCTTTAAAAAAAAACTTGCTTTTAAAACACATATTGTTTTTTTAAAAAGTTAATTACTTTCTAAATCTTTTATCTAATCTCATTAATTT
This sequence comes from Somniosus microcephalus, assembly GCF_052327205.1. Classification (NCBI taxonomy): domain Eukaryota; kingdom Metazoa; phylum Chordata; class Chondrichthyes; order Squaliformes; family Somniosidae; genus Somniosus; species Somniosus microcephalus. Next base: position 135,512,116 of record NC_140989.1, on the reverse strand, counting down.
TCCTACCTTTCTCCGTTTTTGCAGGTAGGCCTCGAAGCCTGGGCGTCTGTTGCCAGCCATGCTGGACCCTAGGCAATTGTTTTGTGGCAAGCTCCTCACCCCCCCACCCCCCCGCTGGGCCCGATTCCGAAGCATCGGCCAGCCATCTTGGTAAAGGCTGGCTGGGCTCACTACAAGCTCCTGGCGGTTTATTCGGGGGGGGGGTGGGGGCGGGGCTCGGGAGGGGGAGCGGAGAGGGTTACCTCGGCAACCAGGTTCACCAGCCGCAATCGGCCACTCAGGCCCAGGCCCAGAGATCGGGAGGGGAGGAGGGTTACCAAGGCAACCGGGGCTCGGGAGGGGAGGAGGAGTGGAGAGGGTTACCCCCGGCAACCGGGCTCGCCAGCCGCAATCGGCCGCTCAGGCCCGGAGATCGGGAGGCGGGAGAGGGGGAGGAGGGTTACCAAGGCAACCGGGGCTCGGGAGGGGGAGGGGGGAGCGGAGAGGGTTACCCCGACAACCGGGCTCGCCAGCCACAATCGGCTGCTCAGGCCCGGAGATCGGGAGGCGGAGAGGGGAGGAGGGTTACCAAGGCAACCGGGCTCGGCCAGCCGCAATCAGCCGTCTCAGGCCCCCCTCCCCTCTCCCTCCCTCCTCCCCTCTCCCCCCTCCCTCCCTCCTCCCCTCCCCCCTCCCTCCCTCCCCCTCCCCCCCTCCCTCCCCTTCCCCCTCCCCCCTCCCCTCCCCCTTCCCCCCTCCCTCCCCTTTCCCCCCTCCCTCCCCCTTCCCCCCTCCCTCCCCCTTCCCCCCTCCTCCCCCCTCCTCCTCCCCTCCCCTCCTCCCCTCCCCCTCCTCCCCACCCCCTCCTCCCCACCCCCTCCTCCCCTCCCCCCCTGCCCTCCACCCCCCTGCCCTCCACCCCCCTGCCCTCCTCCCTCCCCCTCCCCTTCCCCCTGCTGCTCCCCTGCCCCTCCTCCCCTCCCCCTCCTCCCCTCCCCCCTCCCTCCACCCCCCTGCCCTCCCTCCCCCTCCCCTCCCCCCTCCCCCTCCCCTCCCCCTCCCCTCCCCCTCCCCTCCCTCCTCCTCCCCTCCTCCTCCCCCCTCCTCCCCCCCCCTCCTCCCCCCTCCTCCTCCCCCCTCCTCCTCCCCCCTCCTCCTCCCCCCTCCTCCTCCCACCCCCCCTCCTCCCCCTCCTCCCCTCCCCCTCCTCCCCTCCCCCCTCCTCCCCCCTCCTCCCCTCCCCCCCTCCTCCCCTCCCCCTCCTCCCCTCCCCCTCCCCTCCCCCTCCTCCCCCTCCACCCCCTCCCCCCTCCACCCCCCTGCCCTCCCTCCCTCCCCCTCCCTCCCCTTCCCCCTGCTGCTCCCCTCCCCTCCTTCCTCCCCCCCGCCCCCTCCTTCCTTCCCCCTCCCTCCCTCCTTTCTCGCTCTCTCTCTCTTCCTCCCCAGTCGCGCTCTCTTCTCTTCCCCCCCCCCCCAGTCGCGCGCTCTCTTTCCCCCCAGTCGCGCGCTCTCTTTCCCCCAGTCGCGCTCTCTCTTTCCCCCCCAGTCGCTCTCTCTCTTTCCGCCCCCCCCCAGTCGCTCGCTCTCTCTCTTCCAACAACAACATCCCTCGAAAAAGCCTTGGCACCGCCGGGCACTCCAGCTAGTTTTCTATAAACGGGAGGATCTCCTGAGGTGACACAGTATGTGCGATCTGCTTGGGTTGAGGTGGTGTGCCACAAATTTGGAATCCACTACAAATGGGAAAATAAATTGGCGTTCTATCAAGCCACATTCAAAAGTACAACCAGCCAGAATTTATCAGTTTATTTAGCTAATTCCAGAAAGGTAATTAATCACTCAAAAGTTAACATGTGTGCTACCCTCATTACTGTTTCTGAAGGATGCACTTCTGTAGTTTTGCACAGGCTGCATTTGAAGAGACATCAATGCTTTGGGGACATTTGAAAGTCTTAACTTCCAAATTTATTCTAAAATACAGCTACAATACTGGGAAATGTTACGATAATTTGAGTTACACTCTTTTCTTCCACACTGGGAAACTAGCTGGAAGTCCAGCTGGTGGAAAAGAAGTGTTGGCGATGCAAACCATTTCCAATTTTCATGAATAAAATCTGCTTCTCCCAGATCAGCCTCCTGAAAAAATAATTTGTTTACAATTGTGTCTCGAGAGTAGCATTACTGTGATGAAAATTAGCTATACGGTGGATTTCACATTGCTTTCTCCCCCCCCCCCCCCCCCTTTTACTGTCCCATTTTATGTAGCGTAATTTTTTTTCTGTACATCTTCACCGATTTTTGTATTTATTTAACCTGTGCGTAGCGGGGTGAAGTAGTCTATGCATGTTATGAGGTGGTGCTGACAGAAACATTTTTATTAATAGGCATAACAGGTAAGTCCTATTTTAGTATAAATATTTCAGGTACCCACCCAGCGAGGTGGCTGTAAATGGCCGCTGAAGAACACCAGTCAAGGTGGGGAGGGGGGCTGGTGGATGGGTGGGGGGTGAGCACAGAAATACAGGAACCTGCCACCCCTCCAAAAAACAGAAAGCAACTGCCCAACGCTGCATTTCAAACCTATTTTAATAATATTTGGTTTCCCTTTGGGTCTCCAGGCCATAATCCCAGCATGGACTCCAGGTGGGCCCCACTTCAGCCAGTTGTCAGCAAAGTATTGCTGGTCTCTCTCTCTCTCTGGCAATCCAACACCAGGTCCTTCTGAGGACCAGGAATACAGGAACTCCTGAAGTAGGGAGTCTCTGGTCCCGCCTCCTCTTGTTCGAGGTGGGCTGAGGCCCTGTGTCCAACAGTTCATCATCGATACTTAAACACTAGGCAGTACCTGGATCCGTTATGATCTGGAATGCAGTGCCTGAAAGGGTGGTGGAAGCAGATTCAATAGTAACGTTCGAAAGGAAATTGGATAAATACTTGAAGGGGAAAAATTTGCAGGGCTATGGGGAAAGAGTGGGGGGAATGGGACTAATCGGATAGCTCTACCAAAGAACCAGCACAGGAATGATGAGCTGAATGGTCTCCTTTTGTGCTGTTTCATTCTATGATTCTGTGATCCAGCGTAGTCGACTCCTGGCTTCATAACTGCAACACCCACCCCCCACACACACACAATCCATCTACACTGACCCGCACATCCAGATTTTTTCCTGTCATTATGAAGCTCGTGGTGTCATATAGAAGTATCCTTTCCTGTGTCAACAATTAAATAACCGATTTCTATGCTGTAACCTTGCCGGGGATATGTAAAGTGAAAATAACACAATAAAATGATGCCTGTTGGCAAGTGGGATACAAATGAATACTGTAATTCTGCATTACATTCTCTGTCTCTCAAGGTCATTCAAAGTGTAATACTTTTTACATCCCACTCAAAGTTGCAGTACCCTTTATCTGTTGGCAGCCTTCCAGGCTTTTTAACACATTGTTGGCTGTTAGTTTGTTTAAACAATGTCTTGGTGAGTAATCTTAAATAGATTGCATTGGTGTTTCTGTCACAAATGTGATAGTGCCATAGCAACCATATGCTTATGAATTTTAACCGTCTTTGTCACAAAGGGCGGAATGATGGCTTGTGTGTGCAATAATGTAGTTATTTAGGTATTGTTGATTTTCAAAAAGAATTCTGGAAGAAGGCATTTCGAGATTTTTTTATGCTGTGTTTTGTATTTTCATGGTTTTTTTAAAATTTCATTCTTGGGATGTGGGTGTCGCTGGCAAGGCCAGCATTTATTGCTCATCCCAAGTTCCCCTGAGAAAGTGCTGGTGATCCTTCTTCCTGAGCCACAAGTGGTTTGATACAACTGAGTGGCTTGCCAGGCAACTTCAGAGGGCAGTTAAGAGTCAACCACATTGCTGTGGGACTGGAGTCACATATCAACCCAGACCAGGAAAGGAAGGCAGGTTCCTTCCCTAAAGGAGATTAGTGAGCCAACAACAACAACTTGTATTTATAAAGCACTTTTAACGGAGTAAAACGTCCCAAGGCGCTTCACAGGAGCATAATAAAACAAAAGCCACATAAGGAGATATTAGGGTAGATGACCAAAAGCTTGGTCAAAGAGGTAGATTTTAAGGAGCAAAGAGAGGCGGGGAGGTTTAGGGAGGGAATTCCAGAGCTTAGGGCCTAGGCAGCTGAAGGCACGGCCGCCAATGGTGGAGCGATTAAAATCAGGATATTCAAGAGGGCAGAATTAGAGGAGCGCAGAGATCTCGGAGGATTGTGGGGCTGGCGGAGATTGCAGCAATAGGGAGGGGCGAGGCCATGGAGGGATTTGAAAACAAAGATGTTAGGTTTGTACGATGCTCGCAACAGCATCATGGTCACTTTACTGATGATGATCTTTCTATTTTTAGACTTTTCTATCTTTACATTTATCTTTTCAGGAGAAGTACATTGATGCATTAATGTTTCTTGGTAGAGTTGGCCCTGTGTTGGGAGCAATGCAGGTTTAATATTGAAGTCAGAAAATGCTGGAAATACTCAGTAGGTCAGGCTGCATGGATGCTGCCTGACCTGCTGAGTATTTCCAGCATTTTCTGTTTTTATTTCAGATTTCCAGCATCCGCAGTATTTTGCTTTTGCATTAGTATTTAAGTAATTCATTTGCTCTTTGTCTTCTGGTTCCGGTCGATTGAGAAATGGAAGGAAGTCTGACAAATGCATGTCAAATGTCCCATTTTACTGAGAAAATATGAGCTATTCTTTTTGGTATTAGTTATGAATTAAAATGTTTTGATTAACTGCCTCTGAAATAAAGTGAATGGTCACGATTTGAACACCATCTCAACTACAGTTTGTCACTTTGTCCCCATCTATGTTAGCAAAATGTCCCCTCGTGCTTTCCAACATCGGTTTCTGTTTTGGGATTACTTTTACTTTATCGAAGAGATGGAGTTTCCTGGAATTCATGTTATTATGTACACATTGGAGGATATTTAACAGCAAGGTCCCCCCTAAGGTGCGCGACCGACCGTGCACCAATCGCGAGGCCCCACACAGGCTGCTCACCAGCTGCTGCCGCCGGAAGAGAAACCGCGCACCAGAAAAAAAATTAGAGGGAACCTTGCTGAACAGTAGCAGAGACATCTTATACCAATGCTCTCAAACAGCTGATGTTTTTGTGTCAATTACCAACAGCTGCATAACAGCGCAATTAATCTCACCTCACAGTGTATGAATTTAAGATGGACTCAATTCACAAAAAAAACCCAAAGTATTAATTTACATATATTGTAAACAGTTGCATCAATCAATTCAGAGTAACCTGTAAATTGAAGTCAGATGTTGGATTATAGATTACTGTGCTAAACAAGGTATCATTTCAGTTAAGAGCTCTTTAATGCTTCGGAGGTGCAAGTGTACGGTTTATTATTGATAGGATTACTAGGCGCAAGTATTTTTCAGACACTGATTCTGATGGAGCCGATAACTATGTTGTGACAGATCCTGGCAAAGCATATTGATCTGCCCTGTCATTAGACTTACTCACAGACTGATGGCCAATGATCACATAGATTGACACTTAAACAGAAGCCTTCAGTATTGATTTTAATTTGAATGTGCAGTATTATTGGTTGTTTTCATCTGAGGCATACTATGAGACATACAACTGAGGAAGATCAAAATACAATGCACACAACATTAAAAAAAAATTGTTTTCTTTTAAAATGGAAGCAATTGGATAGCTCTTTCAAAGAGCCAGCACAGGCACGATTGGCCTCCTTCTGTGCTGTATCATTCTATGAAATCTCCTGTAGCATTTCTTATGGTGAGACATATTTTCCATTGTTGCAAGGATATGAGGATGCGAGGGTGCGCATGTGAGAGAGGCATGGTCACATCCCCAGTGAGGGAATTTGGAAAGACATTTCTGTGTGATCTGTGCAGAGATGTTCAATCGTTTTTTTGCTTGATTCTCGGAATATAAATAAATAATATTTTACTTGCCAGCTGCAGTTATGTAAATAAATCCCTGCAGCTCTTTACTGTCCATCTGTTTAGGCTGTGACTTTTCATGCCAAAGGCCAGAAAATGTATAAAACTTCTGGATATGGGAAAGTACAAATTCTATTTCATGTAAATAGAAAGATATAACCAACCAAGAAGAGTTGAGACAGATGTTGACAATATTCTAAGTGTCTATTGGACTAACAATTTTTGACTGCTTTTTTTTTGTCCCATTGTATTTAATTTTATTTGGGATTTTGTATGTTTCTGAAGGGAGTTAGGAAGGGGCCCAAGTCATCCAAAACTCACATAACCGAGTTGCATGCGATCACATTCTGGTTTCACTATTTTTTGGATATGCAGTGCACTGAAGCCAAATCAATCCTTAACATTTGTAAACTCTATTTTTCTCTGCTCAACTACATGGATTTCAAGCGCAAGTTACGTCCAGCGCAAATCGAATTTCCGCAATCTTTTGCACTGGTTTCAAAAACATCGCATGAGAAGCCGGCGCCGCCCACAAAACTGGCCACGCCCCCAGATCGAATTAATCACACTGGCGAGTTTCCACTAATTGCCCCGTTTGTCGGCCTTCGCGGAGGCTCTTCAAATTAAGCTGGGATTTTTTTAAGGCGCAAGGACGCTAATAGGCACCTTTTAAATGCTTTTAAATATTTTTATTAATTTACTAAGAAACTGACTACTGTGCACCATTGTAACTAGTAAATGGTTCTGCATAGTTCTTTTTAAGTCATTTTCAGTGATTTAAAATTGGGTTACTCACAGGTGGTGAACTAGACACTGATTAAAAAGGCTTATGTTTTGTGATAAACCCATTTTCAGCTGCACTCCATTACCACTCTTAAATATATTACAGAATATTTTTTCATGCAAATTTTTTTTTTAATTGCATTCTAATATGCTGCCTGATTGCGCTGGTTCATGGCAGATTTTACCTTTGGTGATATGCAAATGAGGTTGAGTGAGTGAAAACTTGAGCAAAAAATTCAATTCTGAAAACTAGCGCAATTTTGAGTGCAATTTGCGTTCAGATCGCCAAATACCACCCAAAGCAGAAACTCTTGGCCCACGTGTTTAAGATGCAATTGTGGATGTTTTCCAGTTTTATTGTGAGTCGTACTGATGCCATAAAAATGCATTCAAAGAAACAGAAAATACAGTGCGGATCAATAAAAAAAAAGGATAAATAAGTAAGGATAAAATTAATAAAAATGCTTAAAAAAGTCACAAAATTCCAGAAAAATGACTCTTTCCTGCTGATCCTAAAATTCTGGGTGTAATTTTACACCCATTTTGAACTAGCGTAAACTGCAGGAAATCTGCGTGTATGGCTTTTCAGCATGGGGGCGGAGTCATTACAACAAACCAAGATGTATTCGGGCACCGGGATTGCTGGACAGGCATAAAAGATGGAGGGAATCCGGGGCGTAATGTAATTTCGTGCGTAACACACGTGTGCCCAAGTTTCCTTGATCTTTTGCTCCGGGCATTTGCTTTATGCCCCAATTACACGTGTCTCTGGGCACACAGACGCAGCAAATTCCACCCCCATATATTTAAGCACGTGGAGCTATATTTATTTTTAGGATTTGAAAACAGCAAAAAAAATAAATTACTAAGCATAATAAGTGAGCCTGCCCACCGTGTCACACACACCATGTCACACACACCATGTCACACACACCGCAGTCCATTTCTTTGGGACCTCTCCCAGTTGCAGTTTGGGTATCTTCACTCATGATGCACAGAACAGATTTCAATTTATACAAATGTAGCTTCGGTTGGATACCAGTGGTTGACATTTGGAACATTACTGACAGAACTTGCGCAAGTGCCTGAACATCCAATTCCTCTGCCTTGAGTTTCAGGTTTGAAGAAAGAAAATTCCCCGCTCACTGCAAAAGAAGAATGAGATGAAACAATGCAAATAGTAAAATTACTGACCAAAATATCCACTGATCTATTGTGCAATTCACTACCTTTCCTATTTACCAGACTAAGTGGGAAGATAAGACTTGTGTTCACAAATGTTGGGGATGTTGTGAATGCAGCATAAGTTTCTTCCTTGGATTGAATCGTTCAGAACTGCTGAAGATAATTGTTAGAAGTATTGAATTTCCCTGACCTCACTTTGGCAGATTATCGGGTTGCTCCTCTAAGCTAAGAATTTAATTGCATTTATTATTTTCGACTGCTGACATCACTAAATAGGACCCAATTGATTTGAAACTATCTGGGTGAGAAGCAGTGTTTGTCATTCCGCACAAAAAAATCTAGTAATTAGCCAGTAGAACTGAAATGTCTCTGTTCCCACGCACTGATGTCGACCTATGTCCAGGAATGTGTCGAGACTGGATTAATTTCTGGCTGATTTACTGATTCTGACTGAACTGATATAGTTTATAACACCCTTGAGTAGTATGTTTCTTGCTATTTTTTGGCAGAAAAGATTAGATTGTGTTATATGGGTGTGGTATTGCTCTATAATGGTAGCTACCACATAGACCCAGATACTTCTTCATGCACCATTTATTTTGCTATATGATTACTGCCTCTGCCAGGTTCTTCATGCTATGAAATCCACATCTTGCTTTCCTTTCTCACTGATAACTAGATTAAGACTGGTTATATTGCACCGTTCCAAGTCCTGTTTGCCCATCACCCCTGTGCTGTCTGACCTATATTGGCTCCCGGTCTGGTAACATCTTGATTTAAAAATTCTCATCCTTGCGTTCATCTCCCTCCATAGCCTCGCCCCTCCCCATCTCTGCAACCTCCTCCAGCCCTACAACTCTCCGAGATCTCTCTGCTTCTCCAATTCTGACCTTTTGCGCCTCCCCAATTTCCTTCGCTCCACCATTGGTGGCCGTGCCTTTCAGCTGCCTTGGCCCTAAACACTGGAATTCCATCTCAGAACCTCTCTGCCTCGCTACCACTCTCTCCTCATTTAAGACACTCCTTAAAACCTACCTCTTTCACCAAGCTTTTGGTCACCTGTCCTAATATCCCCTTATGTGCGACAAGTTTTGTCTGATAATGCTCGTGTGAAATGCCTTGGGACATTTTACTACGTTGAAGGCGCAATATAAATGCAAGTTGTTGTTGTTGTTACCCTTATGAGATTGGTACGGTGCAAAGTGAGATTAACAGCTGCCAAGACCCCTGCTCTATTTCCTGGTTATGAATCACACTCTTGTCGCCTGAAGACCATATACGACGCTCTGCTCCTGACTGGTAAATGCTTAATGTTTTGCAAGCGCAGGCAAGACCATCTGTTTTCTCAAAGTGTTGAAAAACAGCTATTTCTGAGAGGCTTAACAGCGCCCCAAGCACTTTTTAAACCTGCTTGACACCACATTGGATCTCAGCTCCACACAGCATGAAGTCCAAGTGAGTGTCTCATTGAGGGCATCTCTCATCACTTTGTTTTAAAGCCAGATTGGGACCTGGCTCAGGAGTAATACTGACACTGTTGTGTAGCTGCCAAACAGAAATATACTTTGCAGTGACGTAAAAGACAGCCGTATAGATCCAGTCTTCTGTAGATTACAATGTCAAACCGCTTCATTCTCTTCAGAAGACTCTTACAGAGTAGTGTCCTGATTCGCTTTGGACCGTCATGTTGGCAACTTGGTGTTAGCATTGTACCCTCATTATTATTCTTTGAAAGAACTTGGTGTCAAAAGCATTCACTTTCATTTTAACTGTCCATCTCCCTGCTTCATACGTGGTATTGGAAATCCTCATCTTGACGTGATGCTCAGATTGTTGTTTGGAGTTTGTCATTTTCAGAATGATAAATATTCTGATTCTGCTATCATTGCTTATCCAGCTTCCTAATTATGAGAAAAGCTCTTTATTTTTCCAGTCCGCGACCCCCCCACGGTGAATTCTGCAGTTGTTTTTTTCTCTCCCTTGCTACAATTACTCTGCACTTCAGACTGGAAGCCTCCACTTCTATTGTTAACTGAAACAGCTGGCTTTTCTCAGATATTTTGTTTTTTTGCCAGTTACTAGCTCATCCAAAATTCTGCTGCCCGTATCCTGGCTTGCTTCAAGTCCCATTCGCCCTTTCCACCCCTATGCTCCCATTCCAGCAATGCTTCGATTTTTAAATTCTCATCCTCATGATCAAATCCCTCCATGGCATCATTCCGCCTTATCTATATCATCACCTCAGCCCCTACAACCCTCTAAGAACTCTGTTCCACCAATTCTGGCCTCTTGTGCACCCTGATTTCCTTCACCCTTCCATTGGCGGCCATGTCTTCAGCTACCTGGTCCATAAGCTCTGGAATTCCCTCCCTAATCCTCTCTGAATCTCTACCTCTCCTCCTTTAAGATGCTTCTTAAAACCTACTTCCTTGACCAAGCTTTTGGTCAACTCTCCTAATATTTCCTTATGTGGATCGGTGTCAAATTTTGTTTGGTAATGCTCCTGTGAAGCGCCTTGGAATGTTATTCTACGTTAAAGGCAATGGCCCAGAAATTCGGGTCGGGGGCTTCCCGCGGGTGCAAGCCCCCGACCTACACTTAACTTGCGCGCCGGCAGTTCAGCTCTGGGGTCCCGTGGAATTCCTCTCCAGGGCCTGGCCCAGGTGCCGGCGCGCTGTGCTTGCATGTCCCAGGGGCATAGTTAGTGCGATGCGTCCCCTGGGATCACGTGAGCCATGGGCAGCCAATCGGAGCAGGGAATGCTCCATTCATAAGTCTGACAGGAAGACCTGTCACACTTATGAATACTACCGGCCCCAGAATAGCATTAAACCTTCAAATAATTTTTTTTTTAAATATCACACTTGTTAAATAAACTATAAATTACATTAAATAACTATTTTAAACAATAATTTAAATTTTTGGAAAAAATAATTTTATATTATAACGGGCCTAAAAATAAACTTACCTTGCTTTAAAGTATTTAAAACTAATAAACCTGTGGAAAAAATGTTTTAATTTTAATTAATTGACCACTTACCTTGCAAAAAGCAGGCCTTACGCCTGCTTTTTAAATGTGTAACTTCTGGAGACTTAACCTCGCGTGAAAACCTGTATAAAAAAAAAAGCTAAGTTCAAAGCGCACGCGCAGACTCCCGTGCGCGCCTTCGACCGCTGAACCTCTTCGTTCAGAGGAACGGAAGTGCCGGTTTCCCGCGCATGCGTAGTGCATGCAGGAAACCGTCACTTCCAATCGGCCTACGGATGACTACCCCGTGCGTACTCACCCGGGGCGGGCCGAATTTCTGGGCCATTATATAAATGCAAGTTCTTTTGCTGTTCTTTGTCCAGTATTTATTTCTTACATTCTGCATCAGTGGGAATCTGTTTTCATGAACCACTCTGAACAGATGACAGTAGTACAGTAGTGTTGATTTTGTTCGATCCTTGTCTCAATGAGAAACCAATATGACAGTTAATTGTCCGCTTTAACTATTCATCAGAACATGGTACAGGTAGACTATCCTTTATCCGAAAACCTCGGGACCAGCCGAGTTTCGGATAAAGGAGAATTTCGGATTTCGGAAGGTGGGTCGGCAGGGGTCCGCGGGGGGGGGGGGGTCGGCGGGGGGTCGTGCGCACGACTTACGCTGACGCTCAGCGTAAGTCAGTCGGGGTCAGGGCCGGCGGGGTCCGCGGGGGGGGTCGGCAGTTGTCGGGGCCGGCGGGGTCCGCGGGGGGGATCGGCGGTTGGCGGGGTCCGCGGGGGGGTCGGCGGTTGTCGGGGCTGGCGGGGTCGGCGGTTGTCGGGGCCCGCGGGGGGGTCGGCGGTTGTCGGGGTCGGCGGTTGTCGGGGCCGGCGGGGTCCGCGGGGGGGTAGGCGGTTGTCGGGGCCGGCGGGGTCGGCGGTTGTCGGGGCTGGCGGGGTCGGCGGTTGTCGGGGCCGGCGGGGTCCGCGGGGGGGCCGGCGGTTGGCGGGGTCGGCGGTTGTCGGGGCCGGCGGGGGGGGGCGTCGGCGGGGGGTCGTGCGCACGACTTACCCTTTATCCGAACTTCCGAAACCGGAACCCTCTAAAAACCAAAGGTTTTTTCGTTCGTACGCACGACTTACGCTGAACGAAAAAACCTTCGGTTTTTAGAGGGTTTCGGTTTTCGGAAGTCCGGATAAAGGGTAGTCTACCTGCATTAGCAAATGTCTGTCTCTGACAGATGGTCCATCTCCGGTATTTTAAAGCCAGCAAAACTTATTAATAGCAACGTTGATTCAGGTATTTTTCAGTGCAAAAGATTGGAACATCCTATTTTTCAATCCAATATGGTTGGTGAACTCCTCTGTGCTTTTAATCATTCACAAACTTGTTAATATGCATTTTGGGATTGTGAAGAGATGTAAAAGTTTATTATTTTTATAAGTTGGATGAATAAAAGTTGATACACCACATCCTCACCCAAAATTGCATGAATTGGCTGTTGGGATTATATTAATAGACGTAGAGTGCATTGCCATCAGATGCATCGACATGTGAGGAAGATTAAAGTTCAATGGCTTTTTGAATAATATTTTGGTTTAGATCAATTGGTGTAGAACAAAATGTCATGTCACATAGCTATTGGCAGTACAGATGTCCCAAGACCCACATTTCTGGATGTGGTGCCACTGTATGTTGGAGTTCCAGTGTTCAGCTCCAAGTCCGAGTGGGAGACTACAGATTGGAACTGTTCCACACTTTCTGAATCTGAACCATGCCACCACTTTAGATGGGGATACTCTAATTGCCCACTGTTTTATGCCTCCTTGTAGCCAGTTAAAGGAGCCTTTGATTAAGATGTGGGAGCAGGTTGTCCTCCTGCCCTTTCTGTTGCAAGGTTGTGTGATCGATTTGGGTGTAAAAAATAAAAAAAAGACAATTTGTTTGCATTGAAGGACAAATATTTCAAAAAGGGAGAAAAAAATCCACAGTCTTGCGCCAATTCCAGATTTTGATCAGACGCTCCTTAAAACCTACCTCTTTGACCAAGCTTTTAGTCACCTGTCCTAACATCTCCTTATGTGGCTTGGTGTCAAATTTTGTTTGATAATCGCTCCTGTGAAGTGCCTTGGGATGTTTTACCATGTGAAAGGCACAAGTTGTGGTTATGGGAGGAAATTAGTAGCTGATGGTGGCAGTGGAATAAGAATTAACATGAATACAAGAGTTTGTCAGTGCTTTATTGCTGATAAAGTTATTAAGATATAAAACTCAGAGCTCTGTTTGTACCAAAAGTCATTTACAGATTAGAAGCAACCCAATTTCTGACTTCTGTGGTATAATTACTAACAAGAAGCTAACCAAGGGAAATCTTGAACAATGCTGCTTAGAGAAAACATTGCTTTTTACCTGGTACAGAAATAAATATAAAACATCCTCCTTATAATCATAAGGCTCTGTTTAAAAAGCATTTATAAATACACCTGTATGTTGGCATTTCTGTGGTTTGTTTTGCTTGGGCCTTCCTTTTGTTCAATTATGGCCCAGATATTCCGATCGCAGGCCTCCCGCGGGCGGAGGCCTGCGATCTGGAAAAATCTGCGCCCTTACCTGAGGGCTCCCGGGACACGCACAGTTCCGCACCTGGGTCTCTCCAAACTGCCGTTGCGCAGGGCCCACGTATCCCGGAGGCGCATGTAGTTCGCAGTGTCCCTGGGATCACGTGGGCCATGGGGAGCCAATCACGGAAGGGAATCTCCCTTCAAACATTTGACAGGAAGACCTGTCAAATATATGAATGGAGATCACCCCCAAAACATAGTAAAATTTAAATAATTTTTTTTTTTAATCACATTTTTAAAATGACAAGTTCAATAAATTAACTATTTTAAACAAAACTTTAAATTAAAAAAAATAATAATAAAAGTTTTTTACGGGGCTAAAAATAAACTTGCTTTTTAAAGAATTTTTAAATGATAAATCAGTGGAAATTTTTTAAAAAACTTTTTTCAACTCATCCTGGCACATGCCTGCTTTTACCAGGTGCAAGAATTGTAAGGGTTTTCTGCGGGCGGAGGGTCTCCAAAAAACAGAGCTCTCCGCCCAAAGAGGCCCTTCTCTCGGGCAGCCGGAGGATCTGTCATGCGCAGTACATGCCTGAAACCGGCATTTCCGATGCCCCTACGGGTGGGTACACAGTGCGTACACACCCATAGGGATCGGAATATCCGACCCATTCTGTTTTTACAGAAAAAACAATTTCATGCTACAGATTGTCGGCATCTGGTGCCAACCTTTTATTCAAGCTTGCCTGATTGTTTGTCTTCCACTTGTAAACTCTTCAACAGATGAACCCAGAACCAATATATTTTAATCTGTAAAGTTAATTTGCAAGTTGAGGTGAAAAGTGCACAAACATATAAAATCATTCCAGTGAAGTAACATTGCATCTGTGCTGCTAAATAGTATTACAGATATTTAACATAGTTTATCTTTGATTAGAAAACAAAAGGAATGCGTATATATATGGAGGTTGCAAAAGCAAGACTATTGCTACTTAGAATTTGCTCTTCTGTATTTGAAATCTGAAGTTAAAATTTAAATTCTTCAAGGTTTATGGTGCTTTCCAAATATTTGAGTGCTAAATCGGGTGTAATTTATAGTATGTCTTCAAAGTGCTGCGCAGGGAGGAATCCAGTGTTGGTTGGCTTTGTACAAAGCTAAATTGTGCGAGATTGCTTCACGAGCTTATTGCATTGGTGATGTTTATATTCCAGTGATAGTTAAATATAGAGTGACTGAGGTCAAGGTTTTTGTAAATTGTTCTTGGATGAAGGAGTAAGAGTGAAATTAAGCTATGTGATTCAGATGGCCTTTTCCAATTTTTTTTAAATGCAAAATATTGGTCTAAAGTTGTAGCCAATGGTTACTTTGTGGAATATGATCATTGGGTAGAATGATGTTTGAACTCTTTTTTTAAAAACAGTGTTTGACAGAATGGTGTTTAAAAAAAACATTGAACTGCTTGGTGGGAAGTTATTGCCAGCAGTGTTTTGTTATGTTCGGAGCAGAGCAGGAGCAAGTCCTTTGATGAGGATTGTTAGATCCTTTGTCTTAAATGTTGAAACTGTAAATACCACTTTTCAATATTTTCATACCTGTGAAAATAGAAAATCTTAAGATGAGGGTAGCTTACCTTCATATGACTGGGCAATTTGACAGGATTGCAGAGACAGCACTATTTTAAAAAGAGTGATGAAAAGATTTGAGTCAAATCACCGCACCTGGCTGCAATCAGGGTGTGTTCAGTGAAAATCATTGATAAAAATTCTACATTTCTTTGCATAGTGGCTTCTCAGAACATAAGAAATAGGAGCAGGAGTAGGCCATATGGCCCCTCGAGCCTGCTCCACCATTCAATAAGATCGTGGCTGATCTTTGACCTCAACTCCACTTTCCCGCACTCCCCATATCCCTTGATTCCCTTAGAGTCCAAGGCTTAAAAGTTCAGTTGCTTTGTGCCTCCTATTGGGCACAAAGCAACTAGCGCCTGGGCACGGCACCACCAACGCCTCCCGCGAAATTCAGCGGGAGGTTAGCGGCGGTGGTAGCCATTAACACCCTGTCGCGCTGCGCCACCGGTGATGACATCATCGCCATGCGCAGCTCCCTGCTCGCGCCCCGACCGCGATCTTCAGTAGTGCCCCCTGACTTACCGCTGGACACTATGTCCGACGGGGTCAGGGGGGCCTACCTGCGGCCAGGGCGGCGCTAATTAAAGGGAAGGTGCCAGGTGGCCATTTTTGTTGGTGGCCGCCTGCCAGCAGCTGCCCCGTTGCCGTTCCCGGTCTCCCCTGAAGCCCCGCCCCCTGCGGAGTGCCGGCTGCGTGAAGGGGAGGAAGGCATGCAGTACTGTGGCGCGATGTTCGCTCGCAGTGCCCCAAGAGGGAGGTGGGCCGCTTCCAGTAGCACCCCGCTTCCCTCTTGAGGCGCTACTGATGAATTTCGGCCGAGCGCCCCAGCAAAGTTAGTGCCCCAAAGGGGGCACGACTCAATTTTTCCCCCAAAAAAATCTATCTCGGCCTTGAATATACTCAACGATTCAGCATCCGCAGCCCTCTGGTGTAGAGCATTCCAAAGATTGACAACCCCCTGAGTGAAGAAATTTCTCCTCATCTTAGTCCTAAATTATCATGTTGAATGGTCACAAAGTGCTTGACACATGATGGTGCAGTGCTTTGGAGCAGCAGTGTGCAATGCCATGTGGGTGGTTCAGCATGGGCTGGCACAATCAAACCTTCATATTGTTCCCAGTCTCCACTGGGCTACTCTTAGGAAACTCTGAATGGGAACTCGGTGCTTCCCTCATTGTCAGAAAGTGGGGATTTGGGGACAGTTATTCCAAGTCACTCAGAGGCTGGTGCAGAGTGACAGTGCCAGAAAGCTCACAAAATTTGCTCAGATGAAGAAGACCCTTTGGCCCATTTGATCTCGCCCTTTCCCAATTTAAAACCCCTACATGGGACAATTCACTCAGGGTACACTTTGCGCGCGGTCTTGTGCAGGGCTGTCCATTCTTTTGAAGCGGGGGACCAGATCCATTTGGCACGACCATTGAGTGGATCACGTCTGATAAAAATGCTTTGGAGGGTCGGGCTCAGAATCATAATTCTGTACAATGTCCAACATGATGGATTCCTTTTCTAAGAAAACTTTTGCACATTTATTGAACAAGCATTTCCTGCGCACTTGTCAGTTCCACGTGCAAAAACATTGGCTTTGTATTTACTCCAAGGCATACAAACAATATCACTTCCTTGATGTGAGAACTGGGCTTGCTTCTCCTTTGTGAGGTCTTTTATTCAGGGTATCCGCTTTGGTGAAGACAACTAAAGGACATGCTGCAGATGTTCGATATTGAACTTTGAGTGGAAGTGAGACTTCTGCAGGTTCATTGGTGAAAATGTTTGTCCACACACATTTGTGCTGTGAACTCCCCAAAGCCTTTCCACCATCTACAAGGCACAAGTAAGGAGTGTGATGGAATACTCTCCACTTGCCTGGATGAGTGCAGCTCCAACACTCAGGAAGCTTGACACCATCCAGGACAAAGCAGCCCACTTGGTTGACACCCCTTCCACCATCTTAAACATTCACTCCCTCCACCACCGGTGCACAGTGGCTGCAGTGTGTACCATCTACAAGATGCACTGCAGCAACTCGCCAAGGCTTCTTTGATGGCACCTCCCAAACCCGCGACCTCTCCCACCTAGAAGGACAAGGGCAGCAGGCGCATGGGAACACCACCACCTCCAAGTCACACACCATCCTGTCTTGGAACTATATAGCTGTTCCTTCATCGTCACTGGGTCAAAATCCTGGAACTCCCTCCCTAACAGCACTGTGGGTGTACCTTCACCACACGGACTGCAGCGGTTCAAGAAGGTGGCTCACCACCACCTTCTCAAGGGCAATTAGGGATGGGAAATAAATGCTGACCTTACCAGCGATGCCCACATCCCATGAATGAATGAATTTAAAAAAATTGTGAAAACACGCTGACATGACAATGTCGACCCCTAACCTCCTCTTGCGTACCCAACATATTGAAAGTGATCTTCAGCAGGTCATTGCATTGAAGTTCAATCAGTTCCATTTGAATTTCAGTGGGGCAGTCTCAACATTGACAGTAAAAGGGATTCCAAACACTTCCAGTTCTGGCGATCTGCCACAGAATGAAAGAACGGCATTTCTGTAGCACCTTTCACAACCTCAGGACATCCCAAATCACTTTACAGCCAATGAAGTACTTTTGAAGTGCAGTCACTGTATTAATGTAGGAATCACCGGGAGCCAATTTGTGCACAGCAAGGTCCCACAAACAGCAATGTGATAATGACCAGATAATCTGTTTTAGTGATGTTGGTTGAGGGATAAATATTGGCCAGGACACCGGGGATATCTCTTCTGCCCTTCTTTGAAATAGTGCCGTGGGATCTTTTGTGTCCACTTGAAAGGGCAGACGGGGCCTCGGTTCAACGTCTCATCCGAAAGACGGCACTGGAGTGTCAGCCTGAATTATGTGCTCAAAGGAGTAGGACTTGAACCCACAACCTTCTGACTCAGAGGTGAGAATACTGAATCAAGGCTTAGCCCGTATACAGCACTGTGGTACAGCAGGTCCTTGCCTTGTGCATTCAACACCTCGAATGGATTTTGAATCGAGTGGTGGTATATGCCTTTTGTTCGAATAAAGTTAACCAAGTATGGCATCAAGAAGCCTGAGTAAAACTGGCCTATATTGTGACTAGCTATAGGTTGGCCACTCCTCCCACAAGAACAGCTTGGTGTACAACACCATAGGATGCAGTGCAGTGGTGGATGATGAGTTGGGTAAATACCCCTGCAACACACATGGTCACAATGTATGCAATGTTGCACCCACCTCTAAGATAACAGGAGCACAAAAAAACAGCAAAAGGCAATACAAACTTTCATTGGTGCTCATCTTCTTGACAACAACTTTCATTTATATAGCGTCTTTAACGTAGTAAAACACTCCAAAGCACTTCATAGGAGCGATTGTCAAACAAGATTTGACACTGAGCCACGTAAAGAAATATTAGGACAGAAAGAGGTAAGTTTTAAGGAGCAACTTAAAGGAGGAGGGAGACGTAGAGGTTTAGGGAGGGAATTCCAGAGCTTAGGGCCTAGACAGCTGAAGTCACGGCTGCCAATGGAGGAGCGATGAAAATGACAGGTGCACTGACTCCATGGGGGTCAGAAGAACCTCCGAGCATCAGTCCTAAATTTACCTTTAACCTGTGACTCCTTGTCCTACTCCCACAGTTTAATTTGAACCTGCATGAACTCGTTTCTCCCACAGGCACAGACCCTCGATGGGAAACAGTGCTATAGGCATTTCAAATCCAGAAAATGCTGTATGCACTGACTCCTTGGGGGTAGTTTTCTCATTTGGCGATCGTGTCAAACAGGCGATGGTGGATCGGCTGGCCGTATCACACATTCCATAAATGTGCAAAGTGTTATTTTTTTTTCGAGTGTTAAGGAAGCTTAAATATGGATTGCTTCGTGATTTGAAGGTTTGTAGCATACAGACATAGAAATCCAATGTTTCCAAGAGAATGACTGAACTTGCCTACACAACAGTATTCACTACACTCAAAACAGAAGATTTTCGAATCAGAGGCATATGCCTCTTTGAGAAGCATAGGGCCTGAATTCATGGTCTGTCCAGGACTATCACTGACAATGACTAGCACCCCCCTCAAGCATCTTAGCCTACAGTTCCCAGCCTGCATGGTCTGAGTTCATGCAGATACTCTGTGGAGAAAACGCTCCGCATATATCAGTATGATTTTCTGCAGGCAGCGACTGTAATCAAATTGTTCCAAATATTATTTTTGAAATTTTTTTTGGATGCACCTTGGTTTATCTTGAGGCAAATACTTGGAACTACGGTTTACAATGTAATAAACACCAACTATTACAACACACAACAACAACTTACATTTATATAGCGCATTTAACATTGCAAAACATCCCAAGGTGCTTCACAAGTGCTATCAATAGAAACATTTTTGACACTGAGTCACAGAAGGAGATATCAGGACAGATGACCAAAAGTTTGGTCAAAGAGGTAGGTTTTAAGGAGCATTTTAAAGGAGGAGAGAGAGGTAGAGAGGGAATTCCAGAGCTTGGGGCCTAGGCAGCTGAAGGCATGGCCGCCAATGGTGGAGCGATTAAAATCGGGGATGTGCAAGAGGCCAGAATTGGAGGAGTGCAGCGATCGTAAAGGCTTGTAGGGCTGGAGGAGGTTACAGAGATCGGGAGGAAGGAAGTTATTTAATTTGCATTTTCTGGATTTGAAATGCCTACAACACTATTTCCCATTGAGTGTCAGTGCCTGTGGGAGAAATGATTTCACGCAGGTTCAAATTAAACCGTGGGAGTAGGACACTATCACAGGTTGAAGGTAAATTTAGGACTGATGCTCGGAGGTTCTTTTGCACACAAATAGTTATCAGCAGCTGGAGTTCCGAGCAGAGTAGCGCAAGCGAAAATCATGAAATCATTCGAGAAATAATTTGATGCAATGGGGACAGTATAGACTTGTTCTGGGTGGATTCGTTAAGATGGGCTGGATGGCCTTCCTCACCTGGAAGTATCTCGTGATCCTGTAAACAGACCAACCTATTTTAGTTGAAGAGACTCAAGCCAATTGGGACCTGTACCTACAACATCCAGAGATTCATATCATTGGCAGCAAGATGTGTGTGTGTGTGTGTGTGTATTATAATTTTTCTCGTATAAAACTGTGAATAGAAGATAGAGCATAAACTCTTCAAATTTTCCTGCAAAAAAAAAAAAAAAAAATATATATATATAGGCTGCTGTATTAAATACCACATTTCAAAGTGGAATCTTTCTATTCTGTAATGGTTCCAGCAGCTGTCGTTTTTTTTTAATGTGTTTAGGCTGCGAATTCACATGACAGTAAATAATAGAAGTAAGTAACAACTTCTGGAAGGACTCTACTATTTAGTAACGCAAAATGTTTATTTAATGTATTTGCTTTAGCTTTAACCTATATAATTATTCTTCCCCTTTATCACTGAGCGGTTCCACCCTCTCGCTAACTATTATTTTGCTTTTTTTGTATGCTTGATAAAGCCCTTACTATTTCCTGTTATGTTAGCTGCCAGCTTTATTTTCATATTCCCTTTAAGTCCTTCTGATCTACCTTTGCATCCCCCCATTTTAAGTTCTATATTCATGATTTGTTTTAGTATTGTTAGCCATAATTTTATCATATGCCTCTTTCAAATTTCCGCTTAGTTTTCATCTCTCTATCCACAGACCTCTATTTGATGTGCCTCCTTTTCACTGTTAGCAGTGTATTTATTTTGTACTCTATTCACCTCATTTATTAAAGATTTCCCATTGCTGATCTGTTTGACTACTTTAGTGACTTATCTGCCCAGTTAATATAGACCAGATCCCTTTTTAAATCATTGAACTTTATCCTTTTTTAGTCCAGCACCCTTATCTTTGACACTTCATTATCCGTTTCTATTCTTACATTGAACCTATGTTGTATTGACTATTTTCCAATTGCTCCTTTACTCTCACAGCAGTTATTTGCTCCACTTGATTTTCCAGAACTAAATCAAGCAAAGCTTCTTTTCTTACTGGATTAGAAACAACACTGATCTCGGAAGCTGGCCAAGATGCATTCTTAGAAACGTTCCCCACTTTGACCACAAGCATTATTTTTATCCCAGTCTACATTGGGATAGTTAAAATAACCAAGTATTATTGGCCCGCTGTCCTTGCAGATCTCCACCTCTGTCTCATTTCCGCTATTTGGTAACCTGTAATTCACACCAGGAATTGTGCCATTTCTGTTCCTTTTTCTTAAGTCTATCCATTTTGGATTTGGATTCTATCCAAACTGAATCCCCAGCACATCCTGACATTCTGGTGCTGTGATAGAATCCTTTAATAACAGTGCCTCCCCGCCCGCCACCGCCCCTCCACCCCCCACCAGCCGGCCCAGCTACCACTGGAATATTCAGTTCCCAATCCTGTTGAAACATAAGCTATGTGTGTGTGTGTTGATGTATAATATATATGAGCTGCTTCCTTATATGCAGAGATGTGTTTATGTAACTATTGTATTTATTTATCGACTATTTCAGCCATTTAGGACTGAGATGAGACATTTCTTCACTCAAAGGGTTGTGAATCTTTGGAATTCTCAACCCAGAGGGCTGTGGATGCTGAGTTGTTGAGTATATTCAAGGCTGAGATCAATAGATTTTTGGATACTAAGGGAACCGAGGGATTTGGGTATAGGGCGGGAAGGTGGAGCTGAGGTAGAAGATCAGCCATGATCTATTGAATGGTGGAACAGGCTCGAATGGCCTACTCCTGCTCCTATTTCTTGTGTTCTTATGACCTACAGTTGATAAATAAACTACTGTTTATTTTGTAGGACCCAATCAAAAAATGCGCTTCACTCTCATTGGGGAGATCTCTGACAAACTTCTTTTTAAATTATTTTTCTGAAGATGTGTGCTCCTCCCCAGTTCTACACTCCACTACTTCTCACTGTATAGTTTTACTGTGGTTCAACTTTGGATATTCTGTTGTAATGTGGTAATGGCACAGAGAATATTTTCTGCATTAACCTCTTGCCCCCTGCAGCTAATGCCCCCCCTTGTTCTACCCATTAACTGCCTTGACTCACCTTGAGCAACACCATGAGAGATTTGCTAGTCTATTTATGATTACCATCATCACAATCTAACAAAAAAAATGTTTTTGGAAATATTTTAAACATTGTGTTACTCATATCAATGGCATGCTCGCTGGTAGCTGCTGAATAAAGAAGGCTCTGGGCTGCTGATTGAGTTGCTAGCATCCCCTCACTTGTGGAATAATTGTTGCAAACCACAGCTTCCCATTCATTTTATTTCATCTTAATTTCATATGTTTATTCACCCAATATCCTTTCTTTTATTCCTGACTCATTCTGGGACACGGTTCCATCAGCACTGGCTGATCGCTCTCCATCAGCAGTGGGAATGCTGGCTAATTTATTTTTGGCCCCTACTCGGGCCTGGCTAAGTTTAGATAACTTGGGATCTCACTGTTGTACTGGGGCCAGCGTTTTCCCTGATTAAGCTCTCTTGGGTAGTTTTAACTCAGTTGCTTTGAAGATGGGCCAAGCAGTTAAGGAACAAAAGAAACAGTATTGGCTTCAAGTAGTCCCTTTACCATGGAAGATTACCTCATCGTGCATTGCCAACTCCCACCCCCAGTGATCCTGTACTTCCTGTTATCACAGGATCAGATCCAGTAATATCAATATTATTCTTTGAGCGCCATTGAAAAGGATATGGGATAGTCTTTTTTAAGAGTTTGAGAATTTCTAACAGAAAATTGAGATGCTCTTAAAATGTGGGTAGGTGGCTTCTTGCAGTTGTTTCTTGTTGCACTAATGTTATCCAAATAAAGTATCAGTATTAATGGAGAGCTTAAGATTTTTTCTGTCTGATACGGGAAGTGTTAACAGCTGTTGCCTCTTGAGTTACTAAAGTTTTGAAGTTTATACGGGTTACTTTGAATGCAGCCTCAACCACTGCGCGCCACCACCCCCTCCCCCCACTCCCCCAACTGTGGTCTGTCTCCAATCACATTCTTTGCAAGAAATAAAAGCTCCTGGGTTAAAAGAAATGAAGGCCAGTGTGATGGTAAATTTGAGCTGTGGGAACATGATCGGAAATGCACTACGTAGACTGTCTGACTTTCAATGAATGTATTAGGTGACATTGCATGGGACCAGGAAACCATTCCGTGTAATTGTGGAGACCTCACTCCTAAGGTTACCGATGCTTTTGGATGTCAGGCGGTGCCCTGTTTGTTGATCTGGGTAGAACAAGGGTGGGGGGGCGGGGGGCATTAGCTGCAGGGGGCAAGAGGTTAATGCAGAAAATATTCTCTGTGCCATTACCACATTACAGCAGAATTTCCAAAGTTGAACCACAGTAAAACAACCTGAAGTCCATCTGGTGCTTTTTAAAGTGTGACTATATTTAACTTCTCCTATAAATGTGGACTATGCAAATATATTACAAAAGTAAATATGATTAACTGTAAATAGGATCATGTTGGCTATCTATAAGAAAAAAAATACATTTTTCCAAGAGAAAAAGGATAATCAGATTTTTATATTATTTCCCAACTCGTGTTCATGATGGAATTACAGTTGATTTAATTATTAAACTACTCTACAATTCCATTTTTCTTTCTTTTGCTTACTCCCTCAAACAGTTGTAAAGCGACTTGCTAACACTTCCTCTAATGTCCCATCCGGATTAACGCACGGGTCCATTGCACCCGAGCCCAGAAGTCTCAGCCAAATATAGGGCCCCCGCCAGGAGCCCTGTGCTAATATGGTGCCCTCGGTAAAATTAAGCAGTTTCATTTCAGCTTAGTATATTGTGATATGCTTTACATTATTATTAATGCAGTGTGTCAACATTCCAAGGGCCTATTTATTCATGCATCTTACTACATGCTTGCATTTTAATGGATCAGTGGGAGTTGTGCGGAGGGGTTCCAAATGTTTTTGGTGCCCAGCTCCCCAAGAATTTGTAATCCAGCTGTCCTGGTTTTGGATGCTGCAAGGGTGCCTGTGAAATAATCTCTGATTCTACTGATCTGCAGGTAAGTGTCCCTAGGCTGGCTTCAAACTATGTTGTCTAATAGGCTTCATCGAATTCTTGAAAATGTAAGTGTGCAGCAACAGGCCATTTACCCCATCGAAGCTGTGCTTGTGCTTTTCTCCACCAATTCTGGTCTCCTGCTTGCTCCCATATCCTTTAATATCCCTTTCTGTTTTCATTTTAAAATTCTCATCCTTGTTTTCCAATCCCTCCATAGCCTCGCCTCCTCCCTATTTCTGTAACCTGCTCCAGCCCTACAACGCTTCACGATCTATGCACTCCTCCAATTCTGGCCTTATGCACATCCCTGATTGTAATCACTCTGCCATTGGTGGCCGTGCCTTCAGCTTCATAGGCCTTAAGCTCTGGAATTCCCTCCCTAAACTCGCCGCCTCGCGACCTCTCTCCTCCTTTAAGATATTTCTTAAAACCTACCTCTTCAACCAAACATTTGGTCGTCTGCCCTAATATCTCCTTATGTGGCTCGGGGTCAAATTTTGTTTGATAATCGTTCCTGTGAAGCACCTTGGGGCATCTTACTGCATTAAAGGTGCTGTATAAATGCCAGTTGTTGTTGTTTTGTCAAGAAACTATTATATTTTCTTTTAAAAGGATTTATGGACTTGGCTTTCAGAATGGTTTATCTTAGATAATTTCGCACTCTAGCCAATGCTTGTGTAAACATAGAAACATAGAAGATAGGAGCAGGAGTAGGCCATTCGGCCCTTCAAGCCTGCTCCGCCATTCAATGAGATCATGGCTGATCATCCAAATTCAGTACCCTGTCCCTGCCTTCTCCCCATATCCCTTGATCCCTTTAGTCTTAAGAAATATATCCAACTCTTTCTTGAATATATTTAATGAACTGGCCTCCACCGCCCTCTGTGGCAGAGAATTCCACAGGTTCACCACCCTCTGGGTGAAGAAATTCCTCCTCATTTCAGTCCTAAATGGCTTACCCCTTATCCTTAGACTATGACCCCTGGTCCTGGACTCCCCAGCCATCAGAAACATCCTTCCTGCATCTAGTCTGTCCAGGCCTTACAGAATTTTATAGGTTTCGATGAGATCCTCTCTCAATCTTCTAAACTCCAGTGAGTATAAGCCCAATCGACACAATCTCTCCTCATACGTCATTCCTGCCATCCCAGGTATCAGCCTGGTGAATCTTCGCTGCACTCCTTCCATGGCAAGAACGTCCTTCCTCAGGTAAGGCGACCAAAACTGCACACAATACTCAAGGTGCGGTCTCACCAAGGCCCTGTACAACTGCAGCAAGACATCCTTGTTCTTGTACTCGAACCCTCTTGCTACAAAGGCCAACATACCATTTGCCGCCTTAACCGCCTGCTGCACCTGCATGCTTACCTTCAGCGACTGGTGCACAAGAACACCCAGGTCTCTCTGTACTTCCCCTTCTCCCAATCTATTGCCATTCAAATAATAATCTGCCTTCCTGTTTTTGCCACCAAAGTGGATAACCTCACATTTATCCACATTATAGTGCATTTGCCATGTTTCTGCCCAATCACCCAACCTGTCCAAATCGTACTGGAGTTTCATGACATCCTCCTCGCAGCTTACCCTCCCGCCCAGCTTTGTGTCGTCTGCAAATTTGGAGATATTACATCCAATTCCCTCGTCCAGATCATCATTAATATATATTGTGAACAGCTGTAAAACCAGTCTTTCGAACCTTTTTAATTCTTTTATCATTATTTTAAATCCGTGCTATCTTGTTACTTTTTTGTGATGGGTACAAGCCTTATTAAGACCCTTCATAATCTTGAAGACCTCTTAACCATCTCAGCTGTCATGGATAAAAATCTTAAATTCTCACGTCTCTCTCTTATTATAACTCCTCATCCCAGGCAACATTCTAGTGAATCTGTACTGTTTTTATATCCTCCTTGCCATGGGATGCGCAAAGCTGTACACAGCTTTTTGCCCCCCTAATTAACCTGGGTTTTTCGTCTCTTGTAGGAGATTACATGGCTGCGGGTGGAGTGGGGGGGCGGGGGGGGGGGCATCACAGCTGTGTGGGACAGGCTGGTTGGACCAGTAGGTCTTTTCCTGTCCGACATTTTCCTATGTCCGCATGATTACCCAACTGTGGCCTAACAGTTAGCTTTCGCAATTCTTCCAAAACTTTATTGAACCCTACCTGCCCATCCTGCTAGCCTACCTGGGGGTTCTACATTCTTTCACAATCCTCATTACAATTACCATGCCCCTTCCCCCCCCCCCCCACAATTTGGTGTCATTGACAAATTATGATATTGCTCCCTCATTTCTAGAGTCCAGATCATTTAAGGTGTCGTCTATACAGACCCTGTGGAAAATGCTCACTACATTTCCATGTCTGAATACTCACTCTGTCCACATGGATAGAGAAAAGACTAGAGGGCCAATAACAAAGGGTAGGTTACCAGGGCTCCAAGGGTTAGATTATGAGGAGAGCTTACATAAACTGGGTTTGTATTCCCTGGGATATAGAAGGTTAAGGGATGCTTTGATAGAGGTTTTTAGGATTTTGAAAGGAATTGTTTGCATAGATAGAGAGAAACTTTTTCCACTGGTGGCGGAGTTTTGAACAAGGGGACATAACTTTAAAATCAGAGCCAGACCATTCAGGAGAGAAGTTAGGAAACACCTCTTTCATGCAAAGGGTGGTAGAATTGTGGAACTCTCTCCCACAAAAAGCAAATGGATGCTAGCTCAATTAATAATTTTAAATCTGTCATCTATAGATCTTTGCTAGACAAGGGTATAAAAGGATATGGAGCCAAGGTGGGTGGATGGACATAAGATACAGATCAGACATGATCTCATTGAATGGGGGAATGGGCTTGAGGGGCTGAATGGTCTTCTCCTGTTCCTATGTTCCGAACCTTATCTCTATTCATGTGGCCACATTCCTTAAGTCTTCCCAAAGGTCTCTTACGCAGTGCCTTATCAGACCACTGTCACAGTGAGCATTTTAGATGCCTGTGAATCCACTTGCATTCTTAATTCAGCAGCACTTGCTAATATTTCAATTAAAACAAAATGGTGACTCCAGCAGAAAATGATGGCAACCTTTCCCATTGTAAATTGTAAGTGGGGTGATGGCATGGCACCATGTGCTTGACAAGTTTCGATTACCATGAAATTTGAGCATGGTTTTTAAAGTGGCTGCCGTGTATGCAAAAACATCCATTTATTCTGTCATTGGTGGGAATTTGAGGCAAAAATTCATCTGGCGTTTAGTACATTTGAAGCTTTCTAGTTGTGAGCGCTGAGGGTCACAGCAATTTACTCCTAATCAGTTCGAAGATATTGTGATGATTGTAAATCCTGTATGCCAATCTGAAAAGATGACCGGGCTTTTTAAAAAAATCTTCATCTTGGCACTTGATTTGTGAATGCTGTAATTTTGAAGGAAGCAAGATGAGCTTTTTTCAACTTTTTTGTTAAAACTTCCGTTTGTTAAATGAGTTCTCCCTGCACAAATTCAAACTATTGAATTTGATATTCAAGACATCAAGTGCTTTTATATTGCTTTGTTTTTAGACAATAACAATTCTCGTTGGTTCACAAAAGCTTTATAACCCTTTTATGAGTGAAATCTTGAAGACATAATTTGTTCCACTGTTGTTTTCATTGCATTATATTTTTTGCAGTTGATTTATCAATTATTATTTCTTCCGAGAGAAACACTGTATAGTAAGTTGCCAAACGTAAAATAAATGTCCTTGTTCATCAATCAAAGAGATTGCCCTCCGCTCCCATCTCAAAGGGACAAATTGAACTGTGCAGTTTTGTTGGCATGCATGATCCATGGCTTTGAAGGCTCAGTATCTTCTCAAAAGGCGACTTGCTCTTTCAGTACTTCCAGTGCAGAACATTAGATAGAAGATGCTACTGCTTCTACTTGCCAGGCAACAAAACTTTTGGGGTCGCGATCTCTTGTGCCTCATCACCCCCCGGAAGTGCGCCAGCCGCCATGTTGGGTCAGGCAGCTTTCAGTCGCCCCGGTAGCCACCTGTAGGCAGTGGGGAGGCCTCATTAAAATAAGGGCCTTCATCTGTCGAAGGACGTTTTCCCCAAATTGAACTGTGGGAATGCTGGATTTGCAGATTCATAACTCCGTTCAGTAATTCTTGGCACCAACTGTCGGCAAGCTGGCTGCATCAGCGATATTTAAAGGGCTCCTCAGCTGCATAGGGTAGGTCTGGTTCATCTTTTTTAGGCTGTTGGTGGGCATGTAGGCCTTTTTTTTTTTTAGCGTCTATGGCTGCTATCGCTGTTTCGTAAACAGTCAAGGGCAAGCGACTTTTAGGAGCTTCAGCACTATTCTTTGCAGGGGCCTTCAGCTCGTTGACGGTGAAAGGTGCTCGTGCTGCTCACGGCTGCCATTGGGGCTGAAAGATGAGGAGGAACAGATCTGCAGCTGCTGGTAGAAGAGGGTGAAGGCGGGGAGGGCGCAGGAGGCCTGACAGCAAGAGACCATCCTACCTTACATGTGGATCAGTGGCTCTGCTTCACCAGTGAGGCTGTGACCAAACGTCGCAGTACCAACAGCGGCCCAGCTCCAGGTTATGCACATCACTTCCTGTGGCTGTAAAGATCACTGTGGCCTCCAGGGTATTCCAGGCTGCAAAAAGTGACATAAGCACCATCAGCTAATTTGCTGCGCACAAGCAAGTCACCGATGCCCTCTTCGAAAAGCGCAATCAATTCATCACCTTTCTGGTGGATGTAGCTAAACAAGAGGAAAGAGCTTTGGGCTTGGCCAGAATCGCAGGCTTCCCCCAAGTCCAGGGTATCATTGAGTATGAATGCGTGTTCCATATGAAAACCCTGGACTACTCGTCAACAGAAAGGGCTTCCACTCCTTGAATGTGCAGCTAGCGTGTGACCACAGGCAGCAGATTATACAGGTCTGTGCCCGGTTTCCTGGCAGTTGTGGAGATGCATTTAACCTGGGCCAGTCCTCAATTTCCATTCCTTTCTTCCACCCCGACCATGTGGTGTCAGGATAGCTGCTTGGAGACAAGGGATATCATCCCCTGACCTCCTGACCTGTGACCCCTGACCGGAACCTGAGCACAGATACTGAGGAGCAGTACAACAAAAGCCACACCACAACCAGAGCTCTGAGCGAGCAAACAATGAGCATTCTAAAGCAGAGGATTCGTGGCCTGGGTAGATCTAGAGACATCCTTCAGTCTCTTCGCTTGTAATATAAGAATGTATAGGATGAAAAATACAGTGCAGTCTGCCAGAAAGTTCAAAAAGTACGCTGCTATACTTCGATTTTCACTTACAACCCTAGGGTGGTAGAAGTGTGGAACTCTCTCGCACAAAAAGCTGCAGATGCTAACTCAATTAATAATTTCAAATGTGAGATTGATAGATTTTTGCTAAACAAGGATGTAAAAGGATATGGAGCCAATGCACATGGATGGAGTTAAGATACAGATCAGCCATGATCTCATTGAATGGCGTAACGGGCTCGAGGGGCTGAATGGCTTCCTCCTGTTCCCATGTTTCTTCAATCACTTAATTCATTAAAGAAATATTCAGCTCCCTGTTAGATTTACCAACACTATCCACCTCCATTTTCACCCTGGGCAGTCTGTTCTACACATTTACTGCCCTTTGTGCGAAGTAGTTAAATTCAAACTCTCTGTTCACCTTCGCACTTTTAAACTTGGGTCTATTCTCCCTTGTTACAGAATTTATAGTTATGCTAACTTGGCTTCTTTGGTCACATTCCCACCTGTGAGTTAGAAAGTTGTGAGTGTAAGCCCTATTCCAGGATTTGAGTACATCAGGCTGATCGTTCAGTGCACTACTGCGGGATCTCTGCATTGTGGAAGGTGCTGTCCTTTGGATTGAACTGAGGATCCTTCTGAGGATACTATGCACTATCTGAAGAGGAGCAGGAGCAGAAAGTTTTCCTGCTGATCTTGCCAACATTTCTTCTGTAACCAAGTTCACTGAAAATAGATTAACCTTACTGCTGTTTGTGGGATTTTCTGTGCATAAAATGGAAGCGGCATTTACCTACATAATGATCATTGCACTTCAGAAGTAACTCATTGTATGGGAAGTGCTTTGGGACATTTATGAAAGACGTCTGAAAGCACTAGCTAAATTGATATCTTTACTTTATGTTGAACAGTTTACCAGGATTCTGTTTATCTGTACACCTGATAATTTTGAAAACCTCAAATATTCGCCCCAACCTTTCTTGTATCCAGTTTAAACTTTCCTACTTTGCTTCGCCTCTTCTTGTAGCTCAGGTGCCTATTTCCCAGTATCAGTTGAGCTTGTGAATGTCACAATACAATCTGATTGATGTGGCAAATAGTGCAAATGATTTGACTGATCGCTATTGCAGAAGGCCAGGTGTCCCCTGATCGTCCAGTTCCCCATGATCTCTGCCAAATCACTTATTGTGAAAGGATTTTACTTACCAATGAAAACTTTGTTTAAAAGGTTACAGTTTTTTTTAAATTAAGTTTTTAATAGGTATTTACAAAATTTGACTGGGTGATAAGTAAGACACTTTGCGGAGTAAACACTCTTACCCTCTCACTGCTTTGAAGCCTCTTTATTGGCCTGCTTTGACATTTGCAGGAAGTACAACAACAACTTGCATTTATATAGCGTCTTTAATGCAGTACAATGTCCTAAGGCGCTTCACAGGAGCATAACTGTGGTAAACCACTGTATTGTATATTGCCACCTCTGGGTGGCGCTGTGTATGGAGGCATGCCTCAGCTGACTCCACCCACCACTGTGTGGGTTTCGTTCAGACTTGTTCAGTCACTCACGAAGAAGCATGGTCTCTTCTTAGCTAATAAAAGCCTTATTCATCTCTTCTTTCGACTCATCATCTCTTCTTCGACTCATCACCTTTTATGAAGTAATTGATAAGCGTATCAATTTTATTAGCTAAAAGTTAAATGGCGACACCTGAGGAGCAACAACAGCAACGGATACAGCAGACATTGCTGAGAGCCCTCAGACCACCACGCCTGGACCTCGACCCTCAAGATGTGGGTGCATCAGCCAAGTTTGAACACTGGCTGAGCTGCTTTGAATCCTTCCTCGCAATCTCACAGGTTACAGAGGAGGATCACAAACTGAAAATTTTGACCGCCCAGGTGAGCCATCAAGTATATATGCTAATCCGGGACTCTAATACGTACGTGGCGGCCCTCGAGCTACTAAAAGGGCAATATACGCGCCCAGTGAACACAATTTACGCCCGACACCTCTTGGGATCCCGCAGGCAGCAACCGGGAGAATCGGTAGGGGCATTTGCACGGGCGCTACTGGCACTCTGCAGAGACTGCGATTGTAAAGCGGTAACGGCTGTGGAGCACGCGCAGGGACTCGCCTGTGATGCCTTCGTCAGGGGCCTCCAGTCAGACCACACCCGGCAGAGACTGCTAGAAAGCAAGGAACCCGACCTGAAGACGGCCATTGCCCTTGCGCTCTCGTTAGAGGAGGCCCACCGAAACCTCGAGGCATACCCCCGTAACGGCGCCGAGACATGGCAATCGAAACCGTGGGACACGGGACCGCCGCCCCCGGCACCAACCGCTGCAGCGACCCAACCGAGACAGCAGCCTCCGGTAAGAACTGCTTCGATGCCCAGTAACCAGGCCCAAAAATGCTATTTCTGTGGCCAGTTAAAACATCCCAGAGCGCACTGCCCAGCTAAGACAGCTACCTGCTCGGGCTGCGGGAAGAAAGGCCATTACGCTAACGCCTGCAAGGGGAAGCCAGCCAGCAGCGCAGCGTGCGGGCCGTGGGAGCAGCCATCTTATCCGCCATTTTGTGTACCCCTGGCCGCATGGCATCCGCCGCCATCGTATCCAACGCACTCAACCGCCATTTCGTCACCGGAACCGACCACCGTCTCGGCGGATGACTATAGTGACTCACTAAGCCACATACTGGCCTCCGTGACGCTGGATCAAGGCCACCCTCACCATCTATCCAGCTCCATGATGGATATCGCGGTAAACGGCCGCGCCACCAGTTGCCTGATCGACAGCGGGAGCACAGAGAGTTTCGTCCACCCCGACACGGTACGTAGCCACTCCCTCACGATTCTGCCAACGCACCATCGCATTTCTATGGCGTCCAAGTCCCAGTCAATGGACATCAGCGGCTACTGTGTGGTGACCCTGTCAGTAGGGGGCACTGAATATCAAAAATTTAAACTGCTAGTCCTGCCCCGTCTTTGCGCTGCCGTCCTGCTAGGGTTGGATTTTCAGTGCCACCTTAAGAGTGTCACACTAGCATACGGTGGACCCCTCCCCCCACTCACAGTCTGCAACCAACAACTTTTAAATCGCCCGCTGCAAACCACCTGCAGCCTTTCCACATTAAAAGTCCCCCCCCCTCCCCTGTTCGCTAACCTCACCCGCGACTGTAAACCCATCGCTACCAAAAGCAGGCGGTACAGTGCCGGGGACAGAGCTTTTATCAGCTCTGAGGTGGAGCGGCTCTTGAAGGAGGGCATTATCGAAGGTAGCACTAGCCCCTGGCGAGCCCAGGTTGTAGTCGTTAAAACCACTGCAAAACGCCGCATGGTAATCGACTACAGCCAAACCATAAACCGGTACACCCAGCTGGACGCGTACCCCCTCCCTCGCATATCTGATATGGTCAATCAGATTGCGCAATACAAAGTATTCTCCACCATCGACCTTAAGTCAGCGTACCACCAGCTGCCCATCCGCCATGAGGACCGCCAGTATACTGCCTTCGAGGCAAACGGCCGCCTCTACCACTTCCTTAGGGTCCCCTTCGGCGTCACCAACGGGGTTTCGGTCTTCCAAAGGGAGATGGACCGAATGGTTGACCAGAACGCGCTGCGGGCAACCTTCCCCTATTTGGATAACGTCACCATCTGCGGCCACGACCAGCAGGACCACGACGTTAATCTAGCAAATTTCCTCCGTACGGCCCAACGGCTGAACCTAACGTACAATAAGGAAAAATGTATGTTTCACACCAAGCGCCTGGCCATCCTCGGCTGCGTGGTGGAGAACGGAGTCATCGGGCCCGACCCCGACAGAATGCGCCCCCTAATGGAGCTACCCCTTCCCCACTGCCAAAAAGCACTGAAGAGATGCCTGGGGTTTTTCTCCTACTACGCCCAGTGGGTGCCCCTCTATGCAGACAAAGCCAGGCCCCTCATCAAAGCCACCTCCTTCCCCCTGACACCAGAGGCGTGTGCAGCCTTCACTCTTATCAAGAACGATATCGCGAAGGCCGCAATGCACGCGGTGGATGAGTCCATCCCCTTCCAAGTGGAGAGCGATGCCTCCGACTTCGCCCTAGCCGCGACCCTTAACCAGGCGGGCAGACCCGTGGCCTTTTTCTCAAGGACCCTCCAGGGCCCCGAGACGAGACACTCCTCCGTCGAAAAGGAGGCCCAGGCTATTGTAGAAGCGGTGCGTCACTGGAGGCATTACCTGGCCGGGAAACGATTTACCCTGCTCACTGACCAGCGTTCAGTAGCTTTTATGTTTAATAATAAGCAGAGGGGTAAAATCAAGAACGACAAGATCTTGAGGTGGAGAATCGAACTCTCCACCTACAATTATGATATCTTGTATCGGCCAGGGAAACTCAATGAGCCCCCAGATGCCCTATCACGTGGTACATGCGCCAACGCGCAGAGTGATAGGCTGCAGTCCCTCCACAATGACCTCTGCCACCCGGGGGTCACCAGGTTTTTCCATTTTATCAAATCCCGTAACCTGCCCTACTCCATCGAGGAGGTCAGGACCATGACCAAGAGCTGCCAAATCTGCGCCGAGTGCAAACCGCACTTCTATAGGCCGGACAGAGCAAGCCTGATCAAGGCCACCCGCCCCTTCGAACGCCTGAGCGTCGATTTTAAAGGGCCCCTCCCCTCCGCTGACCGCAATGTGTACTTCCTCAACATAGTTGATGAGTACTCCCGTTTCCCCTTTGCCATCCCTTGCCCAGACATGACCAGTACCACGGTCATCAAGTGTCTGAATGACATCTTCGCTCTGTTCGGGTTCCCCAGCTATATACATAGCGACAGGGGCTCATCGTTCATGAGCGACGAACTTCGGCAGTACCTGCTAACAAGAGGTATCGCCACGAGCAGGACCACCAGTTACAACCCCCGGGGGAACGGCCAGGTGGAAAGGGAGAACGCGACGGTTTGGAAGGCAGTCCTCTTAGCACTAAAATCTAAGGGCCTTCCGACCTCCCGCTGGCAGGAGGTCCTCCCTGCAGCGCTTCACTCCATTCGGTCACTGCTTTGTACTGCCACTAATGCGACCCCTCATGAGAAAATGTTCGTTTTCCCCCGGAAGTCTACATCGGGAACCTCGCTACCGGCATGGTTGACTTCTCCTGGGCCCGTCCTACTGCGGAGGCACGTGAGGACGCATAAAACGGACCCCCTGGTCGAGCGGGTGCACCTCCTACACGCCAACCCCCAGTATGCCTGGGTGACATACCCAGACGGGCGGGAGGACACGGTCTCCATACGAGATCTCGCACCCTCGGGTACCCCTGAATTACCACCGTTATCCCCCTTACCACCGTTATCCCCCTTACCACTGTTATCCCCCACCACCCCTCCCAACCCAACCCCTGCAGACGGCATGCCAAAGCCCCAGGAATCTTCGCCAACCACCCAGACACCAGACCCGACGTCGGATGCTGCAACACCACCGCCGCCACCACGACGATCAGGACGTCAGACAAGGCCTCCTGATAGACTTAACTTGTAGTACCCTTCACCCCGCCGGACTTCACATTAAACAAGGGGTGAATGTGGTAAACCACTGTATTGTATATTGCCACCTCTGGGTGGCGCTGTGTATGGAGGCATGCCTCAGCTGACTCCACCCACCACTGTGTGGGTTTCGTTCAGACTTGTTCAGTCACTCACGAAGAAGCATGGTCTCTTCTTAGCTAATAAAAGCCTTATTCATCTCTTCTTTCGACTCATCATCTCTTCTTCGACTCATCACCTTTTATGAAGTAATTGATAAGCGTATCAATAACCAGACACAATTTGACACTGAGCCACATAAGGAGATATTAGGACGGGTGACCAAAAGCTTTGTCAAAGAGCCATGATGTGGAGATGCCGGTGTTGGACTGGGGTGGACAAATGTAAGAAGTCTCGCAACACCAGGTTATAGTCCAACAGCTTTATTTGAAATCACAAGCTTTCGGAGCGCTGCTCCTTCGTCAGGTGAAGTGAAGAGTTGCATATAAGCATAGCATATATAGTCAGAGAGTACTGCCAGATGATTACAGGTAATCTTTCTAACTGCCCTTTATCACACCTCGGCAGAGAGATAATCACAGCAATCACAGGTGTGAATGGTGTCCAAACAGGTCAGTCAGGAAAACATTACATCAAAGAACAATGAGGTGGGGTCACAAGGGGTCAAATGTTGCAGATGCTGGGGTCTGTATGAAAAACAAAAAACAAACAAAAAACTTTTTTTCTGCTGGAAATCACAGCAGGTCCGGCCGCATCTGTGTAGAGAGAACAAGCCAATGACGACTCGAATCTGGATGACTCTACGTCAGGTGGGGTTACATGTAGCGTGACATGAACCCAAGATCCCGGTTGAGGCCGTCCTCATGAGTGCGGAACTTGGCTATCGGTTTCTGCTCGACGATTTTGCGTTGTCCTGTGTCTCGAAGGCCGCCTTGGAGAATGCTTACCCGAAGATCGGAGGCTGAATGTCCTTGACTGCTGAAGTGTTCCCCGACTGGGAGGGAACACTCCTGCCTGGTGATTGTTGTGCGGTGTCCGTTCATCCGTTGTCGCAGTGTCTGCATGGTTTCGCCGATGTACCATGCTTCGGGGCACCCTTTCCTGCAACGTATGAGGTAGACAACGTTGGCCGAGTCACATGAGTATGTACCATGTACCTGGTGGGTGGTGTCCTCATGTGTGATGATGGTATCTGTGTTGATGATCTGGCATGTCTTGCAGAGGTTGCCGTGGCAGGGTTGTGTGGTGTCGTGGTCGCTGTTCTCCTGAAAGCTGGGTAATTTGCTGCGAACGATGGTCTGTTTGAGGTTAGGCGGCTGTTTGAAGGCGAGTAGTGGAGGCGTGGGGATAGACCCGAAACGTCGACTCTAATTTCTCTCCACGGATGTTGCCTGGCCGCCTGAGTTTTTTCCAGCATTTTCTGTTGTTATTTCGGATTTCCAGCATCTGCAGTATTTTGCTATCGTTTTAAAGTGTAGTCACTGTTGTAATATAGAAAACACGGCAGCCAATTTTCGCACCGCAAGCTCTCTCAAACAGCAATATGATAATGACCAAATCTTTTTTTAGTGTTGTTGATTGAGGGATAGATATTGGCCAGGACACCAGCGATAACTCCCCTACTCTTCAAAATAGTGCCATGAGATCTCTTGCGTCCACCTGAGAGAGCAGACGGGGCCTCGGTTTAACGTCTCATCCGAACGACGGCACCACCATCAGTGCAGCGCTCCCTCAGTCAATCCTGGAGTGTTGGCAACACTTCCTGTGGTCAACAGAATGAATGGGCGACCTATTCCCAGAACCTCTGCTGGTGTCTTTTTTTGAGCTGGCTGCTAAGGAAATGCAAGAGAACAGGCTGGCGATGACCTTCCCTTTGGATCCTGCCCCCCCCCCCCCTCCCTGTGGGGAAATATTTAACCTCAACTCAGTATCTCTCCATGGTAATGTACCAAATATCAAAAACTTTGTGAAGTCAGGCATCAAATATTCTGAGGCATTACTTCTTGTGCTTCAGTATCCAAACTAGGGGCCTAAATATAAGACAGTCACCAATAAATCCAATAGGGAATTCAGGAGGAACTTCTTTACCCAGAATGGTGAGAATGTGGAATTTGCTACCATAAGAACATAAGAAATAGGAGCAGGAGTAGGCCATTCGGCCCTTCAAGCCTTCTCCGCCATTTAATGAGATCATGGCTGATCTTCTGCCTCAACTCACCTTCCTACAGTATCCCCATATCCCTTGATGCCCTTACTAGTCAGAAATCTATCGACTTCTGTTTTGAATATACCCAATGACTAAGCCTCCACAGCCCTCTGGGGTAGAGAATTCCAAAGATTCACCACCTGTGTGAAGAAATTTCTTCTCATCTCAGTCCTGAATGGCCTACCCTTTATCTTGAGGCTGTGGCCCCTGGTTCTAGACTCCCCAGCTAAGGGAAACATTCTCCCAGCATCCATCCTATCAAGCCCTGTAATAATTTTGTGTGCTTCAACGAGATCACCTCTCATTCTTCTGAATTCAAGAGAATACAGGCCTAGTTTACTCAATCTCTTCTCATACGACAGTCCCGCCATCGCAGGAATCAATCTTGTGAACCTTCGTTGCACTCCTTCTATGGCAAGTATATCCTTCCTTAGGTAAGGAGACCAAAATTGCACACAGCACTCCAGGTGTGGTCTCACCAAGGCCCTATATAATTGGAGGAAGACTTCTTTACTCCTGTACTCAAATCCTCTTGTAATGAAGGCCAGCATACCATTTGCCTTCCTAATGGCTTGTAGTTGAGGTGAATAGCATAGATGCATTTAAGAGGTAGCTAGATACGCACATGAGGTAGAAGGGAATGGGGTGGGGGTGAGGTGAAGTAGGGTGCGATGAGGCTCATGTGGAGCACAGTACAATGGCAGAGACCTGTTGGACCAAATGGATTGTTTTTGTGCTGTAGACTTGATGTAATTCTATGCTGCACTGTGTTGGCCTCTCATCTTAGCAAGCCATTTGCAAGAAAGCATTAGCAATGTGTTGCAGGCAAGTCAGGTTTTGCAAGAGGAAGATGGTTTCATGTTTTGGGTGGCGGCCCTTCCATCACGAATCAAGAATGTGTCAGTCCCCTCGTGTTGCGGCAACGGACGTCCTTCAATATTCTTTATTAAAAAAATCATCCTTCCTTTCTTTTCTGCCATCCAGGCCACTTGATACTTGCTGGCCAAGAAGATAAGCAGCTCGTCTCAACTCTGATGAAGGCTGTGCCAATGCCGATCTTGAGTTGGCTGCTGGGAGGTATGACAGAGTAGCCCAGAGTGACTCACCATCTGCATGGGGTATCAGCAGTCCATTGCCCTGTGTGTTTCCAAGTGGCTCATCTGAGATTAGGAAATCATTGCTGTAAGCCCATTCCCCCCCCCCCCTCTCTGAGGGATGCTCGAGTGGAGCGCCAATGTAAATACTGTAATCATTTGTAACTTACTTTGGATGCAAATGAACGACAGCGCCTTGGAGTTCCCCCATAACTCATTCAGTACTGAAATCACCATTGTTGTGTAATTGTCAATGAAATTTCTGGTCTCCAGAAGGTGGCAGAAAGCAGCTTTATTATGTTTGTACAGAGTGGGCATCAGGTTCAACAAGTTACACTTCAATGGCAGTGTGCAGTGAGTAGTTAAGAGAGTTTCTTACCAGGAGAAGCTGTCATCTTTGATGGAAGGTGATGGCTCACTTCATTGCTTCAGCTGCCAAGCTCCATCATGGTGATATTGTACTGTAATAATATGTCCGGCAGCCACCCTGCCTTGATCTCTTTGAAGTCAGTGTGCTCCACATGGAGTAATGTGGAGATCGACCATTGCTGCATGATCTATTCCACTCTGACCAATACATTTAATGGTATTTTGTTGTGTATGGAGCACAGCATATTTTTATTGTAGTGTTCATTTCACTTCTAGCTTGACCAGGTAGTAAAGAAAGCCCATAAAACTACCTCACACAACAAAGAAGTAGTTAAGATCTTGACAAGGAAATTTTGTTAAAATACATTTTTTATTATAGATAGACCATATCTTGCCGTTACTGTTAAAGAAAGACTTGAGTTTCTATAGCTCCTTTCATGACTACCGGACGTCCCAAAGCACTTTACAGCCAATGAAGTACTTTTGAAGTGTAGTCACTGTTGTAATGTAGGAAACGCAGCAGACAAATTGTGTGCAGCAAGCTCCCACAAACAGCAATGTGATAATGACCAGATAATCTGTTTTAGTGATGTTGATTGAGAGATAAATATTGGCCAGGGCACTGGCGATAACTCCTCTGCTCTTCTTCGAAATAGTACCATAGCATCTTTTACGTCCACCTGAGCAGACAGGGCCTCGGTTTAACGTCTCATTCGAAAGACGGCACCTCTGACAGTGCAGCACCCCCTCAGCACTGCACTGGAGTGTCAGCCTAGATTTTTGTGCTGAAGTCTCTGGAGTGGGACTTGAACCCACAACCTTCTGCCACAGGCGAGAGTGCTGCCAACTAAGCCAAGGCTGACACACTTCTGTTTACCCGTGGGTTTTTGAAAGGTTTGAGAGTGTTATTACAGTCACTTCTGCAGCCAAGGAAACTGTTTGCCTTATAGCCAACAAGCTGTATGCAGAACATGTTTTTATTTTGCTCTTCCGCTTTGTTCAAAGTGCAACAAATGACAAGAGCCGACAGGAAGATACCTGAAAGGAAATGTCTGCACTCCCTTGACATTGTCGTAGCAGCTCATTTGGGGGAGGGTGCAGAATTGAAGGGCTGATGGGCAATGTTGCCTCTAAGCTGCTTGCATGCGCTGACATGCAACAATCTGGAAGGTGCCAGGCAGGCCGCTCAGAAGCTGTTTGCATTAAAGATACTGGCCGCGCAGCAACTTTAAAGGTACCACGCACAAAAAAAATTGAGGTAATATTGGTGATGGGTCACACTAGCTGCAGGTAGTGCCCTAAACAAAATTACTTTCTGCAAATAATTGTTATAAATTCGGTGAAGTCAGCCACGAGCCAGATCTCTCCTGTTGATGTCTGATAGTGAAATCTATTTTCATGCATGTGTTGGGGGGCCTGGGGTGGGGCGAGGGCGGGGCTTTTCAGTCAATAAATAATTCCCTTTCAATTTAAAATTACTATTTAAAAAAAAAAAAAAATGGATGTGTAGGTTTTGTCTAAGCACACTAAACGGTGGTACCTCAGGTGAAGAGAGAATCTGAACAAAAATGTTAGTGGCAGTGTGGTTAAGCAAGGAAAAGGCACTAGAAAGTGATGGGCAGTTCCTGAAAGCAGAGATTAAGCGATTGTCAAGATAAAGAGTTCAATGTGGTCGCCGTGCAAGGATATCTCCAGAGATCAAAGAACTCACTAACAGGCCTGTACTTACAACACAGGTTACTGATACATTAGTAGAAATGTCACCAACAAACTGACTGCCTGTAAACCAAAAAGCAGCTCACCTGATGATAAAAAGTCAAGGCGAAACTTAGCATTTTCACTAAGAACAAGACATTTAAATCTCCCCAAAGCAAAGCCAACAGGACGAGATGTTTGGGAGTAACTCCTAAATTGTACTGACGTAATGAGGCAATGCATTTTTTCAATGGTTAATTATGAAGTAAATAGTAAAGCATGACACTCAGAGATGAAGAGAATTTTATTGAGAAGCATTGTGTGCAAACTTAGTACATGTATATGATTGAAGTCTCTTTTTAAGGAGTTTACTATATTTTTTTATTCGCTTAAGGGATCTGGGCATCGCTGGCAAGGCCAGCATTTACTGCCCGTCCCTAATTGACCTTGAGAAGTTGGTGGTGAGCCGCCGCCTTGAACCACTGCAGTCCGTGTGGTGAAGGTGCTCCCACAGTGCTGTTAGGGAGGGAGTTCCAGGATTTTGACCCAGCAACGATGAAGGAACGGCGATATAGTTCCAAGTCAGGATGGTGTGTGACTTGGAGGGGAACTTGGAGGTGGTGGTGTTCCCATGCGCCTGCTGCCCTTGTCCTTCTAGGTGGATGAGTTTGCGGGTTTGGGAGGTGCTGTCGAAGAAGCCTTGGCGAATTGCTGCAGCGCACCTTGCAGATGGTACGCACTGCAGCCACGGTACGCCGGTGGTGGAGGGAGTGAATGTTGAAGGTGGTGGATGGGGTGCCAATCAAACGGACTGCTTTGTCCTGGATGGTGTCGAGCTTCTTGAGTGTTGTTGGAGCTGCACTCATCCAGGCAAGTGGAGAGTATTCCATCACACTCCTTACTTGTGCCTTGTAGATGGTGGAAAGGCTTTGGGGAGTCGGGAGGTGAGACACTTGCCGTAGAATACCTAGCCTCTGACCTGCTCTTGTTGCCACGGTATTTATGTAGCTGGTCCAGTTAAGTTTCTGGTCAATGGTGACCCCCAGGATGTTGATGGTGGGGGATTTGGCGATGGTAATGCCGTTGAATGTCAAGGGGCGGTGGTTAGACTGTCGCTTGTTGGAGATATCATTGCCTGGCACTTCTGTGGCGCGCGAGTCTTACCTGCCACTTATCAGCCCAAGCCTGATCATCGACCAGGTCTTGTTGCATGTGGGCATGGACTGCTTCAATATGATATTGGACTTGTGTAGGCTGGAGAAATGCATTTTTTATGAAGCATATTTGGAGACTGTGAAATGTCTCTGTGCTTGTGGAACCTTCACTCAAATTGGTTAAACCTTTATAACTGTGAAAAAGCATGAAAAAATAATCCATCAGTTGTCATTATCACTGAAAATGTGTGCTGCCAATCACACGGTGTAGTGCAGTGCAGTGGTTCACCTCTTATGAGAAATGATGAGGTAAAATGGTATTTAACATTCAGTACCTCATAGGGTACGTTTAAATTGCCTTTTCCTGCAGCAAGTTCATGTGTCACTGATATCCAGTCAACTTGTTTTGGAATGCATCAATTACATGTTTTCATGCCTGGGCTCGAGGAAAAAAAAAGTTAATAAATATTTTAGCTGGGCGAGTGATTGTAATTTTACACTCTTCTAGGATTAAATACTTCGGAGTATATATTGGGTTGTGCAATAAAGATTTGTTTAGTTAGTTGTTGACCTTAGAACAATATTGTCACTACACCCATTGATGAAATAAAATTGCCTTTTATTTGTGTCAAATGATGAAATTAAGGAATGCTTTCGATGTGCCGAGTACTGAAAACAAACGATTGCTTTGAAAATGCAGGAGACTAGTTTTGTGACAAAAAAATGAAAGAATGTTGATTTTATGAGGACTCTAATGTCTATGTTGCATTGGGTTGGTAGATTTGAGTAAGCTGGTTGTTGACCTAAAGGCCTTATGTCACATTATGCAATAAAAAAAATGTGGATTTACGGAAAGAATTTCAAGTATGCCGAGAATTGAAATGTAATCCATAGTGACACATTCGTAATGAAATTCATAGGACCTTTGGTAACTCGCATCAAAATCAAATGCATCTTATGGTAATAAAATGAAATCTCTCAAGTTATCGTTTAATACTGCAGGTCAAGTTCATTACTTGACATGAATGCTTGAAGCAAGATTCAGGGATTATCCAGTTGTAGGTATCCTTCAAACTCAACTCTGAAATTGCTGATTCTCCTCCGCTTCCAATCCCTTATTTTTTTTCATTCATTCATGGGATGTGGGCATCGCTGGCAAGGCCATCATTTATTGCCCATCCCTAATTGCCCTTGAGAAGGTGGTGCTGAGCCGCTGCCTTAAACCACTGCAGTCCATGTGGTGAAGGTACTCCCACAGTGCTGTTAGGGAGGGAGTTCCATGATTTTGACCCAGCAACAATGAAGGAACGTTGATATATTTCCAAGTCAGGATGGTGTGTAACTTGGAGGGGAAATTGCAGATGGTGGTGTTCCCTTGCGCCTGCTGCCCTTGTCCTTTCTGGTAGAAGGGGGTCGTGGGTTTGGGAGGTACTGTCGAAGAAGCCTTGGCGAGTTGCTGCAGTGCATCTTAGCTATAGTTGGAATCCCATTGGCAAAGGAGATTCCGATTCATGACATAAAGAAAACACCAAATTT
Source organism: Somniosus microcephalus (assembly GCF_052327205.1). Classification (NCBI taxonomy): domain Eukaryota; kingdom Metazoa; phylum Chordata; class Chondrichthyes; order Squaliformes; family Somniosidae; genus Somniosus; species Somniosus microcephalus. Next base: position 135,469,145 of record NC_140989.1, on the reverse strand, counting down.
AAAAAGAAAGGACTAATATCTTCAAAGAGTAATGTGTTTGCTTTCTGTTCCCCCCACCCCAACCCTGGAAATATCAGCAGTTTGTGTCTTGCTGCATATTTTATTCAGTAATAACATTTTTCAAATTGGAATATATTAAATGCTACTTGTAAAACATCTCTTTGTTCTAAAATTCAATGTATGGAATTATATTGTTTCTCAAATGTAATGAAACATTTGACGGGTTAATTATCGGAAGGCCTTTTATGTTGTGTAATTCTCTTTGTTGTGCCTCTCTCTTCTTACCAGGAAATTAAGTTGCAGATTCTACCGCCGTGGGATATTTTTCTTCAAAGGAAAACCAGAGTCTTTGTTAAAGTTGCATGTATTTCATCTTAAAACTACAATGCCCTACAAATTTAAGCTTAATTTCAGAAATCCACAAGGATAATGATGTGTACAGCGGGTCTCCACAATGGTTCTTAAATCATTTATTTCTTTGAGAAAGATCCTGTAACTCTCAAACACCTCAGGGGAGTGAACAAGGTAGGACTTAAAAGGAAAATGAACAGCAAGCTGCACATCTGGATGCTGTGTTTTTTTTACTGTGTGCGAGATTTTACTTAAACCAATAAAACTTAAGTATAGTTTCTTTTTTGAGAGAGTTATGTCGGGAATATAAGGTGTGTGATACGATCTCTTAACAATAAACAGTAGTGTTGCTGTAGTCAAAATATCATTGTTGCCCAACAGTGGGCAATGTATGAATGATGGAAATTGTTTTCCATTTTTTCCAGCAAGTATGTTGCACCTGTTCGCACCACTACACAGGTCTTACAACTTGCTTATCAACACAACATCCTTTGTGGAAAAACTACCATGTTTTAGAATTCAGTGATAACTTCATTGATAGCTTACAAAGCTCAATGTATTTTTTCACCAAGGAACTTCTAGTTCCAAGGTTATGCAATGCGATTCATTAGATCTTGCAGATTGTGTGTCCTAAACAGTACATAATGGCAAGGTTTCAAACTAAGGACTGAAGCCTATAAATTCGTCCAGCAGCGCCCGTTTGTTTGACTGCTAATCGGCTTACTAAGCCCCCAATATGGCGTGCAGGCAGCGAGCGCACAGTTCCGACTGGAAGTGCGCCGCCCGGCATATTGGGAAAGGGAAGAAAAGGAATGTTGGTAAGCGCCATCACCTGAGACAGGTGTGAGACCCTTTGTATATCCAAATAAGGGGCATAGCACCTGTTTCAGGCCCCCTACTGCAAGATTGCTTTCCTCTGAGGCTACCAGTATTGACTGCACTCAGGAAAGCCTGACCTTGGGATCGCCTGCTAGCAAAAAAGGTACATTTTTCAAAGTTACTTACCTGAATGTGGAGCGGGGAGGACCAGGCCTCCTGACCCCAGCCCACATTTAAAGAACCTTGGCAGCTGCTATATAGTTATAGTCAGCATCCAGGAGATTGGGAGCCAGAGTGTGAGCTCATAAAGGACCCTTGTAAAGACTCTCTGTAAACCAGGTGCGGCACTTACTTCATTACACAGAGGAGGCAGGGTGTGCACTCCACCTTTCACCCAATTGCTGTTTTATTTCACTCAAGTTCTACTGAGTAGCAGGGGGAGAAAAAGAAAGCAAAAAAAGCAGGCGCACATCTCAGTTTTTAAACTTCAAACTTTACAATGATTACCATCACGCAAGCTTTCTCCACGTGAAACTACTTTTTGCTTTCTACGTGGATTTAACCTGCTGTTAATCAAGAATCATAGAATAGTACAGCACAGAAGGAGGCCATTCAGCCCATCAAGTCTGCACTGGCTCTTTCGAAGAGCAATCCAGTTAGCCCCACTCACCCGCTCTTTCCCCATATCCCTGACATTTTTTCTCCAAGTATTTGTCCAAATCCCTTTTGAAAGCTACTATTGAACCTGTATCCCCCACCCTATCAGGCAGTGCATTCCAAATCATAACCACTCGTTGCATAAATTTTTTTTTCCTCATGTCGCCTCTGGTTCTTTTGCCAATCACCTTAAATCTGTGCCCTCTGGTGACCAACACTTCAGCCATTAGAAGCAGTTTGTCTGTAAGGCAGTTTGTTTTTCTAATTGGATAGAACTTCTGTGTTTGGATCCTGTGTGCTGAAAAGCTGAAACAAGGACTTGCCGGCAAGACAGGAGAATAAACAACCTCAAACTCCCGTCGGCTCTGGTAAGAGTAAATCTGCACAAAACATTGCCACTTGGTTTGGTCTAAAGAAAGTGTAAAAGCCTGAAGTGTTTGATTTAAATGGGGGTGGGGCACATCACCATAACTTGCAGCACTGAGCATTCGATGGACCTTGCTATACTGAAGAGTAGATTTCTGAAGGGCAGAAAGGCCGAGGATCCTATGTTCCTATTCGGTTCCGTCCGTGTATGCAGAGCGGGAACACAGTTAAAAGATCTTAAAAGACATGTAGAATGAAAACAGACATTGCAACTCCCTCATTTCCATGGTAACCTCATCATTTCTGAACGAGCACCCACAATTTTTAAATATACAAGCAGAACACCCATGACTCTGCTCTCAGTTAGTTGGATGACCTGCTGTTTTCTAACGCGGAGCTCATGTCATGTAACATTCAGAGTATTGGCAATGCCACAGATTTTCTACATTCCTTGCCTCTTCTCTTAGTTGCTGCAGTTTTACTTTGAGCCATTTGCGACCTCAGAATTTCCCAAAGCGGTTTACAGCCAATGAAGTACTTTTTTTGAAGTGTAGTCACTGTTGTAATGTAGGAAATACGGCAGCCAATTTGCGCACAGCAAGCTCCCACAAACAGCAATGTGATAATGACCAGATAATCTGTTTTAGTGATGTTGGTTGGGAGAACTCCCCTGGTCGTCTTCAAGATAGTGCCTATGGGATCGTTTATGGCCACCTGAGAGGGTGGCCGGGACCTCGGGTTTAACGGCACCTCCGACAGTGCAGCACTCCCTCAGTACTGCACTGGGGTGTCAGCCTGGATAATGTGCTCAAGTCTCTGGAGTGGGATTTGAAGCCACGACCTTCTGACTCCGAGGCGAGAGTGCTACCCACTGAGCCACGGCTGACACAGAATCACAGAAACCCCACAGTGCAGATAGAGGCCATTTCGGCCCATCGAGCCTGCACCGACACATATCCCACCCGATCCCCGTAACCCCTACACCAACACATATCCCACCATATCCCCGTAACCCCACGTATTTAATCCCCCTAACACTAAGGGTCAATTTATCATAGCCAATCATCCTAACCCGCACATCTTTGGACACTTTAGTGATGAATCTATACTGAAAGTAACACTGCAGCTGAAATACCCTTCAGGTGTGCTTTACTGGCATTCATTCAGCCCCTCCTCCCAAACGCACACACTATGCAGTCACTCTCATTAACTCTTCACCTCGTTCTTCTGATGCCGTTCGTACTTACCGTTCATGCAAAAATGTTACAGCAACAAAAAAGAGATGATTATATTTTGATTTTTTTATGAAGCATTAATGGTTGGATTTCCTCCTTTTAACATTCATCCTCATCCCGGCAGGCATCTACATAAGAGGATAACTCCTTATCAACATTGGAATGTTTCGTTAATGCTTGGGCCAAATCACTTATCTGTGTAGATTGATGATCTGTCGCCTGTAGTTAGGTGTTTTGTAAAGGTGCTGAAGGTGGATTTTGTACATGTTGTAGTATTAGAGATGCTGCTTAAGAACATAAGAAATAGGAACAGGAGTAGACCACTCAGCCCTTCGAGCCTGCTCCACCATTCAATAAGGCCATAGTCATAGAGTTATACAGCACAGAAAGAGGCCCTTCGGCGCATCGCGTCCGCGCAGGCCATCAAGCCCTATCTAATCTAATCCCATTTTCCAGCATTTGGTCCGTAGCCTTGTATGCTATGGCATTTCAAGTGCTCATCCAAATGCCTCTACCACCCTTTCAGGCAGTGAGTTCCAGATTCCAACCACCCTCTGGGTGAAAAAGTTTTTCCTCAAATCCCCTCTAAACCTCCTGCCCCTTACCTTGAACCTATGCCCCCTTGTTATTGACCCCTCTACTGAGGGGAAAAATTCCTTTCTATCCACCCTATCTGTGCCCCTCATAATTTTGTACACCTCAATCAGGTCCCCCCTCAGCCTTCTCTGCTCCAAGGAAAACAACCCCAGCCCGTCCAGTCTTTCTTCACAGCTGAAGCGCTCCAGCCCAGGTAACATCCTGGTAAATCTCCTCTGCACCCTCTCCAAAGCAATCACATCCTTCCTATAGTGTGGCGACCAGAACTGCACACAGTACTCCAGCTGTGGCCTTACCAGCGTTTTGTACAGCTCCATCATAACCTCCCTGCTCTTATATTCTATGCCTCGGCTAATGAAGGCAAGTATCCCATATGCCTTTTTAACCACCTGTTCCCTGTTCTGCTGCCTTCAGGGATCTATGTACATGCACACCAAGGTCCCTCTGATCCTCTGTCTTTCCTAGGGTCTTACCATTCATTGTGTATTCCCTTGCCTTGTTAGTCCGTCCAAAATGCATCACCTCACACTTTTCAGGGTTAAATTCCATTTGCCACTTTTCCGCCCATCTAACCAACCCATCTATATCATCCTGTAGTCTGAGGCTTCCCGCCTCGCTATTTACCACCCCACCAATTTTCGTGTCATTTGCGAACTTACTGATCATACCTTTTACATTCACATCCAAATCATTAACGTAGACCACAAACAGCAAGGGACCCAGCACCGATCCCTGCGGTACCCCACTGGACACAGGCTTCCAGTCACAAAAACAACCTTCCACCATCACCCTCTGCCTTCTACCACTAAGCTAGTTTTGGATCCAATGTGCCAAGGCACCATGGATCCCATGGGCTCTTACCTTCCTGACCAGTCTCCTATGCGGGACTTTATCAAAAGCCTTACTGAAATCCATGAAAACCACATCCATTGCACTACCCTCATCCACACACCTAGTCACCCCCTTGAAAAATTCAATCAAATTGGTCAGACATGATCTTCCCTTGACAAAGCCATGCTGGCTGTCCCTAATTCATCCCTGCCTCTCCAAGTGGAGACCAATTCTGTCCCTCAGAATTTTTTCCAATAATTTCCCTACCACTGATGTTAGGCTCACTGGCCTGTAATTCCCTGGTTTATCCCTACTTCCCTTCTTGAATAATGGTACTACGTTAGCTGTTCTCCAGTCCTCTGGCACATCCCCTGTGGCCAGAGAGGTTCTGAAAATTTGTGTCAGAGCCCCTGCAATCTCCTCCTTTGCCTCACATAGTAGCCTGGGATACATCTTGTCCGGGCCTGGGGATTTATCCACTTTTAAGCCTGCTAAAACCGCCAGTATCTCCTCCCTCTCGATGCTAATATGTTCAAGTATATCACAGTCCCCCTGCCCGATTTCTATGTCCACATCGTCCTTCTCCATAGTGAACACAGATGCAAAAAATTCATTTAAAACCCCACCGACATCCTCTGGCTGTACACACAGCTTGCCACTTTGGTCCCTAATGGGCCCTACTCTTTCCCTAGTTATCCTCTTGCCCTTAATATACTTATAAAACACCTTAGGATTTTCCTTTGTTTTGCTCGCCAGTGTTATTTCATGGCCCCTCCTCGCTCTCCTAATTTCTTTTTTAAGTATCCCCCTGCACTTTTTATACTCCTCTAGGGCTTCCTCTGTCTTTAGTCCTTTGTATCTGCCAAAAGCCCCCCTTTTTTTCCTAATCCATTATCGTATATCCCTTGACATCCAAGGTTCCCTGGGCTTGTTGGTCCCACCCTTGACCTTTGCGGGAACATGTTGCCATTGTACTCTCTCAATTTCCTTTCTGAAAGACTCCCATTGCTCCGATGTGGATTTTCCTTCAAGTAGCTGACCCCAGTCCACATTGGCCAGATCCTGCCTTATATCATATTAAAATCGGCCTTCCCCCAATTTAGAACCTTTATTTCCAGTCCATCCTTGTCCTTTTCCATGACTACCTTAAATCTCACCGAATTATGGTCACTGTCACCAAAGTGCTCACCTACTAACACTTCTACCACTTGCCCGGCCACATTCCCTAGAATTAGGTCCAGCACCGCCCCCTCTCTTGTAGAACTTTCTACATGCTGGCTCAAAAAGCTCTCCTGGATGCACTTTAAGAATTCTGCACCCTCTAAGCCTTTCACACTCTGACTATCCCAGTTAATATTGGGGAAGTTGAAATCCCCCACTGTAATTACCCTATTATTTGCACACTTCTCTGAGATTTGCCTACATATCTGTTCCTCTATCTCCCCCCGGCTGTTTGGGGGCCTATAGTACACTCCCAGCAAAGTGCTAGCCCCCTTTTTGTTTTTAAGTTCAACCCATATGGCCTCATCAGAGGAACCTGTTAATATATCATCCCTCTTTACAGCAGTAATTGTCTCCTTAATTAATATTGCGACACCCCCTCCTCTTTTACCCCCCCTCTGTCTCGCCTGAAGATTCTATACCCCGTTTCCCCCCCCACCCCGATCAAAAGCAACTTTGCAAGAATTAATTCTATTTTAAATCAAGAAAGTATTCCAGACGTGTTAAGCTAAATCTTGAAAGCCGCATGTAACAGTGGCAGTTAATTTGTAAGTTATTGGAGAATGAAATAGTGCCTAAAATATGTTGAAACATTGTCTGACCTGCAGAATACTTGGTTATTGATTGGAAAGCTTTATAGCTGCAGTATATTTTAGGGAAACAATGAGACTTAATTTGGAACAGTATTGTAATTAGTTCATTCAAAATCAATCAATCTGTAAAACACTCAAGGGAAAACAGTTGTGATCATTTATTTAAGCTTGTCCTTTCCATGTGTTTGCAAATTTATAATGTTTAACTTTCCTGATGGTGACTAATTTAGAGCAATTCAACCTTAATCTGCATTTGCTTGCTGTTAAAAAAACAACGCGTCTTCCCTGATTGATTATTACTGGTCCAGGGTAAATATAAATAGATCATATCAGGCTGCAAAAATTTGCTTCCAAAATCTTTTGAATATTGCAAAGTAATTTAATCAATTTAAGTAATGCTGCCTTTAATACCCGAACCTGATTCCTTTGTGTATGTGAGTCTTGTGTGTAACTCATACTTCGATTTGAGCAGAATTTTGGTCCTTGCACTGAGTTATTCTACCTCATTAACTCCATATCCAAATTAATAGTGAGCGTGGAAATGAGGAACAAGTCAATGAGAGTGTGTTCCTTTCTGTGTTCAGTGCAATGAGGTGTGTGGGGTCTTCCCCACCCCACTGTGTGTGTTTATTTATCTCTTTTGCATCTGACACATTGACAGCTGTTACGTAAACATCTCTATGGGATGACCCATTTTAAATATATCCAAACAACAACTTGCTTTCATATAACTCCTTTCACGTAGAAAAACCAGCCAAGGCGCTTCACAGAAGTGGACAAAATTTGCCAAAAAGAGGGACATAACTTGCTTTGAAGGAGGGTCTTAAAGGAGGAGAGAGGAGGTGGAGAAGCAGGCAGGTTTAGAGATGGAATTCCAGAGCATAGGATCGTTTCTGGCTGCTGAGCAGATCACCTCATACAAGAGGTAGAATTTCCTGTAATATAAATCAGGGTCTTTGATCTCCTGGACTAATATTGATTGCCTAAAGGGATTGCAGAGGATCCTTCCATATTTCTTCACTGATTGGCCTAGGTTTCTATCTGGTTTCTCATCTCTTCCAGAGGAATTACATGGCTCCTGGAGGGTGCGAGGTGTCTGTACTGTGATGCATCATTTCTGGGGCAGGCTAGCTGGACCAGTGCGTTTTTCCCTGTCCGTCATTTTCATATGTTTGTATGGTCTGGGGTCCCCCATCAGAGGAAATAATTTCTCTCTATCTACCCTATTAAATCCATTTATCGTGTTAAATGCCTCAATTAGATCACTTCTAAACTGAAAGGAATACAAGGCAAGAACATGCAACCTGTCATAATTTAATCCTTTAAGTCTCAGTATTCTTCTGGTAAATCAGCACTGTACTTCCTCCAAGGCCACTCTATCTTTCCTGAGGCGCGTTGCCAAAAACTGACTGCACTACTCCAGTTGGAGTCTGACTAAGACTCTGTACAGCTGGAGCATAACTCCCCTTTTGTATTTCAATTCTCTTGAGATAAAGCTCAAAATTCTATTTACCATTTTGACTACTTATTGTGCCTGTGTGCAAGCTTTTACTGATATGTGCACATGGACACCCAAATCCCTTTGCTCCTCCACCACTCCCAGGCTCTCCCCATTAAGAAAATATTCCAATTTGGCACATTTCTGAGAGATGTGATCAGGCACAATATAAATGCCAAACTTTCTCTCTCTTAATTTGCCTGTCACACACTTTCTCTTGTCATCTCCGTTTGTTTTGTTCTTGGCAGGTTATTTAAATTTAGTTCAACCTCCACAAATAAAGCTGCTTTGTGCCTGCTGCTTGGTGTTATGTGACCAGGTGCAAACTTGAAGCTTCCATTTTGCTTAATTTCACCATATCAAGTTAATCTTACCCCTGCTGCTTGCTGACAACAAGTTTAGTATTCAGATATGGGAGAGTGAGAACCACATGACTAGAATGGACCCTGCATGGCACAAACTCTTAACGAAGCGCTGTTTCACACCGGTTTTATGCTTCTTCATTTATACGTGGAGGTTGAACGACATGTAAAACATGAAGCAAACCATACCCGAGGTGGATAATTTTAACCTTTATAGAATTCCTTGTGAAATATCTTTACATTTTATTCTCAGGCCTCATGGTGTGTCATCTTCTGATTTGTTTTTAATGTTCAGAACTGCGAGTTCATTTTTCAGAGGCTGCACGCCCAGATGGCCCTTTCTGGCTCTTGGCAATAACACAGAATCATAGAATGATGCAGCACAGAAGGAGGCCATGCGGCCCATCCTGCCTGTGCCGGCTCTTTGAACGAGCTATCCAATTAGTCCCACTCCTCTTCCCTTTTCCCATAGCACTGCAAATTTTCTCCTTCAAATATTTATCCAATTCCCTTTTGAAAGTTATTATTGAATCTGCTTCCACTGCCCTTTCAGGCTCTGCATCCCAGATCACAACAACTCAGTGTATTAAAAAATAAAATCTTTTCATGTCGCCGCTGGTTCTTTTGCCAATCACGTCAAATCTGTGTCCTCTGGTTACCAACCCTTCTGCCGCTGGAAACAATTTCTCCTTATTTACTCTATCAAAACCCTTCATGATTTTCAACACCTCTATCAACACTTGACAAAAATGTTGCACTTTCCTCCATTTTGTTTCTTAAGGGATAAAGCACCAAATATTTTGAGAAGTTTTTGATTCCCCTCTTAAGGGTGCACAGCAACAGAATTGCCCAGATTGTGCTGAATCCATACACATTAATTCACTGCACTTTTAGGTTTTAAAAAAAATCAAATGGACTAAATTAAATAGGACTTGCCTTCAACTTGCTTTGAGAAGCCAGCTATTATAAGCAAATGATGTCAATGAACAATAGTGCCAAAGATTATTAGTCTTATTATTATTATTTCTCCCCTTGTCCAGTCTCTTCCCACCTACATTCGCGACTCTTCCGACACCCTCCGTCACTTTAACAGTTTCCAGTTTCCTGGCCCCAACCGTCTTCTTTTCACTGGGCGTCCAATCCCTCTGCATCTCCATCCCCCAGCAGGGCGGCCTGAGGGCGCTCCGCTTCTTCCTTGAACAGAGGCCCAACCAGTCCCCATCCACCACCACCCTCCTCCACCTGGCTGAACTTGTTCTCACATTGAACAACTTCTCCTCTGACTCCACTCACTTCCTCCAAATTAAAGGTGTTGCTATGGGAACCTGCATGGGTCCTAGCTATGCCTGCCTGTTCATGGGATATGTGGAACATTCTTTGTTCCAGTCCTACTCGGGACCCCTCCCTCAACTCTTTTTCCGGTACATTGATGACTGTATCAGTGCCGCTTCCTGCTCTCGCCCTGAACTAGATAAGTTCATTCACTTTACTTCCAATTTCCACCCTTCCCTCACCTTCACGTGGTCCATCTCCGACTCTTCCCTTCCCTTTTTGACTTCTCAGTCTCCATTTCTGGCGATCGGCTTTCGACAAACATCCACTGCAAGCCCACCGACTCCCACAGCTACCTGGACTACACTTCCTCCCACTTCCTGTAAGGACTCTATTCCATTCTCCCAGTTTCTCCATCTCCGCCGCGTCTGTTCTGACGATGCCACCTTCCATACCAGTGCTTCCGACATGTCTTTTTCCTCAACCGAGGATTCCCCTCTACTGTGGTTGACACGGCCCTTGACCGTGTCCGTTCCATTTCCCGCACTTCTGCTCTCGCCCCTTCCCCTCCCTCCCAGAGCCACGGTGGGGTTCTCCTTGTCCTCGCCTTTCACCCCACCGGCCTCCACGTTTGGCGGATCGTCCTCCGCCATTTCCGCCACCTCCAGCGTAATCCCCTCACCTCCCCTTTCAGCATTCTGAAGGGACCGTTCCCTCCGCGACGCCCTTGTCCACTCCTCTATCACCCCCAACAGCCATTCCCCTTCGCCTGGCACCTTCCCGTGCAAGCGCAGGAGATGCAGCACGTGCCCTTTTGCCTCCTCCCTTCCCACCGCCCAGGGCCCCAAACACTACTTCCAGGTGGAGCAGCGATTTGCTTGTGCTGCTTGCAGTTTGGTATACTGTATTCGTCTCCTCTACATTGGGGAGACCAAATGCGGATTAGGCGACTGCTTTGCGGAACACCTCCGTTCAGTCCGAAAGGGTGACCCCGACCTTCCGGTCGCCTGTCACTTTGATTCTCCACTTCGCTCCCACTCTGATCTCTCTGTCCTTGGCCTATTGCATTGTTCCGGTGGGGCTCGGCGTGGGCTCGGGGAGCGGCACCTCATCTTTCGATTGGGCGCTTTGCGGCCTTCCGGGCTTGGCATTGAGTTCAGCAATTTTGGACAGTAACCCCAGCCCCCATTTTTCATGCTGTATTGTTTTGCCATTCTCATTTGCAACATTTTATCTTTCCTGCCTCTTACATAAGCACAGTATGTTCTTTCAATTCCTTCCTCCCCTCCTAGCCCCCTCTCCCCCCACCACCGTCTCTGCACCTGCCTAATATCTGTTACATCTCCAGCTTTTTCCAGTTCTGATGAAGGGTCCCAGACATAGAAACATAGAAGATAGGAGCAGGAGTAGGCCATTCGGCCTTTCGAGCCTGCTCCGCCATTCAATGAGATCATGGCTGATCATCCAAATTCAGTACCCTGCCCCTGCCTTCTCCCCATATCCCTTGATCCCTTTAGCCTCAAGAAATATATCCAACTCTTTCTTGAATATATTTAATGAACTGGCCTCCACCGCCCTCTGTGGCAGAGAATTCCACAGGTTCACCACCCTCTGGGTGAAGAAATTCCTCCTCATTTCAGTCCTAAATGGCTTACCCCTTATCCTTAGACTATGACCCCTGGTTCTGGACTCCCCGGCCATCAGGAACATCCTTCCTGCATCTAGCCTGTCCAGGCCCGACAGAATTTTATAGGTTTCGATGAGATCCCCTCTCAATCTTCTAAACTCCAGTGAGTATAAGCCCAATCGACACAATCTCTCCTCATACGTCATTCCTGCCATCCCAGGCATCAGCATGGTGAATCTTCGCTGCACTCCCTCCATGGCAAGAACGTCCTTCCTCAGGTAAGGCGACCAAAACTGCACACAATACTCAAGGTGCGGTCTCACCAAGGCCCTGTACAACTGCAGCAAGACATCCTTGTTCTTGTACTCGAACCCTCTTGCTACGAAGGCCAACATACCATTTGCCTTCTTAACCGCCTGCTGCACCTGCATGCTTACCTTCAGCGACTGGTGCACAAGAACACCCAGGTCTCTTTGCACTTCCCCTTCTCGCAATCTATTGCCATTCAAATAATAATCTGCCTTCCTGTTTTTGCCACCAAAGTGGATAACCTCACATTTATCCACATTATAGTGCATTTGCCATGTTTCTGCCCAATCACCCAACCTGTCCAAATCGTACTGGAGTTTCACGACATCCTCCTCACAGCTTACCCTCCCACCCAGCTTTGTGTCGTCTGCAAATTTGTAGATATTACATCCAATTCCCTCGTCCAGATCATTAACATATATTGTGAACAGCTGGGGTCCTAGGACTGATCCTTGCGGTACCCCACTAGTCACTGCCTGCCACTCGGAAAACGACCCGTTTATTCCAACTCTTTGCTTTCTGTCCGCCAACCAGTTCTCTATCCAAGTCAATACCTTGCCCCCAATCCCATGTGCCTTAATTTTGCACGCTAATCTCTTATGTGGGACCTTATCGAAAGCCTTCTGAAAGTCCAAATACGCCACATCCACTGGTTCTCCCTTATCTATTTTACCAGTTACATCCTCAAAAAATTCCAGTAGATTAGTCAAGCATGATTTACCTTTTGTAAATCCATGTTGACTTTGTCCGATCCTGTCACTGCTTTCCAAGTGCTCTGCTATTACATATTTTATAATAGACTCCAGCATTTTCCCCACTACCGATGTCAGGCTTACCGGTCTATAATTCCCCGCTTTTTCTCTACCACCTTTTTTGAATAGTGGGGTAACATTAGCTACCCTCCAATCCATGGGTACTGTTCCAGAGTCTCTCGAGTTCTGGAAGATGACCAGCAATGCATCTACTATTTCTAGGGCCACTTCCTTAAGTACCCTGGGATGTAGATTATCAGGCCCTGGGGATTTATCGGCCTTCAGTCCCATCAATTTTCCTAACACCAGTTCCCTACAGATACTGATTTCTTTCAGTTCCACCCTTTCATCAGACCCTATGTTCCCCGGCATCTCTGGGAGGTTATTTGTGTCCTCCTTTGTGAAGACAGAACCAAAGTATGAATTTAGTTGGTCTGCCATTTCTCTGTTTCCCATTATAAATTCCCCTGATTCTGACTGCAAGGGACCTATGCTTGACTTCACCAATCTTTTTCTCTTCACATATCTATAAAAGCTTTTACAGTCAGTTTTTATGTTCCCTGCTAGCTTACTGTCATATTCTATTTTCCCTTTCTTAATTAATCCCTTTGTCCTCCTTTGTTGAATCCTAAACTGCTCCCAATCCTCAGGATTATTGCTTTTTCTGGCCAATTTATATGTCCTCTCCTTGGATCTTATGCTATCCCTAATTTCCCTTGTTAGCCACGGTTGAGTCACCTTTTTTGTTTTATTTTTATGCCAAACTGGAATGAACAAATTCTGTAGCTCATCCATTCGGTCTTTGAATGTTTGCCATTGCCTATCCACCGTCAACCCTTTGAGTGCCATTCCCCAATCAATCCTACCCAACTCGCTCCTCAGACCATCGTAGTTTCCTTTATTTAAATTGAGGACCCTAGTCTCTGAGTCAACTACTTCATTCTCCATCTTAATGAAGAATTCGATCATCATATGATCGCTCCGACCCAAGGGGCCTCGTACAACAAGATTGCTAATTCTTTCTCGTTACATAATACCCAGTCTAAGATGGCCTGATCTCTGGTTGGTTCCTCGACATATTGGTCCAGGAAACCATCCCGTAAACACTCCAGGAATTCCTCCTCCACAGTATTGTTACTAATTTGGTTGGCCCAATCTATATGTAGATTAAAGTCACCCATGATGACTGCTGTGCCCTTATTGCACGCTTCTTTAATTTCCCTTTTAATGCAATCCCCAACCTCCGCCTTACTGTTTGGAGGTCTATATACCACTCCCTCTAATGTTTTTTTCCCCTTAGTATTTCTCAATTCTACCCAAACAGATTCCACATCATCAGAGCTAATATCCTTCATTACAATTGTATTAATCCCTTCTTTAACCGATAATATTACCCCACCTCCCTTTCCTTTTTGCCTATCTTTCCTGAATATCGAATACCCCTGGATGTTGAGTTCCCAGTCTTGGCCATCCTTGAGCCACGTTTCTGTAATCCCAACCAAATTATATTCGTTTACCTCTATTTGCACAGCCAATTTGTCCACCTTATTACAAATGCTCCTCGCATTAAGACACAAAGCCTTCAGGCTTGTTTTTTTAACGCTCTTAGACCTATTAGAATTATTATTTACTGTGGCCACGTTTGATTTAAACCGTTGATTTCTCTGACTGCCACTTTTGTTTTTCTCCTTCCTATCTTTTGCTTTTATCCCTGTTTCCCTTTCCTCTGTCTCCCTGCTCAGGTTCCCAACCCCCTGCCATTTTAGTTTAAACCCCCCCGAACTGTGCTAGCAAACCTCCCCGCAAGAATATTTGTCCCGCTCTGGTTCAGGTGCAACCCGTCCGACTTGTACAAGTCCCACCTTCCCCAGAAGCAGGCCCAGTGATCCAGGAAACTAAAGCCCTCCATCCTGCACCAACTCTTTAGCCACGCATTCATCTGCTCTATCCTCCTATTCCTATACTCACTAGCACGTGGCACCGGGAGTAATCCAGAGATTACAACCTTTGAGGTCCTGCTCTTTAATCTGCTACCTAGCTCCCTAAATTCTTGCTGCAGGACCTCATCCCTCTTCCTACCCATGTCATTGGTCCCAATGTGAACCACGACCTCTGACTGTTCACCCTCCCCCTTCAGAATGCCCTGCAGCCATTCAGTGACATCCTTGACCCTGACACCAGGGAGGCAACAAACCATCCTAGAGTCACGTCTACAGCCACAGAAACGCCTATCTGTTCCCCTTAAGATAGAATCCCCTACCACTATTGCTCTCCCACTCTTTTTCCTCCCTTCCTGAGCAGCAGAAGCACCCCTGGTGCCAGGAAGTTGGCTGCTGCTGCCTTCCCCTGGTAAGTCATTCCCCTCAACAGTATCCAAATCGGTATACCTGTTTGAAAGGGGGATGGCCACAGGGGTCCCCTGCACTACCTGCCTGCCTCTATTGCTCTGCCTGATGGTCACCCATTTCCCTTCTGCCTGTGCAGCCCTAACCTGCGGTGTGACCAGCTCACTAAACGTGTAATCCACGACCCTCTCAGCATCGCGAATGCTCCAAAACTCATCCATCCGCAGCTCCAGCACCTCAATACGGTCCGCTAGTAGCTGCAGCTGGATGCATTTCTGGCACACATGGTCATCAGGGGCAGCGTCCCTAAATTCCCACATAGAGCAAGAGGAGCATAACACGGGGCTGGGCTGTCCTGACATGACTTACCCTTTAATTAATTTAACTAAATCAATACCACCAATTGAAGATCTACTCTAGGGCGCTTATTTACCAACTATCCCCACTACACCACAGAGACCCTAGAAAATATAAACCGCAGAATTTAAGCTTGTAAAAAAAAAAAGAGAAAATACTCACCAACCAATCACTTACCTGCTTTCTGGTGACGTCACACTTCAACTACTTTTTACCTCTCTCCTGCTCGGAGCTCTGAGATTGGAGATTGGTGGGGCCTACCTGGTCCTCGGGGTCGCTTTTATAGCCGCTCCGCCGCTGCCTCTGCCTCCCTCACAGGTCCGACTCCGCTCTGGGGCCTACCTGTTCCTCGGGGTCGCTTTTATAGCCGCTTCGCCGCCGCCTCTGCTTCCCACACAGGTCCGACTTACGCCTGCTTTTTAAATGTGTAAATCCTGCAGGCTTAACCTCGCGTGAAAACCTGCAAAAAACACTTAAGTTCAAAGCGCACGCGCAGCCTCCCCTGCGCGCGCGTTCGACCTCTGAACCCCTTCGTTCAGAGGATTGGAAGTGCTGGTTTCCCACGCATGCGCAGTGCATGCAGGAAACCGCCATTTCCATTTGGTCTACGGGTGAGTACCCCGTGCGTACTCACCCGTGGAGAGCCGAATTTCTGGGCCGTTACCTCTGTTTCTCTCTTCACGGATGCTGCCTGGCCTGCTGAGTATTTCCAGCATTTTCTGTTATTTCAGATTTCCAGCATCTGCAGTATTTTGCTATTGTATTATTAGTCAAGACTTGTGTCCACTTATCGCCTCTTCGGCAGAGCTGTAGCTATTGCTCGATTGATTCATGTTTCGGTACAAGGGGGGCACGGTGGCATAGTGGTTAGCACTGTTGCCTCACAGCGCCAGGGACCCGGGTTCAAATCTGGCCTCGGGCGACTGTGTGCAGTTTGCACATTCTCCCTGTGTCTGCGTGGGTTTCCTCCGGGTGCTCCGGTTTTCTCCCAATGTCCAAAGATGTGCAGGTTAGGTTGATTTGGCTATGATAAATTGACCCTTAGTGTTAGGGGATTAAATACGTGGGGTTACGGGGATAGGGTGGGATATGTGTCGGTGCAGGCTCGATGGGCCGAAATGGCCTCTATCTGCACTGTAGATTCTGTGATCTGGAGTAAAGATGTCGCAACACACGCAAAACTGATTTGCTGGCAACAGCGCTAGAATATTGCCCTTGGACATTAGCACGCAGTCTGTCACCACACAGTAAATGGAAAAGAGCCATATTTTAGGGAGTTTTGCTTTGTGTCAAAAATTGAAATATTGCTGCGAGGCACTTGTCATTTGATAGATTTTACAGCGACATTTAAAGGACACCGGTGTAAATATTGACATTTAAAAAATGTATCACCTTGTTTTATAAGCTCCCAGTAACAGTTCAAAACAAGTCCTCTTGCATTTTCCATGAATTTTTTGAAATTAAAAATTGTTATTTTTGCATCTCCTAATTCATTAATTTTCATGAGTTTACCATAATTCTTCCCTGAAGTACCAGCTGGGACATCAGCTGTGATAGATCCTGCTCGTTTGATTTATGGCTTGATTTTTTTTTTAATTCTGGCTTGATTTCATGTATATTCAGTCACACCATTCCAGAATTTATTACAAAATGGCACAGATTTATCAGGAATCCGCTTTTCACATCGTTGGTGAAATAAAATCAGTTTAAAGGCCCCTAACAAAGCCAAGTGAACAAAAAGTCATGATCGTTGACGGAATAGTTACCAGAAATGTTAACAGTGCCATCGTAAGCTGGTGCCTCTGCACAACAGCATGTGTTTGGTGAATACATAAGAAAGTTGAACACTCAAAAGAAATGGATCTCCTATCACGCTGAGCCAGGAGGAGTTATTGGAAGGAAGGGCTTGTTGTGAGGGGAACGCTGCACATCTGAGCCCTGATGTTAATGTGACCCGCCCGGCGTCAGCAGACCCGAACCTGCCTGTTTCCCGGTTTAAAATGACCCCCTTCGTCTTTATAATGTAATAAAGTCATTAAAATAACATTTACAAATGTGTATATGTATATTATGGAATGCATGGAAAGAGAGAGCTCCATGTGACTAAGAAAATATGAAAACTGATAATTCCCAATTTAAAAAAAAATAATTCTTTGAAGATTCTGTTGCATTTTATGTGCAAGGCTGCTGTGAGTGGTATGTTTGCAAAATTGCCATTTTGATACCTAATGGTGTTGCAGGGAAGAAAGAATCAGCAGCTCAGGCTCCTAGGCACTGTAAAACCTCACATTGAGAGGCATCATTTTGTAGCATAATTTAGTAGATCATTCGAACCCTATGAGTTCACATTAATTCCTAATTTCTTCAAACTGTCAACTTCAAGTTAACAATATTGCGTGACCTAATGTGTCTCTGTTGGAAGATCCTGGGATAGATTTTCAACTTGCCAACTGATGTGAAACCATCATTGGGAATCGTGCACCCGTTACAGAAACAGCCCAATTTTTACAGGTTTTTTTTATAATGGGGGTCTGATATGCAACACCAGTTTGATACCTGGGTTGCAAGTTGAAAATCTACCTCTTGAATCCAATTTTGATTGTGTCTTTTCTCTTGGACATTTTCATTTGAGTCCAACAGTGTGTTAAGTTCAGAGAATGATTATTACGGCATGATCTTAGCAGTGAACCGTCTGCTATGAACTCACTGTTCTGTTGGCTTGGGGGCCTCATTCGAGGCCTGTATTGAATCAGCTTTTCTTTTTTTTCCCCCCTCCTTTGCATCCTCTTACTGACAGGTTTATATTTTTTGAGGGGAGGAGGTGGATGAGAGAAAGTTTTGTCACTAGTTCAGTTGATTTTTTGACAAAAGAGACATTGACGGGAAAGTCCCAGAAAGATGCTTCGGGGAGGTGGGGATGTTTTGCTTATCAGAACATTGCATTATGCTTTCCACACATTTTGGTGGGAAACTGCTGCTCTTACCTCTCCAAAACTTTATCTGAATCTCATAATGTCATTTTCATTGTCATCACGCAGAAACTAATTGGACATTTCCTTGGAGGTCTGGTCCAGTTGGATGGATTTAAGAACATAATATAAGAAATAGGAGCAGGAATAGGCCACTTGGCTCCTCAAGCCTGCTCCGCCATTCAATAAGATCATGGCTGATCTTGGGCTCAAAACCGCTTCCTCGCCCGCTCCCCATAACCCTTCACTCCCTTATCTTGCAAAAATTTGTCTATCTCCACCTTAAATGTATTTAATGACCCAGCCTCCACAGCTCTCTGAGGCAGAGAATTCCACAGATTTACGACCCTCTGAGAGAAGAAATTCCTCCTCATCTCAGTTCTAAAAGGGCAACCCTTTATTCTAAAACTGTGCCCCCGCATTCTACATTTCCCCACGAAGGGAAACATCCTCTCAGCATCTACCTTGTTGTGCCCCCTCAGTATCTTATATGTTTCAATAAGATCACCTCTCATTCTTCTAAATTCCAATTAGTATAGGCCCAGGCTGCTCAACCTTTCCTCATAAGTCAAACCCCTCATCTCTGGAATTAACCTAGTGAATCGTCTCTGAACTGCCTCCAAGTATATCCTTCCTTAAATAAGGAGACCAAATCTGTATGCGATACTCAAGGTGTTGTCTCACCAATACCCTGTACAGTTGTAGCAGGACTTCCCTGCTTTTATACTCCAACCCCTTTGAAACAAAGGCCAACATTCCATTTGCCTTTTTGATTACTTGCTGTACCTGCATGCTAACTTTTTGTGTTTCATGCACAAGGACCCCCCAGGTCCCTCTGAACTGTAGCATTTTGTAATGTCTCTCCATTTAAATAATAATTAGCTTTTTTATTTTTCTTGTCAAAGTGTATAACCTCTGCCAAATGTTTGCCCACTTACTTAGCCTGTCTATATCCCTTTGCAGGCTCTTTGAGTCCTCTGCACAACTTGCTTTCCCACCCATCTTTGTATCATCCGCAAACTTGGCTACATTACATTCGGTCCCTTCATCCAAGTTATTAATGTAGATTGTAAATAGTTGAGGCCCCAGCACCGATCCCTGTGGCACCCCAGTAGTTACCGTTTGCCAACCGGAAAATTACCCATTTATCCCGACTCTCTGCTTTCTGTTAGTTAGCCAATTCTCTATCCATGCTAATATATTACCCCCAATTCCGTGAGCTCTTATCTTATGCAGTAACCTTTTATGTGGCACCTTATCGAATACCTTCTGGAAATCTAAATACACCGCATCCACTGGTTCACCTTTGTCCACCCTGCTCGTTACCTCTTCAAAGAACTACAGCAAGTTTGTTAAACATGATTTCCCTTTCATAAAACCATGCTGACTCTGCTTGACTGCATTATGATTTTCCAAATGCCCTGCTACCGCTTCCTTAATGAAGGACTCCAGCATTTTCCCAACGACAGATGTTAGGCTCACTGGTCTATAGTTTCCTGCTTTCTGTCTCCTCCTTTCTTAAATAGGGGTGTTACATTTGAGGTTTTCCAATCCGCTGGTACCTCTCCGGAGTCCAGGGAATTTTGGTATATTGCAACCAATGCATCCACTATCTCTGCCGCCGCTTCTTTTAAGACCCTGGGATGCAGGCCATCTGGTCATGGGGACTTTTCATCTTTTAGTCCCATTATTTTACCAAGTACTATTTCCTCAGTGATGGTGATTGTCTTTAGTTCCCCCCCGCCCCCCCCGTGGCCCCTTGATTATCCATTATTGGGATGTTGTTAGTGTCTTATACTGTGAAGACAGATACAAAATATTTGTTCAGAGTCTCTGCCATTTCCCCGTTCCCCATTATTAATTCCCCAGTCTCATCCTCTAAGGAGCAACGTTTACTTTCGCTACTCTTCCTTTTTATATACCTGTAGAAGCTCTTACTATCTGTTTTAATGTTTCTTGCCAGTTTACTCTAAATTCATCTTCTCTCTCTTTATTATTTTTTTAGTCATTTATTTGCTGGTTTTTAAAAATTTCCCAATCCTCTGGTCTCCCACCAATCTTGGCAACATTGTATGCCTTTGTTTTCAATTTGATACCATCCATTGCTTCCTTAGTTAGCCACGGATGGTGCTCCCTTCTCTTAAAATCTTTTTTTCTCACTGGAATATATTTTTGTTGAGAGTTACGAAATATCTCCTTAAATGTCCGCCACTGCATTTCAACTGTCTCACCCTTTTAATTTTTCCAGTCCACTTTAGCCAGTTCTGCCCGCATGCCACTATAATTGCCTTTGTTTAAGATCAGGACACTGGTTTGAGATACAACTTTCTCACCCTCCAACTGAATTTGAAATTGAATCATGCTATGATCACTCTTTCCTAGAGTATCCTTTACTATGAGATCATTTATTAATTCTGTCTCGTTAAATAGTACCAGATCCAAGATAGCCTGCTCCCTGGTTAGTTCCATTACATACTGTTCTAGGAAACCATCCCAGATGCACTCTATGAATTCCTTCTCAAGACTACCATGGCCAATTTGATTTGTCCAATCAATATGGAGATTAAAATCACCCATGATTATTACCATACATTTTTTACAGGCCTCCATTATTTGTTGATTTATACTCTGTCCAACAGCATTGCTAATGTTCGGGGGCCGGTAGACTACGCCCACCAGAGACTTTTTCCCTTGATTATTTTTTATCTCCACCCAAACCGATTCTACATCTTGACCTTCTGAGCCAATATCACTTCTCACCACTGCACTGATCCCATCCATTACCAACAAAGCCACCCCACCTCCCTGTCCTTTCTATCTATCCTTCCGAATTGTCAAATACCCTGGAATATTCAGTTCCCAGCCCTGATCACATTGCAACCACGTCTCTGTAATGGCGATCAAATCATACCCATTTGTATTTATTTGTGCCGTCAACTCATCTATCTTGTTCCGAATGCTGCGTGCATTCAGATATAGAGCTTTTAACTTTGTCTTTTTACCATTTGTTCCTGAGTTATCAAGACAGCTTTGTTGCAACGTTCATGAATAAAAAGACAAATTGCAGCAGATTACCAGAACATTTTATTGAGATATTGAGATATATGTGTTGCACTTGGAATGCGATTCATTTTAATACCACAAATGCCGACTTTCTTTTAGAGTATTCAAGAAATGATTCCTACATAATAATTTCTAACACTTTGTTTAAATTTTCTCCTTTGTGAGTCTCCTGAATTTGGTGAAACCTCCTCCAGTCACCAATAGAGCAGTCTGTGCCACAAACTTTCCACAATTATTGTTCAGTAAATAGCATTGAGCAAGCTGGAGGGTTTATGTGCCGCCCTCTCCCATCAGAAACACTTCACTCCAGCTTAGGGGTCATCAATATAAGTTAGTCACCAATAAATCCAAATAGGGAATCCAGGAGAAACCTCTTTACCCAGAGAGCGGTGAGAATGTGGAAGTCGCTACCACAGGGAGTGGTTGAGGCAAATAGCATAGATGCATTTAAGGGAAGCTAGATAAACACATGAGGAAGAAAGGAACAGAAGGTTATGCTGATAGAGTTAGAGGGGTGGGAGGAAGCTTGTGGAGTTTGGATCGAATGGCCTGTTTCTGTGCTGTACATTCTGTGTAAAAGTCCAGCTGAATTCTGACAAAGCTCAACACAGTCAGGATGAGCAAATTTCAGTCACGACTCAAACTTGCAAACTTTTGATTTAAAGTTCAAGCGCGTGTCTGCTCACGCTGTGGGACTGCTCGCCCTGTGGGACTGCTCAGGGTGCAATTAATTGTGTAAGGCAACTACAAATGAGAACATCTACCCTTGAGGAGCTTTAGTGATCACTTGAGATCCATACGCAGCAAGTGCAATTGGGAAAAAACATATATCTGACTGTGAAATGAATGAAGTATTAACCACTTCATCCATACATTTCTTGCATTCTGACTCATTGACCCTTACTTTAAGTGATGAACCATTAAATGTTGTGACAAGTGCTTGAAGCAGACCTCCAGCTTTTTTGCTGTAGCTGAAAAACAGCTGATCCTAATCGCATTCGGCTATAATTTCTGCTGACATTATCCACTCACATCAATGCTTGTTCCCATGTGGCTGCTTTTCTCTAAGAAGCTCCCATTGTCACGGCCATTCCCAATACTGCTGCAATCTACCCATAGAGATAAAATTATTAAAAGAATCAGTTGCTCTTGCCGATTATTTTTGACAGCTCTCCATACCTGCAAACTACAATAGATGAAATATGTGTCACGTTACCAAAATGTTTTTTTATTTGAAACTATTATTTCTAATTGTCAACTTTTTACATGCTCGGTGTAGCATTGTGAGCAGGAAGACAAAGAAAGAATCAAAGCAGAACCTGATCTTTGCCTGTAGACCTCATCAATTCCCTTATCTTGCAGTGTATAGCATTTGCTAGTGATGGTTAAAAGGTACCATATTAATCACTACATGATTGGGTTTTGATAGCAGCTAATGAGGGGAGAATTTGAGGTCCGATGCGTAAGTACACCAATGTGCTACATCACAGAGTTGTGTGACTCGGATTCTTCCACCAGCAGCATGCCATGTAGTGACTTCCCAATTTAAGCTGCACTTTATATAGAGGGACACAGCAAGACTCTGCCAAGCCTGCTCTGAAAAGGACAGAGCCTGTCTTGATTGACGTGAAGTTTTTATAACCCATTGTGCGCTTTCATGTCTATCTAGGGAGGCGATCGTGAGTTTTCATTTTCCTGTGCGCGGTCATATAGCCTGTTGGCAAACTAAAGCGCTGCACCATGGGAGTATTAGGGCCGAGGTGAGATTCTAATTTCAGTATTGGCTATCAGTTCAAAGTGTAAACACAGCTTCTTGAAGGGAATAAAAGGAGAGTTCTTTACAAGTGCAACTTATCTCCGAACAGCCAGTAGAAAAGAGATAGGGGAAGACATGGCAACAAGGCACTTAACTCTGTAACCTCCTCCAGCCCTACAGTCCTCCCAGATCTCTGCGCTCCTCCAATTCTGGCCTCTTGCGCATCCGCGATGTTCATCGCTCCACCATTGGCGGCCGTGCTTTCAACTGCCTCGGCCCTAAGCTCTGGAATTCCTTCCCTAAACCTCTCTACTCTACTCTCCTCCTTTAAGACACTCCTTAAAACCTACCACTTTGACAAAGCCATAGATCACCTGTCCTAAAATCTCCTTATGTGGCTTGGTGTCAAATTTTGTTTGATAATGCTCCTATGAAGCGCCTTGGGATGTTTTACTACCTTAAAGGGTGCTATATAAATGCAAGTTGTAGTTGTCGTTAGCTGCTGTCACATTCTGAGGGCTGTGGGAAAGGGGAGAATTTTCTGAGAAGAGGTACGGTGAGGGATGAAATGTTCACCCATGACTGTGCATCATTGGCATGGTCAATATATATCTCTCAATCAACATAATTGAAACAGATTATCTGGTCATTATCACATTGCTGTTTGTGGGAGCTTGCTGTGTGCAAATTGGCTGCCACATTTCCTATATTACAACAGTGACTGCACTTCAAAAAAGTACCTCATTGGTTGTCAAGCGCTTTGGGACGTCCTGAGGACTAGAAAGGTGCTGTATAAATGCAAGTCTTTATTTAGCTTGGGTTCAAATAGAAATTTGAAAACACAACTACTTGCAATTTGCATAGTGTCTTTAAAATAGAAAAAAATCCCCCAAGCTACTTCACAGAGCAAGAAATAGAGAGATATATGTGGGGACAGGTAGAGTATTTTTTATTGCAAGTACTTACCCCTACACTTGACATTGATTTTAACAACCACAGCTTTTCTAATACGGCATTAATACGGTTAAATATATTCATCACACCATCCTATTGTAAAAGAAAGAAGCCTGTAAATAATTCAGTTTCTTGTACTTCTTGGAAACCAATTTGCCTTTGGGTTCTTTAGTTTAAAGTTCATGCTCCTTTGGCTCCGCTGAAGGTTTGTAATATAAAAGCAAATGAAGCAGCAGTCAGAGAGGAGCCTTTTACTTGTTCTGTCACATTATATCATCTCCCTACCATATATCAAATTCTCCCCAGGCAGTGAAAGCTCCATATGACTTGTAGCCACCGCTCCAACACGAGCCGTGGACACAGGGAATCAAATTCAAGTAGGTAGACATTTCATGTTCAGTTTTTAATTGCTGCACCTCGATTGACTTTGTCTAAAATTAACAGAAGCCAGATGCTGTGGGTCGTGGCTAAAAAGCTCAGGAAATTGAAGACAGTTTTTTCTGTTTTGCGTCCCTGCTGCGAAATGGAAACCAGGCTGTGCCGTGCCTGCCTGCCTGAGCAGGTTTCCAGAAGAAAAGCAGGATTGGGTTTGGAGCCTGATGATCGATAGCTGTTCCATTCCACGACAAAGCTCCAGTCTCTTGCAGGTGCGTCGAGCAACACAATAAAATTTATTGTTGCTGTCACAGCCTCAGGAGAACATGACGGCTTCCTTCCCCTCCGCCGCCCCCCCCCCCCCCCCCCAACCTCGATAAAAGATTACTCTGGCAAGTCAACAGAATTATAAATATTTACCATCGAAATGTTGCAGGATAAAAGTATCGCTCCCTTTGATCCACTAAATCGCTGCTTTCAGGAAAATAGGAGGTTGGAATATGATCAGCCATGATCGTATTGAATGGCGGAGCAGGCTCGAAGGGCCAAATGGCCTACTCCTGTTCCTATTTCTTATGTTCTTATGGAAGGAAAGTGAAACTGTTAAAACTGAAACATAATCCTAAGTGTTATGGAGTCTTTCAGGCCAACATTAGAGAAATTGTTGGTTGGATTTGTGATATCTTACCAGAATATAGCAACCACGCTACTTGTAATTTTTCCAGATAATATTCAATTTTCCAAGGAAAAGATTTCCCCCCAACCCCACAAGAGGAAATAGTTTCTCTAGATCTACCCTGTTGAATCTGTTTATTGGCTTAAACACCCACATATGATCACCCATCAACTCTCTAAACTCAAGGGAATAGAAACCAAGTTTGTGCAACCTGTCCTCATAATTTAGCTCTTTAAGCTCTGGTATCATTCTGGTGAATCTGCGATGCTCCCCAATCCAAGGCCAATATATCACTCCTGAATTTAGATGCCCGGAATTGAACACCGTACACCAGATGGAGTCTGACCAAGGCTCTGTACAACTGAAACATCATTTCCTCACTTGTGTATTCCAACTCCCTTGAGATAAAGGCCAACATTCCATTAGCCTTTTTGTACCTGTGCACTAGTTTTTAAGTGATATTTGTACCTTTGTAAATATTCCAGTTTTGTCGTCTTCAGATTCAAAATGGATGACCTCACACTTCCCCACATTAAACTCCGTGGTTTGGTCCACTCACTGAATCTGCCTATGCCTCTTTGTAACTTCCTGCTCCCATTTACACAACTTGAACCCACAACCTTCTGACCAACTGAGCCACAGCTGACACTTCTACCCTGGTAATTGTAATACTCTGACATCATCTTCAAGGAAGCTATTTGTGGAGGGATGCTTTGGAACAAGAGCAACGTGTGTTTCTCCTCGAACATGTATCACAGAAGATGATAGCAGCATCCTGCACTGCTTGCGAGTGAAAATGCAATTATGGACTAGCGGTAATGTCGCTGACTTTTGAGACTCGTGTTTGTGTTCTTGTTTCCGATCGACATTCAAGTTTCTATCTGACCCATTCTGTAAAATTTCAGTGAGTTACGTTCAATAAAAACCAACCAACCTTTGTCACATTGGCACAAAGTCACTCAATGACTAACGGCACTTTTGTAATTTAAATTGGATTAACTAAGAGATTCTACTGCTGGTACAGATCTTTCTTCATCTGCTAGTTCATGGCCCCAAGTGTACTTGAACTAATGGGGGTTATATGAAATGAGAAATTTGTATCTGTCGGACACAGAACCAGTCAGGTGCTTTTGGTATTAAGGACACCACTACCCTCTAATCTACTTTTTCCTTGGTGGATTGGATTGTAATGTTTTCCTTGCTTTAAAGCTGACAAGCTGTGCGATCATATTTGTTTTTATTATTCTCTCAGCCCGGAATTGACTTTTTACAAGATAATTTTGTAAATTACATTTGCAAATTCTGTAATTTGCTATTTTAAAATGTGCCATTAGTCACGGAGTGACTTTGTGCCAGTGTGACAAAGGTTGGTTAGTTCCACTCAAGCTTCCCATCAATTTCTTAACCAACCTTTAATTTTACCACTTTGGCGTACTAATCAAATACACAGCACCTGAGCCAATTTTGAAAGTCAGCTGTTTAAAAATCTATGCATCAATATGAACTGATGGGCTGGATTACAAAGGGGGAGGAAGTTATGCTTTGGTTGTACAGAGCTTTGGTCAGACTCCATCTGGAGTACTGCATTCGGTTGGAGGGGTTACAGCACTGATTCATAAGAACATAAGAAATAGGAGCAGGAGTAGGCCATTCGGCCCTTCGAGCCTGCTCCGCCATTCAATGAGATCATGGCTGATCTTCTGCCTCAGCTCTATTCACTGGCCCTATCGCCATTTCCCTTGATGCCCTTACTAGTCAGAAATCTATCGACTTCTGTTTTGAATATACCCAATGACTGAGCCTCCACCGCCCTCTGGGGTAGAGAATTCCAAAGATTCACCACCCTCTGTGTAAAGAAATTTCTTCTCATCTCAGTCCTGAATGGCCTACTCTTTATCCTGAGGCTGTGGCCCCTGGTTCTAGACTCCCCAGCTAAGGGAAACATTCTCCCAGCATCCACCCTATCAAGCCCTGTAATAATTTTGTATGCTTCAATGAGATCCCCTCTCATTCTTCTGAATTCAAGAGAATACAGGCCTAGTTTACTCAACCTCTTCTCATACGACAGTCCTGCCATCCCAGGAATCAATCTCGTGAACTTTCGTTGCACTCCCTCTATGGCAAGTATATCCTTCCTTAGGTAAGGAGACCAAAATTGTACACAGTACTCCAGGTGTGGTCTCACCAAGGCCCTATATAATTGGAGTAAGACTTCTTTACTCCTGTACTCAAATCCTCTTGTAATGAAGGCCAGCATACCATTTGCCTTCCTAATGGCTTGTTGCACCTGCACATTCACTTTCAGTGGCTCATGTACAAGGACACCCAGGTCCCTTTGAGCATCTGCATTCCCCAATCTTTCACCAGCTAGGAAATACTCTGCCTTTTTGTTTTTTCTACCAAAGTGGACAACTTCACATTTATCCACATTATATTCCATCTGCCATATTCTCGCCCACTCACTGAGCCTGTCGACATCCCCTTGAAGCCTCACCAGAATGATACTGGGGCTTAGAGGGTTAAATTTATGAGGACACTTTGCATAAACTTGGCTTGTATTCCCTTGATTATAGAAGATTGAGGGGTGTTCCGATCAAGGTGTTTAAAATGTTAAAAGGATTCGATAGGTAGATTCAGAGAAACCATTTCCATTGGTGGGAGAATCAAGAACAAGGGGACATAATTTTAAAATTAGAGCCAGGCCATTTAGGAGTGAACATAAGAAATAGGCCAATCGGCCCCTCGAGCCTGCTCCGCCATTCAATAAGATCATGGCTGATCTGATCCTAACTGCCAATCCACTATCACAGAACCATCTCCTGAATCTAACAGAATTAGACACACGAAATAGGAGCAGGATCAGGCTACACGGCCCCTGGGCCCGCTCCGCTACCCACAGGGCCATGACCGATCCGAACCTAGACTCATGTCCAAGTGAAATCAGGAAACACTTTTTACACACAAAGCATTGTAGAAATCTGGAATTCTCTTCCCCAAAAGGCTGTGGACGCTGGGACAATTGGATCTTTCAAGACTCTGATCGTTGGATATTTGTTGGGTAAGGGTATCAAGGGATATGGAGCAAAGACGGGTAAATGGAGTTGAGGTAGAGATCAGCCATGATCTAAGTAAATGGCAAAGCAGGTTTGAGCTGCTGAATGGCTTCCGACTGATTCTATGTTCCTCCTGTAAGTTCAAAAAAGTGCCACAACCTTAACTTACTTCATAACGGGTAGTGTATCGCGTGCGGTTTAAATAAAGATTCAGGCATCAGTATTTTTTCTTTTGTTCTTCCGGCAGTTTGTGCTGATTAAAAACCTATTTAGTGGATTTGCTCTTTTAGCAAATGAAGGTGGTTAAGCCTCACCCTAAACCACTTAAAAATATTAACTGCGATTTTGTTAAGTGCAGTGACTTACTCGCAAATCCTTACTTGAAGCGGGAAACCGGTCAAATATTTTTGCTGTGCGGTTGACGGCTTTAGGTCATTGTTTAGAGTTGGCGTAAACTAACTGCCTGACGTAAATGTTGCAGCTGTTTATGACGGCTTTATTTCATCATCACGTTGCTGGTCAAACACTGCAGTTTTTCAAAGATCTTTAAACTAAGAGCTTAGGAACAGAAGGAGACCATTCAGCCCCTTGAGCCTGTTCCATCATTGAATGAGATTGTGGCTGAATCTGTATTTTAACTCCCTCTGCCCACCTTGGTTGTATACCCTTGTCTAGCAAAACATCTAGCGATCTCAGATTAAAAATTATTCATTAAGCTAGCATCTACTGCTTTGTGTGGGAGGGAACAATGAGGAGAACACAGCAATTTCAAAGAAAAGAAGTGTATATTGTAGACAAGCGGATTACCCTCAGCCAATCCTGGTGTTTTTATGCCACGAGGAACTTGAAGTAGTCAGTCTTGGACTTCTGTCATGGAGTGCTCTAGAAATAACGTCAAGGGATAGTCCATCATTAATAGGAACGCAGAGCCATACTTTACACTGGTAGAGGCTAGTTGATGTTGCTGCAAACCAAATATACAGTTAAAAAAAGAAAGACTTGCATTTATATAGTGCCTTTCATGATCTCATGGCATGCCATACGCTATACAGCCAATGAAGTACTCTTGAAGTGTAGTCACTCTTGTAATGTCGGAAATGCGGCAGCCAAGTTGCGCACAGCAAGGTGCCACCAACAGCTATTTGATAATGACCAGATAATTTTTTTTTTGTGATGTTGATTGAGGATAAATGTTGGCCCAGGACACCAGGGATAACTCCCCTGCTCTTCTTTGAAATAGTGCTCTGGGAACTTTTACATCCACCTGAGAGAACAGACGGGGCCTCGGTTTAACATCTCATCTGAAAGACGGCAACTCCAACAGTGCAGCACTCCCTCAGTTCCTCTTTTCCAGCCCAGTAAAGTTAATGGAATGTGTTCAGTGGTATCACTTTATCATTTTTATTTGAGACCAGTAGAAATGTGATTTGAATTTTCAGGTTTTTTTAAAGATTGTGCAAAACTAGAGTATTACGCATCACCTTGATCCTGGCTCTATTTATGGTATGCTTATAGAAAAAAACCAATTTCTTGAACCACTATGAAAAATTAATTGTTAATTTACCAGGTTTTGTAAACGGCTGGGGGCCCTGAAATTGTCTAATTCATCATGCAAAAGCGTACAAGTTGATTGGAATTGCACGTGAATTTAGTCAGGTGTATAGACACGAATGGAAACCATTGGTGAAAATTAAAATTTTGAGCTTCATCATTTGTGCACCTTTTAAAAAATCATGCAATTAATCAGCATGTCATCTCCATCTCCATTTCCATCTCTAACTCGATGGTGGGATCATTGGGCAGATGGTAGCAGAGTTGTGGTACAAAGTAAGTGGCTTTCAACTCTTATTAGGACAATCCAGTTGGCAGAGGCATTTGAAGTAGTTGAGTTGGGAAGCAGTAGCTCTTCATAAGATTTGTTTACAACAACAACATGCATTTATAGAGTGCCTTTAACATAATAGTACGTCCCAAGGCGCTTCACAGGAATGATTATCACGCAAAATTTGTCACCAAGCCACATGAGATATTAGGGCAGATGACAAAATGTTTGGTCAAAGAAGTAGGTTTTAAGGAGCGTCTTAAAGGAGGAGAGAGAGGTAGAGAGGCGGGGAGGTTTAGGGAGGGTATTCCAAAGCTTCGGACATAGGTAGCTGAAGGCACGGCCGCCAAAGGTGGAGCGATTAAAATCAGAGATGCGCAAGAGGCCAGAATTGGATGAGTGCAGAGATCTCAGAGGGCTGGAGGAGGTTACAGAGATGGGGAGGGAAGGATTTGAAAACAAGGATGACAATTTTTAAATCCAGACTTTGCTGGATGGGGTGCCAATGTAGGTCAGCGATCACAGCGGTGATGGGTAAACGGGACTTGGTGCGAGTTAGGATGCGGGCAGCAGAGTTTTGAATGAGCTCAAGTTTATGAAGGGTGCAAGGTGGTAGGAGGGCCAGGAGAGCCTTGGGATAGTCAAGTCTGGAGGTAATAAAGGCATGGATGAGGGTTTCAGCAGCAGATGAGCTGAGGCAGGGGCGGAGATGGGCATCAAGATGTTTAGATGAATAAAGTCCTTTGGCCCATTTGACGTCAGCCTTTCTAGAATAAAAGATCTTCTAAGATCAATATTTTGACGTAAATTTTTAATTTTCTTGTGAGGATTTTGCTTTCACTGATTAATTGGATTACTCTACTTTAATGCGACCTCCAGTGGCTGCCAGCTGCACACTCATTTTCATGGCGCAGAAGTGGAATAACTTTCCTAATGCTCACCACTGGCATCTCTAGGAAGGTTGATATAGTGCAACATTCACCCCCTTTGAGAATCTCGCCTCGTGACAGACATATTTGCGGAGCTGTTGAACTGGATTTGCAGCTTTCTTGAACTGGATTTGACTACGAAGCGTTCTGGGATGTCCTGAGGGGATGAAAGCTGCTATATAAATGTAATACTCTTTCTTCTTGCTGTGCGCACATTGGCTGCCGCATTTCCCACATTACAACAGTGACTCCCTTCAAAAAGTACTTCATTGGCTGTAAAGCGCTTTGAGATGTCCGGTGGTCATGAAAGGCGCTATAGAAATGCAAGTCTTTCTTCATTTCAATTTCCTTCTGTCTTGGAAAACGTAAGGATAGGACATATGGAGTATGTCTCTACCACATGGTGTATGTCTTATCACAAGAATTATGCGGTCTTCTGGAGAATTGGACTTAGTCCAACTCTAAACGTGACAAATAATCAGCTAGCTGTTATAAAAACTGGCATTGTTCGCTTTGCTGATAGCACTGCAATCTCCAAAATGATTAATTCCTCATCGGAAAGGCAAGCGGTGACTGAATCACTGTAGACAGATAGAGAAGATTGGGCAGTAGATGGAGGAATGGGTCATCATTAGCAGTGCTGACAAGACTAATTGTTAATGCTATTGAGAAAAATTGCCTTTGATGTTGCCCAACCATCTTTGCACTAAGTTGAAATTTCTTTTCTGCTGCAAATATTCAGCTGCTTGGTTGAATCACAATTTATCTATTAATACAAAAGCAAAATGCTGGAAATCTGAAATAAAAACAGAAAATACAGGGAATACTCAGCAGGTCAGGCCAGTTCTGATGAAAGGTCAACGACCTGAAATGTTAACTCTGTTTCTCTCGCTGCAGATGCTGCCTGACCTGCTGAATATTTCCAGTATTTTCTGTTTTTTTTATTTCACAACTTATCTGTGCTGAGGGAAACCAAAAATTTCTTGAAAACTATTTCAGTGTACTACAAGGCCAGTAATTGTAGCTCTATTTGGCAGTCTACATAGCAGACACCTCGCTTGGAACCCGTACTCTCCAGAAGTGTGCGGACAAGTGGACTTGATGAGGGTGGATTGCTCCATGCCAGAATATACACACTCTGCATTGTTGAAGGAATGTGACCTGATGGCAGTCCTGTACATGCTTATGACTGAAACAGCATCTTGAAAGCTACTTATGCCAGACCTTCATGCACTTTTTCACCAACACAGGAGCTGCTAAAGCTGCACCTGAACATTCTGAACTAATCTGAAGAGTCTACGCAGACTATCTGTGATATTAAAAAAAAAAATATTGCCCACTATTTCACCGGGCTGTGGTGCCCTCTCTCACGCAGTAACCTTGTCAGGATCTGTTCTTTACACGCAAGCAGTTTAAATGTTAGAATTAACCATCGATTGCTGAGCCAGAGTTCCTGGAGGTTGCATTAGGCTTACAGGGATCTTTCTTAACATTGGTTGCACCCACACAACTTCACAAGTCTTTCCGTCTCCTCAGCAAACATCGACAGCAACAACAACTTGCATTTATATAGCGCCTTTAATGTAGTGAAACATCCCAAGGTGCTTCACAAGAGCGATTATCAAACAAAATTTGACACCGAGCCACATCAGTAGATATTAGGGCAGGTCAAAGAGCTAGGTTTTAAGGAGAATCTTAAAGGAGGAAAGAGAGGTAGAGAGGCGGAGTGGTTTAGGGAGGGAATTCCAAAGCTTAGGACCTTGGCAGCTGAAGGTATGACCACCGATGGTGGAGTGATTAAAATCGGGGATGCGCAAGAGACCAGAATTGGAGGAGCGCAGAGATCTCAGAGGATTGTAGGGTTGGAGGAAGTTACAGAGATAGGGAGGGGCGAGATTTGAAAACAAGGATGAGAATTTTTAAATCGCTCATTCGGGAGCCAATGTAGTCACCGAACACAGGGGTGATGGGTGAACGGAACTTTGTGCGAGTTAGGACACAGGCAGCAGAGTTTTGTATCACCTCAAGTTTATGGAGGGCGGAAGATAGGAGGCCGGCCAGGAATGCGTTGGAAAAGTCAAGTCTGGAGGTAACAAAGGCATGGAGGAGGGTTTCAGCAGC
The DNA here is from genome assembly GCF_052327205.1 of Somniosus microcephalus. NCBI lineage: Eukaryota > Metazoa > Chordata > Chondrichthyes > Squaliformes > Somniosidae > Somniosus > Somniosus microcephalus. Next base: position 135,436,235 of record NC_140989.1, on the reverse strand, counting down.
AGATCAACTGCTGCTGTTACAGTTTCTTGGACAGCGCTCCATTATTATGCCACTTAATATATAAGGTGTATTTATGGAGCTTGTTTGTTAAGCAGAAACTGCATCAAGTAAGATATTACCCAAACAAAAATTAGATTAAAAATGTTTCCTCATGGCGGGGGAAAGTTAATCCATCGAAGTAATTTTTTGTTTTAAGTATATGCATTCATTTGATTTACAGTTTAATTTCTCCAGACAAATAAATGTTTTACCACTGTGTTAAACAGTGCTTGTGATATAAAATAAAATGAAACATTGTAGGTTCAGAATAATTAGGATATTAAGAAGGAAGCGTACATTATTTTCCGATTGGTGCAGAAGCAGCAACAAAAAGCCCCAAGTCAAATTATCCGAATCTAAATTCATAAACATTGTTAATCAAATCAAATTGGTGTTTTAAATGCTTTTTGTAAAGTGGATTAGGAATAAATTAGGATTAAAAATTTTATTGAGGCAAAAAATGTTTTGAGAACAAATATGTTTTTCTTTAAAGACACGAAGGATTGTATTCTACATGGGAGATTTTCCTGGGTCCATGCCCAGGGGCACTGGGTCGCCCGACGCAGTGATTGTCGGAAAATCAGGCGGAGCGGAAAATATGCGTGTAAAGGATTTTCCTTCCGGTATTTACTGCGTCAGGAACTTCTCCCCACATTCTCCGTTGCTCCCTGATTTGTGACACTTGGTGAATCCTCCAGTTTTTCTTTCCTCCCAATCCTTTTGGTTTCCTACCTTTGTTTAATTGCACCTTATTTCTTTTTTGCCTTTACTGATGTCCTCTCCTTCTATCCAATGAGCTAATGTTTCAGGAGAAACATTTTTTCTGATTGCTGAGTATATAATCAATAAAAAGGTTCCAGGTGGATAATAATAGCTGAAATGCTGAAGCCCTTTTCGAAGATAATGGGACTTTTTTTTGACATTGGCCCGATACATTAGCTGGTGCTTTCCACCTGGAAAGAGTCGGAGCGCTTTTTAAATTTAATGAAAGCAGTTTATTTCCAAACGTTTGCACACATTGTGGTGTGGTGTCAAGTGATTGATGTCAGTTTTTCTTTGTTCTTTTTGCCTGCTGATTTTAACAACATTCTAAGAAACCAGACTGTTGATTTGTACAAAACTTCAACTATTTTGTTTTTCCAGCAGCTGTCACAGTGTTGTCGTATTTTTCAGCTTTTCTTGAAATCGTCCCCATAGTTGAGTTTGCTGAACTAAGATTTTGAGGCCTGTTTCATAGGGATGAGCATAGAACGAAAAAAGAAAGACTTGCATTTCCAAAGTGCCATTCACGACCACCGGGCGTCCCAAAGCGCTTTACAGAAGTACTTTTTGAAGTGAAGCCACTGTTGTAGGAAACACGGCAGCCTAGTTTGCGCACAGATCCCACTACCAGCAGTATGATGATGACCACATAATCTGCTTTTTTAGTGATGTTAATTGAGGAATATTGACCAGGACACCAGGGATAACTCCCCTGCTCTTCTTTGAAATAGTGCCCTGGGATCTTTTACGTCCACCTGAGAGAGCAGACAGGACCTCGGTTTAACGTCTAACCTGAAAGGTGGCACCTCTGAGTCTCAGCCTAGATTTTTGTGCACAAGTCCCTGGAGTGGGATTTGAACTCACAACCTTCTAACTCGGAGGCGAGAGTGCTACCCACTGAGCCATAGCTGACAAGGCTCCAAGCATGCATGTGATTTGGAAAGGGACCTTTTGGATTGTGTGCATATATTTCTGTTCAATCTGGTGGTGTAGGATGCATCCAGCCTCACTTTGGAACATCTGACTGTGAAAAACAGGTGATTACTCATCTCGAACATTTTAATTGATCCTTTTTATTAAATCGAAGCAAGTTCAGTTATTCAATGTTTAAATGCAAGCTTAATGAATCTAAACCGCAACATTGAAAACATTCTAGCGTCATTTTGTCTAAAATGAGGAAAACACGGAACATTAAACATGCCAACAGGATGCTGAAACGATACGGAAATTAATCACAGTATCGAGCCACTGATGACCGCACAATCACATCCACAGTAAAAATTGCATTTGTTTCAAGCAAAGATTAAAATTGCACTGCACCACAGATGATATGCGAGGACATTAGTGGTTGTGGGAAATGTGCTTTTTGTCAATATAAGTTTCTTGCTTTGAAGTAATTGTTGACGGATCTTTATTGTCTCTATTGCTGGTTGTCTGTTCAAAATAGAAATGAGAGGATAACCCTGCGCTAAAGCATTGAACAGCTTGGGCAGAGGATGGGCTTTCACGCATGCAATTTCTCACATATTAAGTTCACAGTATCTGCTGGACCTCTGATTGGTGGCGAGGAAAGGCTATGAGTTTTACTACCATTAGGGAGTACAGTGTGGAGGGGAGTCATTGGACCTTGTCACGCCCATTGCTTGGGCAAAAGATAATGGTTGGGTTGGATTTTGGATCGTGATCTCTTACGCCCAATCTCCCTAGGACTTATTAGGAACACTAATATGACATTGCCATGAGACTGAATTGGAACTCTACTGACATAGACTGACACCACTGCAGCAAGTGTGCTGTTCAGCTCCCAACTAAATTGTACCATGAGCAGATTTCAAGAAAGGAAAGTAAGATCAGCATCCAGCTTTAAACAAAGGCATTTCCAGCCTTCCTCACACTAAAATTGCTTCAGATGTAACCCAGTATGGTTTGTTGCTTCACTCTTATTAAGGTGTTGCACAGATCTGGGTCCAGCAGGCTTTTTAGGTTATGGGGAATTTTGTTCTTCTCCGAAGCTGAGACAAATCCCAACTGAAACCATTATTATACATTTCTTTCATTGGGACCTGGTTGTAGTTAACTCTGCGCACAGTTTTTGCTCTCACTAGACTATTTCAGACCATGTACCTCAATGCCTGTGACACTACTTAAGGTCCTGGAGTTGGTGGCAAGAGTCATGTTTGCTATCAAAAAATATCTTCTTGTGGGATGGCTGCAACTGGAACTTTATGCACAGTGGTCCCTGAGGCATTCTTCGCTGTCAGAGGACATCCTTGCTTGTCTGCAGTATTTATTGAATATAAGCCTATAACTTAGTTCATTGAAGGTTCATTTTACAGCTATTGCTCACCATCACCAGGAAATTCAGGTTCTCAAAGTCACTTGGAAAATCGGACAGCGATTCAACAGTGAGCTAAGACTGCTCCACCATTGGTGCTCGAGTCCTTAGCCATCTTGACCCTGCTCTCTGGGACTTTCTAAACTCCTCCACCTTGCTGCTTATGTTCCCTCCATCAGCAGGCTCCTCAAAACCATCTTTTCAAACATTATCTTGGTCATTTCTCTGAACTCTTCCACTTAGTGTCATTTTTTTCTTGTGCACTGAATTGAGGTATTTTCTATGTTAAAGGTACTTTATAAGTGCAAATGATTGATTTGAATCAGTTTTGCACATTGTGAGATCCCCTTGGATCAGTAATTTCTTATGATCTTTCAACTTTTGTTGTTTCATTTTTCTTTATATAACCTTTAGCAGCCTATGTGGATAGAAGCAAGGTTCGCGATCATTGCTGGCCCATTTTTTTTTTGGTCGCAGAACATCAGTGTCTATCAGAATGTTATTTATTCATGTTTGCTGATCAAGAATGACCAGGAAAAAAATGACAGTTCATTATACTTGTTTGTGGACTGATGACACAAAAGGCCCTTATGGAATGGAGCTCTTAACGCTATTCTGCAAGGTCACTATGTGGATTAAGGCTTATTTTTGCAAGCCATTATTTTCTTCTGACAACTCAAAATCACTCACCTCTATTTTTCTGTACTCTGCTGCCATAATTTATTTGTATTTATCAGAGTTGAATAAAAGAGGAAGCATATTGCATTATCTTTGTCGGTTGTGGTCTTTCGGATGCTTTGAATGTAGCTGCAGGGCTCTCTCTCAACACTGACTTCAGTTTTCTATCTCACTTGGCTGAGGTTAATCTCTCTGGTGCTTCCTTTTCAAAAGCAGAGGGACTGCTTTCAAAATGAGACCAGAAAGGGCATTGTCCCAATGTTTTTCTCCCCATCTAGATGAGTATATTCATTTGTATGTGGAGCTGAAATGCATTCAGCGAATAAGGAAGATCCTATATAGAGGTGACTAACACAAATTTAGTTGATATGGGTAGATAGAGTGAAACTTTTCCTGCTGTTGGGCAAGTCTAAGACAAGGGGCCATAACCTTAAAACCAGAGCCAGGCCATTCAGGAGAGAGGTTAGGAAACACTTCTTCACGTGGTAGAAGTGTGGCACTCTCTCCCACAAAAAGCTGTCGATGCTCACTCAATTAATCATTTCAAATCTGAGAGTGATGGAGTTTTGCTACCCAAGGGTATAAAGCAGTGGTGGGCAAAATACAGCCCACCGGCTGTATCCAACCCACCAAGTCATTCTATCCGGCCCGCTGGACGGGACAGAAATAGAACGCAAGCCACATCTCGTGGGCCAGAGACAGACCCGAACTGAAGCCAGGAAAAACACACTAAAATACTTGATTCAAGTATAAATTCGCAAAAGCAATTCCCCCCCCCCACCCCCCGCCATCCCGATCTTAAAAGGATCCATTTCACAATTCTGGGCCCCAATGGCGGACGCCTGTATCCAGAATGCACTGCATACTCGAATATGCCCTATCATTTTAGAGTCGAGTCATGGCTGCTTATCTTTATGACGACTCTTTTTACCGAAGAGACCAGCACTGCATCTTTCCTCTCCCGATACCCAGAGTACGACGGCAGGTTGGTTCTCATCGCCGTCTTCGACATGAGAATGGATCCCGGAGTGCAAGGACTCTAGGTAATGGCACGCGATTATAGATACCGCGCAAGGTCTCATTGCTTCTAGAGCAGCGTGTTTAGTCTGCCATCATTTTTGTGTCAATATTGTTTCTGCCGTCATGGAGGGCTCTTCATTTCAATCTTGCTGTAGCTGGGGGGGACCGTGATGTGGGTTTATTTCTGCTCGCTGGGTCAGTGTTCATGCTAATTGGAACTTCTGTTGCGTCTAGACTGTGCTCAGGCTGGTAAAGGGTTTTGCGCACTGAATAATTTCAAGAATAACCTCGTACTGAGGTAGCCTTGAAATCAGGTAGCAAAATAAGGAACAATTGGATACCTGAATGGGGTACTGGAAATGACATGGCAAACGGCCAGCTGCAGAGTCAAACATGTAACCCCTGGATGTTTTCAAAGACAATGCAAATGTGGCTGGTTGGTTTCAAAAGCTCTTACTCAGGGGTGGCCAATTATTTGGGCTGGAGGGCCACTTAACAATACTGCACGCGCAGTATCTCTTCCAGCGACAGGAGCTGGTGAACGGCCTGCGCGGGACTTTGCGATTGGTGCGCGACCGCGTGATAATGCACCTTAGGGGCAACATTGGTGTGCACCCTCAACAGCTCGCCAAAACTTGTTAAATGGCCCCCCAGCCCAAATAATTCCCCAGCCCAAATAATTGCCCACCCCTGGTATAAAGGGATATGGAGCCAAGGCGGGTGGATGGAGTTAAGATACAGATCAGCCATGAATGGAACTGGTTCGAGGGATTGAATGGCTTCCTCCTGTTCCTGTGTTCCAATCAGAGAGACTAGTTAAACGGCCAGGAATGACTGGTGAGATCCTGTACTGTTTTTGGTGAATAGAAAGAAAAAAAGAAAGACTTGCATTTATATAGTGCCTTTCATGACCACCGGACATCCCAAAGCGCTTTACAGCCAATGAAGTACTTTTTGAAGTTGTAATGTAGGAAACGTGGCAGCCAGTTTGCGCACAGCATGCTCCCATAATGACCAGATAATCTCCTTTAGTGATGTTGATCGAGGGATAAATATTGGCCAGGACACCGGGGAGAACTCCCCTGCTCTTCTTCAGAATAGTGCCATGGGATCTTTTACATCCACCTGAGAGGGCGGACGGGGCCTCAGTTTGACATCTAATCCGAAAGACAGCACCTCTGACAGTGTAGCACTCCCTCAGGACTACATTGGGAGTGTCAGCCTAGATTTTTGTGCTCGAGTCTCTGGACTGGGACTTGAACTCTCAACCTTCTGACTCAGAGGAGAAGGTGCCTACCCACTGAGCCATGGCTGGCTCAAATACCATAATGGTATTTGCCTTGCAGTCTACTATCCCAGATTACTTAACTTAAAATAATTTATCGACCCAGAGGGAGAAAGGGCCTCTGAAAGCAGCCTTTTGCATTAGACTTGAATATAAGTATCTAAAACCAGCTCAAAAAGCAACAACTTAATCCCTGCAAAGAGTGGAAAACTCCATTGAAGAATCGTCCTGTTGTGCATCATAACGATCAGCAAAGAGCTGTAATGTCAAAGAGAAGACTTTGAAAAAATAAGTTACCCGGGAATTCCTTATTCAAGATTTAGAACAGTCACTGATCCTATTTGTTTTGAGTGAAAAGAAAGAAAGACTTGCATTTACCGCCTTTCACAACCTCAGCAATGTGAAAATAACCAGATAATCTGTTTTAGTGATGTTGATTGAGGGATAAATATTGTCCAGGACACTGTGGATAACTCCCCTGCCCTCAAAGAAGTAGTCCCATGGGATCTTTTACGTCCAACTGAGAGGGCGGGCAGGGCCTTGTTTTAATGCCTCATCCAAAAGACGGCACCTCCGACAGGGCAGGACTTCCCTCAGTTCCCTCAGTGTTACTTGAGTGGGACTTGAACCCACAGCCTGACACAGAGGCGAGAGTGGTACCACAGAGCCACGGCTGATACTTAGATGCTTTGATTTTGCATGTATAGTCATTGAATGTAGAATATAGAATAGAAGGGTGATGATAGCCGATTGTAATTGGCTCATTCACGAGTGTTCTGGCAGGAAGTGGGATGGTAACAAACACAAGAGAAGTACAGAAGGCATTTAATCCTCCGAAGAATTAGAAATGGGATAATTTGCATGTTATGAAGCCTGGTTTTATCATTCAAGTTGACTTGTCCGGGTAGATCTCCATTTCAAACATATGCAACAAACGGCATGTTGCTGCTGCCAACACAGCAGAACTTTGCCATTGACAGTGAAGATTAATGAAGCATCCTGTTTTAATTGATGGCGTGCTTTCCTCAGTCTTTTATCTGTTGGCTGGTTTCATGATGGCAGAATCACCAGCAGGTGGATTTGCTCTGGGATTCTATTTAGTAAATACTCAAATTTGTTTTATGAGATTGCCAAGACTTTATTGTTCAAAAGTCTTACTTCTTTTACTCTCTACTGTAGCATTGAAAACTGAAATCACATAGTTAGGAAAGGATAAAATTGGAAAAGAGTATTACCAATGTTGCCTGGATTTTAAATAGTATTCCTTGCTTCATTAGTCCATTAAAAAGCACAGAATACACCTGCCAGGTAAAAAGTAAAATTGTACCTGCCAAAAATATTTTGAAGTGATATAAAGCAGCATGTAACTTGATCTTTTCCATGTTATGAAGGCTCTTAGCTGGCGCTTAAAAGGTGAAATATATTTTCGTAGATGCATAATTACTTAGGAATTTTAATATGTTTGGGTAGACGAACTGCCACCCCGTGCAATTTAAGTGGCAGATTTGCATTTTCCTTTTTGAATGTCTCAGAACGTGACGATGTGGTTTATTTTAATACGTACCGCAAGCAATTGCAAAAATCTCATTGGAGAAACCTGATAAAAATTCCACACTTGTACAGTTGATATAGTTTCAAGTAGCTTAAGCATTAATAGGAAGTCAATTAGATACACTGCTCATCATGTTGAAACTAGTGACCACTGTGGCAAAATTATGAAGGACAGCAGTGCACAGAGGAGCTATGTGTTCTGAAGAGTGCATTGCGCTGAAGACATTGTTGGATTGTTAATGCTCATTACAGTGGGAATCTTTCGTTGAAGGTGGTGCAGTAAAGATGTCAATAGAATTAATAGCTATCAAGGGGTCATAATGTGCGCAGAAGAAGAGGTTGAAGGTAAAAGGAATACACTGACTCATTTAATCTGTTTCTCTGGTGAATATCTACTTCCCCCCGCCCCACCCTCTTTTTTTAATCTGCCAATTTTCTCCCCACCACTCCTGAAGGAATTGAGTCCTTGGTTCATTGGTGTTGGCAAGTTTTTCAACCTTAAGGCATGAGTGAGATTTTGTCCTCGCCTGATAACCACATCTCCAGCAGGGGGACTTGGCTAGCAATCAGGAGCAGGAACCCTGGCGAATTTTCCCGACCCTACCTTAACATGTGATCCATAGGAGATGCCTGACCAGAGTACAGTTGTATGATTTGTCTTTTTCTTCATGTAGGATCTGTACTCAATTGTTTGTCATTCAGTCGTTAAGGGCAGTTGCACTTGTCTGCCTGACTGCTCACAGGAACACCACCGAACAGTGGAGATCTGCAACAGAAGGAATAGTTTTCCTAGCCAGCGAATACTGTAGCTGTTGAGCGTAATTGTGTGCAAGCCACAAGATGGAAAATGGGTTTCAAATTGTGCAGAAAAGTAAATACGTTGGAATATCCCTGAATAAAATGCTAACCAGCTGCGCAAAATCTCCCAAATACCCACCCTCAAACTGAAAAGAAAATGCATAACTTCCAAAATGTCACTCTTTGAAGAACTTATTTTTGTTGGCGATCAGAAGATGGTCTTTCAATCCAAAAGACTTTCAATTATTTGTTTTTCTACTTTACTGATTTGAAAAGGCATATTCATGCTGCTCTGTAATTGGACACTAGAAGTTACCTAAGAATGGATGTCCCCTCCCTCCTTGTGGACAGATACCTAGGCTTTGGTCTGCACCTCATCCAACATTTGGAATCTGTGGAGCATTAGAGCCATGGGCATAAGCCCTATCACAGTGTCACGGTGACTGGGTGTTGTGCACCAGTGTGCTTCACCCTTGATCTTTCTGACTTTTTTAAATGTAGAAATTTGACATGAATTAGTTGAATCCCGAGGGATTTGTCATTCAGAAATTCTTTTCAGCGTGGCTTTGCTCCTTATCTCTGCAGTCTTCTCCAGCCTTGTAACCCTCCTGTGTCCTGGAATATCTGAAAACGGTTAAAAGCCTTCTGGAAGGAATTAGATCAATGGTTACTGGTTTGAATATTTAGCCATTAACTAAGGCTTTATAGGATTGAGGCCTGTTCATCCAGAAGGTGTAGCTTAAATAAAATAGTTAATTGGTTAACTGGCTGTCTGCCGAGTGAGAACTTTAACTTGTATTTAACAGCTGTCTAGCAACCAGCTAGTGACCATCTTCCTTCAGGGAAGTTAAGCAAGATTTCTTTGGAGGTTGAGATGGCTCCAATGTAATATGCCTGTTGAAGGAAGTATGGAGCCAAATCAACCCTCTCTGCCAGACTCAGTAATCTAATGCCTGGGCCAGGTAGCCCACAGACCACATGCTGATGGAGCCGTGGTGTATTTCTGGCATTTTCTGTTTGGATATTTAATAAAATTGGACATCTGTATGCTATCAAGTATTCCAGGGCACTGTAGCTGATTGACCAGCCAGCCTGGCTCATTAGTGGAACCTGGAGAGCATTCGGCAACAGGAATTCTTCCTATTTAGTTCCCGGTAACCCTGAAAACCCTTAATGAGAAGGGTGATCCTGGCTGAAAAAGCTTACAAATGCTCTGCGCTTGCAGGCTGCGAGGTTTTATCTGGTCAAACTCCGGGAGCCACTGTAGGTCAGCGAGCATAGAGGTGATGGGTGAATGGGACTTGGTGCAAGTTAGGATATGGGCAGCAGAGTTTTGGATGAGCTCAAGTTTGTGGAGGGTGGAAGTTGGGAGGCTGGCCAGGAGAGCGTTGGAATAATACAATGACATTTGCATAGCTAAGTGTCAAGGGAAGGGCAGCTGGAAGAGAATAAGGCCATTTCATCTTTATCTCTGATACTCTGCTGCCATCGGGTCTGAACATTGACTTTAGCAACATCAGTCCTTAGCTGCCTCCCCCAATTCCTTCCTCACTGCTCTGATCCCATCTTTTATTTAATTTCTGTCCATGTTGGAGCTATTTTGCTCTCCATTTATGTTTACCTTTCCTACTCCTTTCCTCCTTACCAAGATGTTTCACACTCCTGTTCTTTTTGCTGCATAACCAAAATTAACTTTGTGTAACATCCCCCCCCCCAAAATTTCTAACTTATTTCCAGCTTTTGCAAAAACCCATTCTCAGAATATTCTCTGTCTTGGCTCAATTGGTAGCACACTCGACCTCTTTGACCAGGTTTTTGGTCATCTGTTCTAATATCTCTTTATGTGGCTCGGTGTCAACTTTTCTCAAAAAAGCTCCTGTGAAGCTCCTTGGGACGTCTTACTATGTTAAAGGCACTATATAAATGCAACTTGTTGTTGTTGAAGGGTAACCTATGCAACACTTCCCATATACATGTACTTCTTCCCACACCATTGTCCAGGAACCCAAACACTCATTCTGTGTATATCATCAATATACATGTATTTCTTCCAATTGGTGTACTATATCCGCTGCTCACACTGTAGTCTTTTGTACATTACAAAGGCCAAATGCAGATTGGCTTTTTCAAACATCTCAATTCTGTCTACAAATGTGACCCTAATCTTTTTGTGACTCACTACTTTATCTCCTCTCACATTATTTTTCCATCTTTGGCCTCCTATATTGTTCCAACCAAGCTTTACACAAATTTCAGGAACCATACCTCACCTTTTTTCCTGGGCACTCTGCAGGTCTAAACACTGACTTTAGCAACTTTGGCCCTTAGCTGTCTCCCACATTTCTTTTTCTGTTTCTCCCATGCCATATTTTAGCATTCCTTTCTGGTTTGAAGCTATTTTCGCCCTGCCTCTTTTTTTTAAGTCGTCATTGCGCTGTCATACTGAAGCCTTTCACACTTATGTTACCTTTGTGCCTTTTCATTGCCCGACTCTCATGATCTTTGTATGTCGCCTAGCAGTTCTTCACTTCTTCTAAAGGAAAGCCCTTTATCTGCCACTTGAGTCGGTATGCCCAATCTTGACCTTTATCTGTTACTCTTTCTTAACCCTCTTTATTCAGTCCTATCTTCCAGTTTTTGTTTTTGATGGAGAGTCTGTACCTGAAATGCTAACTGAAGGGAATCAAAGGATGTGGGGATAGGGCGGGAAAGTGGAGTTGAGGTAGAAGATCAGGCATGATCTTATTGAATGGCAGGGCAGGCTCGAAGGGCCGTTTGGCCTACTCCTGCTCCTATTTCTTATGTTCTAACATTTCAGATACCAACAAACCTGCTGCCAAGTTCTCACATTTGCTTTTTTTAATTACATAGTTCTAACAATTTTTTTTCTTACCTTTAATTTTTTTTCTGTTCACATTGAGCCTTTCTCTCGCCTAGTCATTGAAGCACGTGTCCACTGTGGCAAGCTTTATGTGAGGAAGGTGGGTTGATTCTACTTTGCCTCAACTTGGTTGGGGGGAAAACTCAGCTCCAAAGAACTGCATGCAGAAGCACAATAAGGACACCTATGTGATTTTACTTTCCAATTGCTGACTGCAAATGTGCAGAGGGTTTCAGAAATGGACCCCACTGCAACTGTTTACTCTCTCTCTGAATATGGATGAGGTGTTTTTTTCTGCAAGGGAGTTTGGAAATTTGAGGAAGCTGCCTGAAAGGTGATGTCCAAACTATTGCTTAAAATGGAATGTTGAACAGCAGAGTCTTTTGTAATAAATAATTGCACTCTACCATTCTTAGAACTGTGGCAAGATCACAGGGGGAACAGAAGGAACAAAATCATTTTGCTTTTGCTCAGGCTTCATTCCCCAAATGTTTTTTTGGCGAAGTGATAATTTTATTCAAAATGTTCTTTCAAATCTTGTGAATGAATTTATTTTATGAGAAAAACAGTACAATAGTGAAAGCCGTAGATTGCCAAGATATAGCATGTTGTAGGAATTGTCGAATTCCTAACCAATAACTGAGGTCGACTCAGGAGATCAATCAAACAGGTCTTTAATGCAAGACCAAACGAGTTCAAACAGTTTGTTGAGATCGATACAGGAGAACCACGAAAACAGGTCTTAACAAGATGGAGATTCCACGAGGACTGCCCGGACAGTCACGTGGTTTGCGACGTGACGTCATCGCGTTTGCCCGCGTTTTCCTGCGCTGTTAAAGGGGCCATGCCCTGTACATACAAACACTATATACAAAACACAGTAATGTCTAACACAATGGTACAGGCTTAAGCTGGCGTTAGAACATCATTAAAGGGAATTATGTACAGTTGCTCAGAGTCATTCAGTGGCTCCGTCACAATGTAAGATATATGGGGAAAGGGCAGGGGAGTGGGACTAATTGGATAGCTCTTTCAAAGAGCCGGCACTGGCGCGATGGGACGAATGGCCTCCTTCAGTGCGGTCTCATTCTATGATTCTATAGGTTCCTGTTTATAGCTGGGCATATCAAGGGAAGCAACCAAGCCACAGTGAAGTACTTCCCCAGCAGTATTCCTCATCATGGCCAGGTTAACAGTGGTATTGCGAGATACCAAATATTCAGAGCAGGGAGAACATAGAAGAGAGAAAAATAGTGCATTATTTCATTGAATAACACAGAACATACAGCACAGAAATAGGCCATTTGGCCCAACTAGTCCATCCCCCTTTATAGCAAGGGGGATGGAGTATAAAAGTAGGGAAGTCTTGCTACAACTGGTGAGACCACACGTGGAGTACTGCGTACAGTTTTGGTCTCCTTATTTAAGGAAGAATATACTTGCATTGGAGGCAGTTCAGAGAAGGTTCACTAGGTTGATTCCTGAGTTGAAGGGGTTGGCTTATGAGAAAAGGTTGAGTAGGTTGGGCCTATACTCATTGGAGTTTAGAAGAATGAGGTGTGATCTTATTGAAACATATAAATTCTGAGGGGGCTTGACAGGGTTGTAGCAGCCACGATCTTATTGAATGGCGGAGCAGGCTCGAGAGGCCGAATGGTGGTCTACTGCTTCTATTTCTTATGTTCTTATGTTAGTCTGTGCTGGTGTTTATACTCCACACGAGTCTCTTCCCTTTCCATCTGCCTCATCGCTGCCTTTCAGCATATCTTTCTATTCCCTTTTCTCTGTGTATTCATCTACTTTCCTTTTGAAAGCACCTAAGCTATTTGCCTCAACCACTTCCTGTGATGGCGAGTTCCGCATTCTAACAACTCTCTGAGTAAAGAAATTTCTCCTTATTTCCTCATTGGATTTACTAGTAACTATCTTCTATTCATGGTCCCTAGTTTTGGATTCTCCCACAAGTGGAAACATTCTCTCCCCATCTACCCTGTCCAACCCATTCATAATTTTAAAGACCTCGCCTCTAAGCCTTCTCTTTTCAAAAGGAAAATGCCCCAACTTGTTCAGTCTTTCCAGATAGCTGTAATCTCTCAGTTCTGGTACCATCCTTGTAACTCTTTTTTGCACTTTCTCCTGTGCTTCTATGTCCTTTTTATAGTATGGAGACCAGAACTGTGCACAGGACTCCTTAAGTGCAGCCTGACCAGGGTCCTATAAAAGTTTAACATAATTTCACTATTTTCGAATGATTTTTTTTAAAAAAAGGTGCAGTGAACCTACTCTGTCAGGTTGTCATTGGGAAACCTTGCAGAAATCACGAGATGGTGCTTCTTGCAGGTTGTAAATTGTCGGAAGAATCATAAACTATATGCCTCACATCAAGTCCTGCTGTATCAAAGATTGTTTTAACAAGAGACGACTGTGCCTAAGGCTGGCAGCGAGATGTATTTGCTGTTTCATTGTCCCATTGAGAATGATGTGAAACTCATCCTGCCTTGGGGCAAGATGCAGTTCTTCTGCCCTCTTGTGCTTCCATTGTTTGTCAGTGAGAACATGATAATTCAGTCCAGCGTGTTGGGTGCCACAAAATGGTTAACATGGTGCCTTAGGAAAGAAAGAACTTGCATTTTATATCGTGCCTTTCATGACCTCGGGACGTCCCAAACCGCTTTACAGCAAATGAAGTACTTTTTGAAGTGTCGTCAGTGTTGTAATGTAGAGTCCTGGAGGGAATGATACCACATTTCTCCATGATGGTTTCGCTCGATACATGTATTTATTATAAAATAAGGTGGAGTCATGGTTTCTGGGAGAAATTTTTTTTTTCCCCCCCATTCCTGTTCGTAGAAGCTCATAGAATGATACAGAAGGAGATCATTCAGCCCATTGTGCCTGTGCCAGCTCTTTGAAAGAGCTATTTCCCTTTATCCTTTTTTTTGTGAGGCGTGGATCTAATGGTTATGGCTCCACAAGCACCAGTGGCCTTCCGCTACCTTGATTTATGCGGCCATTCTTTATGTACTAACTTGGACTGTGAACGTTAACAGGCCATCAGCTTTAGGGGTTGTTGTACCAGAGTGTGATCTTGTCCTCTCATTCTTATGTTTGCCGCAGGGATTACTGGACAGTGAATGTGAGTGGGATTTTATTACTTCTCTCCCTTCTGAATGAGGGATTGCTGAGGTCATAGCATCCCCATTGCCACCTTTGTGAGATTAGTGAATTCAGCACAGACCGAGGATTGTTTCCTGCTGATTAGGGGAGGAAAAAGCACCATTGACATCTGACGCTTTAGAAATCAGGTGATTGTTTAAAATTCACGAAAGTTGTCTTTTTTTCTATACTGCATTCTTTAAGTGTATAGTCACTGGAATTGCTTTGATTTACATAATTTACATACTGGATTAAATGAGAATTAACAGTCCTAATCATGCTCTTAAGATTGGGCAAAGATTTGCAGGGCTATGGGGAAAGAGCAGGGGAGTGGGACTAATTGGAGAGCTCTTTCAAAGAGCTGGCACAGGCATGATGGGCCGAATGGCCTCCTTCTGTGCTGTAAGATTCTATGGTTCTATGATTTCCATTTATTATGCAGCACATTAATTTACTGAAGAAGCATTTTCATAATGGTCCATGATGGGAGAGTTCTGGTTTTGAAAACCTGTTAAGTGTGTCAGAGCACTTGAACAAGATGCTTATTGCACCTCTTCCTTTTGCCGAATGTTGCTGCAATGTCACTAAGCACAGCCGCCCTGAAAATAAATGTTTAAAGACCTGACTTCGTAATATTGCGGGGGGGAAGAAACATTCCATGAGAAGTAGATCTTGAAAGCGAACGCTTTGCAGATCTTAGTAATGGCTAGTTTAGAAACCTGACTGCTTACACTGTGACACAGGCATGACTTTTAAAAAGCAGTGTAAGCTATCACAGCTTTGGTGGTGTATACAGGCCCAATTCATCACTATACAGTTGCCCCTTGTTCTCTGCACTTACATACCACCCAAGAGATTTATAGCCATTCTACTTCCTTTGCAGCCGCATAAAGTGAAAGCTGTTCTTTGATTTTTTTTCACCTGAGTGGGAAAAGTTGCTATTTAATTTTTTTTCCCATGGTATGGTAAAAAGAGTTTGCGATGTTAATTTCTCTGAGCAATAAATCCAGACCGACGCCCAGGAATAACTTTAGCTAACTTTATGCAGAATAGTGACCAGACTCAAGTTAGCTTGTCTTACGGCTGCACACGTCTCCAGTTGTTGGCAAGTGTCTGACCTTAGCCTCTATTGGTTATTTTTCCTTAGCATCTGAATAGCCATTTTGTTTAAAATTACAGTAAAGGCTTTTTTTTAATTGATATTGCAAAATACATGCGGTCGGTCACTTCGTACAAGTTCCATAGTTCTGCCTCCATCCAGTTTTGTTCTGGGCAAAAGGTGGCAACACCAACAAATGCTTTACTTTCAGAACATTTATATTCGTGTTTTTCACATGGCCAGTCAGGTGTTAGGCATGAATCCTGCATTAATGATGCATTTCTGGTGATTGCCAGAGGTAACATAATATATATGTTTAATAATGCCTCTGGCAATCACCACAGAAGCATTATTAAAGTGACAGTAAAGCATTTGTTGGGGTTGCCACCAATGCTCTCTCTAATTGTTTTTGGCATCTCATGTCCCCTTTAAGGGGCTGCCCGGACCATTCTTAGTACTGCGCATGTGTGGTTTTTTCATTCACAGGCTGGCAAGTTGGCTGCGCGGGATCACATTGGTTCCCAACACGTTCTCCCTCAGGTGCAGGGTGTGTGGCTGCGCATCAATCGGGAGGTCCCGCTCAGGCTGCTCACCAGCTGTTGTGCGGCCGCGCCGCAAATTTAAAGGGACTGCGCACGAAAAAAAAATTAGAAGCAACATTGGTTGCCATCTTTTGTCCCAAACAAAACTGGATGGGGGCAGGACTATGTAACTTCTACAAAGTGGTTCTGACCGCATGTGTGAGTAACGTGAAACAGGCCCATTTGTGCACGGACATTGCAGCCTTTTCCAAGAAAAGAAATAATCATAAATGGGACTTTGTTTGGATTTTGCTTAGCAGATGACTGAGCAACTACCCCACAAAGCTGGTAGGGTGGTCACCCTCGCTGCCAGGCTATCATGTAAATGCAGCACAAGCTTTGTTGATCTGAAAACACTTGGACTCCACGTATCAAGAGTTATCAAAAAAAACTCTCGGATATTTTGTGTTAATATAGTATCCGATTTTAAAATTCTCATTCTTGATTTCAAATCCCTCCATGGTCTTGCCCCCTCCCTATCCCTGTAATCTCCTCCAGCCCTACAACCCTCCAAGATCTCTGGCCTCTTGCACATCCCCGATTTTAATCGCTCCACCATCGGCAGCCATCGCTCCAGCTTCCTGGGCCCGAAGCTCTGGAATTCCCTCCCTAAACCTCTCCGCCTCTCTACCTCTCCTCCTGTAAGACGCTTCTCAAAACCCACCTCTTTGACCAAGCTTTTGCTCACCTGTCCTAATATCTGCTTATGTGGCTGGGTGCCAAATTTTGTTTGATAATCGCTCCTATGAAGCACCTCAGGACGTTTTACTAGGTTAAAGGTGCTGTATAAATGCAAGTTGTTGTTGTTCTGGTTCTGTCATAATTGCAGCAGAAGCCTGAATTCAAGAAAGCTATTCTAACTCCACATAACTATAGACAAGAAAACTATATTTCCAAAAATAAGCAACAATACTGAATGAAGAAAGCATGGAATCTGATCTGTAGAAAATGTTCCATGTTCAAAACAGCACACCACCTTCTCTCAGGATCTGTTGCCTCACATCGCCACTCTCCAAGCTGATAATATCGGGCCTTTCCTTTGATGCGGAGGATGACTGCAGAACTGGTCAAATAATAGCGCGCATCAACTCAACTCCTGATTAAAGTGGCAAAGCTAAGTGGCTAACTCACTTCTCAAGCACCTGACAAGGCAGGAACAGGACTGAGCTGCCTTGGACTGAGAGCACCCTTAGAATTGCAGAACTTGTGAAGATTCCCGTGAGCTTTGCAGTCAAATCTGAACGTAGTTTCTGGGGAAACAAGTTGCGCTGTTTCCAACTAGAGTCTGGACCTTGCTGTAACCACCGACTACATTGTGATTATTCAAATCCTGTGTGTGTGCCTGGGATTTCAAATAGGTAAACTTGCGGGCGAGACCAGAACTAGGGGCCATAAATATAAGATGGTCACTAATAAATCCAATAGGAAATTCAGGAGAAATGTCTTTACCCAGAGAGTGGTGAGAATGTGGAACTCGCTACCAGAAGGAGTGGTTGAGGTGAATAGTATAGATGCATTTAGGGGGAAGCTAGATAAGCACATGAGGGAGAAAGGAATAGAAGGATACGTTGATGGGGTTAGGTGAAGTAGGGTGGGAGGAGGCTCGTGTGGAGCGGTAACACCAGCATGAACCTGTTGGGTCGAATGAGAATCATGGAAATTTACAGCACGGAAGAAGGCCATTTCGGCCCATCGTGTCCGTGCCGGCCGACAAAGAGCGATCCAGCCTAATCCCACTTTTCAGCTCTTAGTCCGTAGCCCTGTAAGTTTTGGCACTTCAAGTGCACATCCAAGCATTTTTTTAATGTAATGAGGGTTTCTGCCTCTGCCACCCTTTCAGCAGTGAGTTCCAGACCCCCACCATCCTCTGGGTGTAGAAATTTCTTTGAATTGCCTGTTTCTGTGCTGTAAATACTTAAAAAATTCGGGAGTCTCTGTACTGAACAGCAAGTCGGGATCTCCTAAGGTGAAGTGTGGCCGATAAAACAAGAAAAAACACTCAATAAAACCAAACTCTCTCTGTCAGTTTTATAAATTACATAGAAAAAACTGATGCTCTAGCCAAAAAAAAGGCCGGTTGGCAACCATACTATCAGGACACAACGAATACAGCGCGGACCTTTGAATTCACATCGCAATAACCAGAAAAAACTTTTCTAAAGAAACATCATAATTTTACAGCTGGAAAGTTTGTGTTTATTTAAAAATTAGGATCTATTCTATAAAACCTGTTATGGTGTTTGGTAGCAATTTGCCTTGAAGTGTTAATTTTTAGTCAATTGAAAGCAAAATGGCTGTAAAGCGCTTTGGGGCGTCTGAGGTTGTGAAAGGCGCTATATAAATGTTAGTATTCCTTTATTCTTCCTTTCAAACAAATACTGAAGGATTCCCCCTCCCTCTTCCCTTCCCCCCCCCCCCCCCCCCTCTCCCAATGGCTTGACGACGGCTTATCCAGTGAGTAGGTGAGCCATTCAGACATGGAAAGTCTCCAGTTCCATCCCTGGCCTTTGCTGAGCTAATTGACCTCACCAAGGACAGCAGCAGTGGCAGTACAATTGGCCTCTGCTCTCTCCCCAGGATAGGGAGAGATAAGTCAGCCAGTGTTCCTGTTCTGATTGCCATCCAGTAACACCCTGCTGGAAAAGCATGTTGGATGAGGACGGGGTGAGTGAGGTTTGGCTTTGATAAACCTAGCAGCTGAAAGAACTGCTGACTCTCGCTTACATACGAATACTGGGCATATGGAAGAGGTAGAGGAGGTTGATCCTCGCCAGGGACTTGTACTCCAGTAAGGCATTGACGCTTTTAGTGGTGGTGTGGGGGTTGGGGAGCGGTGATTGCAGGAGAGGCAACTGACGAGAAAGGTAATAAGGGTTGATTGGCAAAGAGAAAGACATTTTGGATGTGAGCTTTTATTAGATCTATTAATAAAGGCTCACTACTGTGGGGAGACCAGAACTAGGGGTCATAAAAATAAGATAGTCACTAATAAATCCAATAGGGAATTCCAGAAGAACTTCTTGACCCAGAGGGTGTTGAGAATGTGGAATTTGCCAGCACAAGGAGTTGAGGCGAATAGCATAGGTGCATTAAAGGGGAAGCTAGATAAGCACACGAGGGAGAAGGGAATAGAAGGCTATGCTGATAGAGCGAGAGGAAGTAGGGATGGGAGGAGGCACGTGTGGAGCAAAAACGTCGGCATAGACCAGTTGGGCTGAATGGCCTGTTTGATTGCTGTAAATTCTGTGTGATTCTATGTAATGCTGTTGATTAATCTGGCTAATTCAGTTTTATAATCTATATGAGAAATTAACCAATTGTTTTTGTAGATGTTCTCCAACAGATGTATACGCATTCTTATATTCTAACTGTGGAGGTACAGTGACGATATTGCTTGGGCAGCAATAAAACAAGGCCTGTAAAGCAATTTGTGCCGACTAGTTGAAAGACTGCCGGATTTTTTTTTCAGTGCATTCAGTCATTTGTTCGAAACTCACTGAATCCTTGGAGAGACAAAAACAGTGAAAACACTCATTTGGATTTCATCTTGTGGCTCCGCTAGGTCTAACTGGATTTCATAAATTCACAGCCCCCACCTTGGGGAGCGTGGCCTGGTGATAGTATTACCGAGTTGTGCTGTGTATTACAGTGCTGTCGTTGAGCTGCTCAGTATATTACTTTGAGAATTGGAATGGCCCTAGGGTACTAAAACTGATTATGAGAAAAAAAAAATCTTGGCTTGATGAGACGAGCAGACTATGTGAAGGGAAAGATAGTGATGTGTCCTCGCTACAGATGGGATTCGGTTGGAGAAAGTAACTTTTCATTCATTTAGAGGACACCTGCACAGTACAAATTTGCTCTTCATTGATTCAAATTGAATAGAAAAGAGGTTTTTTTTTTGCTATTGTGGGGAATGCTCGATTAGTGGTTCTGTCCTTTTGAGTGACTGGGACATTTTCCAGCTCTAAATATTTTATTATTCAGAAAAATAGTGCGGTGTGCATTTTATTCCACAGTGATTTAAAAGTAGCAGAGTAATGAGCAGTGTAGGAAAGTCTTACTCGTGAGCAGGATAAACTATGGGCCAGATTTTGCATCTCGCGGCCTGCCCTGTTAGTTAGACTTGTTCGTGCACGTTTAGGTTTTCAAATTTTTTGCCCCAAATGTTGCTGAAAGTGCAAGCTGATAACGGCACAGCGAAGGCATCAGGGTATCTGGGACCTTGGTGAACAATGGGACAAACAGGGTATCTCCTTAACCAACGAGATTGAAGGATTGAGAAATAAACAGAGAAAGGACTGAGAAGGAGAGTGAATTAGAGTGGGTAAATTCAATATTAACTCAGGTACAGAAAGAGAAATAGAGAGGGAAAGAAAGATTGGATTAAGAGAGAGCGATAGGAAAAAAAGTGACAGGAAAAGTAAGAAAAAAATTAAAATTTAAAATTTGTTATTTTTAAAATCTGAAACAATTCACAACCTGAAGGAATGGGACGCCACACTTATAATTGTTTGCCAATCAACCTCTTGCCTGGAAAGTAGTCATTAACAATTATCATGGTGTTAAAAGGGACTGAATAGCCTCCCCCTGCTGTAAGCCTTTATGATTTTCTGGGGTGTGCTTCAACTGAATTAGCGCCCTTGCAGAGATTGTAAGTAAGAAAGTTATCTTTTTAATGGATTTGATTGACATTAATGAGTTCAGTGAAACTATTACAATATTTGTCCAGTAATTATCTGAATGATTTGTAGTTTTAGGTGTCATAATTTGATATTCTACAAATGGAAAATAATTTTTCGTTTTCCCATTTACATTAGGAAACAACTGGCTTTGGTGCATTTCATAACAAAGGACCTCCAATAACAGGTCCTAAATCCCTGGGACAAGAAAATAACTAAGTGTCAAGTCCATTTTGGTAAATCAGCTGTGGCTCAGTGGGTAGCACTCTTGCCTCTTAGTCAGATGTTTGTGGGTTCAAGTCCCACTCCAGGGACTTGAGCACCAAAATCTACACTGACACTCCAGTACACTACTGGGGGAATGCTGCACTGTGGGAGGTGCCGTCTTTTGGATGAGACATTAAACTGAGGCCCTGTCTGTGGATGTAAAAGACCCCATGGCACTATTTTGAAGAAGAGCAGGAAAGTTCTCCCCAGTGTCCTTGCCAATATTTATCCTTCAACCAACAAAAAACAGATTATCTGGTCATTATCACATTGTTTGTGGGAGTTTGCTGTGCCAAATTGGCGCTGCATTTCCTACATTACAACAGTGACTACACTTCAAAAGTACTTAATTGGCTGTAAAGCACTTTGGGATGTCCTGAAGTCGTGAAAGGCGCGATATAAATGCAAGTGTTTCTTTTAAAACACGTTATGGCTATATTTATATTATGTTGCAAACCATATTCTTTGGCTCACTCTGCTTCTGAATAATTAGGATAGTTATGCTGGTCTTAAATTTATAATAAGTTAGCTGAAATTGTTAATGGTTCTCTCTCCAAGGGTACTGTCCCCCTCTCCTCCAAATCTGCCATTATCACACCTCTCCTCAAAAAACCAACCCATAACCCCTCCTTTCTTGCAAACTACCCTTTCTTGCAAACTACCGCCCCATCTCCAACCTCCCTTTCCCCTTCAAAGTCCTTGAACATGTTGTCACCTCCCAAATCCGTGCCCATCTTTCCTAGAAATCCGTGTTTTAATCCCTCCAATCAGGTTTCCGCCCCTGCCACAGTACGGAAACGGCGCTCGTCAAAGTCACAAATGACATCCTTCATGACTGTGACAAAGGTAAACTATCCCTCCTCATCCTTCTTGACTTGTCTGCAGCCTTTGACACGATTGACCACTCCATCCTTCTCCAATGCCTCTCTACCGTCGCCCAGCTGGGTGGGACTGCACTCGCCTGGTTCCATTCTTATCTACCTAATCGTAGCCAGAGAATCACCTGCAATGGCTTCTCTTCCCGCTCCCGCGTCGTTACCTCTGGTGTCCCCCAAGGATCTATCCTTGGCCCCCTTCTATTTCTCATCTATCTGCTGCCCCATCAGTGACATCATCCGAAAACACAGCGTCAGTTTCCATATGTACACCGACGACACCCAGCTCTACCTCACCACCACTTCTCTCGACCCCTTCACAGTCTCTAAATTGTCAGACTGCTTGTCCAACATCCAGTACTAGATGAGAAGAAATTTTCTCCAATTAAATATTGGGACGACCGAAGCCATTGTCTTCGCTCCGTTCCCTAGCCACGGACTCCATCCCTCTCCCTAACGTGTCTGAGGCTGAACCAGACTGTTCGTAACCTCAGTGTCATATTTAACTCTGAAATGAGCTTCCGACCACACATCCGCAGCATAACTAAGACCGGCTATTTCCACCTCCGTAACATCGCCCATCTGCTGCTGAAACCCTCATCCATGACTTTGTTACCTCTGGACTTGACTATTCAAATGCACTCCTGGCTGGCCTCCCACGTTCTACCCTACGTAAATTTAAGGTCATCCAAAACTCAACTGCCCGTGTCCTAACTCGCACCAAGTCCAGTTCACCCATCACCCTGTGCTCGCTAACCTGCATTGGCTCCCGGTTAAGCAACGCCTCGATTTTAAAATTCTCATCCTTGTTTTCAAATCCCTCCATGGCCTCACCCCTCCCTATCTCTGTAATCTCCTCCAGCCCCACAACCCCCCCGAGATATCTGCGTTCCTCTAATTCTGCCCTCTTGAGCATCCCTGATTTTAATCGCTCAACCTTTAGCTGCCTAGGCCCTAGGCTTTGGAATTCACTCCCTAAACCTCTCCGCCTCTCTACCTGTCTTTCATCCTTTAAGACGCTCCTTAAAACCGACCTGTTTGACCAAGCTTTTGGTCATCGGCCCTAATTTCTCCTTATGTGGCTTGGTGTCAAATTTTTTGTCTTCTCACACTCCTGTGGAGCGCCTTGGGATGTTTTACTTTGTTAAAGGCGCTATATAAATACAAGTTAGGGATCAAAAAGGAGACCTCGCATGGAGGCAGAGGATATGGCTGAGGTGCTAAATGAGTACTTTCCCTCTGTCTTCACCAAGGAAGAAGATACTGCCATAGACATAGTGAAGGAGGAGGAGAAGAGATACTGGATGGGATAAAAATTGGTAGAGGAGGTACTAGAAAGGCTGGCTGTACTGAAAGTAGATAAGTCACCAAGACCAGATCGGATGCATCCTGGGACGTTGAGGGAAGTGAAGGAAGAAATTGCTGAGGTACTGGCCATAATCTTCCAATCCTCCTTAAAAATGGGGGTGGTGCCAGAGGACTGGAGAATTGCAAATGTTACACCCTTGTTCAAAAAAGGATGTAAAGATAAACCCAGCAACTACAGGCCAGTCAGTTTAACCTCGGTAGTGGGGAAGCTTTTCGAAACAATAATCAGCGACAAAATTAACAGTCACTTGGACAAGTGTGAATTAATTGAGGAAAGCCAGCACGGATTTGTTAAAGTTAAATCGTGTTTAACCAACTTGATCGAGTTTTTTGATGAGGGCAATGCAGTTGACGTGGCGTACATGGATTTCCAAAAGGCGTTCGACAAAGTGCCATATAATAGGCTTGCCAGCAAAGTTGATGCCCATGGAATAAAAGGGACAGTGGCAGCATGGATACAAAATTAGCTAAGTGACAGGAAACAGAGAGTAGTGGTGCACTGTTGTTTTTTGGACTGGAGGAAGGTATACAGTGGTGTTCCCCAGGGGTCGGTTCTGGGACCACTGCTTTTCTTGATATATATTAATGAAGTGGGTGTACAGGGCACAATTTCAAAATTTGTGGATGACACAAAACTTGGAAGTATAGTGAACAGTGAGGAGGATAGTGATAGACTTCAAGAAGACATAGACAGGTTGGTGGAATGGACGGACCTGTGGCAAATTAAATTTAACACAGAAAAGTGCGAAGTGATACATTTTGGTAGAAAGAATGAAGAGAGGAAATATAAACTAAAGGATGCAATCCTAAAGGGGGTGCATGAACAGAGAGACCTGGGGGTATATGTGCACAAATCGTTCAAGGTGGCAGGGCAGGTTGAGAAAGTAGCTAAAAAAGCTTACAGGATCCTGGGCTTCATGAATACAGGTATAGAGTACAAAATCGTGGAAATTATGATGAACTTGTATGAAACAGTGGTTCGGCCTCAACTGGAGTAGTGTGTCCAATTCTGGGCACCGCACTTTAGGAAGGATGTGAAGGCCTAAGAGAGGGTGCAGAAAAGATTTACAAGAATGATTCCAGGGATGAGAGACTTCAATTACGTGGATAGACTGGAGAAGCTGGGGTTGTTCTCCTTAGAGCAGAGAAGATTGAGAGGAGATTTGATAGAGGTGTTCAAAATCATGAGGGGTCTGGATAGAGTAGATAGAGAGAAACTGTTCCCATTGGCAGAAGGGTTGCGAACCAGCGGACACAGATTTAAGTTGATTGGCAGAAGAACCAAAGGCGACATGAGGAAAAACCTTTTTATGCAGCGAGTGGTATGACCTGGAATGCACTGCCTGAAAGGGTGGCGGAGGCAGAATCAATCACGGCTTTCAAAAGGGAATTGGATAAGTACCTGAAGGAAAAAAATTTGCAGGGCTATGGGGAAAGGGCGGGGGAGCGGGACTAGCTGAAATGCTCTTGCAGAGAGCCGGCACGGGCCTACAGGCCGAATGGCCTCCTTCTGTGCTGTAACCATTCTATGATTCTAAGTTGTTGTTGTAAAATAAATCCGCTAATTGTGGTGAGTTAACTCAATCTTGCTAAGGACTTTCACTCGGAATGTTTTTCTTTTGATGGAGATTGTGGAAAGTAATTGTTTCCAAGTAAAATATGCCTTAAAGACCTGAACCATGTGTTTCAGATCTAATCAAGAGGTCTGAAAACTCTTTGATCAGCTCTTACTGAATTCCTAAGAAGCATGTTGTTGATCCATAGACATCCGTTCTGCCACACTGAAAGATAATGTCTTATTAACTGTTAACCTCCAGAAGTGTGACACCAAATATGTTTGCCAGATTTGTTTAGGAGAATTCTACTGACGTTTTTATTAAAATTTAAACATTTCAGTCATATAATCACATGTAATAGTTGGTGGACAATCTGAATCTTGTGCTCTGTGGAAAATACAAGTTGGAATACATGCTATTGCATGCTTTGTACTAATGGGCAGGGGGGAAATGCCTGTTCTTTATCTTCTTTCACTGCATCATTGAGAATGATTACACCTCTGTTTTGGGTAGCTGTGTGTGCTAAACAACTTCCCACAATTTCTTTCCTCCTTTGATACCTCACCCACACTTGCTGGTGAGCTGAGATAGCGAGTGTCAACAGATTATTTGACTGTAGAAGGCATTACAGCCCAGCCTGACCTGTTCTGACCCCATGTCCACGTACACACACAATCCTGCAAGAATTACTGGGTGCAGAGGGCACAGTGGTGTCTCTATTGCATCCGGTGCCCAGCTTAGAAAGAACCCCCTTGAGTGTTGCGGTTGCCAAAAGGCATTGATCGCTGTTTGGGCTTGTGGCCGGGCTCGACTGATCACACGACACCTCCAGGACGCTCAAGACTCTGTCCTCTGAAGACCTGGAAATGCCTCTCTGAGAGGCCAAAAAGCACCTGGGTTTGGACTGTTGCAGCCGAACTCGGGTCCCAGAATGTAGGGACCTTCTCCGCCATGGCGAGAGCTGAGGACCGTAAAAGATAGAGGCGTACGAGTCTCCGAGCAACGCTCTGAAGGAGCATGCTACAGTGGTGCATTGATTGAAGCGTATTGTAGCCTCATCTGAGATCAGCAGCAACAACAACTTGCATTTATATAGCGCCTTTAACGTAATAAAAATGTCCCAAGGCACTTTGCAGGAGTGATTATCTAACAAAATTTCACACCGAGCCACATAAGGAGATATTCGGGCAGCTTGGTCAAAGAGGTAGGTTTTAAGGTGCATTGTAAAAGAGGAGAGAGAGGCAGAGAGGTTAGGGAACTCAGCACAGACTAGGGATGGAAACAGGGACCTCACTGCTCTGTTTGGCTCAGTTCCACAGTCAGTAGTACTTTAACCAAATGAGCTATTGTGGAATTCAGTATTTTTATGATCCAAAATCATGTGGGAGAATTACCTTGAATGGTGTTTGCCAAGTCTAATTCATATAAATGTGTTTTCCTAATGTTAGTACCTTGGAATGCCAAAACAAAAACAACACAACCAAAAATACTGTTCCTGGAGATGCGGGTGGTCACAACGTAGTTTCTGCCATTACTTGAATTTTTGTTTGCAACACCACTTAAAAGTAAGGTGTACTATAGCATGGATCACTTAACAAACTAATTGCAATCAGTGATCACCAAGACTGCAGATGTGACGCTTTCTATTTAACTCAGCTGAAACTAGTTGTAATTAAAACTAATCTCTAAAACAAACTTCACTGTTCAGAGGCATCAGACACGTTAGTAAAAATCTGAAAGTCATCTGGCCAGAGCATTACACTGATATTTAGACCTTTATCCTAACTCGCACCAAGTCCCGTTCACCCATCACCCCTGTGCTTGCTGACCTACATTGGTTCCCAGCCCAGCAACATTTTGATTTAAAAATTCTCATCCTTGTGTCTTCAAATCCCTCCAGGACCTCGCCCCTCCCTATCTCTGTAACCTCCTCCAGCCCTACAACCCTCTGAAATCTCTGTGCTCCTCCAATTCTGGCCTCTTGCACATCCCCCTGATTTTAATCGCTCCACCATTGGTGGCTGTGCCTTCGGCTGCCTAGGCCTTAAGCTCTGAAATTCCCTCCGTAAACCTCTCTGTCTCTCTCTCTCTTCCTTTAAGACGCTCCTTAAAACCCACCTCTTCGACCAAGCTTTTGGTCGCCTGGCCTAATATCTCCTTATGAGGCTCGGTGTCAGAGTTTGTTTGAAAGCACTCCTGTGAAGTGCCTTGGGACGTTTAACTAAAGGTGCTATATAAATGCAAGTTGTTGTTAAATATACTTTCATTGGTCAATTTATTTGAGCGTCATTAATGGAACCACGCATAATTTTCACCTGTATGGAGGACGTAGGGCAAGTGGTTAATGCCATGTTTAGATTTTCTATATGTTATATTGTTTAAACAATGTTCTGTTGGCAATGGGGAAGGGATAAGCAAAAAAGAACTCTTGTGAATAGATGACAATTATGGATGTGTCCATTATATATAATTTTTAAAAACCTAACAGTTTTGCAGCAATACTACTGTAAACACAAAGTAATTTTCTGAGTTTGCTTAGTTTACAAAAAAAATGAACAAAGCTCTTTTTCATTGTCAAATGAAAAAGCACCAGGAGTGTTAAGTTGGAAGCACAGCCTACATTATCGCTCGGTCTGCTTCACGCCAGTCCGGCACGCTCTTATGCTGCCGAATGTAAGTAGAGTTGAGTCCCTGAGCATTGCACCACAGGGCTGGGAGGGGATAGGGGAAAGTGGCAGAAGAAACCGGCACTCTAAGAACTGCTCAAGAATGAATGAAGCTGGAAGCAGTAAGAGTAAACAGAAAAAAAATTGGACATAAGGGACGTAGAAAAACGATTAGCCTCAAAGGAAAAAATAGAAACCTAGTAAGACTGAAGGCCAAGCAAGTCAACAAGAGGTGGTTAGTCGAGGAAAACAGAAATTAATATTTCAAGAAGAGGGTAATGGAAAAGCAAATTATAGATAGTGGGGGGAAATCAAATGATTAAAAAAAAACTATGTAGGTATCAAATGGTGTGTTGCAGATTAGATAGAAAGAAGGAACTTATCTTTAGATTGCACCTTATCGTGTCTCTCAGAAATACTCTAAAGGGTTCACATGCAATGAATTATTTCAAAATCCAGTTGCTTCTGTTGTGCAGGTAAATGGAGTAGCCACTTCGTACACAGCAATGTAATGTAAACAGAAATAAGATAAACATGAGGAAATTGTTAACCTGTTTCTGGCGGTGCTGGATGAGGATAAATGTTGGTTCGGACACTGTGAGGAGTCTCTGCTCTCCTGCAAATAGCGGCATGGGATCTTTAATATCCATTTGCTTCACCCGAGCAGATAGAGAGGACCTCAGTTTCATATCTGAAGCCAGCACCTCTGGCAATGCAGCACTCCTTCAGTATTGCGAAGCGTCAGCCTGGATCTTGTGCTCAAGTCCTGGAGTTGGACTTGAATCTGCAACTTTCGGACTCGAGAGGCAAGAGTGCTACTAACTGAGCCAAGCTGACACGTAAATATGTTCTTCAAGGAATATATTAGATATAAATATGTTAATGAGGACCACAAAACGCCAGATGTGTTAACTGCATTCTTTGCAAAGTGAAGACTAAATAAATTGTGGATCTAGTTTTGTAACATTCTGTTGTTTTTAAGCCCTGTTGGAGAGCAGGGTTGGGAAGCCAACCAAGTGATATAACAGCATATTTTGGAAGAAAAACGTTCAAATTATTCAGTGATCGGTTTAAGTAAAAATAAATGGAGTTGGGCATGATCAGTGCAATTAGCAGAGTATAAACGGATGTAACTATTTGGTTGGTAAACTGGCAGAGTGGTTGATTGATCGCTGAGATTGGGAAAAATATCAAGCACTAATTGAGTTTAACTTCGTATTCTTGGGGGAGAATTTCCATGAGGTTCTCCCGATATCTCATCGTAACTTCCAAGTGGAAACCCTGGAGAAACGTCGGTGTCCGTTTTTACCAGTTTATGCTGTTTCTTCAGGTGTTCCGCTGGACTTCTGCCGAAGTTACAGTAGTAGATTGGGAGAATCCCCCACCGAAATTCCAGAGCTTGACTCTTATGGGATAGCAATTAAAACTTAAGAGATGGCTTGTATGTAAATCCAAATGGGAAAGTACTTTGTCTCGTCATTGTGGTGCAAACATTGACCATATCATAGGTAAAAGTTCTTAATAGTTACCAATCTCTAATGTTTGTGACCAGACATGTACATTGACATAGGAACAGGAGGAGGCCATTTAGCCCCTCGAACCTGTTCTGCCATTCAATGAGATCATGGCTGATCTGTGACCTAACTGCACATACCCGTCTTTGCCCCATATCCCTTAATACCTTTGCTTAACAAAAATCTATCAATCTCTTCACAATTGACCTAGCATTAATTGCTGTTTGCAGAAGAGAGTTCCAAAATTCTACCACCCTTTGTGTGTAGAAGTGTTTCCTAACTTCACTCCTGAAAGGCCTGGCTCTAACTTTTAGACAATGCCCCCTAGTCCTAAACTCCCCAACCAGCGGAAATAGTTTCTCTATATCTACCCTATCAGTTCCCCTTAATATCTTGCAAGCTTAGATCAAATTGCCCCTAAACCTTCTAAATTGCAGGGAATACAATCCCAGTTTGTGTAATCTCTCCTCATAATTTAACCCTTGGAATCCAGGTACAGGAAACTTTGGTTTATCCGGAGGTTGTATGTCTGGAAACCTCGATCTAACGGCAGAGATCAGCAGCCGTTTTGGTTAGGTTTTTTTTCTTCTAGCATTTTTTTTTTTTTAACAGTCAGGCTCTGGAAAGCGTCTCTGTAGCTTAGCAACAGCTTCAGAGACGCTTCCAAGGTACGGGCCGAGTGTTAACAAGCTGTTGCTAAGCAACAGTGTTTGTTGTCAGATACAGAGATGAAAACCTCCGTATCCTTCAACATTAGCGCTGGTCTATCCGGAAGTTTTGATAGATCGGCAGCAGCTCGGTCCCGTCGGTGCCGGATATCGCGAAGTTTCCTGTATCATTCTGGTAAACCGATGTTGCACTTCCTCCAAGGTAGTAGCTATTTAATATTTCCTACTCCTGAATAACAGGTGGTGTTGTTTGCAGCATGTCGCACTAATGAAGAAACATACCCTCAGGTCCACTATTTGTTTCTATTGCACTTATTCTCAGCATGCATTAATGATGGTTGGCCACATGGTGCCTTTAATACTCGACTGGGCTAATTTTACATCCTTGTACTTTCTGCGAAATCACTTCAAGCATAACACAAAAAGGACCGACCATGTGGCCATTAATGTCATGTACAAAATATATTCTTTAACACATGCATTGCCAGCAGGCCCTGGAAAATGGTAAGTCTTCCCAGCTGACGATTTTTTCTTTTTTAAGCTCTTCGTGAAACAAACTCTCATGTTGCACCAATATTTTGTTCAAATGTTAGGAGTAGCTTTATTGCTGCAAAATAATCGGAATTAGAAAAGTGAAACACAATTGAACTAAAAATAGTGAACACTGCTCGCTTTATCTTTTTTCATCCCATTCTCTCCTATCTTTATTGTATGTCTTTTTTCTATCAATTCTAACTTACTGTCGCTCCACCATGAAAAGCATTTCTCTCTGCATAAGCCTAACAGTGTGAATCGCCAGATATTTTTATTTGAATTGATGAGAAACAGTGCCGTAAAGAAAAATAAATGTCTCCACATTAGCAGTATCTGGAATTCCTCGAACTCTTGTTTCAAAAAGTAACCCTTTCAATGCAATTTCTGTTGGAATGCTCACTCATCATCCCTGTCCTTGCTAACCTTCAGCTGCTTCATCAATGACCTTCCTGTTAAGTCTGTGTGTTATAATGAGAATTATTACACAGACCACAAGAGTAAATTTTAACAGGTCTTTACTAGTTGAAGGTCAGGGCGGAACTGCCCAATAAATCCTTACACAGCACTTATATACCGGTGTGGTCACCACCGGTATTACAGTATACAGCAGCCAAGATAAAGTAGTGCAACTCTTAAAATAGTTCTCTTAAAGGTAGAACGGTTCTCTTAAAGGTGGAACGGTTACATACACTACACTTCCCTCTAGCATAAGATCAGAAATGGGGATGTTCGCTGATGACTGCACAGTGTTCAGTGCCATTCACAACTCCTCAGATAATGAAGCAGTCCATGCCCGCATGCAACAAGACCTGGACGACGTTCAGGCTTGAGCTGATAAGTGGCAGATAACATTCACGCCACACAAGTGCCAGGCAATGACTATCTCCAACAAGCGAGAGTCTAACCACCGCCCCTTGACATTCAACGGCATTAATATCGCCGAATCCCCCACCATCAACATCCTGGGGGGTCACCATTGACCACAAACTTAACTGGACCAGCCACATAAATACTGTGGCAACAAGAGCAGGTCAGGCTGATGGGAACACCACCACCTCCAAGTTCCCCTCCAAGTCGCACACCATCCTGACTTGGAAGTATATCGCCGTTCCTTCATCGTCGTTGGGTGAAAACCCTGGAACTCCCTCCCTAACAGCACCGTTGGGAGTACCTTCACCACACGAACTGCAGCGGTTCAAGAAGGCAGCTCACCACCACCTTCTCGAGGGCAACTAGGGATGGGCAATAAATATTGGCCCTGCCAGCGACGACCACATCCCATGAACGAATAAAAAAAAACTACACTGGCTTCCTGCCCCTACCTTTTCAACCTTCAATTCCTGGAGACTCCAAGGCAATCCTGAAGGCTTGGCAACCCGATTGTGGGCAAAGACTTCCTCTCATTAAATTATATTGGTGTAACAGCTGGCTCAAGCCTGGGAAAAGAGGTAGTGTAATGACCTCGAAATGTGAGGCGTCTTCAGTAAGCACTCAGTGAGTGAACCTTGGTGCCATCAACCGTTGGACTCTTTGTGTTTTAAAAAGCGAGGGCGATCTGAGCCAAAAGGAACTGGACTAGATTGTAGCTGCAGCAAACAAACCTCGTTTTGGAAGAGCATGTTTAGAAAGAAAGCAAATTATGTCTTTGTTGCTTTAGATATCAAGAAGTGCAGAGAAAACTGTGGCCTGCTCATTCAGCTACCTTAATTAAATAAAACCACTTGTTGGTTTGAAGTCTGTGTCTCAATTTAATGAAAGTATAGATATCGAATCTGCTTTTGGAGAAAGAGGAGATGTGGTGGCATATAGTGCATTCCAGTAGCCAGTGAATTCTCAGTTACGATCCTTGGATCTTACCTAGAATGTACAGCACAGAAACAGGCCATTTGGCCAAACTGGTCTATGCCAGTGTTTATGCTCCACACGAGCCTGCTCTGATCCCCCTTCATTTAACTCTATCAGCATAACCTTCTATTCCTTTCTCCCACGTGTTTATCTAGCTTCAATTTAAATGCATCAATGCTAGTTGCCTCAACCACTCCCTGTGGTAGCGAGTTCCACATTCTCACCACTCTCTGGGTAAAGAAGTTTCTCCTGAATTCCCTATTGGATTTATTAGTGACTATCTTATATTTATGACCCACAAGTTCTCCCCCACAAGTGGAAACATTTTCTCTCTGTCTACCCGATGAAACCCTTTCATCATCTTGAAGACCTGTATCGGGTCACCCCTCAGTCATCTCTTTTCTAGAGAGAAGAGCCCCAGCCTGTTCATTCTTTCCTGACAGTTATAACCTCTCAGTTCTGGTGTCATCCTTGTAAATCTTTTTTGCACCTTTTCCAGTGGCCCTATATCCTTTTCATAATATGGAGACCAGAACTGATCATGCTATCATTTGCCTAGGTATTGGGCAAAAAAGGTCCTACATGTCTTGATTCTCACCCCACTCCCCAAACTTTTTTTGGTGGAGGGGAGGGCGGGGGTAGATCAAATTAATAAGTATCATCATTTCAAGTAAATAACTACAACAGATGTTCTTTGATACTTGGGCATTTTTAGTTCTCTTGTCATCAGAACGTGGAGCAAGCCCGAATAGGGAATCAAATGATAAACAATGATGGATCCTGAGCAAATACCACAGCTAATGACACTGTAATCAGGAAGGAATCAATACAAGGATTGGCCCAGTCATACACAGTCATATACTACTTTTGTAGAGGAGGTCTAATAATATGAAATAATGATTAGGTTTCATAATAGACTTCTATCTCTTACCACTTGCAAATTCAGGGTGAAGTTTCCCCCCCCCCCCAACCCCCAACATCTTTAGAGGGAAAATAGGACCATTCAAAACATTGCAATCCAATTCTCCTCAAAGCCAACTGCAGAATCTATCACTTGCTCTTCTTTGCAATCCTAAGTTAATCTTACTGTACATGGAGAAAACTGATGGATAATGGATATGGGGACTGTAATAGACCTGTATGGGAATGGTTAATCAGAGAAGCAGCAGAAATCCTGCAATTGACTTGATTTGCTGAGGTAATGTGCTACTTTAGCATTAGCTTTGTTTTACATACAAGTGTAAACTTTAACTTTTATTTCTCAAACATGATAATGTGATCCTTAAGCCACAATCTCTTAAATTAAATAATCAGTGCCTAATTACTGTTTTGCAATTGTGTGTAAAGGAAAATGGTTTAAACAGATGTTTTTTGAGAGAACAATAGAAATGAGGAAGTGGAATCTGTGGTTAGAGATAATAAAGTGTTGAGGTTGGGAAAACAAGTAGGGCATGTCTTTGCAATAGAATAGAGTGCTACAGGATGAGATAGGCAGATTTGGAAGGTGACAGGCTGCAAAGGATAAATAATAACGAGACTTATAATGAAGAGCAAGACTTGCATTTATATAGCACCTTTCACAATCTCAGGACATCTCAAAGCGCTTTACAGCCAATAAAGTACTTTTTGAAGCATAGTCACTTGTTATGTAGGAAACGCAGCAGCCAATTTGTACACAGCAAGCTCCCACAAACAGCAATGTGATAATGACCAGATAATCTGTTTTAGTGAAAACAACAGGAAACATGGGAAAAACTCAGCAGGCCAGGCAGCATCGGTGGAGAGAGAAACAGAGTTAACGTTTCAAGTCGATGACCTTTCGTCAGAACTAGAAAAAAAGCAGGAAATGGAAAGCAAGTTCCATTTCCTGCTTTTTTCCAGTTCTGACAAAAGGTTATCGACCTGAAACGTTAACTCTGTTTCTCTCTCCGCCGATGCTGCCTGGCCTGCTGAGTTTTTCTAGCGTTTCCTGTTGTTATTTCGGATTTCCAGCATCCGCAGTATTTTGCTATCGTAATCTGTTTTAGTGATGTTGGTTGAGGATTAAACATTGACCAAGGCACTGGGGATAATCCCCCTGCTCTGCTTAAGAGAGCAGACAGAGCCTCGGTTTAACATCTCATTTGAAAGATGGCACCTCTGACAGTGCAGCACTCCCAGTGAGCAGCAAATGGGATTGGTCTGTCAAACCCGAGTGCTGGTGCCTGTCCAAGTGACCGATGCTCCAACTCCTCGTGGCCCTCGCCCGATAACCTTGTTGCGCCCGCCCCCCCCCCCCCCCCCCCCGCCCAGTTTGGGAACCTCTGCTATAAGGCAACTAGGGATGGCCAACAAATGGTGTCCTGCCCATGTCTCCCCACCTCCCAAAAGCAACAAAAATAGTTGTTGAAATCACCTTACCATAGACCCGTATTCTCATTAATGCTTTGGTTTTAGTAGGTTGCTAAACAAAACCTTCAACGCATTCAATAAAATAATTTAATTTAAAATTATAAAAAGGATATAGAGGCACTGGAGAAGGTGCAAAAAAGATTCACAAGGATGATACCAGAAATGAGAGGATATACTCATCAGGCAAGGCTGAACAGGTTGGGGCTCTTTGCTCTAGAAAAGAGAAGACTGAGGGGTGACCTGATAGAGGACTTTAAGATTATGAAAGGGTTTGGTAGGGTAGGCGTAGAGAAGATGTTTCCACTTGCAGGGGAGACCAGAACTAGGGGCCATAAATATAAGATAGTCACTAATAAATCTAATAGGGAAT
The DNA here is from genome assembly GCF_052327205.1 of Somniosus microcephalus. NCBI lineage: Eukaryota > Metazoa > Chordata > Chondrichthyes > Squaliformes > Somniosidae > Somniosus > Somniosus microcephalus. Next base: position 135,401,314 of record NC_140989.1, on the reverse strand, counting down.
TTAGGAGAAACTTCTTTACCCAGAGAGTGGTTAGAATGTGGAACTTGCTACCACAGGGAGTAGTTGAGGCGAATAGTATAGATGCATTCAAGGGGAAGCTAGATAAGCACATGAGGGAGAAAGAAATGAAAAGCTATGTTGATAGGGTGAGATGAAGAGGGGTGGGAGGAGGCTCGTGTGGAGCGTAAACGCCAGCATAGACCAGTTGGACCAAATGGCTTGTTTCTGTGCTGTAGACTCGATGTAACAATTGTATCCCAGTTTAGTGTACGTATGAATATTTTCAAAAATTATTTTCCGTTTCTCCCACCAAAGTGTGGTCTCTCTTGTATGCTCCTAGCAGACATTTATCTTTCATTTACATTATTTTATCAAACATGTTAAACTTTTACAGTTCCAGGCAGCAACTTGCACATGGATTTCGTGGTAAGCCGATTTGCAGTAATATTTTTGAACAACAACAATTTCCATTTATGCAGCGTCTTTATCATGGCAAAACGTCTTAAGGTGCTTCACAAGAGTGTAAAAAATCAGACAAAAATTGACACGAGCCACATAAAGAGATATTATAACAGGCTTGGTCAAAGAGGTAGGTTTTAAGAAGTGTCTTAAAGGAGGAGAGAGAGGTAGAGAGACCGAGAGGTTTAGGGAGGGAATTCCAGAGCTTTGGGCCAGGGCAGCTGAAAGCACAGCCTCCAATGGTGGAGGGATGAAAATTGGGGATACGCAAGAGGCCAGAATTGGAGGAGCGCAGAGACCTCAGAGGGTTGCAGGCCTGGAGGAGAGTACAGAGATAGGGAGGGGCAAGGCCGTGGAGGGATTTGAAAAAAAGGTGGGACCAGGGCTCGGCTGTCCCCGCCATCACAGGTGGGATGTTTCTGGTTGAAACAGCATCCGAGCTCGTGCTTCAGCGTCTGTTGCCGTCATTGAAGGTGACGAAGCAATTCCCGGCTGCATCATGCAGCTGTACCGCGACAGGATCCTTGATCCTGGAGGTCTGTGTTCTTGTACACAATTTGTCTTTCGCGTCTACATGTGACCGTGCTGCTGTTTACTGGCGATGTCACCCCCCACAGCTGGTCTGGGCAGCAAGCTGTGCTGTAATGAACATTCATGTGGCTTGAGGACAGCACCAGTTAATCATCATAGTGCCAATTAAAATGGCCATTAGAAGTCAGCTTGGGCATTCATCATTCGTGCACAGGTACTCCTTTGAAAGGACATAGATCTATATTTATTCAGCATGAAGTGAGAGAGGTCGCCACAGCATTAATGCAGCGTTTTTCATGTGTTGCATCACTCAAATCGCCTTTCTGGTGCAAAGTCCCATTTGTTTTATAACTCCATAGCTTATCATTCCCTTTCACTCGAGCAGTCAGCAGTGGGGTTGCCAGCCGTGGCTCAGTGGGTAGCACTCGCGCCTCTGAGTCACAAGGTTGTGGATTCAAATCCGACTCCAGAGACTTGAGTGCACCAGTACAGTACTGAGGGAGTGCTGCACTGTCGGAGGTGCCGCCTTTCGGATGAGACATTAAACCGAGGTACTCTCAAGTGGACGTAGAAGATCCCATGGCGCTTTGGGACATCCTGAGGTCAAAAAAGATGCTATATAAATGCAAGTCTTTTTTTAAACACTGCAAGTTCAGCTGACCAGTGCTACAAAAGATTTCTGAAAGGTCCCTTGTTATTCCGCAAGTAGAACTGTGTTGAGGTTCCCTAACTCATCTTTTCCTCTCCAGAGACTATTGCATGAATTTCCATCAGAGGAAAGAAACCAGAAATGAATATTAAATACCTCTCTGGTACAGAGGCAGATCTGACCAATGCAACAACAGCAACTTGCATTTATATAGCACCTTTAACGTAGTAAAATGTCCTAAGGCGCTTCACAGGAGCGATTATCAAACCAAGTTTGGCACCCAACCACACAAGGAGATAATTAGGACAGGTGAGCAAAAGCTTGCTCAAAGACGTAGGTTTTTAAGAAGCACCTTCAAGAAAGAGAGGCCAAGAGGAAATTCCAGAGATGGAGACAGGTCACTAATAATAAGATATGGGAAGTAAATTGAGAAAGACTGGCGAAGAATTGGATCAGTTGCTTTGTTTTTATTTGAACTCCCCCTCTGCCCCCGGGCTTGCTGCCAATTGCAATTCTCCGACACTGCGGTACCTGACTTCTCACTGTGCAGTCACTGGCCTATCCTAATTGAAGGATATTGAGGTTTTTTTTTCGTTCCTGCGATGTGGGCATCGCTGGCAAGGCCAGCCTTTATTGCCCATCCCTAATTGCCCTTGCGAAGGTGGTGTTGAGTCGCTGTCTTGAACTGCTCCAGTCCTTATAGTGAAGTTACTCCCACAGTGCTGTAAGGGAGGGAGTTCCAGGATTCTGACCCAGCGATGATGAAGGAATAGTGATATATTTCCAAGTCAGGATGGTGTGTGACTTGGAGGGGAACTTGGAGGTGATGGTGTTCCCATGCACCTGCTGCTCTTGTCCTTCTAGGTGGAAGAGGTTTGGGAGATGCTGCCGAAGAAGTCTTGGCGAGTTGCTGCAGTGCATCTTGTAGATGGTACACACTGCAGCCACGGTACGCCGGTGGTGGAGGGAGTGAATGTTTAAGGTGATGGATGGGGTGCCAATCAAGCCTGGCACTTGTGTGGCATGAATGTTACTTGCCACTTATCAGCCCAAGCCTGGCTGTTGTCCACGTCTTGCTCCATGTGGGCATGGACTGCTTCATTATCTGAGGAGTTGCGAATGGAACTGAACATTGTGCAATCATCAGCGAACATCCCCACGTCTGACCTTATGACGGAGGAAAGGTCAGCTGAAGGTAGTTGGGCCTAGCACACTACGCTGAGAAATTCATGCATGCGATGTCCAGGGGCTGAGATGATTAGCCTCCAACAACCACAACCATCTTCCTTTGTGCTACGTATGACTCCAGCCAGTGGAGAGTTTTCCTCCTGTTTCCCATTGACTTCAGTTTTACTAGGGCTCCTTAATGCCTCACTCAGTCAAACTGCCTTGATGTCAAGGGCAGTCACACTCACCTCACCTCTGGAATTCAGCTCTTTTGTCCATGTTTGGACCAAGGCTGTAATGAGGTCTGGAGTCGAGGGGTCCTGGTGGAACCCAAACTGGGCATCAGTGTGCAGGTTATTGGTAAGTAAGTGCCGCTTGATAGCACTATCGACGACACCTTCCATCACTTTGCTGATGATTGGGAGTAGACTGATGGGGCGGTAATTGGCCGGATTGGATTTCTCCTGCATTTTGTGGAGAGGACATACATGTAAATGCACGCATCGACTTGCTAGATTCTACATGAACGGACCGTCAGCTGACCCAGCACATGGCAGTCCATGTAACTGTTCCCTAGAGAAATCTATACAATTGTCCGTAGAGATACAGGAATATGCGAGTAAACATTAGAAGATTCAAGGCCATCATTTGATGTAAAAATGTTTAAATATCCTTTTTCCGTAGATTTGTAACCAGCAATTGAAATGGTGAGTATGAGAGGTTTGGTGCAATTGCATTAGTGGGATGACAGAAGACCAATCACAACACAGCAGTGATAAAGAACTCCTCTGCTCTTTTTCAAATAGTGCCGCGAAATGTTTTATGTACCCCTCAACCAGCAGACCTGGCCTCGGTTTAATGCCCTGTCCAAAAGGCGACATGACTGAATGACAAAATGAATCATGATGGTTGCCAGGAAACCGGGCACAGACCTGCTTGATGCGCTGCCTGTAGTCGGAACGCAGCTGTACGTTGAGGGAGTGAAATCCCTTTCCATTGACAGATGCCAGGCTAGTGATGGGGAGTACACAAGGCAATGTGAGTGCAGTCTGTGGCACCTTGGACCCTGGGGAAGCCTGCCATGGGGACAAAGTCTAGTGCGCTCTCATCCTGCTTCACTCTGACCATTGGGAAGGAGATATAGGTGTTCCTCCTGGTGTGGAGAGCCTTGGTGACCTCCCTGATGTAGCGGAGGACATCAAACTAGGGGATGTCACTGATGTCACCTGCTTGAGCCTGAAAGGAGCCTATGGCATGATAGGTCTGGGACACTGTGTCCTTGACAGCCACAGGCAGTGCTGTCCAAGTCCTGGTTTGAGGCTCAAGTTGTGGCTGCAGCAGGTGGCAGAGCTCAGTGACAGCCTCCTTGGTGCAGCGGGGGTGCCTGAGACATTGATTCTCGATGAGTTTATGTAGGAGAAGTGCTCCCTGAAGATGCACTGTAGGTATGGCCCTCCTGCACAGTGCCCGCCTCCTCTTCCTCCTCGCCCCCTTCACCCAGCTTCTCCTGCTCCCTCTCTTGTCTTCCCCTCCTCCTCCAACCCCAAAGGCAGCCTGACAAGATACCCATGACTAGTGTACAACTGTTTAAAAGGCAGCCAAAAACAGTGCAACACCAGCAAAGTCTTCTACTCAGCTGACAGAATTAAGTCTGCACAGTCAAACAAAAAGGCCAAAAACGCCCAGAAGTTAACCAGCAGCCTGAAATGACAAACCAGCAAAAAACCTTGTAAGTAGTGGATAAGCCCTTTAAGTAGCGCTGGTGACAGGTCCTTTCTGCCTGTTCGTGCCACAGGTTGCTGGGCTAGTTTATCAGGTGGCGAGTCCGACACTCGAGCAGACCAATATCAGGAGAGGGGCTACAGCAGGCGTAGGAGTCTAATTTGAATATTGTATTCATTGTTTTAAATAGTTCTGGCGTGTGCCCTGGACGCCTGCGGAGCAGCCCAAGCCAATATGGCGGGCGGCACTTCTCTGTGGTGTAATGAGCGCGCGCGCCCCAGCCGTCCTGTTGGATGCACCGCTGCCTGTTTTAGACCTGAAAATTGGGTGAAAATCATGGGGCATTTGCAGTCGTTAATTATGACAAAACAGTTGAAATTGTAAATTGAAATCCCCCATCAATGAAGTTATGTCGATTTTGGTTTCCCATTGCACTAACTAGACCTGATGGGATAATCTCTACCTATAATTAAAACACCAGCTAGTTCAAGAAATTCAATCTTCTAAATAAGAATTTTGTACGAGTCATTTGTCATCTGTAGTCTTTACTTCCTTCAAGGCCCTTTATTTATCTTTACTGTTAAAAAATTTATTTTTACAGGATAGCTGTTTTCTGCTTCAGGCGATTAAGATGTTACCGTGCAGATACCGGTTTGAGTTATACTGCAACTGGTGTGCAGTTCAAGCGATGTGAAACTACTTGCAGAAGATTGCCTCTCACCACTTGCTTTATTTGATTTGGGTGAATTATACCTTAATTACACTGCACACTGAAAAACGTGTAGTGTAAGTTGCCTCTAAGGTGTGTGTGCTAAATCTGCTTGCAGAGTGTCAGTCACAAAAGAAGCTATTGAGCAACCAATGTTAATGTACAATAATAAGCTCTTGTTAGAACCTGCTAACTTATATATGACAACAAGTCATAGGCAGCACTGGAATTAATTGATGACTCTTGGCAGTGACTTTCCCAGCTAGACCACTCTATTGGAAGGGTGTTAAGAAGAGTTCAAGTTCAAAACTGTTAACTTTTGTAGACTGATCTCACACCTGCCTGGCTTCTGACTTGCGTGAAGCCAGGATGTTGTCCATTTGGTGCAGCCTGCATAAAGGTGACAGCCTTAGAGGTAACTGTGATGGAGCTAGGTGACAGATTGCTCTCCGTAATGCACTGTCGGAGGTGCCAACTTTCAGATGAGACGTAAAACATCCCATGGCACCAGTTCGGTAAAGACCAGGGGAGTACTCCCCTGTGTCTTGGACAATATTTATCTGTAGGATTCACAAAATTGGATTTCATATTAATAAGGGTTAAATGGCAGAAGAGGCCGTGATTCTAAGACTGTTTTAAAAGAAGCCCAGAAAAAGGGGCATACAAAATGGCCGCCGTACCATGTGATCAGCTTATTGGGACACTTTAAAATGGTTCCTGCGCAACCTCAGACAGTTTTGTGGATTCAACCCACAGTAAGTTCTGGAAGCCGTTCCTGAGAGAACGAAACCAGACCCACAGGTATGCATATGGATTGGATGCAGATCTAGTCAAGATCGGCCTGGAGACAGAGGCCATCAAGATGCTGCCCCAGACAAAAGGGGACAATTTCATATTCATGAGAACAGCACCCAGGACTAGATAACGAGATCAGCAGGACATTCAAAATAATGAAAGCCATTTCCAACCAGAGATGGGCCTGTTACCAGCCGCTTAAAATGATTTTAAATATAATAACTGCCCCGCTGTGCTCAAAGCCCGCCAAAGTTAAAACAAAGACTAACCTGATTTTGGGCGGGAAGTGAGGCCTCGGGAAGAAAGGTATAACTGAAGAGACCTTTCAGCAGTTGATGCACGGAGCACAGCACCCCGGACACGCAGCTTGAGGAGGAAGAAACAGCTTGGAAGAAGACGCTGGAGGAAGCTTGAATCTACAAGCTCGGACAGTCACAAAGAGAGCCGAGAAAAAGGACAGTTTAAAATCGGACAGTCATTGCAGCCCCAGCCCCAGCTTTTGAGCTGGGCAAAGAGGAGCTGGCTTGGGGAAAGATCAGCGGACTCTGCTCCACCGTTGGAGAAATCAGAAGGACAATTGATTCTGTGAATTCTGACTGTATAAAGAGTCATTTCGGAACCAGCGTCCCGCCCCGGGGAAGACCATCGGGAGATCATCGATCATCCCCGGGCCGTAGCTGAAGATAGAAGGGGCCACACCAGCCCAAGGCTCCCCTGACCAGGGTCGAGCCGACGATCCTCGGCCTCGCCGACATCCAGGCCTGCTGGTGTCCAGCCGCCCCCAACCCCCACCTCAGGAGAGAGGTGTGGCGCAGTCCGCAGGGGCTGCACGATCCACGTGGAGACGAAACGCCTGAAAGGACCAAACACAGACTCGTTTTCAAAACCTTGCACTTCCTAGTGGGATTGGTGAGCATGCTTCTGGCACTTCACAATCAGATCTAGATAGGTTTAATAAGGGGGTGGATTTAAGGGTACAATTAACATGAGTTGTTGTCCCTCGATGTTCCGTGTGTTTCCTTATTTCATGATGATCTTTGTAGAGTATATGATGCTTGTATTTGCTTTAGTTAGAACTGTGTCGTTATGATTTGTTTGTGTGTTTTTCCCTCCCATGTACTCCCTTATCTGCTTGCATTTGATTTGATAATTTTCCTTATGCAATAAAATTTCATTTTGTTTCATCAAACTTGGTCTACAAGAGTTTTCTCTGCATTGCAGTTCCTGCGCCTAAGTCCAGAGTATAGAATCTAAGGGGTGAGTGGGTCGAACCACTCAAGGTTTTACTGTGCAAGAGAGAGAGGCCTCTAGAGAGAGAAACCTCTGGGAAACCTCTCGAGGAAAACCCCTTCCATATCCCTCAATCAACATCACAAAAACAGATGATCTGGTTTATGTCATTGCTGTTTGTGGGACCTTGCTATGTGCAATTGGCTGCCGCGTTACCTACATTACAACAGTGACTATATTTCAAAAACATACTTCTTTGTCTGCAATGCGCTTTGGGAGGTCCTGAGATTGTGAAAGATGTTCTATAAATGCAAGTCTTAAAATGCCTTAAATTATTCCTTTCGTTTCCCCCTCCCCCATACTATCTGCTGTCAAGAAAATGGACAGGTTCAGCTTACAAACACACGATGCTCAATTGACTAGGAAGTGTGCCTAAGTGGTGCCTCTCAGATCACCCAACTGAAACAGGCAGAACTCTTCTCTTTCCCTTCCCCCAGGACCTCTGCACATAAGTATTAGTTGAGATTGTCAAGAGGTGAACTTAAGTGGTGTGGGAAAGGACTCTCCGACCACACCTGTTCTCTGCTCCCCAGGTAGGGTGAGAGAACAAATGTAAGTTGATCCTGTCATTTGCTCCTGGACCCTGTTGGCAGCCTGAGACCAATGTTTCGCTGTTATCACCAACATCACTTGTGCCTTTCACGTAATTCGATTTAGGCTAATCAATGTTCGTCAGAAAGAAAGAATAGAGGCACCATCTTCAGATTATCGATTTTTTTCAATTTGGGCTGTGGCAGTGTGAGAAGATATTCAATGGAACAGTCTGATGGCCAGTAATAAATAAATAGTTTGTAGACTTTACTTGTCGAGAAGGATCAATAGGCTGTCTAATACAGAGACCTGTGCCACACGACTGATTGAATCTGTATTATGTGAGTTGTTAGGTTTGCTTTCAACCTTTGGCCTGAAAGAAACATGCAATTATGTACAACATGCTGTGAATTTGCTGCCTCTCAATCCTTGGATCAAACCTATGTGTGGAATATTGAAATAACTGGCATGCAGTAGTTTTACATGTTAAAATGGTATTTATTGTTCTGCTATTCATTGTTGTAAATCACAAATAATATGCTACATTCCAGAAGTAAATGGAAAAGTAGTTTGAAACCTTGAAGTGAGTTGGAGCCTTTTGCTTGCCTTCTTAAAGGGCATTTACTTTATGATACTAAAAATATATTCGACTTGTTCGAGAGAGATCGAGTCAACACAATTTCTAATGTGATTTTGTTTCAGACCAAACTTTGGCATTGCATTTTCATGAACTTTGAAAAAAGATGTTCACCTTCTCGCCCCCCGCTCCCCCCGCCCCCATCTGTCCTCCCCCAACCGCGGCCTAGTCTTCTTCATCAGCGATAAATGTTTCTTGTCTGTTTTTGTTAGGTTCAAGGATTTCTCTTTTACCTCTGGAGTTTTAATGATGGGGAGAAAGAGTTATTCATATCAGCTTAGTGTGGTGGTGTATGACATGGAGCAGTGCACCGATATCTGTCAGGCTTTGGCTGGCTGGTAGAGACACAGTCAAGAGAATAAGCTATCGGACTGTTGCTGTCTCTTGATTATGTACAGAAACGAAACGGCAGACTAAAATCCCTGAATCACACTTGGGGCAAGGACCACAGCAGCCGGTGAGACTTTTTTTTAACTGGCCCTCACAGACCATTCCGTTTTGAAGTACTTACATACTGATCACCGCTGGTGGGCTCCGTGAGGCAGTGATAATGTGGTATTTATCAGCATCAATGCAATCATTCTTTGGAGGAGGAAACAAAGGGTGTCATTTTACCTTAGCTTAGTAACAGATGGCAGCTTAATGCAAGCAATTAAACTTGCATTGTCTGTGTCAGAAATATTTGTTTCTTTAAAAAGTACAATCATCATTGTAAACGTGTAAATTGATGTCTGTAAAAATTTGGGTGGCTTAAAAACAATTAATTTAGTTAAATATGTGTATTTGTACCGTGATATTGGACAATGTGACTCCACTTCAAAAAAAAGTATTTCATTGACTGTAAAACGCTTTGACGCGTCTGGTGGTCGCGAAAGGTGCTATATAAATGCAAGTCTTTCTTTCTTTAATACTCATTGCCATTCTTGTATTTCATAGTAGCAGGTCATATTGTTTAATTGCAGTATTTTTACTTGTCTTCTGTATATTTCAACTGGGACAGAAGCTGTGTGTGATTGGAAGTGATTAAACAGAATTTGATGATGTCTGTATCAGTTCTCTATTTTACAGATATAAACCCTCTCTTGATTCCATAGACTTGACTGTCAACTATAGAAATGCACCTTCCAGATGAATGTTTGCAGCATATGAGCTCCACGTTTATCGAATATAGCTGTATTATTTTTAATTAACTGTACAAATATAAAATCATTTAAAAATGACTTTACTAATCCACTCAGCTGCACCTTCCTTCACCCTGAAGATTGTGGGCAAGTCCCACTCCGGAGACTTGAGCGCAAAATCTAGGTCGACAATCCAGTGCAGTACTGAGTGAGTGCAGCACTGTCTGAGGTGCCGTCTTTTGGATGAGACATTAAACCGAGCCCCGTCTGCGCTCTCAGGTGGCTGTAAAAGATCCATGGAACTATTTCGCAGAAGAGCGGGGGAGTTATCTCCAGTGTCGTGGCTAATATTTATCCTCAATCAACATCACTAAAACAGATTGTCCTGGTCATTATCACATTGCTGTTTGTGGGAGCTTGCTGTGCGCATATTGGTTGCTGCATTTCCTACATTACAACAGTGACTACACTTCAAAAAAAAGTACTTAATTGACTGTAAAGCGCTTTTGGACGTCTTGAGGTGGTGAAAGGCGCTATATAACTGCAAGTTCTTTCTGTCTGTCTCCAGGTAATTTGGAATGACAGACCTGATGGGGAAGTTATTGCAATGACTGACTGACAGACAGACTGGAAATATAGCTGCAGATATATACTCTCACTAGCTGGAGTGCCCGGCGGTGCCAAGGCTTTTTTGAGGGCATGTTGTTGTTGAAGAGGAGAGCGAGCGACTGGGGGGAAGAGATGAGAGCGACTGGGGGGGAAGAGAGAGAGCGACTGGGGGAAGAGAGAGAGAGCGACTGGGGGGGAAGAGAGAGAGCGCCTGGGGGGAAGAGAGAGAGCGCCTGGGGGGGAAGAGAGAGAGCGCCTGGGGGGGGAAGAGAGAGAGCGCCTGGGGGGGGGGAAGAGAGAGAGCGACTGGGGGGGAAAGAGAGAGAGCGACTGGGGGGGAAGAGAGAGAGCGACTGGGGGGGAAGAGAGAGAGCGACTGGGGGGAAGAGAGAGAGCGACTGGGGGGAAGAGAGAGAGCGACTGGGGGGGAAGAGAGAGAGCGACTGGGGGGAAGAGAGAGAGCGACGGGGGGGGAAAGAGAGAGCGACGGGGGGGGAAGAGAGAGAGCGACTGGGGGGGGGAGAGAGAGAGCGACCTGGGGGGAAGAGAGAGAGTGATGGGGGAAGAGAGAGGAAGAGGAGGGGGAAGGGAGAGAGGAGGGGAGGGGGAGAGAGGAGGACGGTGTGTGTTGTGTGAGGAGACGGAGACTCTGCGCAGCCCCGGTGGACACCATCTGAGGTGAGTGTCTGTCTCTCTGCGCTTAACTAAACGTCTGAGCTCGGGCATTGATGTCCTCCCTCCTCCTCTCTTCTCCCCACCTCTTCTCTTCTCCCCACCTCCTCTCTCCCCCCCCACTCCCCCTCTCTCTCCCCCCTCTCTCCCCCCTCTCTCCCCCCTCTGTCCCCCTCTCTCCCCCCCTCTCCCTCTCCCCCTCCCCCCCTCCTCTCCTCCCTCCTCTCACTGCCTCCCTTTCATTTTCTCCCTCTCACCTCCTCTCACTCACACCCTTTCACTTTCTCCCTCCCTCTCCCACCCCTCACTCCTTCCCTCCCTCCCTCTCCCACCCACCCCTCAGTCTTTCCGGCCCTCCCCCTCCGGCGCCGCTCGTGATATCGCGCTGCGGGCGCAACCGCCCAGGAGACTCCGTGCTCCCGGCCTGAGTCAGTGGACGCGCGAGCAACGGGTACCTTCCCCCTCTCCCTCCGGCGTCGCTCGTGATATTGCGCTGCGGGCGCAACCACCCAGGAGACCCCGTGATCCCGGCTTGAGTCAGTAGACGCGCGAGCAACGGGTATGGGGGGGCGGTAAAGAAAAAAAAAGCTGTCGGCCAGCCTTCAGGGCAGGTGAAGAAGCCGGAGGCCATTTTGTCATGTCGTTTGGAAGGAAAAATGTCTTTTTTAAATAAAAAACTGCAAAATTTCTTTATTTAAAAAAAAAAGGAGCTACAAAGTACAACATCGGAAATTTGTATTTTTTTTTTAAAAGAATCCCTCCTAACTACAAAAGGTGATTTTTTTTTTTAAGGAAAGAAGATATAAAGTTAGAAGATATGCTGACAAACAGATGCCCAAGCTTCAAGGCTTGAGGCCTGAGGCCTGCAGGCATCAGACCTCGAGAAAAAATTGACATACTGGACTCATTTATTACACGCAAATAATATAATGAGCTAGTTGGGTTCCTAAGTACTGAATTTGTGCTGCATAAAATCCCCTCTACACGTACAGAAAGTGGGGAAAAAAAATAAACTTACGAATTAAGATGGCTGACACCTCGGTTCAAAACGATTAGGCCCGCCCACACACGCACTGATTGGTCGACCGTCATGTCACCGAAGCGTAGGATTGGTCAATCGTCCTGTCGCTCGACTCGAGGAGGGCCCGCCCGCACGTGCGACGAATCCGCCCCCGCCACGCAGCGATTGGTCGACCGTACGATTGGTCGACCTTAATGTGACTCTATGCTGTCACTCTATGCTAATGAGCGGAATTTTGAACGTTTTTTGGATACCGCGGCCGCAATTTTTGTCTCGCCGAAACGTAAATACGCTTATGACCGTTCCGGAATCGTAAGCTTTCTTTTGATGTAACGCACGTGTAGGTACGCTCTATTACTTTAGAGTGTATGGACAGACAGACAGATCTATCCTTTTATATATAGACTAGCTGGGGGAGCCCGGCTTTGCCAGGGCTGTTTTGGGCCGGGCGGTTTAAATCGAGTGCCAGGCTTTGGGGCCTCTCTGTGTCCCTCTGTGAATCTGCTGCCGGGCAACATTTTAAATCAAGTCCCAGGCTTTTGGGCCCTGTCTCTGTGTCTTTGTCAATCTGCTGCCGGGCAACATTTCTACCTTTTAATACCTTGAAAGATGAAAGTGAAAGTACTTATAAAACTTTTTTGGTAAATCTTATGTTATTTTTAAAAGAGATACTAACTTTTTCAAAGCTGGATAAGGAGAGTAGTTTGAGCTGGAAGCTGAAGTAATGGCAGTGAAACAATGGCTGCCAGATCCCTGAGATGAAAACGATTAGTCCCGCCCACGCACACACACCGATTGGCCAACCATCAGGGGAATGTACTGTAGGATTGGTCAATCGTGACGGCACAGGATTGGTTGAACCTTGACGTCAGTCAATCAATGCTAAGTAGCAGATAATGAGTTTAATTTTGAAGGTTTTTTGCATAAGGCGCGAACAATTTTCGTCCGACCGAAAAGTAAATACGCTTACAACCGTCCCGGAAGCGTAAGCTTTCTTTGGAGGTAACGCGCGCGTAGTTACGCTCTATAACTTTCGAGCGCATAGCCGGACAGACGCACACGTGAGGACAGACAGACAGAAGGACAGACAGACAGATCGATTCCTTTATATATATATATAGATAGAAGATAGATACGCACACACATAACCTGAGCATGTAAAATTTTGATGGTAAGATCACAGTATCAGCAATTCTACCACTAACACCATCAATCAAAGCAAAGAATTTCTTGATAATCTTTATATTAATTACAATCCTATTTCGTACTTCTATGCTGCAGCTTTTATCTTCTCTTGAAGTCTGCTCTCACTTTTTAATTTAATTGCTGCCTTTTAATAAGGTATTTAAAAAAAAAAATGTATCATTCATTTTTACTACTTTAGCTTATCAAGTGGCCCAAAAGTATAATGTTTTAAGGGCATCTAAATGCAGCTTACAATTTGAAGCATGTTCTTTCTGAGTAGCCTACAGTGTACCAATCAGGGTTAAAGAAACTGTATTTCTTGAATTTTATTTGAATAGTTTGTGCAGTTCAAATGAAGGTATGCAAGCATATTTGAGTGGGTTACAATATTTAGAAAGGTAGTACTGTTTGGTAAGACATAGCATTAAGGTAAAGGTTATTTTTCCAGTTTTGGTTAGATTTTTCTTTGCAGCTCTGTGTTCGTCAGCCGACAAAGCAGTTTCCCCATCTGTTCCCAAGCTTTTCCAATGTTGCTATGTGATCACCATCTAAGGAGGCAGGCAAGATTGATATATTAATGTACTGTGCCTTGGAACAATCAGGTGCGTGTTTTACTCCTGCGAATCCTCGCACTGCAAGAGCTTCGTTTTAGTAAGGAGAGTTATGGAAATTGCAGCATGCCAAACACAGCAGGGCATCGAGTGACATCTGCTGTTGGTTAGACTTGCCCTTGCACCCTCCAGCTCAACAACGTTTTGGCCGCAAAGTTGCTGAAAGTGTGAGCTGATAGCGGCACAGCAAGGGAAACAGGGCATCTGGGACCTGAGTGAGCAGGACAAGTGGCAGGGTATCTCCTCAATCAATCAGATTTAAGGATTGGGAAATAAACATAGGAAGGACTGAAAAGGAGGGTGAATTAAAGGGGGTGCATTCAATGTCAGATCAGGTAGAGAAAGAGAGGGAAAGAAGGATTGGATTGAGAGAAAAAAAAGACAGAACGGAAGAGTAAGAAACAAAAAATTAAATTTAAAATTTGACGTTTTAAAAATCTTGCCAAAAAATTCAAAACCTGAAGGAATGAGATGCCACACTTGTAATAGTTACAAGAGAGGTTGATTAGCAGTAATGAACACTTATCACGTCATTAAAAAGTTACTTACACCTGTAATGACGAGACTTAATTTTCTGTGGTGTAATTAATGGGCAAATGCGGCAAGTTCCTGGAAAAAAAAGGGGGATGCTAAAGGCAAGATGCCATTTTTGCAAAGCTAACAGCGGAGCAGCGCAACTCATGGATATTCACATCTAACCTCGCACCCGCTCCTCGCCTGAAGTTGCTGTACCGTTTACCGATAAATAACAGCGAGCGCCATTAGCCTTGCTGTTATTTTGATGGCAAATTCTGGCCTCGTCTCTCCATACTGACCGCTTCAGAGCAACATAAGGGAAACTGCAGGAGAAGACTGAAAGCAGCCAAACTGCAGAGGGGCGCTGCATTACATCAGGGAAATTAGTGGACAATAAATGACTAATACGGAGAGGAGAGCGATTTCACGTGAATTCGTAAATAAGCTTTGTGAGAAATCTCCTGCAGAGACTGGAGCACTTCACGGGGTACTATATAATCCAACAAAGCATGTTAATGGTTATGTTATTTTGGAAAAATGCCATGATATAATACAGATGTTTCCACATGAGAATCCTAAATGCTTGTAACAAAAAGCCACAGTATTTGCTACTGGTTAGAATCCATTGTCTAGAAAAGGCCAATAAAACTGTTTTGTAAATCCTCAGAGGTGGTTCTGCAAGGTTCCAATTTTGCTACTTCCACAATCCAATAAGTTCTATACTAGAAAACTGTGTCTTACATTGAATATTTTGTGTCAGTCTTACTGCATAATAGAATTCTGTATTACGTTCAAAAGTTGGGTCGTTCTGACTGAGAGTAGGGGTTCGAACCCCCGTAGTAACCTCAAAGTATTACAGGTACAGATCAGCCATGATCTCACAGAATGGCAGAACCGGCTTGAGGGGCTGAATGCCTTACTCCTGTTCCTACATAACTGCTGTCTCCACTCTGGTTTCCCCCCAGGGTTCAGTTTTTACTCCGGCTTTGAGAAACTTGCAGGGGATTCCCTTGTAGAAAAGATAATTTTATTTACCTTTTTGCAGATTGACCAAGCAATGGCATTCAAGGCATCTGTGACCACTTTTAGAATCAGCCGTGGTTGACTGGGTAGCACTCGTGCCTTTGAGTCATGAGGTCACGGATTCAAGTCGCACGCCAGAGACTTGAGCCCATAATCCAGGCTGATAATCCCAGTGCAGCACTGAGGGAGAACTGCACTGTCAGAGGTGCCATCTTTCGGATGAGACATTAAACCGAGGCCCTGTCTGCCCTGTCAGGTGGACGTGAAAGATCCCATAGCACTATTTCGAAGAAGAGCAGGGGAGTTAACCCTGGTGTTTGGCCAATATTTTTCCTCAACCAACATCACTCAAAAAATCCAGACTATCCTGTCATTATCACATTGCTGTTTGTGGGAACTTGCTGTGTGCAAATTGGCTGTCACGTTTCCTGCAGTGACTTCACTTCAAAAAGTACTTAATTGGCTGTAAAGTGCTTTGAGATGACCTGAGGTCATGAAAGAAGCTATATAAATGCAAGTCTGTCTTTCTTTGTTTGTGTTGGATGTAACTAGCCTCCTAACTGATCAGAATAAGGGGTATCATGTTGGTTGGTGTCGTTCATTATAGACTCAGTTACTGTTAGAGAGTGGACCTTCCAGGGCAGATATACAAATACTACAACTTTGCTTTTTTTGGTGGATGGCGGGGGGTGGGGCGGGGCGGGGGAGGGTGGATAAAGCAGTTTTTAGAAATCCTGCTGGAAGCCCAGCATTTCTTGGCAAACCTGTGATGTGCCTCAATAAATCCGAGACTCGATGTTAGCGAAACAAAACAAAGCTTTTATTGACTTAGAAGGTAACACACAGAGGAGAATGTATCTTCCATCCAGAGGTCTGCCGTACTGGATGTGCTGCAGGCTGGGCCAGCTTACATAGGAGCCAGGTATGGGCGGAGCCCTACACACAGTACAATACAATGGAAATGAAACTGAAACCAACCACAGTCACAGGCAGAGAAATACTGATGAGTGATGAATGGAATATTTCATCACAACCTGTTCTGAGGATTCAATTATAATTCTACATGGTTTCTGAATGGACTTGCAGTTTGATATAAATGCGCCTAAGATATATGTGTGCTTGGTTGTGACTTAATGGGGTTATTTGACAAGTCAAAAATGCACTACATGAGCCATTACTTTGAGGTGTGCTGTGTTTGTAAAGTAGGCCGTGAAATGAGGGAAAAGGCCACTAGCTGCTTACCTCAAAACTGCAGTCACTAGCTGCTTACCTCAAAACTGCAGTACAGGAAACTTTGTGCTATCCAGCACCCATGGGACCGAGCTACTGCCGTTTTTTTTAAAGCTCCGGATAGACCAGCGTCAATGTTATCAGATAGGAGCTTTTCATCGCAGTATCTGACCACAAACACTGTTGCTCAGCAACAGCTTGTAAACACTCGGCCTGTGGCTTGGAAGCGTCTCTGAAGCTGTTGCTAAGATACAGAGACGCTTTCTAGAGCCTGCCGTGTCTGACCACAAACACTGTTGCTCAGCAACAGCTTGTAAACACTCGGCCCAGTAGCTTGGAAGCGTCTCTGAAGCTGTTGCTAAGCGACAAAGACGCTTTCCAGAGCCTACCTGTGAAAAGAATGCTAGGAGAAAAAAAAACACCTAACCAAAATGGCTGCTGATTTCTGCCGTTAGATCAAAGTTGCCAGACATTCAACTTCCGGATAGCTCAAAGTTTCCTGTATTAAAATGTTTGCATCTTTTGGAAAAGCAGAAGCACAATATTACGCAGCATTTTCAACAAGGGGTTACAACAGTCACTACACTTCAAAAGTACTTCATTGGCTGAAAGCACTGTTGGGCGCCCTGAGGTCTTGAAAGGTGCTATATAAATGCAAGTTCGTTCTTTACCAGTCAGCCTAAATACTTAGTGCCCAACACTTTGACTCTTAAAGTGTGATTGTTGCCATGAGTTGCATTTTTCATAATCCGATAAAACAAATTATGATCAACGGTAATGTTAATATTCTTTTGTTTTTTCCTGCCTATTTTACTTGATATTAGTGAATATTTTTGTTTTGTTTGTGATTGCCGAAGATGTCTTCAAGGTCCTGGCTTAAAGGACTGCTTAATCCTGCAAGTGTACAGGAGTTACATTAACGTGCAGTTCAATCTGAAGGATTTCAACCTGTGGAGATTCTATTTTTTTTCCAATGATATCACTTCAGGTCCCTTAATGTTTCTGCATTAGTTGTAATCTACCAAAATTCCCTGGATTCTGGAGAGGTCCCAGCGGACTGGAAAACTGCAAATGTAACGCCCTTTTTTTAAGAAAGGAGGGAGACAGAAAGCAGGCAACTATCGACCAGTTAGCCTAACATCTGTCATTGGGAAAATGCTGGAGTTCATCATTAAGGAAGTGGAAGCAGGACATTTAGAAAATCATAATATAGTCAAGCAGAGTCAGCATGGTTGTATGAAAGGAAAATCATGTTTGACAAATTTGCTGGAGTTCTTTGAGGATGTAACGAGCAGGGTGGTTAAAGGGGAACCAGTAGATGTCGTGAATTTGGATTTCCAGGGGGCATTCGATAAGGTGCCACATAAAAGGTTACTGCACAAGATAAGAGCTCACGGGATTGGAGGTAATATATTAGCATGGATAGAGGATTGGCTAACTAACAGAAAACAGAGAGTTGGGATAAATGGGTAATTTTCAGGTTGGCAAACTAACTAGTGGGGTGCCACAGGGATCAGTGCTGGGGCCTCAACTATTTACAATCTATATTAATGACTTGGATGAAGGGACTGAGTGTAATGTAGCCAAATTTGCTTACGATACAAAGATAGGTGGGAAAGCAAATTGTGTGGAGGATGCAGATATAGATAGGCTAAGTGAGTGGGCAAAAATCTGGCAGATGGAGTTTAATGTGGGAAAATGCGAGGTTATCCACTTTGGTAGGAAAAATAAAAAAGCAAATTATTATTTAAATGGGGAGAGATTACAAAATGCTGAGGTACAGAGGGATCTGGAGGTCTTTGTACATGAATCACAAAAAGTTAGCATGCAGGTACAGCAAGAAATTAGGAAGGCAAATGGAGTGTTGGCCTTCATTGCAAAGGGAATGGAGTATAACAACAGGGAAGTCCTGTTACAACTGTAACCACACCTGGAGCACTGCGTACAGTTTTGGTCTCCATATTTAAGGACGGATATACTTGCATTGGAGACAGTTCAGAGAAGGTTCACAAGGTTGATTCCGGAGATGAAGGGGTTATCTTATGAAGAAAGGTTGAGCAGGTTAGGCCTATACTCATTGGAGTTTAGAAGAATGAGAGGGGATCTTATTGAAACATATAAGATTCTGAAGGGACTTGACAGGGTAGATGCAGAGAGGATGTTTTCCCTCGTGGGGGAATCTAGAACTAGGAGGCATAATTTCAGAATAAGGGGACACCCTTTTAAATCGGAAATGAGGAGGAATTTCTTCTCTGAGGGTCGTGAATCTTTGGAATTTTCTTCCCCAGAGAGCTGTGGCGGCTGGGTCATTGAATATATTTAAGGTGGAGATAGACAGATTTTTGAACAATAAGGGAGTCGAGGGTTATGGGGAGTGGGCAGGGAAATGGAGTTGAGGCCAAGATCAGATCAACCATGATCTTATTGAATGGCAGAGCAGGCTCGAGGGGCCAAATGAGCTACTCCTGCTCTTACGTCTGATGTTCTTCCCCCTCCCCCCCACATTAAATTTCTCCACATCTCGTGAAGTTATTGACTCATGCTGGAGTGTGGTGTTATGGGTGCTGGCAGACCCACTCCAGTACCTCATCCAAGTGTGTTTGCATCTTTAGAGTGAGCGTCAGTTATTTTGGCTGTGTGAGGCATCACCGCTGAGCGTGACTGTGTTGTCACTTGTTGTTCACACAAGCACACTTTCCGAGTGGATTACTGGATGGCGACCAGGACTAAGGATCTAAGCTCGCTGTTCTCCGTCCCTAGTGGGATTGGCTGATTCAGCACAGACTTGTGATCAAAGACCTTTCTGATCTGCCTGCTAGATCTCTGCACTCCTCTAATATCGCCTCTTGCACATTGGTGGCCGTGCCTTCAGCTGCCTCCGCCCTAAGCTATGGAATTCCCTCCCTAAACCTCTCTGCTTCTCTACCTCTCTCTCTTCAAAACGATCCTCAAAACCTACCTCTTTGACCAAGCTTTTGGTCCACCTGTCCTAATATCTCCTTATGTGGCTCAGATTCAAATGTTGTTTGATAATGCTCTTGTGAAGCACCTTGGGATGTTTTACTACATTAAAGGCACTATATAAATGCAAGTTGTTGATGCGTTCGCCTGACAGGCACCAAGGGAACGATCGATATTTTTCTGAACAGCTTTCTCCCCCCCCCCCCCTTTATTCCTTATCCACGTTCAAGCGGTCCTTGTTGGTTGGAAGGTGGACCGCCAAGACAATGAGCACCTTGTTAGATTGTGCCAATGCTGCTGTACCAGGAGACACACAGCTTATTATGGACCTCTCTCCTTGCACTGACTCTCAGTGACGTTTACTTGCTCAAAGAAACCAGCGTCTGGATGCCCCCGCCCTCTCTCTGCTGCTTTTAATTTAATCCATAAGTAGGCCTGGACAGTCTCTCTTATCAAGCTGCCCAGACTCTTATATTATTTGTATTACTCACTTTAAATATTCTGTGTAGGTTCAATTTTTTTTACAAAAAGCTCAAAATCTTATTAATGTACAATTCTGTAGGACCTGTATAACATCTGATTTAAATACTTGAAGGGGAAAAAAATTGCGGGGCTATGGGGAAAGAGCAGGCAGAGTGGGACTAATTGGATAGCTCTTTCAAAGAGAAGGCACAGATATGGCCTCCTTCTGTGCTGTATCATTCTCTGAGTTATTTAGATGTGTACTGCTGAAGCATTTGTAACTCAAATGAGAATAACTTAAGAAAATATTACGGTTCATGGAAGACAGAAAAATCAACTTCTGAAAAGCTGTGATTTGGATTTGCCAGATGTACACTTGTGATGTGTAACAAACTAATAATTATTGATTAAACAAAGCTGATGTTATTGTAACTCAATCAGTGCTAAGTATTCACCACATTGAATCTTGTCGACTCGCTTCCATGATGTGAAAAGAATGGTATCACACTGGTCACCAGCAGAACATTTCTGAGAAAAATCACTATTTTAGGCATTTCCATTTTACTGCTTTAATCTTTTTTAAAGTGTTATTTTACTCTGTATGCAGCCTGCAGGGACTCAGCAGCATCCACACTCTGGCATTGTACTCGGTTAGATGTAGCTGCTATATTTCAGTTGATCTCACAGAAAAACGGTATCAACCTCATTACGCCCAAACTCTCTCGCTCTCAGTGCAGTGGCTAATCGGTATGTCTCCTGCATACCCTTCAAAAGGGCCATGAAAATCTTGTGTTTTTTTATGCTGTTTCTTAATATCAGTCGCTCATCTAAACAGTGCTGGCCTACCCTTGCCTCTGATGGTTCCACTCTTAGTCCTCCTTTATCTGTGCATATTCTTGGCTTATTATCTGCTCGGATCTCAAAGGGAACGCCCACATCTCCTACGACGATAGCAAAATACTGCAGATGTTGGAAATCCGAAATAACAACAGAAAATGCTGGAAAAACTCAGCAAGTCAGGCAACATCCGTGGAGAGAAATTTGAGTTGACGTTTCGGGTTTGACCCTTCTTCAAAACTGGAGAGAAAAGGAACTAGATCGAAGGCAGGGCTGCGATCGGACAAAAGAATAAAAGAACCAAAAGAAGTAAAAGAGATTAGAAGCTAGACGAGATGGTAATAGGCTGTGATTAGGTGTAAAGTGTACTGGCAGGGCAAAAGATAGCTGCCAGGTGTGAGAGAGAAACAAAAGGAAAGGGGGGGGGGGGTGGAAGGAAAGGAGTGGAAAAATATAAGTGAAAATGAAATAGGGGCCGAGGTTATGATCTGAAATTGTTGAACTCGATATTGAGACCGGAAGGCTGCAGAGTGCCTAATCGGAAGATGAGGTGCTGTTCCTCGAGTTTACGTTGAGCTTCCGTGGAACAGTACAAGAGGCCAAGGACGGTGAGGTCCGAGTGGGAATGGAGTGGTGAATTGAAATGACAGGCGACCGGAAGCTCGGGGTCACCCTTACGGACTGAACGGAGGTGTTCCGCAAAGCGGTCACCCAATCTGCGTTTGGTCTCCCCAATGTAGAGGAGACCGCATCGTGAGCAGCGAATACAGTATACTAGATTGCGAGAAGTACAAGTAAATCGCTGTTTCACCTGGAAGGGGTGTTTGGGGCCCTGGACAGTGGGGAGGGGGGAGGTATAGGGGCAGGTGTTACATCTCCTCCGCTTGCACGGGAAGGTGCCAGGCGAAGGGGAAGGGCTGTTTGGGGTGATAGAGGAGTGGACTAGGGTGTCTCGGAGAGAGCGGTCCCTGCGGAATGCTGAAAGGGGAGGGGAGGGGAAGATACGTTTGGTGGTGGGATCACTTTGGAGGTAGCGGAAATGCCGGAGGATGATCCGTTGAATGTGGAGGCTGGTGGGGTGAAAGGTGAGGACAAGGGGAACCCTATCTCCTACATTGGAAACAATGCTTCCAAGAAGTCCTCTTTCCACATTTGTGTCAAATACAGTACTGCTTTTCCCTCAACCATTCCTAACTTGATATAAAGCCCCGGTCCAGACAATATTTCAATACTACTTGTACACAGGATACAAAAAACAGCTTAATGTTTGATAATTCACTTCCTCCCCCTTGCTTCAAGCTGCTTTTGAGGTTTCTCTCTGTTTTATCAGTGTTCTTGTGGTTAAGAACTTTCTCATTTTGTTCCTACCGATCTACAAATGCATACACAATTTCTCGTCACTATATTGTTGTTGTGTTAATATCAAAACTCTCTGTTTACATTGAATGTACAGCATAGAAACAGGACATTCAGCCCAACTGGTCCATGCCGCTCTCCACACCAAACTTCATCCAACCCTATCAACATATCCTTCTATTCCTTTCTCCCTCACGTGCTCATCGAGCTACCCTTAAATGCATCTACGCTATTCGCTTCAACTACTCCTTGTGGTAGCGAGATCCAGTTCTGGCACATTCTTTCCCAAAACCTCTCAACTTTATAGTTTATAAATTTCTCATTCCTCCTCCAATCTCTCAACTTTTCAAATCCAAACTTGGGATTACCTAACTACTACTTCCCGACTTACCTCAGCTTTTCTTTTACTCTCTTCAACCTTGGTGGTGTTTAACAGTATGGATCTTGGTCATTAACCTACATTTCTCAGTTGAAAAAAAATCATCAAACTTTTCTTCCCCCCGGTCTTTTTAAATGGGTGACTAAATGGCTCTGTTGGGTGTCTCACTGATGTTTAGGAAGCGACTAAGATTGGTGTTGTCACATGCAGCAGCTTTCTAAATGCTAATTAATTCATAGCTACAAATGTGTACCCACTGTTTAATGTCTGACTGTTAAATGTACAATCCATCATTTAAGTGGCAGTTGTTTCCATACTTTCTTCCCTCTGAACCTATAGTCTCAGTGTTCTAAAGTTTGCACTAGTCTTAAACTGAAGATTTTACAGCAAGTAAATAGCAATATTTACAATACAACAATGTGACATTAAGGAAACCATATTCTTTCAGAGTAGCTTGTCTACGCTAACTTAGTGAAACTTCAAAAATGCGATCCAATGCAATATACTTGAAATATTTCCAGTTATTTTTACACAATACTTCAAAAGTAGTTAATTGGCTGTAAAGCACTTTGTGACGTCCTGAAGTTATTCATTTATTTATTTTATTCATTCACGGTATGTGGGTGTCGCTGGCAAGTCCAGCATTTATTGCTCATCCCTTTGAGAAGGTGGTGGTGAGCCGCCTTCTTGAACCGCTGCAGTCCTTGTGGTGAAGGTGCTCCCACAGTGCTGACTTTGTCCTAATGGTTTGGTACAACTGAGTGGCTTGCTAGGCCATTTCAGAGGGCAGTTAAGAGTCAACCACATTGTCTGGAGTCACATGTAGGCCAAACAGGGTAAGGATGGCAGTTTTCCTTCCCTGAAGGACGTTAGTGACCAGTTGGGTTTTTACGACAAGTTTCCTGGAAGTGAAAGGCGCTATATAAATGCAAGCTTGTTTGTTGTTAAATCGTTGGTTGAAATGTCAATGTTGAATTGCTCAGGAGCGATGTCCCGAGCATCTGTGTCCACAATAAACAATAACGAAAATTGTGGTTTTTGTAATGTATATACCTTTAAGGGGGGAACTATCTTTTACAGCTCATGCATACTGCAGTACCGGCAGTGACCACGCCTGTATATAGCCCTGAGTAGTAATCTGTACAGATCAGTTCCCGTGTGAGCTACGTTGAGTAAACACCTGTTGTACCGTTCTCCTGCAGTCTGTGTCTTATTATACACAGACACAACATTGGCGACAAGGCAAGTTCGAACCTACCTGCAACTCTGCATCACCTCCCGGGGATTCGTTCCTGGAGATCAGTGGATTGGAGGTCAAGGCCAGAGACTCGGGCGTCGACCACGGGCAACCGCCCAGTCATCCAGCAGAGACTCGAGAATTGCGGGGGAGGCTGTCGAGAGCCAGGCTTGGCTTTCCAGTCGAGATGGTCCAGCGAAACGGGCTGGCAACAGGTAGTGCGCAGACCCTTCCCGGACAGCGGCGGGCTAGAGCCCGACCGAGTGGCACAGCAAAGGGCCGAGCAACGTCGACGGGGGAGAGAGAGAGAGAGAGGGCAGAGCGCACAGGGCACAACCGGTGTTCAGGGGCCGAGCAGTGTCGAAGAGAGGGAGAGAGAGAGACGCGCAGAAACCCGTGAGGTGCCGCCATTGCCACAAGGACCGCCGAGAGCGGCGTTGGCAGCAGCGCAGGAGAAGCGTGCGAAACCTACAGGGCGCCACCATTGCCACGAGGACCGCCGAGAGTGGCATTGGCAGCAGCGCAGGAGAAGCGCACGAAACCTACAGGGCGCCGCCATTGCCACGAGAACCGCCGGGAGCGGCGTTGGCAGCAGCGGGGGAGGAAGGAAAGCGCGGGAGACGCCATTTTAAGCCATTGGGAGACGCCATATTAAACCACATCCAAAATGCCGAAGAGTGGCAGTATCACCGCGTTTGACAATGAAGTCGAAGATTGGACTACATATGTCGAACGAATAGAGGTATACTGCCAGGCAAATGAGGTGTCAGATGACAAGAAAGCGTCGGTATTGTTAAATTTAATGGGTGCAAAGACGTATGGTTTATTACGAAATCTAGTAACCCCAACGAAGCCAATGGAAAAGAGTTTTGAAGACGTAGTAACCATACTACAGGAACATTTAAACCCCACACCGCTGCTGATAGCAGAAAGATTCAAGTTTCACAAACGGAACCAGCATAAGGATGAAAGCAATGCTGATTATTTAACAGAACTGCGCAAACTATCTAAACGCTGCCAGTTTGGAGCGGGACTGGCAGATACCTTAAGGGACAAGTTTGTGTGTGGGCTTCCAAGTGAAGGAACCCAGAAACGGCTTTTATCTGAAAAGGACCTTACGCTGGAAAAGGCTTTCAGCATTGCAGTATCATATGAAGCAGCAGCACGGGGCGCTGCAGAGATACAACAGAGACCGCAAGAATATGGCGCAAATGAAATGTCATACGGAACAGAGAAGTGCTATCGCTGTGGCAGAACAACACATGACCAGAATGATTGCTGGTTCAAAGACAAAGTGTGCAGACAGTGTGGAAAAGTAGGACACATAGCACGAGTCTGCAGGTCGGGACAGAAAACCAGCAATAAGAAACCTACCAAAGAAAAGTACAAGAAGGTACATAAGATGACGGAGAATAGTTCAGACGAACAAAAGAGTGATAACGACTCCGAAAGCAGGGAACTGAGTTGTCTGAAACTACATAATGTGATCACAACGGAGGATCACCGAACCATTTGGGTCACTCTCAAGATAGCAGGAGTCCAGGTAAAGATGGAATTGGACACAGGATCAGCCCTAACAGTCATAAACCGACGGGACTACGAGCGGCTATTCTCACACATACCCTTGAGAGAGACACAATTTATTTTGAAGACGTACACGGGGCAAAAAGTCTACCCCAAAGGAAAAATAAGGGTGACCGTTATATATAACGGTAAGGAAACACAAAAACTAGACCTGTATGTATTGCAAGATGGAGGACCACCATTACTGGGACGTGAATGGATCCGGAAAACACAACTGGATTGGCATTCCATACAGACACTGACTGTGGCTGACAAAAAGGATGACGACGTCACACCTGGGCGACTGTCAAAGATCCTAACTGACGCGAAAGAAGTGTTCCAGCAAGGACTCGGAACACAAAAAAAGGCATGACAGCGACGATTAAAATTGAAGAAAACGCAAGCCCAAAATTTTTTCAGGCCAGACCGGTACCTTATGTGATCCGCCCAGCCGTCGAAGCAGAGCTGGAGAGTCTGGAACATTCAGGTGTACTGTCCAAGGTAGACTGGAGCGAGTGGGCTACACCCATCGTCCCTGTGATGAAAAAGTCGTTGAGCAGCACGCCTGGGGAACCAAGGAAGGTTCGCATCTGTGGAGACTTTAAGGTAACAGTGAACCCGGTCCTTCACACCGTACAATATCCACTTCCGCGGATTGAAGATATTTTCGCCTCGCTATCTGGAGGGAAACGCTTCACTAAGATTGATCTGGCCCAGGCGTATCTGCAAATGGAGGTAGAAGAAGCATCAAAAAAATACCTCACAATCAACACCCATAAAGGTCTCTACCAATACAACCGGCTGGTATTCGGGGTAGCATCAGCTCCGGCTATTTGGCAGAGGGCAATGGAACAAGTCCTGCAAGGGATCCCAGGGACCCAGTGTTATTTGGATGACATCCTGGTCACGGACGAAAATGACAGTGGATCACCTTGCCAACCTGGAGCAGGTGCTCACTAGATTGCAGGAATATGGGCTCCGAACTAACCGCCCCAAATGCGAGTTTTTTAGAAAACAGATCTTGTATTGTGGCCATGTCATCGATAAAGAGGGGTTACATAAGTCCCCAGAGAAGATTGAGGCAGTAGTCAATGCTCCAGCACCAGAAAATGTGTCACAACTGAGGTCGTTCCTCGGGCTGGTAAACTACTACCATAAGCTCTGGCCAAATTTGTCTACAAAACTACACCCACTGACCACCCTACTGCAAACTGGGGTGCCATGGAAGTGGAGTGACGAATGTAGACGAGCTTTCCAGAAGAGCAAAACACTAATCACATCGAAAGAGGTATTGGCCCATTCCAACCCGGCATTACCAATTCGGTTGGCATGTGATGGTTCACCCTATGGCATTGGAGCGGTGCTGTCGCACAAATTCTCGGACGGCTCAGAGAGGCCAATAGCCTTTGCGTCACGATCACTAACCTCAGCTGAGCGTAACTACGCCCAGATTGACAGGGAGGCCCTCAGCCTAGTGTGGGGAGTGAAAAAGTTCAATCACTATCTGCACGGGCAGAAATTCACCTTGCTGACTGATCACCAGCCTCTTGTCTCCATTTTTAATCTGAAGAAGGGCGTTCCGGTGATGACTGCGCAACGACTACAAAGATGGCCGCTTTTTCTAGGGGCGCACCACTATGAGATTGAATATAAGATCATGAAACAGCATGGAAATGCTGATGGGCTATCACGCCTGCCACTGCTTACTGCGGAGGAAGTACCAGCAGTGGATCCTGTCGAAATATTCCATTCGACTATAGTTGAATACCTACCGGTAACTAACGCTTGTATCGAAAAGGAAACCCGAAATGACCCGACACTGTCTCGGGTATATGATTTGACGGTGAAGGGATGGCCAGCACATGGCGACTCACTGTTGCCAGCATTCTCGACAAGGAGAGAACAGCTGTCAGTGTGCCGGGGGACCTTGATGTGTGGATCCCGAGTGGTAATTCCACCCAAGTTAAGGGATAGAGTGCTCAATGAGCTTCATGAGGGTCATCTGGGAGGGGTAAAAATGAAAAGCCTAGCCAGGGCTTATGTGTGGTGGCCGGGAATCGATAAACAAATCGAGGACCTGACCAAGAGCTGCTCAGGATGCCAGAAAGTCCAAAATGCACCACCACAGGCCCCTCTACACCCATGGGAGTGGCCCTCATCTCCATGGCAACGGGTGCATATTGATTTTGCTGGTCCATTCATGGACTCAATGTTTTTAATAGCCTTGGATGCGCACTCGAAATGGCCTGAGGTCATCAAAATGTCCTCCACCACCACAGAGAAAACTATTGCAGTCCTACGGACCATTTTTGCCAGGAATGGCTTGCCAGAACAGATTTGCTCCGACAACGGACCACAGTTTGTGTCGGAAGAGTTCCGGAGGTTCTTGAAAAAGAATGGGGTAAGGCATTACACATCCGCCCCGTATCATCCAGCCACAAATGGATTGGCTGAGAGGTTCGTACAAACCTTTAAGAAGGCAATAAAGGCTATGTACAATGACAACATTCCGCTGCAGCACAAGGTGGACAATTTCCTGTTCGCCTACCGGAATGCAACACATGCAGTCACCAACCAGGCCCCAGCCATGATGTTCTTTAACCGAAGGTTAAGATCTCGCCTGGATTTGCTCAGACCAAACGTACGAAGAGATGTTGAGAGTAAGCAATTCCAGCACATCCATGAGAAGCCAACAAGGAGCTTCAATGTAGGGCAACCAGTCTTGGCCCGCGACTACCGAACAGAAAAATGGCAGCCAGGAACGATATGCACACGGCAGGGCCCACTTATGTACACAGTGGACGTTGGGGAGAGCATCGTGAGACGCCATGCTGACCAGATCCTAGAGTCACAGGAACGAGTCAACCCCATGCCTCGCCCATACGTACCTGGTGATGAACCCGACATTCAAGTCGCATCTACCCCAGAAACAGTCGCATCGGAAGCTGATGAACCAACCGACGACAGGGGGCCAGAATCGCCTCCGCACCAAGAGCAAGACACTCGGGAAAGGCGCTAGCCAGAAAGGATCAGGAAGCCTCCCCAAAGACTGAATATATAAATAGACTATTTTCAGCTAATGTTGCATGTTAAAAGTGTTAATTGTAACTAGTTTGATATTTAATTGTTAAATGAGTGTTATGGTACTGTTAATCTAAAAGGGGAGGAATTGTAATGTATATACCTTTAAGGGGGGAACTATCTTTTACAGCTCATGTATACTGCAGTACCGGCAGTGACCACACCTGTATATAGCACTGAGTAGTAATCTGTACAGATCAGTTCTAGTGTGAGCCACGTTGAGTAAACACCTGTTGTACCGTTCTCCTGCAGTCTGTGTCTTATTATACACAGACACAACAGTTTTGTGGATCTGTCAGCCAATTTTGATGTCGCTCTAAGTCTACCATTCTGTTAGCGTGAATTTTCAATCATAAAGTCAAATTTCTGCCATTAAAAGTGCCGTCTTGCCTTTATCTGACTTAATTTAAATGTGGATTTGGGTGATTCCAGGACAGCCCCTGAATCCATTGTTTAATTGTGAACAGAGTGCTACCATAACAGATTGTATTCATGCTTTACGTTCCATGGGTATTAATAAGTAAAAGATAATAAAGCTGTATGTAGAAAGCGCTATTTGCACTGGCAAAATGGAGTAACTCCCAATGATTCCACTTGAAATCCCTCAACTTTACGTAATTGCACAGTAACCACCTAAAGTTGAGGGATGTGAAGGAGAATCATCAGGAGTGGCTCCACTTTGCCAATGCAAATAGCGCTATTTAAGTAGAGCTTTATTGTCTTTTATTTATTTTTCTACTTTGTAAAGTGTAAGGTCACTTAAAGGAATGTTTCGTCAGAATCTCCAGTGCTTGGGATTATTGCAACACTGGTTTCAGTTAGTAAAACTTTGCCTTCAGCCGATCTCCAAGCTAAATAAACAATTCTTTAAGTTTAAGAGGGGGAATTTCTCCGTGCTCAGTAGCCTGATACTGAATGGGGCAGGTAGGATGGGAAGGGTTACATTTAGGTGATGCTAAAATTGTGTCTTAGAAATACTGTCATGTACATCAATTAAAGATCACTGCCTGGAAAGAAATCTATTTGTGGCTTGCTTCTTGCTTCTCACTGCCTGATGAGTCACTCAGAGCCTAACGTTGCCTGCTGAGCCACTCTTTATCTTGTCTGAAAGTCTTATTTTCAAGTTCAAACACTGATAAACATTGAACAAATTGACAGAGGCGCTGATATCTTTTAAGATGAGATTCAAAGTATTTACAAGTTCCATTTTTACTTGTGGTCATTGCCAAGTCAGCCGCTCCCAGAAACAAGTTATTTTGGTTTCTCTCGCCACTTTTCTTCAAGAAAAGATTTTGTTGCCCTTTCCTATTTTCAAAGCCCCAGTGCAGTGTGTGATAAAATGATAATGCCATGGGTTTTATACCTAGTTGTACATATAGTGACTTCCTAATCTCAGCCATATGTGATCTGAGATCAGGAGCTTTCCCACGAGGAAGAAACAAAAATGGGAAGGTGATTCACCTCAGACTACTCTGCACATTTTACGTCCCCAGTTGTTGAGACCTAGGTGTGTGGTTTTGGAGAATATAGAAGGAAGAAAAGCACAAAATCATGTACCATGTATATGAACAGCTGGCCCATCAAGTCTGTCCCATTTAACCATGTTACAACTGGACAGCACAACCTCCAATACTCCCCATGCCCAGCAGCCAGGTAATCTTCTGGGAGAGTGGGAAAAAAAGCTCCTTGTATTTATTTACTGCCTTTAACGTAGTAAAACGTCCCAAGGCGCTTCACAGAAGCATTATCAAACAACATTCAACACCGAGCCACATAAGGAGATATTGGTTAAAGAGGTCGGTTTTAAGGAGCAGAAGAAACAGATTTTTTTTTAAAACCTAGACCACATCAGAAACAAAGGTAAATAGGTATTTAATTTTAAAAGATCCAAAAATTGGAATGGCCCAAATATGTGACACTTTTAAAAGTTGATAGAATTTCAGATCACATATTGTTGAAATTCATTGTTTTATTTTCAAGACTTAGTTGTGTAGTAGGTTGCAGTTACTCCATTTAGAAGGTTATTCTGTGGGTGACTAACAATAAGCAGGAGCACATGTTATTCTAGAATTCATTTAAAGTCTATCTTAATTTTCGAGAACCACCTAGTTGGTAAGTAAACCAATTATCTCACCAGGTACTCCTTATGTGCAAAGGACTGCCCTGAGCCGCTCACATGTGACACTTGTGAGTTTGTGCCTTTCATTTCCTCTTCCTTCCAATTTCAGTACTTGAAACTTTCTACCAAACCCTGGGCAACATTTATCTCTAAGTCCCCTCCAACACCAGTCCAGAATTTACCAAAAAGAGCTGTGTAAAAGTATGAATGAGATGACTTTCCCTGTTGTGCTAGTGATACTCTTATGCATGCCTTCCATCACCTCAAGGGTTGATCTCTTAAACGGCCTCCTCACCAGCCTCCTGACTTCACTCTGGACTGCTGCCCCGGAGCCACCACTGGAGGCTGATCTGGAGGTACGTACCTCTTCCCTTTGGAATGGTCTTCACTCTGCCTCCTTCTACTTCCAAAGCCACCTTAAAACTTGGACTATAGCAAAATACTGCAGATGCTGGAAATCCGAAATAACAACAGAAAATGCTGGAAAAACTCAGCAGGCCAGGCAACATCCGTGGAGAGAAATTATCGTCGACGTTTCGGGTGAACCCTTTTTCAAAACTGGAGAGGAAATGAAACAGATCGAAGGCAGGGCTGCGATAGAACAAAAGAAGTAAAGAGACATTAAGAGGTATTCAAAACCAGACGAGATGGTAATAGGACAAGTGGAGACAAAAGACGGCTCAGATTAGGTGTGAAGTGTACTGCTGGCAGAATGAGAGACAGCTGCCATGTGGGAGAGAGAAAAAAAAAGGAAAGGGGGGGGGAGGGAAAACCCAAAACAAAGGGGTGGAAAAAAAATATAAGTAAAAATGTAATAGGAGCCGAGGTTATGATCTGAAATTGTTGAACTTGATATTGAGTCCGGAAGTCTGCAAAGTGCCTAATCGGAAGATGAGGTGCTGTTCCTCGAGTTTACGTTGAGCTTCCGTGGAACAATGCAAGAGGCCAAGGACGGTGAGGTCCAAGTGGGAATGGAGCAGTGAATTAAAATGACAGACGACCGGAAGCTCAGGGTCACCCTTACGGACTGAATGGAGGTGTTCCGCAAAGCGGTCACCCAATCTGCATTTGGCCTCCCCAATGTAGAGGAGACCGCATCGTGAGCAGCGAATACAGTATACTAGATTGCAAGAAGTACAAGTAAATCGCTGTTTCACCTGAAAAGGGGTGTTTGGGGCCCTGGACAGTGGAAAGGGGGGAGGTATAGGGGCAGGTGTTACATCTCCTGCGCTTGCACGGGAAGGTGCCAGGCGAAGGGGAAGGGCTGTTGGGGGTGATAGAGGAGTGGACTAGGGTGTCTCAGAGGGAGCGGTCCCTACGGAATGCTGAAAGGGGAGGAGAGGGGAAGATGCGTTTGGTGGTGGGATCACTTTGGAGGTAGCGGAAATGGCGGAGGATGATCCGTTGAATGTGGAGGCTGGTGGGGTGAAAGGTGAGGACAAGGGGAACCCTATCGTGGTTCCGGGAGGGAGGTTCAGGGGTGAGGGCAGAAGTGCGGGAGATGGAACGGACACGGTCGAGGGGAATCCTCGGTTGAGGAAAAAGGAAGACATGTCGGAAGCACTGGTGTGGAAGGTGGCATCGTCAGAGCAGATACGGCGGAGATGGAGAAACTGGGAGAATGGAATAGAGTCCTTCCAGGAGGCGGGGTGGGAGGAAGTGCAGTCCAGGTAGCTGTGGGAGTCAGTGGGCTTGTAGTGAATATTGGTTGATAACCTATCCCCAGAGATGGAGATGGAGAAGTTGAGGAAGGGAAGGGAAGGGAAGGGAAGAATCAGAGATGGACCATGTGAAGGTGAGGGAAGGGTGGAAATTGGAGGCCTGGCTGAACTTGTTCTCACATTGAACAACTTTTCCTTTAACTCCACTCATTTCCTCCAAATCAAAGGTTTTGCTATGGGTACCTGCATGGGTCCTAGCTATGCCTGCCTTTTCGTGGGATACGTGGAACACTCTTTGTTCCAGTCCTACTCGGGTCCCCCCCCAACTTTTCCTTTTTTTTCTTTCTCCCACATGGCAGCTGTGTCTCATCCTGCCAGTACACGTCACACCTAATCTGAGCCGTCTTTTGTCTCCACTGTCCTATTACCATCTCGTCTGGTTTTGAATACCTCTTAATGTCTCTTTACTTCTTTTGTTCTATCGCAGCCCTGCCTTCGATCTATTTCATTTCCTTTCCAGTTTTGAAAAAGGGTTCACCCGAAACGTCGACTATAATTTCTCTCCACGGATGTTGCCTGGCCTGCTAAGTTTTTCCAGCATTTTCTGTTGTTATTTTAAAACTTGGACTGTTCCTTCAACCATCTCTCTCCTACCCATGTTCTTTCACTTGCTGATTAGTATCCACCTCTTCTCTTTGTAAAGGACTCTAAGGTGTTCTTCTGCAGAAACAGCACAATTAAATAGAAGTTGTTTGTTCTTCCACCTCCGAACCGCGCCCCCCCCCCCCCCGCGTCAAATGCAACTCACCTCCATTAAGTGTGCCCAAATTGGCAACTTCAAATGAGTACACACTTGTGTTCTGCCACTCTGTGGCATGGCAGGTGGTATAGTAACTCCTGCTCCTATGTTTCTATGTAACGTGCTATGCCATACGGCTACCCCATTAAGCTGCTGAGAGCTGTGCTGTAACTCCCATTGAGGTATCCTTTACGTGCATTTATTTTTGTTTGTAAGCCTGTCATTGCTGCCGAAGGTTGGAAAAACAGTTCTATATAATTCAATTTGACTGCAACGCAGGAAGAATTGCTCCCATGCTGTCTCCATTTGCAGTACAGGTGCAGACAGCATGATACTCCCCTACCTACTCTCTCATTTCTTCCACTTGGTGACAGTTAGCTTGTTTTAGCATAACCCTTTTGGAGTATCAGCTGTTTATGAAAAGCAGATTGTTCGAGTACTGCCAATGGCTCTGCATCTTTGCCAAATAACTGGAAGTTACTAGAATTCCATGAGTTCTGCTTGTATGGAGCCTTTTCTAATGCCTTCAATTGGGATAGAGTTTTGATTCATATTATTAAATCATGTGATGTAACTTTGAGGACCAAACCCACATATTAGTTCTTTCATACGGAGTACCACTTGCGAACAAGACCCTTGCCATCCATAAGCTTATCGTGGATGATTGCATCGACATCATGGCCCTGACGGAAACGTGGCTGAGGGGTGATGACACCTTACCCTTAAATGAAGCCTCCCCGCCTGGCTATATCGTTCATCACTTGCCCCGCCCAGACCGCCATGGTGACGGTGTGGCTCTCATCACCAGATCATAAGATCATACCTTGTTTTGTCCCCCTACACCTCCGGCACTTTCTCCTCCTTTGAGCATCTTATCTTATTCCACCCCTCTCATTTAAAATTCTCGTTCTCTACCGTCCACCCAAGTACCAGAAAAACTTTATTTCTGAAATATCTCCACTGCTTTCCTCCCTCAGCCTCTGCAACGAGCGACTTCTCATCCGCGGTGATTTCAACCTCCATTTCAAGTCATCATGCTCTCTCTCCTCTGAGTCCACTAACCTCCTATCCTCCCTTAATCTCTCCTTCTATGTAAACTCCCCAACCCATATTCACGGCCACCCCCTTGACCCTGCCATCTCTTGTGGCCTCGCCACTCCCATCGTGTCAATCGCAGATAAGGCCATCTCTGACCACTTCCTCGTATCGCTCTCCACCCACATCCCCCTTCCCCCACCACCCCCCAAACCTACTTCCTTCTGTGTCCGCCCCTGGAAAAACTCTCTCCCAACTCTCTTACAACTGCACTTATGAGATCCCAACTGTCCAGCCTTTGGCTCTCCATTCACCACAACATTTCTGCAGCTACCAATCTGTTCAACACCTTCATCACCACCTTTGATGCCCCAGTCTCTATTAAAAGGGGTCATAGTCTAAGGATAAGGGGTAGGCCATTTAGGACTGAAATGAGGAGGAATTTCTTCACCCAGAGAGTGGTGAACCTGTGGAATTCTCTACCACAGAAGGCAGTAGAGGCCAATTCATTAAATATATTCAAGAAGGAGTTGGATATATTTCTCAAGGCTAAAGGGATCAAGGGGTATGGGGAGAAAGCAGGGACCGGGTACTGAATTTGGATGATCAGCCATGATCGCATTGAATGGCGGAGCAGGCTTGAGGGGCCGAATGGCCTACTCCTGCTCCTATCTTCTATGTTTCTATGTTTAAAACAATTACTCTCTCTTACCTTGGCCGTTCCCTCTGGTACAGCCCTCATCTTCACTCCCTTAAGTCCAAGAAATGCAGACTTGAATGGATATGACGGACAACTGGTTTAGCCATTCACTGCCAGATCTGGCTGGACCACATAAAACATTATTGGGCCCTGCTCTCATCTGCCAAAATTGCTCACTATTCCAGAATCATTCTGGGATGCAAAGGTAAACCCCGGCTTCTATTTTTCACTGCTAACCATCTTCTTAAATCCCTCTCCCCTGTCTCCTCCACCCTCACCTCCGACAACAACTGTGAGGAGCTCATAGACTTCTTTGTCTCTAAGATTGAGACCATCAGTTCAGCTGCCTCTGCCACTTCCCTTACTTCCCCTAGCCCACCAGGCCAAACTTCCTCTAAGGTTTCCCCCTTGCTCTAGCCCTGAACTCATGTCTTTCTCCAGTTTCTCTCCGATCTCCCCTCATGATGTCTTTGTGCTCATCTTGTTCATGTGACCCACTTCCTGCTCCCTCGACCCTATTTCCACTAAACTGCTGACCACCCAACTTCCTTTTCTGGCTCCCATGTTAGCTGACATTGTTAACAGTGTTCTCTCTTCAGGTATTATCCCCCTCTCCCTCAAATCTGCCGACATCACCCCTCTCCTCAAAAAAACAGCCCTTGACGCCTCCGCCCTTGCAAACTACCAGCCCATCTTCAACCTCCCTTTCCTCTCCAAAGTCCTTGAACATGTTGTCGCCTCCCAAATCCGTGCCTATCTTTCCCAGAAATCCATGTTTGAATCCCTCCAATCAGGTTTCCGTCCCTGCCACAGTACCAAAACAGCTCTCATCAAAGTTACAAATGGCATCCTTCGTGACTGTGGCAAAGGTAAACTATCCCTCCTCGTCCTTTTCAACTTGCCTGCAGCCTTTAACACGGTTGACCATTCCATCCTCCTCCAACGCCTTTCCATCGTCGTTCAGCTGGTTGGGACTGCACTTGGCTGGTTCCATTCTTATAAGAACATAAGAAGTAGGAGCAGAAGTAGGCCATACGGCCCCTCGGGCTTGCTCCACCATTCAATAGGATCATGGCTGATCCGAATCTAGACTCACGTCCACTTCCCTGCCCTCTCCCCGTAACCCCTAATTCCCTTATCTGCTAGGAAACTGTCTATCTCCGATTTAAATTTATTTAATGTTGCAGCTTCCACAGCTCTCTGGGGTAGCAAATTCCATAGATTTACTACCCTCTGAGTGAAGAAGTGTCTCCTCATCTCAGTTTTGAAAGGGCAGCCCCTTATTCTAAGATTATGCCCCCTAGTTCTAGTCTCACCCATCAGTGGAAACATCCTCACCGCATCCACCCGATCAAGCCCCCTCACAATCTTATATGTTTCGATAAGATCACCTCTCATTCTTCTGAACTCCAATGAGTAGAGGCCCAACCTACTCAACCTTTCCTCATACGTCAACCCCCTCATCTCCGGAATCAACCGAGTGAACCCTCTCGAGAGCAAGTATATCTTAAATATGGAAACCAAAACTGCACGCAGTATTCCAGGTGTGGCCTCACCAATACCTTGTATAACTGCAGCAAGACTTCCCTGTTTTTATACTCCATCCCCCTTGCAATAAAAGCCACGATTCTATTGGCGTTCCTGATCACCTGCTGCACCTGCATACTAACTTTTTGTGTTTCATGCACCAGGACCCCCAGATCCCTTTGTACTGTAGCGCTTTGCAGTTTCTCTCCATTTAGATAATAATTGCTCTTTGATTTTTTCTGCCAAAATGCATAACCTCACACTTTCCAAGGTTATATTTCATCTGCCAAATCTCTGCCCACTCACTTAGCCTGTCGATGTCCTTTTGCAGGTTTTTTTATCTATCTAATCATAGCCAGAGAATCACCTGCAATGCTTCTCTTCCCGCTCCTGCATCGTTACCTCTGGTGTCCCCAAGGATCTATCCTTGGCCCCCTCTTATTTCTCATCTACATGCTGCCCCTTGGCGACATCATCCGAAAACACAGCGTCAGTTTCCACATGTACGCTGACGACACCCAGCTCTACCTCACCACTACTTCTCTCGACCCCTCTACGGTCTCTAAATTGTCAGACTGCTTGTCCGACATCCAGTACTAGATGAGCAAAATTTTTCTCCCAATTAAATATTGGGAAGACCGAAGCCATTGTTTTCTGTCCCCGCCACAAACTCCGTTCCCTAGCCACTGACTCCATCCCTCTCCTTAACATCTGTCTGAGGCTGAACCACACTATTTGCAACCTTGATGTCATATTTGACCCTGAAATGAGCTTTCGACCACATATCCGCGGCATAACTAAGATCACATCTGTAACATCGCTTGTCTCCGCCCTTGCCTCAGCTCATCTGCTGCTGAAACCCTCATCTGTGCCTTTGTTACCTCTAGACTTGACTATTCCAACACACTCCCACGTTCTACCCGACGTAAACTTGAGGTCATCCAAAACTCGGTTGCCCATGTCCTAACTTGCACCAAGTCCCATTCACCCATCACCCCTGTGCTCGCTGACCTACATTGGCTCCCGGTTAAGCAACATCTCGATTTCAAAATTCTCATTCTTTTTTTCAAATCCCTCCATGGCCTTGCTCCTCCCTATCTCTGTAATCTTCTCCAGCAAACTGTAATTCAAATTAATAAAAGATAAATACTCAACTTCATCGAATTTGGTAAAGGGGTACAATTTAATCCCTATCTCTGTAACCTCCTCCAGCCCCACAACCCTCCGAGATATCTGCGCTCCTCTTATTCTGGCCTCTTGAGCATCCCCGATTTTAATCGCTCCACCATTGGTAGTCGTCCCTTGAGCTGCCTAGGCCATAAGCTCTGGAATTCCCTCCCTAAACATCTCTGCCTCTCTACCTCTCTTTCCTCCTTTAAGACGCTCCTTAAAACTTACCTCTTTCATCAAGCTTTTGGTCATCTGCCCAATTTCTCCTTTTGTGGCTCGGTGTCACATTTTTGTCTTCTAATACTCCTGTGACGCGCCTTGGGACATTTTACTATGTTGAAGGTGCTATGTAAATGCAAGTAGTAGTTGTTGTTGTATTTGTAAATCTTGATTGGTAGAAGTTCTGACAGAACAGTTGTTCAAGTATTAAAGACTGTTTTTACCTTCCAAGTAGGAAACCTGTTACTTGAAGTGGAAGAATTTCAAAATTATACTGCTTCCTCATTAACTTCACCACTTAAAAGAATGTGTGATCCGTAGCAGGGTTCAGTTTCAGATAGAATCAGGACTGGAAAACTTGCTTGTGTTCCAGCTTCTGATAGCGTTGCATCAGTCGAAGCCTCGGCCATCAGCAAAGAACCAGCTACAACAACAAAAACTTGCATTTATATGCCGCCTTTAACCCAGTAAAATGCCCCAAGGCACTTCACAGGAGCGTTATCAAACAAAATTTGACACCGAGTTAATTAAGGTGAAATTATGGCAGATGATCAAAGTGTAGGTTTTAAGGAGCGTCTTGAAGGAGGAAAGAGAGGCGGAGAGGTTTAGGGAGGGATTTCCAGAACTTAGGGCCTAGGCAGCTGAATGCACAGCGCCAGTGGTGGAGCGATTAAAATCATGGATGCGCAGGAGGCCAGAATTGGAGGAGCACAGATATCTCGAAGGGTTGTAGGGCTGGAGGAGGTTACAGAGATGGGGAGGGGCGAGGCCATGGAGGGATTTTAAAATAAAGATGAGAATTTTAAAATAAAGGTGTTGCTTAACCAGGAGCCAGTGTAGGTCAGCGAGCACAGGGCTGAAAGGTAAATGGGATTTGGTGTGAGTTAGGATACGGGTAGCAGAGTTTTGGATGAGCTTAAGTTTATGGAGAGTAAAAGATGGGAATTCACCTTATGTAGGTAGAATTATTACAACTTGGCCCGGCTTTTTGGCAAGTCTTTTATTGGCCGGGTCTCATTTACGGCTTCAATCCAGGACTGCTGATCGTGCATGCTCCTTTGTGTGGAATGCTTTCACTGGCAATGAGGAGCATAAGTAATAATCACTGCTGTTTCAACTTGCAGTCTCCTTTTAATATAACCATAAATTAACCATAACTTATCACCTGCTGTATCCAGGAAGATCCCAGACCATGGCCCGGATTTTTCAGTGGTAATGATGATGAAATTTTCAGTGTACGCCTTCATTACCCCTCTGACACTGAATGTAACTTCAAGATTTAGCGCATGCGCAGATAAACGCGAAAATCCTGAAATTGCAGTCAGTCATTCCCCACTCCACCTAAGGCTGCACTCCCCACAGCCGCAAATCAGTGAAATCACTTGAGCTGACGAAAACTTAAGCTTTTCCGCTCTAATATCACTGTTAAATACCCCATAAAAAGATAAGTCTTGTTGGAATAGGTGTAACATGGGGCTTTAACGGCGTATTGACTGCTAAACAACTGTTCTGGCATTGAAAAACTAATTTTATATTTATGGAATGTCAAATTTTGCCATTAAAATAATTTTTAAAATTATATATTTTTTGAGCTTATGATATTTCAGCTTCTACCTTAACCCCATGTTTATGTCCCAATCTGTACATTGCTCTCTGTAAAAAAAAAATTTTTTTTAAGTGAATTGATGATCAGTGCTTTTTATTTCTTGGTTTGCTGTCTGTGAGAATTCTTCAATATGACTGGCTGTTTAGACAGCTTGATGACATCACTGTTGCTCCACGCTGGGGATCCCCTTTTCACAGCGCTACAATCAAATTAAGGTCGAGAAAGCTAAAGTTTTCGCCACAGAGATCGCAAGATCTTTGTGGGCTGCTTTCTTCGAGGTCAGCTGCGATTGCCATCGCTTCGTCGCTGCCTGCAAACCCTTGTGCTGGTTCCCAGCTGCTGATGCTTTCTGAGGTAGTACGTTCAAGCGCCATGAACCCCGATGACTTATAAGGTACATTCTTACTGTAAGTGAAATTGTTTAATAATATTTTTGACTGTTAAAGAGTATTTTAAAGTAGACATTTTTTTAAATGGGAAACTGACTGCCTGGCCTCGTTCAATCCAATCAGCTTTGACCACAAATCCTAATGCAAGTCTTTGCTGTCCAGTAGTTCTATGTTTCTGCTACTAGTGGCCCTCAGTGAACTATGGAACTAGTGCTACTACAACTTGCATTTGTTTAGCGCCACTAATGTTGTGAATTCTTATTTACACTCAGCCAACAAACACAGATGCTGTAGCATTGGGTTAAAGACAGTTATGCATTTGTACAGAAGATCATTGGTGGTTTTGCCACAGTGTAATATTTTTAAAGTGCTTCATTTTACCACCATCTTTGGCACTTCAGAGAGAAAGAATAGCTGCCGAACATTGGAAAGAAATGGGGCTGGGGGGAAGGTGACCAAGGTTGGTTCAAGAGTTAGGCTTAGATTAAGCTTTTGAAGGTGGAGAGAAAGAGGTGACAAGATAGCGGGCGGCGTGGGAGGGGGGCGGAAGGGAAGCGCTTTGGGTCAGAGTTGCAGAGAGTCGGGCCAAGACTACTTGAAGGTTCTGCCATCAATTGGGGAACAAAAGGAGAATGAATGCATTAGAGGCCAGCACCAGAAGAAGACTGGGATATAGGGCAAATCGTGGCTGCAGAGACTGGATAGGGTAGGTCTGAGGACGGAGTTTTAAATGAAGTTGAGGATTTTGAATTCAGTGGAAATGGAGATGGCAGCCAGTGGTAGACAAGTGAGACTGTGTTGGAGTTTTCATAGTGTGGAACTTATGAAGGCGGTTAGGAGTGCATTGGGAGAAGTCAAGCCTGGAGGTCATGGAAGTATAGATATGAGCTTCAGTGTGTATGAGGATGGAGGCAGTGATGCTTTGGAAGTAAGTGGTCTTGGTGATGAATAGGATAGTGCTGTATTCAGTAGCCAGGATTACTGGCATATCCATTTACAATGCAGGTACTGTGGCCTGTTTACAGACATTTTTCTAGCCCTGGGTACTGGACCTATAGATTGTTTCACCTCTGCCCTAGTAATTGTGTCTTACTGTCACATCATAACTGTGCTGTTAAAGAGGCAGAGGTCTTCCTAAAGGGCAAGCTAGAAGTCGTGGCTTGAGTTCAACCTTAACTTTAATCGGAGATCAGAATTCTAAGAAAAACTGCTTGTTGGTTTTGTTCTGGCCTGGTTTCCTGCACATCCCTTAAGTGGAATCCTGTAAAGAAAGGGAAGAAGATCCGACAACATTCTATCAGAGAACTTTTGTATTAACCTTTTACAGAATTAAATGATGTAACACATGCAGCTCTTAGAGTTTCAGAGGAAATGCCATATAGAACGAATTTAGATGATTAGTTTTTGATCTGATCTCATTTTATAATTTGCATTCAACTATAATTTGACACCACTTTTTTTTTTAGAAGTGAAAGCACCACTGGGAACTTGGCAGTGCTCGACTAGATTTTGGCTATGATATTTTACAATAAACCTTGAAAAGTGGGTATGTAACCAGTCATCTGGCCCACTGCACATTCCATTGGCAACACCTGTTCCCTGCCTTCTGCTTGTGGAGAGAGGAGGCTTTTTGTGCAGATGAATTCTGCAACACCTCTGCAAATCTACCTGTTGTTTCCATAATGTGGGGAGCCCAAATATTAATTGCTAGCAAGAACTTTTTGTGGCCCTGCACCCTCAGTTTGAAGCCTTGTGTTGTAGGAATCGATCTATCCCTAACTGAAGCACTGAAGTCGAGTCAGTTCAATAATTCAACTGAATTTAATCAAACAAGTGAACAAAACAAAAACATGCAGGAGCAACAGCAAACAGGTCTTTTCAGCAGCTTGTTACACGAGGTCTGGGCTTAGAACCTCCCACTCTCTGACGTCATCACGTCATCACGTTTCCCGCCGTTCGGGGCATCACGTGACCAACGTGATGACATCATCACGTTTCAGGGCTTTTGCAGAAAGCTTATTTACACTCGGCCAACAAACACAGATGCTGTAGCATTGGGTTAAAGACAGTTATGCATTTGTACAGAAGATCATTGGTGGTTTTGCCACAGTGTAATATTTTAAAAGTGCTTCATTTTACCACCATCTTTGGCACTACCTTGATAGAAGCAAATTATCAGATTGCTCCTTGCATATAGTTGTTAAAACATGTGGAGGCATTTGTGAGTGCTTTAGTTTTGTCCATCCCAGTCAAAAAGAGGGAGAAAACAATACAAGAATATGTTGATGGGGTAAGATGAAGAAGGGTGGGAAGAGACTTGTGTGGAGCATTCATACCTGCATGGACCTCTTGGGCTTGTTTCTGTGCTGGAAATACTGTGTAATATTATGCATGTAATTACATACAATTGGATTACAAACAAATGAGCATTATTATGGAGGGATTGAGGTTGAAGTCTTCGCTAGTTAATTGAGAGTTTTTTTTCAAAATGCTTAACTGATTTTCTCCTTTTAATCATGAAAATATGTTTCGACAGTAAAGGCCCTGTTATCCACCTTAGACATAGGAACAGGAGGAGGCCATTCAATTAGATCATGGCTGATCTGTACCTCAACTCCATTTACCAGCCTTAGCTCCCAGGTTTGGTCCTTGGATTATGTTGAGTTCGTTGATCTTGGTCAATGGCAGTACCTAACAAAAATCTATCGATCTCAGTCTTGAAAGCTTCAGTTGTCCCCCCAGTTGTTCTTGATTCCCCCTACACAACTACAATACAATTAATAAAACAAAATGATGAAGTTTTACTCAGCAGGAAAAGGATATGAAATACAAACAAGAGAAGCTGTTCCATGAGGCCTTGTCTCCATTAAAACTTCGTCCTGAAAA
The DNA here is from genome assembly GCF_052327205.1 of Somniosus microcephalus. Classification (NCBI taxonomy): domain Eukaryota; kingdom Metazoa; phylum Chordata; class Chondrichthyes; order Squaliformes; family Somniosidae; genus Somniosus; species Somniosus microcephalus. The sequence continues at coordinate 135,358,849 of NC_140989.1, read as the reverse complement.
TTTCTGTTGGCAGATACTAGGAGTGAGTTCTACTGTATTCTTAAAACCAATTTTTCCTCTCTCATTTCCACCCCTTCACATATGTTGGGCCCCTACATCCAGTGCTCCCATATATTCTTTCCAGCGCTTGTAGCTCCTGCTAAAAATGGTGCTCGAGACGGTTTCATGGAATAGTATAGTACAGTACAGAAAGAGGCCATTCAGCCCATCAAGTCTGTGTCAACTCTTTAGAAGAGCAATCCAGTTAGTTCCACTCCCTGGCTCTTGCCCCATATCCCTGCAATTTTTTCTCCTTCAAGTATTTATCCAATTCCTTTTGAAGGCTACTATTGAAACAGAATTAAACTTCACCACATCCTAAGCATGGGGCTTCAACTCCTACTTTCCCGATCATTTGTTCAGGCCTCCAGATTACCAGTAACATCACCACTGCACCACCACACTTGATATTTGTGGAGGCCTAGCCAGATTTTGCAAACCTCTCCCTCTTCCAGAAAATTCAAGTGCTAATGTCAATCAGGATTGGGATTTGAGCATACTTCTGTTAATTGGAACTCGTACAGTTTAGCTGTACAGCTACCACCACCCATGGCCAGCCATTTAAAAAAATATTTTAAGCAGATTCATGTTGATAATCTAATTGTTTATGATCTGTTCCCTGATCACCAAAGTGCTGGAGAAAATTAACAAAAAGTGAACTGCTTTTCAGGATAAGATTGCAACCAAATGATCATTCATGACTTGATCTGAGTAATTGTGATGCAAAGATTGATTTCCGATGCATTTCACGAAATCATTTTTCAAGAGCATATTAATCTTTGAAGAACTGATTGTATTGAATCCTCCCTTTAAAAACTCAGAGGGAAATATATGGTCCTGTGCCATCACTAATTGCCTAAGACTTTGATGGTGTGTGCCCCTTGAAGCATGATTTGGATTCATCCTTCTCCCTCCCATTATTTCCCCTCCTCCTCAATGCTTAATTGTAGTAGAAATAAAGAAAGAATGAACTTGCATTTATATAGTGCCTTTCGTGACCTCAGGACGCCCTCAAGCATTTTACATCCAAAGAAGTACTTTTGAGATGTAGTCACCATTTGCGCACAGCAAGGTCCCACAAACAGCAGTGAAGTAAATGACCAGATCATCTGTTTTTAGGTGTTGGTTGAGGGATAAAAAACTGGCCAGGAAACAGGGGAACTCCCCTGCTCTTCTTCAAATAGTGCCGTGAGATCTTTTACGTTCACCTGAGACGACAGATGGGGCCTTGGTTTAACGTCTTATCCGAAAGGTCGGATCTCTGACAACGACAGTGACAGTGCTGAAGTATCAGCCGAGATGATATGTTCAAGACTCTGGAGTAGGTTTGAACCCATAATTTGTGACTCAAAGCTGAGCCAAGGCTGACATCTAAGTAAATTTTAATCTGTTCTGAAATAATAATTTGGTGCCACTCGACATTTAGTACAATCAAATAACATCACCAATGCAAATGAAGGTCCCAGTAGATGCAACACTCTATGTCAAATCAACAAAGCAAATGTTTTTTTTATTCATTCACGGAATGTGAGCATCGCTGGCAAGGCCAGCATTTATTGTCCATCTCTAATTGTCTTCGAGAAGGTGATGGTGAGCCGCCTTCTTGAACCACTGCAGTCCATGTGGCTAAGGTAGGGAAGTTCCAGGATTTTGAGCCAGTGACGATGAAGGAACGGCAATATATTTCCAAGTCAGGGTGATCTGTGACTTGGAGGGGAACTTTGGAGGTGATGGTGTTCCCATGCGCCTGGTGCCCTTGTCCTTCTAAGTGGTAGAGGTCGTGGGTTTGGGAAGTGTCGTCGAAGAAGCCTTGGCGGTTGCTGCAGTGCTTCTTGTAGATGGTACACGCTGCAGCTGTGCTGCGCCGGTGGTGGAGGTAGAATGCTGAAAGATTGGAAAAATTAGTCTTTTTCAAGTTTCAAAAAGAGGTAGCTGAGAATTAACCTTGGAAGAATGGTATGGAAATAGGTAGATCCTGAAATTTAATTCAAACCTGCAAGAGTAGACTAAGGGGACACAGGTTCAAAATAGTGAAGGCAAATTTAGGACTAACATTTAGAAGATCTTCTTCACCCAACGAGTGAGGAACACCTGGATTAGACTTCTGGATAGAATAATGGTCGTGAAGACCCTGAAATTATTTCAGAAACGATTGGATGTCCCCATTGGGGGCACTGAGGAATATTTCTGGATTGATGAGCTAAGATAGGCTGAATGGCTTTCCTCATCCATACTTACCCAATGCCAATTCAGTCAAACCTTGATAGAAGCTGTATTATGACACAATATTCAATTGACATTTTTTAAACTGTTGACTCCAATCTTGTTTCTCTGACGATTCGGATACAATAGGAATTGTCAATTTATTTTCTGTTTTTAAATTTAGATAATAAAAGATCCAACTTAGACTTCTACTCTAGTGTTCCTAGCAGCAGGAGTTTTGTCCGGTTTTGAGACTCTGTCGGGGAGAAAAGAAGATAAATGTAGCGTGAAAAGTAAATGCTTTTCAAAAAACATTCAACTCCCTTCATTATAAAATCAGTGGTACAGTTTCTTCCCATTCTGCTGCCAGGCGTAAGTTGAGCAATGCAATGAGATTCCGATCCTGCTGCGGCTTCTGCCTCACCCTACCAGCCCTTTCGCTGCTGTAGTCATTGCAACAACTACACACTTACAGCATGAGGTCAGCGCAAGTGTATTCGTGGCAGCACAGTAACAGAAATCAATGAGTGAAATCTATTCGTTCTCTCCAGCACATTGGAATAGCAGACAGCAAGGGTGGGTGAATAATTGAAAGAAATTCAACCCCTGTAGTGTTTTCCCTATCCTTTGAAGTATTTTGTAAGAGTTGATGCAATAACCAGATTGTGGTGTGAGCCGTGGTTCAGTTGGTAGCACACTCGCCTCTGAGTCAGAAGGTTGTGGGTTCAAATCCCACTCTAGAAACTTGAGCACAAGAATCGAGGCTGACACTCCGTGTAGTACTGAGGGAGTGCTGCAGTGTCGAGGGAGTGCTGCAGTGTCGAAGATGCTGTTTTTCAGATGAGCTGTTAAACCAAGGCCCCGTCTATCCACTCAGGTGGTTGTAAAAGATCCCATGATGTTATTTTGAAGAAGATCAGGGGCTTATCCCCGGTGTTATGGCCAATATTTATCCCTCTATCAACAAGTCTAAAACAGATTATCTGGTCATTATCACATTGCTGTTTGTGGGACCTTGCTGTGTGCAAATTGGCTGCCGCGTTTCCTACATTATAACAGTGACTACACTTCAAAAATACTTAATTGGCTGTAAAGTGCTTTGGAACGTCCTGAGGTCCTAAAAGATGCTATAGAAATACAAGTCTATTTCACAGAAGGAGGCCATTCGGCTCAACGTGCTGTGCCGGCTCTTTGGTAGAGCTATCCAATTAGTCCCACTGCCCTGCTCTTTCCCCATAGCCCTGCAAATTAAAATAGCATTTTAATAAAACAACATCGAACTTGGGGGCGGGGAGCCAAGTACATGTTAACTGTTGTATGTTGTCCCAATATTGATGGTTGCTCATTTTTGAATTAGGCTGAGTAACTAGTGACCACAACGTCTAGTGACTTTTAGGAGCTTTTCATAACCACCGAGCAAATTATGCAAGCTGACTTCCCTTTTCAGTACTCAGACCGTTTATAGAGTTTGGAGTCATCTCTGTGATCTTGGAAATGTCTCTGGCAAAACCATATAAATCCCACAAGGCTACATCATTGACAGCTGCAAAAGGAAATGAGGGAACTCAGTGGTATATGGGCATGGAAGTGATAAGCGTCAACAAACCCTTATTTATGGCTTTTCACAACCTCCCTCTATGTGCTGCCGAGTCATGTTATCTGATCCAACACCTGGCTATAGTTTATGAGACGAATTCAGGGTATTGTATCACCTGTGTGTCTTTCTATGTGAATGTTACTTGTTATACCACTGCAACCAGATAGCATAACTGGTGTGACATAGTGTCTGGTGTAAAGCCGTTTTAAAACAAAGAGGTGCTGTAACTTATGCAAGCCTATGTTCGCCTGAGGATTAATCATTGTATCCTACTGTTCAGTCAATCTGCTTTCTTGTTCTTTCTTGTTTCCGAACACAAGTTTTATATAATCTTACATCTTACATAGTATTTACAGCACAGAAACAGGCCATTTGGCCCAACAAGTCCATGCTGGTGTTTATACTCTACATGAACCTCCTCCCACCGTTATTCATCTAATCCCATCAACATATTCCTCTATTCCTTTCTCCCTCATGTGTTTATTGGGCTTCCCCTTAAATGCATCGATGCTAGTTGCCTCAACCACTCCCTGTGGTAGCGAGTTCCACATTTTCACCACTCTCTGGGTAAAGAAGTTTCTCCTGAATTCCCCATTGGATTTATGAGTTACAGGTACTATCTTATATTTATGGACCCCTAGTTCTGGTCTCCCACATAAGTGGAAACATCTTCTCTACATCTACCCTATTTCATAATCTTAAAGACCTCTATCAGGTCACCCCTCAGCCTTTTCGTTTCTAGATATAGCTGTAATGGTAAACCGTATGCATTTACATCATTTACATTTGTGGTGTTGTTAGAACTGTTTCTTTCTCTTGCATCTGTTCCTGTGTCGATGCCTCCTTTTTCCCAGGAATGGCACCCAGGCTTCATTCACATTAATGACACTGCACTATAATTGGCTTACGTAGCTCGTGGTGCTGTGCGAATGTCCCAGTGGGTTTTTTTAAACAGCAGAAACAAAGTAGAAATGCAAATGACCACATTTAATCACATGCATATCTCCTCGCGGGACAAAATTCCATCTGAGTTTCTTGGTCAGGCTCTGCTGTTTCTGCCCTCACCCCGTCAAAAATATTACACACACACACACACACCCTTTTCACGATCTCATCTGTGTCGATTTAATGCTAAAGTAGGTAGTATTTAATATCCTTGATGAGTAAAATGTAGGGGCCCCAAATCAAACCTTTGCACAGAGCCTCGCAAGGCAAATTCTGCTCCTTATGTGCACATGCACACACACATACTTTCCTAAATAATTTTTCCAAGCATAACCGCAGAGAATCATGAATTGCAAACATGACTTAAAATTCTGATTTCCCCACCCTGTGTGTAATGACAAACAAGGCTCTTTGGCAACACTGTCAGTTTCCTAACACAAAAGTTAACAAGGGAATTCATCCCAATACACGATAATCATGAAAGTAGCTGTGCAATAGGCAGGGGAAAAAATCAAAGCAACTACTTGCTTCCATTACATTAAATACCATAGAATTTACAGCACAGAAACAGGCCATTCGGACCAACTGGTCTATGCCGGCGTTTATGCCATAAAAATACTTTCTTTGTAAGAATATTTAGAATAGAAATAAACATTCTTGTTCATAATACTGGTCCGTTAAATCCAGGGAAATGTGTTTTTATATAGTTACAAATGTCATTTTCTGGATTTCAGTTTGTGAATTCCTATTGTGAATGTTAGTGTGCAAGTGTCTGTGTTTCACAAACTACTTGTTTGCCAGTTGAGCCACTGATATTTCCAACAGAATTACCACAGTGTTGGTTGCCAGCACCAGTGATGAGATAATAACTACTTTCCTTTCCAAATGCCTGTGTCTCATAACTTTTTATTAATACTTTATTTGACATCACACGATATTCTTTCAGTGTTGCTTTGTTGATTATAATTAGTTCACTTATTTTTGGCCGCCTTGAAGCAGTTTTTGCATGAGAAGTGTTCCCTCCCATTAACCACCATAACTATAAATAAATAGCTCAATTTTTAAAGGAAGTGGTATCTCTGCCTAAGTATTTGAACTGCAAACATCTTGATATATGGAAATGATGCAGTTTGTATCTTTTGCATTTTCTCTGCTCTTTTGCAATGTATATGTTTTGTATTTCATTTTCCCATTGATCTTCTGCTGTCTCTTATTTTTCCCCTGCTCTTCCGGTTTCAATGTCCCCATACTGCTGCTGTCCCTTTACACACCCCTATCTTCAATGGAGGGTAACATCGGGCCAGGTGTAAATCCAGTGTTACATCCAATCCCGTCAGTTCCCATGCTGTCTCCATTTGCAGTACGGGTGTAGCCAGCATGATGCGCCCCTAGTTATTCGCTCATTTCTTCCATTCTCAGTGACAGCTTGTTTTAGTTTGACCATTTTGGAGTATCAGCTGTTTATGAAAAGCAGTTTGTTAGAGTACTGCCAATGGCTATGCATCATAGGATGGGCGGGTTTGGTTAAAATTGCCCCCAATAGAATCTGGCTTATACTTGAGAAGTTTCCAGACAGCATGTGCACAAATCAGACAGGTAGCAATCTAATTTCTTCCTTGTGACGATGCAGTCGACATCCTCCACTTGATGCCATCCCAGCAGTTGGGATGGAGTCAATGGTACAAACATCTCTTGTGCATCCTTGTAGTATGTACCTACCCATCCCCCCAAAATACTAATGGCTTATATTCTCCAACACCTATTCACAGTAATAGGGTTCAGTTGTTAAAGGTTCCCTGTGACCTGGCTCATGGCTGTTCCACCACCATAACCATTTCAGACTCTTGCCACTGGTTTGCAAATTCGTAAAATGGGTCGTCATGTTTGTTTTGGAATTTTTATGCGTCCCACGAGTTTGATGAGCTCATTTTAAAATCAGGTTTGACCCAGAACTGTCGTCGTCTTGTTTAATTTTCTACATTTTTACTCAATATTTACATAGTAATGAGGAAAAATATCGTAAAACTTGATCTTGAGGTGTGAGCTTAGGATTAGTAGTTGGAAATGTCTGCTGATTTATAGCAGATTGCTATGCTCTCTATTTATTTTCCTTTTTGGGTGCAGTTAGTCTTGTTCAATTTTATTAAGAATCGACGGCTGCAAGCCTTTGTGTGCTCTCTTTAATTCACATGCTATGCTTTTAAAAAGCCACCGCACTCATGGTGTATCAGTTGGAGGTTAATGAAAAATTCTGTTTATCTGCCCCACTGCTCATTGTAACCATTGCTGCAACCAACTACAATGACAGATGATTAATACCATGCATCGTAAATTTACATAAATGTAATCAAGCCACCCCTTGAGGAGTTATGGACCTTGGGAGAATTCGGGGTTATAAGGCTTAAGAGTAGACACAATACATTTTTGATATCTTAAAAGATATAATTTGTATATAAGTGTGCCATCATTTGCATATTTGACACTTGGTGTGTGCCTTGCAGGAGTTATTGGGAACATGGCTCTCTGTATATAGAACAGACGAGGTTCAGGCGACACACCAGTAAGTACCCTCAAGTAATGTCGCTTTACTGGTCCCCGACAGCATCTTAATTGTTGAGTGCTAATTCGAGCCTTCACCAGCGATGCTAATTGGGATTAATACAAATGAATTACTAAACCCAAATTATAGAATAGTACAGCACAGAAGGAGGCCATTCGGCCCATTGAGTCTACAAAGTTATCTTTTGAAGAGCAATCCAGCTAGTCCCACTCCCCCTCTCTTTCCCCATATCCCTGCAATTTTTTCTCCTTCAAGTCTTTATCCAATTCCTTTTTGAAGGCTACTATTGAATCTGTAATAAAAACAGAAAATGCTGGAGATACTCAGCAGGTCAGGCAGCATCTGTGAAGAGAGAAACAGAGTTAACGTTTCAGGTTGATGACCCTTTGTCAGAACTGGAAAAAAGCAGGAAATGGAACAGATTTTTAAACAAGATTTTTAAACTATTGAATCTGTATTCACCACCCTATCAGGCAGTGCATTTCAAATCCTAACCACTGGTTGTGTAAAAAATGTTTTTCCTCATGTCACCTCTGGTTCTTTTGCCAACCGCCTTAAACCTGTGCCCTCTGGTTAATAGACCCTTCAGCTTTATGAGTCTAAATTAGGACAATATTCTATGATCATCAAACCAATCTCAAAAGCATTTTAAAACATCTGACATAAGTCAACTCTACACACAGCTCAGCAAGCTTGAGACTCCAAAGCTACGACCAGGATTTACTCTGCCTGACTTGAAGTGCATGAAATCTCTCTACCAGTTTACTTGGGGAATGCTGGTGCTTAATTTGATGACTGAAGACTTCCATCATCTTTCCACGCGAATGACCGTAATTCACTTGAGTTTCTCCGTTCTGCTTATCTGATCTACTTTAACTAGGTTTCTAACGGTAAAGCTGTCATTTAATGTAGCTTGTCCTGGATGATCTTATCGCAATATCACCATAAGCTCCATAGTAGACACTGCTGAAGTTCAGAATCTCTCTAATCCAGTCCTCTTCCAAATGGTCGAGTGTAGTATTCTGCTGCTGAATACACACTAAGGCATAATCCTTTTCACTATCCCACACATTATAAACAGTAGAAATATTTCTCAATTGAACCATTTGCTGAATTAATTGAAAAAGAGAAAGACTCACATTTAAACAGCACCATTCAGAACACTCCAAAGCGTTTTACAGCCAATGAAGTACAGGAAACTCTCGTTTAAACGGCACCTAAATATCCGGAATTCTCTATTAACCGGCAACATTCATACTCCGAAAACAACACCTCAATACCGGAAATGTTGCTGAGTCCGAGTCTCCCGCGGTGGCCGAGTTAGTCAGTGGGAGTAATTCTCCATAATAACAACAGAAAATGCTGGAAAAACTCAGCAGGTCAGGCAACATCCGTGGAGAGAAATTTGAGTTGACGTTTCGGCTCGAACCCTTATTCAAAACTGGAAAGAAAATAAAATAGATCGAAGGCAGGGCTGCGATCGGACAAAAGAAGTGAAAGAGACAAAAGAAGTAGAAGAGACAATAAAAGGTATTCGAAGCCAGACGAGATAGTAATAGGCTGAGATTAGGTGTGAAGTGTACTGGCAGGGCAAGAGATAGCTGCCAGGTGGGAGAGTGAAATAAAAGGAAAGGGGGTGGGGAAAGGAGTGGAAAAATTACAAGTAAAAAAGTAATAGAGGCTGAGGTTATGACCTGAAATTGTTGAACTCGATATTGAGTCCGGAAGGCTGCAAAGTGCCTAATCGGAAGATGAGGTGCTGTTCGTCGCGTTTACGTTGAGCTTCCGTGGAACAATACAAGAGGCCAAGGACGGTGAGGTCCGAGTGGGAATGGAGCGGTGAATTAAAATGACAGGCGACCGGAAGCTCGGGGTCACCCTTACGGACTGAACGGAGGTGTTCCGCAAAGCGGTCACCCAATCTGCGTTTGGTCTCCCCAATGTAGAGGAGACCGCATCGTGAGCAGCGAATACAGTATACTAGATTGCGAGAAGTACAAGTAAATCGCTGTTTCACCTGGAAGGGGTGTTTGGGGCCCTGGACAGTGGGAAGGGGGGAGGTATAGGGGCAGGTGTTGCATCTCCTGCGCTTGCACAGGAAGGTGCCAGGCGAAGGGGAAGGGCTCTTTGGGGTGATAGAGGAGTGGACTAGGGTGTCTCGGAGGGAGCGGTCCCTACGGAATGCTGAAAGGGGAGGGGAAGGGAAGATGCGTTTGGTGGTGGGATCACTTTGGGGGTAGCGGAAATGCCGGAGGATGATCCGTTGAATGTGGAGGCTGGTGGGGTGAAAGGTGAGGACAAGGGGAACCCTAACGTGGTTCCTGGAGGGAGGGGCAGGGGTGAGGGCAGAAGTGCAGGCTTCCCGGCTTCTTCGCGCTGTTGGAAGTCCGAACACCTCAATTACAGGAGTCTAACTCTCCCGCGCTGCCGGGAGTGCCCAATTACTGTAAACTGCACATTGCTTGATTTTTTAATTTTTGTTTGTTTAAAAATAGCCTCGGTAGATAACCCTCGCCGTCATCTGGAATTTTTAATCAACCGGCAACATCCTGGTCCCGTCGGTGCCGGATACCAAAGAGTTTCCTGTACTTTTTTTTTGAAGTGTCATCACTGTTGTAATGTAGGAAGCCAATTTGCACACAGCAAGCTCCCGCACACAGCAATTTGATAATGACCAGATAATCTGTTTTAGTGATGTTGATGGATAAATATTGGCCAGGACACTGGGGATAACTCCCCTGCTCTTCCTCGAAAAAGTGCCATGGGATTTTTTATGTCCACCTGAGTGGGCAGACAGGATCTCGGTTTAACGTCTCATCCAAAAGATGGCACCTCCGACAGTGCAGCATTCCCTCAAGCCCTGCACTGGACTGGAGTGTCAGCCTAGATTTTTGTGCTCAAGTTTTTGGAGTGGGACTTGAACCCACAACCTTCTGATTCAGAGGCGAGAGTGCTACCACTGAGCCACGGCTGACACGGTTTTGATTGAGCAGAAGCATCGCTTGATATTCCATGTACCATACTGTATTAACCCCACATTACCTACCCTTCAGTAGATGCTTAGAGTGATAAAACTATCATTTTCAGTTACCTCTGAACGCAAAGTTCACCCTGCATGGGATCAAACGACTGTGTGCATTATCTGTATGTATGCCTATGTGCGTAGTTGCACACATCCAAAACGTGTGGGAAATTGATTAAATCCAACCGTATTTATATTCAAGGTGGTACAAGGCAAATGCTTTTAGTAATGTCAAGAATTTTAGTGTTTCAAAAAATATATTTTTAAATATTGAAGAAACCCAGCAATTAGTGTTGACAGTCATTGTACGCTTCTGGATATTCGTTTTGCAAAAGCAAACTGTAATTTAAGTTAACATACGATAAATACTCAACATCATCGAATTAGATAAAGGGCACAATTTATCCCGACCTCTGTAATCTCCTCCAGCCCCACAACCCTCCGAGATATCTGCGTTCCTCTTACTCTGGCCTTTGAGCATCCCCGATTTTAATCGCTCCACCATTGGTACTCGTGCCTTCAGCAGTCAAGGCCCTAAGCTCTGGAATTCCCTCCCTAAACCTCTCCACCTCTCTACCTCTCTCTCCTCCTTTAAGACGCTCCTTAAAACCTACCTCTTTGACCAAGCTTTTGGTCATCTGTCCTCATATCTCCTTATGTGGCTCACTGTCACATATTGATAACGCTCCTGTGAGGTGCCTTGGGACTTTTTACTCTGTTAAAGGCACTATATAAATACAAGTTGTTGTTATATATGCCTCTTGAAGAATTTTTCAGAACATTGAAGTCCATTTAGTTAACAAGCTGTTTTTTTCTTGTTTTGATATTGTGGAGATCACGCACTGTGTAAACACATTACAGATTCATAGCTCCCACCCCCCACCGCCCTCCTCCTTTCCCACTGTTTATAGCTGAAAGGGAATCTACATCTGCAGCTACACGGCTGCAAATCCCTGACATTTTTAAAGCACTTTTCTATTTATTTTCTCTACTCCTCTTTAACAGCATGTGAAAATACTTGACATTTCCCACATGAGAATCTACCCTCTTTCCATAGCACTGGCTTTAGCGCTTTTAAACTGCTCACCAGGAGGGATTCAAAAATGTCTCTCTTGTTTTCCTTCCCACACTGTGGGGAAGCAACTGGTTCTCTTATATATGGATGCCTTCAACGGGTTGCCCGAGATGGGAGCCAGCTTTTAAATTCCGCATTGATTTCCGAATCAAACTATTGCCAGAGGAGTTCAGTCTTGAATCTGGAGAGCCACCTCAGTAATATTTGTTTGCAGAGTGATTAATATTTTTAAAAAATCTAATGTCGAGGGGGTTACTAGTTCAGATTCACCGGAGTTAGAAACTGCATGGATCCAGCCCTGACAAAGTAATCTCTAACCACCTGCAAGCACATCTGCTTACCAATGTCTACCTTATTGAGCTGTGACTTTCTTGACCCTTGTAACTTTCAACTTGTACTCAGTCCTATTGAACCTTAATTATTTGGAATGAGATTCATTCATTTGGGCAAAGGCCAAAGTGGAATCTGTTGAGAAGAAACACTCGGTGTCCATCCCCCTTAATTTGTTTTAATTTGAATCTGGGACCAGCCTGCTGTCCTTCGGTTGATTATGGTGAGAATCCCAAGACTTCCCCAAGACAATGCAGTCCAGTGTGAAATAAATTTAAATATTTATTTATCTATCTAATAGCATACTCAAGTTTCATGTTCAATAAATCACATCTCAGTAGTTAAGAGATGCAACCAAAAAAAATCAAGAAAGCGAACCAGAACCCAAACCAAAATTTTCAAAATTATTTTCAGCTGCTGCCAAGCATAGCTTAGGAACCACAATATTCAGCAAATCCTACCAAAATGAGCAATTCAAATTGTTGAAATACTTTGAGTTATTTTTTCTTCTTTCAGTTCTCTCCTTCAGCCAGCCGAAGTGCCCCATTCTGAGTCAATGCTGAGCTGTACCAGCCATTCCCAACACTGGTGCAATCGTAGCTCGTCGGGCTCACCTCCAACCCGTACTGCTGACCCATTCTCGTTGCCCCCGACCTGTCTATTGCCCATTGAGATCCATTGCCACCTTAAACCAGTTTTAAAAAAAGTATTAAACGTGTTTATGCTGTGTTTAAAGAATGTTGTGTGCTCAACTCCTTTTGGCAAACGCTTGGAAAGATATGGGCTAATTTTAACCTAACTCGTCGGGCGGGAAACCCACGGGATTGGGTGAAACGATATATATTTTTTAATTTATTAATTCATGGGATGTGGGCATTGCTGGCAAGGCCGCCATTTATTGCCCATCCCTAATTGCCCTTGAGAAGGTGGTGGTGAGCCACCGCCTTGAACCGCTGCAGTCCATATGGTGAAGGTGCTCCCACAGTGTTGTTAGGTAGTGTTCCAGGATTTTGACCCAGCGACGATGAAGGAACGGCGATATACTTCCAAGTCAGGATGGTGTGTGACTTGGAGGGGAACTTGGAGGTGGTGGTGTTCTCATGTGACTGCTGCCCGCCTTTTGACTTCAGTGGAGTGTAAAATTGGACGGGGTGTAAAACCAGCATTGCACCTGATCCCATCAGATTCCTGAAGGGCGGGTTCGTTAAAATTAGTCTCTGTTGGAAAATATATAAGTGCCGCTGATGGAATTTCAGCTCGCTGATCCATTCCCGCTGGCACAAGGAACAGAATTGAAAACCAGCAGCGCGGCCGGAGTCAATTATCCATCCGAGCTCCTTTTAACGTTGAAGCAAATTCTTTTTTTGAGAAAATCTTTGTCTACAGCTTTGTAAACAATGGGAACTGGCTTGTAACCATTCTATTTCCTTCCCGGGTATTTTCCAGCATCTCCTCTTGACTCTCTTTAACATAAAACTACAAACTGAAATAACTACTCGTGGAAAGCAAAATACCGCGAGTGCTGGGAATCTGAAACACAAACAGGAAAAGCTGGAAGCACAGCAGGTCGGTCAGTACGGAGAAAACAGGCACTCAGCCTTTCAGGCTTATATCCTTCAGGACTGAAATGTACAGAGACAAACAAGCACATTAATCTCTTTTTGGAGCTGGTACATCCACTGTACTTTGCCAGAATATTCTGTTTTGATTTCAAACCTGATCGACAAGCTTTCCATAGCTTTCATTTGCTTGTCTTTGCCTTTGCCTTCCACCCCCTTGGCTGTTCACGTGTCCTTTGTTTCTTTAATGTCTTTAACTTCTTAAATTATTCCTTCCATTACTTGACAGAGATGATCTGTTGCATCACCCTACAATCATGCCTTTCTGCATTTCATTTTTTCCGCTTTTCCCCACTTTTCTGATTCTGTAGTTTAATGGATTCCTTTCCAGAGTGATTATTTTGCACGGCATTTTTGACTCCTTCTGCGCGTGTGCGCCTGTTTGATACTGTGCATCACGTGCGTGACCGGATCGAGTGCGTCAGCACCAAACAGTGTGGTGGCTGCAGCCTGCACAGGCACACTTTCTTCGGCTCCGTGCGGAGAAGGTCATGGGATCAGATGGGGGGTGGGGGAGAGAGGAGAGGGGATTGAAGGGGGGAGCAGAGAGAGGAGCTCGGAGACGGGGGAGAAAGGCAGGACCTCGGTGGGGGGCTGGAGGAGTAGGGGAGAAGGTCAGGAAGTCGGGGCGAGGTGGAGGGAGAAGGGGAGAGAAGGTCAGGAACTTGTTTGGGAGGAGCACGTGAGAACAGGGCGGCAGGGTGCGGGTTGGGAAGAACGTGATCCAGGTCTAAAGGTGGCGGGGGGGGTGGAATGAGAGCAAGAATGTGATCACATTCTCCTGGCCTCTGTTAGGCCTTGATCACGTTCTTCCACCCTGACCCCCTTTACACCTGCAGCACATTCTCCCTTTCCATCAAAGCCACCCCCTCTCCCCACCCCCCCAAAGACCGCGGTGGTTCACAAAGGCCGTTCACGACCACCATCTCGAGAGCAAGTGGGGCAAGGCAATGAATAAATAAATTTTTTAAGTGAGAGCGTATTCCGTGCAATGTCCCTTGTAAGTGCCCGCGCAGCGCTCCAGGAAACCCGTGCAGCCGGCTTTTCAATACAAAAACCACGCATGCACGGTATTTTGAATGGCCCGCGCAGCCCCTTTAAGGGGCCGTGCAGGGCCAAGCAACATTAGAGGGAACATTAATTCTGTGTTGGTCCGACAACATTACATTTATGTGTTATTTGCCTGACTCGACTATTCCAATGTTCTCCAGGCCATCCTCCCATCTTCCACCCTCAATGAACTTGAGCTCATCCAAAACTCTGCTGCACATATCCTAATACGCAGCAAGTCCCATTCACCTGTTAGATCCGTGATTCTGAGAGTATGATGTTTTTCAATAACCACACAGATGCTGTAACTTAACAATCAACAGGTGTTTACTGGAGGAGGGTAGTCTCAAGACTGGGGTACAGAGGCAGGCTCAAGGCTTATATACAGGTGTGGTCACTGCCGGTACTACAGTATACAGGAGCTGTAAAAGTAGTTCTCTCTTAAAGGTTTATACACTACAATTCCTCCCCTTTTAGATTAGTAGTACCCATAATATTCAAATAACAATTAACACTAACATGTACATTAAACTGAAATAGTCCATTTATAGATTCAGTCTTTGGGGCGGCTTCCTGATCCTTTCGGGATAGTGCCTTTCCTGAGGTTCTTGTTCTTGGTGCGGAGGCGATTCTGGCCCCTTTTCGTCCGTCAGTTCATCGGGTTCCACTGCTACTGGTTCGGAGGTAGATGCTACCGGTACGTCGGGTTCATCCCCAGGTACGCAGACATGGGGTTGACTCGTTCCTGTGATGCTAAGATCTGATCAACGTGGCGTCTCTCAATGTTCTCCCCGACATCCACTGTGTACATTAATGGCCCCTGCCGTGTGCATATCGTTCCGGGTTGCCATTTCTCTGTTCGGTAGTCACGGGCCAAGACTGGTTGTCCTACATTGAAGCTCCTTGTCGGCTTCTCATTGATGTGCTGGAATTGTTTCTCCTCAACATTTCTTCGCACATTTGGCCTAAGCAAATCCAGACGAGATCGCAACCTTCGGTTAAAGAACAACATGGCCGGGGTCTGGTTGGTAACTGCATGTGTCGCGTTTCGGTAGGCTAATAAGAAATTGTCCACCTTATGCTGTAGTGGAATTTCATCGTCGCACATGGCCTTTATCGCCGCCTTAAAGGTTTGTACGAACCTCTCAGCCAATCCATTTGTGGCTGGATGATACGGGGCGGATGTGTAATGCCTTACCCCATTCCTTCTCATAAATTTTTGAAACTCTTCAGACACAAACTGTGGTCCATTATCAGAGCAAATCTGCTCTGGCAAGCCGTTTCTGGCAAATATGGTCCGTAGGACTGCAATCGTTTTCTCTGTAGTGGTTGAGGACATTTTTATCACCTCAGGCCACTTCAAATGAGCATCCACTGCTATTAAGAACATTGAGTCCATGAATAAAATATCTCGCTCGGGTCCACTGCTGGTGCTTCCTCCACAGTAGGCAGTGGCAGGCGCGATAGCCCATCAGCGTTTCCATGCTGTTTCGTGCCTTTATATTCTATTTCATATTGATTCGCCCCTAGAAACAGGGACCATCTTTGTAACCGTTGTGCCGTCATCACTGGAACGCCCTTCTTAGGACTAAAGATGGAGACAAGTGGTTGGTGGTCAGTCAGCAAGGTGATCTTCGGCCCATGCAGATAGTGGTTGAATTTTTTTACTCCCCATACCAGGCTGAGGGGCTCCCTGTCAATCTGGGCGTAGTTGCGCTCGGCTGAGGTTAGTGACCGAGACGCAAAGGCTACTGGCCTCTCCAACCCGTCTGGGAATTTGTGCGACAGCACCGCTCCAATACCATAGGGTGATGCATCACATGCCAACCGAATTGGTAGTACTGGGTTGAAATGGGCCAACACCTCTTTTGATGTGATCAATTCTTTACACTTCTGGAAAGCTCGTCTACGTTCGTCATTCCACTTCCATGGTACCCCTGTTTGCAGTAGGGTGTTCAGTGGGTGTAATACCGTGGACAGATTTGTTAAGAACTTATGGTAGTAGTTTACCAGCCCGAGGAACGACCTCAGTTGTGACACATTTTCCGGTGCTGGAGCCTTGACTACTGCCTCAATCTTTTCAGGGGACTTATGTAACCCCTCTTCATCGATGACGTGGCCACCATCCGAGATCTGCTTCTGGAAAAACGCGCACTTGTGGCGATTAGCTCGTAGCCCATATTCCTTTAATCTGGTGAGCACCTTCTCCAAGTTGGCGAGGTGATCACTGTCATTTTTGCCCGTGACCAGGATGTCATCCAAATAACACTGGGTCCCTGGAATCCCTTGCAGGACTTGATCCATCGCCCTTTGCCAAATAGCCGGAGCCGATGCTACCCCGAACACCAGCCGGTTGTATTGGTAGAGACCTTTATGAGTGTTAATCGTAAGGTATTGTTTCGAAGCTGCTTCTACCTCCATTTGCAAGTACGCCTCGGCTAGATCAATTTTGGTGAAGCGTTTACCTTCAGATAGCGAGGCGAAAATATCCTCAATTCGTGGAAGCGGATATTGTACCGTGTGAAGGACTGGGTTCACTGTCACCTTAAAATCCCCACAGATGCGGACCTTCTTTGGTTCCCCAGGCGTATTACTCAACGACCTCTTCATTACAGGAACGATGGGTGTAGCCCACTCGCTCCAGTCTACTTTGGACAGTACTCCTGAACGTTCCAACCCTTCCAGCTCTGCTTCGACAGTTGGTCTGATCGCATAAGGCACTGGTCTGGCCTTAAGAAACTTTGGGCTTGCATTTTCCTCTATTTTAATGGTTGCTGTTATGCCTTTTAGTGTTCCGAGTCCCTCCTGGAACACTTCTTTTGCGTCAGTTAGCATTTTTGACAGTCGTCCAGGTGTGACGTCGTCATCCTTTTTGGCCTCAACCTTCAGTGCCTGTATGGAATGCCAATCTAATTGTATCTTCCGGATCCATTCACGTCCTAGCAGTGGTGGTCCTCCATCTGGCAATACATATATATCCATTTTAGGTATTTCCTGGCCTTTATATATCACTTTCACCCTTATTTTTCCTTTGGGGTAGACTTTTTGCCCCGTGTACGTCTTCAAGACAATCTCTGTAGCTTTCAAGAGTATATGTGAAAATAGCCGCTTGTAGTCCCTTTGGTTTATGACTGTTAGGGCTGATCCTGTGTCCAATTCCATTTTCACTTGGACTCCGTCTATCTTGAGTGTAACCCAGATAGTCTGGTGATCCTCCATTTTGTTTACCTTATGTAGTTTCAGACAACCCAGCTCCTTGCTTCCGGAGTCTGTGTCACTTTTCTGTTCGTCTGAACTACTGTCCATCACCTGGTGTACCTTTTTGTACTTCTCCTGTGGAGATTTCTTACTGTTGTTTTCTTCCCAGACCTGCAGACTCTTGCTATGTGTCCTGTTTTCCCACACTGTCTGCACACTTGGTCCTTGAACCAACAATCCTTCTGGTCATGTGTTGTTCTGCCGCAGCGATAGCACTTCCCTGTTCCATAGGACATTTCATTGGTGCCATATTCTTGCGGTCTCCGTTGTATCTCTGCAGCGCCCCTTGCGGCTGCTTCGTGTGATACTGCCATACTGAAAGCCTTGTCCAGCGTAAGATCCTTTTCTGATAGAAGCCGTTTGTGGGTTCCTTCACTTTGCAGCCCACACACAAACTTGTCCCTTAACGTATATGCTAGTCCCGCTCCAAACTGGCAGTGTTTCGATAGCTTGCGCAGTTCCGGTCGATACTCAGCATTGCTTTCGTCTTTGTGTTGGTTCCTTTTATGGAACTTAAATCGTTCTGCTATCAGCAGCGGTGTGGGGTTTAAGTGGTCCAGTAGGATTTCTACTATGCTTTCGAAATTCTTCTTCACCGGCTTCTCTGGGGTTATTAGGTTTCGCAGTAACCCATAAGTTTTTGCACCCATGGAATTTAACAAAACCAGTGCTTTCCTAGCATCTGGCACTTTATTCGCCCTGCAGTACACCTCAATACGTTCTACATATGTCGCCCAATCTTCGACTTCATTGTCGAACGTAGGTATACTGCCACTCTTCGGCATCCCTGGGTGTGATTTAACTGTCAAAAATGGCGTCTCCCGCGCTTCCCCTTCTTCTCCGCTGGCACAAAATGGCGTCTCCCGCGCTTTCCTTCCTTCCCGCGTTCGCCCTTCTTCTCCGCTGCAGCTTCTAAAAATGGCGTCTCCCGCGCTCTTCCTTCTTCTCCGCGGCTCAATGGCGTCTCCCGCGCTCTCCCTTCTCCCTGCGGATACTGTTCAGCCCTTGAGCCCTGGCTGTGCTTTACGCGTTTTTTTTTTGTGCGCCTTTCCCGTTTCCACTGCTCGGTCCTGAACCCGGCTGTTGTTTTACCCTCTCTCTCTCCGTTTTGTTTTTCCTCGACGCCGCTCGGTTTTCAACCCCCGGCTGTGCCCTGTGCACTTCACCCTCTGTCTTACCCCATCGACGCTGCTCGGCTTTCTCTCCGTGTCGGTCGGCTCCAGCCGCCGCTGCCCGGGAAGGGTCTGCGCTGTACCTGTCGTCAGTCTGTTGCTGATCGTCGTGGCTGGGGAACCAAGCCCGGCTCTCCACAGCCTCCCCTGCGATGTTCACTCCCTGCCAGACGACTGGGCGGTTGCTCGTGGTCGACGGCCGTGTTTCTGGCCTCGACTTTCTTCCACCGCCCTCCCGGAGCGAACCCTCGAAGGGAAATGCAGAGTTGCAGGTAGATTCGAATCGACACTCGTCGCCACTGTTAGATCCGTGATTCTGAGAGTATGATGTTTTTCAATAACTACACGGATGCTGTAACTTAACAATCAACAGGTGTTTACTGGAGGAGGGTAGTCTGAAGACTGGGGTACAGAGGCAGGCTCAAGGCTTATATACAGGTGTGGTCACTGCCGGTACTACAGTATACAGGAGCTGTAAAAGTAGTTCGCTCTTAAAGGTACATACACTACACCACCCATCACCCCTGTGCTCGTTGACCTACATTGGCTCATGGTCCACCAACAACATTCTGGAGGTTCTGCGCAGGCCGCTTACCAGTTTTTTAAATGGGATATTTTGCACGTGCGCAAATTTTTGAATGGGCTGCGCAGCCTGTTAAAGGAACCGCACACCGAAAAAAAATTAGGGGGCACATTGTCCACCAACACCTTGATTTTAAAATTCTCATACTCATATTAAAATCCCTCCATAGCCTCACCCCTTCCTATCTGAACTTGGCAGTGCGAGTGTTCCTAACCTGGGAGGGTGAGCCATGTCTGTTCTCTGAAAGCAGAAGTGTTCGCACTGTGAGCTCTGGAGCCTGGCTATCACAATGAATGGATCAAATTACACATTGCAGCGATCTTGATTATTCTCCAATAGGCAGGATCAATTTACATATTCCAGACAAACTGTTTGGTCGCCTTGGAAGACAAAACACACCCATAAGAAATTTGGTGTTGCATATAGACGCGACCATTACTTTGCAGAGTGTGTATTGACACCATTCTGTCAGCCCATGAGTTGGAGGCGGAGCGGGACTTTAGGCAGGACTCGCAGCAAACCAGCTATTTTACAGCAAACAACATCTATTTACAGAGTTTATTTAAAATTAGTCTCTACGAACTGCAACAAACAGAACTCATGACCAAAACTACAGTTACTTAGAGCAGTGCGGTCTCTGGGGGTGCTTGATGGGGAGATTTACCCAATCATCTCCATTCTGGTCGGGAATATGTCACTATGTGCAGCCATTACTTTCAGGCTACAACGAGGAGCTGTATGATGCAATATATCTTTAGGACTATGGATGTGCATTTTAAATGTTATATATTCCAAAAGGATTCCAGTAAATGAACAACTGGGACAGTACAGAAAAAACTTGTGGTGAAAACTACAGTAGCACTCGGGCCTAAGCCTTAAGGCGTTCCTCACTGAGGTGGGTCACACAGTGGTTGAGTGGAAGATCTGCATGCTTTTGATGTGTGAGCAAGTACGAGAATAGTGCATCATCAAGAATACATACCATTCAACACAGTCTGTGACAATTTAACTGTCAGTTGCACACGTAAGATTGTAATGTAGCATATTAGAAGTTTATTTTCCAAGTAGTAGATTTAAGTGTCCAACAGAAGAGCAGTGGTAAAATCACTGATTTGTGATTTTCAGTCTTGGGAGGCACTCCAGTAAGCTGAATATGTGTAAGATTGTCCTCCAGGAGCATCTGAATCACCTGTGCAATGATTTGACTCCACCAGTGCTAGAAAGTGCACCAAAATTAGCCCAGCGTTTAGTCTTTGCGCTACCCCCCCTTTATTGGTTTTGTAATTTATAATTCTTTTACCTGAATAAAGTTTTTCAAATGTTTCCTCTGCTTTTCTTAAGTAATTTTGAAAAACATCCAAATAGCATTTATTTGAGACTGATAGAGACGCATTCTATCATTTGGCAAGTTTAAGTAGTTCTGATGCAATTTTGGAACTTGCACATAATG
The DNA here is from genome assembly GCF_052327205.1 of Somniosus microcephalus. Classification (NCBI taxonomy): domain Eukaryota; kingdom Metazoa; phylum Chordata; class Chondrichthyes; order Squaliformes; family Somniosidae; genus Somniosus; species Somniosus microcephalus. The sequence goes on along the minus strand of NC_140989.1, from coordinate 135,337,947 downwards.
CACTTGTTTAAGCTGCAGCATTGACTGACCTTCAGTTGAGAGTCAGGACTGTGGGCAAAAGTATCAACTCCAAGCCCAGGGCTTTGAAGGAGGCCAAAGCCTTCAAGTGAAAACACTATCAAAGGTGTTTAAAAGACCCCAAAAAAATTATTTGATTGTGAAATATGTAATTTGTTGATTTTTTTAAATTTTGTATAAAACCTTTTGGTAGACATTAGAATTTTCAGTTATTGGGGAAAAATGGCTGAGGAATTTTTTTCAAAAATGTATTTTGAATGATTCAACTTGATCATCAGCAAACCACAATAGTGAAAGTTGACTTACTGGTTTCCCTTAAAAAAGATAATGAGCGGTGCTCATTTTGGGCCCGGCAACTTGTCTAAAGTAATTTCTCCCCCACTATCACTTTCATCGATAGCATGTTCAGGCACTTCAGTGACCGACATCGTGCACACAACATAAACTAAACCTAATGCACACTGACGAAGAAGCATTTTGATGGGTTTTAGCTAAGAGTTAAAAAGATCAAGGCAGAGCAGAGATTTAACTTTACTTTAATCAATTATTTTGAACTGATGAATTGAAGTACATTCACCTACCCCATTACTTTTCAGTCTAACGATCTGCCTCGAGAAAACTGGCGTAAATCCAGGAAATTTGCAATCACCATTGACTTAACTAGGCTGCACTATGATAATCAATTTGGCACAGTTTCGGCGAAGGTATTGGCACAGCAAGAAATTAAAGCATGGCGTAAATAATGGCATAACTCAGTTAAGCCTTAATTTCTAGGAACTTTCACGTGTAAAACAAACTCAATGCCATAGATGCACCTGGCATGTTTCCAGGAAATTCTGGGCCAATGTATATATTCAACATGTACTGCATCCATTGCACAACTACAAAGAAAAATAGATTTTTTTTTACAAAAACAAATTTACTGCAGTCTCACTGAATTAAGATGGCCTTGTTCATGTTGCGAAGTATGTTTGTAAGTTCGATTCAGAATTAGTAAATATTTGAGCTTTTTTAAAAAAATTGTTAAATTAACTAATAAAGCTGAGGCTGCAAAGCCTTTTAGTGGAGTGGCACAAGAGGTTTTGTTTTTTAAAATAAAAACTTGTTGATCTCTTCAAAGGTATCCTGTTTTCTCACCAATTGTAGTGGCGCTTCTTAGTTTCCAAACAGGCAGGCCACTGGGCTGTGGGGCTTTTAACATCGAGTAGACGCGTGTCGAAATAAAACGTTCCCAAACGTAGCTTTGTCTTTTAAACGGTTTACTATAACACTTAACAAACAGAATTACAAAGCAAACACGTATAAACGAACACGGTCAAAAACTGTACTGCTGCAAACCTCTCAGCTTCTGCCTCTTTCACCATGTGCAGTTTAAAACTGTAAGATGGCTGCACCCATGTGTGGCTTAGGGTCTGTTCCATTGTGGCAAGAATGAAGGGGGTGTCGGACTATACTACTGGAGCAAGAAAATAGGGGGTTTCTTAATACAATAAGTCGTTCAGGTAAATTAACTGTATTATGCCATTTAGCCACTATTTTAAAGTATTTTCTTAAGCTTTTATGGCTCTTACATTCCGGCCCCTAATTGACTAGGCACATGAAGCATATCAATTACTCAAACATTAAGAGTCATAAACTAATGAGTTCAACATATTTACAATACAAGTGTCCACCTTTTTCTTTCGTTCAGGAGCTTTTCACGCTGCTTCTTGTAGCAGGCAGAGCTTTGTGATCGGTCTCTCCAGGGTACTGGTCTTGGTTTGCAAACAGACGCGACGAACGACGCCTCTGGAGTCTGGCATGGTCTTAATTATTTTTCCCATCAACCAAGAATTTCTAGGGGCTGAATCATCCACAATTAAGACAATGTCTCCGACGATGAAGTTCCTCTTTATCTTGGACCATTTTTGACGCTCCTGTAGCAGAGGTAAGTATTCTCTTGTCCATCTGGTCCAGAAGAGGTCTGACATATACTGAACTTGCCTCCACTTCCGACGGGCATGCAGATCTTCCTTTTTGAAGACTCCCGGGGGCATGGCTGGCTGTGTTTTCAACAACAACAGGTGGTTCGGAGTCAGGGCTTCGAGGTCATTGGGATCATCTGATGTCTTAGTTATCGGTCGGTCATTAATGATGGCTTCGACCTCGCACAGAACGGTTTGGAGTCCCTCGTCGTCCAGCGCTTGCTGCTTCAGTACAGAACTGAGTAGTTTTCTTACGGTGCGTATCTGTCTTTCCCAGACACCTCCGTGGTGGGATGCGGCCGGAGGATTGAAGATCCACTTAATTCCTGTTTGCATCATGGCTTCCTGTATTTTAAGCTGATTCCAACCTTCAATAGCTTCCCGTAGTTCTCTCTCCGCTCCGACGAAATTAGTGCCATTATCAGAACGCATAATGGACACCTGTCCTCTTCTACAGACAAAGCGCCGCAAGGCGTTAATACAGGAATCAGTGTCAAGCGTGTGTGCCACCTCAATATGAACTGCTCTGATGGTCAAACAAGTGAAAAGCACACCATATCTCTTGACAAGGCTCCGTCCTCGCTTTACCTCGAAAGGCCCGAAATAGTCCACCCCTACGTTTGTAAATGGGGGCTTGTCTGGTAACAAACGGTCTTCAGGCAGGTCTGCCATTTTCTGCTCCCCAGCTCTAGCGTGTAACTGTCTGCAAACAATACATTCAGAGAGTATTTTTCTTATTACGGAATTAGCTCCTGGAATCCAGTATCTTTGTCTTAGCTTCGCAAGCACGTGATTCCTCCCACTGTGCCCAATACTCTGGTGTATATGCTGAAGAATGAGAGTAGCAACCCGGAGGTCCTTAGAAAGGATAGCAGGATGCTTGGCCTCCTCTGGCATAGCAGAGTTGTTTAGTCTCCCTCCCACCCTCAGTACTCCATCTTGCAGTGTAGGGTCCAGCTTGTAGATATGACTACCTTTCTTGATTGGAGTATTTTGCTGTAGAGCTTCGGTTTCTTCTGGGTATCTTTGTCTTTGACTGAAGCAAACTATCTCCTTCTCAGCCTTGGCCAAATCCTCCACGGTCAATGAATTCTTGCTCAATGTGGTCTTGTGCTGATGCATATACTGCTGTAGAAGCATTCTCTGCTTATCAGGGTTACTTTCAGACTGACTGATAGTGGCTCGGTACTCTTTTCTCTTACCGCTCAGGTGTAGCAGCAACTCTTTCAACCTTAGAAACCATGCAACTGCTTTCCTCAACTGGTGCCATCCTGAGAAATGGTTAACAAGCTTGTTCACTGTGTCAAAGTTCTCTTTCGTAGTTATGAAATTTACTGTGACTGATCTCTTGACTTCGACGTCGTCTTCAGTAATCTGACTTGGCATATCTGGTCTTTCTGGCCATGATCTCTCTGTTTCCAGCAGATAACTTGGGCCTTGTATCCAAGTTTCACTCCTCATGAAGTTTTCAGCCTTCAATCCCCGTGAGGCTTGATCTGCTGGGTTTAATGAGGTGTTTACATACCTCCATTGAGATGGTTGTGTAGCTTCTCTAATGGATGAGATTCTGTTTGCTACGAAGGTCTTGAAGCGTATCTTCTCATTCTCTATATACTTCAGCACCGTCGTGCTATCCGTCCAGAAGACAGATTCTTCTAATGGGAGCTGTAACTCTTTACGCATCACCTGGTCAACTTTAACTGCAACAACCGCTGCCGTCAATTCCAGTCTCGGGATGGTGACCTGCTTCAGCGGAGCCACCCTGGATTTTCCCATAAGGAAGGCACAATGTTTCTGGCCCTGTTGATTTGTCAGCAAGAGGTAGGTAGCCGTGCCATAGCCGTCCTCACTGGCGTCCGAGAAATGATGTAGTTGAGCCGTCTTTGTAACTCCAAAACTCGCGGGCTTGATGCATCTACTGACGCTGAAGCTAGAAAGTTGTTGCAAATCTGTCAGCCATCTATGCCATCTCTGAGCTTGACCTTCTGGGATATCTTCATCCCATCCTCTCTTGTCTCTACACAGCTCTCGTAGCATCAGCTTCACCGGCAGAATGAGTGGTGCCAGGAATCCGAGAGGGTCGTAGATGGAACTGACCACGGAGAGAATCCCTCGTCTTGTGGATGGTCTTTCGTTCACCATTATCCTGAAGTTGAACGTGTCTGACTCGATGCACCATTGTACACCAAGAGCTCTCTCGATAGGAAGGACATCGTGGCTCAGGTCCAGATCTTTGACTTCAGTGGCTCTTTCCTTTTCTGGGATAGAAGCTAGAACTGCTCTGCTGTTGCTTATCCACTTAGTCAGATGGAATCCTCCATTCGAACACAGAGTTCTAAGGTCTCTTGACAGTGCGATGGCATCGTCTTCTGTTGACACGGACTTCAGACAGTCATCGACATAAAAGTTTCTGAAGATTGTCTCCACAGCCTCGGATGGTGCTTTGCCCTTGCCATCTTCTGCAGTTTTTCTGAGAGCGTAGCTTGCACAGCTGGGAGATGATGTGGCTCCAAACAGGTGTACGGCCATTCTACATTCCACCATCGCTTCACTAACGTCGCCATCTGGCCACCAAAGGAAACGCAGAAGATCAGCATCTTCGTCAGGGATTCTGACTTGGTAGAACATTGATTCTATGTCTGCCATCATGGCAACGAGCTCTTGTCTAAACCTAGTCAAGACGCCAATGAGGGTATTAGTAAGATCAGGACCTTGAAGCAGCTGGTCATTCAATGAAGTTCCTCTGAATGAGGCGGCGCAGTCAAACACTACACGGATCTTTTTCTTCTTTGGGCGATACACCCCGTGATGAGGAATGTACCAGACCCTTCCATCGTCTCTGTTCAACTGTTCTTCGGGCACTTTTACAGCATAGCCTTTCGCTATGATGTTTCTCATGAAGTCTTTGTAGTCTTCGTGAAAGTCGGGGTTCTTGTTCAACTTTCTCTTTAGACTGATGGCGCGTTGCTCTGCTATGCAGCGATTGTTCGGCATCTTCGCAGTCTGTCTTCTCAGTGGCAAACCAATGTGATAGTGGCCATCAATGAACTGTGTAGACCTTGTCATCAAACCCATGAACTGATGGTCTTCTTGTGACATCTCTGTCTTTTCCTCACAGCTGCGTTCTGAGAAGTCTGCGTTGAACTGCTGTATCAACAGCTCTTCAATGCTTGCGATAGAGATGCGATTAACTGTGACGTTTTGTCGTTCCTCCTTGTTCGACTTGTGGCCATCATCTCTCCTTACCGGTCCACTGATTACCCATCCAAGGGCTGTCCTGACGGCGTAGGGTCCGTCATCCTTGCTGTTTATCACCTGCCATGGCTCCATAGTTTTGTAGGCATTGGTTCCAATTAATAGGCCAATTTCTGCTTCAATGTATGGGAGACGCACCTTTTCTAGGTAGGGCCATCTATCCACATCCTTCTGCAGGGCTAGGTTCCCTATTCTAACAGGAATCTCCCTCTGTGTGAAAACATTAGGCAGGTCTATGAAGTCCTTCTCTTCAAGTCCACACACTTCTAGGTCTGACAGGATATAGCTTTGCATTGACTTCTCATGACCCATGGTGCGTAATAGGATTTCTGTTCTTCTGCCTCTAACGTTCAGCTGTCGCATGAGTGATTCTGTGCAGAACGTTGCTGAACTACCTGGATCCATGAAGGCGTAAGTCTCCACAACCTTCTCACTCCTCTTAGACTTGATCCTTACTGGTACGATGGCAAGAATACAGTCACTGTCACCGGCCCCAGTCAGTCCACAAGTCTCTGGTTCTAGCGACACCAGAGCACTTGAAACAACCTTCTCGTCGGTATTGTTTTCTTCACTCTTCTTAGAGGCTTGTTCTTCTTTATGGATATGCAGCAGACTGGGATGTTTCCGAGTGCACTCTCTGCATGTTGTTCTTTGCTTACAGTTTCTACTCAGGTGCCCCTGAGAGAGACATCCAAAACATAGGCCGTTGTACTTCAGGAATTCGATTCTGTCCTTATGTGGCTGTGCTTTGATGTCGCTGCAGAAATCCAATGTATGATTCTTCTGGCAGAATAAGCATGGCTTCTGAAAGGCATTAGCAGGCGTCACTGTGCTGCTCTTTTTGGGAGATGAGTTCTGGGGCCTTTCTTCCTCGGCCTGAGTGACGATAGTTGCAAAGCTGCTTCCCCTGGAACCACCTTTCCTGAGAGTCTTTGATTCAGCAGGCTTGGCTTTCACTCTTCCATCGGTGGTCGGGCTGACATCCTGGATGTTTCCAAACAATGGGTCCCTAGCAATTTTAGCCTGTTTGTCTATGAAATTCACTAAGTCTGCAAACCTGGCTCTACTTTTCCGTCTCTCCATTATCTCAAAGGCTGTTCTTCTCCATTGTTCTCTCATCCTGTAAGGAAGCTTAGAGATGACGATTCTCATAGTCGTAGGATTGTCCATCTCTTCCATGAATTCAACATCCTCCATGGTGTTGCGACATCCTATGAGGAAGAGAACATATGCGTTCAATGCCTCTCCGTCTTCTGATCTGATCTGTGGCCACTTGGTAGCCTTTTCGATATATGCAGTGGCTATCTTCAGCTCGTTGCCACAGTGCTCCTGCAGCAACTTCCTGGCTTCTATGTATCCCCGGTCCGGTCTCATGTGTTCACAGCTTCTGACCAGGTCTTGTGGTTTACCACTGGTGTACTGTCCCAGGTAGTACAACTTATCACTGCTGCTCTCTGTCTTGGAGTCAATGGCTTGTTCAAAGGATCTGATGAAGGGCTTATACTTGAGTGGGTCGCCTTGGAACACTGGTATGTCTCTTTGAGGGAGTCGAAACAGATTCTGTTGTTTTACAAGCATCTCTGTAATTTCGTTCTGACGTTGCATCACTCGGTATAGGCTTCTCTCTGTGTCTTCAGGCCTCTGGTGGTCATCAGCAGGGTCTAGTCTAGACCGTCTGACGTCTGGGGTAGCATCACGTGCTCCTGTTAGTGGAGAGGCCACTCTTCCACGCTGTAATGCCGGGGAATTGCTTTCGGGCTCTGTTGTAACTCTTGAAGGTGCCCTGGATCCAACTCTATGTGGCAACGTTGACTGGCAGTGGCTCCCGCCGTCCCGTGAGCCTTCATAATCTTCGTACGCACTCAACCTGGCATCTGAGACCTCGATAGCTGTTTTCATCTCCAGCCGTTCTTTCTTTGCCTGCACCTGGGCCCGCTGGGCCTGCACTTGGGCCTGCAGTTGAGCCTGCAGTTGGGCCTCTTCCCGTTCAAGAGCTTGCTTCTCATCTAAAGATGCTGCGCGCGCCATCAACGCCGCCCGTTCAGCCTCCGCTCTCATGCGTCGCGCCGAGCTTGTGGTAGAAGCGACTGACCTGCGTCCAGAAACAGAGCTACCTTCTTTTCGATTTTTGCTCGGTCTGGCGGAAGTCTCTGAAATGCTATCGTCTGGTCCGACTTCATCGTCAACCTTATCTTTCTCTGCTGTATCAGCATCTTGACGAATTTTTAACATCCACTGCTCCGTGGCCTTGATATAGTCCTTAATGCTGGTTGATTTAAGATCAAACCAGTCGTGCTGATCAGTGTTTCCCTCTTCTTCAGACAGAAGTGCTAATACATCTTCATTGAGTATATTAAATTCTTCATGCAGCTTGGAGAAATCGTAATACATCATGTCTTCAGCTTTCTTAATATTAGCATTATCTTCCATGAGACGATCAATTATCTTCATTTTTCCAGTTATCTGAACTAATTTAGCCTTCCTTGCACCTATGCTTCTATGTAACTTCTCTTCCCTTGCCTTTGGGGTGAGCTTTATTTCCCTCTTTTGGCCAGCAATCCTTCTGGCTGGGGGAAGCTCCTGGCTCCGTAAGGCCTCGGCCATTTTACCCGCAGCTCTTATTTAGCTTCTCAACAGAATGAACAAAGCAAGTAACAGTCACTGTACCTTCGCTTTCTTAAATTGTCGTCTGGCTCCGTGACCACTCATGTATACGTTCGCCGACGATTCCGTCCCTTCCTTCTTAGGGAGCTAGTTTTTGACTAATGTAGTGGCGCTTCTTAGTTTCCAAACAGGCAGGCCACTGGGCTGTGGGGCTTTTAACATCGAGTAGACGCGTGTCGAAATAAAACGTTCCCAAACGTAGCTTTGTCTTTTAAACGGCTTACTATAACACTTAACAAACAGAATTACAAAGCAAACACGTATAAACGAACACGGTCAAAAACTGTACTGCTGCAAACCTCTCAGCTTCTGCCTCTTTCACCATGTGCAGTTTAAAACTGTAAGATGGCTGCACCCATGTGTGGCTTAGGGTCTGTTCCATTGTGGCAAGAATGAAGGGGGTGTCGGACTATACTACTGGAGCAAGAAAATAGGGGGTTTCTTAATACAATAAGTCGTTCAGGTAAATTAACTGTATTATGCCATTTAGCCACTATTTTAAAGTATTTTCTTAAGCTTTTATGGCTCTTACACCAATGTTCTCCATTGCTCTCTTATGAAGCCATCGACTCCTCACTGCCGTATGACTCCACAGGCACTGTTACCTCAGTTTAATGGATATTTTTACGTTTGAACCCAGTCAAAAACCAAGCTATTTGACAGAGGAACTATCGCAGATAAGCCCAACGCCCTATGTTCCACATGCATACACTTCCCACCAGGGATTGCTAGATAGTGAGCAGGGACCCTGGATTTTCTGCTGTCTTCTGGGGTGGTGAAGTCTACTGCGGACTCCCCATCATTGTTCCAGCTGAGATTATCTAACTCAGTGCTGAGGATCAAACTGTTCTGCATGACTTAGCTACTCATTTGATAAACTCACTGAACCAACACAACAATAATCAAAGTTGCATGCTCTGTTGAAGATTTTGTTCACAGAATAAAACTTAATATATTGTAGGCAGAGCAATTTCAGATAGTGTTTTTGTTCATGCTTTTTTGTAGACTAATGTGACTATTTAATCTTTCATAATAAATTGGGTGGACAAAAAAGATTGGCGTCAATTTGTGTGATTGATGCAGTAATATAGTTAAAGAACATCAGAAATAGGAGCAGGAGTCGGCCATTCAGCCCTTCGAGCCTGTTCCGCCATTCAATAAGATCATAGCTGATCTTCTACCTCATCTCCACTTTCCCGCCCTGTTCCCATATCCCTTGATTCCCTTAGGATCCAAAAACCTTTCGATCTCTGTCTTGAATATACTCAACGACTGAGCATCCATATCTCTCTGGGGTAGAGAATTCCAAAGATTCACAACCCTTTGAGTGAAGAAATTTCTCCTCGTCTCATGTCTAAATGGCCGACCCCTTATTCTGAGACTGTGGCCCAAGTTCTTAAATGTGCACAGTAAGGGGCAGTAAACTGGTGAGGCATGTTGTAACTGCAGCCTTGATCAGCACAATGAGGAATCACACGCATTGTTCAGCGCACAGTTAAGTTCCTGATCTCTGCCCATGTCAGGATGGCATCAAGTAGAAACCAGGCCACAGGGAGGGAAGGAAAACTACAGGGAGTTACTCCCATTTTGGCACTCCCAGCACATGGCCGGGAGCACAGATCAGGAATGTACACAATACTTTCCCCCACCCCCTCTTGTTTTTCCATTCACACCAGGTCACTTCCAAGTGGAATCAGCAGTAAAGAAAGAACGAACTTGCATTTATATGGTGCCTTTCACAACTTCAGGATGTCCCAAAGTGCTTTACAGCCAATCAAATACTTTTTGAAGTATTGTCACTGTTGTAATGTGGGGATAGACCATCCACTATCATCAGGATGTTTGGAGGACGGGTACGATGCATTGACCATTGAGAACCTGAAGATGTGAAGGTGATAAATATGAAAAACATGCAAAGAGAAAGGTGTGCAATGGCAGAGAATTGAGCATCGCCTGACCAATATGTTGGTCCAAACTGCAATTCTTTCAGTGCAAAAGAAGAGCATGCATGTGATTACACGAATAAGCAGCATCTATTTCAGAGCCAACAGTTTATTTTTAATGAACACGTTATAATGTTGTGGAAAAATGTGGACAAGTAATTCTTGACCCAATAAGTAATCATTGTCGATGTCAGTGATAAATTGGGCAGTTGCATATTCTGCTTGCGCTGTCAATGTCACACCCACGCAACAGATGTTTATGTGACTTTTATGCTGGTTAGAATGGAATTTTCTTTAATAAATGTACAATGACAGAATAACAAAAAGTTTCAATCTGTGTTAAGAGATGCAACCATGCTCATTGTAATTCAAACCTGTATGGGGGGAAAAAAAGCTTTGGCATATGCTGGACATGACAAAAGATTAACTGTAATAGCAGCAACAGAGCTGCCAGAGTGATGGATGACGATACGTTCTCCGAACATGACATTTGGAAATTTATATTTTTTTCTACTAAATAAATGATTAGGCTGGTGTATTATACATGGTGAAGAATAATATTTTTGAATTTTTCTGCCCAAGCTGTCAAAAGCAGTTTGAAGCAGCCCGATGTAAGTGACCTTACATGATTGTCAGGCTCCAAGAGACATTTGTATTATTATTTACAATGTAGCATAATAAAAGGAGGATTTTGGTTAATAGGTAATGCTTTCTATAATAAATTTGAATGTAAAGTTTTAATTTCACGCATTTCAAGACATTTAGCATCTAGCCATTGATTCCCTACTCTCGTTGATCTCAACAGACAAGTGGCACAATGTTGGACTCCAGCCCGGATAGATATATGACTGAATTGTCCTCTTTGGAGCCGATGTAAAATGAGTTTGGGCATTCTCCAGCATGAAACTGTCCTTGAAATTGACAGTAATTACACTGCTAAAAGAGTTGGTATTTGGGGATAAAGTAGTGAGCGTTTGTCTGTGGTTGGAATTCAGATACTTTGACGGGGTTGTGTGCGGATTCAGCTCTGACCTTGGAATGCGTATGGCTGTCAATGGGAGTAAGTGAAAAAGCAAACCACTTGTCAGCCCTCTCATCTCTTACCTTGACAACACAATTGCAACCACAGGTACAAACCTGTGGTGTGATTTCCCCATTCCACCAACATAAACTATTGATGCGCAGTGAATTGGAGGACCCATCAACGACGGTGTTATGGATGTTGGTCAAATAACTTGGCCTCTAATTCTTCTGAAGATGAAAAAAAGTGGGAAATTAAGAATCATTGTAGAAGGTTAAATCCTTAGAAGAACATTCTGAAATTAGAATCTGAAGCCTTGGTTTAAGGATTGGACGGAACTACAAAAAAAAGCTGCTCAAGGCATGTGACATTGTTTCTGCGGGCACAGGAGAGTAGCTGTTCTGATATGGATGTAGTTTACAGCTGAATAGTTATGAACAGATACAAAGCTCATCTAAAGAGCTGTGTTGTTTACACACACTTTTGTTGTGATCAGCTCATTATCACGATTGTGCATCGGTCCAGGTGCAGATTTGGATTTGCACAGAGAGCACACTAGTGGTTGGGAGCGGAAAATTGCATGTAGGTGAAATTTAAAGGTATGCAGCCCTCTCTCTCTTCCTTTAAGATGCTCCTTAAAACCTAACTCTTTGACCAAGCTTTTGGACACCTGTCTTAATATCTTCTTATGTGGCTCGATGTCAAATCTTGTTAGATAATCGCTCCTTTGAAGCGCCCTGGGATGTTTTACTACGTTAAAGGCGCTACATAAATGCAAGACATTGTTGTTCAAGAGATATATCAGAATAGGGAGAGAGAAATCCTTGCAGCCCTAGCAAATACTCAAAAGGCATTTCAGTCCTTTTGACATCATTTGCCAAGGCTCAAAGAGTAAAGATTAAGAAGTGACAGACAAAAATTAATCAAAGGGAAATTCAATTTGCAGACACGAATCTCCAGGGCCTAACCATCACAGCAGTTCAGCATTGCAGCATTCATGCAAAGGCGTTGGAGGCAGGTTTAAGGCCTTCGCTTACAGGTACTGCAACTGGCTGGCCCCAATCATATGCTGTATTGCAGATATCCTAGCAGCAGATGGCACTGCTCAGCATATGAGTCTTTGGTGAGCCAAAGCCTGTGAGGACAGTTCCCTATGGTGCTTAGTTGTGCGGTAGGTGTGCCAGGGCCTGCAGATATGTTTGGTGGCATCTTGGTAGGTGCAACCAAACTGGCTATGCTGGCTGTTAATCACCCTGGCATGCCTTCTTTCAGGGAGTAACACTGAAAGCATGACATACTGTGATTGGGGTGATTCCAAGGAGGCATACAGCATTACAGTCACTCAGCCCTTCATATAGTATTTGAGTGCTATCAGATCTGCTGGTACAGCCTCCATTGGAACTTGGAGCGTCTGCAGGCACTAATGCTCGGACAGGGAGAGACGTGTGCACCTCCATCTATAGATGGGATGTGAGGGTATTGATGGATGGGCACACAACACCTTTGGTGTGCCTGGCATATCCCTTCACTGGTTTCCCTCTTCTTCTGGTGAAACTCTCAGATATAGGAGAATTCCCTTGGGTTGGTCAGTAATGGAGCTGTAGAAACAAAAATGGCAGCGTAACAATTGCCACAAAGGCTCCAACTAGCCTAAGTGGTAGCAGGGGAAAACAAAGACAAATAAAGCAGAAATGGCTTTAAATGTGTTGAATAAATTTTCTTCCAAAATGAATACGCGTACACAGTTGATTTTCTCGCAGCCCTGGATACCCATTATTCATAGATGTAAATATCATTGAACGTCCTACATGCACGTACGTTGGGAAATAGTGAACAGGATGTTCATGCAAATCTGATGATTATTTCAGCATTAACCTCCTGACAGTGAAACTGTAAAATTTCATAGTCCGAAATCAAATCCAGGAATGATCTGTAATTGAAAAACCACATTGCTTATTTCATATAGAGACTTGGAGGGTTAAAAAAAAACCTTGATTAGACCACACTTGGAGCACTGTGCACTGTTATGGTCTCCATATTATAAAAAGGATATAGAGGCACTTTAGAGGGTGAAAAAAAGATTCACAAGGGTGATGCCAGAATTGAGAGGATAAACTTATCAGGAAAGGCTGAACAGGCTGGGGCTCTTTTCTCCAGAAAAGAGAAGGCTGAGGGGTGACCGAATAGAGGTCTTTAAAATTATGAAAGGATTCGGTAGGGTAGATGTAGAGAAGATGTGGGAGAGACCAGAACTAGGGGCCATAAATATAAGATAGTCACTAATAAATCCAATAGGGAATTCAGGAGAAGCTTATTTCGTATGGATGCATTTAAGGGGAAGCTAGATAAACGCATGAGGGAGGAAGGATTAGAAGGTTATCCTGATAGTGTGAGATGAAGTAGGGTGGGAGGAGGCTCATGTGGAGCATAAACACCAGCTCAGACCATTTGGGCCGAATGGCCTGTTTCTGTGCTGTACATTCTACGGAATGCACAGTAGGACAGACCAAATAATACTACAGTGATTACATGGAATTTGCAAAACTACAATTTAATTACTCTTAAATTTAACAGTATTTCTATTTTTCTGAATGTAGATGCAGCGTGCAGTGCAGTATTGAGCCACACAGAGCAAGCAGACTAGGTGCAGTCCTTGATTGCTGCTGAGCCAAGTTATTTCAGCAGTAAGGATGAGGCACTACATTGGTCTTGACATCTCTAGAGGGCGATGGAGGATCAGGGCTCTGCAGAGGAGTTGTCAGTTGGGGTTCCTGCTTCTGATTGTAATCTCGGCAAACTTTCTTGGAATCCCGGTGTCCTGGGACAATATTTATCCCTCAACCAACATCACTAAAAAAGCAAATGATCTGATTAGTTTGCTGTTTGTGGGACCGCGCTGTGCCCAAATTGGCGGCCGCATTTCCTACGTTACAACAGTGACTAGATTTCAACAGTACTTCATTGACTGAAAAGTGCTTTGAGACGTCCTGAGGTCATGGAAGGCGCTATAGAAATATAAGTCTTAATTTCTTTTTTTAAACTGTGCATGAGGCAAGGATTTGATAAGCTATTCAGTTACGATGATCCCCACCATCAACAGCCGTCAAGGTCACTCGGATAATGTACTGGAGGGCTGTTACTACCTGTGGAACAGTACCCCAGCAAACGCTGTCTCCTTCAGAAGAGGAGATGTAAGGTGGCAGTTTGAAGCAATATTATTTTTTTAAATGACTCGTGATACAAATGAAACTGAAGGATTTGCAAAAAGTTGTATTTTGTTCTGCTTATCAATCTAGGGCCATCATGCTCAGGAGATACTTGTCTGCTTTGAGAACTCAGTGACAGGTGAAACCGCTCGTAGTCGGGTGCAGCGCACTCGCAGGCAAATGAAAGCTCTGCCTACTTCGAAAACCCTTCTCTTTGACTGTAATTTCATCCGTTATTCCGCTTTTTCCCCTGCCGCTCAGTGTCCACCTCCAGTTCTCCTCTTGCCTGTAAAGTGCTCTGAGACTTTTGTACTTGTGAAGCGCTCCTAACAATGTAAGTTGTACACTGCCTGAGGCATCGGCCTTCTGCTTGATGCTTCAGTCGGAGTGACATGGCTGAGACTGGCATCACAGCAACGTAACGGGATTCACAAGTACAGATCCACATCCTGCCACAGTTTTGACACCACTGTTGGTGCCTGTTCAATATTTTTAATTGTCAGGTTCTTGGTGGTTGAAACACAATATTTACAATTCTGTCACCAGCCATGGCAAGTAAGGATAGCTCCTTCGACCCGTGTTATTCACAATGGGACAATTGATTGGTTTTGATTTAGGATTCCTGACTGGAAGTGCCTTCAGAATTCCTCAGAAGAGGTTGATTCACTTTGGTATTATTGGCTGTTTACTTGCAATGGGGCAAATAAGTGACAGGTGTGGACTGAGTCTAGTTCCTTAATCCCTGGCAAACTGAGAATCAGTTAATGAAGTGTTCTTGTTGTGGAGGTATTCTGCCCATGAAAGCACTAAAATCTCCTGCCCTTGAAGCAGTGTTCTGCTATCTTCCTTCAGGACGGTCTTGACTTGAAAATCATTACCTGTGGGCAAAGTATAGACTTACTGTTAAATTTAACAAATGTGTTTGTGTTTAGATTTTGAGGGACTGCTCAGTTGGTTTAACGGAAGTTCCAATTAGAGTTTCTGATTTCAGTTCTGCTGTGAAAAACTAGAGGGGAATTGTACAATTGAGCTTTCCATACTTCACAGAAATGAACAATCTTGTAATCTTGCTATAAAGTGGTGGAGGGATGATGAGTAACAATCAAAATGATTTGTAGAAACGTCCTGTGTTCACTCTTTGTAGTCTTACAAGGTTTGTTTTGTTTAGTAACCTGCTGGTTCCTGTGTGTATCTGACGTTTTATTTCCAAGTAATCATTCCATGCTTACATCTAGCAATCAATAAGAGAGGGAAATGTTTTGTCTTTTTTTTCTTTAGTTTAAGCTGTCAACTCTTCTGTACTGAGTTTGATGATCTCGGTCAAGATGGTGGTTGGTGCTGCAGTTGGTGTCAATGTCACCTGGGATTGGGTGTGGGGAGAAAAGCGCCAGGGTTCCTGCTCCAGATGGTTATCCAGTGCCCCCACCCCCACAGTGGCCTGGAAATTGTATCGCCCTCAGAGTGAGTCACGCGCCTGACGAGGCTGGCGGCAGGACCATGGCCAATCAGCCCGCTGCCTCATTTGTATGCTACTGGCGAGTTGTGGCCCTGGAGCCAGCTTGTCGGTCATGGAGAGGGGGTTGCGGGTGGGGAGCAGCAAGTCTGGCTGGCTTGGGACGCCGTCCGAGGTTCAATGGTGAGTCTGGAGTGGGAGGAGGGATGGGGTCGCAAGGTTCACTCTTTTTTAATAAAAATAATAATTTTGCGCGCGCTGGCCCTTTAATGTGCTGCACGGCCCATTCAAAATACCGCACATGCGTGGTTTTTCCATTTAAAAGCTGGTGACCTCCAGACCGCTGAGCAGCCACGCATCTTAACGGGAACATTTGTTGGGGGAAGGTGGGTGAGCGTAGGCCCAGCAATGGCCTGCAGTTTTAACGGGGACCAGGAGGAGAACTCCTGATCTTCCTGACTCTGCGGTCAGGTTAAGTAAAGAAAAACGGTTAACTTGCCTTTTGGGTGACAGCCTCCAGCGGTCCCTTTAAGGCCCACTGGTTTGGTTGCTGTGCTCGTGAGAAAACTGACCACAGCATGCACAACCAATTTCACATAAGCAACGGGCCCAAAGCCAGTTTCAGGCGGGTGCGCTCTGGACGACTACAGGGCACCCTAGCCAATGTGGTGTGCGTGGGGAAATCTGCTGGAGACTCCGCACACCATATTGGACCCTGCAGCGCCTGTTTTGCGCCTGAAAAATGAGTGCTGTGCAGTCGAATTTCTAGGCCAGTGTTTGTGTGTGAACATCCTCGGCGGAAGGGATTAGAGTCAGCTGTGATGCACAAACGGCCAGCGTTCAATTTCAGAGCTCACCAGCCTCCCATCATTATCCCCTGTAAATTTCAGCTCATCCAAAACTCTATTCCTATTCTATCCCAAGCCCAGTCTTGCTCACTCAGCACCTATGCCCTCACTGACTGACATTAGCTCCCGACACCCCCCTACCCATGCCTTAAAATTCAAAATCCTTGTTCCAGTCTTTAAATCCCTCCGTGTCCTTGTCTCTCTCCATCTCTGTAATCTTCTTCAGTCCTGCAATCCTCTGTACTTCTGACTCCAGTCCGTGTATATACTAATCCTCCCTTCACCCCACCATTGGCAGCTGTGCTTTCAGTCACCGAGTTCCCACTCTCTGGGTTTCCCTACCCAAACCCCTGTACCATCCAAAACACTTTTTAAGTCTCGACCACCTTGATTAACTTTTCACCCATGTCTGCTTGGCTCAGGATGGCCACTGTAAAAGATTGAAAAGACTATATAAAGTAAAGAATAACATATTTGAATTTAATGCAGCAGTTCAATATTTGTGACCGTCTTGGTTTTTTGAAGTCGCTAATTGAATTTCTGCCTTGTAACCCAGTGCTGTCTATTATCCTATTATTATTAACATTCCCTGAATTCAAAGCAACGTAACCACATTATAATTTGGAAGACTGATGCCGTGTTGTTCGAGTAACTTTACGAATCACATCTTGCACAAAAAATGGTGGTTGAAGTTATGCATAAGTAGTTTGCCATTCTCCCGAAACATAAATTAGTTTGGGATGGCATTGAAATTTCTAAAATATTCATGGCTTAGTTCAGTCTATTCAGTCTTTGCGTCGACTCAATACCGGAAAAAGTCAGTAGCAGTTCATTTTCATCTGCTCTGATGTATATGAGGAGGGAGCAACAGTATCTCCATGAATGATCGTCTACTTTGGGTTTTGTAATATGAATATAATGCGATATGTGCATTTATAATTTGGCAGTAATCCAGGAGTGAGAATTGTATTATACTTTTTAATCAGGAAATATGATTACCTTATACTTCATTTGGCTGCACTGCCATGACAGCCTGGGCAATTTATTAGGAGTTTATGATAATTGCCTTCAGGCAGAAATGCAAAAGGTAATAAATCAGAGGCATAGTTAGGTTGATTTTCAATTGTGGACATTTTGCTGTGGCTACTTCATTCTCTGTACGTGTTTTGTAATCCATAGCCCTCTGCTAAACGCACAAAGATGCAGTCGGAGATCTTTGAAAATCTCGAGTCCAGCCCTCCCACTCGTTTTTTTTTGATTGGTTTGCAGCTGTGGCACCTCTACTTCAGATTTACTGTTCATGAGATTAAAGTCATATTACTGTAGAAAATGGTAATGAAAAAATGCAAGGTAAATCACAAGTGAATTACATGGGCAAGCTTCATTTTTATGATCAGTGCAGATCGTTCACTATTTCATCTGAGAGGAAAAAGCACAATGCTATTGTATATGCATCAATATAGTCTTAATTCAGGCTATTTTTTTCTGTGTAGTTAAATAGACACAAAATTCTATCCAACAGTCAGTGCATTCTGTGATCTCAATGGCTTAACCAACATGTTGAAAAAATCATTTTTTTTTTTCAGATGGAGGAGTGAGCTGGTTATTCTGTGCAGACACAGTCCACTCTTTCTGTTCCACTCAGTTTATTGAAGACATCCCTTTAAAGAAACTCACTCGGCTGCGCAATCATGTTTTTGACGTCCATCCTTTTTTCCTGATCTGTTTTCTATTCTCTGCCGTGCCTTTCTCTTGGCTCTCCCAAACCCCGCACAGTTTCCCAGTTCACACTTTAGTCATCTGACCAAGGCCCTGCGTGATCATCTGTTGAAAGATGGCTGACAGCCTGGAAGGATCCCTGTTACACTTCACCTCTTCCTGCCCCCGCTGGCTGCTTCCACAACCCTACAACACTCTGAGCTCTCTGCGCTTCTCATATTCTGGCCTCTTGTGCATTCCCAGATTTTAATCACTCCTCCATTGCCGGCCATGCCTTCAGCGGCCTAGACCCTAAGCCCTGGAATTCCCTACTTGAACCTCTCCGCCTCTCTCTCCTTTAAGACGTGCCTTAAAACCTACCTCTTTGACCAAGCTTTTGGTCTTCTGTCCTAATATCTCCTTATGTAGCTCGGTTTCAAATTTTGTTTGATAATCGCTCCTGTGAAGCACCTTGAAACATTTTACTACGTTAAAAGTGCTATATAAATGCAAGTTGTTGTTCTCAGCCGAAAGGAAACCGTGGTTATCGTGCCTCTGTGATAATGAAAATGTCAATGGTGGGAGATCATCAATCAGTGCTGAAGAGTCGGATATGAAGGGGTGGATAGATATTTTTGAATTTAATTCAATTATCTTTGGGAAGCAGGGAGAAAGGTTCCAGAATATTCCTTAGGCGATGAAATAAGCAAGATAAGGTACAGGATAGAACATGGTGTGTGTAAAAAGCTGCGCTGATCACCCAAAAGTCCTTGGCTCGCTCCGAGTTTTGTTATGTTCAGTACACTCCTCCTACTCCCAGTGGAACAGTTGTGATGCAGGCAGTCACCAAATAGGAAATTTCAGCCCTCAGTCTATGACTTGTGTTGGAGGAACAACATGCTGTGTTGGTATAACCTTCCTTTCTTCCATTTTGGTTGAGTTCAGTGATATTTTTCACTATGTTCTACTGCCTCATTTAGGAATCCTATTTAAGCACGGGACATGCCATGGCACCAGAAAGTGACTAATGCGTCAGTGACTAGCTTACTGCCAGGTTTGTTAGCCTAATATTAGTGCTGGCGAATGGAATACCCAGTGTCAGCATTTAGACGCAGAGCAAAGCTCTGTCATATCTGCCAAACAGTGTGCCTCCTACTGCACTGCCCCAGAATAACATTTTCCATTTCTCACATCAGGCATTCTGTTGCTTCCCTGGCTGAGATTGTCAAATTAGAAATGGTTTTGTACTGTCCACTTGTAGCAGGGTTCAAAGTGATCCAACTGATTTGATGGATCACTTTGAACCCTGATTTGCACAAATACTGACTTTCTTTTCTGAACTATTCGAGTATTCAATAAAGTATTCTTATATAATAATTTCTAACACTTTGTTTAAATTTTCCCCTTTGTGAGTCTCCTGTATTTGGTGAAACCTCCTCCGGCCACTAATAGAGCAGTCTGTGCCACAGACTTTCCACAATTACTGTTCAACAAATGATATGGAGCAAGCTGGTGGGTATATGTGCCTCCCTCTCCCATCAGGAACACTTCACTCCAGCTTAGGGGTCAGCAATATAAGAGAGTCACCAATAAATCCAAATAGGGAATTCAGGCGAAACTTCTTCACCCAGAGAGTGGTGAGAATGTGGAACTCGCTACCACAAGGAGTAGTTGAGACAAATAGCACAGATGCCTTTAAGGGGAAGGTAGATAAAGACACGAGAGAGAAAGGAATAGAAGATTATGCTGATGGGGTTGGATGACATCGGGATGGGAGGAGGCCCGTGTGGAGCAAAAACGCTGGCATGGATCCGTTGGGCCGAATGGCCTGTTTCTCTGCCATACATTACATAAGAAATAGGAGCAGGAGTAGGCCAATCAGCCCCTCGAGCCTGCTCCGCCATTCAATAAGATCATGGCTGATCTGATCTTAACCGCCAATCCACTATCACAGAACCATCTCCTGAATCTAATAGAATTAGACACACGAAATAGGAGCAGGATCAGGCTACACGGCCCCTGGGCCCGCTCCGCTACCCACAGGGCCATGACCGATCCGAACCGAGACTCATGTCCAAATTCCTGCCCGCTCCCCGTAACCCTTAATTCCCTTTACTTCTAGGAAACTGTCTATTTCTGTTTTAAATTTATGTAATGATGTAGCTTCTACAGCTTTTTGGGGCAGCATATTCCATGGACCTACCACCCTCTGAGTGAAGTAGTTCCTCCTCATCTCAGTTTTGAAAGAGCAGCCCCTTAGTCTAAGACTATGCCCCCTAGTTCTAGTTTCACCCATCATCGGGAACATCCTCCCCGCATCCACCCGATCCAACCCCTTCACAATCTTATATGTTTCAATAAGATCGCCTCTCATTCTTCTGAACTCCAATGAGTAGAGTCCCAATCTACTCAACCTCTCCTCATATGTCCATTCCCTCATCCCCGGGATTAACCGAGTGAACCTTCTTTGTACTGACTCGAGAGCAAGTATGTCCTTTCTTAAGTATGGACACCAAAACTGTACGCAGTATTCCAGGTGCGGTCTCACCAATACCTTGTACAACTGAAGCAATACCTCCCTATTTTTATATTCTATCCCCCTAGCAATGAAAGCCAACATTCCATTGGCCTTCTTAATCACTTGCTGCACCTGCATACTAACCTTTTGAGTTTCGTGCACCAGGACCCCCAGATCCCTTTGTACTTCAGTACTTTCCAATTTCTTGCCATTAAGATAATAACTTGCTCTACGATTTTTCCTGCCAAAGTGCATAACCTCACACTTTCCAATATTGTATTCCATCTGCCAAATCTCTGCCCACTTACTTAGCCTGTCTATGTCCCCTTGCAGGTTTTTTATGTCCTCCTCACTCACTACTTTCCCTCCCATCTTAGTATCATCTGCAAACTTTGATATGTTACACTCGGTCCCCTCCTCCAAATCGTTGATATAGATTGTAAAGAGTTGGGGACCCAGCACTGACCCCTGCGGAACACCACTAGTTACTGATTGCCAGTCTGAGAATGAACCATTTATCCCAACTCTCTGCCTTCTGTTAGATAGCCAATCCTCTATCCATGCCAGAATATTACCCCCAATCCTGTGATTTTTTTATCTTAAGCAATAATCTTTTGTGTGGCACCTTGTCAAATGCCTTTTGGAAGTCTAAATACACTACGTCCACTGGTTGCCCTTTATCCACCCTATATGTTACTTCCTCAAAGAACTCCAGCAAATTTGTCAAACATGACTTCCCCTTCATAAAACCATGCTGACTTTGTCCTATTAAATTATGATTATCCAAATGTCCTGTTACTGTCTCCTTAATAATGGACTCCAAAATTTTACCTACCACAGATGTTAGGCTAACCAGTCTATAGTTTCCAGCCTTCTGTCTACTGCCCTTTTTAAATAAGGGTGTTACATTAGCAGTTTTCCAGTCTGCCGGGACCTTTGCCGAGTCCAGGGAGTTTTGGAAAATTATTACCAATGCATCCACAATCCCTACCGCCACTTCCCTCAAGACCCTAGGATGTAAGCCATCAGGTCCAGGTGATTTATCCGCCTTGAGTCCCATTATTTTACCGAGTACCACTTCCTTAGTGATTTTGATCGTGTTTAGCTCCTCCCCCCCCCTTTAGCCCCCTGTTTGTCCAGTGTTGGGATATTCTTAGTGTCTTCTACTGTAAAGACTGATACAAAATATTCATTCAGTGTTTTTGCCATCTCCACATTTCCCACCATTAATTTCCCGGTCTCATCCTCTAAGGGACCAACATTTACTTTAGCCACCCTTTTTCTTTTTATATAACCATAAAAACTCTTACTATCTGTTTTTATATTTTTTGCTAATTTACTTTCATAATCTATCTTCCCTTTCTTAATCAATCTTTTTGTTATTTTTTGCTGTCTTTTAAAGCTTTCCCAATCCTCTATCCTCCCACTAGATTTGGCTACCTTATATGCCCTTGTTTTTAGTCGAATACTATCCTTAATTTCTTTACTTAGCCACGGATGGCTGTCTTTTCTTTTACACCCTTTTCTTCTCAGTGGAATATATATTTTTTGGAAGTTGTAAAATAACTCCTTAAATGTACACCACTGATCATGTATCGTCTTACCCTTTAATCTATTTTCCCAATCCACTCTACTCAATTCCGCTCTCATACCTTCATAGTCTCCTTTATTCAAGCTTAGCACGCTTGTAATTTAATGTACAGTCAACAGACAGGAGACTTTCGTTCCTTCATAAGTCGTGCAGAATTGGCTCCTCTTGACTACTATAAACACGGTATTTTTGTGAGTTAATGCGGGCCACAGTGTTCGGTGCATGGGCTAATTTGTTCCTGGTTATTAGTTTCATGGACATTCAAATCAGCAAAGACACCACAACCTCTTCAGTATCGTAAAAAAAAAAGTCAGGGTCTTAAACTTGTTTAAGTAATACTGTCCTCATTAAAGTTACTCCCTCTGGGCTGTCGGTGATCTATTACAGACAGGAAGCACTTCTTCATGCAAAGGGTAGTAGAAATCTGGAGCGCTCTCCTCCAAAAGGCTGTGGTTGCTGAGAGACAATTGGAGCTTTTAAGACGATGATCGATAGATTTTTGTTAGCTAAGGGTATACTCACTGGAGTTTAGAAGATTGAGAGGGGATCTCATCGAAACCTATAAAATTCTGTCAGGTCTGGACAGACTAGATGCAGAAAGGATGTTTCTGATGGCCGGGGAGTCCAGAACCAGGGGTCATAGTTTAAGGATAAGGGGTAAGCCATTTAGGACTGAAATGAGGAGGAATTTCTTCACCCAGAGAGTGGTGAACCTGTGGAATTCTCTACCACAGAGGGCGGTGGAGGCCAGTTCATTAAATATATTCAAGAAAGAGTTGGATATATTTCTTAAGGCTAAAGGGATCAAGGGATATGGGGAGAAGGCAGGGACAGGGTACTGAATTTAGATGATCAGCCATGATCTCATTGAATGGCGGAGCAGGCTCGAAGGGCCGAATGGCCTACTCCTGCTCCTATCTTCTATGTTTCAAGGGATATGGAGCCAAGGCAGGTAAATGGAGTTGAGGTGGCGATCAGCCATGATATAATTGAATGGTGGAGCAGGCTCGAGGGGCAAAATGACCTGCTCCTGTTCCTGATGCTCTAGGAAAGCTGACAGGATAAGTGCAAGAGGACAACAACAACTACTTGCATTTATATAGCATCTTTAAGGTAGCAAAACGTCCCAACGCGCTTCACAGGAGCAATTATCAAACAAAATTTGATACCAAGCCTCATATTAGGACAGGTGACCTAAAGCTTGATCAAAGAGGTAGGTTTTAAGGAGCGTCTTAAAGGAGTAAAGAGCGGTTGAAAGGTTTAAGGAGGGAATTCCAGAGCTTAGGGCCCAGGCGGCTGAAAGCATGGCCGCCAATGGTGGAGCGATTAAAATCAGGGATGCACAAGAGGCCAGAATTTGAGGAGCGCAGATATCTTGGAGGGTTGTGGGGCTGGAGGAGCTTACAAAGATAGAGAGGAGCGAGGCCATGGAGGGATTTGAAAACAAGGATGAGAATTTTAAAATAGAGACGTTGCTGGACCAGGAGCCAATGTACGTCAGTGAGCAGAGGGGTGATGGGTGAAGGGGACTTGGTGCAAGTTAGGATATGGGCAGCCGAGTTTTGGATGAGCTCAAGTTTACTCATAAGCAGCAGAGAACCTGTGGGTTTCATTCCTGCTTCACTCCAGAATCTGGCCACTCTGAATGTTCTGCCAGTGGAAGTGTATCAAAATGTTTCTCCTTAGCGTAGTGGCTATGGGTTCATGTGGGAACTCTATATCGCTGTTCCAAATAGCAAGCTGGGTTTGGGCTGCACGGGGAGTAGCTGAGTTCGGGCCAAATGCCTCCCTAGAATGAGGGGAAAATGTCAGGGCAAGGCAGCAAAACTCTGAGTGAAAAGCTGGAGGCTGAATTAGCTACGGTACGAGAGCAGGTGGCAGATTTGACCAGCCGATGTACTTGTTTGGGGAGTGGTGACTAGAGCAGGGGTAGCTAAAGAAGGGTGAAGTACATAACAAAGGAACATGTGATACTCATGTGACAAACAGTGTAGATGCTATTGGAAGGCAACATAATCAATGCTCAGAGCATCTCTGCTGAGCAGAAATGTGATTTAAATGAGGCAGTTAAATGTTTTATCTGTGCTGTACCAACGGCAAACTGGATTATTCATTCTAACAACCAGTGGATCTAGGACCTTTTTGAAGGCTCTTCGTTGATACACAGCCTGCAGTTGCTTTGGGAGTAATTATTAGGATGCAGAGACAGCACTGTGTGATTGATGGTAAGAATTTGCTTCATCGGTACACTTGGGTCCATGTACACTTTGGGATGCGCTGCAGGGATTAGTCAGTTGGTACGTGTATTCACTGTGGGCGATTTCAACCGCCCAGTGGCAACGAGGTGGGTGGGTAGGTAAAATCGCCCCGGTTGCTTACCTGCCACAGAGCTGCCAGGAACTCACTGTTCCGAATTTTAACTTGCTCTTCGGAGGTGAAGAAAGCAGGAACTGGAGCCAGAAGAGGCCCAAGCAAGTCATTATTTTTTTCTTTAGTACTTTCTTCGTGTGTCCCGGGAAAGCAGGTGTGCTCCTGCGCGCCCCACCAGGATAGCTGAGGCCTTCCCTGCTGTGGACTGCCACCCTCTCCCCTTTCCCAATGCAGGGACCCGAAGCGAATCCCGCCACCTGGCAGGCCGCATGATTTTCCACCACTTCCCGCCCATTCCCAGTAGGATTTAAATGAGGCCCAGCCATTAAGATTGCCTGGATCTCTTTCTGCCGCATGCAAGGTTCCTAGGTGAAAGGAAACACTGCAGTGGAAATGAATAGGAATCATACAGGAATCTTGCTCCCCCCGGGGGCAGACTCTTACCATTCCCCCTTGACCTGACCATATGTGGAGTCGGGCGGGGTAAGGGAGGGAGCCACTCGGCTTCCGATCGGCCCTTCTCCATTCAACCTGAAATTACAGGCACCAAGCTCCTCCTTGTCACTGTTAAAACAGCCCATCGATGTACCAATGCACTGATTCATGTTCTTGGACTTTATAATGCTGTTGGTTTTGTACTCACAAAAGACTAACTTGAATAGGATACAGGATCGTGAAGAGTTAAAGGCTTATAATATCGTAACTGAGTTGAATCTTTGGAATCTAAGTATTGGCTTTTTAAGAAGGGAGCATGGCAATTTCCTAGACTTCACAGAAATGACTTATTAGATGTGTTAGGTTAATAATGCTTGTAAGCTAAACAGACACTAATAAGTGTATGTATAGTGTTCTAAGGATCATCCTACTGTGCCATTGGTATTGTGCTTTATGGCTGTGGGCCGTTAATTTTGAGGGGCCCAGAATTCTGGCCCAAATGATGAACGGAGAAAGCGAGCAAAACTGATTCATCCTTGATTCCTTCGGCAAGCTATTTTTTTTGTCATTGGGGGCACGTACGGATCAGAAGGAGGCAATTCAGCCCATTGTGCCTGTGCTGGCTCTTAGAGCGATTCAATTAGTTTCACTCCCCATGGTTCTGCAAATTTTCCCCCTTCAACTATTTATCCAATTCCCTTTTGAAAGGTATTATTGAATCTGCTTCCACCACCCTTTCAGGCAGTGAGTTCCAGATCGTAACAACTTGGTGTATAAAAAAAATTCTCTTCATGCCGCCTATAGTTCTTTTGCCAATCTCTTTAAATCTGTGTCCTCTGGTTACCGACCCTTCTGCCACTAGAAACAGTTTCTCCTTATTTACTCTATCGAAACCCTTCATGATTTTGAACACTTCTATCAAATCTTCTCTTAACCTTCTCTGCTCTGTGGAGAACAACCCCAGCTTCTGCAGTCTCTCCACGTAACATTTTTATGTTCTCGTGGCTTTGTGTTTAACATTTCATGTAGGCAGTCATGTTGGGCAATCTTTTTGGCTATTCCATTTTTATAAATAATTTTCCAGTGGGCCCAATTACTTTTGTTTGCTGTTCATAGCATTTGGTATCTGGGCTTTTCTGCCTTTGGAATTTTTTTTTGTGATTATGGGAACGTACCTTTACTCTACTAGACCAACATGTTTGCTGTTCCCCAAGGGCAAGATTTGCTGCGGTGTCATTCAGCGTGCATAGCCAAGAATCAGCACGAAGATTTCACAGAAAAAGTTTGAGATCAGTTGATGGACAGTAATGTAACATTAGGTGGAGTCACCTCACATTACTCTGATAGCAGCAGCTACAAGTGCAGTAGCATTAGAATGTTGCCAACACATGGTTTTTAATATATAGTCGATTATGAAAAATGGTTCTTGGAAATTACACTTGTAGTTTGAGCTGAATTTTACAATTGTGTGGCTGAACAAGAAACTATACCATAACACTTCACTCAGTTAGCAGTGGCTCAATCAGAAGGGTGTGAGTTCAAGTCCCACTCCAGAGACTTGAACACAGAAATCTAGGCTGACACTCCAGTGCAGTACTGAGGGAGTTGCCGTCTTTCGGATGAGATATTAAACTGAGGCCCTGTCTGCTCTCTCAGGTGGACGTATAAGATCCCATGGCACTATTTTGAAGAAGAGCAGGGGAGTTATCCCCGGTGTCCTGGACAATATTTATACCTCAACCAACATCACTAAAAATAGATTATCTGGTCATTATCACATTGCTGTTTGTGGGAGCTTGCTGTGTGCAAATTGGCTGCCACCTTTCTTACATGAAAGGCACTATAGAAATGCAAGCCTTTTTTTCTTTAAGTTGCATCTAGCAATTCATATAATTGACAGTACACAGTCAGAACAGAATAGTTCACAGATGTCACGATGATCTATTTTTTTCTGATTATTTATTTGTTCCAACAATTTAAGTTTGGGCCAACCCCTCAACTGAACACGTCAACAGACATGTTTTGTTATTTTTGCTACTAACCTAGTTATTTAAAGCAATGACCACTTTATTTGCACATTTAAACAGTCTAGGTTTTTTTTTAAACTTTATCAGAGCTGACCTTTTATATTGATGCTTTATTCTTCCTTTGTTCTAGCTGTCCCTGTACACTCATGTCAAGCACAGTCATCTAGCCATGCTTGGTTAAGTTGATGGTTATCGGAGCAATGAGGGCAGATCACTTTGTGGGTGGGGATTTCCTGCAGATCACGTCTTGGGAAAACATACTGTTCACGGATTTTGCCGATGTACTGGATCAGCCTGAAGACTAAAAGTACTTATTTAAAAGCAGTTTCTTTTAATTTGCCCTTTTGTTCTCCCCCCACCCCCCTGCAATGCTGTCCCTCAAATGCCAGTCGCCCATAGCAACCTCACCCACACGGCAACTCTTCATGTATGAGTCAGACAGTGAGTCTCAGCAGCCTATTATAAAACACTGGTTTGGCCCCAGCAGGAGTATTGTGGCCAATTCTGGCCACCACACACTTTAGGAAGGATGTCGAGGCCTTGGAGCGGGTGCAGAGGAGATTTACTGGAATGGTACCAGGGATGAGGGACATCAGTTACGTGGAGAAACTGGGATTTATACTCTTGAGAGCAGAGAAGGTTAAGATGAGATTTGATAGAGTTGTTCAAAATCATGAAGAGTTTTAATAGAATAAATAAGAAGAAACTGTTTCCAGTGGCAGAAGGGTCGGTAACCAGAGGGACACAGATTTAAGGTAATTGGCAAAAGAACCAGAGGCGAGATGAGGAGAATTTTTTTACACAGTGAGTTGTTGTGATCTGGAATGCACTGCCTGAAAGTCGGGTGGAAGCAGATTCAATAGTAACTTTCAAAGGGTGAATTGGATAAATATTTGAAGGGGAAAAATTTGCAGAGCTATGGAGAAAGAGCAGGGGAGTGGGACTAATGAAATTGCTCTTTCAAAGAGCTGGCCCTGGCACAATGGGCCGAATGGCCTCCTTCTGTGCTGTATCATTCTATGATTATTCAGTTCTTGTTCACAGACATGCATTTCTGACATTGGTTGCTGAATGATGATCGGGGGGAGCGGAGGTGGGGGTGAAGGAACCATGATCTGGTTTTACCTCCCTAACACAAGGGCGCTGTGACCAATTGTAACACCCTTACTGCTGATCCACTGAGAGCAGCTAATTCTGTATAGAATGGGTGGGCGGGGGAGGGGGGGCCTCAAAAACTGGGGCCTTCCTGCTTTGTGTGGCTTAGCTATTTGCTGCCTTCACAAGCTGAGCTGTAAATTACAAATCGATGTTCATGCACAAAGGATCTCATTGGAAAAGTAGTCTTGGTCTTTAATATATGCATTTCTTGACCTCATTAAATTTGGAGAATATTAAATGTTTCCAATCAAGCTCCAATCCCATTTTTGAAAACCAGGTCGCCACTGGAACCGTTACAGATGCAGATTAGTTGTGCAGCATAGTATAGGCAGCAAATTGGAATCTGATCTGAAAACACAAGGCAGCCTTAATGAAAAATAAAGTCAAGAGTTAGTATAATCCATTCATTATTATCAGTAAAATCCACCAGATATCCAAAGCACACTCCCTTGCATCCAAAAAAATTTGTGATGTGCGATTCCCTCTCTAAAGGAAATAATATTTTCTTCTGGTACTCCCTCAATGCAGTGTAACATTCTAGGAACGTGCCTGTTCCCTGCTTAGTGCACACCTGTGCATACCTCTGATCAAAAACTTGGTGTGTGCAACAACAACAACTTGTATCTATATAGCACCTTTAACGTAGTAAAACGTCCCAAGTCGCTTCACAGGAGCGATTATCAAACTAAATTTGACACCGAGCCACTTAAGGAGCTTGGTCAAAGAGGTCGGTTTTGAGGAGTGAATTAAAGGAGAAAAGAGAGGTGGAGAGGTTTCGGGAGGTAATTACAGAGCTTATTGCCTCGGCAGCTGAAGGCACGGCGGCCAATGGTTGTGCAGTTAAAATCGGGGATGCGCAAGAGGCCAGAATTGGAGGAGTGCAGAGATCTCAGAGGGGTAAAGGACTGGAGGAGGTTGCAGTGATTGGGAGGGGTGAGGCCATGAATTTGAAAACAAGGATGAGAATTTTAAGATCGAGGCGTTGCTCAACTGGGATGCTATGTAGATCAGCGAGCACACAGGGGTGATGGGTGAACAGGACTTGGAGCGAGTTAGGATACGGGCAGCAGATTTTGGATGACCTTAAGTTTAAGGAGGGTGGAAGATGCGAGGACGGCCAACAGAGTATTGAAATAGTCAAGTCTAGAGGCAACAAAGGCACGGATGAGGGTTTCAGCATCAGATGAACTGAGGCAAGGGCAGAGTCGGGCGATGTTACGGAGGTGGTAATAGGTGCTCTTAGTGATGGCTCAGACATGTGGTCAGAAGCTCATCTAACTTACATCCCACACTCCATACGCACAGTGCCTTAATGAGTAGGTGCACTGCGCAACTATGTTATGGACTAGCTTGGATTCTATGTCACTGCTGTATATAATTGGTAATCATGATCCTACCTACAACAAACAGTGTTACCTATATAATGATTAAGGATATAGAAACTGTTATTTGGTTTTACTGTTGCATTTATATTTGTGTATTGATGTGGTTTTACTCCACCTGAGTACAGTACTATCACAGGTAGGCCACAGTTGAAGCCTGGGAGATTCCTGATTGCACCTTCCACAGGAACACCAGCCAGACACAAACCAGATATGGCTAGTGGGACAACAGAGATAGAAATGAAAAATAAAAGGGATGGGGAATAAGAGTAATCAGGCAATCATCATTACTAAACAGGAGAGAGTCTCCGATTTCTTTGATAAATAAGTCCATAGCTCACCTAATGGCATCGTGGATAAATGCACTTCGCTGGGTGGTATTGAACCATATGGATCAGATAGGTCCCAGATTAAACTACATGTCTGTTAGCTGATCGTAGGTCGGTGGCAGTACAATCACCCACAGCATCCAAGGGCTCAGGAGGGGAAAAATTAGTCAGGGTTCCTGATTGCTATCCAGTGACAAGTGTGGGAACATATGCATGTGTGAGCATCAGGTGAGGACGGTGTAGGGTTTGACTGTCATGCGACCTGTGGTGAAACAGCCTGCCATTCGTTGTGAAACATGTAGGAGGAGGCACTTAGAGTGCAGCGCCCATGGAACAGTAACCCAGCATGAGTTAATATCTTCAAAAGTGGAGTGAGGGGGAAAAATAGTCTAATTTCTATCAGAAGTATAAGAAAAATAAAAAGAGGTCATTTCACACAGCTATTTTTTCTGAACTGAAGTTAGGAATTTTCAAACACTTGTCAATCTGCCTCACCAAGCAGCTAAGCCTAATTTTCTTCAGGATGTGTTTACTTACAGCAATTAGACTTCACGCTCTTAGAGACCATCCGCCTTCAACAGAGCGCCACATCAACCGTAGAATATTACACTGTGCATTACATGGTGTGATGCTTCCGTCATTTAAAAATATCATGAGCAATGCCATGGGATAGTCACTGGTAATTTTTGTTTACCATTGAGGATAAAACTGTAAATTACGATGGGATTAATTTCTGTGTGTGTTCTGGAAGCTTTAGATGGAAAAAAAAAGCATGATTCCAAGTGCTGCAAACGCCTGCTATTTTAATCTTCGCTTTTTTAATAAAGAAATAAAGTTTGGGTAAAATTTAATCTGAGAATGTGGGCTATATGGTTCGGACGCAATAATCAGACCGTTTTGTGACTTTTTGAAGAAAAGAGCAAAATCTGGGCCAGTGTTCTTTCAGTAGCACCAAGTATTTGCCTCAATCAGCCAACCAGATGGAAATGGTCTTGAAATTTTCGTGTTTTGCCCAGAGGCTGTTCTCAGAGTCTTGATGATTAGAAATTGATTGTACACGGTTGCTGTCATTTGTGGAATTAAAAAAAGGTTTACTGATTTTAAACGTAATGGAGCAGCTCCTGCAAGGGTGTCTAAATGAAACATTAATTTCTTGGTGTTCAAGGAAATGTGGAGTTTAAGATATTGCACACCTGACTACTGTCCCAACTATTGGTGGTGGATGTTGCGATGGAACCAAAGGGGACATGTGTTCCAACTGAGGTACATTTTTCTTCAGCAAAAAACTTGAAAAAAAATCTGTAGCCAATAGAAATCGGGATGTTCAAATAATTTCTTGAAAACGCTTAAGTAGTTTTTAGCAGCTTATGAATCGTTCTGTCATTTAATTAGCACCGTAAAGGTAAATGAATCCAGAGATGAAACCATAATCATCACAGTAAATAATGACATTATTGCTTCAGCATCATAAATGAATTCTGTATCTAAAAAAAAACCAACAAAGCACCATTTCAAAACGATTGACAAGCTGTGCCTGATTAACCCTATTTGATCTGCAGCTGTTGTTGTGTTAGATCTCGTTCATCCCAAACAACGAGGAATATTTTCTGTTCCAATTCATTGGATGCGAGATTTCCTTTTCTGGAAGAGGTTAACATTTCTCCCTAATTTTTAAAGGAGAATTGGAGAGATATTTGACAGCGTAGGTTCTTGAGAATTATAGTCCCCCTCCACCTTCAAATCTGCCATCATCACCCCTCTCCTCAAAAAACCCACCCTTCACCCCTCTGTCCTTGCAAACTCCTGCCCCATCTCCAACTTCCCTTTCCTCTCCAGTCCTTGAACGTGCTGAGGCCACCCAAATCCTTGCCCATCTTTCCCGCAGCCCCATGTTTGAACCCCCCCCAATCAGGTTTGCACCCCTGTCACAGTACTGAAACGGCTCTCATCAAAATCGCAAATGAACATTCTGTGTTGTAGTATTTGTTTTTGGAACCAGTCAGATTGACTGCAGAGTCAATCCCATTCTTCTACTTTCACATGTTCCTGTGTTAAATATTTTTTTTTGCCTCTTATTTTTTGGAAGTTACTGGTTTTGCCCAATCACGGAATGGAAAGATTTGTATTTTTTCCCCCCACAATAAAGGTTTTTGAATTCTTCATCCAGCATTTTCCAAAATCTGTTTTATAAAGGTCATGATTGTGTGTGTGTGTATACTACTTGCTTCATTTATATTTGGTGCTTCAAGTAATTATTTTCATGAGTTCTTCAAATGAGGATCATCATTTTTTTAATGTAATCTTCAGCTCCTCCCTAACGTAGAATCATAGAATAGTGTCAGGTGTCACTCAGTTGGTAGCACCCTCCCCCCTGAGTCAGAAGGTTGTGAGTTCAACTCCCAATCCAGAGACTTGAGCACAAAAATCTAGGTTGACACTCCAGTGCAGTACTGGGGGAGTGCTGCACTGTTGAAAGTGCCGTCTTTCGGATGAGGCATTGAACCAAGGCCCCGTCTGCTCTCTCAGCTGGGCGTAAAAGATCCCAGGGCACTATTTCAAAAAAGACCAGGGGAGTTATCCCTGGTGTCCTGGCCAATATTTATCCCTCAATCAACATCACTATAAAGCAGATTATTTGGTAATTTTCACATTGCTGTTTGTGGGAGCTTGCTGTGTGCAAATTGACTGCCGTGTTTCCTACATTACAACAGTGACTACACTTCAAAAAGTACTTCATTGGCTGTAGAGCGCTTTGGGACGTCCGGTGGTCGCGAAAGGCGCTACATAAATGCAAGTCTTTTTAGTACAGCACAGAAGGAGGCCATTCGGCCCATCGAGTCTGCGCCGGCTCTTTTGAAGAGCAATCCGGTTAGTCCCACTCCTCTGCTCTTTCCCCGTATCCCTGCAATTTTTTCCCTTCTAGAATTTATCCAAATCCCTTTTGAAGACTACTATTGAATCTGTGTCCATCACCAATGTTTCCTGTAAGTTGCACATCTGTGCAGTGCTCCAGGGACCCCGCACAGCCAGTTTGCCAGCTTTTCAATGAGAAAATCCGCGCACGAGCTGTATTTTGACTGGCCACGCACAACCCCTTAAAGAGCCCGCGTGGCGCCAAGAAAGATTGCGGGGAACATTGAGTGACACTGAAATCTGTCTTAGGGTTGCCAACCTTCCAAAATTGTTCTGGATTCTCCAAGATATAAAGATTAATCTCTTAGACACTGCTGCGTACAAAATTCATAGGGGCGTTAACAAAAAATGGGGTGTTTTTATCATTTTCTTTGAACACTTTTGTTTATTAGTTGTAAAAATACTGGAGATGGGGGGAAAAAAAGGCTGCGGGGCAGTTCGAGTTGGGAGGTTATGTGATGAAGCCTCCAGGAATACTTCCAACCAGAGTTGGCAACCCTAATTCTGGCTTGGTATCTGAAGAACGGGAGTGATGAATACAGTTAACCCCCTGAATCATTACTTTTTGGTGTCAAACAATGAGTTTGCTAATAAACTTCCAACTGACAGGGTCACATATTATTTATAATAAAGGCAGGGTTTTAGTGCTATATAAATGCAAGTTGTTGTTGTTTGGGGTGATTCCAAGCTGAAATTTAATGTTTTTTTTGATTTGAAGAACAGGGGTGTAAAAAAAGAGCGATATAACCAAGATATTAAAATTCTCATCCTTGTTTTCAAATCCCATCACGGCCTCGCTGCTCCCTGTCTCTGTCGTCTCCTCTAGCCCGACAATCCGTTGAGATCTCTGTGCTTCTCTAATTCTGGCCCCTCGAGCATCCCCGATTTTAATCATTCCACCATTGGTGGCCGTGCCTTCAGCTGCCTGAGGTCTCGAATTCCCTCCTTAAATCTCTCTGCCTCTCCACTTCTCTTTCCTCCTTTAAGATGCTCCTTGAAACCTACCCCTTTGACCAAGCTTCTGTCCTAATATCTCCTTATGTGGCTCGGTATCAAATTTTGTTTGATAACGCTCCTGTGAAGTGTCTTGGGACGTTTTACTATGTTAAAGAGGCTACATAAATACAAGTTGGTATGGGATTTAGAAAGAGTCAGGGAGGTAATGAATGGAGGCCCCTGTGAGTATCTGTTAATCACAGTGGGTGATCAAGCCAGGGCTTCCTGAGCTGTTTTGTTTGCATGGCACTCTTACATGGCATCTTTCACATCTTCTGGATGCTGAGGGAGGAATGATGACCAGGACACTGGGAAATAAAAATACAAATAAAAATAGAAAATGCTGGAAACATTTAGCGGGTCAGGCAGCATCTGTGGTGAGAGAAACAGATTTAACATTTCAGGTCGATGACCTCTCAGCAGACCTTTTCTTCCTGCTCTCTTTCAAATAGTGCCAGGGGATCTTTAACATTGACCTGAACAGTCAGACAAAGCCACAGTTTAGTGTCTCATCTGAAAGGTGGCATCTCCAATAATGCAGCAATTCCTCAATACTGCATTGATTATGTGCGCAAGTGTCAGCGGTGGCGCTCTCACCTCTGAGTTAGAAGGTCGTGGGTTGAAGCCAGACTCGAGCACATAATCTCGCCTGACACTCCAGTGCAGTATGGAGGCGCTGTTTCTGGATGTGACGTTAAACTAAGATCCCATCTACCTTATAAAGTGAAAGTAAAAGATCCCATGGCACTATTTGAAGAAGAGCAGAGGAGCGCTCCCTGGTATCCTGCCCAACATTTATCCCTTACCCAGTATCACACTAAAACAGATGATCTGGTCATTTATCAATTGGCTGCCGCTTTTACCTATATTACAAAAAGAACTGGGCTGCATTTGATTTCACTGAAAGCATTAATGTTCCTGTGACAGTTTCATTGTTTTAACATGCCCCAGTGCTCACACTAATTCACTTTAGCATTTGCACAGGCTTTAATTGGTCAGTTATTTTGGGCAACACTGAATGCTGAAAGAAACAGTACTCGGCCTGATTTTAACTCCGGCTGGGAGTCGGGCACTCGGGTCCTGGCCTCGGCTGCGTGACACCTGGCAGATTTGAAACCCCGCCACTCACCTGCCCGAAAGCAACGGGAAGTGGCAGGGAGGGAGTTTGGGAGAGCCTCGTGATTTGGTGGGAAAGAAAGAAAGAAAGACTTGCATTTACATAGCATCTTTCACAACCTCCGGACGTCCCAAAGCGCTTTACAACCAATGAAGTACTTTTCAAGTGTGGTCATTGTTGTAATGTAGGAAACGCAGCAGTCTATTTGCACACACAAAGATCCCACAAACAACAATATGATAATGACCAGATAATTTTTTTTCTGTGGTGTTGATTGAGGGGTAAATATTGACCCGGACATCAGGGATAACTCCGCTGCTCTTCTTCGAAATAGTGCCATGGGATCTTTTACATTCAGCTAAGAGGGAAGACAGGGCCTCGGTTTAACATCTTATCCGAAAGACGGCACCTCTGACAACGCAGCGCTCCCTCATGCACTGGACTGTCGGCCTGGATTTTTGTGCCCAAGTCTGACACGGGAGAGGGCCTGGGGCAGGGAAGTCCTGCTCCTCCGGTTCCCACAAGGAAAGTTTCTTTAAAAAAGCACGAATCGATCTACCTTTTTGGTCCTCTTCTGGCTCCGACTCCTCTTCCCGCTAGGTTGACCTTGTGGTTAATCCGCAATGACTCCCACCTGTGAAAACTGCCAGTTAAAATAGCAGTTGGAGTCTGATCTTCACATTTAAAGAAGTCAGGTGTCCATCCCGCTTGCTCAGAAGAGCAGGATAAAATCGGAGCCTGCGGGCCGATTTTAAACGCCCGCCCACAGTGCCCAGTTTACGCTTGTTTGAGAGCCTTAATTTTCAAATTTTGATATTTAGATTTTGATGATATGTTGGCACTTTTTTTTCTATTTTTCAATGGGTTTTAAAAACATATTTCCCCCAAATGTTACCCGGACGCCCCTGTTTGACAAACGTCCACCGATGCTGTGGTTCTGTGTCACACAGCCAACACCATGTTTGAGTTGGTTTCCAGTTCACTTCAAGCCAGTTGACCTGTTGCAATCATAATTACAGAGAGCCAGTTTTCCCTTTTTTTTGTTGCCTAATCTTTATGTAACCGTTACATTCGCTTAGCATAGTGGAGGTTTTACATGGCAGCACTCCGTACCCTGGCTTCTGGGCAAAAATTGTGTGTGTGCACCCTTGTGTAGCAATCTTCTATTGGGCAAGGTTTAGGATTCATTCTGGCAGAAGCAACGATCTTGAAATATTCACAAAGGATTCTGCCAGAGCTCTTGTGCTTGGTTGCAGCCGTCTGCAGCAGCTTCTGAATGCCTTTTTCCGCTGCACTACTTATTATTTGATGCTTTCTTTTTGTAGTGTTTTTAAAACCACCAATGAATATTTAATGATTAAAAAGGCATGGCATCCTAATCTTTTTATTATATAAATGGATTAGGGATCTGCAGATTAGAAATGGAGTCTTCAGATGCTGCAGTCCTTTCAACTATTTTTCTTTTAATCTAATTTATGAACTTGTAGAATCTAGATGACAACAAACACACGTGCATAAATCCTATGCCTGTGGGACTGAGATGTGAATTAGTAGAATCTCCCATCACCTTGGGGTATCTCGATTCTAAACCATCTCAGACAGACCTTTCTCTCTGATGGCTGTAAGGATCCTATTTTCACATTCACAGCTCGTCTCCGCCTTTGTCTCAGCTCACCTGCTGCCAGAACCCTTTATCCAGGCCTTTGTTACTCTAGACTTGACTATTCCAACGCTCGCCTGGCTGGCCTCCCATCTTCCACCCTCCGTAAACTTCAGCTTATCTAAAACTCTGCTGCCCACGTCCTAAGCCGCACCAAGTCCCATTCACCCATCACCCCTGTGCTTGCTGACCTACATTGGCTTCCGGTCCAGCAATGCCTCAACTTTAAAATTCTCTTCCTTGTTTTCCAATACCTCCATGGCCTCGTCCCTCCCTTTCTCTGTAACCTCCTTCGAGATCTCTGCGCCCCTCCAATTCTGGCCTATTGCACATCCCTGATTTTAATTGCTCCACCATTGGTGGCCGTGCCTTCAGCTGCCTAGGCCCTAAGCTCTGGAATCCCCTCCCTAAACCTCTCCACCTCTACCTCTCTTTCCTCCATTAACACGCTCCTTAAAACCTATCTCTTCCTAATATCTCCTTTGTGGCTCGGTGTCAAATTTTGTTTGATAACGCTCCTGTGAAGTGCCTTGGGACGTTTTACTACTAGCTGACCAATGTTGTAGCCACTTTAAATTGAGCACAGCCTGACTAGTTAGAATATGGAACGTTATTAGAACCATGATCCCCTCCATCGATAGATTACAGCTATGTAAATGACCTGCTTTGAAAGCCTTTTCTTATCTGACATTGTTAATTGTATTCAATGAATATATAAGACTGGGAGAGTGGCAGCTTTATCACCCTATTATTCAGTGAGTGAGAGAAGGCCCGCAGTGCATCCAGGTGTTGGAAGCAGTTTAATATGTATTGCCATGCTGTTAATCAATGACGTAATCTAATCAGTGTCTAATCTAATACTGTATTATCTATTGTAACACGGACAGCACTTATCAACTATCGCTAGTGGCTACTGGCCTGCTTTTGTGTTACGGAGTTTGTTGTTTATTGCTCAATTTAAGGTGCTTCTGTCTCGCAAAATGACTTCTCAAAGACAAGACTATGGCCTAGAAATTCAGTTGCGTTCGCCAGCCGTTAGCGCCATAAGAGGGGTAGATTTCGAGCGCTAGGCACTTAGCGCCCGGGCGCAGACCGATCTGCGCCTACGCCCAACTTCAGTTGACATTTAGCGCCGGCGCAAAGTGTTTGCGCCCGCAGCTTATGACGTCATTTCGTCGTGCAACGCTGTTTGTGCGCCCCAAACCGGAACTTCAGTGGCGCCCGCCCAATGTGGGCGTGGCGCTGTTAAGAACTGTGAAGTGGAACGCAGCAGAGGCCCTGCGGGCCTCGGGGAGCGCTAATTAAAGGGCACTTGGACTGAACTATAAAGGCCAGCCATTTTGCTGCAATGACTTTAGTGCTTTGGATTTCTGGACAGAGACCAAGGAACAGACCTTACTGATTTGGGACAACATAGGAGAGGTATTTTTGGCTTCTGGCCAGAGCTTGGAAATTTGACTCATTGTGATTTCACTGTATGCAAGTTTATTATGGGGGCTGCATGGGGTTCCAACCCTCAGTTCCAGCATTATGTGCGAAGGGCTCGCAGACGCTGTGTGAGAGGGGCAGCCATGCCTAGACGCAGAGGGGCCATCAGGCGTCGGCAACGTAGGCCTTACCCACTCAGGGAATACCGGCAGCAGGTGTCCTATCTCACCATGACTGCCGCGCATTGTGTTAAGAGGCTGCGCTTCAGAAGGGAGGTGGTTGCAGAGATCTGCCAGCTGCTTCACAGAGATCTGCGTCCACAGCTGATGTGCAGGACGTCTCTCTCGGTGGAAGTGAAGGTCACGGTGGCTCTGAACTTTTATGCAAGCGGCTCCTTCCAAGCCGCTGCTGGGGACATAGCGAACATCTCCCAGTTCGCCGTGCATCGCTGCATCCGGCAGGTCACCGATGCCCTTTTCGCAAGGAGACACCAATTCATCTCCTTCCCCATGACCCTAGAGAGGCAGGAGCAGCGTGCAGTCGGATTTGCCAGGATCGCCGACTTCCCCATGGTGCAGGGCGCCATTGACTGCACGCATGTGGCTATGCGGGCACCTATCGACAATGCCGAGGATTACCGCAACCAGAAGGGCTACCATTCCCTCAATGTACAGCTGGTGTGTGACCACAGGCAGCGCATCCTAGCTGTCAATACCCGCTTTCCAGGAAGCAGCCACGATGCATTTATCCTGCGCCAGACTACTGTGGCTGACATGTTCCAGGCACAGCCTCCCCCAAGGGGATGGCTTATCGGGGACAAGGGCTACCCTTTGTGTACATGGCTCATGACCCCGCTCCGCGCGCCCAGGACCCCTGCTGAGGAGGCATACAACGAAAGCCATCAAGCCACAAGGAACATCATAGAGCAAACGATTAGCGTCCTCAAGCAACGGTTCCGCTGCCTGGATCGATCCGGCGGATCTCTACAGTATTCGCCGGATAGAGTCTCCCAGTTCGTCGTCGTTTGCTGCATGCTGCACAACCTGGCTATCCGCAGGACTCAGGCACTTCCACCTCACGTTGGACCACCACCTCAGGAGGACGAGCAGGAGGACCATGAGGAGGAGGAGGAGGAGGAGTACCAGCCCAGGAGGGAGCCACAAGGTCCAAGGGCCGTCCGCCGGCGGCTTATTGAACGGCACTTCCAGGCCCCCTGTCAGGGAATGGCTTGTGGCAATGAACGCACCTGAATGCAGCCGCTCCGCAAGCCCTCAGCCGGTTAACGCAACAACCACTTGAAACATGACACCTGGACAAGTTGAATAAATAAAAAGCTTTATTTAACAAACTCAGGGCCCTTCCCACATGAAACAGAAAAACAGACAAGACCCCCAAAAAACAGTCAAAAACATATCTCACTCCCACAACCTGGGGAGGAATAACATAACTTGTCCATCCAATTGGCCTTCCTCGGCCTAACCAAGACAAACCCCCCCCATACAGAACACAAACACCCCCATATAAAAAAACATTTGCCTTCATCTTCGGCCTTACCAAAATAAACCCCCCCCCCATACAGAACACAAACACCCCCATATAAAAACACATTTGCCAACACACTCTACTTGGTGTGCCGAGAGGGCGAGTCCTTGTGCAGGCTTCTCCGGCCCCTGCCCGACCTGCTGCTCCGCCTCAACCTGGGCCCTGCGGGTGTTGCAAGGCTGGGGGAAGGCTCCTGAGGGGCACAATGGGTGACGGCAGATGCCCTTGGGGGTCGGCCTAGACGAGGTCCGGCCCTGGAGGGGCCGGCTGCTGACTGCTGCAGCTGTGGCTGGGCAGCATCAGTCTCTCCAGCAGCTGGTCGCAGCTTTGCTGGGGGAGTGGCAGTGGCGGCTGCAGCAATGGGGGCAAGCTGGCTGATGCCAGGCGCTCGCTGGTCGCCAGAGACAATGGCACTCGGCCGGGCTGGCACTGCAGCAAGCGCAGCAATCTGGTGAAGGCCAGACCGCTGTGCTGCAGCAGCGCGGCGGGTGCCCTGGCGATGCGTCCGTGACACAGCGAGTGTGGCAGAAGTGAGTGCCCGTACTGCCCTGGTCTGTGCCCGCATCAGATCAGCCAGTGTCTGCACGGCACCACTCATGAATTGTCGACTCGCGTCCTGTGCTGCCGCGAGTTGGTCGACACCCCTGGCCTGTGAGTCCCTGAAATCGCCCACACTATGAGCCAGGGACTCAATGGCCTGAGGCAACTGTCCCACAACCCCCATGAACTCGGTGTGGCGCCGCTCCGAGTCCGCGGACATTTCATCAAGGAGGCGCACCTCCTGGGCGAGGACCGTCTCCGGACTGGAGGCCGGACTCTCCCTCTGGGGAGAAGGCCGCCAAGCTGCCCGACCCTTCCCGCGTGGCTGGACGCCACTGGGCCCAGCAACTGCCCTCCCCTGCAACACTTCCCCCCTCTGGGGAGAAGGCCGCCGAGCTGCCCGACCCTTCCCGCGTGGCTCGACGCCACTGGGCCCAGCAACTGCCCTCCCCTGCAACACTTCCCCCCCCTCTGGGGAGAAGGCAGCCGTGCTGGCCGACCCTTCCCGCGTGGCTCGACGCCACTGGGCCCAGGAGCTACACCCCCCTGCAACACTTCCCCCTGGCTCTCCTCCAGGCAAGACGTGTCCCCTCCATTGCCATCCCCTGGCGCGGATGAGGGTTCCCCCGATGTGCCGCCTTCCTCTTGGTCCTCGTCGTCCTCCTCTTCCGAGGGACTGACACTCGCAGCTTCAGGGACCTCCTCCTCACCAGCTGAAAGCAGGAAGGCACAAGAGTAGCTTTAGAGTGAGGACAGGGCGTCAGCGAGGGAGGCATGAGTGGTGCCATTATGCGCATTGGTGGGACAGTGGCAAAGGATGTAGATCTGAAGCGCAAGGGGAACCGGAGAGGTCCAAACGGTCATGTCCTTACCATTGGGGCCCAGCACAGGGTCGGCATCTCCAATAGCAACGGGGCCAGTCACCCGGCCACGCATGAGTCGAGCCACGCGCTCCTCCAGCTCACTGAGCTCCTGGAACTGGGCACGGCCTCCACCGGTGACAGTCCGGCTCTTCAGATTCTGCGCCAGCTTGGCCTACAAGAGAAAGGACGGCCTCTAAGCACAGTGTGGTGCCCTGTTGTTGTGTGCACTGCCTCCCATGGTGGAATAGCTTGGCCAGTGTGGTGCCCTGTTGTTGTGTGCACTGCCTCCCATGGTCGAATAGCTTGGCCAGTGTGTAAAGTGCAGAAAGTGCTATTGATGATCATGCCAGTGCCATAGCTGCTGGAGGAGGGCTGGCCATTAGGCCTTTGAGGTCCCTTTGCCCATAATGTGAGGTGCACATGCAAGGATGAGGAGGACACTGGAAAGGGTACTCACCCTGACCAACCGAGTGAGGTCGTTGAACTTCTTGCGGCATTGGTCACCAGTCCTGGGGACATCGCTGTTGGCTGTGACCCTCTGGGCGATTTCCCTCCAGGCTCTCCTGTACAGCCTCTTGGGAGCCTTCTTGCCACTGTCCGGGCACAAGATATCTCTGTTCTTCTCCAAACCCCTAAGCAGCACCCTCAAAGCATGCTCTGAGAAGCGCTGCGCTCGTTCACGGGCCTTCTGCATGGCTTCAGGCGCTATTTGGGTCCAGCAGCAGTGTTCAGGCCTAGCTGGAGGGCTCCACTATCCAGGGCGTGGCAGCAGACCAAGTCGACCCTTCCCCCTTTAAGAGCTGGCCGGCGTCAGGGTGTCTGCTGTCAATCAAAACATGACCGCACCTGCGCTGCGCCCGGCCTCGGCGTTATCAGTCTGCACTGCCGGCTTAGCGCCTAAAGATAGGGGTGCAACGCCAGTTTTAGCGCTCGCCCAAACTCCTTGGCCAAAGCTACTGAATATCGGCGAAGTGGCCTCCACTTTCCGGCGGGCGCAAACTTTAGCGAACGCCCGACTTTAACGCCCCAAAAGTGGCTATACTGAATTTCTAGGCCTATATTTCAAAAGGTCCAGCACCTTTGATGTACCAAATAGCTCTGGTTTTGAATTAGCTGCAACATACTCGGTGATAAGATATCGCTCTGTAAGTAGGATACCTAAGTAATCCTATGGATGACTACTTTGTTGGGATCGTGTGGCACTGCTGTTCACGCAAGCGTTTGTCCGTCTGTTTTGAAATTTCTGCAAAGAAAGCCAAATAAAAGGAACTCGATTGACAGGTTTCACCAACCTTATGTTAACTGGTTCAAAACTGCTTTGTTACTTGGACTGGCTTGAACTCACTGTTGCTGAATATAGTGACGCCACTATTCCCAACTAGAATGGGAATGATTGGGTAATTGTCCGTCAGTCACACCTGGAGACCACCCTACTGTACTGCAAGTGACTGGGGTTGATTTTACACACCTAATTTGTATTATGTAACTATCCTCCACGCGCTGCATTTTGCAGGAAAAAAGATCCTGCTTTTATTGGGAGAAGTTGCTGTAGTGTCGATCATGGGTTCTCTTTGCTGTAGTTCGTAGAGACTCTTTTTAAATAGACTCTGTAGACTGTTTGCTGTAGTGCACTGTTTAAATCGACTCTGTTTACTATAACATAGACTGTTTGCTGTGAGTCCTGCCGGTGCTCCCGCTCTGCCTCTGACTCATTGGCTGTCACAGTGCAACTCATTGGCTGACACAGTGGTGTCAATAGATACACTGGTTGCTGCTTGCTTCTTTAACTGGCTATATGTATGGATAATCCTGTTTGGTAGCTTAGTCTGTTTCTAAAATATCTAGCATGACTGATGGAAATTATCTTTTGAGGTTATGTGGTGGAAGTCCTGCATGTAATCCAGAGACACTAAACTAATTTATTGTACACCCAAGGCAAGTTATCCCATATTATTTTTTGCACAAGGTCACACAAGTGTCAGCCAGCCAAGGCTCAGTGGGTAGCACTCTCGCCTTTGAGTCAGAAGGTTGTGGGTTCAAGTCCCACTCCAGAGACTAGAGCACAAAAACCTAGGCTGACACTCCAGTGCGGTACTGAGGGAGTGCTGCACTGTCAGAGGTGCCGTATTTCGGATGAGACATTAAACAGAGGCCACGTCTGCCCTCTCGGGTGGCACTATTTCGAAGAAGAGCAGTGGAGTTCCCCCTGGTGTCCTGGCCAATATTTACCCCTTAATCAACAACACTAAAAAAAACAGATTATCTGGTCATTATCACATTGCTGTTTGTGGGAGCTTGCTGCACACAATTTGTCTGCTGTGTTTCCTACACAGTGACTACACTTCAAAAAGTACTTGATTGGCTGTAAAGCACTTTGGCACGTCCTGAGGCCATAAAAGGTGCTATCTTTCTGTCTTTCTTTCACTTAACTTCATAAGAAGTGTGGGTTTGCTTCGGAGAGCTTACTTTTGTGTTGCTGGAGATGCTCGAATGGTAATTAGTCTCTATCATAGAGATATGTTGTAAGGAAACCTTTCAAGGTGGAAAGATGCAATATGAAAAAGAGAATTCCAGAGTTTCGATGGATGATGGTTGAGAGAGCAGTGGTGCAGTAGACCAGAATTGGAAGAGCAGAGGGTGTGGGATGGGAAATAGTGCTGCAAGAGTGAGCTCATGAAGGGTTTCAACGTCCGAAGGGATGGTGGAACCAATGGACTTTGGCAAGGGTTAAGCTGATCTATAAACAGGATTTCGCCCATGATAGCTGGTGGAGATTTGGATGAGTTGGAGGTTATGCAGAGTGCAGTTAAGGGCCAGCTAAGGGGGCATTGGAAAAGTCAAGCGTGGATGTGACGAGTTATGAATGAGATTTTCATTGGCCGTGGAGGTGAGGTAGGGTAAATGTTTTTGATGTGGAAATAGATACAATTGGGGATAACTGGACGTGAGGTTTGAAGCTCAACTCAAAGTCAAGCAATATCAAGGAAGGGGATGGGATTGGGTGGGGAGATGAAAGGCATGGAGTTTTGGGAAGGTACTGAATTGGTTAGCTTCAGCCTCATCGATGTCTTTGTTAGCTCTAGATTTGACTACTCCAATGCACCCCTGGCTGGCCTTCCACGCTCTACCTTACGTACACTTGAGGTCATCCAAAACTCGGCTGCCTGTGTCCTAACTCGGACCAAGTCCCGTTCATCCCTGTGATCGCTGACCTACATTGGCTCCCAGTTAAGCAAAGCCTGGATTTTAAAATTCTCATCATTGTTTTCGAATGCCTCCATGGCCTCGCCCCTCCCTATCTCTGTAAACTCCTCCAGCCCCACAACCCCCCGAGATATCAGCACTCCTCTAATTCTGGCCTCTTGCGCATTCCTGATTTTAATTGCTCAACCATTGGTGGCCATGCCTTCAGCAGCCTAGGCCCCAAGCTCTGGAATTCCCTCCCCTAAAACACTCCGCCTCTCTTTCCTCCTTTAAGATGCTCCTTAAAACCCACCTCTGACCAAGCTTTT
This sequence comes from Somniosus microcephalus, assembly GCF_052327205.1. Lineage (NCBI taxonomy): Eukaryota > Metazoa > Chordata > Chondrichthyes > Squaliformes > Somniosidae > Somniosus > Somniosus microcephalus. The sequence continues at coordinate 135,293,496 of NC_140989.1, read as the reverse complement.
GATCATCTGCCCTAATATCTCCTTATGTGGTGCGGTGTAAAATTTTGTTTGATAACACTCCTGTGAAGCGCTTTGGGACATTTTACTACGTTAAAGGCACTGTATAAATGCAAGTTATTGTTGTTGTACTAATGTTGAGCCCAAGATGTTGATTTATTTACTATATTTTATATTCTTATTTGATTGATGGATGTAATATTGTCCACTTGTTCTTTATTCATGCTTATGAGAGAGAAAGATGAAGGCCATAATGGCCTGGAATTTGCGGTTGTAAAGACGGTGAAACTGTCAGCATTCGCCGTCATTACAACTGTGAATCTGACAGCAACTTCTGGTGTCCGCACAGACACGGTTAAACACTGAAATCCAGAAGTTGCTGTCACTGATTCCCTGCTCCTCCACAGGCCGCACTGTAGGACTCCCCGCAGCCAGCAATCAATTGAAATCACTGAACTGATGAGAATTTCAGCTTTTACACTTTAATATCGCTGTTAAAAATCCCTGAAAATGCTAAACCTTGTTCAGTGAGGTGTAACTGGGTTTTTAACGGTGTACTGAGTTGTAACTGTTACATAGTTATGTTGGGACTACATTGGACAAGTGCACTAACACTCAAATCAAGTGTAGCAGCATTACGATGCTGGGAAAGTAGTGCGCAGGTGCCGCACAGGGCACTTGGAAATATCACCCCGCACCATGCGGCAGGCAGCCATTACAACTCAAATAAAACAGTAGTTTATAATTACAAACTACCGAATCCAGAGGCGTCTTTACAAAGCACCACGAGCGCTAGAAGACATAACATGGTGGCAGCGGTATAAGTGAGTAAAACTTACGCAAATAAAAACGATATCAGATTGAAGAAAGAAATTTAAAAGTAAACTCTGCAGCGTTTTAACCGCGAATCGTACGGGCAGCTAAAATGGCGGCGTCCAATGCACTGACTGCGAATATGCTCCCCATCATGAACTGGGAAGCCGACGATATCGTGGAAGCTTTCCGGAAATTTAAGCAAAAATGCGAGCTTACATTTAAAAGTTTCCTGAAAGGCTCCTCCAATGAGGAAAAAGTCAGCTACATTCTACTGTGGGCGGGAGAAAAAGGCTTAGATCTCTATAACAGCTGGAGTTTATCCGAAGAGGATAAAACGAACCCTACGGAGATTTATGAAAAGTTCAGTAACCATCTCGAGCCTAAATCAAACCACCGCATACACAGGTATAAATTCCAAAGCTTAAGACAGGAACCTGGTGAAACGGCTGACAATTTTCTGACGAGATTAAAAAACGAAGCCAGCAAATGCAAGTTTACGGAACTAGAAGAAAGGCTGGTAGACCAACTAATATGGGGATCAGCACATACAGAAGTGCAAAAAGAACTAATAGGAAAAGAAAAGCTCGGAATGTCAGAAGCCATAGATACAGCGAGGGCTCACGAAGCCACAAAACAACAGATGAAAACACTGAATACTCATACGGCTGACGTGCGGACAACTCCTGAACCGGATCACAGAGTAGATGCAGTGTGCGAAAAGCACAGCACACAAAAACAAGTATATGACAGCGGGAAGAATACGTGTAGAAAATGCGGAAGACAACACGACTACACAGACAGAAGAAAATGCCCAGCGTATGGAACAAGCTGCAACACGTGTGGTAAAGCAAACCATTGGCAAAAGATGTGCAGAGCTAAAAGAGAGGGGCTACACACCAAAAGCAGAGGTGGACAGCAGAACCAACAAAAGAAAAACAAAATCCATACCATGGGTGAGCAAGATGACGAAGACTGCGGGTACGACAAAGCTCTGAACATTGAAACCATAAAGGTTCCCTTACACGAAACGTCCAGAGCGGAAAGCACCCCAAAGAAGGAATGGCACACTATCATCCAGATTAAAAAGAGGATCGAAGGACAGCCCACAACTGTCAATCTAAAAGTAAAGTTGGACACAAGAGCTCAGAACAACATCCTTCCACTGAGGCTATACAGGTAGACTACCCTTTATCCGGACTTCCGAAAACTGAAACCCTCTAAAAACCGAAGGTTTTTTCGTTCAGCGTAAGTCGTGCGTATGACTTACGCTGAACGAAAAAACCTTCGGTTTTTAGAGGGTTCCGGTTGCGGAAGTTCGGATAAAGGGTAAGTCGTGCGCACGACCCCCCGCCGACCCCGACAACCGCCAGCCCCGACAACCGCCGACCCCGCCAGCCCTGACAACCGCGGACCCCGCCAGCCCCGACAACCGCCGACCCCGACAACCGCCGACCCCCCGCGGACCCCGCCAGCCCCGACAACCGCCGACCGACCCCGACTGACTTACGCTGAGCGTCAGCGTAAGTCGTGCGCACGACCCCCCGCCAACCCCCCCGCGGACCCACGCCGACCCACCTTCCGAAATCCGAAATTCTCCTTTATCCAAAACTCGGCTGGTCCCGAGGTTTTCGGATAAAGGATAGTCTACCTGTACCAGAGGATCTTCCCCGAAAACTTGGGCGAAGATAGATACCCAAAAAGAGGATGTTTAAAAGCAAACAATGTCACGCTGACAGCGTATGGGGGGAGCGAGATCAGACAACTCGGAACAACCTATATAAAAGGAACACACAAAAGCAGAAACATCAACTGCATGTTCTATGTGACCGACTCCGAGGGACCGGCGATCCTGGGATTAAACAGCTGCGAGAAGCTGGGGTTAATCTCGGTAAACCACGAACTAACAAAAACATCACTGAAAGTCGACAGCAACACCCCACTGGAAAATCGTCCGCAAATAATGGACACGAAACATTTGATGGACATGTGTCCAGAGTGTTTTGATGACACTGTAGGATGCTTCGGGGAGTTCAAGTACCATATAACAATAGATCCAGAGGTAAAACCCGTCATCCACGCTCCAAGAAAAATACCCATCGAGCTAAAAGAAAAATTATACACCGAACTAAAAGAAATGGAAGAGAAGAAATAATCGCAAAGGTCACTGAACCCACAGGCTGGGTAAACTCGATTGTGGTACGGGAAAAGCCGAACGGGCGGCTCAGAATCTGTCTGGACCCCAAAGACTTAAACCAGGCAATAAAGCAGGACCACTACCCCACACCAACATTAGAAGAAATCACACCAGCACTGGCAGGAGCCAAAGTCTTCTCCAAACTGGATGTCAGAAACGGATACTGGAACGTAAAACTGGACGAAGAATCAACTAACTTGACTACTTTTAATACACCATTGGGGCGTTATAAATTCCTGCGGCTGCCATTCGGGTTGAAAGTCAGCCAAGACATCTTCCAACAAAAGATCGATGAAACATACAAAGGCTGTGAAGGAGCCATTGGAATCGCTGATGACATCCAAGTTTACGGAACAAATGAAAGAGACCACGACTTGCACGAGGCCATGGAGTGCACCAGAACGGCTGGCATCAAGCTGAACGCCAAGAAGTGCATCGTTAAAAGTACGAAATGCAAATTTTTTGGCATGAGCTACACCGGAGGGTGTCGAGCCTAATTCCGAAAAAGTCGAGACGATAGCAGAGATGAAACCTCCAAACGACAAGAAGGAGCTGAGAAGCTACCTCGGCTTGGTCCAGTATATGAGCTCTTTCATCCCGAACATGTCAGACTACACAGCGAACCTAAGAGAATTACTAAAAGAAGACACCGAATACCAATGGTCAGAACCCCATGAGAGGAACTTCAAACACCTAAAGGAATTATGATGTAACGAAACCAGCCTGACTTATTACAATAGAAAAAAACCTGTCACCCTACAGGTAGATGCCTCTACCAGGGGGCTAGGGGCAGCCCTCGTGCAGGAAGGAAAACCAATAGCTTTCGCATCGAAGGCATTGACATCAACAGAGACAAGATACGCAAACATCGAAAGAGAGCTATTGGCAGTAGTATACGGATGCGAAAAGTTCCACACCTACTTGTACGGAAGAAAATTCGAGGTAGAGAGTGACCATCGTCCACTCGAAGAAATTTACGAGAAAAACCTAAGCAAGGCCCCAGCAAGACTGCAAAGGTTACTGTTAAGACTCCAAAGTTATGACTTTGAATTAAAATACCGGCCAGGGAAAGAAGTGGCACTGGCAGATGCATTGTCTCGATTGTCACCACACGAAAAACACGAGATGAAGGGCCTGACAGTAAAAATACACCACCTCGTAAATGTTACTCCCACAAAGCTTAGCCAAATTCAAGAGGAGACTGGTAAAGAAGAGGAGTTGCTACTACTCATGCAACAGGTAATACAGGGGTGGCCGGAGAAGATCCAGCAGGTCCAAAACCAAATCCGACAGTACTGGACAATCAGAGACGACATCTCGGTGGAGGACGGTGTTCTCCTTGCTGGCTCAAGAATCATAATACCAAAAACGATGCAAACGGAACTTCTCCGCTTAATACACCAAGGCCATATGGGGATGGAGAAATGTAAACTAAGAGCCAGATCAGCTGTGTACTGGATAGGCATGTACAAAAGCATAGAACAAATGGTCTCCACATGCTGCATATGCCAGAAATACCGAAACACACAGCAGAAGGAGGAGATGATTCAAATGGAAGTACCCCCGAGACCATGGCACACGGTCGGAACAGATCTGTTCCTGTGCAACCAGGAGTGGTACATCATAGTAGCAGACTACTACTCAAAATTTCCTTTTGTCAGAAGGATGAACGACATGAGAGCCACAACAATCACAAAAATTGCGAAAAACTTATTCGCAGAACAGGGCATCCCAGAGAAGGTCATCTGCGACAATGGGACACAATTCACCTCCAGCGAATTCAGAGCACTGGCTGGAAAATATGGATTTAAAATAATTACCTCATCCCCACATTACCCAAGGGGACACGGATTTATTGAAAGACAGATCCAAACAGTCAAAAGAGCTCTCATTAAAAGCAAGGAGATGGGAGAAGACCAAGACCTCGCCCTTTTGGCAATCAGATCGACACCTTTGAGAGCAGACTTGAAATCACCAGCAGAACTACTAAACGGTAGAAAATACAAAACAACTCTACCAGCAAAGATATATCCTCCCCAGGACCAAGAGGACGTTCGGCAGAAGCTGATGGAAACGCAAGCTACGGGGAGCACACACTATAACAAGCATGCAAAACCACTACCGGAGCTGCTAAATGGGCAATCAGTGCATATACAAGATCCGTTGTTGAGAACATGGAGTCCAGCCAAGGTTATTGGAAAAGCTAATACTCCAAGATCTTACTTGGTAGAGACCGAACCTGGAAACCAATACAGGCGAAACAGGATCCATATCAGACCCTCACCTGAAGCTGTCAAACAGCGGACGACATTAACAGCAGTTATGGTACTAGACATGGAAAACAATATAACGCCAGAAACAAACACCTCAAATACAACAACTGCAAACATGCACTCTCCAGAGCCAAACATGACAGCACCGGCAACAAAAAATGAACACACCAAAACACTGCAGAAAGGAATAGTTACAGCCAAGTCCACAAGATGGAGGAGTAACATACAACCACCTGAGCGGTATCGCGAATAATTATAAAGACAATTATAATTCGCACAGAACAGTAAAACAACATGGACAAATATCTGTATATAAATTGAGCAAATAAAGTTCACGTTCTGTATTTTGTTAACGTTATTCAACTGGAAACATTGTAAAATAGAAAAATTGATGTAATTAGTTTTGTTGGGAAAGAGGGATGTTACATAGTTATGTTGCGACTACATTGTACAAGTGTACTAACACTCAAATCAAGTGTAGCAGCACTACGATGCTGGGAAAGTAGTGCGCAGGCGCCGCACAGGGCACTTGGAAATATCACCCCGCACCATGCGGCAGGCAGCCATTACAACTCAAATAAAACAGTAGTTTATAATTACAAACTACCGAGTCCAGAGGCGTCTTTACAAAGCACTACGAGCGCTAGAAGACATAACAATAACTACTGCTGACTAACTGTTCTGGCCCTCAAAAACTAATTTTATATTTGTAGAATGTCAAATTTTTCCATTATGATGAAAATTCCATAGGTTTTTAATTTTTTAAAAAAGTTTGTTTATTATATTTCAGCTTTTATCTTAATCCCATGTGTATGTCCCAATCTTTATTTTGCTCTGTAAAATGATTAAAAAGTGAAGGATAATCAGTGCATTTTACTTCCTGGTTTGCTGTCTGTGCAAATTCTTCAGTGTGATTGGCTGTTTAGCCAGCTTGATGACATCACTGTTGCTGGACGCTGGAGTACCCCTACTTGGCGCCAGAATCAAATTAATGTCGGGGAAGGTGAAATTGACACCACAGAGCTCACGAGATCTTTGAGGGCAATTTTCTCCAAGGTCAGCGGCGTCATCACCGCAAGATCCGGGCCAATGTCTGTACATACATTCAGGAACAGATGGTCATGGCGGGATGAACTTCCAGTGTAGATTGCTATCCTTAAGACCTCTGAATCCAAATCTCCGAAGGTTTGAGGAATCCTTTGGTTTTTTAATTTCTGCACCTTTCTCACTTCCTACAGACTGGTTGCGGCATAACTATAGCAGTTTAACAGAAAACAGATATTGCACTAAAAGGCCACTTGAACTGTCAAGGAACCTGAAATTTGGGTGACACAATGGTACAACACATTGGAGCATCAGTGTGCAGTGCTGTAGGGTGGTGGGAAGCGGGTTTCAAGATTCCATTCTCAGTTATGCCATTGTGGTTGTAGGTAGGAATTCACTTTTCTGGGCCATTCTCGTGGACCTATAGGCATCCATTGGATTTGGTAATTTTCCTACTAGCTCCACTGCCAGCCTTGCAGGGTCTGGGGAGAAAATTAACAAAAATGCTCAACTGTAAATTACTCCCCCTCACCTTGCCCCCACGCACACACATAACACCACCACGAGGTACACTTACTGCAACTAGCCACATGTCCTAACATTTCAGATTTTGAACCATACTCCTTAGTAAAACAAGCTCAGCTTTTCATAAGCCATTGGAAAAATTAACTTTGCACCGAATTATGGTGCCTCTCTTTTCCCCTTCCATTCTTTCCCTCATTTTTTGTTAAAGCCTTCTATTGTAATAAATGAGGCATCACATGGACGTCGGAGTTCGAGCACACAGACTTTATGGTAAACAACAGCACATGGGAACAGGCTCAGGGCAGCAAGGTACAGACCTCACTACAGTCAAACTTGTTCATACTGCTGAATATTTTTCTTGCATGTTTACAATGTATAGTGTACACAGAACATTTTACAGATGGAAAACGCAGTCGATCTCTCAGAAAATATGCTGACATTAGCCAGCTACAAGCAAGGGAACTGTTGAAAACAACTTTCAGAAATCTAAATGAAAGGCTGCGTTGGTTAAAGGGTTGAACCTTGAAAGTTGACCTACTTTGATGAATTATTTTGCGATCAATCTGTTGCCTTGGAAAATCTTAACCTTTTTCATAGCTACTTCTTCGGCCAAGCTTTTGGTCACCTGTCCCATTATTTCCTTATGTGGCTTGGTGTCAAATTTTAACGCTCCTGTGAAGCACCTTGGGACGTTTTACTACTTCAAAGGCGCTATATAATTGCAAGGTGTTGCTATTGTTGTAATAGTTGCCGTGTATCTGCTCAGAATGCATTAATTGCAAAAAGACCATGACTATCTTAAATAAAGTTCTTACTGTAGGATGATTTATTGCTCTTGCTTAAAGCAGATAGATCATTCTGGCAAGCAGACATTGTCAGTTATAATTCGTGAGAATTTTGGATGCCAGCCTATCCAAACAAAATGGATGACTTGTTAGAGGTTTGAAACTGATAAAGCTGACATCTGTGCTGCATTCCTATTGATTTATAAATGTAATCGGGATCCTGTTTGGAGGAACTTTGGGAACAAGAATGGGCTGTTCCTCTTGTCTTCAAAAATAAGCTAAGTTTTAAACTGAACTATGTAACCTAGGCTTAGTGTTGCTCGAATTTTGCTGTTTCAGAAAATGAGCTGGGTATGCCTTAATGGGAACAAGGCTTGGTTTTAGACAAAGAGACAACAGCCACTTAGATCAGCCACTGGCGTGAACAATCAATGTTAAGATGCTTGAAAGCAAGAATTAAGCAAGATTCTGTGCCCTTTTTTTGTTTGAAATTCACACCCATTATATTCTTGACAACAGCTGTGATTATTTGAGTGTAAATTAATTGTGGGTTTTATTTTTTCTTTGTCTGGCTCAAGTTTGCCAGATTTGAGTTTCAGTTCGAGATTTTCTTAACCGTCCGACAGCAGCTTAATTTAATTCTGTGTGGCTTGTTCCTCTGTTTCATGTAGCAAAGTAGTTATTTTAATCCAAAGCTTTTGTGGTGGTTGGCAGTTTCTTGTCTGTCCTTTACATTTGTAAACAGAATGTGTTGCTCCACCCAGTGCAGAACAGAAACTTATTGTTTTGTGCTTAATTTTAACTCTGACCCAATTTACTCTCCCTCCTGTTCAATCAGACATTTGGGTGCCGCTCTGCACCGCAACAGCTGGGAGAATTTGTTTCTGAATTCCAGATTTCTGCCTCAAATATGTCTCTCTCTGGGATGTTGCCAAGAAATAATGCTGACGAATGTTGTTTCAGCCTGGAGAGGGTTTCATCTGTACTGTTCAATGCTGCCGCTCGGTTAAAAGCAGAAACTTCAGAAACTTTTACATTACATAGAAACATGTAGAAGTTACAACATTCGGCCCAACCAGTCCATATCTGCATTTACCCTCCACATGAGCAAATGGTTCTATTCACATTTACCCGCCCTGTTCCCATATCATCTCGAGCCCCTTTCCTTCATCCACCTATTAAATATAATCTTGAATGTTGACTTAGTTTCTGCCTCAACCACTGACCCTGGAAAGAGAATGGCACCTCATTCTTGCCCCTCATTCTCGACTCCTCATTCTTGACCCCTCAACTACTGGAAACAGTTTCCTTCCATCTACCCTGTCCCATCCCTGTGCTATGCTTTGTTCTAAGGAAAAAGGACTGAATGGCTCAGTTGGTTCACGCAGCGTTGTGGCACTGACCTATACTCAGACCACAAAGGTTCTAGAGTTAAGACCTGGTCTTTGCCTGGTCGGTCAGTTGATCTCAAGCAGGACTGCATTAAGGATGCTGCAACTCGCCATAGCATCCTGGGCTACAGAAGAGGGATAAGAATCAGGCAAGCTTCCAAATCTTGTTTGTTAACCAGCGACCCCTGCTGGAACATGCGCATGTACAGATTTTAGTTGATAAGGTTGGGTTCAGCTGTGGTCCACACAATTGTGTACCCCGCCTACCAACGTTCCCGCTAGGCCGCGCAATGGTCTGGAGGTCCTGTGTAGGCCATTCGCTGGCTTTTCAATGTAAATAACTGCACATGTGTGAAAAAGTGAATGGGCCACGCTAAAGGCCCGCGTACCAAAGAAATTACAGGGAACATTGCCGCCCACACTTACTGTTTTGGTTCATGTTAGAAGAATAGAATAGGGTGGGAAAGGAATAGGTAAGTCCGCCACTCCATTTTAACTGCCCCACGTCACCCCCCCCCCCCGCCCCGGTTTCCACCAGGCGTTGGGGGAGGGGGGCTTAAAATTGAGGCCATTATGTTTGTTTTTCTACCATTCATTAAATGATATTTTAATTCAAAGTGGCTCTTGCCATTCACAACAGCACTAAATATTTGCCCTGACAACTTTCCCCATGATTGACAAAACCAATTCTTGCCGAACAAACCCATGACAATTTCTGTAGCAGACTGTGTTGACTGAGGCTAGATACGCGTGAACGATAAGACAATTATAAAATTCGTGCATAAAATGATACAGCTCAGAAGGAAGCCATTCCGCCCATCTTGCATGCGCTGACTCTTTGGAAGAGCTAGCCAATTAGTTCCTCTCTCTTGCTCTTTTCCCATAGCCCTGTAAATTTTTCCCCTTCAAGTATTTATCCAATTCCCTTTTGAAAGTTATAATTGAATCTGATTCAACCATCTTTAAGGCAATGAATTGCAGATCATAACAACTCGCCATGCTGAGGCATCTTGATATAGCATGACAAAAATATGACCTGTCAGTCATGACTTGAGCAGCACCATCAGGGTCACTGGCCAAGCCTTAAGTCACGCTGAAGACAGAAGCACAATAATTGTTGTAGGTGGTTCTCCACATCCTGTATCAATTCAAATAATCTAATAGTCTCCATGGACCTATGTCCAGTGTGAGTTAGCGCCTTGGCTTAGTGGGTAGAACTCTCGCTTCTGAGTCAGAAGGTCCCTACTCCAGAAACTTGAGCACAACAATCTAGGCTGACACTCCAGTGCAGTACTGAGGGAGTGCTGTCTTTCGGATGAGATGTTAATCTGAGGCCCCGTCTACCCTCTCAGGTGGACGTACAAGATCCCACGGCACTATATCGAAGAAGAACAGGAAAGTTGTCCCCGGTGTCCTGGGTCAATATTTATCCCTCAATCAGCATCACCAAAATAGATTATTTGGTCTTTATCACATTGCTGTTTGTGGGAGCTTGCTGTGTGCAAATTTGCTGCGAGTTTCTTAGATTAGAACCGTGACTACACTTCAGAAGTACTTTGTTGGCTGTGAAGTGTTTTGGGACATCCTGAGGTCGTGAAAGGCGCTATAGAAATGCAAGTCTTTCTTTCTTTTTCATGACATGATGGAGTAAAATTGGCACCAAAAGAACTTTGAATGAGCTGAGGTTGTTGGAGTCATACATCAGGCCAGAGGAAAGCTTGCCTCTTGATACCTCTGTGCAAATTGCTGTCAACAGCCACTATGGTCAAATTTGTGAGATGTCTATCCTTATTACAGATGCCTCTCTGTTGTTGTGCCACCTCATACACCAAACAAAAGTCATCACACTTCAAAGATCTTTGCTGCACTCCATTCGACCTTGCCCAGAACAAAATGTGATTACCCAATGTGTAATATAACTGCCTGAATGCTAAATCTGTGCCATGTGTGATGTACAGCTTCCTTTGCAAAGCATGTTCTTCATTATCTAACACCTACATAATGTAGTGTTCTGCAGAATTGTAATGACGTGCTGATAAATAAGGAGGTTTGTACTAATTAGTAATTAATGTACAACAGTATTAGATTGCAAGGTGAACAATCCGAGTGCATTAAATATTCCAGTTCTGAATGTCCACACCTACTGTTCATAGCTTCTCTCACTCTCAATCCTACATTAAAAAAATGACGTTTAAAAATTAACACCTTCATTCAAAACAATTGGATTGCTCCAACCTAGGTCTAATTCTCATCCTTCAGGACATATCTGCAGCCTTCGACACTGATGACCACACCATCCTGCTCCAACGCCTCTCCTCCGTCGTCTAGCTGGGTGGAAGCGCCCTTGCCTGGTTCCATCCTGATCTAACGACATATAGCCAGAGAATCACCTGCAATTGTTTCTCTTCCCACTCCTGCACCCTTGCCTCTTGAGTTCCCCCAAAGATCTATCCTTGACCCCCTTTTATTTCTTATCTACATGCTGCCGACACCCAGCTCTACCTCACCATCACTTCTCTTGACTCCTCCTCCTCTGATTGGTCACACTGCTTGTCCAACATCCAGTATTGGAGGAGTAGGAATTTCCTCCAACTAAATATTGAGAAGACCGAAGCCATTATCTTTGTTCCCAGCACAAACTCTGTTCCCTGGCCACCGTTTCCATCCCTCTCCCTGGCAACTGTCTGAAGCTGAACCAGACGGCTTGCAAACTTGATGTTGTGTTTGACCCCAAGATGAGCTTCCAACCACATATCCGCTCCATCACCAAGACCTCCGTAACATCGCCCGACTCCACCCTGCCTCAGCTCATCTGCTGCTGAAACCCTCATCCATGCCTTTGTTACCTCTAGACTTGACTATTCCAATGCTCTCCTGGCCTCCCATCTTCCACCCGACATAAACTTGTGCTCATCAAAACTCAGCTGCCCGTGTCCTAACTCGCACCATAGCCCATTCACTCATCACCTCCTGTGCTCGCTGACCTATGCTGGCTCCCAGTCCAGCAACGTCTCAATTTTAAAATTCTCATCCTTGTCTTCAAATCCCTCCGGCCTCGCCCCTTCCTATCTCTGTAACCTGCTGCAGCCCTACAAGCCTTTGAGATCTCTGCGCTCCTCTAATTCTAGCATCTTGAGCATCCCCGATTTCATTCGCTCCACCATTGGTGGCCGTGCCTTCAGCAGCCAAGGCCCTAAGCGCTGGAATTCCCTCCCTAAATCTCTCCGCCTCTCTACCTCTCTCTCGCCTCCTTTAAGATGCTCCTTAAAACCTCTCTCTTTGACCAAGCTTTTGATCATCTGCCCTAATATCTCACGTGGCTCGGTGTCGAATTTTGTTTGATGACGCTCCTGTGAAGCGCCTTGGGATGTTTTACTACGTTAAAGGTGCTACATAAAAACAAGTTGTTGTTGTGATATGTAGTGCACCCCATTGAGGTATGCTTCTATTCTCTCCCGCCGCTGCCCCCCCCCCCCCCCCAACCTTTCTTTGGTCTCTCGGAGCTACCCACCACCCTTGAGTGACGGGAGGTGGTGCTGACGTTGGCACAGAACATAGAGCAAATCCTGTTCCCTCCCATGTGGGCAGATTATTATAGCACTGTGGGCCGTGCCGCGAAATATCAGCATTTGGGTATTCCCCACATGGGAGTTGGGGAGGATTTCCTCTGTGTGATGTGGTGACAAAATGGTAAAGCTGTTCACTATATTTAAGTACCAAGCTATAATTAGAACATTTGGTCCTTTGTTAGAATACAATGATCTGTTCGAGCTCTTGGCCTTTGAGAGGTTGGCCACAGCTGGTTTAGGGAATGTGGAAAAACTGTGACCAAAATGCCACCCATTGCGGTAAAATATGGTGGAGCAGTTAGTAAAATAAGTGCAGCTTTGGTGTCGTGAATTATCATACCATTGCATGCATTATAACTGATGAGAATCCGTTTAACTGCATTCAAAAGGCTGCCTCTCCACCAGTTAAAAGATGGCTTCTTGATTGATTGGTAAAATGTGTGCATGGTATTCAGTAAGTTGTACGGAATCAGTAACTTTAGACAGTAAAAGTAGAGTCTTAATAAAGATAACGTTTCAGATCAAGAGTATTTTTTTCTTTTTCAAGTGTGTATTCATGGGCCCTGAATTTGTGGTCAGAGACTTCCCGCGGGGAAATGCCTCCAATCCGCAAATAAAATGCCCGCGTACCCGGTGGTCCAGGAGGTACGGAGACTCGCGGTCCTGGGCCTCTCCGGGTTCCCGCGGGTAGAGGCCCACGTATCTCAGGAGCGCAGGCGGTTCACAAGCGCCTCTGCGATCAAGTGGGCCAGCCCAACGAATGAAAGAAGGGAATCCCCATTCATTCTTATGGTGATTCCGTATGTACGGAAATCCCATAAGTATTTAAAACAAAAATTAAAATTTTTGAAAACAAATTTGCATGTTTTATAGGGGCTAAAAATAAACTTACCTTATTGCACAGGTGTTTAAATTATTGATAACATTTTATTTTTCTGATTTTTAAAACTCTTGCGCTGGTAAAAGCAGGCCTACGCCTGCTTTTGCCAGGCGTAAGAATTTCACGGGCATGCGCTGGGCAGAAGTTGTGCAAAGAGCCCAACTCTCCACCCACGGGTGCCCTTTTCCCGTGCCTAACCCCGGAACTTGCGCGGCCCTTACAGATGTGTACGTATCTCGTACGCGGCCATAGGGCCCGCAAATTACAGCCCATTAACTATTAGATGAGAAGGTGATTCTACTGCTCTATAATATAATCAGTGTTCATTTATAATTTTTTGGTGGAAAATATCTGTTTCCACTGGTAGGAGGGTCAGTAACCAGAGGACGCACATTTAAGGTAATTGGCAAAGGAGCCAGAGGCGACATGAGGAAACCTTGTTTTACACAGCGAGTTGTTATGATCTGGAACGCACTGCCTGAAAGGGCGGTGGAAGCAGAGTCAACAGTAATTTTCAAAAGAGAATGGGATAAATACTTGAAGGGAAGCAATTTAGAGGGCCATGGGGAAAGAGTAGGAGATTAATTGGATAGCTCCACCAAAGAACTGGCAAGGTATGATGGGCTGAATGGCCTCCTTCTATGCTGTATCATTCGATTTATATCACCCACTTTTCTTAGAAATTTGGTGTCATGACTTAAGTTCTTATTTGTCATGGAATTCCTCAAAAATGTCCTGAAAGAAATTAGCAATTATTTGCAGCATTTTCTATAATTGTAGAAAGCCAAATATCCAAATTTGCCGATGACACAAAGATAGGCGGCAGTGTAGATGAAAGCATAAAATTACAAAGTGATATTGATTAAGTGAATGGGTAAAACTGTGGCAAATTGATTTCAATGTAGGCAAATGTGAGGTCATCCATTTTGGACCTAAAAAGAATAGAACAGGGTACTTTCTAAATGGTGAAAAGCTAAAAACAGGTGGACGTCTATCATAATATGATAGAATTCTTCATTAAGATGGAGAGTGAAATAGTTGACTCAGAGACTAGGGTCCTGAATTTAAATAAAGGAGACTACGATGGTGTGAGTTGGGTAGGATTGATTGGGGAATGTCACTCAAAGGGTTGACGGTGGATGGGCAATGGCAAACATTCAAAGATCGCATGGATGAACTACAGAATTTGTTCATCCCAGTTTGGCATAAAAGTAAAACAAAACAGGTGACTCAACCGTGGCTAACAAGGGAAATTAGGGATAGCATAAGATCCAAGGACAGGACATATAAATTGGCCAGAAAAAGCAGTAAACTTGAGGATTGGAAGCAGTTTAGGATCCAACAAAGGAGGACAAAGGGATAAATTAAGAGGGGGAATATAGAGTACTAGCTGGAGTGCCCGGTGGTGCCGAGGGTTTTTTGAGGGCATGTTATGAAAAAAGTAGAAATAATTTTTATTATATATATAAATGAGTTTGTCTGTCTGTCTGTGTGGGAAGGAGAGAGAGAGAGACTGTGGGGGCAGAGAGGCCCGGGGATCGAGAGAGAGACTGGGGGGAGAAGAGAGAGACTGGGGGGAGAAGAGAGAGACTGGGGGGAAGAGAGAGAGAGAGACTGGGGGGGACAAGAGAGAGACTGGGGGGGGGAGAGAGAGAGACTGCGGGTGAAGAAGGGCAGCCGCCATTTTGTGAGGTCGGCAGGAAGTTCCCTCACCCTCTCTCCCCTTCCCTCTCCCTGCCCCTCTCTCTCCCTGCCCCTTTCTCTCCCTGCCCCCCTCTCTCTCCCCCTCCCTCCCCGCTCTCTCTCCCCTCTCCCTCTCTCCCATTCCGACTCACCACGGTACCAGAACGGAGCATATCCGACACATAGAAACATAGAAGATAGGAGCAGGAATAGGCCATTCGGCCCTTCGAGCCTGCTCCGCCATTCAATGAGATCATGGCTGATCATCCAAATTCAGTACCCGGCCCCTGCCTTCTCCCCATATCCCTTGATCCCTTTAGCCTTAAGAAATATATCCAACTCTTTCTTGAATATACTTAATGAACTGGCCTCCACCGCCCTCTGTGGCAGAGAATTCCACAGGTTCACCACTCTCTGGGTGAAGAAATTCCTCCTCATTTCAGTCCTAAATGGCTTACCCCTTATCCTTAGACTATGACCCCTGGTTCTGGACTCCCCAGCCATCAGAAACATCCTTCCTGCATCTAGTCTGTCCAGTTCTGTTAGAATTTTATAAGTTTCGATGAGATCCCCTCTCAATCTTCTAAACTCCAGTGAGTATAAGCCCAATCGACACACTCTCTCCTCATACGTCATTCCTGCCATCCCAGGTATCAGCCTGGTGAATCTTCGCTGCACTCCTTCCATGGCAAGAACGTCCTTCCTCAGGTAAGGCGACCAAAACTGCACACAATACTCAAGGTGCGGTCTCACCAAGGCCCTGTACAACTGCAGCAAGACATCCTTGTTCTTGTACTCGAACCCTCTTGCTACGAAGGCCAACATACCATTTGCCTTCTTAACCGCCTGCTGCACCTGCATGCTTACCTTCAGCGACTGGTGTACAAGAACACCCATGTCTCTTTGCAATTCCCCTTCTCCCAATCTGTTGCCATTCAAATAATAGTCTGCCTTCCTGTTTTTGCCACCAAAGTGGATAACCTCACATTTATCCACATTATAGTGCATTTGCCATGTTTCTGCCCAATCACCCAACCTGTCCAAATCGTGCTGGAGTTTCACGACATCCTCTTCACAGCATACCCTCCCACCCAGCTTTGTGTCGTCTGCAAATTTGGAGATATTACATCCAATTCCCTCGTCCAGATCATTAATATATATTGTGAACAGCTGGGGTCCTAGGACCGATCCTTGCGGTACCCCACTAGTCACTGCCTGCCACTCGGAAAATGACCCGTTTATTCCAACTCTTTGCTTTCTGTCCGCCAACCAGTTCTCTATCCAAGTCAATACCTTGCCCCCAATCCCATGTGCCTTAATTTTGCACGCTAATCTCTTATGCGGGACCTTATCGAAAGCCTTCTGAAAGTCCAAATACACCACATCCACTGGTTCTCCCTTATCTATTTTACCAGTTACATCCTCAAAAAAATTCCAGTAGATTAGTCAAGCATGATTTACCTTTTGTAAATCCATGTTGACTTTTTCCGATCCAATCATTGCTTTCCAAGTGCTCTGCTATTACATCTTTTAGAATGGACTCTAGCATTTTCCCCACTACCGATGTCAAGGTTACCGGTCTATAATTCCCCGCCTTTTCTCTACCACCTTGTTTGAATAGTGGGGTAACATTAGCTACCCGCCAATCCATGGGTACCGTTCCAGAGTCTATCGAGTTCTGGAAGATGACCAGCAATGCATCTACTATTTCTAAGGCCACTTCCTTAAGTACCCTGGGATGTAGACTATCAGGCCCTGGGGATTTATCGCCTTTCAGTCCCATCAATTTTCCTAACACCATTTCCCTACAAATACTGATTTCTCTCAGTTCCACCCTTTCATCAGATCCTATGTTCCCCGGCATCTCTGGGAGGTTATTTGTGTCCTCCTTTGTGAAGACAGAACCAAAATATGTATTTAGTTGGCCTGCCATTTCTTTGTTCCCCATTATAAATTCCCCCGATTCTGACTGCAAGGGACCTACGCTTGACTTCACCAATCTTTTTCTCTTCACATATCTATAAAAGCTTTTACAGTCAGTTTTTATGTTCTCTGCATATTGTCAGACCCCAACTGTCATATTCTATTTTCCCTTTCTTAATTAATCCCTTTGTCCTCCTTTGTTGAATCCTAAACTGCTCCCAATCCTCAGGATTATTGCTTTTTCTGGCCAATTTATATGCCCTCTCCTTGGACCTTATGCTATCCCTAATTTCCGTTGTTAGCCACGGTTGGGTCACCTTTTTTGTTTTATTTTTATGCCAAACTGGGATGAACAAATTCTGTAGTTCATCCCATTCGGTCTTTGAGAGTTTGCCATTGCCTATCCACGGTCAACCCTTTGAGTGCCATTCCCCAATCAATCCTACCCAACTCGCTCCTCAGACCATCGTAGTTTCCTTTATTTAAATTGAGGACCCTAGTCTCCGAGTCAACTACTTCATTCTCCATCTTAATGAAGAATTCGGGAGTCCGGGTGCCCATCGCTCCGAAGCGAGCCCGGGGTTCCTCATGGTTAACGCGGCGGGCCTTTGGACCCGGTTGGCCGGGCGGCAGTGGAACGCCTTTCGCTGCGGACTCCCGTGTCCGATATCGGTCGGGGACGGCTCGTGTGAAAGCCCCGGCTTTCCCAGTCTCACACTCACGGCAAGAGAGAGAGGGCGAAGGAGAGAGAGAGAGGGAAGGAGAGACAGAGGGAAGAAGAGAGGGAAGAGGAAAGAGAGAGAAATTTTTTAAGCTTCAGGCCCGGCCGGTCTGTAATGACCGCCACTCACCTCAGTAACGGCAGTTTGAAGGATTAGGCCCCGCCCACAAATGCCAGGCTTTTTTTGTAAAACTGGTTATGAGACTGGTGGGCTGGTCACTCTCCTCTCCCCTCCCTCTCCTCTCCCTCCCCCTCTCCTCTCCCTCCCCCTCCCTCCCCCTCTCTCTCTCACTCCCCCTCTCCTCTCCCTCCCTCCCTCCCTCCCCCTCCCCCTCTCTCTCCCTCCCTCCCCCTCTCCCTCCCTCCCCCTCTCCCTCCCTCCCCCTCTCCCTCCCCCTCTCCCTCCCTCCCCCTCTCCCTCCCTCCTCCTCCCCCTCCTCTCCCTCCCTCCCCCTCCTCTCCCTCCCTCCCCCTCCTCTCCCTTCCTCTCCCTCCCTCCCCCTCCTCTCCCTCCCTCCCCCTCTCCTCTCCCCCCCTCCCCCTCTCCTCTCCCCCTCCTCTCCCTCCCTTCCCCTCTCCACTCCCCCTCCTCTCCCTCACTCCCCCTCCTCTCCCTCACTTCCCCTCCTCTCCCTCACTTCCCCTCCTCTCCCTCACTCCCCCTCCTCTCCCTCACTTCCCCTCCGCTCCCTCACTTCCCCTCCACTCCCTCCCTTCCCCTCCACTCCCTCCCTTCCCCTCCTCTCCCTCCCTCCCCCTCTCATCTCCCTCCCCCTCCTCTCCCTCTCCCTCCCCTCACCCTCCCCCTCTCCTCTCCCTCCCCTCTCCCTCCCTCTCCGCCCCCTCCCTCCCCCTCTCCTCTCCTCCCCCTCCCTCCCCCTCCTCTCCCTCCCTCTCCTCTCCCTCCCTCCTCTCCCTCCCTCCCTCCCCCTCTCCTCTCCCTCCCTCCCTCCCCCTCTCCTCTCCCTCCCTCCCCCTCTCTCTCTCTCCCTCCTTTCCTTTCTCTCCCTCCCTCCCCCTCCCTCCCTCCCCTCTCCCTCCCTAGCGCCTCAGGCCCGGCCGGACTCACCTCGGTACCAGAACGGAGTCAGTCCGACAACGGGAGGCCGGGTGCCCAGCGCCCCAAAGCGAGCCCAGGGTTTCTGACGGTTAACGCGGCGGGCCTTTGGACCTGGTTGGTCGGGCGGCAGACGAACGCCTTTCGCTGCGGACTCCCGTGTCGATTGCGGTCGGGGACGGCTCGTTGGAAATCCCCGGTTTTGCCGGTCCCGCACTCAAGGCAAGAGAGAGAGAGAGAGGGAAGAGGAGAGAGAGAGGGAAATTTTTTGAGCTTCAGGCCCGGCCAGTCTGTAATGGCTGCCACTCACCTGAATAAAGGCAGTTTGAAGGATTAGGCCCCACCCACAAACGCCATGAAACGCCCCCCGTGACGCAGCGCGCGGATTGGTCAACCTTCACGTCACTCAATGCTAATGAGCGGATTTGCCCCGCATGATTGGCCAACCGCTAATGAGCGGAATTTTGAACGTTTTTTGTCTGCTCTCCGAACAATTTTTGTCTGACCAAAAAGTAAATACGCCTAGGACACCCTCCTAATCATAACATTTCTTTTGATATTAACATATGTGTAGGTACGCTCTAACTTTTGAGTGATGCCCAGACAGACAGACACCACTATCCTTTTTATATATAAGCTTGTAGGGAACATAAAACTGAGTGTAAAAGCTTTTATAGATATGTGAAGAGAAAAAGATTGGTGAAGTCAAGCGTAGATCCCTTGCAGTCAGAATCAGGGGAATTTATAATGGGGAACAAAGAAATGGCAGACCAATTAAATACATACTTTGGTTCAGTCTTCACAAAGGAGGACACAAATAACCTCCCAAAGATGTCGGGGAACATAGGGTCTAATGAAAAGGAGGAACTGATAGAAATCAGTATTTGTAGGGAAATGGTGTTCGGGAAATTGATGGGATTGAGGGCCGATAAATCCCTAGGGCCTGATAATCTACATCCTAGGGTACTTAAGGAAGTGGCCCTAGAAACAGTAGATGCATTGCTGGTCATCTTCCAAAATTCGATAGACTCTGGAACAGTACCCATGGATTGGCGGGTAGCTAATGTTACCACACTGTTCAAAAAGGGTGGTAGAGAGAAAACGGGAATTACAGACCGGTAAGCCTGACATCGGTAGTGGGGAAAATGCTAGAGTCCATTATAAAGGATGTAATAGCAGAGCACTTGGAAAAAAGTGACCGGATCGGACAAAGTCAACATGGCTTTACAAAAGGTAAATTGTGCTTGACTAATCTACTGGAATTTTTTGAGGATGTAACTGGTAAAATAGATAAGGGAGAACCAGTGGATGTTGTGTATTTGGATTTTCAAAAGGCTTCGATAAGGTCCCGCTTAAGAGATTAGCGTGTAAAATTAAGGCACATGGGATTGGGGGCAAGGTATTGACTTGGATAGAGAACTGGTCGGCAGACAGAAAGCAAAGAGTTGGAATAAACGGCTCTTTTTCCGAGTGGAAGGCAGTGACTAGTGGGGTACCGCAGGGATCGGTCCTTGGACCCCAGCTATTCACAATATATATTAATGATCTGGATGAGGGAACTAGATGTAATATCTCCAAGTTTGCAGACAACACAAAGCTGGGTGGGTGTGTGTGTGTGTGCTGTGAGGAGGATGCCGAGAAACTCCAGTATGATTTGGGCAGAAGCATGGCAGATGCAATATAACGTGGATAAATGCGAGGTTATCCACTTTGGTGGCAAAAACAGGAAGGCAGATTATTATCTGAATGGCAATAGATTGGGAGAAGGGGAAGTGCAACGAGACCTGGGCGTCCTTGTGCACCAGTCGCTGAAAGTAAGCATGCAGGTGCAGCAGGCGGTTAAGAAGGCAAATGGAATGTTGGCCTTCATAGCGAGAGGATTAGAGTACAGGAGCAAGGATGTCTTGCTGCAGTTGTACAGGGTCTTGGTGAGACCACATATTGAGTATTGTGTGCCGTTTTGGTCGCCTTACCTGAGGAAGGATTTTCTTGCCATGGAAGGAGTGCAGCGAAGATTCACCAGGCTGGTACCTGGGATGGCAGGCGTATGAGGAGAGATTAGGTCGATTGGGCTTGTACTCGCTGGAGTTTAGAAGAATGAGAGGGGATCTCATCGAAACTTATAAAATTCTAACAGGACTAGACAGACTAGATGCTGGAAGGATGTTCCCGATGGTCGGGGAGTCCAGAACCAGGGGTCACAGTCTAAGGATAAGGGGTAAGGCATTTAGGACAGAAATGAGGAGGAATTTCTTCACCCAGAGAACGGTGAACCTGTGGAATTCTCTGCCAAAGAAGGCAGTGGAGGCTAATTCATTAAATATATTCAAGAAGGAATTGGATATATTTCTCAAGGCTAAAGGGATCAAGGGATATGGAGAGAAGGCAGGAACAGGGTACTGAATTTGGATGATCAGCTATGATCTCACTGAATGGTGGAGCAGGCTCGAGGGGCCGAATGGCCTACTCCTGCTCCTATCTTCTATGTTTCTATGTAGGTCCAAAGAGACTTGGGGCGGGGGGGCGTCCAGGTACATAGATCATTAATTGTCACAGACAATAATCAAAAAGGTGAATGGAATGCTGGCCTTTATATCTAGAGGACTAGAATACAAGAGGGTAGAAGTTATGCTGCAGCTATACAAAGCCCTGGTTGGACCACATCTGGAGTACTGTGAGCAGTTCTGGGCACCACACCTTAGGAAGGATATATTGGCCTTGGAGGGAGTGCAGCGTTGATTTACCGGAATGATACCCCGACTCGAGGGTTAAATTACGAGGAGAGATTACACAAACTAAGGTTGTATTCCCTAAAATTTAGTAGGTTAAGGGGTGATCTGATCGAAGTTTTCAAGATATTAAGGGAACAGATAGGGTAGATAGAGAGAAACTATTTCTGCTAGTTGGGGAGTCTAGGACTAGGAGGCAGAGTCTAAAAATTAGAGCCAGACCTTTCAGGAGTGAAATTACGAAACACTTCTACACACAAAAGGTGGTAGAAGTTTGGAACTCTCTTTGGCAAACAGCAGTTGATGCCAGATCAATTGTTAATTTTAAATCTGAGATTGATAGCTTTTTGTTAACCAAAGCTGTTAAGGGATATGGGCCAAAGGCGTGGATATGGAGTTAGGTCACTGATCAGCCATGATCTCACTGAATGGCAGAACAGGCTGGAGGGACTAAATGGCCTCCTCCTGTTCCTCTGTTCCTAACGCAGTGATTTTATATGATAATGAAATCTGCATTGGTGCATTTTAATATGAATATATTGTACAGCAACAGCTTATATATTTATATAGCACCTTTAATGTAGTAAAACGCCCCAAGGCACTTCACAAGAGCGTTATCAAATAAAATTTGACACTGAGCCACATAAGGAGTGATTAGGGCTAATGACCAAAAATTTGGTCAAACAGAGAGGTTTTAAGGAGTGTATTAAAAAGAGTAGCGAGAGGCGGAGAGGTTTAGGGATGGAATTCCAGAGCTTAGGGCCAGAGCAATGCCAATAATTAAAAATATTTAACAAATAATAGCTGATAATTACACTCTCTGCAAATATAAGGGTTTGGCTTCTGCATTTGTTCAGATTTTTTTTCGACATAGGTAGTGTGATTAGATGAATTCTTGACTCAATTAGTATGTGACTCTTGTGATCAGGCTTAATCTAGCACCACATTAAAATTTTGATTTGTTCACTCTGTTGAAGAGATTTTGCTAAGTATTCATTACAGTCCTCCTGATTAAACAAGTTCGTGAATGTTCTTTCATTTAATAATTGAGAGTGAACTGTGAAGCAGATCTGCTTTATTTTTTCAGCTAGGAATTGAGAGAACCGTCCACACCTGAGGCCACCTTCCCTGCACAGAACACAAACAGAGAGCAATCTCTCTCTATCTATCAGTTGACAGTTGCCATTTAACATTTTTAATAAATGTAAATGTGCTTCAAAGCTCATTTAAGAGTCAGCCGTGGCTTGGTTGGTAGCACTCTCGCGTCTCAGTCAGAAGGTTGTGGGTTCAAGCCTCACTCCAGAGACTTGAGCACAAAAATCTAGGCTGACACTCCAGTGCAGTGCTGAGGGAGCGCTGCACTGTCGGAGGTGCTGTCTTTCGGATGAAACATCAAAACCGAGCCCCCTCAGGTGGATGTAAAAGATCCCATGGCACTATTTCGAAGAATGAGCAGGGGAGTTATCCCCGGTGTCCTGGCCAATATTGATCCCTCAATCAACATCGCAAAAAACCCAGATTATTTGGTCATTATCATGTTGCTGTTGGTGGGAGCTTGCTGAGGGCAAATTGGCTGCTGCGTTTCCTACATTACAACAGTGACTACACTTCAAAAGTACTTCATTGGCTGTAAAGCGCTTTGGGCCGTCCTGAGGTCGTGAAAGGTGCTGTAGAAACGGAAGTCTTTCTTTCGTTCTTTCTTCTTGATCATCTTCATTTAAAAACCCTGTTTTTTTGGTTGTTGCAAACTGTAGATTCCATTCTGTTTTTGAACTGGTTGTGAATTCAGCTGTGGATGCTGATTTGATTCACCTCCCCCTTGTCCATTCAGAGGCTAACATCATTGGCAGGGTTGGGGGGTGGGGGCGGCCGGAGAGGGTCGGGCGAGTGGTTAAAAGTCGGGGAACACGTCCCCAATCAGCCGAGTATGCACCTGCTGCCATTTTTTATGGAGGTGGGCTGTGAGGAGAGCGAGTGTCCGTCTCGGAGTGGCGGAACGCTTCATTATCATGTTTAAATCAGACTCCCACAGTGCACTTGGGAAACTAATGTACATTTAACAGCTGCTGGCCAGGTTTCTCAGGACCTGGGAAACCCGTCTGCAAACCGGAGGCAGGAACAGCGGACCCCTGCAGTTGAGTGCTTTTTACAGCAATCCCTGTTGGCCAGGAGGAGCAGGAGTGCTCCTCCCCGCAAACCTTCAGCCTCCCTTCTGCCAATCGCGGCCTCACTTTACAGTCGCAATCGGCCGGCCTCCCCTCCCACACCCGTCCAATCCCCGATCTATCCCTCAGTCCCTCTGACCCACACCCCACCCCCGTCCAATCCCCGATCTATCCCTCCATCCCTCTGACCCCCCCCCCACCCAAACCAATCCCCGATCTATCCCTCCGTCCCTCTGACCCCCCCACCCCTGTCCAAGTCCCGATCTATCCCTCCGTCCCTCTGACCCCCCCCCCGCCCAATCCCGATCTATCCCTCCGTCCCTCTGACCCCCCCTCCCCCGCCCAATCCCCGATCTATCCCTCCGTCCCTCTGACCCCCCACACCAAGCCCCGATCTATCCCTCCGTCTCTCTGACCTCCCCCCCCCCCCCCCACCAAGCTCTGATCTATCCCTCCGTCCCTCTGACCCCCCACACCCACACCAAGCCGCGATCTATCCCTCCGCCTCTCTGACCTCCCCGCCACCAAGCTCTGATCTACCCCTCCGTCCCTCTGGCCCCCCACACCCACACCAAGCCCTGATCTATCCCTCCGTCTCTCTGACCTCCCCCCCCCCCCCCCCCACCAAGCTCTGATCTATCCCTCCGTCCCTCTGACCCCCCACACCCACACCAAGCCCCGATCTATCCCTCCGTCCCTCTGACCCCCCACACCCACACCAAGCCCCGATCTATCCCTCCATCCCTCTGACCCCCCACACCAAGCCCTGATCTATCCCTCCGTCCCTCTGACCCCCCCCCCCACCAAGCTCTGATCTGTCCCTCTGACCCCCCCCACCCACATCAAGACCCGATCTTGAGAAGCATGGTATAAGTGGGCATTTATGTACTGGACAAGAGAAGAGACGGTGAACGGGTGTGTAGGTGGGATTAATCTCTGGAAAAAGAGCTTGTTGGATTTCACAGCTGCCTTCTGTTACCCCCCAAAAATATATTCTAACTTTCAATCCTGCAGTTTGATTAAAACTAATCATTTGCATCCCTCAACATCAGAAACAGTTTCATGAATGATTTTCGTCTGTCTACCATCCTCAGTTATAATTTTGCAAATGAGCTCGGCAGTGGAAAGATTGGACAGGTGCCCTGATTTCAGGTGTTCTTGGGCAGTCACACAGCAATAGTTTTCTGTCATGCAAGATCTAACCACCCACGGGAATGTACATGCTCTATAGCAGCAAGCTATTTGCTTAGCCGGCTGTGGAATAATTACATTGTCAGTTCTGACTGCATAGAATTTCTTCATTTTCCACTACCACCGCCCCCCCTTAATTTAAAACAACATCACATACCGATGTTACTGTTGTACAGATTGACGGGAGATGTTCCATACATTGTGTAATAGCTGTAGTGAAGTTGAACATGAGCAATTTTGTTGAATAATGCATTATAGGATTAGTTCAGACATTCACTTTGCCACATGCCCAAATTAATTGTGGCATGCATTATTCACCAGTGGTGCAAATTGTCTCCTTTGTTATCACTTAGTCTTGGGCACTGAATCATATATGACATTTTTTCTGTTAAATCTGTGGATCTTTTACCACTTTTGTACTTTCATTCTTAAAGAAAAATACACCAATGTAGGTGATGTGTTTGAGCTGAACAGCCCAGCATTAGGTGGCAGCCAGACCAATAATGTCGTTGAAACAAATCTGTTATTATAGATGCAGTCTTGTGCCTCAGCCTGATATTTATAACCTTGCAAGCTCGATTGTACTGGATTGACAGCATTCGTGCCTCTTATCGATGGTGAGGATTCTGAAAGTGCAGCGGCATTATTGAATTAATGTGCTTTCTGTGGGTGTTTTTTGTATTTGAGGTTAGGAATCCTTTGAGACCTTTAGCTGCTGGAGCATTGACTATGCAATCAGAATTTGAGCATCGTGTAATCTGCCGAGTCCCAAATCTGCTGTAATTAGGCAGTCATCTTTATCACGTTAGTTTAAAATGAAAATACACAGCAGTCTCCAATCCTTATAAATCACTGCATCTGGCAAATGTATTCATTATTGAGGCACAATGACCAAACCTTTTCGCAGTAATTTTAATCATGCCACTATTGGCGGCCGTGCCTTTAACTGCCTGGAATTAAGCTCTGGAATTCCCTCCCTAAACCTCTCTGTCTCTCTCTCTCCTCCTTTAAGACGCTCCTTAAAACCTACCTCTTTGACCAAGCTTTTGGTCATCTGCCCTAATTTCTCCTTATGTGGTGCGGTGTCGAATTTTGTTTTTTTAACGCTCCTGTGACACGCCTTGAGATGTTTTACTATGGTAAAGGTGCTATATAAATACAAGTTGTTGTTGTTGTTGTAAGACACTTGGTGGTGAGCGGAATTTTTTGAATATTATGATTCTGCTGTTTTTTATTTGTATCTTTTTTTAATGTTTATATATCGTTTCCCATTTTAAACTTGGTGTACTTTGAAGAAATTTGCTTTTGATGAATGTAATCACCCCCTCATCTTTGGTTTTCTTGGCTTTCGCTGCTTACAGTTTGGACAGTTCGCCTGCTCCCAGATCACTGCCCCTGCAGCTGGTCACCAGGAGGCGCTAGACACGTCCTGGCCTCAGTCTTTCTTTCAGCCTTTTCCCTCCCCATTGCAGCCTCTGCTCAGCACTTTCCCTGCTCCCCAAATGTCAGATTGGAAACTAATCGAAGAAGGTTTTGAATATACATTTGTCCCTCACTGCCTAGTTCTGAGTGTTTGATCAATGCCACTGTGCCATCTGTCTCAATTTAAATGTGTTTTTCTCCACTCCTCAATGGTACCCTGCTTCCATGCACCATTCCCTGCTTCCATGCACCATTCCCTGCTTCCATGCACCATTCCCTGCTTTGATGCAGCATTCCTTACTGAGAGCATAGGATAAATGACCTGTTTGCCAAGTTTTTGCCAATGCCTCTTTTGATCCAGCGAGGAGCTGCCAGACCCATTTTCCCCCTCCCGCTAAGTGCTTAGGCCCTACTTGACTCTTGCAATCTTCCCAATCCCTCACACTGGCATTGTTACTATCAGGATCCCACTGTGTGGACACTGCAGTCACAAATCCACATCCTACCTCTCCATGGCACACTGCCTCGGAGCCCAGAGAGTTCTAATATATTAAGTAGAAATTAGAAGTGCTTCCAGATTCTTGAGCAGGGAGTTCTCCCCAATGTCTTTAATCTTGTGACCTTAATCTACATATAGTCTGGGCAAACCAAATTTGCAGTAATAGTGAGGAGGACAAATTCATGGAATGTATACAAGATAGTTTTCTAGATCAGCATGTTGAGGAACCAACTAGGGAACAGGCTATTTTAGATCTAGTATTGTGCAATGAGAAAGGGTTAATTAATAATCTTGTCATAAAGGGGCATTTCGGGAAGAGTGACCCGAATATGCACTTATCTCATTCCTAATCTCATCATCCAATGCATTGTCCACCTGTTCTATCTCCCTGGTAAATACTGAAGCAAAATAATTATTTAATATTTCTGCCATCTCTCTATCGTTACCCAGAAATTCGGGTCGGGGGCTTCCCGCGGGTGCAAGCCCCCGACCTGCACTCACCTTGCGCGCCGGCCGTTGAGCTGTGGGCCCGCGTGGAATTCCGATCCTGGGCCTGCTCCAACTGCCTGCGTGCAGTGCTTGCGTATCCCAGGGGCACAGTTAGTTCGATGTTTGACGGGAAGAGCTGTCAAAACGTAGAAATACTACGGGCCCCAAAACATCACTAAATCTTCAAATACATTTTTTTTAATCACATTTTTAAAATAAACTATAAATTACATGAAATAACTATTTTAAACAATTTAAATTTTTGAAAAAAATAATTTTATTTTCTAACGGGGCTAAAAATAAACTTACCTTGCTTTAAAGTATTTAAAAATAATAAACCTGTGGAAAAAATGTTTTAATTTTGATTAATTCACCACTTACCTTGTAAAAAGCAGGCCTTACGACTGCTTTTTAAATGTATAACTTCTGGAGACTTACCCTCCCGGGAAAACCTGCCAAAAAAACGTAAATTCGATGCGCACGTGCAGCCTCTCCTGCGCACGTGTTCGACCTCTTAATCCCTGCTTTCAGGGGAATGGAAGTGCCGGTTTCCCGCGCATGTGCAGTACATGCAGGAAACCGGCACTTCCATTGGGCCTACGGGTGACTACCCCATGCGTACTCACCCATGGAGACCCGAAGTTCTGGGCATTATCCTGTCTATCCCTTAATGGCCCTATTCCCATCCTAACCTTCCTTTTTTTATTGATGTGCCTGTAAAATATTTTACTATTTTGTTTCATGTTCTTTGATAATTTAATTTCATAGTTCCTCTTTGTCTTCCTAATTTTTTTTTGACTTCTCTCCTAATCTCTTCATATTCTGCCTTATCATGCACTCCCCTGCTGTCTACGTACTTAATGTATGCCTCTTTCCTTACCCTCAATTGTTCCCTTATGGCTTTATTCAACCATGGAGTCTCATTAGTGTTTAGTTTGTTCTTTCCTTTTAGCGGAATATATTGTTGCTGCACTCTGTTGAACACCGTTTTAAGTGTTTCCCATTGCAGTTCTACATCGTTGTTTGCCAATATTGTTGCCCATTTTATTTTCCCAAGTTCTGTTCTCAGCCCCTCAAAATCAGCTTTTCTCCAATTTATTACCCTGGTTTTCGTCATACTTATGTCCTTCTCAACTTTCATCTTAAAGCGCATTATATTATGGTCACTTTTGCCTAGATGTTGCCTTACTTTTACTTCTCTTATCTGCTTTGCTTCATTCCCCATTACTATATCCAATTGTGAATCCTCCCTTGTTGGGCTTCTTACATACTGGTTTAGAAAGGAGTTCTGTACACATTGTAGGAACTCCATTCCCTTATCCCCTTTACCTACCTCTTCTGTCCAATTAATATTGGGGTAGTTGAAATCCCCCATGATTATGATAAGGCTGGAAACTATAGACCTGTTAGCCTAACATCTGCGGTTGGTAAAATGTTAGAGTCCATTATTAAGGAGACAGTAACGGGACATTTGGATAAACATAATTTAATAGGGCAAACTCAGCATGGTTTCATGAAGGGGAAGTCATGTTTAACAAATTTGCTTGAGTTTTTTGAGGACGTAACATACAGGGTGGATAAAGGGGAACCAGTGGACGTAGTGTATTTAGACTTCCAAAAGGCATTTGACAAGGTGCCACACAAAAGATTATTGCTCAAGATAAAAAATCACGGGATTGGGGGTAATATTCTGGCGTGGGTGGGGGATTGGCTCTCTAACAGAAAGCAGAGAGTTGGGATAAATGGTTCGTTCTCAGATTGGCAACCAGTAACTAGTGGTGTTCCGCAGGGGTCAGTGCTGGGTCCCCAACTCTTTACAATCAATATTAACGATTTGGAGGAGGGGACCGAGTGTAACATATCAAAGTTTGCAGATGATACAAAGATGGGACGGAAAGTAGTGAGTGAGGAGGACATAAAAAACCTGCAAAGGGACATGGACAGGCTAAGTAAGTGGGCAGAGATTTGGCAGATGGAATACAATACTGGAAAGTGTGAGGTTATGCACTTTGGCAGGAAAAATCATAGAGCAAGTTATTATCTTAATGGCAAGAAACTGGAAAGTACTGTTGTACAAAGGGATCTGGGGGTCCTGGTGCACGAAACTCAAAAAGGTTAGTATGCAGGTGCAGCAAGTGATCAAGAAGGCCAATGGAATGTTGGCTTTTATTGCTAGGGGGTTGGAATATAAAAACAGGGAGGTATTGCTGCAGTTGTACAAGGTATTGGTGAGACCGCACCTGGAATACTGCATACAGTTTTGGTGTCCATACTTAAGAAAAGACATACTTGCTCTCAAGTCAGTACAAAGAAGGTTCACTCGGTTAATCCCGGGGATGAGGGGGTGGTCATATGAGGAGAGGTTGAGTAGATTGGGACTCTACTCATTGGAGTTCAGAAGAATGAGAGGCGATCTTATTGAAACATATAAGATTGTGAAGGGGCTTGATCGGGTGGATGCGGTGAGGGTGTTCCCAATGATGGGTGAAACTAGAACTAGGGGGCATAATCTTAAAATAAGGGGCTGCTCATTCAAAACTGAGATGAGGAGAAACTTCTTCACTCAGAGGGTGGTAGGTTTGTGGAATTTGCTGCCCCAGAAAGCTGTGGAAGCTACATCATTAAATAAATTTAAAACAGAAATAGATAGTTTCCTAGAAGTAAAGGGAATTAAGGGTTACGGGGAGCGGGCAGGAAATTGGACATGAGTCTAGGTTCGGAATGGTCATGGCCCTGTGGGTAGTGGAGTGGGCCCAGGGGCCGTGTAGCCTTGTTCTGCTCCTACTGTGTTCTAATTCTGTTAGATTTCAGGAGATGGTTTTATTCCTGTTCCTGGCTGGGGTGGCGATCGCCTTTACAGAAGGTAAGTACTGTAGAAAATATAGGGACAGAGTGATCTCCTGGAAGAATTTCGATCGCCTAGATGGGTCGGAGAGGAATTTCCCAGATTTTTTTCTCCCAAATTGGCCATTGGGTCTTTATCTGGTTTTTCGCCTCTCCCGGGAGATCACATGGGTTCGGGTGGATGCAGAGTGATAGAAGATTTGAGGTTAGGATCAGATCAGCCATGATCTTATTGAATGGTGGAGCAGGCTCGAGGGGCCGATTGGCCTACTCCTGCTCCTATTTCTTATGTTCTTATGTTCTTATTCTATGTTTTTTTACTCATTTCACTAATTTGTCTGCATACTTCTTCCTCCACCTCCCTTCCACTATTAGGTGGTCTGTAGACTACACCTATTAGTGTGATTGATCTTTTATCTCTATCCATATGGATTCTATTTGTGTCTTGCTGATAGCTGCGTCACTTTTTTCTACTGCCATTATGTTATCCCTAATTAGTACAGCTGCTCCACCTCCCCTTTTTCCCCTCTCTTTCTTTTCTAAATATGTTATACCCTGCAATGTTTAATTCCCAGTCCTGATTTTTCTGTAGCCATGTCTCAGTAATCCCTAGAATGTCTGGTTCCTCGCAATGCATGATTGCTTCCAGCTCCCCTGTTTTATTATGGACACTATAACTGCTGTATAGACAGTTTAACTCATTTTAAATATGATTTCCTCTCACTTTATGTTTAACCATCTTTTTAGACTCCTGTTCTACAACTCTATTTATTCCCTTGCCATCAATGTCCTCCCTTACTTTATTCTTTCCTATGCTCTCGTTTCCTGTTTTGTTTATATTTAGGCTGGTTACTTTTCTTGTAGATCCCTCCCCCCATCTTACTAGTTTAAAGCCTTTGCCACCTCCCTATTTACCCTTTCCGCTAGGACATGGGTCCCATCCTGGTTCGGGTGGAGCCCTTCCCAGCTCCTTCCTGTCCCAGAACTGGTGCCAGTGTCCCATGAAAAGGAACCCCTCTTTCCCACACCAGCCCTTTAGCCACGTGTTAATTCTCCTGATCTGTCTGCTTCTATGCCAGTTTGCACGTGGCTTGGGCACTAATCCAGAGATTTATTACACTCGAGGTCCTGCTTTTTAATTTAGAGCCTAACTCCTGATACTCTTTCAGCAGGACCTCCTCCCTGTTCCTACCTATGTCATTTGTTCCAACATGGACCACGACAACTGGATTTACCCCCTCCCTTTCCAAGTTCCTCTCCAGCTGCCATGAGATATCCCTTACCCTGGCACCAGTTTGGCAACACACTCTTAGGGATTCTCGTTCTTGGCTGCAGAGGACGCTATCTAATCCCCTAATTATAGAGTCCCCTATCACTACTACATTTCTGTTCTGCTCTTCCACCCCCCGCCTTGGACAGCCTTCTGAGCCATGGTGCCTTGGTCTGTGTTGTGGCTATTCTCCCTGCAGTCTTTCTCCTTGTCCTCACAGGTAGCGAGCACATCGTACCTGTTGGACAGGACCAGTGTCTGCGGGACCTCCTTCTCAACTTCTCCTAAATCCCCGTTACCCGGCTCCCTAGCAGTCACACCTTCCCCTTCCTGAACCTGTGCTTCTCTCTGGGGTGTGACTGTATTCTGGATAAAACTGTCCAGAAATTCCTCCCCCTCCCTTTTGTGTCAGAATGTCTCCAACTCGCATTCCAGCTCAATGACTCTGAGCCGGAGAGATTCGAGATAGAGACACCTCCTGCAGACATGTTCGCCTGGGACAGTCTCGCTGACCACAAACTCCCACTCACACAACCTGCTCTGCCATATCTTAATCTAGCCTTATTTTATTTATTTAATTAGTTAAAGTCTTTATTCAACGATTATTTATAGTTATATTAATTAGTTTAGCTATAAATTTAATACAGTACGTTATAGCTTCCTGGTTCTAGTTTAAACCATTGTCCGAGTGCCACCTGAGAGGGCAGATGTGGCCTTGGTGTAACATCTCATCTGAAGGACGGCACCTCCGACAGTGCAGCACTCCCTCATGCACTGGAGCGTCAGCCTGGAGTGGGACTTCAACCCACGACCTTCTGACTCAGAGGTGAGGGTGCTACTAACTGAGCCACTGCTGATGCATGAAAATGAAAGTCACTCTGCACTACATTTCACGAAAGAATGTTTTCTCAGAATTTATTCTCTGAAAAAACCCTCATCAGTTTGAAAACAGGTGTTCATTTTAACTTGCTGCGTACTGGCAATTATAATGCTTATTAAAAACTATAAACACATACAAGATGAAAAGAATAATATGCAAATTGTGCTCTCGGTCCATTTTGAGTGGCAAGCAGTTGAGTTACAGTAGGTATCTTTTTAAAATTGTTGCAGCAGAATTTTTATGCTAGAGTCGAGTTTATAAAGTAAGTTTTTACAGTGTAAATTAGACTGCAGTAGTGAGGGGAAATGAAACTGATTCCCTGCCAAGTTGGCACTGAAGGTCCAACTAGATAGTGAACTAATATTGATTTAATGTTCAGCATGAAAAATAATTGAGAATCTATGGTATTGATCACTAGGAAATTATTGCAATTATATAATAACATTACAATCTCGAACTTAATCAAACAAACAAAGCCTCTCATTTATCAATCCATTACTGGATTTCCATCCAATAGTATGACATACCATTAACATTGTCTAACCTCGTTTCCTCAATCCTGTGTAAAATGCAGTTGCTTACACTTTGCCTTCAATTTATTGAGATAGAGTCTTACCAAGGGAATAGCCACCAAGCATGTGTTTATTTTTCTGTTTTCAAATCCCTCCATGGCCTCGCCCCCTCCCTACCTCTGTAATCTCCTCCAGCCCCACAACCCTCCGAGATATCTGCGCTCCTCTAATTCTGGCCTCTTGATCATCCCCGATTTCAATCGCTCCACCATTGGCGGCCGTACCTTCAGCTGCCGAGGCCCTAAGCTCTGGAATTCCCTCCCTAAACCTCTCTACCTCTCCTCCTTTAAGACGCTCCTGAAACCCTACCTCTTTGACCAAGCTTTTGGTCATCTGCCCTAATGTCATCTTATGTGGTTTAGTGTCAAATTTTATGTGATAACGCTCTTGTGAAGTGCCTTAGGACGTTTTACTACGTTACAGGTGCAATATAAATACAAGTTGTTGTAGTTGTTTAAATTTTTTCTACACGTGCTGAAGATTTCAGTCGGGTGGGTTCCCTGCTGTAATCATTCTTACTATATCACTAAGGTCACATCTGCATTATTTCTCATTTTTTCCCCAAAAATATACTCTTTAGGTTTGCCTTGGCTTCAAGGGCAAACACGATTGGTAAATTTCACTAAAATATCTACAGATTCAGGATATTCTTCTGAATCCCATTTGAAAGTAATGCACAGTACCCGCAGGTTTACTACACTATTTGTTTAATCTGTTCATTGCTTTGTGGGTTTTTTTCTGTGAAGTGCCTTGGGATGTTTTACTACATTAAAGGCGCTGTATAAAGGCAAGTTGTTGTTGTTGAACTAAACTAAACATCGCTGGATGTCCTCCTTTCCCAGGAAACTGTTCTTGTATGTGTCACTTGTCTACCGATTTGAATCAAAATATAAATGCAAGTTCTTTCTTTTAAAAAAAAAACTCGAAGCAAAGATCCATCAAAATGCAGGACAGCACCTTGCCAGGTATTACTTACTTTCGCATGAAAGTTTTGGCAAGTGGGGAGTATACTTGACAGCTGGTTGCCTATATAATTCCACCTCCCATTCTTAAACCCTTTAAACATCACTGGTAATGACACAGGTGTCTGTCAATCAAGAAAGATCATCCCACTCATCCTTTGAGTTTTTCCCTTTGGTTTTCTTCTCTCCTGCTCAGATCCTAGGCAAGCATGACCTGAAATGTGCTGTTAGTCTAGAATCTGCCTTTAGCTAAAGCATGTCTGTTACAAAGTAGCTACAGCACAGAAACAGGCCATTCGTCCCAACTGGTCCATGCCGGTGTTTGTGCTCCACATGAGCCTCCTCCCACCCTTTTTCATCGAACCCCATCAGCATATCCTTCTATTCCTTTCTCCCTCATGTGTTTATCTAGCTTCCCCTTAAATGCATCTACGCTATTTGCCTCAACTACTCCCTGTGGTAGCAAGTTCCACATTCTAACCACTCTCTGAGTAAAGAAGCTTCTGCTCAATTCCCTATTAGATATACAGGTAGACTACCCTTTATCCGACCTTCCGAAAACCGAAACCCTCTAAAAACCGAAGGTTTTTTCGGTCAGCGTAAGTCGTGCACACGACATGACCAGAGTGGCGCACGACTTACAGGCCTAGCCGGATAAGGGATAGTGTAGCATTTTTCCGCACTTCTGAAAACCGAAATCGCTCAGCGTAAGTCGTGCGCACGACCCCGACCCCCCCGCTGAACCCAACCCCCGCCGACCCCGCCCCATTTCGGATAAGATATAGTGTACCAGCCTTTATCCGCACATCCGAAACCAGAAAACCTCTGAAAGCCGAAAGTGGCGCAAAGCATGACCCGACGCTGCCGATGCTTGACCCACGCAGGTGTTATGCTGCTCTGTGTGATATTTGCTGCTCTCTTAGATATTTGCTGCTCTCTTAGATATTTGCTGCTCTCTTAGATATTTGCTGCTCTCTTTAATCTGAAAACCGAAGTGTTTTCGCTCAGCGTAAGTCGTGCGCACGACCCCGACCACCACCGACCCCCACCCCCGACCACGACCCCCCGCCGACCCCGACCCCCTGCCGACCCCCACCCTTTCGGATAAGGGATAGTGTATCCTTTATCCGCACTCCCGCAAACCGAATTACTCTGAAAACCGAAGTGTTTTCGCTCACCTTCCGAAATCCGAAATTTTCCGAAAACCGAAACACGGCAAAGGATAGTCTACCTGTATTAGTGACTATCTTATATTTACGGCCCCTAGTTCTGGTTTCGCCCACAAGTGGAAACATCTTCTCTACGTCTACCCTATCAAACCCTTTCATAATCTTGACCTCTCTCAGGTCATCGCTCAGTCTTCTCTTTTCTGGAGAAAAGAACCCCAGCCTGTTCAATCGTTCCTGATGGGCAAAACCCCTCAGTTCTGCTGTCATTCTAAAATGCCTGAAGTGCGTGTCTTGTGTGCTTTGTGCTGATAGCTGCTCTCAGCTTCCTAAAGGCCAAAAAGAGATGGGTACCAAAGCCTTAATTTACGTTCAGTGCCAGATCCGAGCAGACTTTGAACCCTTACCCTTTGGAAACTCTGTTTTCGAACAGCAATTTAACACTGTTTAAACAGTGGGGCACTGTTATGAAAAACAGCAGTCTTTGAAAGATTTTTGCATCATTTCTAAAATTTCTGGAAATAAAACTTCTGGCAAAACACCAAATGCGCACATTTGAGAACAATTTGCTCTTAATTTCCACTGGGATATTTACATATGTCAGTATCACGAAAGCAGTTTAGAAAACTCACGTAAAATAAGACCATCGCTCTTCAGAAAAGACATATTTAGCTAGCATTAGCAATAAACCCGCCGTCAGCCAGCAACTAAACTGTTATTTCAAAAAATATTTACCAATCCCAGTAACGCCATAGCTGTGTTCAGATGCCATTCTGTATTTTGATGGTAACCCAGCACAAAGACAATAGAGCAGGGACTGGTTCTACACATTACCAGAGGTACGTAGCAATATCACTGGGTACAGTGCAAAAGATAGAGCTTATTGCCTTGGATTTGGATGGCACTTTTTCAGCTGGCATGCCAAACGTCAGCATGTTTACTTGACTAATGGAAATGCATAAGACAAGCACTAAATGTGATTGACTGAGACACTTGTTAACGCTTGAAACCTTCAATGCCAGCACAACTGCAGTCAAAACACTGAACGTGAGACCAATATATTCCTGTATGGATTGTTCTGTGCAATGTAATACATGGCCTGATGTGGAATATACACGGTGGTCTCATGTACAAGGATCTCCCTGTGGGCAAAGGAATTCATGCTGCTGTTTTTCAGTTCTACGCATGAAAGGAACAATGCTCGAAGGTTAAATTTAACCTTTGCACTTAAGTCTTTTACACGCTGTCTTTGAAGCCTCTCCTGTATCACATTACATTTAATGCACTGTGGAAAGTACCTTTAAGGGGTTAAAAAATCAATGACTTTCTTAAATGCAGTAAAGTTAACTTCTTGTGTGATGTGCATGTGTGCATAGATGTGGTATAAATTATATTTATGTAGAAATATGAGAATGTAATCCAGGAGAATAATCAACAGTTTGCTGCTGAAAATACAATTTGTCCCCTAAGTGATGGGACTGATGACCTCATGAATGTTGTGAGCTGTAAACTCCATGTTCAGTGCTTTATTGTGCAGTATTCTGTTTGTTCCTTGATTGCTTTATTAAACATGGTATTAGTTATTTGAAACATAGCTATAATAGCTACTTTTACCTCTATATGAAAGGTACTTCACATAGAGAATGCTGGCCAACGTCTTGAAAACACCATTGTACTTCTCACCAGCTCTTGCAAATCAGCCGAGTTGTGTACTGATTTGGAACTTGGCAGCTCCGCTAAGACCAGGACTGCAGAGGCTGTCAACAGGATCACTCGAGAAAGCAGACATTGGGATCAGAACTCTCCTCTGTGGCTGGGGTCCCATGGTTGGTGTCAGGGGAGCATTTTTGGCCAGCTCGCTTGGGGCCAGTGGCTGGATTCGCAGGATGTTTCCATTTCCTAAGAAACTGTGGCCCCAATGTTGAGAGCCTCCGCCCTGCAGTGCCCAGGATTTTGCGGGACTGACCTTCCCGCCCAGTTGCTGCTCCCGATGTACCCACCAGCCGTTTAGGTGGGTGGCCCAGTTGCTTCAGGTGGGAGGAGCCTACTTGCAATATGCAAATCGAGAACCTATGATGTACGTTGGACCCCAGTGCAATTTTGAGGTACCAGTGGCCAGAGTTTGCTTCACCCATTGGCACCGGGCATGCTATAGACTTCACATTTTTTTTCTTCTCTCCATTTTTGAACATGAAAATTGCTGAATATGTTTTATTCTCTGTATTACAGATGACATGGTTCAGAGTTTCCTGCTCGCCTAACTTCAACGCCAACAACTTGCATTTATATAGCGCCTTTAATGTAGTAAAGCATCCCAAGGCGCTTCACAGGAGCGTTACAAAACCAAATTTGACATCGAGCCACATAAGACGATATTAGGACAGGTGACAAAGAGGTAGGTTTTAAGGAGCGCCTTACAGGAGGAGAGAGAGGTGGAGAGGTTTAGGGAGGGAATTCCAGAGCTTGGATCCCAGATGGCTGAAGGCACGGCCACCAATGGTGGAACGATTAAAATCGGCAATGCGTAAGAGGCCAGAATTGGAGGAGCACAGCGATCTCAGAGGGTTGTTGGGCTGGAGAAGGTTACAGAGATAGGGAGGGGGGGCGAGGAGGGGATGGAGGGATTTGTGAACAAGGATGAGAATTTTAAAATTGAGGCGTTGCTGGACTGGGAGCCAATGTAGGTCAGCGAGTAGAGGCGTGCTGGGATGTATCTTTGCCATGGAACTAAACAAACTAGGTCACATCTTCCTCCCCCTGTGGTGAGTTGTTCCATTTCTGTGAGCCTCTGCTGTACCAAACGGCATAGACATGAACTCAGGAATCTCATTCTGTCTTATCCTGCTAATTGATACTGCTCCAAAGCAGGGCTGACTGCTAAGTTTTTGTGTCAGACAGCTGTGGGACTCGAGGTAACTGGAGGATACAGTGGCTGTGACATTA
Organism: Somniosus microcephalus; assembly: GCF_052327205.1. NCBI lineage: Eukaryota > Metazoa > Chordata > Chondrichthyes > Squaliformes > Somniosidae > Somniosus > Somniosus microcephalus. Next base: position 135,255,506 of record NC_140989.1, on the reverse strand, counting down.
CAGAGTCATTCTTGCAAGACCAAAACTGTTTTCCTGATTGGTTTTGTGGTAATGGGTGAATAAGGATTGCAATTCTACTGCTTCATAGTCCTGGGATCAGCCATTCTCAGTCCAGGCTATGCAATAGATGTTTCCAATTCAGGGGCTAGTGTCAATTTATATTGCTCTCCAGCAGTATCTAGAGGGAGAAATTGAGTACTACATTAATCACCAAGTGAACCTGTGCATTTTCTGGCAGCATCTGAATATTGTGAGACTGTCAGGTGTTGGATCAATTTCTTGTGATTTAAAATGTATTTTCTCCTTGGTATAGCAAAGCATTGTTCCACAAGAAATGGAATCTTCGGGACTGTGTAGATTCCTGGGCCTAGAAATTCAGTGGATAGCGCCAGCCGTTAACGCCATAAGAGGGGTCTACTTCCAGCGCTAGGCACTTTGCGCCCGGGCGCAGCGCGATCCGCGCCGACGCCCAAATTCAGTTGACATTTAGCGCCGGCGCAAAGTGTTTGCGCCCGCTCAGGTGCGCGCGCAGCTTATGACGTCATATCGTCGCGCAACGCTGTTTGTGCGCCCCAAACCAGAAATTCAGTGGCGCCCGCCCAATGTGGGCGTGGCGCTGCTAAGAACTGTGAAGTGGAACGCAACAGAGGCCCTGTGGGCCTCGGGGAGCGCTAATTAAAGGGCACTTACACTGACATATAAAGCCCAGCCATTTTGCTGCAATAACTTTACTGCTTTGGATTTCTGGACAGAGACCAAGGGACAGAGCTAACTGATTTGGGACAACATAGGAGAGGTATTTTTGGCTTCTGGCCAGTGCTTTGACATTTGACTCATTGTGATTTCACTGTTTTCAACTTCATTATGGGGGCTGTATGGGGGTGCAACCCTGAGTTGCAGCATTATGTGCGAAGGGCTCGCAGACGCTGTGAGAGAGGGCCAGCCATGCCTAGACGCAGAGGGGCCATCAGGCGTCGGCAACGTAGGCCTTACACACTCAGGCAATACCGGCAGCAGGTGTCCTATCTCACCATGACTGCGGCGCATTGTGTTAAGAGGCTGCGCTTCAGAAGGGAGGTGGTTGCAGAGATCTGCCAGCTGCTTCACAGAGATCTGCGTCCACAGCTGATGTGCAGGACGTCTCTCTCGGTGGAAGTGAAGGTCACGGTGGCTCTGAGCTTTTATGCAAGCGGCTCCTTCCAAGCCGCTGCTGGGGACATAGCGAACATCTCCCAGTTTGCCGCGCATCGCTGCATCCGGCAGGTCACCGATGCACTTTTCGCGAGGAGACACCAATTCATCTCCTTCCCCATGACCCGACAGAGGCAGGAGCAGCGTGCAGTCGGATTTGGCAGGTTCGCGGGCTTCCCCATGGTGCAGGGCGCCATTGACTGCACGCATGTGGCTATGCGGGCACCTATCCACAATGCCGAGGATTACTGCAACCGGAAGGGCTACCATTCCCTCAATGTACAGCTGGTGTGTGACCACAGGCAGCGCATCCTAGCTGTCAATGCCCGCTTTCCAGGAAGCAGCCACGATGCATTCATCCTGCGCCAGACTACTGTGGCTGACATGTTCGAGGCACAGCCTCCACCAAGGGGATGGCTTATTGGGGACAAGGGCTACCCTTTGTGTACATGGCTCATGACCCCGCTCCGCGCGCCCAGGACCCCAGCGGAGGAGGCATACAACGAAAGCCATCAAGCCACAAGGAACATCATAGAGCAAACGATAGGCGTCCTCAAGCAACGGTTCCGCTGCCTGGATCGTTCCGGCGGCTCTCTACAGTACTCGCCGGATAGAGTCTCCCAGTTCGTCGTCGTGTGCTGCATGCTGCACAACCTGGCTATCCGCAGGACTCGGGCACTGCCACCTGACATTGCACCACCACCTCAGGAGGACGAGCAGGAGGACCATGAGGAGGAGGAGGAGGAGTACCAGCCCAGGAGGGAGCCACAAGGTCCAAGGGCCGTCCGCCGGGGGCTTATTGCTCGACACTTCTAGGCCCCCTGTCAGGGAATGGGCTGTGGAAATGTACGCACCTGAAGGCAGCCGCTCCGCAAGCCCTCAGCCGGTTAACGCAACAACCACTTGAAACATGACACCTGGACATGCTGAATAAATAAAACGCTTTATTTCACAAACTCAGGGCCCTTCCCACATGAAACAGAAAAACAGACAAGAGCCCCAAAAAACAGTCAAAAACATCTGTTGCTCCCAAAACCTGGGGAGGACTTACAAAACTTGGCCATCCAAATGGCCTTCAACATCGGCCTTACAAAAATAAGGGCCCCCCTCCACAACACAAACACCCCCATAAAAACAAACAAGGCCTTGATCTTCGGCCTTCCCAAAATAATCCCCCCCAAAACACAAGCCCCCCCATATATAAAAAACCGCTCTCACCACACTCTAGTGGGTGTGCCGAGAGGGCGAGTCCTTAGACAGCCTTCCCCGGCCCCTGCCCGACCTGCTGCTCCGCCTCAACCTGGGCCCTGTGGCTGGGACAAGGCTGGGGGAAGGCTCATGAGGGCCCCGAGGCGTGTCGGCAGATGCCCTTGGGGGTCGGCCTAGACGACGCACGTCCCGGGAGGGGCCGGCTGCTGACTGCTGCAGCTGTCGCTGGCCAGCATCAGTGCCAGCAGCAGCTCGTCGCACCTTGGCTGGGGGAGTGGCAGTGTCGGCTGCACCAAGGGGGGCAAGCTGGCTGATGGCAGGCGCGCGATGTTCGCCAGAGATACTGGCACTCGGCCGGCCTGGCAGTGCAGCAGGCGCAGCTATCTGGTGGAGGCCAGACCGCTGTGCTGCAGCAGGGCGGCGGGTGCCGTGGCGAAGCCTCTGCGCCACAGCGAGTGTGGCAGAAGTGAGTGCCCGAACTGCCCTGGTATGTGGCCGCATCAGCTGTGCCAGTGTCTGGACGGCACCACTCATCTCGCGAGTCGCGTCCTGCACTGCCGCGAGATGCTGGACACCCCTGTCATGGGCTGCCGTGAGTTGTTCCACCCCCCTGGCCTGTGATTCCCCGAATGCGACCACACTCTGAGCCAGGGACTGAATGGCCTGAGGCATCTGGTCCACAACCCCCATGAACTCCTGGTGGCGCCGCTCAGAGGCCGCCAAGATCTCTTCGAGGAGGCGCACCTCCTGGGCGAGGACCCTCTCCGGACTGGAGGGAGGACTCTCCCTCTGGGGAGAAGGCGGCCGAGCTGGCCGAACCCTCCCGCCTGCCTCAACCCCACTGGGCCCAGGATCTGCCCTCCCCTGCAACACCTCCCCCCTCTGGGGAGCAGGCCGGCGTGCTGCCGGACCCTTCCCGCGTGCCTCAACCCCACTGCGCCCAGGATCTGCCCTCCCCTGCAACACCTCCCCCCTCTGGGGAGCAGGCCGGCGTGCTGCCGGACCCTTCCCGCGTGCCTCAACCCCACTGGCCACAGGATCTGCCCTCCCCTGCAACACTTCCCCCTGGCTCTCCTGCAGGCCAGACGTCCCCCCTCCATTGCCATCCCCTGGCGCGGCTGAGGGTTCCCCCGATGTGCCGCCTTCCTCCTGGTCCTCGTCGTCCTCCTCCTCCAAGGGCCTGGCACTCGGAGCTTCAGGGACCACCTCCTCCTCAGCAGCTGAAAGCAGGAAGGCATAAGAGTAGCTTTAGAGTGAGGACACGGCGTCAGCGAGGGAGGCCTGAGTGGTGGCATTATGCGCATTTGTCGGTCAGTGGGAAAGGATCTAGATCTGAAGCGCTAGGGCAACGAGAGAGGTCCAACCGGTCATGTCCTTACCAGTGGGTTCCAGTACAGGGTCCGCATCTCCGATCGCAACAGGGCCAGTCACCCGGGAACGCATGAGTCCAGCCACGCTCTCCTCCAGATCAGTGAGCGCCTGGTACTGGGGACGGCCTCCACCGGTGACAGTCTGGCTCCTCAAATTCCTTGCCAGCTTGGCCTGCAAGAGAAAGGACGGACTCTAAGTACAGTGTGGTGCCCTGTTGCTGTGTGCACTGCCTCCCATGGTGGAATAGCTTGGCCAGTGTGGTGCCCTGTTGCTGTGTGCACTGCCTCCCATGGTGGAATAGCTTGGCCAGTGTGGTAAGTGCAGAAAGTGCTATTGATGATCATGCCAGTGCCATTGCTGCGGGAGGAGGGCTGCCCATTAGGCCTTTGAGGTCCCTTTGCCCATAATGTGAGGTTCACATGCAAGGATGAGGAGGACACTGGAAAGGGTACTCACCTTCACCAACCGAGTGAGGTCGTTGAACTTCTTGCGGCATTGGTCCGCACTCCTGGGGACATCGCAGGTGGATGACACCCTGCGGGCGATTCTCCTCCAGGCTTTCCTGTACTCGCTCCTGGGAGCCTTGTTGCCACTGTCCGGGCACAAGATCTGTCTTTTGTCCTCCACACCATTAATGAGCACCCTCAGAGCATGCTCGGAGAAGCGCTGCGCTCGTTCACAGGCCCTCTCCATGTCTCCTGGCGCTATTTTGGCCCACCAGCAGTGTTGAGGCCTAGCTGCAGGGCTCCAGTATGCAGGGCGTGGCAGCAGTCAAAGTCGACCCTTCCCCCTTTAAGAGCAGGCCGGCGTCAGGGTGCCTGCTGTCAATCAAAACATGACCGCACCTGCGCTGCGCCCGGCCTCGGCGTTATCAGGCCGCATCGCCGGATTAGCGCCTGAACAGAGCATTGCAACGCCAGTTTCAGCGCTCGGCCAAACTCTTGGCCAACTCTACTGAATTTCGGCGAGGTGGCCTGCACTTTCCGGCGGGCGCTAACTTTAGCGAGCGCCCGACTTTAGCGCCCCAAAAGTGTCCAGACTGAATTTCTAGGCCCTTGTATTTGCTTTGTTAATCTAAGATTTAGTCTAAATCAGAAATGATTTTGTTGAGAAGGGGGACAAAAAATACCTTCAGTATAAGTTTCATGTAATGTATGTTTCCAGTTAATGAAGAGAGTAAAATTAATTAGTATTTTCAGTCTTGGAAAAATTAGCAAACATATTTATTGAAAAACCCAATAGATCGGAGGAAACGGCATTGTGTAAGAGCTTCATTTTCCAATGTGATGCTGTGTGCAATACAAAAATGAGCACAGATTTTAAGGCTTTCACTTGCTGCCTGTTGACAGACTGCGAGCAACTTGGGAACTTCCTGAGTCAAAAGGTTAACTGACAAATACAGAGAATGTTTGACGTTCTATGAATTGACATTTCGGTGATTAAAAGGTACCGTACATAGCTGAGAAGTTCAAAGAAAATGACAGGTGGCACATCATTTAAGGCTTTAGTGACTAATGGGTTTTGCTCCCTTTTCTGCTTTGCGTTTTACAACTTTCAGAACTGGTTGAAATTTAAATGATTATGTCCATTATAAGAGCTTGCTGTCGTAAACTTGTAACTTGTATGTTTCATTTTCTTTTCATTTCATTAGGTTAGAATGACCTTTATAAATACTTAAAGAACTGTTCCTCAAATAATGAGGAAAGTAAAGGTGCCCTTCTCAAACCCATTGTTTGCTTTTGAATTTTCAATATTTTTTACCCACAAACTGTGTTATCACAATCCTTGGCTTCTGCAAACTAATTTTGAAATCTGTCAAAAATGTAGTTTTTAAGGTCAGTTTTCATCTAGATGTATTTTTCAATAATTGGCATGTCAAAATCAAAAGGCTACAAGTATTTAACAGCAGCAAGAATTGTAAGCTCACGTCAGACTTCTTAGGGGAATAATAATGTTAACCATTGCATGGCAGGTGATATAGTTTCTTCATAAAATATGTCCTAATTGTGATGCAAACTTTGGCATTGATGTAAATTTTGATGCTTAATATAGATTAAAAAAAATAAGGGCCAAGATTTTCTGCTTTGGGTGCAGTCGGCGATCCGGGCGCAAATTGCGCTCAAAACTGCGCGAGTTTAAAGAAGTGTTTTTTCCCCCCAAGTTTCCACTTAAACTCATTTGCATATCGCTAAATGTAAAATCTGCACAATTGGACAGTGTTTTAAAATGTAATTTAAAAAAAGAATATTTGTTTTAAAATATATTCCTTCATATATTTAAGAATGGTAACCGAGTGCAGTTTGAGTAACACAGCTGAAAATGGGTTTATCACAAAAAATAAGCATTTTTAATCAGTGTCTAGTAGCATTTTCCTCCATTGCCATACACTATTGTCATCAAGCACTTAGAAGTTAGAGATAGCATGTCCAAATGGAAGGTAAAGATTCCTTTGCTTAGCTGCAGCACATGCCTGTCTCACAATAGCACTTGCGACTGCATTAGAGCGACTGTTTCCCCCCCCCCCCCCCCCACGCTATCTGAATGAAATTGCCAGTGTAGATCCAATTTGTGCTAAATCCATGGGTCAATTTGTACTGTGGCCCCCACACCTTTTAGCAGCTGGATTAAGATTGTCCAAACTCATTTCACAGAGAGGGCTATAGCCCCACGTGCTGATTTAGGATTAGCTAGACAATTGGAAGATAACTTTGCCTGCCTTCTTAGCTGAATCTCAGTTTACCAAAACAGCTCCTGAAATTAATTTATTGCAATTTGACAACACTTTTTATAGATGTTTCCACCTTAGTTGCATAAGCTTTCAAAATTCAAACATTTTCAAAGTGAACAGTGCTTATACAACATAGATAGAATAGTGCAGCACAGAAGGAGGCCATTCGGCCCATCGAGTCTGCGCCGACTCTTTTGAAGAACAATCCAGTTAGTCCCACTTCCGCGCTATTTCCCCATATCCCTGCAATTTTTTCTCCTTCAAGTATTTATCCAATTCCCTTTTGAAGCTTACTATTGACTCTGCATCCACCTCCCTATCAGGCAATGCATTCCAAATCTTAACCACTCATTGTGTAAAAAAAGTTTTTCCTCATGTCGCCTCTGGTTCTTTAATCAATCACCTAAAATCTGTTCCCTCTGGTTGTCAACCCTTCAGCCTTTGGAAACAGTTTCTCTTTATTTACTCTGTTTAAACCCTTCATGATTTTAAACACCTCTATCAAATCTCCTCTTAGCCTTCTCTGCTGTAAGGGAAACAGCCCAGCTTCTCCAGTCTCTCCACGTAACTGTAATCGCACATCTCCCCTCCCTGCTCCCTTGTAAAACAAAAAGCATGTGATTGAATCCAATGTGACATTACACCACCAGAATGACTTCAGTATATCCTCAGTTGAGTGGAACTGCTTTCAGTGAGTTGTTACTCAGTTTTAAAAAGAGATGTGATTTAGCCCATTTCAAATTGTAAAGGCAGCACAAACATATGAAATGTTTAGCATCTCATAGCAACAAATATTTTCTGTAATCTTAATAAATCTGGTTCTTTTGACAGTGAAATGAATAGACTTTCTGTAACAGTAGCCTGTGCATGTTGATAAATTATAAATTTGTGACTGTAGTGCCGACTTAACTGTGCGCCAATAATTCAGTGAAAACGTAACATGTATGCGCTCTGCATTTTGCTGAACTAAATGAGAAGGAGAAACGTTGATATTTCAGAAGGTTACGGGTGTCAGAATTATATTTGCACATCAGGGAATGGAATCCTAAAAACTGCCATTTTGTGTTGCAAGTGGACAACAGATTCATACAATAATTTAGCAAATCTGACATCTGCTTTGGAAAAATAACATTTTAAACTCAAATTGGTCTCGGCCACAAGTGCAAAACAGGCTAATAGCAAATCGGCAGCCCGTTTTGCACCATGCCCCAAATTGATGAACCTGCTGTCCACTTGCAACACAAAATGACAGTTTTCAGGATTTTCAGGCTTTCTCCAATCACAATCCTAAACCAGATGCAGTGGCAAATGCCACAGCTTGATGATGGCTGCCCCACCAATCTTCCTTCCTCTTTCTAGGAAGATGGTTAGTCTTTCCTTGGCACCTCTCCACAACAAGGCACTTGATATTGGGAGCTCATCAGAGTGGGTAACATCAAACCAGTTTCCACCAGTTTATGTATGCCAGTTAGGATCAAATCAATCAAAATCAAATCAACTTTTATTGTCATTGTTAGTGCACAAGTGCAGTACAACGAAATGTAGGCTTGTGGCTCCCGAGAGTGTACATTTGGATTAAGACATTTAAACATTCAACATACATTTGGCTTGTAGTATATTAACATAAATATAACCATATAAAGTGCATTGGCAGATGTGCAGGCTTTAGAGTTTATTTGTGGAGTTCAGTAGGATGACAGCCCTGGGAAAGAAGCTGTTCCTAAATCTGGTCGTACGGGTGCGAATGCATCTGTAGCGTCTCCCAGATGGCAGGAGGGCGAACAGACTGTGGCTGGGGTGGATAGGGTCTTTGATGATGGACCGTGACCTCCGTAGACAGCGTTTCTGGTATATGTGCTCTATGGTCGGTAGCCGGGTGCCGGATTGCCAAACCTCCAGGATTGGCCAGGAGTTTCCACAAATTGAAGATTAATCTCCAGGTCATTGCTGTGAGCAAACTCTGGAGAAAAGAAATCATAGGGGCATTTAAATAAAATGTGTTTTTTTTATCATTTTCCTTGTTTGTTAATTATAAAATTATTGGTGATGAAAAAAAAAGTCTGTTTGGCTGATGGCCAGCAATCATCCAATTAGGTAATGAAGAGTCTGTTCACTTTCCAGTTGGCCGTGGAAAGATGGGGAGCAGTCAAGATGGACAAAGGGAAATCGTGTTTGACAAATTTATTAGAGTTCTTTGAGGATGTAACAAACGGGGTGGATAAAGGGGAACCAGTAGATGTAGTGTATTTGGATTTCCAGAAGGCATTCGATTAGGTGCCACATAAAAGGTTACTGCACATGATAAGAGCGCACGGGGTTGGGGGTAATATATTGGCATGGCTAGGGGATTGGCTAACTAACAGAAAACGGAGAGTCGGGATAAATAGGTAATTTTCCGGTTGTTAAACTGTAACTAGTGGGGTGCCACAGGGATCAGTGCTGGGGCCTCAACTATTTACAATCTATATTAATGACTTGGATGAAGGGACCGAGTGTACTGTAGCCAAATTTGCTGATGATACAAAGATAGGTGAGTTAGCAAGTTGTGAAGAGGACACAGAGACTGCAAAGGGATATAGATAGGTTAAGTGAGTGGGCAAAAATTTGGCAGATGGAGCATAATGTGGGAAAATGTGAGGTTATCCACTTTGGAAGGAAGAATGAAAAAGCAAATTATTATTTAATTGGAGTGAGACTACAAAGGGATCATGGGGGTCCTAGTGCATGAAACACAAAAAGTTAGCATGCAGGTACAGCAAGCAATTAGGAAGGCTAATGGTATGTTGGCCTTTATTGCAAGGGGTATGGAGTATAAAAGTAGGGAAGTTTTGATGCAGCTTTACAGGGCGCTGATGAGACCGCACCTGGAGTACTGCATACAGTTTTGGTCTCCATATTTAAGGAAGGATATACTTACATTGCAGGCAGTGCAGAGAAGGTTCACTAGGTTGATTCCTGGGATGAAAGGGTTGACGTAAGATGAAAGGTTGAGCAGGTTGGGCCTATACTCATTGGTGTTTAGAAGAATGAGAGGTGATCTTATTGAAACATATAAGATTCTGAGGGGGATTGACAGGGTGGATGCTGAGAGGATGTTTCCCCTCGTGGGGGAATCTAGAACTTCTTCTTCTTACCATGCCCACGGACAGTCTATACATAGCCCAGCCAGAACTGGACACATTTTTACGCCTTGTTGTTGAATTCGGCAAGATCTGCAACAGTGCAGGGTTCCTCTAACGATGGGCATTGCAGGAGATGTTGCATAGTCTGTGCCTCAGTTCCACATTCACAAGTTGTCGGGCTGGTTGAATATCCCCATTTGCTTAGTGACACCTTTGAGCAACCTACACTGGTCCTAAGTCTGTTAAGGCACTTCCAGGTTGCCCAGTTGCAATTAGCTCCTGGGGGAAGGCTTTCGTCAAGTAAAATTTCCATCGCTGGGGGTTGTTCAAGACTGGCGAGCCGGTCTTTCCACAAGGCGATGCGGGCTTCAGATGAGGTTGATTGTAATGGAACAACACACTTCATGAAGCTCTTTCTTGACTTTAGGCGGCTGGGTGTAGGTGTATGACAATGCAGAGGGTGTCTCTCACCTGATGTTTGACGGAGTCGCTCTTTCTTGCTGGCTACCGTTCTTATATCAGGGGGAGCAATACCCGCCAGGATATATAGGCTGCTGGTGTTTGTTAGTTTTAAGCAACCTGTGATAAATCGGCAGCTTGCATTCAGAACGGCATCCATCTTCTTGGCATGAGTAGACCTTTCCCATGCAGGGCAGGCGTATTCGGCAGTGGAATAGCAAAGAGCAAGAACTAGGGGGCATAGTTTCAGAATAAGGAGTCACCCATTTAAGACGGAGATGAGGAGGAATGTCTTCTCTCAGAGGGTCATGAATCTTTGGAATTCTCTACCCCAGAGAGCTGTGGAGGCTGAGTCATTGAATATATTCAAGGCAGAGATTGACAGACATTTGAACTACAAGGGAGTTGAGGGGTATGGGGAGAGAGCGGGAAAGTGGTGTTGAGGACAAGATTGGATCAGCCATGATCTTATTGAATGGCGGAGCAGGCTCGAGGGGCCGATTGACCCACTCCTGCTCCTGCTCCTTATGTTCTTCTGCCATTGGTCGGCAAACATGTCATGAGTGTGGGAGGGCGGGTCATTTGACGAAACCCCCAGCAACACTAACTCCTGAACACTGCATCAACATGTCACTGTTAATATCACCATTTCAGATCTCGAGTGGTCTCACGCAACATTCATGGTAGTTAAGGGGCAGGGAACTGTGATACAAGAGGATTTGAGTGGTTGTAACAGTGGTAAATTTATCGAGTGTATTTCTTTAAATGTGGCCGTTGCATAAGCTGTGACATTTGATAAGTATCGAGTGTAGTGGAGCTTTGATTTATGTTTTTGTTTTAAAAAGCATCATCAAACACTCTAATGGAAAAAAAATGCTTGTGCTTTATATTTTGTTTACAGCACTGGAAACTGGCCTTCACTTTGTCTCTCATTCCTTTCCTTTTGTACACCACATTCCAGTACTTGGAACTCATGGCACCTGACCTGATGGATTGTTCCTGGCTGCTTCCCTGCACAGTCGTCTCAAGTACTTCATTAGCTGTAAAGCATTTTAGGACGACCCGAGGTCATGAAAGGCACTGTATAAATGAAAGTTCTTTCTTTCTTTTAGTCCTGGAGGACTTTGATTTGCATTCGGTGCATCATTCAGCTCACTATCTTGTTCTGTAATTGACAAAAGACATAGACCCCGCTATTTATGGGGTGGGTGCGGGTAAGGTGCCCTTTAAATCCTTTAATCATGTTAAACACTTCAATTAGATCACCCCTTAGTCCTCTATACTCAAGGGAATACAAGCCTTGTCTATGCAACTTGTCGTCATAATTTAATCCTTTATCCCCGGTATCATTCTGTGTAATCTGCGTTGCACCGCCAAGCTGCTGATCCGTTCCATATCCTTGTTTATTTTCAAAAAGTGTTCTTATGCTTAGAATCTAAAATCAACCTATGCATCCAGAACAGTGTCACCAGTTATTAGGACTGACATAACGTTATACCTATCAGGAAAGATTGAACAGGCTGGGGCTCTTTTCTCTAGAAAAGGGAAGACTGACGGGGTGACCTGACAGAGGTCTTCAAGATTATGAAAGGATTTGATGGCGTAGACGTAGAGAAGATGTTTCCACTTGTGGGCGAGACCAGAACTAGGGGCCATATATATATAAATAAGATAGTCACTAATAAATCCAATCAAGAATCCAAGAGAAACTTCTTTACCCAGAGAGTGGTTAGAATGTGGAACGCGCTACCACAGGGAGTGGTTGAGGCGAATAGCATAGATGCATTTTAAGGGGAAGCTGGATAAAGACATGAGGGAGAAAGGAATAGAGGGATATATTGATGGCATTAGATGAAGAGGGGTGGCAGGAGGCTCGTGTGGAGCATAAACACCGGCATGGACCTGTTGGGCCGAATGGCCTGTTTCAGTGCAGTAAATACTTCGTAATCATTTGTAAATATTATCTGAATTAAAAAGCTGGACATTGTTAATACACAACCGCATGCAAGACTGGGTGCGTGCACGATGATAATAGCTACAGAAGTAATGCCAGCAATGGACCAATTCGGAATCCTGAGAGACAATAATAAACTTGGTGCCTTCTTGAAGTGCTAAGTGCTCTGGGTGGAGGGCCCATGGGAGGATCACCACTGAGTGTTGTGATGCCGTTCCATCTGAGAAGAATGGGGCGTATCCACCAAATCATGTCTGCGTGCCTCTTCTGGTGGTCAACCGAGAGCTGTCACGCCCTCTCAACCACAGGAGACAGCATGGCCCAGGGAGGCGAGTAAGAGGCAGGAAATTGGTTTAGGCTAAGTACCCTTACAGGAGGGAACTTAGCATAAACAAAAATAGGCTCGGGACAGATTAAATATTTTGGGTTGCGAAATGGCAGATAGAAATCGTTGACGTAAATATGTATTCCTGGAGGTGATCGCAATAAGTCTGTCTTGCTGTCATAAAACAGGATATGTTTGTGCTTAACATGGAGTATAATTAGTCGCTGTTTAGGATATGTAATGGTTAAGTACTGTAATTTCCAGTGGTGGTTTTACCTTTTGTTCCAATGAATGGTTCCTGTTGTGCAACAATCCCCACTCTAAGCAAACAGAGGATTTCTAGAGGTGAAGCTGAGGGGTGACTTTTAATTCGCTCCTTCAGCAATGGCATGTCCAGAATTGTAACACTGCCAAAGATATTTTTTAACTGTGATATTAAATTACTTGTTGCTTAAACTAAAGCAGATTCAGAATAAATTGTGCTTCCGATTCAGAAATCCCACTAAATAATTTTACAATTCAGAGAAAAATGAAAAGTTTTCTACAAACCTGAACGATTTACCTTTTGAGGACTCTCGTAACATTTATTTTCTTGAGAATAAAAATTAATTTAACCTTGTACTTTATTTCTTTTTTTACTGCTTATTTACCCAATCTTTCACTGCTTTGGACTGAGGGCAGGGAGGCATCCTATGTTGGACCTTTGTCAGTGGCAGTTATTGATCAACAACAACAACTTGCACTTATATAACGCCGTTAACATAGTAAAACGTCTCAAGGTGCTTCACAGGAGCGATTGTCAAACAAAAGTTGATACCGAGCCACATAAGGAGATGCTAGGACAGGCGGCCAAAAGCTCCAAAAGGAGGAGAGAGAAGTAGAGAGGCGGAGGGGTTTAGGGAGAGAACTCCAGAGCTTAGGGCCTCGGCAGCTGAAGGCACGGCCGCCAATGATGGAGTGATTAAAGTCGGGATGCACAAGAGGCCAGAATTGGAAGAGCGCAGAGATCTCGGAAGGTTGCAGGACTGGAGGAGGTACGAAAAAGCAGTGCAGTTTATTTACTGTCTCTTCTCTTAGATCATTCACTGGCAGCTTGGCAGAGATCAGAAACTTCCCATGTAGGAAAATGGCAGCGAGGGGAGTGCAACATCATTCCATTCAGCAACACCAACAGACTAATCTATTGAAAAACTCAAAAGTACATTTCACCAAAAACTGTAGGAAGTGAATCCCATGTTTTCTCTCCTTCAACTCTTGAAGTTTTCCTTTCAAGGGGACACATGGGCACCTTTTCTCCCTGACATTTGCCACTGTTACGGTGGAACTGGCAACAATAGCTTCTGCACAACTTCCCCCAGTTGCCGCCTCCTCCTATTCCCTGACGAAGTGCCCCAGCTACTCCTGACAACATGTTGCAGTTACTTCAAAGTAATAAATTGCGTGAAAGCTTTTTGAAATGTGAGAAGGCGCTATATCAACGCAAATATGATTTATTATGTTGTAGCTGCAATCAGGGCCTGTCAATCATATTGAGGTGAATCTGTGGCTTGCCACTGTGTGATGTTAGAGCAGCAATGTGCAGCTTTATTTTATCAAGCTGCTTTGCCATCTTTACTTTCCTGATCATAATCTCCAACACCAGTAAGCTTACAGATGATATCTGGCTCCCAGAAATTAAGTATATTTGTTATAAATTGTCTGACTGCAGACGACATCAAGGGACTGAACATTATTTTCATAAAAATACACACAAGAACTGGATGAGTGTATATTATACAAACCACAAGGGTATTTTGAATTAAGAACGGTATATTCTTAGAACAGTCAGAATCTTGAATAGTTAAAGCCCGTTAAGTGAGAGTCTGAAGTTCGATTTTACGTACCAACAAATATTGAGGATCTAATAAACATGGATCACCTCGATACCTTGATGGTGATGATGCTGGACTATTTGTACTAACGCAACATTATGACTGGATATTATTCTTGTGTTATGCAACTTTTTCTGCTATTAGATTTAATTATTTAACTTCGTGGCACTGATGAGGAGAAATGCCAGGGGAAATAAAAATTCAATTTTAACTAGAGTGCCTCCGCGATTAATAACTAGCATCCACGGTCAATTTGAATTGACATTCTTACTTGCAATATAGAAAAGTACAAAAATGCTCAATATTTCTTTCTCCCATTTGAAAACATATTTAATTAGCTATTAAAAATAGAATGTCATAGCCGGTAGCATGGATGTGATAAATATCTTGATTTATGGGGCTGTCTCACAATCCACTCGTGCCTTGCCTCTCACGAGAAATCCAGTCAGCTTCACTTGTAGAGATATTGATTATGTTATATTGCTGACCATGGCTTAACTGCGGTGTAGGAGTATTGTAATGAATGAAGTTTATTATTTCTGTATTGCTTTCTGCAGTATGTGGTTAGAATTACCCAGGGCCCCATTTGTACTTGTAATGAGCAGGGTTTGATGGCTGCAAGTGTCAGACCTGTATCAGTCCAGCCATTTCAGTTACTGGTAACAGTGCCATAATGAAAGAATAGCAAGTTATTGATGCAGGACAGTTAAGGAAAGCTAATATGCACGTATAGAAAGAAACATTTACTGCTGATAAATTGTTGCTGTTGAATGCTATTCTGCTAAATTAAAATGCTGCCGCTGATTGAAGTGTATGGCATGTCCCTAGTTTATATATCATATATACATTCTGTACTGTTTAAGCAGCGTGAAACCATTTTCAAACACCTTAGAGAATTAAATCTGATGCACTGTACGTTGCACCCACATTACGGCGTACTGCAGGAATGTCTGTAATTGTGACCTCGAGGTTTGAAGGTTAAATCCCCGAACACCATGGCTAGGATATAAAATGTAGATCATTCAGTCTTGTGTGTGCTGGACCACCTGCAGTGCTTCATCCAGTAAATTAATTCTGATGGCTTGAAATTATAGTCCTCATGGATTCCAGGTCAGCGCACACATCAGCTTCCTTCACCTGTCAACCCTCTGAAAGAACCAGAATGAGCTGTCTGAATAGCGTTGATTCCCTCTGCCTCTGGAGTTTGATGTAGAAAATGTGGCGATCTCTGCTAACCACTTCACTAGATTTGGTACCAAGGATTCCATAATTTTAAGAACAAGCAAAATGAGTTAATTTAAAAAAGAATTGCATTGTGGTAGCTGTTGTAGAAGAGAATTTGCATCTTGCGTGTATCTCTATCTGTCCTCCTCATTCTTGCCGTTATGTTTAATAATATACATTCCAAAAAATTTCAACTGGTTGAAGGCAAGAGTTGTACACTATTGATTTAAGGAGTTCAGTAATGACTGAGCGTACATTATACGTGTGCAGTACCTGGGCATTATTGTCACTTCTGTAACCTTGTAGCAATTTATTTTATTGACTGAAAATTGCAATCAGTATTTATTATTTGATGCATTTTTTGGACTGCATTTACATCGAATGCAGTTGTTTTTGTTTGGCAGGCTTTAGCTTAATATACTTAAGCCTGTCAAAAGCGGATAGTGGTTCTCTTCTGCTGTTCACCTGAATTCATTTGGTAATCAGTAGTGAGAACGGTTTTCGAAGATGCCACGTTCCTTCGGCTAATAGTATGTGACGTAAGAAAACTACTAGGCACTTGGTCTGACTATTAAACAAGGCTTTAATCAACTGTTTTTCAACACGGAGATCTAGTTGTGTCCTTCACTAGTTCCTGTTAAAGAATGTCCTGAGCAAGCTGGGCCCATGCCCGAGTATTTATACTCTCCCTGGACAGCGCCACCAGCAGGCCGCCCAGTATTATTTCATAAGTCATTTCCACATGAATGACAAGATTCATGTCATTCTTCCCGCCTGAAAGATTAGAAGTCCGGCAGCTTCCTTCTACCGAATTAATCGGACTAAAAATAGACGCAGTCGTTTGGATCTCCGTTGGAGGCCGGAAGGCCCGTCTCCTCGGACCGTGTTTTGGTCCCTGGGTTGCTTGGTTCGTACCGGCGGGCTGGCAGAGCCCGTGTCCCCTTGATCGACCTGAGGGGGAATGGGGAGATCATGGGTGCGGACCCCCACAGGCACAGAGCTGGCTTCACCCTGGTCAGTAGTTGGTGACTGACCGGCGTCCTGGCTTCGGGTGGCCATCCCGCGGGGAGTGCTCTGTTCCCCGGGTTGATCCAGCGGAATAGCTGGCAGATCCCTTGACGTCCCGGGTAGGGCGTCATCCTCAGAGGAGCAGTTTTATAGATAGCAGCTGCAACACTAGTAGAGGCTCTTGACCGGCATACTTTAGAAAAGTGACCTTTCTTACTGCAGTGATTGCAGGTTGCATTACAAGCAGGACAAAATTTCCTATAATGGAATGCACCTCCACAGAAGAAACACTTCTTTTTAGATTGCCAAGATGCCGCTAGGGTAGGGTCATCATCAGTGAGGGCTTCCGGCTGAGGCTTACCGGGGAAGTCACTAAAAGTAGTAGCAGCAGTCCTGCATATGGTAAAAAAATAGGCATCTGATTTTTTTTTTCAGCTAAGTCTAGAGAATATGCCTGGTTATAGGCAGCTTGTAACCCGAGGGTTTTATTCTCCAACAGACGTTGGCGTATGAGGGGAGAAGCAATTCCGTTAATAAAAGAGTCACAAATTAATTCCTCCCGTAACTGCTCAGTTGAGACAGCTTTAAGGTTACAATCTTTGCTGAGCCTGCGAAGCTCTTGAAGGAATTCGTCAAATGATACCCCGGGTTGTTAGTCATAGAGTCATAGAGTTTTACAGCACAGAAAGAGGCCCTTTGGCCCATCGTGTCTGCGCCGTCCATCAATCCCTGTCCAGTCTAATCCCATTTTCCAGCATTTGGTCCATAGCCTTGTATGCAATGGCATTTCAAGTGCTCATCCAAATGCTTCTTGAATGTTGTGAGGGTTCCTGCCTCTACCACCCTTTCAGGCAGTGAGTTCCAGATTCCAACCACCCTCTGGGTGAAAAAGTTCCTCCTCAAGTCCCCTCTAAATCTCCTGCCCCTTACCCTGAATCTATGCCCCCTTGTTATTGACCCCCCTACTAAGGGGAAAAGTTCCTCTTTATCTTCCCTATCTATGCCCCTCATCATTTTGTCGAGTTGTGGCCAGTAGGTGCCGAGCAAAAAATTTTGTTTGGGGCCTGACCATATAGTTGCTGTAGTGTTTGGATAGCGGAGTCATAGTCTACACAGCCTTCGATAAAGTCACACACATGAGGGGATACATAATTGGCAAGCATTCGTAACTTATTAGGAACATTCTCACCACACTCCTCGAGGAAGTTGCTGAAGGTACGATACCAGTGTTTCCATACCTTAGCAACTGTAAGTGAATTCGGGTCCAGGTCGAGACGGGCGGGTCTGAGTAGTTTCTCCATGATGGATTGATTACTACGTCCGAGTTCCCTTCTGCAGTTTGAACCGTAGCTGACTGTTCCCCAATCACTCAGAGCGTGGAGCGGGACACAGCTGATTAAATTGACGTAAGAAAACTACGAGGTACTTGGTCTGAGTATTAAACAAGGTTTTAATCAACTGTGTTTCAACATGGAGATCTAGTTGTGTCCTTCACTCGTTCCTGTTAAAGAATGTCCTGAGCAAGCTGGACCCATGCCCGAGTATTTATACTCTCCCTGGACAGCGCCACCAGCAGGCCGCCCAGTATTATTTCATAAGTCATTTCCACATGAATGACAAGATTCATGTTGGTATGTATTTTTTCCAGTCTCAGTGTGCAAATGGTATGACAGCCTTGTGGTTAAGGTATTGGACGAGCAACCCAGAGGTCGTGAGTTCAAATTTCACTATGGCAAGTTGTGGAATTGAGTTGTGGTTTGCATCAGAAAATGACCACTTTGTTGTAAAAACCCAAAAGATTCACTTCCAGAGGAACAGGGGGAGGCCAATTAGCCCCTCAACCCAGTTTCACCATTCAATGAGATCATGGCTGATCTGTGACCTAACTCCATAAACCCGCCCTTGCCCATCTCGCTTAATACCTTTGGTTATCAAAAATCTATCAATCTCAGATTTAATGAACAATTGACCCTAGCATCAACTGCTGTTTGTGGAAGAGAGTTCCAAACTTCTACCACGTGTAGAAGTGCTTCCTAACTTCAGCCTGAAGTTTTTCCTAACTTCCCTTCCTTCAGGAAGGGAACTTGCCACCCCAACCCACACGATGTGGTTGACTCTTGAGAAAGAAAGACCTGCATTTATATAGTGCCTTTCACAACCACCAGACGTCCCAAAGCGCTTTACAGCCAATGAAGTACTTTTTGGAGTGAAGTCACTGTTGTAATGTAGAAAACGCGGCAGCCAATTTGCGTACAGCAAATTCTCACAAACAGCAATGTGATAATGACCAGATAATCTGTTTTTGTTATGTTGATTGAGGGATAAATATTGGCCAGGACACCAGGGATAACTCCCCTGCTCTTCTTCGAAATAGTGCCACAGGATCTTTTACATCCACCTGAGAGAGCAGACAGGGCCTCGGTTTAACATCTCATCCGAAAGACAGCCCCTCCGATAGTGCAGCACTCCCTCATCACTCACATCTAGAGTCAGCCTAGATTTTTGTGCTCAAGTCTCCGGAGTTAGACGTGAACCCACAGCCTCCTGACCCAGAGGCGAGCGTGCGACCCACTGAGCCACAGTTGACGCCTAACTCCATATTATAGGCTTAAGGCCTTCAAGACATGCAGAGATGGACAATAAATACTGCCTTGTTCATGTCACCCACACTGGGAGAACCAATTAAAAAAAAATCGAAAGCTGCTAAATCTTTGGTAACAATTGTTTGAACTCTCCAGATATCCTTCTAAGTCATTAAATGATAGATGGTCTGCCTGTTCCAGTGATATAACAACGGGACGTAAACATATGTCATATTTAAACTCCATTGTCCTTGCACTCCACCATTGGTGGCTGTACCTTCAGTTGCTTATATTATGGAATTTCCCACCAAACCCTTCCGCCTTTTCAATTACTTTGCACCCTTTAAGACCCTCCTTAAAACCCACCTCTTCAACACAGTTTTTGGTCACCCCTCGTAATATTTCCTCCTTTTGCTTGGCATCCATTTTTTCCTTGTGTCTCTGTGAAGAACCTTGGTACGTTTTTCTATGTTAAACGCTCTATGTGAATGACCGTTACTGGAGGAAGATTATGTCTTCTCTCAGCTGTTATTAGATGGACCGATTTGAAGTGGAAGTAATGGTTTTTCTCAGATGGAACCAGAGGAAAAATGCCTCCGGTTAGCGGATGAAATATTGACGTTGGAGGGGTCTGTGGCTCAGGCATTCTCTGCTGATTGAGAGAGTGTACTTGTGGATGGCATCAGTAGGCTACTTCGACAGCACCTCCCAAACCCGCAACCTCTACCACCTAGGAGGACAAGGGCAGCAGGTGCATGGGAACACCACCACCTCCAAGTTTCCCTCCAAGTCACACACCATTCTGACATGGACATATATTGGCCATTTCTTCATTGTCGCTAAGTCAAAATCCTGGAACTCCCTACTTAACAGCACTGAGGGAGCACCTTCACCACACGGACTGCAGCGGTTCAAGAAGGGGCTCACCACCACCTTCTCGAGGGCAAATAGGGATAGGCAATAAATGCTGACCTTGCCAGCAGCACCCACATCCCGTGAATGAATTAAAAAAAAAAGTAGGAATGCAAAATAATAAACTAATTAAACTTGAATAATTTTTCCTCATTTTCACCTTATGTTATGTCCTTTCTTCCCTAACCTGTCGTCTCCCAACTCTATCCTCCAGCTGGGAGGGTGAGGTTGACTCGGGTAAATGCTGCTCCATGTATTTGTTGCCCTGTGATGCAAGGCTCTGCGACTAGGTATGTTTCAGCACGGACTCTGCCAGTTTCTCCTGCCACACAACGCTAGCAACCAAAAACTGGTGTAACACGGTCAGTGGAAAAAGATTCGAAGAGGACGTATCACTGAGACGGACGTTCAGACTCACAGCCATCTTGTTGAGGCTCTCCCACTCAAGCTACTGACTACATTTTTACTAGCCCAAGAGGGACAAGGGGCTTGTTGGAAGAATGTCAAGATCTCATTGCTGCCTCTGAGGGAAGCTAATTATCCCAAGATATATGGAAAGTTTTAACTAATTATGTGTCCAATATCTCGACTGCTTATCTAAAAAGTAGCAAATTCTTGACTGATAATGCCCCTGTGAAGCGCCTTAGAACTTTCCACTACGTTAAAGGCGCTATATAAATTCAAGTTGCATAGAATTACATAGAGTGTACAGCGCAGAAACAGGCCATTTGACCCAACTGGTCTGTGCTCGTCTTTATGCTCCATACGAGCCTCCTCCCGCCCCTACGTCATCTAACCCCATCAACATAACTTTCTACTCCTTTCTCCCTCATTATCTCGCTTCCCCATGAATGTATCGATGCTATTCGCCTCAACTACGCCCTGTGGTAGCGAGTTCCACATTCTAACCGCTCTCTGGGTAAAGAGGTTTCTCCTGAATTGTTTATTGGATTTATTAGTGACTATCTTATATTGATGGCCCCTAAGCTGGAGTGAAGTGTTCCTGTTGTTATTATGGAGTGATCATATCTCCATAAATGTGTTTTACTGATGTTCGGTAAAAATCAATAATACTTTGTCAACAGCTGACAGAAAGGTAGAAATGCACTCCATCTTTCCGAAGCCACGGGAAGCAACACCCAGCTTTGTTTTTGTGCTTATTTTCCTCATTTACGTGTGAGGAAGTCCTTCTGTTTTCCTCCCGGAATGACACAAAATCTGTTGACGTTCGCAACGGAATTTGTTTCAATGACAACCTGCTTCTGAATTTTGCCGGGAATTTTGTACCTGGTTAAAGGCCCAGCAGGAAATGAAAGCTCAAGAGACTTGTGGGTGTTCTCTTGTCGTCCCTGCCACCCGCCCTTGGTGTCGGCAGGGACAGATCAGTGGCTGACAGGTGGAACTGGTGGGTGGTATCTGGTGCAGCTGTCATCCAAAAATAACATTCCTTTTAAAAGCAGCAGAGAAATTCAACTTGCTTTTGGTTTAATCTTCTCACAGTGGAATTTATATTGAAGTTTGAAACTCCTTCCAGAAATAAATGTAGTGGGTATATGTCCTCCCACAGTCATACATTGGTTACACTAAGTACACACAACAGACCGAGAATGTTTGGGTAGGTCTACATTTGGAATTTCCATTTCCATTTTTTAACACTTAATGATAAAGTGGACTTTTTAATTCTAAAAAACGCGCTGTTCGCTCACATCGCCGAGTTGCTGATTTCACTTGTGCCGTTGCAGGGGCCGAGTGGGATCTGGCCATTTTCCCAAGGTGGGGAAGGAGAAAGGGAAGGGGAAAGCAGAAGGGTCAGGGTTTGCAGGGCTTAGTCAACCCTTGGCTGCTTCAGGATCTCCTACGCCTATACTCGTAGCAGCAGTGGTGGAAGCTTAGGAGCATTCTGCCCACCTTCCTATCATATCATGGAGAAACCAAGAAAAGCGTAGGGAGAAGAAATGTCTTAAGAAGAGCCATCAATGAAAAACAAAATCTTAACGGTGCTCAGTTTACGTTGCTTTGGGATTATCTCAATAAAATTTATGTCGGTAAAGAACTTGCTTTTATATCAGGAAAGGCTGAACAGGCTGGGGCTCTCTTCTCTAGAAAAGTGAAGACTGAGGGGTGACCTGATAGAGATCTTTATGTTTATGAAAGGGTTCGTTAGGGGACATGTAGAGAAAATGTTTCCACTTGTGGTGCAAGTCCAAAACTTGGGGCCATAAATATAAGATAGTCACTAATAAATCCAATAGGGAATTCAGGAGAAACTTCTTTACCCAGAGAGTGGTGAGAATGTGGAACTCGCTACCACAGGGAATGGTATAGATGCATTTTAGGGGAAGCTCGATAAATACATGAGGGAGAAAGGAATAGAATAATATATTGATAGGGTGAGATGAGGAGGGGTGGGAGGAGGCTTGAGTGGAGCATAAACGCCGGCATAGACCAGTTGGGTCCAATGGCATGTTTCTGTGCTCTAGACTCGATATGTAGTGCCATTCACGACCTCAGGACATCCCAAAGCGCTTTACAGCCAATTAAGTACTTTTTGAAGAATAGTCATTGTTGTAATGTAGGAAATGCGGCAGACAATTTGAGCACAGCAAGCTCCCACAAACAACAATGGCCCGTTTTTCCCGATCCCTACCGGTGTGTACGAGCTGTGTACACACCCGTAGGGGCCTCGCAAGTGCCGGTTTCAGGCATGCCAAGCGCATGCGCTGAAAACCGGCATTTCCGACCTGTCAAGAATCGCTCGCCTGCCCAAGAGAAGGGCCTCTGCGGGTGGAGAGATCGGCTTTCTGCAGAACCTTCACCCGCTGAAAACGTTTAAAAATCTTACGCCTGGTAAAAGCAGGCGTAAGGCCTGCTTTTACCAGCATAAGAGTTCAAAAAAGTAAAAAAAATGTTTTCACTCATTTACAATTTAAAAATGCTTTTAAAAAAGGTACGTTTATTTTTAGCCCGTAAAAAACTTTAAATTACATTTTTGTTTAAAATATTTAATTTAATGTAATTTTAACTAATTTAAAAAATGTGATATAAAAAAAAATTATTTAATGTTTTGATGTGTTTTTGGAGTGATCTCCATTCATACTTTGGACAGGTCTAAGCTGTCAAAAGTATGAAGGGAGATTCCCTTCTCCCATTGGTTCCCCATGACTCACGTGATCCCAGGGACACTTGCAAACCGCATCGCCCATGGGATACCTGGGCCCTGCGCATTTCATAGAGCAGAGGCCCTGGAGCGGAAATAGCCGGACCTCCAGAGTTCTCTGGGAAGGGCGTCGATTTTTTTTCCAGATCGGAGGCCTCTGCACGCAGGAAGCCTCCGATCGGAAAATACGGGCCACAGAGATAAAGACCAGATAATCTGTTTTAGCGATGTTGATTAAGGGATAAATATTGGCCCGGATACTGGGGATAACTCCCCTGCGCTTTTTCAAAAAGTGCCTTGTGAGCCTTTACGTCGACCTGAGTGGGCCAATGGAGACTCTGTTTAACATTTCATCCGAAAGACGGCACCTCCGTCAGTGCAGCCCTCCCTCAGTACTGCACTGGAGTGCTAGATAATCACAGTTCCATGTTATCTATATGGAAAGATTTCATACATTTATAATAATATTGAGCAAAATATTCATCGGCAAGCTGTAGCAACTAAAAGGATTCAGCATTGCTTTTACATTATTTTTTCTGAAAGAATTTGACATTTATTCAGAACAGCTTGCTATTTCTAACATTATTTTTCAACCCCTTGGTTCAAAATATATCCGTTGCACATCATTTTCTGCTGAGGATACAATTAAGGCCTCTCTAAGTCTTACTAAGGTGCTGTAACTATAATTCACCTCACAGCTCATATCCGTCTGCTTTCCTGTCTGCAGTTCACAGAATCACAGAAACCCCACAGTGCAGATAGAGGCCATTTCGGCCCATCGAGCCTGCACCGACACATATCCCACCTGATCCCCGTAACCCCTACACCAACACATATCCCACCCTATCCCCATAACCCCACGTATTTAATCCCCCTAACACTAAGGGTCAATTTATCATAGCCAATCAACCTAACCCGCACATCTTTGGACTGTGGGAGGAAACCGGAGCACCCGGAGGAAACCCACACAAACACGGGGAGAATGTGCAAACTCCACACAGACAGTCACCCGAGGCCGGATTCGAACCCGGGTCCCTGGCGCTGTGAGGCAACAGTGCTAACCACTATGCCACCGTTGATGGTACCGGTTTAATAAAATAATTGAAATCATTTGTTGCTGTAAAAACGTGTTTCCCCCTCTCCCCCCTTGTTATTGGTTCAAAATTAGAATTCCAATTTGCACTACCAATTTGACAAAAAAAATCTCGGAATTACTACTTTTGGAAGGGCAAACTTCACAATATACAGTATTGTGTGCTGTATATTGCAGCCTTTGACTAATTACACTATCTCCTGAAATATGCGTTTATATATGTACAAAAAATGAAAAAGTTAAATGAACAGCAAAAATATTTGTAGCTTAGGACAAACTTATTTTTATTGTTAAACAATGGAGCAATTTTTACCTATTTGACAGTTTCCTAACTTTTTGTTGGTTGTGGAGAGCCTCCAACATGTACTTTTGAGTCTTAAGGCTCTAAATTAACTTGTGGTTTGTCAGTGTAAACTCAAACATATGGTAGTCAAAAGATCCCATCCACCCAACAAAGTCCTGTTCTCTGGTATTGCTTGAACTTTTGAGATTACTCCTTATAATGCTTCACTGACCTATGGTTAACGTAGCAACGAATTGCTTTCTCTGAATGAGTGTGCGCCTGCTGTGTCCTCTGATTCACTGAAGGATTGAATTGGTGGGTCATACCAGTATATAGACACAATCTTTGTCCCCTTTTCTTTGGATGATGTGCAGGCTTCTTTCAGTACACCCAAAACACAAAAATTATTAGTGTGATGTTAACCCTTCTCGACATGCTTTACTGCGGCAATTCAAATAATAAGGTTTGATGAAGCTTGTTGTCAGACTTCCTTAGTAAGGTAGTCATTTCTATGTAATTCTACATCAAGTTGTAAAAGCAGCCAAGTGTAAAGTTAGAATTGAAAATTCCAAACTCTCATTTCACAGATGGTCCTGGCCCTTCACCTGAATGAGTGGGTGGTTGCCTCTCCTAAGTTTGCACTGTGCACAAACCAATATTTAGATGGGTGCCAGTGTTGTCCGTCAGCCTGCCTGCTGTTCCCTCACTTCAAGGAATGTGCTACTGCGGAACAACTGATCCACAGACAAAAGTTGTCCTTGATTGAAATAGTAGTGACTCGATTGGTGAACTGCAGGGTGAAGCAATACATGGCTGAAGTAACGCCATTAGCTTTCATGGGGATCATTAATACTTTCAGAGCCATACATTATTCCTGTTTTTTTTGAGGATTCTCTTGCAGAAATATTGGAAGCTTATCCATTGTGTCCCAGTGAGAAACAGTGTCTCCAGTCATAAAGCACATGCACATTTTAAAAAATTAATTTCCCTCCTTAAAAGCATTCAATCTGGAGCAGCGGCTCTCAAACATTTTTGGTTGAAGGACTCCTTTTCAAATGGATTAGTAATCGCGAACCCCCCATCTAAAGTATAATACAAATAATATGCAAGTGCTGCATGTAAAGAGTGTTTTAACAATGCTTTTGAGAGAACAGGTATTTATTTACATTTATCAGTGAGATGGGTGTGTCTGCTTCTCACTGCGGATCTACCTGGCGATCTCGGTGCCGCTCTCGGTGCTCCTCCATGCACGCTCCCCTCCTACGAGAGACAGCCAGCCCACTCTGCGCTGCACATGTGATGGCCGCAATCTGCTCCTGGCTTGAACCAAGCCCACCTTTCGGCCATTGTCTCCTCGGCCTGGCTGTGCACGCCGTAGTGGTAAACTCAACAGCAACGGCGCCACTGCTGTTTGTCTGAGAGTAAGCAAATGAGTGGTAGCCGGAGGCGGACTTGGTGCGAGCTGGGAGGCAGGAGCGGAGTACGGCCGCCACATGTCCCATAAGGCCAGCCCTGCTCGACACTCATTATTTCATGGATCCCCTGGAAAGTCTCTGTGGACCCCCAGGGGTCCGCGAACCCCAGCTTGAAAACCACTGGACTAGATCACCTACAGTAAGTGGCTGCTTTTAGGATAAGAACCCAACTTGCAAGACAGTTACTTGTTTTTGTCTTTCAAATAATATTTCGCAATAAGAGCATTCCACTGCATCAATACTTTGGTCATGTTCCCTTTCCACTTTGCATGGAATTATTTATACAGAAAATATTATGGAATGGATTTCCAGAGTGTGCAGGTGTGAAAGTTGATTTTGGGTCATCCTGATACAAATTTGCAGTCCTGTATAAAACATTTTCCACAGTTGAAACTATCAGCCATTGTATGGTGAGGGAATTGTTTGTATTCCCCAAATTCTGGTAGATAGGGGAAACAACTCAATATGCTGACACTCGATGTTGCTTTACCATTGTTTTGAGTACACCGGGGCCTCAGTTTGGCCATTTTAAGGGTAAGCTAGGTCACGCAGTCAGTCATGGCTCACCTCTAAATTTATTTTGAATTGCAAGGGATAAATTTAATCCTCTTTGCTTGTTATTATTGTACCTTTGCCGTTTGCTTGATTTAGATAACGTTATGGCAGCTGAAATTTCACCCCCAAGTAACCTGCTGTTGAACTTTCAGTTACACTGCATGCAACAAAATCAAGTTGATTTATCTGTCTCCATTTACCTCAGCAAAGTCAAGTAAATGTACCCTATTTCCATTTGTTAATACAAAAATGAGAGAAAAGTTAACTGAAATTACTGTTTAATATCCAAACAATTTACTTCAGAGTTCATGTTATGAGCACTCTGTTTATTTGGCAATTATTGCTAGATCAATTGCTAATTTTAAATCTGAGATTCATAATTATGGGCCAAAGGCGGGTAGATGGAGTTAGGTCGCAGATCAGCCATGATCTCACTGAATGGCGGAACAGGTTCGAGGGGCTAAATGGCTTACTCCTGTTCCTATGTTCTTATATGTCCTACTAGCTGAAGTGCCCGGCGGTGCCGAGGCTTTTTCGAGGGCATGTTGTTGTTGGAAGGGAGAGAGAGAGCGACTGGGGGGAAGAGAGAGAGCGACTGGGGGGAAGAGAGAGAGCGACTGGGGGGAAGAGAGAGAGCGACTGGGGGGAAGAGAGGGAGCGACTGGGGGGAAGAGAGGGAGGGGAGGGGTAGGGGAGGGAGGGGAAGGGGGGAGGGGGAGGGCGGGGGAGGGAGGGGGGAAGGAAGGGAGGGAGGGGGGAAGGGAGGGGAAGGGAAGGGAGGGGAAGGGAGGGCGGGGGGAAGGGAGGGCGGGGGGGGAGGGCGGGGAAGGGGAGGGGAAGGGAGGGCGGGGGGGGAGGGCGAGGGAGGGCGGGGGGGAGGAAGGGCGGGGGGGAGGAAGGGAGGGAGGGGGGGAAGGGAGGGCGGGGAGGGAGGGCGGGGGGAAGGGCGGGGGAGGGGAGGGGGGATGGAGGGCGGAGGGGAGGGAGGGCGGCGGGCGCCCCCCCCCGAGGGTCGCGACCCCCCCCCCCCCCAAGGGTCGCGCCCCCCCCCCCCCCCCCCCCCGGGAGGTGAAGACCGCCGATTGCGCGCGCAGCAGGAGCTGAGACGCGGCGTCTCTCTCGGCCGGCGGGCCCGGTTGCCAGGGCAACCATGACGCTGACCAAGCCAGAGAGAGAGACGCCGCGTCTCAGCTGCTCCTGCTGCGCGCGCGGCCCCCCCCCCCCCCTCCGAGGGTCGCGGCCGCCCCCCCCTCCCCCCGAGGTGAAGACCGCCGATTGCGGCTGTGCGAGACGTCCGGCGGGCCCGGTTGCCAGGGTAACGCTGGACGCTCAGCAAGCCCCGGCAGAGAGAGACGTCTCAGCTCCTGCTGCGCGCGCACCCTAGCGGCGCTGGGCTGAGGCTCGGCCCTCCAGCCTTCGAGTGGGGCCGGGAGGTGCCTAGCTCGGGCATGGGTGCGGAGGAGACGCCGAGGCTTCTAGGCCTACCTGGAAAAACGGGGAAAGGTAGGAAAATTAATGAGATTAGATAAGTTAATTACTGTCTAAATCATTTTTTTAAATAACAATATGTGTTTTAAAAGCGACGTTTTTTTTTAAGACGCAGAAAGCGGGAAAAAGAAAGGAAAAGTTTGGAATCAAGATGGCGGCGACTCACCTCGGTTCAGAACGATAAAGCCCGGCCACACGCGCACCGATTGGCCCGGCGGCACACGCCAGCAACCCGGCGTACGATTGGTCGAGCTCGAGGTCACTCTGTCGCTAATGAGCGGATAATGAGATGCTAATGAGCGGAATGTTGAAGGTTTTTGGGATACCGCGGGCGCAATTTTAGCCCGGCCGAAACGTAAATACGCTTAAAACCGTCTCGGAAGCGTAAGCTTTCTTTGGAGGTAACGCGCGCGTAGGTACGCCCTGTAACTTTCGAGTGCATACCCGCAACGCACACGCGATGACAGACAGACAGACAGATAGATAGACAGACAGACAGACAGACAGACAAAGACAGAAAGACAGATAGACAGAATGACAGAAGTACCGATTTATACATATAGATGTTTATGAAGTGATGAAATCTGTCCAGCAGGATTATCTGGAGAACTATTATAAGAAAGACAGACTTGCATTTATATGGTGCCTTTCACAACCTCAGGACGTCCCAAAGCGCTTTACAGCCAATGAAGTACTTTTGAAGTGTTGTCACACTTGCAATTTAGGAAATACGACAGCCAACTTGTGCACAGCAAGCTCCCACAAACAGCAATGTGATAATGAACAGATAATCTTGTTTTTTTAGAGATGTTGATTGTGGGATAAATATTGGATAGGACACCGGGGAAAATTCCCCTGCTCTTCAGTTTCGAGCTCCTCAGTATATTTGGTATAAAATGATATAAAATATAATTACGATTCTACCTATAAATACACTTAATTACCTTCTGGAGAGTGCCAGCCTCACTTATGCAGGATTATTGATGCTGCCATGAACCTGTGTACATTTATTACTTTCAACAGTCCTACACTGAACAATTATGTCATGGGCACTTTTTGTGCACTTAATTTGTCGAATCAGTGTCATTTTCCTGAGCTTTTTATGTAAGTTAACCAAATAAAGGGACTTGGTAAGCGATTTGTCTTTTTGAAAGTATTCAAATATTCTAGCCACGACTTTATTGGCAGTTCTGGTCTCCATATTATAAAAAGTGTATAGAGACACTGGAGCAGGTGCAAAAATAGGTTTACTAGGATGATAGCAGAACTGAGAGGTTATAACTATCAGGAAAGACTGAACAGGCTGGGGATCTTTCCTCTAGAAAAGAGAAGGCTAAGGGGTGACCTGATAGAGGTCTTCAAGATTATAAAAGGTTTTGATAGGGTAGATGTAGAGAAGATATGGGATACTGGGCTTTATAAATAGAAGCATAGAGTACAAAAGGCAGGAAGTTATGCTAAGCCTATATAAAACACTAGTTCGGCCCCAGCTGAAGTATTGTGTCCAATTCTGAGCACCACACTTTAGGAAGTACGTGAAGGCTTTGGAGAGGGTACAGAAGAAATTTACTGGAATCGTTCCAGGGATGAAGGAATACAGTTATGTGCTAGACAAGAGAAGCTGGGGTTGTTCGCCTTGGAGCAGAGAAGGCTAAGAGGAGATTTGATTGAGGTGTTTAAAGTCATGAAGTGTTTAAATAGAGTAAATGAAGAAAAACTGTTTCCAATAGCTGAAGGGTCGATAATGAGAGGGCACAAATTTAAGGTAATTGGCAAAAGAACCAGAGGCGACATGAGGAAAAACATTTTTACGCAACGAGTGGTTAGGATTTGGAATGCACTGCCTGATAGTGTGGTGGATACAGATTCAATAGTAGCCTTCAAAAGGGAATTGGATAAATACTTGAAGGAGAAAAAATTGCAGGGATATGGGGTAAGAGCCGGTGAGTGGGACTAACTAGATTGCTCTTTGAAAGAGCAGACTCGATGGGCCGAAAGGCCTCCTTCTGTGCCGTACTATTCTATGATTCTAAAATGTTTCCACTCTCAAGCGAGACCAGAACTAGGGGCCACAAGTAGAATACAGCCACTAATAAACCCAATAGGGAGTTCAGAAGAAACTTCTTTATCCAGAGAGTGGTGAGAATGTGGAACTCAATAGCACAGGGAGTAGTTGAGGTGAATAGCATAGATGCATTCAAGGGGAAGCTAGATAAACACATGAGGGAGAAAGGTATAGAAGGTTATTCTGATGGGGTTAGATGAAGAGGGGTGGGAGGAGGCTCATGTGGAGCATAAACACTGGCATGGATCTGTTAGGTCGAATGGCCTGTTTCTGTGCTGTAACTAGTTGGAATACTTTGTAACAGGCATGCTTTACCTAAAAGCATACTTCAGATCCTAGACTAACACCACACTCCAGGTCGTGCTAATCTAGGATCTGAGCAGGAGGGAAGAAAACCAAAGGGAAAAACACCAAAGGGAATTTAGGAGAAACTTCTTTACCCAGAGAGTGGTTAGAATGTGGAGTAGTTGAACGAATAATAAGGATGGATTTAAGGGTAAGCTAGATAAAGGGAGAAAGGAATAGAAGTGTTATAAATCTCATCATTCATCAAGAAACTACTCATGAAATAACACTGGATGGCCAGCTGGTGGCGCCGTCCAAGGAGTATAAATACTCGGGCGTCGGCCCCAGCTTTTCAGGGACATTTTGTAAGACAAGGAACTAGTGAAGTACAACTAGACTTCCATGTTCTAAAACAAGTTGATTAAAGCCTTGCTTTATGCTCAAACCAAGTGCGTAGTGAGTTTTATTACGTCAATTTAATCAACTTGATATCGACTCCACGCTTTTGGTGATTTCGGGAACAGTCAGCTACGACTCGAACCGTAGAAGGGAACTCAGACAAGTAATCGATCCATCATGGAGAAACCACTCAGACCCGCCCGTCTCGACCTGGACCCGAATTCACTTACAGCTGCTAAGGTATGGAAACACTGGTATCGTACTTTCAGCAGCTTCCTCAGGGTGTGTGGTGAAAATGTTCCTGATAAATTAGAGATACTTGCTAATTATGTATCCCCTCATGTGTTTGATTATATCGAAGACTGTGTAGACTATGACGCCGCTATTCAAATACTACAGCTATATGTCAAGTCCCCAAATGAAATTTTTGCTCAGCATCTACTGGCCACAACTCGACAACAACCCGGGGAATCACTTGACGAATTCCTTCAGAAACTTTGCAGGCTCAGCAAGAATTGTAATCTTAAAGCTGTTACAGCTGAGCAGTACCAGGAGGAGTTAATTTGTGATTTCTTTATTAATGGGATTGCATCTCCCTTCATACGTCAGCGTCTGTTGGAGAATAAAACCCTCAAGTTACAGGCTGCCAGTGACCAGGCATGTTCTCTGGACTTAGCAAAGAGGAATGCAGACACCTATCTTTCACCACGTGCACGGGCTGCTGCTATCACTTTTAGTGACTCTTTCGATAGGCCTCGGGCGGAAGCCCTCACGGAAGACGACTCCAACCCGGCTGATGACAACCCTACCTAGAAACCTACACTGATGGCGACCCCGCCCTAGCAGCATCTTGGCAATCTGGAAGGAAGTGTTTCTTCTGTGGAGGTGCATTCCATTATAGGAAATTTTGTCCTGCTCCTAATGCGACCTGCAATTATTGCAGCAGGAAAGGTCACTTTTCTAAGGTATGCCAGTCAAGAGCCGCTGTTAGTAAGAAAGGCCACTTTTCTAAGGTATACCGGTCGAGAGCTCCTGTTAGTTTTGCAGCTGCAATCTATAAAACTGCTCCTCCTCGGACAGGGAAATTGCAATGGCTCTGACGACACTGACCACCAATTCTTCTGGCTTTTGTCTTGTCGACCTTATTCTCACTGGCCGCACTTATTTCTCCACCCGGCTCGGGGTGCTCAAGAACCTATGCAGTGATGTGCTCCTGGGACAGGATTTCCAGAAACAACACAAAAGACTCACTTTCGAGTTTGGAGGGTCAAAGCCAGAGCTTACTATTTCCAAAGTACCGTTTTGTGCGCTTTCGGCGGCTTCACTCGACGAGCCCTTTTTGTTTGCCAATCTTTCCCCCCGATGTAAGCCCATAGTCACAAATCACGACGTTTCAGCCAAGATGATCGATCCTTTATCGAGACAGAAATCTCTCGCCTTCTAGCTGACGGTATCATTGAGCCATGTTCATTTTCCTGGCGGGCTCAAGTCGTCGTTGTTAAAAATCCTCTGAAGCAACACAAGAAACGTCTTTGCATCGATTACTCGCAAACTATTAACCAGTATACCGACCTGGATGCCTACCCACTACCACGCATCGATGACATGGTTAATAACCTTGCCAACTACAAGGTATTTTCAACTTTTGATTTAAAGAGTGCATATCATTAAGTGCCGTTAAAGGACTCTGGCAAGAAGTGTACGGCTTTTGAGGCCAATGGTCGGCTTTACCACTTTTGTCACCTTCCGTTTGGGGTCACCAATGGGGTGGCCGTCTTTCAACGGGCAATGGATAGCCTAGTCAAACAGGAGAACTTAACGGACACTTTTCCATATCAGGATAACAGCGTTGGTGGGAAACTGAGCGGCGGCAGCGAGGCTACAAAAGGCTCCAAGAGACCAGATGGCCTCACAGCGTCGGCGGGAAACTCAGCGGCGGCAGCAGGGCTATAAAAGGCTCCAAGAGACCAGGTAGGCCTCAGGGCGGCGGCGGGAATCTTGGCGGCGATGCGGTGATATAAAAAGGCGGCAGAGACCAGGTAGGTTTATTTATGTCCAATCTCAGAGAGGGAGAGAAGTAAAAAGTAATCGAAGTGTGAAGTCACCAGAAAGCAGGTAAGTGATTGGTTGGTGAGTATTTCTCTCTTTTTAAACTTTAACTCTGTGGTTTATAGTTTCTAAGCTCTCTGTGGTGTAGCGGGGACTGTTTGTAAAACCAGGGCCCTTAAATATACCATTTAACTGTAGTGTAATTGGTGGGATTGATTTGATTTAATTTAATTGCAATTAACTAAAGGGTAGGTCATGGCAGGACAGCCCGGTGCCATGGTATGCTCCTCCTGCGATATCACAGAATCACAGAAACCCCACAGTGCAGATAGAGGCCATTTCGGCCCATCGAGCCTGCACCGACACATATCCCACCCGATCCCCGTAACCCCTACACCAACACATATCCCACCCTATCCCCGTAACCCCACGTATTTAATCCCCCTAACACTAAGGGTCAATTTATCATAGCCAATCAACCTAACTCGCACATCTTTGGACTGTGGGAGGAAACCGGAGCACCCGGAGGAAACCCACGCAAACACGGGGAGAATGTGCAAACTCCACACAGACAGTCGCCCGAGGCCGGATTCGAACCCGGGTCCCTGGCGCTGTGAGGCAACAGTGCTAACCACTATGCCACCGTGCTGCCCTGTGGGAACTCAGGGGCACTTCCTGTGTCCCTGACAACCATGTGTGCAGGAAGTGTATCCAGCTGCAGCTACTGGCAGACCACATTGCGGCGCTGGAGCAGCAATTGGATGCACACTGGACCATTCGCAATGCTGAGGACGTCGTGAATAGCATGTTTAATCAGTTGGTCACACCGCAGGCAAAGGTTGGACAGGCAGACAGCGAAGGGGTGACCAACAGACAGAGTACTAGGCGCAGGCAGGTAGTGCAGGGATCCCCTGTGGACATCCCCCTCTCAAACAGATACACCACTTTGAGTACTGTTTGGGGGATGGCTTATCAGAGGAAGGCAGCAGCAGCCAACTTCCTGGCACCAGGGGTGGTTCTGCTGCACAGGACGGGAGGAAAAAGAGGGGTAGAGCTATAGTAATAGGGGATTCTATTGTAAGGGGAATAGATAGGTGTTTCTGCGGCAGCAAACGAGACTCCAGGATTGTGTGTTGCCTCCCTGGTGCAAGGGTCAAGGATGTCTTAGAGCGGCTGCAGAACATTTTGGAAGGGGAGGGTGAACAGCCAGTTGTCGTGGTGCATATAGGTAAAAAACGGGATGAGGTCCTAAAAGCTGAATATAGGGAGTTAGGAGGTAAATTAAAAAATAGGACCTCAAAGGTAGTAATCTCAGGATTGCTACCAGTGCCACGTGCTAGTCAGAGTAGAAATAGAAGGATATTTCAGATGAAGACGTGGCTAGAGGAATGGTGTGAGGGGGAGGGATTCAAATTCCTGGGACATTGGAACCGGTTCTGGGGGAGGTGGGACCAGTTCAAACCGGACGGTTTGCACCTGGGCAGGGCCGGGACCGATGTCCAAGGGAGAGTGTTTGCTAGTGCTCTGGGGGAGGGTTTAAACTAAAATGGCAGGGGGTTGGGAACCTAAGCAAGGGGACAGAGGAAAGGGAAACGAGGATAAAAGAAAAAGATAGGAAGGAGAAAAACAAAAGTGGCAGTCAGAGAAATCAACGGTTTAAATCAAACATGGCCACAGTAAATAATAATTCTAATAGGTCTAAGAGCGTTAAGAAAACAAGCCTGAAGGCTTTGTGTCTTAATGCAAGGAGCATTCGTAATAAGGTGGATGAATTAGCTGCGCAAATAGAGGTAAACGATTATGATTTGATTGGGATTACGGAAACATGGCTCCAGGGTGGCCAAGGCTGGGAACTCAACATCCAGGGGTATTCAATATTCAGGAAAGATAGGCAAAAGGAAAGGGAGGTGGGGTAGCATTGCTGGTTAAAGAAGGGATTATCACAATTGTAAGGAAGGATATTAGCTCTGATGATGTGGAATCTGTATGGGTAGAACTGAGAAATACCATGGGGCAGAAAACGTTAGTGGGAGTGGTAGAAAGACCTCCAAACAGTAATGCGGAGGTTGGGGATGGCATTAAAAGGGAAATTAGAGAAGCGTGTAACAAGGGCACAGCAGTCATCATGGGTGACTTTAATCTACATATAAATTGGGCTAACCAAATTAGTAACAATAATGTGGAGGAGGAATTCCTGGAGTGTTTACGGGATGGTTTCCTGGACCAATATGTCGAGGAACCAACCAGAGATCAGGCCATCTTCGACTGGGTATTATGTAACGAGAAAGGATTAATTAACAATCTTGTTGTACGAGGCCCCTTGGGTTGGAGCAATCATAATATGATAGAATTCTTCATTAAGATGGAGAATGAAGTTGTTGACTCAGAGACTAGGGTCCTGAATTTAAACAAAGGAAACTACGATGGTCTGAGGCGCGAGTTGGGTAGGATTGATTGGGGAAGGTCACTCAAAGGGTTGACGGTGGATAGGCAATGGCAAACATTCAAAGACCGCATGGATGAACTACAGAATTTGTTCATCCCAGTTTGGCATAAAAATAAAACCAAAAAGGTGACACAACCGTGGCTAACAAGGGAAATTAGGGATAGCATAAGATCCAAGGAGAGGTCATATAAATTGGCCAGAAAAAGCAGTAAACCTGAGGATTGGGAGCAGTTTAGGATTCAACAAAGGAGGACAAAGGGATTAATTAAGAAGGGGAAAATAGAATATGAGGGTAAGCTTGCAGGGAACATAAAAACTGACTGTAAAAGCTTTTATAGATATTTGAAGAGAAAAAGATTGGTGAAGTCAAGCGTAGGTCCCTTGCAGTCAGAATCAGGGGAATTTATAATGGGGAACAAAGAAATGGCAGACCAACTAAATACATACTTTGGTTCTGTCTTCACAAAGGAGGACACAAATAACCTCCCAGAGATGTCGGGGAACATAGGGTCTGATGAAAGGGAGGAACTGAAAGAAATCAGTATTTGTAGGGAAATGGTGTTAAGGAAATTGATGGGATTGAAGGCCGATAAATCTCCAGGGCCCGATAAACTACATCCTAGGGTACTTAAGGAAGTGGCCCTAGAAATAGTAGATGCATTGCTGATCATCTTCCAACATTCGATGGAATCTGGAACAGTACCCATGGATTGGAGGGTAGCTAATGTTACCTCGCTATTCAAAAAAGGTGGTAGAGAGAAAATGAGGAATTGCAGACCCGTAAGCCTGACATCGGTAGTGGGGAAAATGCTAGAGTCCATCATAAAAGATGTAATAGCAGAGCACTTGGGAAAACAGTGACAGGATCGGACAAAGTCAACATGGATTTACAAAGGGTAAATCGTGCTTGACTAATCTACTGGAATTTTTTGAGGATGTAACTGGTAAAATAGATAAGGGAGAACCAGTGGATGTGGTGTATTTGGACTTTCAGAAGGCTTTCGATAAGGTCCCGCATAAGAGATTGGCGTGTAAAGTTAAGGCACATGGGATTGGGGGCAAGGTACTGACTTGTATAGGGACTGGTTGGCAGACAGAAAGCAAAGAGTTGGAATAAACGGGTCTTTTTCCGAGTGGCAGGCAGTGACTAGTGGGGTACCGCAGGGATTGGTGCTAGGACCCCAACTATTCACAATATATATTGATGATCTAGACAAGGGAACTAGATGTAATATCTCCAAATTTGCAGCGAACACAAAGCTGGGTGGGTGTGTGTGCTGTGAGGAGGATGCCGAGAAACTCCAGGATGATTTGGACAGTTGGGTGATTGGGCAGAAGCATGGCAGATGCAATATAACGTGGATAAATGTGAGGTTATCCACTTTGGTAGCAAAAACAGGAAGGCAGACTGAATGGCAATAGATTGGGAGAAGGGGAAGTGCAATGAGACCTGGGTGTCCTTGTGCACCAGTCGCTGAAGGTAAGCATGCAGGTGCAGCAGGCGGTTAAGAAGGCAAATGGTATGTTGGCCTTCGTAGCGAGAGGGTCTGAGTACAGGAACAAGGATGTCTTGCTGCAGTTGTACAGGGCCTTGGTGAGACCACATCGTGAGTATTATGTGCAGTTTTTGTCGCCTTATCTGAGGAAGGATGTTCTTGCCATGGAAGGAGTTCAGCAAAGATTCACCAGGCTGATACCTGGGATGGCAGGAATGACGCATGAGGGTCGATTGGGTCGATTGGGCTTGTACTCGCTGGAGTTTAGAAGAATGAGAGGGGATCTCATTGAAACTTGTAAAATTCTGACAGGACTGGACAGACTAGATGCAGGAAGTATGTTCCCGATGGTCGGGGAGTCCAGAACCAGGGGCCACAGTCTAACGATAAGGGGTAGGCCATTTAGGACAGAAATGAGGAGGAATTTCTTCACCCAGAGAGTGGTGAACCTGTGGAATTCTCTACCACAGAAGGCAGTAGAGGCCAATTCATTAAATATATTCAAGAAGGAGCTGGATATATTTCTCAAGGCTAAACGGATCAAGGGATATGGGGAGAAGGCAGGGACCGGGTACTGAATTTGGATGATCAGCCATGATCGCATTGAATGGCGGAGCAGGCTTGAGGGGCCGAATGGCCTACTCCTGCTCCTATCTTCTATGTTTCTAATATCACCATTGCTGGT
This sequence comes from Somniosus microcephalus, assembly GCF_052327205.1. Lineage (NCBI taxonomy): Eukaryota > Metazoa > Chordata > Chondrichthyes > Squaliformes > Somniosidae > Somniosus > Somniosus microcephalus. The sequence goes on along the minus strand of NC_140989.1, from coordinate 135,218,074 downwards.
CATGACCAGAAGGAGCATGATGCCAACCTCCAGAAATTTTTTGAGGTTCTCCGTCGTCGCAACTTAACCTTAAATGAGTCCAAATCCGTGAAATCAGTACCATCAGTCAACATCCTTGGCTACTGGGTGGGCAGCGGTGTCATCAAACCGGATCCGGAGCGACATCGTCCGCTTCAGGAGCTCCCTCCCCCTACGAATCTCAGCTCTCTTCGTTGGGCACTCGGCATGTTCGCCTATTATGCAAAATGGATACCCCACTTTTCCGACAAGATCCAGCCCCTGCTTCACACAAAGTCATTTCCATTTGAGGCAACGGCTATTTCAGCTTTCAACCTCCTCAAGCGACAACTGGAAAAAGCCACGCTTCATTCCATTGATGAAAATCTTCCTTTCGTGGTCGAATGCGATGCATCGGATGTGGCGATCTCTGCTACCTTGAGTCAAGGTGGTCGACACGTTGCATTTCTGTCCAGAACTTTGCAGGGTAGCGAGCTCCATTATCCTCCTGTCGAGAAGGAGGCTACGGCCATCATCGAAACGGTACGTAAATGGAGTCATTTTCTCGCTCGTCGCCATTTCACTCTTATAACCAATCAGCGCTCCGTGGCCTTTATGCTGGATAACCGGAAACGCACTAAGATCAAGAATAACAAAATACAACTCTGGAGGGTGGAATTGGCCGCCTTTGGATATACCATACGTTATCGACCCGGCAAAGAGAATGTGGCCCCGGATACCCTCACGTGGGCATTCTGCTCTTCTATATCAACTTCGACTCTGGTGGATCTTCATACTGACTTATACCATCCTGGCGTTACCCGTATGTTGCACTTCGTGCGATCTAAAACGCTCCCTTTTTCTACGGAAGGTGTGAAAAGAACGTGCTCCTCCTGTCGAATTTGTACAGAATTGAAACCGCAATTCTTCTGTCCATCGGATGGCTCACTCATACATGCTATGCAGCAACTCAGCATTGACTTTAAAGGGCCATTGCCTTCCTCAACACGAAACACCTACTTACTGACTATGGTGGACGAATATTCATGCTTTCCCTTTGCTTTCCCCTGTCCCAATATGCTTACTTCCACAGTGATCAAATGTCTTGATCAAGTCTTTTCCCTTTACGGTACGGCCAATTTCATCCACTCTGATCGGGGTCCCTCCTTCATGTCAAGCGAACTCAAAAGTTATCTCTCCCAACGGGGAATCAGCACAAGTAAAACGACACCGTACCATCCCATCGGTAACGGACAGGTTGAGAGATACAACGCTATTATTTGGAATGCTGTTCGTCTTGCGCTGAGGTCATGCAACCTACCAGACCAGCAGTGGGAAACTATGCTCCCTGACGTGTTCCATTCCATCAGGTCTCTCCTTTCTACATCTACCAATGTCACACCTCACGAGCGATTCTTCAGCTTCCAGTGTCGCTCCACCCATGGGACGTCTCTACCATCATGGTTGGCAGCTCCCGGCCCCGTGCTGCTCCGAAGATTCGTCCGATCATCTAAAACCGATCCTCTCGTCGACGAGGTAGAACTCACTGATGTCAACCCCACGTACGCGCACGTGCAGTACCCTGATGGCCGGGAGTCCACCATTTCGCTCCGGGACCTGGCTCCCTGTCCGGCCGGTTCCATGGACCCAACCGATAGAGGGACCCACGCGGATGATGCCAACACTCTGCACTGCCCCGAAGATGACGCCCTACCTGGGGCATTGAGAGATCTGCCAGCTGCCCCACCGGATCCACTCGGGAAGCTGAGCCCTCCCCGTGGGATGGCCACCTGAGGCCAGGACACCGGTCAATCCCCAGCTATCCAACAGGATGAAGCCAGCTCTGCGTCTGTGGGGACCCGCACCCGGAGTCACGATCTCCCCAGCCTCCCTCGGGTCGATCAAAGCAACACGGGCCCTGTCGATCCACCAGCACAAATCAAGCGGCCCAGGGACCAAGACACAGTCCGGGGAGACGTGCCTTCTAGCCATAAATAAAAATCTAAGAGACTGCGGCTATTCGTGGTCCGCCTGATCCGCTAAGAGGAAGTCGTCGGACTTCCAAATCTTTTAGGCAGGAAGAATGTTATAAATCTCATGATTCATCCGGAAACTACTTGTGAAATAACGCTGGACGGCCAGCTGGTGGCGCTGTCCAAGGAGTATAAATACTCAGGCGTCGAAGGAACTAGTGAAGTACAACTAGACCTCCATGTTCTGAAACAAGTTGATTAAAGCCTTGCTTTATGCTCAAACCAAGTGCGTAGTGAGTTTTATTACGTCAAGAAGGATATGTTGATAGGGGTTAGATGAAGAAGGGTGGGAGGAGGCTCATGTGGAGCATAAACACTGGCATGAGCAGTTGGGCCGATTGGCCTGTTTCTGTGCTTAAATACCATGTAATACTATGCAACTTTAATGGGCTTCCATTGTAGTCAGGAATATAGAGTGATATAGCACAGAAGAAGGCCATTCGACCAAACCTGCCTGTGTCGGCTCTTTGAAATAGCTAATATGCCTGGTTTTGAGTGGCAGTGACTTACCGTTGTACAGATCTGGGTATTTATTTGCTTAAAATATGCACTGTAAGAGGTATCAGTGCAGTGCAATATTGTCTTCCTTTCTATCTTGTTGGGCAAGTGGAGGATTATCCTATTGAATTACTTATACTATTGCCAGAATTCCGATGGCAGATCAGAAACTCTAGGTAGGAATTAAGACACTTTTGTAGTACTCCCACTGGCGTAGCCTTCAAACAGAAACCTGAGATCACCACTTGCTACTCTCCCCAAGACCCCAAGATTCCCATACTTAAGAAGGAGAGAATCCAGCTTTGCACTTGTTTTTGACCAGAGACCTTAATGCCAACCTTGCAACACCCATGAAAACGTGGGCCTTGGACCCATTTGGGTCTCTGGAACTCAGATCATTAACACTAAAGAGTGCCACTGATGCGGGGGTGAGTGGAGAGCAGGTACCATGCATCAGCTATCAACAATACTGCATCAATGTGAAACTACCTTACGTTGAGTATGGGGAGGGGTGTTGGTGGCAGATTGTTGAGGCGGGGTACTGTTGGTTCTTTTATATTGGCCGACAGTGGGATGTTTTGCTCAGCTGGTTCTCGAAGTGTTTGTTTTGTGCAGCCTGCAGCATCTCCAACATAATCCTGCCACATTCAGAGGCTGGAGCCCGGGAAGACGCACCTTTTTACTGAAATAAAATCAGAAAATGATGGAAATACTCGGGCAGCATCTGTGGAGAAACAGAGTTAACATTTCATGTCGGTGACCTTTCGTCAGAACTGGAAAATGTTCTAGTTGATGTAACGGGTTTTAAGCAAGCACAGAGGCAGGAAACGGGGGGAGGGGAGGAAAGAAAAAAAGGGAAGGTCTGTGATCGGGTGGTGATTAAATGACAGAAGGTTGATGGTGCAAGGCAAAGCGGGGTGGCAATGGGACGAGTAAAGAAACAAAAGATGGGTCTAGGGAAGCTGTAAATGGCAGCAGCAGCAGAACCATTACCAGCATCTGCTGTCTGAAACATGGCAGCAGTGGTTATGATCTGAAGCGAGTTCAACAATATTTTTTACTGGGTCTTTCCAACACCAACCTGAGTGAATCCAGCACTGGTTTATGTTGGGGTTGCTGTTGGGTGCGTGTGACCTGTGCTTCTGGAACCGACAGCGCATACACCTCACCGACACCTCCATAAAAGCAGCTGTAATATTGAAAGCAGTTCTCTCGGGCTGTCTGATTTCACCTTTTAAAAACATTTTTATGTGGCAGTTTTCTGGCCGTTCCAACGTTTTAGTGACATTAATCCTTCCAGAGAATGTATTCGAGAAAGTTAATGTAATTGTTGTCATGTGCACACAACATGTTTCTTGTATAAAAATAAAGTAGATTACTAAATAAGTGCTTATCAATCTAGATATTAATAAAAATGTTTTCCCTATATTTTTACCTCTTTGCACTTTTGGGTACTTAGCTGAGTAAAAGAAAATTCTGGATCTTACCAGGCACTCTCAAGTTTAGAAGAATGAGAGGTGATCTCATTGAAACATTTAAAATTCTTAGAGGGCTTGACAGGGTAGCTGCTGGGAGGATGTTTCCCCTGGCTGGGGAGTCTAGAACTAGGGGTCACAGTCTCAGACTAAGGGGTCGGCCATTTAGGCCTGAGATGAGGAGAAATTTCTTCACTCGGAGGGTGGTGAATCTTTGGATTTCTCTACCCCAGAGGGCTGTGGAGGCTCAGTCGTCGAGTATATTCACGGCTGAGATCGATAGATTTTCGGACACTAAGGGAATCAAGGGATATGGAGATTGAGCAGGAAGGTGGAGTTGAGGTCGAAGATCAGCCATGATCTTATTGAATGGCGGAGCTGGCTCGAAGGGTCGTATGGTCTACTCCTGCTCCTATTTCTTACATTCTTATGTAGGCACCTGGTGAATTCAGAAAATGCCAGAAATACACTCGGCTCAGTCAGCATCTATAAAGAGAAAAGACGAGATTATCATTTTGAGTGTGAGATCTTTCCTCAGAATCAGAACAGGTTTGCACCTAATACATTGTTGTAGGAAAAATGATTCCTCGGAAACTAGACTTTGAGTAAGAGAGACAACTTTATTAAATGACAGAGCTCTGGGAGAAGAGTCTGCAACCACGCGGTCTGCGAGAGCACCTTCTCCCCGATTGTAGTACGTGCCGAGCTTATATACAATTCCAAGAAGTTGGTTTTAGATCATTTACATTCATCCAATCAATTCGTTTATTAGTGCATATCGTTATTTTCCTCCAGTCAGGAGTTTACACACTTGTGTTGCCAATTCTGCCTCTTCAGGTCTTCGTTCCGTCTTGTTCCCCGGCGGAATGTGATTAGTTCGATAATAGGATACAAGTGATTAGTTCGATGATAGGATACCAGTGAACCTTGTTAGTCCTCAGTGATTCAATTAGTCCCAGTCAGGACGCGAGATGAACTTTGTTCCAGCCATGCGTAAGCGTGGCATGTCTCACTGTGCAGTGATTCAATTAGTCCCAGTCAGCGAATTTGTTGTTTGTGTCTTTTCCAGCAAAATCTTGTCCAGCAATCTTGTCCAGCAAAATTTTATTCTAACAACATTAACCCATCTTTTCTCAACACAAATGCTGCCTGACCTCTGTGTTTTTCCAGAATTTTCTGTTTGTGTTTTAGATATCGAGCATTAGCAGTTTATTTTAACCAAGCACGTTTAACTTGGTGAATTTAGTTGTTTTTAGTGGATCAGCGTATTGGGTCATGATTGCAGGAATGATATTGGGTGGGGGGTGGAATTCTGCCCTTTGACCAACGTTCCCTTTAAGCTGTGTGCCGCGCAGTGCTCCAGGGATCCAACGCAGCTGGCTTTTCAATGTAAAAACCGTGCATGCGAGGTCTTTTGAAAACCCGCCCAGCCCCTTACAGGGCCGCGTGGCGCCAAGAAAAACTAGAGGGAACGTTGCCTTTGACCCTTTATCATTTGCAAATGCACGATATAAAAATATAAGTCCTGTTCTTTAAACATGGCATCATCATGAAAGAAATGACACTCGGCCATTCTCCTCCTTCTTTCCTGAACAGTGGAAGGTTTGTCAAACACTCATGCAGACCGTGCTCCTTTAATATCTATGGGCCACCTTCATTCTATTTCCTTTTTTTCCATGTTGAATGGGATATTCATTTCAGCTCATTAAAACCTTTGGTGCTTTCCAAATGACAGTGATTGATTGCTGAGTTAGAAGCAGACAATAGGACCCACCGTGGACAATAAAGCAACTTGCACACACAGAGTACATGTGAACAGCCTAAAGGTATTCCATGCCTTTCTGCCATTTGAGGTTCTGACCAGTCGAGTCAGTGATGGATGTTAAATGTCACGTTCTCTACGAAAGCCTTTTCTACACATAGTTTATGAATGTGTTTTTTTCAATCTTCATCCATAGTTTTGGCAACAATGATACACTATTCATAGCTAAACTGTATAAAACTATACCAAGCTGATTAGCGTCGTCTTGATAAAGCACTTTGGAACAAATTCTGTAACGGTACTATTAGAAAAACAGTAGCTTGCTTGCACCATATGGTGATATGTTTTTATTTTATGAATATAAAAGATAAATGTTATAATGTATTTAATAATTTGTCTCTTTGCATTTGGTATTTGCCTCTCTCACTCTCTGTCTCTCTCTGTTGATGTCTGTCTCTCTCACTCTCTCTCTCTGTCCTTGTCTCTCTCTGTCTCTGTCTGTCAGTCGGTGTCTCTCTCTGTCCCTGTCTCTCTGTCTATCTCTCGCTCTCTCTCTCTCACTCTCTCTCACTCTCTCTCTCTGTCCTTGTCTCTCTCTGTCCCTGTCTGTCTGTCAGTCTGTCTCTCTCTCTGTCTCTCTCTGTCCCTGTCTCTCTGTCTATCTGTCTGTCTGTCTCTCACTCTCTCTCACTCTCTCTCTGTCTGTCTCTCTGTCCCTATCTCTCTCTGTCTCCCACTCTCTCTCTGTCCATCTCTCTCTCTATTTCTCTGTCTGTTTCTCTGTCTGTCTGACTCTCTCTGTCTGTCCATCTCTCTGTCTCTCTCTGTCTCTCTCTCTCTCTCTCTCTCTCTCTCTCTGTCTCTCCCTCTCTCTCTGTCTCTCCCTCTCTCTCTGTCTCTCCCTCTGTCTCTGTCTCTCCCTCTGCCTGTCTCTCCCTCTGTCTGCCTCTCCCTGTCTCTGTCTCTCCCTCGGTCTGTCTCTCCCTCGGTCTCTCGCTCTCTGTCTGTCTCCCACTCTGTCTCTGTCTGTCTTTAACTGTCTCTCTCTGTCTGTCACTCTCTCTCTGGAATTCTGCTGCCCTCTCCTTTGCATTGCACCTGTTTCTTGTGAAAGCATCTACAGCACCATGTGGCGGGTGGAGTCTGCTAATTCTGTAGCGTTTGAAGCAATTGGGCCTGGAAATTGTTCAGTACTTGCAGATAAGGAATCAGATGACTGTAAATGCCACAGCCCATCAGATGCTTTCTGCTGAACACAGTAACACATTTGCTGATCAAGTTCTTGAGCCTTCCACACTGATTGGAAAGATCCAATTGTCATGGTCCACATCGGTACCAATGACATAGGTAGGACAAAGAAAGAGGTTCTGCTGAGGGAGTATGAGCAGCTGGGGGCTAAATTAAAAAGCAGAACCACAAAGGTAATAATCTCTGGATTACTACCTGAGCCACGAGTGAATTTGCATAGGGTAAATAAGATCAGAGAAATGAATGAGTGGCTCAAAAATTGGTGTGGGAGAAATGGGTTTCGATTTGTGGGGCACTGGCACTAGTACTGGGATAAGAGGGAGCTATTCCGTTTGGATAGGCTTCATTTGAACCATGTTGGGGCTAGAGTCCTGGCAAATCAAATAACTAGGGCTGCAGAGAGGGCTTTAAACTAAGTAGTTGGGGGGAGGGTTCAAGTGCACGGGAATTTAAAAAGTCAATGAGAAATGAGAAAACAATAGAGCAGGATAGAGATGGGGGCAATGATAACCAGAGTGTGACAGGAAGGGACAGAATGTTTAAAAATAAGAGTGCAACAGAAAATAGGGCCAAAACAAGGAGAAATGGTAAAAAGACAAAGTTAAAAGCTGTATATCTGAATGCACGCAGCATTCGTAACAAGATAGATGAGTTGATGGCACAAATAGATACAAATGGTTATGATCTGATCGCCATTACAGAGACGTGGTTGCAAGGTGACCAGGGCTGGGAACTGAATATTCCAGGGTATTTGACAATTCAAAAGGAAAGGGAGGTGGGGTAGCTTTGTTGGTAAAGGATGGGATCAGTGCCACGGTGAGAAGTGATATTGGCTCAGAAGATCAAGATGTAGAATTGGTTTGGGTGGAGATAGAAAATAATAAGGGGAAAAAGTCTCTGGTGGGCGTAGTCTACAGGCCCCCGAACAGTAGCAATACTGTTGGACAGAGTAAAAATCAACAAATAATGGAGGCCTGTAAAAAAGGTACGGTAATAATCATGGGTGATTTTAATCTCCATATTGATTGGACAAATCAAATTGGCCATGGTAGCCTTGAGGAGGAGTTCATAGAGTGTATCCAGGATGGTTTCCTGCAACAGTATGTAATGGAACCAACCAGGGAGCAGGCTATCTTGGATCTGGTACTGTGTAATGAGACAGAATTAATAAATGATCTCATAGTAAAGGATCCTCTAGGAAAGAGTGATCATAACATGGTTGAATTTCAAATTCAGTTGGAGGGTGAGAACGTTGTATCTCAAACCAGTGTCCTGATCTTAAACAAAGGCAATTACAATGGCATGAAGGCAGAACTGGCTAAAGTGGACTGGAAAAATAAATTAAAGGGTAAGACAGTTGAAATGCAGTGGCGGACATTTAAGGAGATATTTCATAACTCTCAACAGAAATATATTCCGGTGAGAAAGAAAGATTTTAAGAGAAGGGAGCACTATCCGTGGCTAACTAAGGAAGTAAAGGATGGTATCAAATTGAAAACGAAGTCATAAAATGTTGCCAGGATTGGTGGGAGGCCAGAGGATTGAGAATTTTTTTTAAACCAGCAAAGGATGATTTAAAAAATAATAGAGAGAAGATGAATTATGAGAGTAAACTGGCAAGAAATATTAAAAGAGATAGTAAGAGCTTCTATACAGGTATATAAAAAGGAAGAGAGTAGCTAAAGTAAACGTTGGTCCCTTAGAGGATGAGAATGGGAAGTTAATAATGGGGAACGGAGAAATGGCTTGGACTCTGAACAAATATTTTGTATATGTCTTCACGGTAGAAGACACTAACAACATCCCAATAATGGATAATCAAGGGGCCACAGGGAGGGGGGAACTAAAGACAATCACTATCACTAAGGAAAAAGTACTTGATAAAATAATGGGACTAAAAGACGACAAGTCCCCTGGACCAGATGGCCTGCATCCCAGTGTTTTAAAAGAAGTTGCTGCAGAGATAGTGGATGCATTGGTTGCAATATACCAAAATTCCCTGGACTCCGGAGAGGTCCCAGCGGACTGGAAAATTGCAAATGTAACACCCCTATTTAAGAAAGGGGGGAGACAGAAAATAGGAAACTATAGACCAGTTAGCCTAACATGTGTCATTGGGAAAATGCTGGAGTCCTTCATTCAGGAAGTGGTAGCAGGGCATTTGGAAAATCATAATGCAGTCAAGCAGAGTCAGCATGGATTTAGGAAAGGGAAATCATGTTTAACAAATTTGCTGGAGTTCTTTGAGGATGTAACAAGCAGGGCAGATAAAGGTGAGCCAGTGGATCTGGTGCATTTGGATTTCCAGAAGGCATTCGATAAGGTGCCACATAAAAGGTAACTGCATACGATAAGAGCTCACGGAGTTGGGGTTAATATATTAGCATGCATAGAGAATTGGCTAACTAACAGAAAGCAGAGAGTCGGGATAAATGGGTCATTTTCCGGTTGGCAAACGATAACTAGTGGGGTGCCACAGGGATCGGTGCTGGGGCCTCAACTATTTACAATCGACATTAATGACTTGGATGAAGGGACCGAGTGTAATGTAGCTAAGGTTGCGGATGATACAAAGATGGGTGGGAAAGCAAGTTGTGCAGAGGACTCAAAGAATCTGCAAAGGGATATAGACAGGTTGGGCAGGAATTTAACTCAGGAGTCGGGTTGGAGGCGGGACGACAACTTTCGGGGTTGTAGCCCCGCCTCCATCGAGATGCGGCCAATCCACACGATTTTAACTTGATTGTCCTTGTGGAGCCCGCCCAGCGGGCTCAGCAGGCCAATTAAGGGCCACCCGGCAACAGGTGACGTCACAGACTGAAATTTCATCTGTCAAGAGCTTTTGACAGATGAAATATCAGTGTTTCACAGCTGTTTGAAGCTGTCAAACACTGACAGTCTGACTTATAACCTGAGTCCTTCGCCACAGACTCAGTTAGAAATCTCTCCTGCACAGTAAGCTGAAGGCTGTCACTTTTGACAGTTCGCAGCCATTCTGCTTTCTGTGCCGGTGAGATGAGGGTCTCCCGGAACCTAAAGGAAGGCAGGCTGAAAAGGTAAGAAAAGGTATGTAAAACTTATTTAATCACTTTAGACACACCAAACACACTTACCTTTGCACTCATGCACACATCACTCAGCTGAACACCGACATCTCGACCCCTCCAAGGCCTTCAACCTGACCTGGCCTCCTCTAACTTGGCGTGGTTTGGAGCCGTCGGGAATCCCACACTTCAACATCAAAAATAGGGATTAGGCTAAAAACTGCCTGTTAACAGGCAGTTAATTGGCACTAATCCCTTCCCGCCTCGGGTAGGTGGGTCCAAGTGCAGGGCGGGTACCCGCCTCCTTTGAAACTGGCGTGGAGGCGGGTTTGGGTGTGGGAAGGGGTCGGGACCCCTGATTTCGGGATTTTAACCCCCACCCCCCACCCCCCCCGCCAAGCCTCCAATCCCGACTCCACGGCACAATGAAAATCCTGCCCATTAAGTGAGTGGGCAAACGTTTGGCAGATGGAGTATAATGTGGGAAAGTGCGAGGTTATCCACTTTGGCAGGAAAAATAAAAAAGCAAATTATCATTTAAATGGAGAAAGATTACAAAATGCTACAGTTCAGAGGGATCTGGGGGTCCTTGTGCATGAAACACAAAAAGTTAGTATGCAGGTACAGCAAGTAATCAAAAAGGCAAATGAAATGTTGGCCTTTATTGCAAGGGGATTGGAGTATAAAAGCAGGGAAGTCCTGCTACAACTGTACAGGGTATTGGTAAGACCACACCTTGAGTACTGCATACAGTTTCCTCTCCTTATTTAAGGAAGGATATACTTGCAGTTCAGAGACGATTCACCAGGTTAATTCCAGACATGAGGGGGTTGACTTATGAAGAAAGGTTGAGCAGTTTGGGCCTATACTCATTGGCATTTAGAAGAATGAGGTGTGATCTTATTGAATCATATAAGATACTGAGGGGGCTCGACAAGGTAGATGCAGAGAGGAGGTTTCCCCTCGTGGGGAAATCTAGAACTCGGGGGCATAGTTTCAGAATAAAGGGTCGCCCTTTTAGAACTGAGATGAGGAGGAATTTCTTCTCTCAGGGTTGTAAATCTGTGGAATTCTCTGCCCCAGAGAGCCCTGGAGGCTGGGTCATGAAATACATTTAAGGTGGCGATAGACAGATTTTTACAAGATAAGGAAGTGAAGGGATATGGAAAGCGGGCAGGGAAGTGGCTTTGAGCCCAAGATCAGCCATGATCTTATTGAATGGCGGAGCAGGCTCGAGGGGCCAAATGGCCTATTCCTGCTCCTATTTCTTATGTTCTTATATGTTTATAATGGGACCTTTCTAGCATGTTTAGATGGCGATTCCCAATATTGAGTGAGTTCAGGCTGGTTTTGTATTGTAACATAAGGACGGGCTTGAGCTGCTCACTGCCATTGTTACAGTTAGTAGACATGCTGCAGCATTAGAAGCAAGGATCTAATGTGCCTGTAGTGTTTGTAAATAGCCACGCACAACCCGGATAGATGACCCAGTGCCTCTTTATTCTAATTTGTCTATTTAGGAAAGCCTGTGTAATAACTAGATTAAATGAGGAATGTAGGAATTGGTGGCTTTCATCACATCATGCTAAGTGCTCGACAAGACTTTGGTGCCTAAACCTGGGAGAACATATTACTTTAGGTATTGCTGCAGGATTGTGATGCAATTTTTAATGTTTACAGGCGTTTCTGAAGTTAATTCTATCTTCACAGATGCAGCGAGAACAAATACTTAACCAAACAATGCATGTAATGTTGATTTTGACACCAGCCCTATCCACCACAATGTACCTTTTATGATAAGAAATAACATTACTGTATTTCATCTTAATGGACAAAGTAAGGGAGGCCAGTTCCTCACCCCGCCCAGTTTTTCCTCCTTATGCTGCAACCATCTGGAATGCCACTTAAGTGATCTATCCTTGTGCGTGAGCCTGGACGTGTCAGCAGGTGACTATTTGACTATGGGAACATCACAGCCTGTCCAGTCCCCTCAACCCCCCCAAAGATGTAAACATACAGTTTCTGCTTGGACGCAATCAGCGATCCGGGCGTAAATTGCGCAGGAATTTGCGCGAGTTCTGAAGTTTTTTCCTCTCCCCCCCCCCCTCAAGTTTCCGCTTAACTCATTTGCCTATCACCAAACGTAAAATTTGTCATGAGCCAACACAATCGGGCAGCATTTTAAAATGTAGTTTAAAAAAAAAATTGCTTTAAAAATTATTCCTTGATATAGTGAAGAGTGATAACTTGGTGCAGTTTGCTGAACATGGGTTTATCACAAAAAAATAAACATTTTTCATCAGAGTGTCTAGTCGACTACCTGTGAGTAATCCGATCTAAAATCACTGAAAAAAGCTTAAAAAAACTATGCAGAACCATTTACTAGTTATATTGGTGTACAGTAAGTAGTCAGTCTCTTAGTAAATATAAAATAAATTAATATGCTAAAGCTTTTAAAATGTGCCTCTTTGTGTCTTTGAGCCCCTAAAAAAAAAGCTTAATTTTAAGAGCCGCAAACAGGTGCAGTTAGCGGAAACGCACGTTTTGTGGGCGGGGCCGGCTTCGAGTGCCATATTTTTTAAACCAGCACAAAAGATCGCTGAAACTCGATTTGCTCTAGGTGTAATTTGCGCTTGAAATGGTACGGTCAATTTTGGGCTGATTGCGCTGAATAAAGAAGCACAACTGTGGGAAACTCCAGGTCACAGTTTCCAGCGAGAGTCATAGAAACATAAAAGATAGGAGCAGGAGTAGGCCATTCAGCCCCTCGAGCCCGCTCCGCCATTTAATGAGATCATGGCTGATCATCCAAATTCAGTACCCGTCCCTGCTTTCTCCTCATATTCCTTGATCCCTTTAGCCTCAAGAAATATATCCAACTCCTTCTTGAATATATTTAATGAATTGGCCTCAACTGCCCTGTGTGGCAGAGAATTCCACAGGTTCACCACACTCTGGGTGAAGAAATTCTTCCTCATCTCAGTCCTAAATGGCTTACCCCTTAACCTTAGACTGTGACCCCTGGTTCTGGACTCCCCCGCCATCAGGAACACCCTTCCTACATGTAGTCTGTCTAGTCCTGTTAGAATTTTATTTTTCAATGAGATCCCCTCTCATTCTTCTAAACTCTAGCGAATATAAGCCTAATCGACCCAATCTCTCCTCATACGTCATTCCTGCCATCCCAGCTATCAGTCTGGTGAATCTTCGGTGCACTCTCTCCAACACAAGAACATCCCTCCTCAGATAAGGTGACCAAAACTGCACACAATACTCAAGGTGTGGTCTCACCAAGGCCCTGTACAACTGGAGCAAGACATCCTTGCTCCTGTACTTCAATCCTCTCGCTATGAAGGCCAACATACCATTTGCCTTCTTAACCGCCTGCTGCACCTGCATGCTTACCTTCAGCGACTGGTGCACAAGGACACCCAGGTCTCGTTGCACTTCCCCTTTTCCCAAGTCGCTGTATAAACACTGTGGGAACGCTGATAGATTTTTGTTTCCGTTCTCCCCTGTTGCAGGAGCACCTAGTAACAGTCCTATCACTATCCCAGCTACGGCAACACATTTGAACAGGTGGCCTTCCTGGTGTAAGTAGTTCAGTTACACACTGTGCAGTCCATTTATCACCTGCATCATTTGAGGGGGGCCGGGCGGAGAGACCCACACAATCACTTACATGGTGAAGCCCATGTTATATCCCTATCTGCTCAATGCTTATTGCCCAATTAGATTAAGTAAAGATTAAAGAAGATGCTGATTGACTAGGAACTTTCATAAAACCCCAGTAAAGGCACAGTCAGTGACGCAGAGCATTAATGACTGATCTAAATAATATGTACTAATATGGGCAGCACATGCAAAATTCTGTTCATGTTACATTTGACCTGTATTGGAGAAAATTTTAAATAAAAGAAGAAACTGCTGGAAATACTTGACAGGGTAGATGCGGAGAAGCTGTTTCCCCTGGCTGGAGAGTCTAGAACCAGGGGTCAGTCTCAGAATAAGGGGTAGGCCATTTAGGACTGGGATGAGGAGAAATTTCTTCACTCAGAGGGTTGTGAATCTTTGGAATTCTCTACCCCAGAGGGCTGTGGAGGCTCAGTTGTTGAGCATATTCAAGGTGGAAATTGATACATTTTTGGATACTAAGGGAATCAAGGGACATGGGGATAATGCGGGAAGGTGGAGTTGAGGTCAAAGATCAGCCATGATCTTATTGAATGGCGGAGCAGGCTCGAGGGGCCGTATGGCCCACTCTTGCTCCTAATTCTTATGTTATCTTATTTTCTTAAATACACAGCAGATCAGCCAGCATCTGTCAAGAGAAAAGGCTGGTTAATCTTTTGGGTGTAAGAACACTCCCAGTTCTGAATAAGGGAAAAGCGTTCTAGTCGCCTGCAGAAGTTGCATTGAAGACTCTCGCCACTTTCTGTGACAGATTAAATAGATGGTGATGAACAGTTAAAAGATTCCCTTCACTGGATTGACTACACCAAACAACTCTGGACAGAAAGAGAAAAATTGCTGGCAGCTCAATAAATCCTTTCTTCGACAAGAGTAACTTGTCAACTGCACGTTTGTAATATTTTTCAAAAGTGACGTATCATGATAGTTAGTGCTCAGCACATTTTTGCTTAGCGCCTGCATCTGACTGATAATCACAACATCTGAAATATGGCAGGCTATATATTTTTTCCTAATGGTGATGGTGTCTCTGCTTCTGTTTGTATCAGCGGGAAAAAATGTGTTCATTTAGCCGTAAGGGAGAACCATCTCTCTTTATTTTGAAATGAGAACTTTAACTAGACTCTCAATACTCTTTGTAATCGAAGTGTGTCTCATTCAGGGAAGGAACTATAATTAAATCCTGTAGCTGGTTTAAAAACGTTTCCATGTTTTTTTTGAATACCAATTTTTTGAAGTTATATCTTTAGCAAGCAATAATCTTCTTCTTAGGCAGTCCCTCGGAACCGAGGATGACTTGCTTCCACATTAAAAATGAGTTCTCTGGTGACTGATGAGTCCAATGCGGGACCTACAGTCTCTGTCACAGGTGGGGCAGATGGTGGTTGAAGGGGCGGGTGGGTGGGGTGCTTGGGTTCACGTGCGCTGCTTCCGCTTGCTCCCGGCGAAGTGACTCGAGGTGTTCGGCGCCTTCCCGGATGCTTCTCCTCCACTTTGTGTGGTCTTGGGCCAGGGATTCCCAGGTGTCGGTGGGGATGTTGCACTTTTTCAAGGAGGCTTTGAGGGTGTCCTTGAAGCATTTCCTCTGCCCACCTGGGGCTCTCTTGCCGTATCGGAGCTCCGAGTAGAGCGCTTGTTTTGGGAGTCTCGTATCGGGCATGCGGACAATGTGACCCTTCAATTGGAGCTGATTGAGCGTGGTCAAAGCTTCGATGCTGGGAGTTCTAACGAGGGTCAGCGGGAGTAAAGCAGAGACTAGCAGTCAGCTGACATCAGAGAATGCAGGTCTGCCTGAAATGGGTGCAATTTAGCATCATACAGCACTGAAGGAGGCCATTCGGCCCATTGTGCTTGTGCCACCGGCTCTTTGAAAGAGCTAAACCATCAGTCCAACACCCCTGCCCTTTCCCCATAGCCCTGCAAATTTTTCCCCTTTAAGTATTTATCCAATTTCCTTTTAAAAGTTGTTATTGAATCTGCTTTCACCACCCTTTCAGGCAGAGTGTTCCAGATCATCATAACTTGTTGCGTAAAAAAGATTCTCCTCATCTCGCCTCTGGTTCTTTTGCCAATTACCTTGGCTTTTGAAAAAATACACTGAGCTGAGGGGTATAACAAAATCAGTCTTTACTGCTGTTTTAGGGAAAGTAATTGGTAACCTATTACTCCATGGGTTATCGAAGTGACCTTGCAATAATTGATGTCAGAGACCTTATTTAAAAACTAACCATCTCAAGAGAAGTGTCTACAGTGCTCGACAGCTAGACCCATAAGCCAATATTGACTCGCAGTTTTCCAATGTTGGGTCTTGGCACACACTTCTGGAGGAATTCAAATACATTGATAACCAGCTGCAAAGAAGATCATGCACTGATATTTATTGGAGAACCCTCTGCATTGTAAAACACTCATGTCACTGCTGTAACCCTTTGGACTCAAGTTTACCACAATAGTGCTCAACTGGAGTCAATACTTGCAGATATGGGACTTAAATTGTTGCTGAGCGAGGCTACCTGAAACTGTCAATAAGACATTCTGCTTTAGATTCATAAACGTTTTTGATATTTCATCTCTTCTGCAGCAAATGTAATCTTGTCTCAATGTAGTGTTCAATTAATGGCAGAAATGGCCCCACTGTTCACTTTATGCTAAAATGATGAGGAACTACAATCTGTCATAACTGAACTACTCTTCCACTGCCCTGTGCAGATGCTGGTAAGGCTGTAGAAAACAGAATCTGAATACAGAGATCTGCTTGTATATAATGGAATGTGTTCGCATTAAATGTTAAAGAAACTAAAATATGTTTAGAAAATCTTTTCAAAGGGGCACTAATAACATTGAATATGGGAATTAGGTGATGCCATTGCTGCATTTTACAGGTAGGGCCAAAATCTTAATGCAATTAGGGTTTCCAACTCTGGATGAACATATTCCTGGAAGTGTCATCACATGACCTCCTGCCTCCACCCTCCCCGCCCCCACACTCCTGCCATTGGTCGCCCAGCATGTCCATCCTCATGGAGCCCCACCTTCCCACACCAATCATAATGTGAACAGACTTTCATTACCCGACTGCTGATTCTTGACTGTCAGTCAAACAGCCTTTTTTCCATGTCTGATATTTATACAAGCACTTAGCAAACATGTTCAAAGAGAATTTTTTTAAAAGTTTTTTTTATTGCTTCTATGATTTTTCTCCTGGGTTGCTCGCAGCAGTGTCCTGGAGATTAGTCTTTGATTCCATGAGACTCCAGGCCAATCCTGGAGGGTTGGCAACCCTAAGTGCAATGCTGCTTGTCTCAGCTTGGTTGCTTGTCAGTTGTTGGAAGGCCCACTAATTGAAGTGTTATACACAATTGAAACTAGCCCAGAACAGCGTCTGTTGGCAGACTTTCGACCCAAATAGCGAGTGGTGATGTCATCTGTAGACTTGGATCAACTTCCACACGCATGCCAATGACATCTTGCTCTCCCTCTCCACTGTCTCTCTCGGTCCTTCCACTGCCTCTGATCTGTCACACTGCTCGTCAGACACCCAGTCTTGGATCACAGAAATCACAGAAACCCCACAGTACAGATAGAGGCCATTTCGGCCCATCGAGCCTGCACCGACACATATACCACCCGATCCCCGTAACCCCTACACCAACACATATCCCACCCTATCCCCGTAACCCCACGTATTTAATCCCCCTAACACTAAGGGTCAATTTATCATAGCCAATCAACCTAATCTGCACATCTTTGGACTGTGGGAGGAAACCGGAGCACCCGGAGTAAACCCACGCAAACACAGGGAGAATGTGCAAACTCCACACAGACAGTCGCCCGAGGCCGGATTCGAACCCGGGTCCCTGGCGCTATGAGGCAACAGTGCTAACCACTATGCCACCGTGCTCACCGTGGATGAGTATTCATTTCCTCTAGTCAAGCATTGGGAAGATTGAAGCCATCGCCTTTGCCCATGGACTCTCATTCCTTCAGAACTTAATTGTTGGAGATTTTTAAAAAAATCAAAAGCCCGAGAGAAGTCTATGAGCAGCTGTAAGCGCAGTGAACAGCGAGCGTTCCTTCGCCGCTGACCCAATAATCCGGGCCAATATTTAAATGAAAGCCCTGCCTGTTTTGAGGACAGGTGATTCTTGCCTCTGATCCCTGTAACCCGGACACAATAGTTCAGGGACCAGAGGCAGAAGCACAAGATGGTTGGGGTTCCAACAGATTGAAACCCACCCCCCCCCCCCACCGTACCCCCTCAACCCATTTTCCACTCCCAGCTGTGCCATTTATGCCAGTAGACTGAACGGCCAGCAGCAGAAAATCCAGATTTCTGTATCTTGGGTGGAGGAAGTTCCTTCTCCAAGTTTGCATTAGCTTGATTACTTTACCACAGAGCAGCCACGATGGTGGCTGCGATTTAATTTGCAATCCAGAATGTCTGATCGTCCCGATCCTATTAGCAAAAACGCCATAAACGTGAGGCTCTAACACTACTATAGCAGTCACTAAATCAAAGTAAACTCACCGTGTTGCAAAGTTTGGAATATTGATCTGACATTTTAGATCTTTAAAGCTTCTAGATTTTATTTTACCCAGAGAGGCATAGTCCTTTTACAGAAGATTCAGTCAAGATAAAGAATACCAAGGATTTAATGGTGCAGTGTAATCTGCGATCTAGGTTTGACATCAGTCACGTGTAAAGGTGAAATGAATGTAGGCAGTTCAGCCCAGTGTGTCAAATGGGCAAGGATTCACTGTCATTAATGCTTTTACTCATGAAGATGGCTGACGAGATGAATGCAAAAAAGATTTACACTGGTGCAAGAGGTAGCACTTGTCTAAGACATGGGTTCAGCACATTATTTGCAAAGTGAAGGATCTGGCCTGCGTATATGTGGTGTTGCCACTAGATGTTCACACGGCAACAACGATAACTTGTATTTGTATAGTGCATCTAATGTAGTAAACCGTCCCAAGGTGCTTCACAGGAGCGTTACCAAACAAAATTTGACACCGAGCCACATGAGATATCAGGGCTGATGACCAAAAGCTTGGTCAAAGAGGTAGGTTTTAAGGAGCATCTTAAAGGAGGAAAGAGAGGTAGAGAGGCAGAGAGGTTTAGGGAGGGAATTCCAGAGCTTAGGGCCCAGGCAGCTGAAGGCACGGTCGCCAATGGTAGAGCAAATAAAATCAGTGATGCTCAAGAGGCCGGAATTGGAGGAATGCAGAGATTTCGGTCAGTTTTGAGTTGCATCTGCAAAGAGCTGACACAGGGATGATTGACTTAATGGCCTCCTTTTGTTAGGCGGTTTTATAGTTCTTCAGTAACATCGGAGGGGGGTTGGGAAATAGCGAATGGATGTACACAACAGGTTGATGAGCATCTGAGAGAGTAAGATGCTTTAATGTTTCATGCCGGGCCCTTCATCAGAACTGGAAAGTATTTTAATGGCCCAGAAATTCGGGTCCCCACGGGTGAGTACGCGCTGGGTACTCACCCGAAGGCCCAACAAAAGTGCCGGTTTCGTGCATGCACTGCACTGGAACTTCTGGTTTTTTTGCAGCTTTCTCCGGGAGGGTAAGTCTCCAGGAGTTACACTTTTAAAAAGCAGTCGCAAGACCTGCTTTTAACAAGGTAAGTGGTGAATTAAGTAAAATGAAAACATTTTTTCCACAGGTTTATTATTTTTAAATACTTTAAAGAAAGGTAAGTTTATTTTTAGCCCTGTTAGAAACTATAATTCATTTTTTCAAAAATTTAAGTTATTGTTTAAAATAGTTATTTTATGTAATTTATAGTTATTTTTAAAATGTGATTTAAAAAAAAAAATGTATTTGAAGTTTTAGTTTTGTTTTGGGGCTGATTTGTATTTATAGTTTTGACAGCTCTTCCTATCAATTTTATGAATGGGCATTCCCTGCTACCATTGGCTCTCCGTGGCCCACGTGATCCCAGGGGAACGCTTCAAACTAACTGCGCCCCTGGGATACGCAAGCACTGCGCGCCGGCAGTTGGAACAGGCCCAGGGTCGGAATCCCACGCGGGCCCACAGCACAACGGCCGGCGCGCTAGGTAAGTGCAGGTCGGAGGCTTACACCCGTGGGAAGCCCCCGACCCAAATTTCTGGACCATTGCCTGCCTCAGCGTTACAAACAAAATCCCCCAAAGTATTATAATAATTTACATTGATTATTATTGTAATCCAATAGTTTTAAAAAACTGTAAAGTACAGTAGCAGTGTGAAATTTCTATATCCCAATTCAACCATTTTTATGGCCTTTGAATTAAATTGACCATTTAGTACCAATTTGTTTAAAATTAAAAGCCATTTTGCTGTCGAACGGATTTCACTAGGGATGCTGCCCAAATTCGTTTCATGTAGGAATCCTGCAGCTCCTTACAGATTACACAGGTGATTGGACCCTACACAACCCAGTTCCCCTTGCATTTCATTTTTGAACCTCTCTTACAAATCTTTTCCAGAGCGGTTTTCCTCATTTTACTGGCCATATGGAAATGCTTTACTTGAACAAAGTTCTAATTATTGTCAAGCTGCCTTTGATAACTTTTTTAAATCCGATTTTACAGTTTTTAAAAGTTTATTACTCAATTGCATCCCTTTCAAATCACCTCAAAGTATCATTTTTTTTCCCCCTGGGAAACATCTGGTGTCTGGAAATACAAATGTTAGGGATAAAATATATTTGGACCTCAGCCACATGAAGTGTCGCTGATTACTGAGAGTCAGGGAGCCAGTGGGGGATTACCTAAGCATTTCCAGGTACCACAGTAAAGGTTGGAAGTGAATTGACAAGCAGCTAAAAAATATAGAGCACACTCTGAATTTCGCACCACTAGAAAATATCATTGTTGGCACCAATTCCTGAAGGCAGGAAGACAACTGCCTAGATTTGTATTAAGGAAAAGAATTGATATTTCATCTTTAAAATCCAAAGCCTAAACGTCAGTGAAGGTATTTGCTGGTTAATCGTTAATCAGTACCCTAGTTTGTCATTAACCCGCTGATGAGGGTTGCGCTGTTGTTGGTTGTTGAACAGACCTCCACCTTGCGGAGGCTGAATGGCAACTCTCTGACACCCATTCCTACCTCCACCTGGACCATGACCCAGCCACCGAACATCAAGCCATCGTTTTCCAGACCATCGCTGATCTCATCTCCTCTGGAGGGCTCCCCCCGCCCCACCTCTCACTCCAGGCGTCTATGGCCTGCAACCTCATAGTCCCCCAACCCGGGACAGCCCGCTTCTACCTCCTTCCCAAGATCCATCAACAGGACTGCCCTGGTAGACCCATTGTTTCAGCCTGTTCTTGGCCCACCAAACTTATTTAGAATCATAGAAATTTACATCACAGAACGAGGCCATTCGGCCCATCGAGTCTGTGCCAGCTCTCTGTAGAGCAATCCAGTCAGTCCCATTCCTCCGCTCTATCCCCGTAACCCTGCAACTTTATTTCCCTCAAGTGCCTATCCAGTCTCCACTTGAAAACATTGAGTGTCTCCGCTTCCACCACTTCTGTCAGCAGCGAGTTCCAGGTCATCACCACTCGCTGCGTAAAAAAGTTTATCCTCACGTCCTCCCTGTATCTCTTGCCCAACACCTTAAATCTGTGTCCCCTAGTCCTTGTACCATCAGCTAGTGGGAACAGCCTTTCCCCATCTAGCCTATCCAAGCTCGTCATAATCTTGTACACCTCCATTAAATCACCCCTCAATCTCCTTTGCTCTAATGAAAACAAATCCAGATTCTCCAACCTGTCCTTGTAGCTAAGATTCCCCCATCCCTGGAACCATTCTGGTAAATCTCCTCTGCATCCTCTCAAGTGCCTTCACATCTTTCCTAAAGTGTGGTGACCAGAACAGGACTCCAGTTGTGGCCTAACCAGCGCTTTATAAAGGTTCAGCATAACTTCTCTACTTTTGTACTCAATACCTCTATTTATGAAGCCCAAGATCCCATATGCTTTGCTAACCACTCTCTCAATATGTCCTGCCACCTTCAGGGACCAATGCACATTATCTCCCTCTGTCCCTGCACACTCTGTAAAACTGTACCATTAAGTGTATATTGCCTCTCCCTGTTCCTTCCGCCAAAATGCATCACCTCACACTTCTCTGTATTAAATTCCATCTGCCACTCGTCTGCGCAATCTGCTAGCCTTTCTATGTCCTGTTGCAGTCGATTGGTATCATCCTCGCTGTTTGCCACACCCCCAAGTTTGGTGTCATCGGCAAATTTAGCTCTGTATTCCAATATCCAGGTCATTTATATATATCAAAAAAAGCAGTGGCCCCAGCACTGACCCTTGAGGAACACCACTGTCTACCATCCTCCAGTCTGAAAAACAGCCATTTACCACAAGTCGCTGTTTTCTGGCCTTAAGCCAATTCCTTATTCAAGCTGCCACTGACCCACCTATTCTATGAGCCTTAATTTTGTTAACCAGCCTTCTCTGTGGTACTTTGTCAAACGCCTTCCTAAAATCCATGTAGACAACATCCATTGCATTCCCTTCATCAATCCTTCCTGTTACTTCATCAAAAAATTCAATTAGATTAGTCAAACACGATCTGCCTTTTACAAATCCGTGTTGGCTCTCCTTAATTTGCTTAAACCTCTCCAAGTGCCCATTATTTTTTTCCTTGATTATTGTTTCTAAAACTTAACCCACCACTGACGTTAAACTGCCAGCCTGTAGTTACTAGGATTGTCCTTACACCCTTTCTTGAACAATGGTGTCACATTTGCCACTTTTCAATCCTCAGGCACCGCCAACCCCCTCACCGCATCTAGGGAAGATTGGAAAATTATGGCGAGCCCTTCCGCTATCTCCTCCCCCAATTCCCTTAGCCACCTGGGATGCAAGCCATCTGGACCAGGTGACTTATCCACTCTAAGTATACCCAGCTTTTCGAGTACATCCTGTCTTATCAACTTTCACCCCCTCCATTGCGTCTACCTTTTCCACTTCTACCAATATTTTGTCAGTATCCACCTCCTTAGTAAACACCGATACAAAGTACTCATTGAGTATTCTAGCCTTGCCCTGTGGCTCCAAACATATAACACCTTCTTTGTCCCTATTAAGCCCCACCCCGCCTCTTACTACCCGCTTACTGTTTACATGCTGGTAGAAGATTTTTGGGTTCCCTTTAATGTTAACCGCCATTCTACTCTCATATTCTCTCTTTGCCAATCTTATTTTCATCTTCACTTCCCCTCTCAACTTATTGTACTTGGTCTGGTTCTCCCTTGAAGAATTCACCTGACATTCATCGTACACCCTCTTTTTTTTGTTTCCCTCGTCATCCAAGGAGCCCTTGCTTTGGTTCCCTTACACTTCCCTCTTGTTGGAATGTACCAAGCCTGTGCTTGGATCACCCATTGTTCCGTTACAGTTTTTCCTGTCAGTCTTTGGTTCCATTTTACCCTGGCTAGATCCTTTCACATCTCATTGAAGTTAGCCCTATTCCAGTTCAGAAGTTCCATTCTGGATTGTTCCTTGCTCCTCTCCACTGCCAGTCTAAATCTTATGATACGATGATCACTCGTACCCAACTGTTCTCCCACAGACACTTGGCCGACCTGGCCCACCTCATTCCCCAGCACCAGATCAGCAATGCCTCCTTCCTAGTTGGGCCAAGAACATACTGGTCAAGGAAATTCCCCTGAACGCATTTCAGAAATTCCTCCCCTTCCTTTCCCTTTACCCTAGCATTATCCCAATCAATATTTGGGTAATTAAAGTCCCCCAATATCACCACTCTATAGCTCTTGCATATCTCTGCAATTTCCCTTCAGATTTGCTCCTCTACCTCCCTCTCACTATTTGGAGGCCTATAGAATACCCCCAGTAGCGTGATCATACCCTTTTTGCTCCTCAACTCTAACCAAATGGATTCTGCCCTTGTCCCCTCAAGAACATCCTCCCTTTCCAACACTACAATGTCTTCCTTAATCAGCACTGTAACCCCACCTCCCTTTTTTCCTTCCCTATATTTTCTGAACACCTTGTACCCTTGAATATTAAGTGCCCAGTCCTCACTGTTTTTAAGCCACGTTTCCGTTATTGCCACAACATCATATTACCACATGGCTAATTGTGCTTGTAGCTCACCAACTTTATTCACCACACTTTGTGCATTTACGTACATGCATTCTAAACCCATTTTTGAATTTTTCATTGTCTTTCTTAGTCTCCTATCTAATATGGTACTACTTCCGCCTCTAGTACTACTTTCTTCTCTAGTACTATCCAACACACTCACTCTTTTATGCACCTTATTCCTCTTTTCTACTCCTATATGCTGGTGCCCATCCCCCTGCCAAGCTAGTTTAAACCCCCCCCAACAGCACTAGAAAACCTCCCCGTGAAAATATTGGTCCCGGCTCTGTTGAGGTGTAACCTATCCAGCTTGTACAGGTCCCACCTTCCCCAGAAACGGTCCCAATGCCTCAGGAATCTAAAGCCCTCCCTCCTGCATCATCTCTCCAGCCACGCATTCATCTGTTCTATCCTCCTATTCCTGTACTCACTAGCACGTGGCACCGGGAGTAACCGGAGATTACTACCTTTTGAGGTCCTGCTTCTTAATCTCTTTCCTCGATCCCTGTAGTCTGCCTGCAGGACCTCATCTCTCTTTCTGCTTATGTCGTCGGTACCAATATGGACAATGACCTCTGGCTGGTCACCCTCCCCCCTCAGAGTGTCCTGCAGCTGCTCAGTGACTCCTTGACCCTGGCACCAGGGAGGTAACATACCTTCCTGGAGTCACTCCTATGTCCACAGAAACGCCTATCTGCTCACCTAACCAATGAATCACCTACCACTATTGCTCTTCCACTCTTCTTCCTCCCCTGTGCAGCTGAGCCACCCGTGGTGCCGTGGTCTTGGCTCTGGCTGCTCTCCCCAGAGGAGCCATCACTTGGTCCATAACCTTGTTGGTTGCAGCACTTCAAGTGCATATCCAAGTAATTTTTAAATGTGATTAGGGTTCCTGCCTCTACCAACCTTTCAGGCAATGAGTTCCAGACCCCCACCACTGTCTGGGTGAAAAAAATTCTCCTCAACTCCCCTCTAATTCTCCTACCAATTACTTTAAAACAATGCCTCCTAGTTATTGACCTATCTGCTGAGAGAAGTAGGTCCTTCCTATCCACTCTATCTAGGCCCGTAATAATTTTACACACCTCAATTAAATCTTCCCTCAGCCTCCTCTGTTCCAAAGAAAACAACCCCAGCCTATCCAATCTTTCCTCATAGCTAAAATTCTCCAGTCCTGGCTTCATCCTCGTAAATCTCCTCTGCACCCCCTCTAGTGCAATCACATCCTTCCTGTAATGTGGCGACCAGAATTGCACGCAGTGCTGTAGCTGTGGCCTAACTAGTGTTTTATACAGTCCAAGCATAACCTCCCTGCTCTTATATTCTATGCCACGGCTAATAAAGGCAAGTACCCACTATGCTTTCTTAACCACCTTATCTACCTGTCCTGCTACCTTCAGGGATCTGTGGACATGCACTCCAAGGTGCCTCTGTTCCTCTACACTTCTCAATATCCTACCATTTCTTGTGTATTCCCTTGCCTTGTTAGCCCTCCCCAATTACCTCACACTTCTCCAGATTCACTTCCATTTGCTACTTTTCTGCCCACCTGGCCAGTCCATTGATATCTTCCTGCAGTCTACAGCTATCTTCCTCACTACCAACCACATGGACAATTTTTGTATCATCTGCAAACATCTTAATCATGCCCCCTACATGAAGTCTAAATCATTGATACATACCACAAAAAGCAAGAGACCTAGTACTGAGCCCTGTGGAACCCCACTGGAAACAGCCTTCCAGTCACAAAAACACCCATCGACCATAACCCTTTGCTTCCTGCCACTGAGCCAATTTTGGATCCAACTTGCCACTTTCCCTTGGATCCCATGGGCTTTTACTTTTCTGACCAGTCTGCCACGTGGGACCTTGTCAAAAGCCTTGCTAAAATCCATGTAGACTACATCAAACACGCTACCCTCATCGACCCTCCTCGTTACCTCCTCAAAAAATTCCATCAAGTTAGTCAGACATGACCTTCCCTTTACAAATCCATGCTGACTGTCCTTGATTAATCCGTGCCTTTCTAAATGACGATTAATACTGTCCCTCAGAATTTTTTCCAGTAATTTGCCCACCACTGAGGTTAGGCTGACTGGCCTGTAATTACTTGGCCTATCCCTTTCTCCCTTTTTAAACAATGGTACAACATTAGCAGTCCTCTAGTCCTCCAGCACCTTGCCTGTAGCCAGAGAGGATTGAAAAATGATGGTCAGAGCCTCTGCCCATTCCTCCCTTACTTCTCTTAGCAGTTTGGGATGCATTTCATTCGGGCCTGTCAATTTATTTACTTTCAAAGATGCTAAACCCCTTAATATATCCTCTCTCACTTTGTTTATCTCATCTAATATTTCACACTCCTCCTTAACTACAATTTCTGCATCATCCCTCTTTTGTGAAGACAGAACAAAGTATTCATTAAAAACCAAACCCACATCTTCCGCCTCCACACACAGGTTACCTTTTTGGTCTCGAATAGGCCCTACTCTTTCTTTAGTTATCCTCTTGCTCTTTATGTATTGATAAAACATTTTGGGGTTTTCCTTGATTTAATGTGCCAATATTTTTTTCATGCCTTCTCTTTTGCTTTCCAAATTTCCTTTTTAATTTCACCCCTGCATGTTGTATACGCCTAGGCTTTCTGCAGTATTTAGCTCTCGGTATCTGGCATAAGCTTCCCTTTTTTGCCTTATCCTACCCCATATGCCCCTTGACATCTGGAGGCTCTAGATTTGGGAGTTCCCCTCTTTCTTTGTGGGAACATATTTGCTCTGAACCCTCACTACCTCCTCCTTGAGTAACTCCCACTGATCTGACACTGATTTACCTTCAAGTTGCTGTTTCCAGTCCACTTTTGCTAAATCACATCGCAGCTTAGTAAAATGAGCCTTTCCCCTATTGAGAACTTTTACTCCTGGTCTATCTTTGTCCTTTTCCATAACTATTTTGGATGAGGGGACTAAATGTAACATTTCCAAATTTGCTGATGATACAAAGCTAGGTGGCAGTATCAGTTGCGAAGAGGATGTGAAAAGGCTTCAAGGGGATCTCGACAGGCTCAGTGAGTGGGCAAGAACATGGCAGATGGAATATCATGTGGATAAATGTAAAGTTATCCACTTTGGTAGAAAAACAGAAAGGCAGAGTATTTCCTAAATAGTGATAGATTGGGGAATGCAGATGCTCAAAGGGACCTGGGTGTCCTTGTACATGAGTCACTGAAAGTGAATGTGCAGGAGCAGCAAGCCATTAGGAAGGCAAATGATATGCTGGCCTTCATTACAAGAGGATTTGAATACAGGAGTAGAGAAGCCTTACTCCAATTATATAGGGCCTTGGTGAGACCACACCTGGAGTACTGTGTACATTTTGGTCTCCTTACCTAAGGAAGGATATACTTGCCATAGCGGGAGTACAACAAAGGTTCA
This sequence comes from Somniosus microcephalus, assembly GCF_052327205.1. Classification (NCBI taxonomy): domain Eukaryota; kingdom Metazoa; phylum Chordata; class Chondrichthyes; order Squaliformes; family Somniosidae; genus Somniosus; species Somniosus microcephalus. Next base: position 135,190,770 of record NC_140989.1, on the reverse strand, counting down.
CGAGATTGATTCCTGGGATGGCAGGACTGTCATATGAGAAGAGATTGAGTAAACTAGGCCTGTATTCTCTTGAATTCAGAAGAATGATAGGGGATTTCATTGAAGCATACAAAATTATTACAATGCCTGATCGTGTGGATGCTGGGAGAATGTTTCCCATGGCTGGGGAGTCCAGAACCAAGGGCCACAGCCTCAGGATAAAGGGTAGGCCATTCAGGACTGAGATGAGAAGAACTTTCTTCACACAGAGGGTGGTGAATCTTTGGAATTCTCTACCCCAAAGGGCTGTGGAGGTTCAATCATTGGGTATATTCAAAACAGAAGTCGATAGATTTCTGACTAGTAAGGGCATCAAGGGATATGGCGATAGGGCCGGTGAATGGAGTTGAGGCAGAAGATCAGCCATGATCTCATTGAATGGCGGAGCAGGCTCGAAGGGCCGAATGGCGTACTCCTGCTCCTATTTCTTATGTTCTTACACTAAATCTAATTGAATTATGATCGCTACCACCAAAATGCTCTCCCACAGATGCCCCTTCCACCTGCCCAGCTTCGTTCCCTAAAACTAAGTCCAGAACCCCCCCCTCTCTTGCTGGGCTTGCTACTTACTGACTAAAAAAGTTCTCCTGAATGCATTTTAAGAATTCTGCGCCCCCTGTTTCTTCCCATCTTGACTCTTATTTTTTTCTCCCCTTGTCCAGTCTCTTCCGACCTACATCCGCAACTCTTCCGACACCGTCCACCACTTTAACAGTTTCCTGGCCCTAACCATCTCCTTTTCACCATGGACGTCCAATCCCTCTACACCTCCATCCCCCACCAGGGCGGCCTGCTGGCCCTCCACTTCAGGCCCAATCAGTCCCCATACACCACCACCCTCCTCCGCCTGACTGAATTTGTTCTTACATTGAACAACTTCTCCTTTGACCCACTCACTTTCTCCAAATAAAAGGTGTCACTATGGGAACCTATATGGGTCCTAGCTATAATAAAAACAGAAACTGCTGGAAATACTCAGCAGATCACGCAGCCTGACCTGCTGAGTATTTCTAGCATTTTCTGTTTTTATTACACTACTTTATTCCTGCTTTATTTAAAACCTTCTATAGTTTATACTTTGCTTTAAACATCTTAAGTGTTTTGTTCCCTCGTCTCCTGACTCTTTGCTGGGGTACATGTTAATGGACACTGGACCATTACTCATATGTGAGCTTTGACAGTGTGTGTTGGCAGGCAGTGCAGCTACAGGCAGATGTCAACGCTATTACAAAGTATTACCAAGTATTTACAGCACAGAAACAGGCCATTCGGCCCAATAGTTCCATGCCGGTGTTTATGCTCCACATGAGCCGCCTTCATCTAACCCCATCAACCTATTCTTCTATTCCTTTCTCCCTCTTGTTTATCTAGCTTCCGCTTAAATGCATCTATGCTATTCACCTCAACTCCCTGTGGTAGCCACACAAGCCCCCTGCCAATTTTCATCTAACCCCATCAACACATCCTTCGATTCCTTTCTCCCTCATTTACTTACCTAAATTCTTAAATGCATCTATGCTAGTCGCCTCAACTACTCCTTGTGGTAGCGAGTTCCACATTCTAACCACTCTCTGGGTAAAGAAGTTTTTCTTGAATTCCCTATTGAATTTGTTAATGACTATCTTATATTTATGGTCCCTAGTTCTGGTCTCGCCTGCAAGTGGAAACATCTTCTCTACGTCTACCCTATCAAACCCGTTCATAATCTTTTAGACCTCTATTAGGTCACTTATGTCTATATGTCCTTTTTATAATGAGACCAGAACTGTTCACAGTACTCGAAGAGTGGTCTAACTAAGACTGCTTAGTTAGTCTGAACCAGTCGTTGCCTATCAGCAACATAAATGCACTTCATATATGTGTTATCTGATCACGATCATGAGTGGGAACCTGCCTGATTTTATTCTCCACCGCCCCCCCCCACCCTAACCTAGAGGGTACTGAGGCAAATTGTAATGCTCTTATTGTACTCCGCACACACTCGGGAACAAACTTGAGAACTTCCTGTTCTCTACGGGTCAATTAATTATGGGTTAATCTGTCCGAGTTATCCGAGTGAATCATCATCTCATGATCTGAAGTGATTTGCTGTTGTGTGGAAATTCAATTGAGGTTCAAAAAAGTAAGACAGACACAATTACCAGTGAAAGTAGTTTTGCTCCCTGCTTCGCTCCTCTCCTCATACAACAGAATTTGTCCATAAAGCCTTATTTTAAGCTGGTCTGTAAAAGCAGGAACCCTTCTATTCCGTTGTGTTAAGCACTAGTAATACATCACGTAAGACAGCTTCTTGCTTTGAGGAAACATGCTTACTCCCCTAACCCTTAAATTATTAATGTACTTTTTTGTATAGCTTTAACAATCTTTTCAACTTCTTTGTGTAGAGAAATGTGAAAGAATGATTGGGTCTGGATGGTGCAGTGGGTGAGCACACTGTCCTTTCACCTCTGGCACCTGAATTCAAGATACAAGCCCAGACACGTGGGATAAAGGTCTTCTTTCTCTGTTGGCAGTAAGGACCTTACATGAAGGCAAAATGCTGCGGGTGCTGGAAATCTGCAATATAAACAGAAAATGCTGGAAACACTCAGCGGGTCAGGCAGCCCCTGTGGAGAGAGAAACAGAGTTAACGTTTCAGGTCGATGACCTTTCGTCAGAACTGGAAAATGTTAGAGATCCTAACAGGTTTTTAAGCAAGTACAGAGGCAGGGAAATGGGGGGAGGGGAAGAAAGAACAAAAGGGAAGGTCTGTGATAGGGTGGAATGAACAGCAGAATCATTACCAGCACCTGCTGTCCAAAAAAATGGAAGCAGTGGTTATAATCTGAAATTCTTGAACTCCGTGTTGAGTCCAGAAAGCTGTAAGCTGCCTAACCAAAGGATGTGGTGCAGTTCCTCGAGCTTCTGTTGAGCTTCATTGGAGCAGTGTAGGAAGCCAAGGCCAGAGTGGGAGTGGGGTGGAGAATTAAAATGGCAAGTGACCGGAAGCTTGGGGTCATGCTTGTGAACTGAACATAGGTGTTCAGCAAAGCGACAACCCAATCTGCATTTGGTCTCCACAATGTAGAGGAGACTGTATTGTGAGTATTGAATACAGTATGCTAAAGTGAAAGAAGTACAAGATATGAGTTTGAACAATCTTGAAGCAATTCACTTTTGGTCTATTCCACAGGACTCAATTGTTCCTACTTTGCCATGACTTGGTGCTACACTGGTAATCTCAACCAGAGAGGAGGGAAAACATTCACACTGTTGCAATAGTGGGCACTCTTCTCCGCTGCAGTTCGGACACCTTGGAGCAAAATGAAAGGAGTGGAACAGTGCTTCACTCCCAGCATTGACATCCCTCTGTGTTGTCTGACTGCTTGTCCAACATCCAGTTGCGGATGAGCCGCAATTTCCTCCAATTAAGTATTGGGATGTTTGAAGCCATCGTCTTTGGCCCAGGCCTTAAACTCCACCCCCGTGTCATCGATTCTCTCTCCCCCCCCCCCCCCCCCCGATCAATCTCACGTCCTATTTTACCCTGAGTGGAGCTTCCAACCCCATATCCTCTCCATCACAAAGACTGCCTACTTCCACCACCATAACACGCCCGTCTCCACCCCTGCCTCAGTCCATCCTTAACATTTTTAATTCACGAGAAAATTGAATGTTCCCCCTCCAACTTGCATTTAGATAGCACCTTTCATGTGGAAAATCTCAGGTTGCTTCAGAAAGGTGTAATCAGAAATAAATGGATGCCTCAGCCTATGCACTGCTCAAACACTCATTTATGCCTCTGTCACCTCCATACTCAATTATTTCAATGTGCTCGTGGCCGGCCTTTCATTTTCCTCCCTCTGTAAGCTTGGCTCATCCAAACTTCTGTCTGTATCCCAATCCACTCACCTACTACCCCTGTTCTTGCGTACTTGCATTAGTTCCCGGTCCCCTGGCTCCTCCCATTTAAAAACCTAATCAGTGTCTTTAAATTCCTTCATGGCCTTGCCCCTCCCTATCTCTGTAACCTCATCCAATCCTACAACCCCCCGCCACCCCCCCCACCCCGAACTCTCCATTCCTCCGATTCTTGTTTTTTGTGCATTATCCCCTCCTTTATCCCTGCCATTAGCAGTCGTGCCTTCAGCCATCTAAGCCCCACACTCTGGAATTCCCTCCCTGAATCCCCTATTCCTCTTCACCTCCCTCTCCTCCTTAAAGAACCCTCCTTGAAACCCACCTCTGACCAGCCTTCACATATCTTTTGCTCAGCGTCCACTTTTTGTCAGATTACACATCTATGAATCTGTGTGACATTTTATTGCGATGAGTGCTCAATCTGAATGCACATTCTTGTTTCGATTAAAAGGCGGGCTCTCAAATTTTTTGTAATACTAAGTAACAGATGAAAACAAAGAAAACCACTAACACTATTTTGAGTAGTAAACTTCACGTAATGATAGCCTTGTCTTGTTTAAAAATTTCCCCTTAATGACAGGCTCCGTTGTCTTGTTATTTTGTAAGAGTACTTTAGATTACAAAGTGACATGATTTGTTTTTCTAGGGTATGCATTTATGTCTATATTTAGGTATTTTTGTACGGTTCCAAAAATAATATCAGGCCTTCTGAAACCATTCACATTTTGGTTTCTCTAGGGTGAATTTATTAATTCCATCTCTTACCCAATTCTGTCTCTTACCTTTTTTTATTTAAATGTTATTTTGCCAAGGATCTAATTGGCTCAGCAGAATCTGTTGCTGCTTTATAAAGACCTCTTCATGGTGGGCTTGTACAATTTAAAAATAATTTTGTCAAAGGTACTATAATTTTCATGCAAAGTACTGTATGTTTTAACTGAGTTTGGCAGATTTGCTTAGCCATTTAAAAAGAAAATTTAACTTCTTGAATCCAGACAGAAGTTTAAGATTGTAATGGGGACAATGATAAAATGAAAATAAGGATCTTGGTCATTTTTTGAATCATTCACTAACTAAGAGTGATCAAGTAACTGCTGCTAGGCTTCTGTGAATGCTAATCTGAGTGCTAATCTCATGAAACTCTCCCTTCAAATTTCCGCTCAATGGCCCGGAATTTAGGGTCAGTGGCGAAGCAACAGCAATCGCCATTGATCTCGAAGAAAGGTGACCACAAAGATCTTGCGATCTCTGTGTGAAAACTTTAGGTTTCTCAACTTTAATTTGATTGTAGCGCTGTCAAAAGGGGATTCCTAGTGTAGAGCAGCAGAGATGTCATCCAGCTGTCTAAGCACCAATCACATTCAAGAATTCTCAAAGACAGCAAACCAGGAAAAAAAAGCACTGATTCAATTCACTTTTTAAAATTTTACAGAGAGCGAAATAAAGATTGGGACTTACACATGGAGTTAAGGTAGAAGCTGAAATACTGTATCATTAAAAAAAAACTTCAAAAAAAAATTTCTTTATTATTTTAAAAATCTAGTAATTTTCTAACATACTGGAGGAATTTGGCATTCCACAAATAGAAAATTTGTTTTTCAGGGACAGAATGGTTGTTCAGTCAATACGCAGTTAAAACCCCAGTTACACCTATTCCAAAAAGGCTTTTTATGGGGTGTTCAACAGCGTAAGTAGTGAAAGTAAACGTGGGCCCATTAGAGGCAGAGACAGGAGAAATTATAATGGACAATAAGGAAATGGCAGAGACATTAAACAAATACTTTGTATCTGTCTTCACAGTAGAAGATACACAAAACATTCCGGAAATAATGGGGAACCAAGGGTCTAGAGAGAATGAGGAACTTAAAGAAATCAGTATAAGTAAAGACATAGTACTCGAGAAATTAATGGGACTAAGTGGCGACAAATCCCCTGTACCTGACGACCTGCATCCTAGGGTTTTAAAAGAGGTAGCTGCAGAGATAGTGGATGCACTTCTAGAATTCACTAGATTCAGTAACAGTCCCCAAGGATTGGACGGTAGCAAACATAGCCGTGCTATTTAAGAAAGGAGGAAGAGAAAAAATGGGGAACTGTAGGCCAGTTAACCCGACATCAGTAGTAGGCAAAATGCCAGAATCTATTATGGCCATGGTAGCAGGACACTTAGAAAATCGTAATATGATTAGGCAGAGTCAACATGGTTTTATGAAAGGGAAATCATGCTTGACAAATTTATTAGAGTTTTTTGAAGATGTAACTAGTAGATTGGATAAGGGGGAACCAGTGGATGTAGTGTATTTGGATTTTCAAAAAGCATTCAATAAGGTGCCGCTCGAGGTTATTACACAAAACTACGACTTGTGATTAGGGGGTAATATATTAGCATGGATTGAAGATTGGTTATTGGACAGAAAACAGAGTAGGAATAAACGGGACTTTTTCGGGTTGGCAGGCTGTAAGTAGTAGGGTACCACAAGGATCAGTGCTTGGGCCTCACCTATTTACAGTCCATATTAATGACTTAGATGAAGGGACTGAGTGTAACGTATCCAAGTTTGCTGCTGATAAAAAGTTAGGTGGGAAAGTAAGCTGTGAGGAGGCCGCAAGGAGGCTGCAGAGACACAAAAGGCATCAAGGGATATGGGGAGAGAGAGGGAATATAGTATTGAGATAGAGGATGAGCCATGATCATATTGAATGGCGGAGCATGCTCGTAGGGCCGAATGGCCTGTTCCTGCTCCTATTTTTTTTCTATGTTTCTGTATAGACAGGTTGACTGAGTGGGCAAGAACATGGCAAATAGAATACAAGGTGGGAAAGTGTGAAGTTATCCACTTTGGTAGGAAAAAACAAAAAAGCAGAATATTTTTTGAATGGTGAGAGACTGGGAAATGTTAGCTTTCAGAGGGACCTGGGTGTCCTTGTACATGAATCACAGAAAGCTAACATGCAGGTACAGTAAGCAATTAGGAAAGCAAATGATATGTTAGCTTTTATTACAAAGGAATTAGAGTATAAGAGTAAAGAAGTCTTACTGCAATTATACCGGGCATTGGTGAGGCCACACCTGGAGCACTGTGTACAGTTCTGGTCTCCTTACCTAAGGAAAGACATACTTGCCTTAGAGGGAGTGCAACGAAGGGTCACTGGACTGATTCCTGAGATGAGGGAATTGCTCTATGAGGAGAGATTGAGTAGACTGGGCCTATATTCCCAAGAGTTTAGAAGAATGCGAGGTGATCTCATTGAAACATATAAAATTCTTAAGGGGTTTGACAGGGTTAATGCTGAGAAAATGTTTCCCCTGGCTGGGGAATCTGGAACATGGGGTAACAATCTCAGAATAAGGGGTTGGCCATTTAGGAGTGAAATGAGAAATTTATTCACTCAAAGGGTTGTGAATCTTTGGAATTCTCTATCCCAGAGAGTTGTGGATGCTCAGTCGTTGAGTATATTCAAGACAGAGGTTGATAATTTTTTGGGAATGAAGGGATATGGGGATAATGCGGGAAGGTGGAGTTGAGGTAGAAGATCAGCCATGATCTTGTTGAATGGCTGAGCAGGCTCAAAGGGACAAATGGTCGACTCCAGCTCCTATTTCTTATGTTCTTATATAATTAGATCAGAAAGGCTTAAGTTTTCGTTAGTTCAACTTATTTCACTGATTACTGGCCACGGGGCGTTCTACAATGCAGCCTGTGGCGGAGCAGGGAATGACTGACCACAACTTCAGGATTTTCGTGTTTAGCTGCGCGTGCACTCAATCCTGAAGTTACAGTCAGTTTCGACAGCAAAATCCTGGCCATGGTCTCTGTGTGGTAACTCCTCAGTCTTCCCCCAATGAGATTAAGAACATACTGGGCAGAATCATCAGTTCAAGGCATTTTTATTTCATTTTCCGTCTCGGGAGCAACCTCCAGCTGCTCCACTCCCCTGCAGCCTTGTTCTGGTCTCCTTTTAGGCCCGTCAGAGACCGGATCAAGGGATCGGATGTGGGAATGTCAAGCCATGATGCAATTAGAATCAGCAGATGAGCTGGGGAATTTGACGCTGAGCCAGACCCGCGCATTTGCCTGCTATGCGCCCTGACATGAATGCACTGGACCCTTTGACAGGCCGCAGGAAGAGGTCACTGATTCAATAACTGACCAGGAGACCCGTGAGAAAATGGGTCACTGCTGCCACCGGCTATGTGGCAGTCAGTCGAGGCTGAGACTTCAGCGAGAGGTAGTTGCTGACATCTGCGCAATGCTGCATCAACACCTGGAGCCCAGAGGAGCGGGTGGCCACCTCTTAGCAGTGGCTGTCAAAGGCACCACTGCCCTCAATTTTTTTGCTTCAGGGTCCTTCCAGGGATAATCAGCGGCATCTTCCAGCTGGCCACACACGCTTGCATCACGCAGGTTACCGACGGCCTCTTTGCAAATGCGCACAATTACATCCACTTCTCCACGGATGAAGCAAGTGTAACCGCGCGCGTGGTTGGCTTTGCAAATATGGCAGACTTGCCAATGGTGCAGGGCGTCAGTGACTGCTCACATGTGGCCCGTAGGGCACCCTGTTAAGTCTGTGTGTTATAGTGATAATTACTACACAGACTAAGAGAGTAAATTCAACAGGTCTTTACTGGTTGGAGGTAGGGACTATACTGAATACAATATTACTACACAGTGCTTATATACCGGTGTGGTCACCACCGGTATTACGTATACAGCAGCCAGAGAAAGTAGTACATCTCTTAAGGTGGAACAGGCTTAAGTTCTCTTAAGGTGGAACAGGTTACATACACCACAATCCTCCCTTTTTAGCTTAACAGTCATATCCCCATTTAACATAACATCATAACATATATACATATATAACTTCAGGTATAACAGTTCAAAGGTTCAGTCTCTCAGGAGGCTTTCTGATGCGGCTTGGATAACGCCTCTCAGTAGTCTCTGATTCTTGTTGTTGAGGTGCCTCCTCTATTTGGTTTCCAATGTATTGGGTGTCATCATCATCAAGTACATTCCCTGCCGAGGTAGATGCTTCAGGTTCATTAACGTCTTCCACAGTTGTCTCTGTCACAACCATGGGTTCGACCCTTGCTCTCGACTCTACCAGTTGATCCGCATGACGCCTTATCACATTATGACCAATATCTACTGTGTACATCAGAGGTCCTTGTCTGGCCCGAATTGTTCCGGACTGCCCTTTTTCGTTTCCATAGCCCCTTGCCAGCACTGGTTGTCCTACGTCGAAAGCTCGAGTGGTCTTGTTGTTAATATGCCGAAACTGTTTGTTTTCCACCTCCCTCCGCACATTTGGTTTTAACAAGTCCAACTTGAACCGCAACCTCCTGTTATAAAACATCATGGCAGGACTTTGGTTAGTCACTGCATGATCGGCGTTTCGATATGACATCAGGAACTTGTCGACCTTGTGTTGCAGCGGAATCTGATCATCGTTCATGGCCTTAATTGCCTTTTTGAATGTCTGGACAAATCTTTCAGCCAACCCGTTTGTCGCCGGATGATATGGGGCAGAGGTATAATGTTTTACTCCATTCTTCTTTAAGAATTGTCGGAATTCTTCCGATACAAACTGTGGTCCGTTGTCCGAACAGATCTGTTCTGGCAATCCGTTCCTTGCGAATATTGTTCTTAACACCGCAATTGTCTTTTCTGAAGTAGTGGTATTCATCTTGATGACTTCTGGCCATTTGGAATGTGCGTCCACCGCGATTAGGAACATGGAGTCCATGAATGGACCAGCAAAGTCAATGTGTACGCGTTGCCATGGGGCTGAAGGCCATTCCCATGGGTGTAGCGGTGCTATCGGAGGTGCATTTTGCACTTTTTGGCACCCAGCGCAGCTTTTTGTTAACTACTCAATCTGTTGGTCAATACCCGGCCACCATACATAAGCCCTAGCAAGACTTTTCATTTTAACTCCCCCCAGATGACCTTCATGCAGTTCGTTTAAAACTCTTTCCCTTAACTTGGGAGGAATAATCACTCTTGTCCCGTACATCAAGGTACCATGGCAGACGGACAGCTGGTCTCGCCTTGCCGAAAATGCCGGTAACAGAGGATCACCCCGTGTTGGCCATCCTTTCACTGTCACCTCGTAGACTCTGGACAGTGTCGGGTCGTTCCTGGTTTCTCTTTCAATGCTTGCATTGGTGACTGGTAAACACTCGATGGTCGAATGAAATAACTCAACAGGGTCAACTTTCGTCGTGTCTTCTTCTTCAGGTAGTGGCAGGCGCGACAGCCCATCAGCATTGCCATGCTGTTTCATACCTTTGAATTCTATTTGATATTGATGTGCCCCTAGGAAAAGAGACCATCTCTGGAGACGCTGCGCTGTCATCACCGAAACACCCTTCTTAGGGTTAAAAATGGATACCAACGGTTGATGGTCTGTCAGAAGTGTGAATTTTTGGCCCTGCAGGTAATGATTAAACTTCTTCACTCCCCATACAAGGCTAAGAGCCTCCCTATCGATCTGCGCATAGTTGCGCTCAGCGGAGGTCAATGATCTGGATGCAAACGCGACTGGCCTTTCTGTGCCATTTGGCAACTTGTGTGAGAGTACTGCCCCAATACCATATGGGGAAGCATCACAAGCCAACCGAATAGGCAGTGTCGGGTTGAAGTGAGCCAACACTTCCTCTGAGGTGATCAATTCTTTGCTTTTGCGAAATGCCTTCTTACAGTTTTCGCCCCATTCCCATGGTACCCCTTTCTGTAAAAGAGCGTTTAACGGGTGCAGTACCGTGGATAGATTTGGCAGAAATTTATGGTAATAGTTAATTAATCCTAGAAACGACCTCAACTGAGAGACATTCTCCGGAGCGGGAGCCTTCACATCTGCCTCAATCTTGTCAGGAGACTTATGAAGCCCCTCCCGGTCAATGACATGGCCACAGTACGAGATCCGCTTCTGGAAGAACTCACATTTCTGCCGATTTACTCGAAGTCCATACTCTTTCAGTCTGTTGAGCACCAGTTCCAAGTTTGCGAGATGTTGTTCATCACCATCACCTGTGATCAGAATATCATCCAGGTAACATTGTGTGCCTGGAATTCCCTGTAATACCTGCTCCATGGCCCTCTGCCAAATTGCTGGAGCCGATGCCACTCCAAAAACCAGCCTATTGTACCGGTACAACCCTCGATGCGTGTTGGTCGTGAGGTATTGGCGTGACTCTTCCTCAACCTCCATCTGCAAGTACGCTTGCGCCAGGTCTATCTTGGTGAAGTGTTTCCCGCCAGACAATGAAGCGAAAATATCCTCAATCCGTGGAAGCGGATACTGCACTGTGTGAAGCACCGGATTAACGGTGATTTTGAAATCTCCACAGATGCGAACCTTCCCTGGATCTCCTGGCTTGTTGCTCGCAGGACGTTTCATAACGGGAACAATGGACGTAGCCCACTCACTCCAATCTACCTTAGACAGTACACCTGAACGTTCTAGTGCTTCCAGTTCCGCTTCAACAGTAGGTCGTATTGCATAGGGTACCGGTCTGGCTTTAAAAAATTTTGGTTGTGCATGTTCATCAATCTTGATGTTTGCCGTAATTCCTGTCAGTGTTCCCAGTCCCTGCTGGAACACCTCTTTAGCATCATCCAATATTCTGGACAATTGTTTAGGTTTGATATCTGTTTCCCCGGAATCTACCGTTAGTGCCTTCAAGGAGTGCCAGTCCATATTCATTTTCCTAATCCACTCCCGTCCTAGTAGTGGTGGACCTCCTTCAGGTAGCACATATAAGTCCATTACTTGGCTTTCTTCGCCCTTGTGGACCACTTCTACCTCTATTTTTCCGATGGGGTACACTCTTTGCCCCGTGTATGTTTTCAATATAATCTCCGTATCCTGTAGGGGAATATGTTGGAATAACCTTCTGTAATCTTTCTTATTCATGACCGTCAATGCCGATCCAGCGTCCAATTCCATTTTTACTTGGACTCCTGCTATCTGAAGAGTGACCCAAATTGTCTGGAGATCTGCATCCTTACCAACGTTGTGTACTCTTAAGCTATCCAGTTCATTACTGCTAGCGTCTGAATCTGACTTCTGTTCGGTCAAACTGTTCTTTGTCACCTTGTGTACTTTTGCGTATTTTCCTTGCGGTGACTTTTTGTTGCTGGTCTTCTTTCCTGACCGGCATACTTTAGCTATGTGGCCAAGCCTGCCACACGTTCTGCATTCTTGGTTTTTAAACCAACACTGGTTCTGATCGTGCGTTGTCTTTCCACAACGATAACATTTGACAGAACTCAAACCCAATTTGTTTGTACCGAGTTCCGGTGACCGTAGCTGCATTACTGCCGTGCCTCTCGCTGCGGCTTCGTGTGCTGCTGCCATAGTGACCGCCTTCTCAAGCGTCAGCTCATTCTCCTCGAGCAGTCGCTTTTGTGTATCCTGTTTAAATAAACCACACACAAATTTATCTCAGTGCCTCTGTCAGTCCCGTTCCAAACTGACAATATTTTGCTAGCTTACGTAATTCCATCAAATATTCAGCATTGCTTTCATTCTGCAGCTGCCTTCTGTCGTAAAATTTAAATCGTTCCGCTAGCATCAGCGGCGTGGGGTTTAGATGATTTTTCAGGACAGTAACAATCTCATCGAACGTCTTATCCGCCAGTTCATCTGGTGATAACAGGTGTTTCAATTGCCCGTATGTCTTCGCACCCATTAAATTTAATAATGTTAGTGCTTTATCTGCATCAGGAATTTTATTTGCCTTACAATAATTTTGTATGCGTTCTACATACATGGCCCAATCTTCGATGTCACTATCAAAGGTATTAATGTTCCCATGTTTAGGCATTGTTGCAATTTATTGTATTTTTATGTTATCCAAGATGGCGGCTTCCCGCTCTTTGTCGTCGTCCTCCGCCCACAAAATGGCGGTTTTCCCGCGCTTGGCGGTCTTCAACCGTCCCCCGACGCTGTCTCCGCTTCACCGCGGCTCTCGCGCCTTCAGTTTCCCCAGACGCTGCGCCTTTTAGCCCAAATGCAGCCCTTATCTCCGGTCGCGATCGATGTCCCCGCGCTGCGCCTCTCGCTCGAAAGCGGCCCGGCCCTTATCTCCGGTCGCGATCGATCTCACCGCCCTTATTCCTCCGTCTTCCCAGCCCCGTCTGTACAGCCAACGCGGTTGACTTTCTGTCGCGTCGCTGCCCGGCTTACCCACCACCGAGGTAGAAGAAGAAAGCTGACAGTCGCTGATGGAGGCTTCGAGGTCAGGATGTCTTCTGCACTCCGGTTTCTCGATGCCTGCCGCTCGACGTGTCTTCCAGTAGGGTGATGAGGGTGGAAACCTCTCTTCGACGTCCTGTCTGTGGACGAAGCCGCCGTGGAAATAACTGCCGCAGGGTAGGAATCGGACTCGTCGCCACTGTTAAGTCTGTGTGTTACAGTGATAATTACTACACAGACTAAGAGAGTAAATTCAACAGGTCTTTACTGGTTGGAGGTAGGGACTATACTGAATACAATATTACTACACAGTGCTTATATACCGGTGTGGTCACCACCGGTATTACGTATACAGCAGCCAGAGAAAGTAGTACATCTCTTAAGGTGGAACAGGCTTAAGTTCTCTTAAGGTGGAACAGGTTACATACACCACACACCCCATCACAACCCAGCTGTTTTTGTCAACTGCAAGGGCTTCCACTCCCTTAACGTCCAGCTGGTGTGTAACCACAGGAAGAACATTTTGCATGTTTGTGCAAAGTACCCTGGCAGTTGCCGTGACTCGTTCACCCTGTGGCAATCTACTGTGCTTCATCTCTTCAATCCGCCAACCCAACTTTCGGGATGGCTACTTGGAGACAAAGGCTGTCCCCTGAAGACATGGCTGATGATGCCATTGAGGAGGCCATCAAATGAAGCTGAGGAGCACTACAATGCGAGCCACATTTCCACCAGAGCCATCATCGAGCAAACCATCGGCTTGCTCAAAATGTGATTCAGATGCCTCGACAGTTCAGGTGGAGCCCTATAGTACTCACCAGCCAGGGTCTCCAGAATCATCGTGGTCTGCTGTGCATTGCACAACATCGCACAGCAGCGTGGCTTCCAGCTGCCTGTGGAACAAGTGGCTCAGTGCATAGCCTCCTCCTCCTCAGAGGAGGAAGACCTTGCGGAGGCGGATGCGCCAGTTCCACCAGCACGCGAGCACATTGCTGCCTGTGATGCAAGGGATGCACTAATCTATGCCAGATTTGCTTAAGTTGAGGAAGCAAACGCATGTGGCTGCCACCTTCTTAACACACCTTAATGTACAATAAACTGTGGGTACCTATCACTCTCACCACCATCATTCCAGATGAAAGGCATCCTGACACCTCACTTGTGACACTTCCATTTCTGGGCACACATAGGCCAACTCTTTGAATGTTTGCCATCGCATTTCTTTATTGCAATTGAAATGGCGATGATTATATTAAATATGTATTGCATCTAAACACCCAAGTGACTACCCTTGTGACTATTTGTGTGTTAACTTTCTCTTACGCGTGCTTCTGTGTGGTGCTTCCCCTGTGGCTTTAGCAGATGTGGAGGGACCTTGCTCATTTTCATGCTGCTCTGCTTTGACATCTTTGGTGGGTGTCCTCTGGGTTTGCGAGCCTGGAAGAGCTCGACAACAGTCTGCTCCTCCTGCGGCTGTGCAGGGGCTGAGACGGCCATCATCTCAGTTGGGTGAGGACTTTGGTGGTGCTCTGACCAAGGGCTCTGCAGTGGCATGGGAGTGTGAGCGCTTGGAGAGGAGCCCATACTTCCTTGTTGCCTGTCACTGACATCCCTCTTATGGGTCAGCCGCACTTTAGTGGCTGGACAGCACCTTGCTGCACATCAGGAGCAGCAGACTGTTGCCGAGCCCTCAAAGGTTCGCAACCCCAGAGGATGCCCGGCAAAGGTGTCGAGACAGGAGCAGCAGGAAAGGGAGCAAGGGGCCTCCACATCTGCTGAAGCCACAGGGGAAGCACCACGTAGGAGCACGCATAAGAGAAAGATGCTGCACAAATAGTCACAACGGTAGTCACTTGGGTGAAATTTGATGTTTTCTGTGAAAAAGCCATCAGATGAATAATGTAAATAAAAAACCTGATGGCTACTGACGTAGCTGTGGCGTGTGTCATTTCGCGAATGGGACTTTCACATCGAGGGCTTAGGATTACTTGCAATTGTCAGTATGGTGGTCAAATTGCTAGGAATCCGCTGATCCTTGGCCATTGTCGATGTTCAGGTAAGCTGCGAGGCAAGAGTGCTTGATTGGCTAGGCTAAGCAAATCTGGCCAAGATGAGTGCGATCCTTGCATCCCGGGCAGCAATGTTCTCGCGTACAACTGCCGCTGGTTGATGGGCCTCTGCAAGATCCTCCTCCTCCATCTCCATCTCCATCTGCAAGCCACGATGTTGTGAAGTGCACAGCAAAACCACGACGATTCTGGAGGCCCTGGCTGCTGAGTACTGCAGGGCTCCACCTGATCTATCCAGGCATCTGAAGCGCATCTTCAGCAAGCCGATGGTTTCCTCGATTATGCCTCTCATGGACATGTGGCTGGAGTTGTAGCTCTCCTCAGCTTTGTTGGATGGGCTCCACGTCTACAGGGGATAGCCCTCGTCTCCAAGTAGCCACCCATTAAGTTGGTCTGGCGGACTGAATAGCGGAGGCACACTAGACTGGCGCAGTATGAAGGAGTCATGGCAACTGCCAGGGTACTTGGCACAAACATGCAAAATTTCCTTCTTGTGGTCACACACCAGCTGAACGTTAAGGGACTGGAAGCCCTTGCGGTTGACAAAAATACCTGGATTGCGATGGGGTGCCTTAAGGGCCACATGTGTGCAGTCAACGACGCCCTGTACCCTTGGAAAGCCTGCCAGATTAGCTAATCCAACAGCACGCGCCGTGACACTTGCTTGATCCTTGGTGAAATGGATGTGATTGTGCACAATGGCAGAGGGCATCGGTTAACTGCGTGATGCAAGTGTGTGCGGCCGCCTGGGAGATGCCGCTGATGTCTGCTGTTGATCCCTGGAATGAGCCTGAGGCAAAAAAGTTGAGTGCGGTGGTGACTTTGACGGCCACTGGTAAGGGTTGTCCACCTGGTCCTCTGGCCTGCAGGTCTTGTTGCAGCATTGCGCAGATGTCACCCACTACCTCTCGCGAAAGTCGGAGCCGCCTTTGGCACTGCTGCTCAGACATGTTGAGGTAGCTGACCCTGTGTCTGTAGACCCTGTTTGGGGGGTATCTCCTGCACCGACGGGCTTCCATGCGCTGGCCCCTTCTGGCCTGTGCAGCTTCAGGTGGGTGAGCAGCAGCTTGGCGCTCCCGTTGTTGCTGCTGCTGTTGGTGCTGCTGCTGCTGTTGGTGCTGGTGCCGCGGCTGGTCTTCGTCCTCATCTAATGTCTAGAAGGGAAGGAAATAAATGGCTCCCATGCTTCTGGTATATGCCTCAGTTGAGGAAGCGCTCAGTGAAGGTGGCGAGAGGGGTTTCCCAGGAGGTCACACTGGAGATGGGTGTCGGGCTCCAAACTTCCACAGCTGTGGTTATGCCTTCTAAAAGTTCCCCCAGACCTGAGGCTACAAAGTCCTGCCACCTGCAAATGATGGCTGATCAGATCTCCTCTTTAATGGTTGAGCTGCAGCTGGTAGTCAGCAATCCAATAGTGCTCCCGCCAGGTTTCACCGTCGTGTTTCAGAACAGGCGTGTTTCACGTGGGAAAAGGGTTAAAATCGCAAAGGTCTTTCAAAATGGCATTATAGTGCTTGTTCACACACACAGAATCACACAGAAACCCCACAGTGCAGATAGAGGCCATTTCGGCCCGTCGAGCCTGCACCGACACATATCCCACCCGATCCCCGTAACCCCTACACCAACACATATCCCACCCTATCCCCGTAACCCCACGTATTTAATCCCCCTAACACTAAGGGTCAATTTATCATAGCCAATCAACCTAACCCGCACATCTTTGGACTGTGGGAGGAAACGGTTAAGGGCCTTCGTGACCTATCCCGCCTCTTGGAGGTGGGACGGAGACGGGACTATTAGACACGAATTAATGAAAATTGCATGGAGGCGGGGTTGGGCCCGCCCGCCATTTTTTGCAATTTTAACCCCCCACACACCTCCAATCCCGCCTCCACGGCCCAATGAAAATCCTGCCCTTTGTGTCCTTCTCACAACTTGCTTTCCCACTTATCTTTGTATCGTCAGCAAATTTGGCAACAGTACATTCGGTCCCTTCATCCATTATTATAGATTGTAAATAGTTGAGGCCGCAGCACTGATCCCTGTGGCACCCCACTAGTTACAGTTTACCAACCTGAAAATGACCCATTTATCCCGACTCTGTTTTCTGTTAGTTAGCCAATCCTCTATCCATGCTAATATATTACCCCCAACACCATGAGCTCTTATCTTTTGCAGTAACCTTTTATGTGGCACTTTATCGAATGCCTTTTGGAAATTCAAATACGCTACATTTACTAGTTCCCCTTTATCCACCCTGCTCGTTACATCCTCAAAGAACTGTAATAAATTTGTCAAACACAATTTCCCCTTCATAAAACCATGTTGACTTTGCTTGATTGTATTATGATTTTCTAAATGTCCTGTTACTACTTCCTTAATAATGGATTCCATCATTTTCCCAATGACAGATGTTAGACTAACTAGCCTATAGTTTCCTGCTTTCTGTCTCCATTTCTTGAATATGGGCGTTAAATTTGCGGTTTTCCAATCTGCTGGGACCTTTCCAGAGTCTAGGGAATTTTGGAAGATTACAACCAATGCATCCACTATCTCTGCAGCCACTTCTTTTAAGACCTTAGGATGCAGGCCTTCAGGTCCAGGGGACTTGTCAGCCTTTAGTCCCATTAGTTTGCCTCGTACTTTATCTCTAGTGATAGTGATTGTATGTTCTTATGTGTGAATACCAAGTGAAAGCACTGTCTTTAATCGCAGCCGAACACTTTTTTACAATCCCTATAATTGCTTTTCTGCTGTCCATGTATATCACATTGCGCGTAATAGATTGCTGCTTGTTTATATTATTGCCTGTGAGAGTGCATTCTGGGACAGCACTGAGAAATAAAATACTGTGCGTCCCAACTGATAATCTTGAATTCCATTATCACTGAGCCATGAAACTGAATTATCAGTGACATACATCCTGGATTACTCCGGACACTTTGCACACTGTACATTTTCAAACATTGACAGTTAATTATGTTGTCCTATAGTAGATCAAGTTTTACAACAGCAACGAACAATTAAAACCGATTTTTCTCCCATGGGGCACATACAAGATATCTGTAATACCTTGATACTGAAAGGACAGCAATTGTTAGTGGTGATATTACTTGAATCATGCAAGGAAAAATATTTTTCTTTATAGATTTGTGCCATTTGCAGGCCTATTATATTGTAGTAGCATGTCATTTTTAATATGTTTTTTAAAAAAAAGAGTCTTTTATCTATAAACTAAATGGGGTAGAGTTTCCTGTTTGGGTGCAACAACAACAACAGCTTGTATTTATATAGCACCGAGCCACATAAGGAGAAATTAGGGCAGGTGACCAAAAGCTTGGTCAAAGAGGTAGGTTTTAAGGAGCGTGTTAAAGGAGGGTAGAGAGGCGGAGAGGTTTAGGCAGGGAATTCCAGAGCTTAGGGCAGAGGCAACAGAAGGCACGGCCACCGATGGTTGAGCGATTATAATCAGGGATGCTCATACGGCAGAATTAGAGGAGCGCAGATATCTCTCGGTGGTGGTGGGGCTGGAGGAGATTACAGGAGGGGAGAGGCCATGGAGGGATTTGAAAACAAGGATGAGAATTTTGAAATCGAGGTGTTGCTTAACCGGGAGCCAGTATAGGTCAGCGAGCACAGGGGTGATGGGTGAACGGGACTTGGTGCGGGTTAGGACATGAACAGCCGAGTTTTGGATGACCTCAAGTGTACATAGGGTAGAATGTGGGAGGCCAGCCAGGAGTGCATTGGAATAGTCAAGTCCAGAACTAACAAAGGCATGGATGATGGTTTCAGCAGCAGATGAGCTGAGGCAGGGGCGGAGATGGGTGATGTTACGGAGGTGGAAATAGGTGGTCTTAATTATGCTGTGGATATGTGGTCGGAAGAACATTTCAGGGTCAAATATGACATCAAAGTTGCGAACACTGTGGTTCAGCCTCAGGCAAATGTTAGGGAGAGGGATGGAGTCAGTTACTAGGGAACGGAGTTTGTGGCAGGGACCAAAAACAATGGCTTCAGTTTTCCCAATATTTAATTGGAGAACATTTCTGCTCACCCAGAACTGGATGTCGGACAAGCAGTCTGACAATTTAGAGACCGTGGAGGAGTCGAGAGAAGTGGCAGTGAGGTAGAGCTGGGTGTTGTCAGCGTACGTGTGTTTTTGGATGATGTCACCAAAGGGCAGCATTTAGATGAGAAATAGGAGAGGGTCAAGGATAGACCTTTGGGGGACACCAGAGGTAACGATGCAGGAGCGGGAAGAGAAGCCATTGCAGGTGATTCTCTGGCTATGATTAGATAGATAATGGAACCAGGCGAGTGCAGTCCAACCCAGCTGGACAACGGTGGAGAGGCATTGGAGGAGGATGGAGCGGTCAACTGTGTCAAAGGCTGCAGACAAGTCAAGAAGGACCAGGAGGGATAGTTTACCTTTGTCACAGTCACAAAGGATGTCATTTGTAACTTTGATGAGAGCAGTCGGCAATCCAGGCGCACATTGTGCTGGTTTTCCGAAGTGAAGTTATGGTTCAAATTTGCACTCAAACTCAGTTACATAATCACAAATGTAAAATCTTCCATGAACCAGTGCAATCGGGCTGTGTACTTGAACGTATCCCTATAATTATTTTTAGAGTTTTTTCCCCTTGCATTAAAAAATATTTCTTGACATATTTAAGAGTGGTAACCTGGCGCAGTTTTATTAACACAGCTGAAAATGGGTTTGCCACCAAAAAATAAACATTTTTATTCGAAGTGTTGAGTCCACCAACTGTGAGTAACCTGATTTTAAATCACGGAAAATGACTTTAAAAAACTACACAGAACCATTTACCAGTTATATTGGGGTACACTAGTTTCTTATTAAATTAAATACTAAAAGATGTCTACTGGTGCTTTTGCAGCTAAAAGAAAAGCTTAATTTGAGAGCCTCCTCAAACAAGCGCAATTACCAGAAACTCGCCAAGCTCATTAATTCAATCTGGGGGCGTGGCCAGTTTTGTGGGCAGGTCCGGCTTCTAGCGCGATGTTTTTTAAACAAGCGCATAAGATCTCAGAAACTTGATTTGCGCTGGACGTAACTTGCACTTAAAATTACGCTGGTTTGGCCAATTTCAGACAAATTGTGCTGCCGTAACGAAGAGGAATCTTTACCTAAGGTATATCTTGCTATAAATAAATGTTTTTGCTGAATACACACTGCTCTACCTTTCCACCATCTCTTTTGACTCTTTGGCCTCTGTCCTGTAAGTCATCTTGTCTGACATTCAGACTTGGATGAGCCAGAGTGTCCTCCAGCTCAACATTGGGAAGACCAAATCATCAGCTTCAGCGCCCACCACAAACTCTATCCCCTCGCCACCAACTCCATCCCCCTTCTGACCACTGTCTTGGGCTAAACCAGACTGCTCACAACCTGGGCGCCCTATTCGACCCTGAGCTGAGCTTCCGACCCTACATCCTGTTCATCACAAAGACTGCCTACATCCAACCCCATACAATACTGCCTGCCTCCGTCCCTATTTCAGCCTATCTGTTGCTGAAACTCTCATTCATGATGTGTCATGTTGTCACCTCCAGACTCGACTATTCCAATGCTCTTCTGGCTGCCCAACCGCCTCCCCCACCCACCACCCTATCCTCCAGCTTCAATAAACTGCGGCTGATCCAAAACTCTGCTGCCCATATTCTATCCTGCACCAGGTCTTGCTCGCCCATCATTGCAATCCCCTGACCTATATAGGCTACCAGTCCACCAGTGTGTCAATTATGTGTTGTAGATTCGAGCTTGCTGATTGTTCTGGACCCTCCCTTTTTTCCCCTCAACCCTTACGGTGATGGGGCAAGGACTGTATGACCACACAAGTAATTCCATGAAAGATTCACATTTGTTTGTGTCCGTAAGTGATGTGATGTATAAGGGTGTGTTGCACTGAAGGATATCTGGTTAAACATACAAGTCACATTAAAGGATAATCTTTGGTCTCCACAACAAACTTCGTTCCCTAGCCACCAACTCCATCCCTCTCCTTGGCAAATGTCTGAGGCTGAACCAGACTGTTCGCAACCTTGGTGTCATATTTGACCCTGAGATGAGCTTCCAACCACATTATCAGCGCCATCACTAAGACCGCCTTTTTCTACCTCTGGAATATCGCCTGACTCTGCCCCTGCCTCAGCTCATCTGCTGCTGAAACCCTCATCCAGGCCTTTGTTACTCCAGACTTGACTATTCCAACGCTCTCCTGGCCGGCCTCCCATCTTCCACCCTCCGTAAACTTGAGCTCATGCAAAACTCTGTTGTCTGTGTCCTAACTCTCACCAAGTCCCGTTCACCCATCACCCCGTGCTCACTGACCTGCACTGTCTCCCGGTTAAGCAACGTCTCAATTTTAAAATTCTCATCCTTGTTTTCAAATCCCTCCATGGCCTCGCCCCTCCCTATCTCTGTAATCTCCTACAGCCCTACAACCCCCCGAGATATCTGTGCTCCTTTAATTCTGGCCTCTTGAGCATCCCTGATTATAATCGCACAACCATTGGTAGCCGTGCCTTCAGTTGCCTAGGCCCTAAGCTCTGGAATTCCCTCCCTAAACCTCTCCGCCTCTCCTCTTTTAAGACGTGCCTTAAAACATACCTTTTTGACCAAGCTTTTTGGTCATCTGCCCTCATATCTCCTTATGTGGCTCAGTGTCAAATTTTGGTTCATAACGTTCCTGTAAAGCACCTTGGGACGTTTTGCTACATTAAAGGTGTTATAGAAATACAAGTTGTCGTTATACTTCGGTGCAGTTGATTTGTAGCCACTTCTTCCTCTTCCCTGAAGGAAAGGCCAGTCACCCTTTTACGTCCGCTGACTGGAAAAAAAGATTAATTATTTTCTTGTGGTTCGTTTAACCTTTACTGAATTAACGTTTAGTATTTTATTCAGGTTTCAAAACTGAAATCTTTTAGATAGATTTCTGCATTGTCTTCCACTATGGTACTCGCGTGCCTGTTTCTTCTTGCATTTTATTTGCATTTGAACAGTCTTTAATTGTATCTGATCCTTCACAGGAGTTCAATTCCAGATCATGGAAATCTTAAGAAGCAGTCTTGCAAATCACCGACTTTGATTACCTTTTGCAATTTGACTGAATTTTTTTTTAAATTGTTAATCTGGCATCGGTCTAATATGAGACTCAAGGTAGCCCACACATACCAATTAAAGGTTCCTTTCTCCTGAATTCTTCCATAGATTGTCAGTCATTTTGTACTTTGTTGATTCTTTAAGTGCACAGATGATTGCAATGGGCAGCATGAAAGTGGTTTTAATCACGGCTTGTCAGCTCTAGTGAATTCTAATAAGTCTAATTGCACAGCACCATTTCATCATCTTCAGCATCACTCCAGTCTCTCTTTTTTTGTCCTGATTATAAAGGAAAAGTCTTTTTATACAAAAGTTCTGTACTCGAACTTTTAACCAGAGAATTTCCCATTTGTAGTCTTCCTGTGACTTTGTACATCTCCTTAAAAGTGTTCCTTGGGGCAGCATGATTCTTTCATCAGCCTAGCGATTTGCTTGCAAGTGAAATTAGTGCCACTGAGCTTCAAGCAAAATGACAGCCTGGTCTCTGGGATTCAGTGTTTTATCAGTGTAGTCACTTCACACTTCTGTGGCTTTTAGGCTTGAGTTTCAGCAATAGTTGGCACGTGAGCCTGCCAAATGCTGCAAGTTTTGCCAGTTCCCAGCTGGGCCACTCAGGAAAGGTTAAATTTGTGTACAGTGGGTAAGTTATGCATAGATTGTCTAGAGTTTATTTTTAGTATATATTGTGGAAATAATTCACCACATTCTATCCTTCGAGTTACAGCGTTTGTTCAAAAGTGCCGAATTGGGCCATCAGGCTTAGCAACATGCACCACATAGTTACTCGTTCTGTTGTTTTCAAATCCCTCCATGGCCTTACCCCTTACTATCTCTGGACCCTCCTCCAGCCCCACAAACCTCCAAGATATCTGTGCTCCTCCAATTTTGGCCTCTTGCACATCGCCAATTGGTGGCCGTGCCTTCAGCTGCCTCGGCCCGGAGCTCTGGAATTCCCTCCCTAAACCTCTCCGTCTTTCTACCTCTCCTCCTTTCAGATGCTCCTTAAAACCTACCTCTTTGACTAAGCTTTTGGTCACCTGTCCTAATATCTCCTTACGTGGCCTGGTGACAAATTTTGTTTTATAATGCTCCTGTGAAGCACCTTGGGACGTTTTACTGCATTCAAGACACTACATAAATACAAATTGTTGTTGCAAATGGATGCTTGGGGAAACCCATTTTCCATAACATTCCGCTTATTTTGTGTGGAGGAAAAAAAATAAAGTGGTTGTGTTAGTGAGCAGAAAACAACTTGAGGTTCGGGCAAGGATGGGACTTGGTGATGAATTGGTACATTCTAAGCTTGAAAATCAAATCTGTAGCAGGTATTCAGGCTATGATTGGATTTCTGTCATTTGTGTCGTCCACTTCATATTAAACTGTGTGGGGAGTTTTTCTGCAAAGCCATGAAATCTGCCAATTAAGTCATTTATTATTGGGGTGGCTCTGATCTATTATAACTTATTAGCATTTTCATGTGTGTGGAATACAGACCAGCTAAAAGATGGCTTAAAAACTCTTGTGATTGTCCTCTCTGAGGATAGGTGGGAGGGGATGAATGAAGAGAAATACATTTCCAGGTGGAGGAGAGTTACCATGGTCCATGGGAAGAGCGATATGAGGGTGCTCAGATTCAGCAAGGAGGTTATCGTGGGGATTACATCGAATATACAGCACAGAAACAGGCCATTCGGCCCTACTAGTCTGTGCTGGTGTTTATACTCCACACGAGTCTCCTCCCACTCCATCTGCCTCATCGCCGCCTTTCAGCATATCTTTCTATTCCCGTTTCTCTCCATTTACTTGTCTCGTTTCCTTTTGAAAGCATCAAAGCTATTCGCCTCCACCACTCCCTGTTGTAGCGAGTTCCACATTCTAACCACTCTCTTGAGTCACGAAATTTCTCCTTATTTCCCGATTGGATTTATTAGTAACTATCTTGTATTTATGGCCCCTAGTTTTGGATCCTCCCACAAGTGGAAACATTCTCTCCACATCTACCCTGTCCAACCCATTTATAATTTTAAAGACCTCTATTAGGCCACCACAAGTCTTCTCTTTTCCAAATAAAAATGCCCCAAGCTGTTCAATCTTTCCCGATAGCTGTAATCTCTCAGCTATGGTACCATCCTTGTAAATCTTTTTTGCATTTTCTCCAGTGCTTCTATGTCCTCTTTATAGTATGGACCATACTCATAAAATGCATAGTACTCATAAGTTCAGCCTGACTTATACAAGTTTAACATAACTTAACTACTTTTGAATTCTCTACCCCTAGAAATAAATCCCAGTGCTTTGTTTGCATTTTTAATTGCTTTGCTGACCTGATGGAAAAGTCACAACTGGAGACTAGGCACCATCTTGCTGAACCTCTGATCCCTTACAGATTTTAGAAAGGCTACCAATAATTATTGGCCTAGAATTTCAGGCGTGCCCATTTTCTGCCTTGAAATTCTTAACTTCCAAGCTTCTGGAGAAGGTTATACTGGTAATGTATGGAGCATATTGCCACAGTATGTATATAGAAGGGCACTGAGGCTCTTCATTTGACAGGTAATTAAGGCAAAAGAACCTTTATGTTCTTGCCTGTGTCCGCATGCAACAAGACCTGGACGACATTCAGTCTTGGGCTGATAAGTGGCAAGTAACATTTGTGCCACACAAGTGCCAGGCAATGACTATCTCTAACAAGCGAGAGTCTATCCACCGCCCCTTGACATTCAACAGGATTACCATCGACGAATCCCCCACCATCAACATCCTGAGGGGTCACCATTGACCAGAAACTTAACTGGACCAGCCACATAAATACTGTGGCTACAAGAGCAGGTCAGAGGCTGGGTATTCTGCGGCAAGTGACTCACCTCCTGACTCCCAAAAGCTTTTCCATCATCTACAAGGCATAAGTCAGGAGTGCAATGGAATACTGTAAGATTAGGATCACAGGCTCACACAGATTACCCAACAGGGCTTTAGAAGTTGTAAGGCTTTTATTAAAGAGCTACAGTTTTAAAGCATAATCAGATATTACATATGGTTTAAGCTGAGTATAATAGACATACAACTCGTGACAGTAGGAGCGATCTACGACTCCCGAATCGGAATGCCACGACTGGACGGACGGGGAGGCAGTACGGTGGTCTCAAATTGGGTGGATTCCTGCAGTCTGCTGCAGTGGTCACTTCCGTTGGGTCATCTCTCAAGCTGTTGGAGGTGTGAGGCCATCAGTCACCTCAGAGGCTAAACTTGACCAAGGTGTTAGGCCGTAGCCACCTTGGGGAAGCCTTCGCCCCTGACTGCCTGATTTCCCCTCTCAGTCGTCTATATTTATAGTTATTTCGGTGGGCTGGTAATCACCTGGTGTCAATTATTTGATCCCCCATCCTATTGTCCAATTGTGAAGCGGGAAGGCAACCCTCGCCGTCCCTTTCTGCATGACTGACAAGGCCTCCCTCTTATCTTTCTGAGGAATGTTTTGTTATGTTTCTTCAAGGGCATTTTATGGCTTCGTGGCTCTTTATTATCTAGCAGGTGCTATCCTCCCTGTTTCCTTGCATTTTACGACCTTCATATCATTTTGGTGTTTGTTAATTGGCCTTGCTGACCTTTTTGCTATCTGTTCCCGGCTGCATGTTGTCAGTCTCTGTTCTAAGAATTAAAACCCATCTTTGAATCTAACAGCTATTTCTTACAATTCTCTCCACTTGCCTGGCTATATGCAGCTCCAACAACACTCAAAAGAAGTTCGACATCATCCAGGACAAAGCAGCCCACTTTATTGGTACCCCATCCACCAATTTAAATATTCACTCCCTCCACCACCAGCGCACAGTGGCTGCAGTGTGTACCATCTACAAGATGCACTGCAGCAACTTGCGAAGGCGTTTCGACAGCACCTCCCAAACCCACAACCTCTCCCACCTAGAAGGACAAGGGCAGCAGATGCATGGGAACACCATCACCTCCAAGTTGCCCATCCAAGTTATACACCATCCTGACTTGGAAATATATCACCGTTCCTTCATCGCGCTGGGTCAAAATTCTGGAACTCGCTACCTGACAGCACTGCGGGAGTACCTTCACCACATGGACTGCAGCAGTTCATGAAGGCGGCTCACCACCACCTTCTCGAGGGCAATTAGGGATGGGCAATAAATGCTGGCCTTGCCTGTGACAGCCACATCCCATGAATGAATAAAAAAAATGTGCATGCAGGATTCCCTCAGTTGAGCTGCAAGCACTGTCGGACGTAACCACCTGAAAATAATTTTGTGGTATGTATTAAAAGGAAGGGATATGCAAGTACAGGTTGCATACATCATTATAATGAGTCCCAAATTTTCAGCTGGAAATTTGGGAAAATCCATGTGGAAAGTCAAGCTGGGAAAGGTGGATCCATGCTTCGAATGTATGGGAAGACATGAATGGAAGAGTGGTCAGCCATGATCTACTTGAATGGCGGAACAGGCTCGAGGAGTTGAATGGCCTGCTCCTGTTCCCATGTCCTTGTGCTCCTAATGGGCCGACAGTTGAGGGAGCTGGAAGAGCAGCGAGTGTGATGGCAAAGTTCTTTGGCCAACCTGGTAATGAAGACTGACCTATCTTGCATTCACTTTGCAAAATTCTTGTGTGGTAATAATCAAAGAGAATGACCATTTGACTGATGGCTTTTGGAGTATCAGGTGTGTCGGATGAAATCAAGGCACCGACAACTAACTCGGACACCGAGACCAATAAGAGCTACAATCAGGTCCACATAATTGCAGTATCAGTTGTAGCACATACATTGGGAACATTGAAATGTAGTTGGAGGAGGTTGAATGCATCTGTTAATGTGACCCATCAAAACCTTCAATGCTTGATGCATGTTACATAACCTGGCTTTAAGAACGGAATACAGCTTCAGGTGGCTGAAGAGCGATTGCATGCCACAAAACACCAGGAGTTAAAAGTGACTGCACAATTGTTGGCCAGGGGTATTGGGAATCACTTCATTTCAAGTTTTTTAGAATGCGTAATTTCTGATGAACTGTCGTCGTTGCTGTGATTGCTGCTTCAATACATTGCTTAGAGCAGAACCTTGGTGTCCTGCTTTATCCTGGGCTTAGTTTCTTCCACTACATCCACACTGTTATCAAAACTGCAGCATTGTCTGCCTCTGCCTCTATCTCTCTACTTTTGCCACTGGAACCCAAGTCCTTGCAATCACCTCAACGCATGACCATAAGAACATAGGAAATAGAAGCAGGAGTAGACCATACGGCCCCTTGAGCCTGCTCCGTCTTTCAGAAAGATCATGGCTGATCTTTGCCCTCAACTCCACTTTCCTGCCCAATCCCCATATCCCTTGATTCTCTTCTCCAATACTCTTCTCACTAGCCTCCCAGCATCAACTCATCCCAAATGCCAGGCCCGCATCCTTAACTGCGCTACTCCCCACATTCCCAGCACCCCCACCCCCAGATCCTTTGAGCCCCACTAGCTCCCCAACTTCAGCTTGCCAGTTTCAGAATTCTCATCTTTCTTTCCGTGGCCATGGCCCACCCTACCTTAGCGATCTCTTACCTACCTGATGTCTCTGCATGCACCCTGTGCTTCTGTAACACCAGACATCTTGTCTCTTGCTCCAGCCACTCCACCAGCGGTAACCACTCACACAGCCACGATACTCCTTAATCCCAAAGTCTCTACACAGTTCCGTCTGCCTTGCCAACTCTTTGTGCTTTTAAAAACTTCCCCCAAACCTTCCTCTTCAAATGTGCCTTTGATTCCTCATCCATTCCCCCTCCCATTTCCTCATTATTATAAAATGCTCGGAGATGGCTTCCTGATCATGAGGAGTGCTATATAAATACAAGTTGTTAGCACTAGTGGTTATAATATGTTATTTTACTTCTTACAGCTCAAATAGCAAGAGAGGTACTGCGCTCCCTTAGATGTCCTCTGGTCGCTATTCAGCTGGCAGAACCTAGTCTGGCTGGTATCTCTAATTTCTGATGAGCCTTCCCTGGTAGATCATAGAATGATACCACAATTAGGGAGCCCATTTGACCCATCGTGCCTGTGCCAGCTCTTTGAATGGCTATTATTAGTACCTACAGTGGACTACTTTGCAACTGTTCTAGAGTTGAAACGATCATTGTGATTGTGAGGTTTCTATACTCTTCATTCTTTACTCCCTGACTTTCCGGATGGCTTGACTGCCTGGTGGATATCCAGTTGGTGTGTTAGCACTTGTTTCTTGAAGACTTTTTTGATGTCATTCTACATGCTGCTTGTTTTGCCTGTGTCCTGCCATGAGCCTATTTAGTACAGCTTCTTCAACCGGTGCTACTCATTTCTTTGTGCTACTTAAATGGTCTCGCACAGGTGATGTTACCACTGCTTGTGATACGGATGTGCTTGGATGTGTTTCTGCTGATGGTGTTGCGATTATGCGTAGGGTGTGCATATAGGTGACATTTAACTAAGGAATATCCTGGCATTCCACGTACACTGTGTAGAAAAGAAAGCAAATGAAAATAGTGAAGCTGAATCACTTTCTTCCTACCTCACAGATGCATACAATTGTCATTTTAGTCCAAGCAATAAGTAATTGTTGAGAATTTGCTTTCTATGCATTCAGTTGCTTGAATTGAAAGGTAAAAAAATCCATGGCACAGTATTATAAATGGAGATCTGAAAGATGCTAACAACCTCAAACTCCACTGTTTCCCATCTCTGATTTGTCAGCTGTGGCTCAGTGGGTAGCACCCTTGCCTTGAGTCAGAAGGTTGTGGGTTCAAGTCCCACTCTAGAGGCTTGAGCACAAAAATCTAGGCTGACACTCCAGGGCAGTACTGAGGCAGTGCTGCACTGTCAGAGGTGCAATCTTATGGGTGAGACGTTAAACCGAGGCCTTGTCTGCTCTCTCAGGTGGACGTAAAAGATCCCGTGGCACTATTTCAAAGGAGAACAGGAGAGTTACCCCCAGTGTCCTGAACAATATTTGTCCCTCACTCAGCATCACTAAAAACAGATTATCTGGTCATTATCACATTGCTGTTTGTGGGAGCTTGCTGTGCACAAATTGGCTGCCGTGTTTCCGACATTACAACAGTGACTACACTTCAAAAGTACTTCATTGGCTGTAAAGTGCTTTGGGATGTCCTGAGGTCGTGAAAGGCGCTACAGAAATGCAAGTCTTTCTTCTTTTATACATATATAAACAATTCTTTAGAACTTTATTGCCTTTAACACTGACGCCTGGGGACAAACCTGTTTACATCCTTCCAGCTGAAAAATATTCTTTGTTTGCTGTTTTTTCTATCCATGCTGTCACATTTCTTTTAATACCATGTGCCTCAATTTTATCAACAAGCCTGTGTTTAATTTTGTGGTTGTTCCTTCAAATCCTGTCACAGTAAATAAGCAATTTAAAAACTGACAACAGTCCTGATTCCTGTCCCAGGTTTAGCTTGATAAATGCTGCAGATTTTGCCAGTTAAAATTTTAGCTGGAGAGAGCAATGATTCAAAATTAAACCATGCTGTGTGATTGATTCAACTTGTATATGATTGAACAGTTTCTTTCTAAATTTCAGTGGACAGAGTTTTAAAATCCAGGAAGTACTAGCAACTCTTTTCTGTTCTAAAAGAAAGAAATACTTGCATTTCTATAGCGCCTTTCATGACCTCAGGACATCCCAAAACACTTTACAGCCAATGAAGTACTTTTTTGAAGCGTGTTAACCAGCTCATCTGTTTTTTTAGTGATGTTAATTGAGGGATAAATATTGGCTAGGAAACCGGGGATAGCTCCCCTGCCCTTCTTCAAAATAGTGCCATGGGATCTTTTACGTCCACTTGAGAGGGCAGACAGGCCCTCGGTTTAATGTCTCAACCAAAAGACGGCACTTCCGACAGTGCATTGCACCCTCAGTACTGCACTGGACTGTCAGCCTAGGTTTTTGTTTTGTGCTCAAGTCTCTGGAGTGGGACTTGAACCCTCATTAAATTAAGAATCAACTTGGAGATCTTTCGAAAGAAGGATCCAGTCAGTCTGAAAATCTCAAAAGATCATAAATTTGGTTTGAATTCCAAGAAACAGTTTATATTAGTTAGGTTTCCACAGTGACAAATTCAAAGAAAAGAAATGTACATTTAAAAGTTATTTTCATGAGGTTAGCTTAGTTTTTTGAGTTGAGATATTTTGTCCACTTGAGAAATTAAGTGGAAGGATTTCTACTGTAAGTATATAAATATTATATGACTTATTTGCGTGTTCATCTTTTGTTAAATAAATTAACTTAGTGGTTTTAAATTTAAAATAAAGTTTGAAGTTGTGATGCTTTATTCGCTTATCGCAGATGAGGGAGACCGTTGAAGGAGTAGGCTAAGTTCAGCACGTAAAGGGAATTGAGACATTTTGAGGCTAAATGGTTACTCTGGGGACTATGGGGACTTGCCCATGAGAGCTTCTAAGATACAAGAGTCAGAATAATCAAGGGGAAGAAGGATGAAAAGGACCAAAAACGTCTCGGGAACCTTATCAAACACCTATTGCAGCTCCATACACACAATCTAAGCACTCGGATATACAATAAACAAATTGCCAACTAGATTGAAAGGACAACCTGGCAATTGGATTTGTGCCACTCTATCTCATTACTTTTTAACACTCATCATTTGAAGAGACTATAACCAATTAACAGTATTGGATCCCTGACTGTTTATAAATTTACAACCGAGATTATTATTTGGACTTTATAAAAACACACTTTGCACTAAAGTCTGCTCCCGGCTTGCTTATTCTTTGTGCTTCTGCAGGATGTCTGGATAATGAGGAATAGATTTAAAAATAGTCAAACCTACACAGCACTATTAATGTGCTCTCCTTGAAACAGGCATATGGGATTACATTTTATAAATGTGGGTTTTTTGTTTTCTCCTAGTTTTGTAGTGCTTCACATAGTTTTTTTTAAAATCTATTAATTAGAAAACTTTAGCTGTAGTGCTGGAATATCGGATTCCTATTCAAAGTCCCCGAGTGAATACAGCTTTGGCGTTCAATCCTGGCTACTCGCAATTCACTTTGGTGATAGAGGCTAACAGTTTAAAAAAATGTGCCTACATCACAACAGTCACTGCGCTTCAAAGTATTTCATTGTATATGAAGTGCTTTAAGATAAAAAGATGTTAGACTTTATACTGTTAAATATCTCTGGAGCTCGTACTGACAAACCTTTTCTCCAAAATGTTAAATTCATGCGGGAATCAGTTATTTTGGCTCTCCTGTTCCCTAATTCTCTAAGTATGGAGTATAAAAGGCCTTTAAGTTCATTTCCTCCACAGACTTTGCACAATTTTTCCTATCCTTGATTCTAACCAACCTAATGTCTCTTGAGCGAGGCAAACACACAAGTTAACCTCCAAGAAATTTCCCCCTTATCCCACAATTGAGTACTCTGCATGATGTGAATGTGATTATAGTCTAACGATATTGTCAGCTGAATAGAAGTTAAGGAATAACTACTTCACACTTACTGGTTGGCTAATAGTTGAAGTGACGTCTAATAAAGTAAAATAGTTAAAACATTCAGAAAAAATATCAACATATTTCTGATTCGTGCAAAGTGGGAGTGAAATTATCACAGTCTGTCCTGAACATAGACCTTAATTGTAGGCATACTAGAATGGCTGAATATTCTTTTCTTTATTACTTACTGTGGCCATACTTAAATTGCTCACAGTAATGTTGCATGTATGGAAAGTCTATAATATCACTTGTTTTATTTGTCCCTTCTAGTATATACTTTGGTGCTATTACTGAACCTGCAAAGGTAGCGTCTGATCTCTCGGGTAGACGTAAAAGATCCCATGGCACTATTTTGAAGAAGAGCAGGGGAGTTATCCCCGGTGTCCTGGGCCAATATTTATCCTGCAATCAATATCACAAAAAAAAACGTTATTATCTGGGTCATTATCACAGTGCTGTTTGTGGGAGTTCGCTGTGTGCAAATTGGCTGCCGCATTTCCTGCACTGCAACAGTGATTACACTTCAAAAGTACTTCATTGGCTATAAAGCGCTTTGGAACGTCCTGAGGTCGTGAAAGGCGCTATATAAATGCAAGTCTTTCTTTTCTAGCTACATGGGGTATGGGCGAAGTAAGAACTGGAATGGTTTGCACCAACACATTTTAAGACATAGAAACATAGAAGATAGGAGCAGGAGTAGGCCATTTGTCCCCTCGAGCCTGCTCCGCCATTTAATGAGATCATGGCTGTACCCTGTCCCTGCTTTCCCCCCCTATCCCTTGATCCCTTTAGCCTTAAGAAATATATCTAACTCCTTCTTGAATATATTTAATGAATTGGCCTCAACTGCCTTGTGTGGTAGAAAATTCCACAGGTTCACCACTCTCTGGGTGAAGAAATTCCTCCTCATCTCAGTCCTAAATGGCTTACCCCTTATCCTTAGACTAGGACCCCTGGTTCTGGACTCTCCTGCCATCAGGAACGTCCTTCCTGCATCTAGTAAGTCTAGTCCTGTTAGAATTTTATAAGTTTCAATAAGATCCCCTCTCATTCTTCTAAATTCCAGCGAATATAAGCCCAATCGACCCAATCTCTCATACGTCTTTCCTGACATCCCAGGTATCAGTCTGGTGAATCTTCGCTGCACTCCATCCATGGCAAGAACATCCTTCCTCAGATAAGGCGACCAAAACTGCACACAATACTCAAGGTGTGGTCTCACCAAGGCCCTGTACAACTGCAGCAAGACATCTTGCTCCTGTACTCAAATCCTCTCGCTATGAAGGCCAACATACCATTTGCTGCACCTGCAGGCTTACCTTCAGCGACTGGTGTAATGATATCAGCAAATAGTGATGGTATTTGCCTGTTTGATTATTTATGCCTGACCAGCAGAGGGCATGTGAGAGAGAGAGTTTAGTTTTAGTTTCGTTTTAGATGGATCTCTAACATGGTGTCTCCTGTAATGCTGTTAACTTAGTTGAACAAACTTTCGATTAAAAGACATTCTCTTTCATGAATGTGTCGTCATTGAACCCACATTAGAAATCAATACATGGTGTCAGAAGTCAGAAGTGATTGAAAGAGATGAAGAGGAAAAATCTGAAGTTAAATCAGCTCTCCACATATTAGCAAGCCAAAAGAGAACATCGTTACTTACCTTTGGAGAATAGCTAACGAAGTGAAAAAATGGTAGGATTACACCCACCGGTGAAGCTTCAGTTGACAGGTAATGTGGTTGAAAATTGGAGGCGATTCAAACAACGTTTGGAGTTGTATTTAGCGGCAATCGGAGCCGACGAGAAAAGTGATAAAATGAAAGCGTCAGTGTTCTTGCATGTCGTGGGTGATGAAGCGCTGGAAGTGTATAATAACTTCACATTCGCTGCTGATGGAGACAAAATGAAGTTGGATAAAATAATGGAACAGTTTGAGGCCTACTGCATACCTAAACGTAACGTGACGTTTGAGAGGCACAGATTTTTCACGTGTACAGAAAACGGGAGAGACTATTGATCAGTATGTGACTGAACTGAGAAACAGAAGCAAAACGTGTGAATTTGGGGGACTGACAGACTCGCTGATAAAAGACAGACTGGTGTGTGGTATTCCAGATAATGGTCTAAGGGAAAGACTGCTAAGAGAGCAAAATCTAGACCTGGGAAAAGCCATAGCACTGTGTAGGGCTACAGAGACTGTGAAGTTGCAGGCGAAGGAGCTGTTCAGTGACAGTAGCTGCAACGTGGATGCAGTGAGTAAGAACGGACACAAACCGTTTAACAAAAAGAGTGCCAATGTGAAAAAAGAGGCGTGGTCAGCGAACAAAAATGGAAGGGGCAATCAAAAGTCATGTAGTCGATGCGGTACACAGCATCCACCAAAAAAGTGACCAGCATATGGTAAAACATGCAATAGTTGCAACAAAAACAACCATTATGCCCATTGCTGTAAGAACCAAGCGCAACAAAGCAAGGTCCATGCAGTAGATGAAAGCAAGATAGAGGAGTTCTATGTGGATGTCGTGTCTGAAAAGAAAAAAGAGACTGGATGTTGACACTAAAAGTGAATGACATACACATTCCATTTAAATTGGATACTGGAGCACAAGTTAATGTGATATCAGAGACTGATTTTAAGAAAATTAGACCCAGACCAAAGATACATGGAATAAAAGTGAAAGTGACAGGATACTCAGGTACTGATATACCAGTGAAAGGAAGATGCATTGTCAAAGTGACACACAAGGACAGAGAGCACACGCTAGCATTAATCGTGGTGCCAAAGGATGTGCAAGCCATACTAGGTTTAATAGCTCGTGAGAGACTGAACCTGGTAAAGAGAGTCCTCGTTGTGGAAAGCGAAGGAGAGACAGTCTATGATGAACTTATGAAAGTGTACAACGACCTATTTCAGGGTCTAGGCTGCCTTCCAGGAAAACACACGATCAGAGTAGATAAAAGTATGCCAACGGTCATACATCCATGCAGAAAAGTTCCGTTTGCTCTTCAAAAGCAACTGAAGGCAGAGTTGGACAGGATGGAAAGCCTGAACGTGATTCAGAAGATAGATGAGCCAACTGAGTGGGTGAGTTCCCTCGTCGTTGTGGACAAAAAGAATGGAAAGCTCAGAATTTGCCTGGATCCAAGA
The DNA here is from genome assembly GCF_052327205.1 of Somniosus microcephalus. Taxonomy (NCBI): domain Eukaryota; kingdom Metazoa; phylum Chordata; class Chondrichthyes; order Squaliformes; family Somniosidae; genus Somniosus; species Somniosus microcephalus. The sequence continues at coordinate 135,155,763 of NC_140989.1, read as the reverse complement.
GATCTAAACAGAGCAATAAAGAGAGAGCACTTCAAGCTTCCTACACGTGAGGAAATCATGTCACAGTTTGCAAATACAAAGTATTTCAGCAAGTTAGATGCATCATCAGGATTTTGGCAGATGAAACTGGACGAGGCAAGTTCAAGACTGTGCACGTTCAACAGTCCATTTGGCAGATACAGATTCCTAAGGTTACCATTTGGCATTGCCTCAGCTCCTGAAGTGTATCACAAAACTATTCATATGATCTATGAGCACCTGGAGGGAGTTGATACATCAATGGATGACATCATAGTATGGGGAACCACGAGAACTGAGCATGACGAGAGACTGAAAAAAGTGCTGGAAGCAACAAGGAAAACAAACCTGCAGCTGAATAGAGAGAAATGCCAGCTCGGGGTGACAGAACTGACATTCGTGGGAGATATCCTTAGCAGTGAGGGCATCAGACCAGATCCCAGAAAGGTGTCCGCCATTGAGAATATGCCAAAGCCACAATGCAAAAAGGACGTGCAGAGGTTTAATGGAATGATCAACTACATGGGTAAATTCATATCCAACCTCTCAGAAAAGATGGCGCCACTGAGAAGACTAACTGAAAAGAACATAGTATGGGAATGGAATCATGAGCATGAGAAGTCATGGACCGATCTAAAGAAACTGCTCACAGAGGAACCAGTTCTGAGGTTTTATGACCCAGCGAGACCCATCAAGATATCATCAGATGCATCACAGAGTGGGCTCGGTGCCGTTCTTCTGCAAAAATATGACTACTGGCAACCTATTGCATATGCATCGCGCTCAATGACAGACGCGGAGACGCGATATGCTCAAATAGAAAAGGAGCTGCTCAGCATCACATACGCCTGTGAAAGATTTCACCAGTTTGTGGCAGGACAAGCAATCAGTGTAGAGACTGACCATAAGCCCTTGATTGCATTGTTCCAAAAGCCGCTAAATAGCTGTCCGCTTAGAATACAAACAATGATGATCAGGCTGCAACGCTATACACTGAATGTTGCGTACACACCGGGTAAGCTGATGTATACAGCAGACACGTTGTCCAGAGCTGTTGACCCAAGAGAGCCCGCAAACACCAAAATGGATGAAAAAGTGAACGCCTACGTGGACATGATCACAAGTGCACTGCCCATAGCAGATGCAAAAATGGAGCTCATAAAGACTGGGACAAACAAGGATGAAACAATGAGACGACTGAGGAAAAGCATCTTGGATGGATGGCCCAACATGAAGCAAGACTGCTCACCTGACATGGCAGAGTACTGGAACTGCAGGGCGGAACTATCAGCGGTCGAAGACATCATCTACAAAGGAAGTAAAATAGTTATCCCAAAGAGTCTGAGAAAAGAGATGCTAAAAAGGATCCATGGAGGACATCTGGGAATCGAAAAGTGTAAGAAAAGAGCACGAGAGGTGATGTACTGGCCACAAATCAACCAAGATGTGACAAATGAGGTGTCGAACTGCACAATATGCCTGAAATATCGAGCAAGCAATCCGATAGAACCACTAAAGCCACACCCAGCGTCAGACAGACCTTACCAGAAGGTAGGCGCTGACCTATTTGTATGTCAAGGGAAGGACTATCTTGTAGTCACAGACTATTACTCCCTGTATCCAGAGGTTTGTAGACTGTACACCAGCACTGCAGATGCTGTGATAAGATGTATGAAAGCCATATTCTCCAGACATGGCGTGGCAAGCGAGGTCTTCACAGACAACGGACCCCAGTTTTACAATGCAAGTTTCCGACACTTTGCCAAAGAGTGGGACTTTGTCCACACAACGTCAAGTCCTCACTTTCCGTAGTCCAATGGACTAGTGGAAAAATCGGTCCAGACAGTGAAAAGACTGATGTACAAGGCAAAAGACAGTGGAACTGACTTCTACCAGAGCATGCTTGTATACCGCACAACGCCGCTCGAGTGTGGTATGTCACCAGCCCAACTCCTTATGGGACGTCTGCTAAGGTCAAACCTACCCATCCCGGAGAACCTCCTGAAAACAAAAGAGGGGGAGAAAGTGAGGAAGTTCAAAGAACAACAGAAAGAAAAGCAAAAGTACTACTATGACAGAGGAACACAAAACCTACCTGAACTCCACACTGGTGACCAAGTAAGGTTCAAAGACAAAACAAACACATGGACTCAGAAGGAAACTGTCCTGAGTGAAGTCCAACCAAGATCATACACCATTCAGACAGATGAGGGTGCTGTTCTGAGAAGAAATCGTCGTGATCTTCTCATGAGACCAGCCACAGCAAGTCAAAAGACTGATACTGTTGAACAACCTGATCACACAGCTGAGAAATCGTCATCTGAGGCAACAACTCAGATTCAAGGACAATCAATCAGAAAATCCTCAAGACGCGTGAAGCCTCATTGAGCAAGTTTAAGGACTCTTGTTATAGAAGGAAGTAATGTTATCTTATTCTCTCCAAGTTCTAGTGTATTTACATATTTCATGTGAACACACAAAGCAAGGTTAAAAAACCTTGATAATGATAATGTAAGTTCATTAAGTGTTACAGTTAAAATGCAGAGTAATACAAAGAAAACATGTTGTTAGATAAAAGTAAAATACTTTTGTTTTAAGAAAGGGAGATGTAATGATATCAGCAAATAGTGATGGTATTTGCCTGTTTGATTATTTATGCCTGACCAGCAGAGGGCATGTGAGAGAGAGAGTTTAGTTTTAGTTTTGCTTTAGATGGATCTCTAAGATGGTGTCTCCTGTAATGCTGTTAACTGAGATGAACAAACTTTAGATTAAAAGACATTCTCTTTCATCAATGTGTCGTCATTGAACCCACATAGAAATCAATACAACTGGTGCACAAGGACACCCAGGTCTCGTTGCACTTCCCCTTCTCCCAATCTATTGCTGGTCAGATAATAATCTGCCTTCCTGTTTTTGCCACCAAAGTGGATAACCTCACATTTATCCACATTATACTGCATCTGATATGCATCTGCCCAATCACCCAACCTGTCCAAATCATACTGGAGTTTCTCTGCATCCTCCTCATAGCACACATGCCCACCCAGCTTTGTGTCGTCTGCAAACTTGGAGATATTACATCTAGTTTCCCTCGTCTAGATCATTAATATATATTGTGAATAGCTGGGGCCCTAGCACCGATCCCTGCGGTACCGCACTAGTCACTGCCTGCCACTCAGAAAAAGACCCGTTTATTCCAACTCTTTGCTTTCTGTCTGCCAACCAGTTCTCTGTCCAAGTCAGTACCTTACCCCCCAATCCCATGTGCTTTAACTTTGCACGCCAATCTCTTATGCGGGACCTTATGGAAAGCCTTCTGAAAGTCCAAATACACCACATCCACTGGTTCTCCCTTATCTATTCTACCAGTTACATCCTCAAAAAATTCCAGTAGATTAGTCAAGCATGATCATTCACTACTTTTCTTTATCTCTTTTTTTATGGTTCATAAAATAGGATTAGAAACATGAAATGGCTCATAAATACTGAATAAAGTTTGAAAACCTGATTGTCCAATGTTACTGTGATGTGTAATTAAATGTGGTAGGCTGCTTCCTCTATATCTAGAATAAATATTGTAACTCACACTCATGGAACTTTTCACTGTGTTCTCTATTACTACTGAATAAATGCTTTGAGTTTATCTTTGTGATAGCATTTGAACTTTACTGATAGGTGTCTTTGAATTTTACATTTGCTGCTCATGTGGTAGTCATACTACAGAATGAAGAAAGTGCACTGACTAGTTCTATCCACAAAGGTGCCGCACATATCTATTGCATGAGTAACTCAAATGGCTATTTATCTCAGTATTTCCAGGTACCTTAATAGCTACAACTGGCCATCACGTATAAACATTAAGGACCAGTTTACACTAAGTTCCTATTGACAAGTTATCAAATACTCAGTAAAGACCACTCATTTATGGTTTTCACAGAATAATAAGCAATTGTGTAATTCACCAAAGCAACCCAAGCTCTCAATGGATTTAATTAAAATGGAGCTTGAATTATTCACTCAGTGTAAATCAGTGGGCCTTATGTTAGCTCCTGCATGGCATGAACACAACTATTGACAAAACTATGTATCTGCTGACTCACTGGGAAGTCTGGTTGAAGTTTGTTTGCACACAGCATAACTTTGCTCAAGAAAACAGTGCAACAAAGCAGGCTTGTGATTTAAAAGTTTAGCCCTCATATCCATGCTATTACGCAAAGAGTGGTAGAAGTGTGGAACTCTCCCCCACAAAAAGCTGTAGATGCCAGCTCAATTAATCATTTTACATCTGAGATTGATAAATTTTGCTAGCCCAGGGTATGAAGGGATGTGGAGCAAGGCGGGTGGATGGAGGTAAGTTACAGATCAGCCATGATCTTATTGAATGGCGGAACAAGCTCGAGGAGCTGAATGGCCTCCTTCTGTTTTTATGTTCCTATCTTTGGTCCTTTTGGTTTGTTCCCAAAAGAGGCAAAAGAACATGTTAAATGGGGATGTGGGGGAGGGGAAAGCCAGAGCAAGTCACATGTATCACAACGCCAATGCCATTCCTTGGTGGCACCAACAGTGAAGATCTTTGAACAGTGCAGGAACACTCTCTCATGTTGTGCCCCCCCAAGTGTAGCCAGCACTAATAATAATCATCCTCCGGAAGATGCCAAGACTGTAAATATCTGTCAAAACTGGGGCTTTAATTCTGGTTTCCGAAATTAAAGTAGATGCTTTATTGTTATATTTACCTGGGGTTTTGGTTTAAGTTGTGTGGGATCAAATAGTTGAGCTGTGTAACCTTTGGAAGGTATAGGGGTATAACCTCATAAATATGGAATATTGTCACATAACCATTGTGCTGCACAAATATGTGATAAATGAGATTTTGGCAGTGAAAACATTTGTAGAAATCAGTTCTAGTATGGATTCTGCAAGAGTTAACATACATCAAAGAGTGAATTCATTAATAGCACTGTCTTTGGTAATATAAATGACACTGTCAATACTCCAATCAAATTTGCTATCAAAGAAGCTAATGAAATGCATAAAGGTTGCCTGTCTAAAAGCAGTAATACATTATTGTAAAACACGAGCTTTGCAGTGCAGTGAGTTGTAAAGCTATTAGGCCGAAATCTTGCTGGAAAAATAACCATGTGTTAACAATGTGCGCTGTTATTAATATGCAAATCGACCAGCAAGTTCAGGGGATTAAGAGATACGCTGTGAGTTGCGAATTCAATTGTAACAGCACAGTAGGAGGATATTCGACCCGTTGAGCCCGTGCCGGCTCTCTGCAAGAGCACTTCAGCCAGTCCCACTCCCCCGCCCTTTCCCCGTAGCCCTGCAAAATTTTTTTATCAGGTACTTATCCAACTCTCTTTTGAAAGCCACGATTGAACCTGCCTCTACCACCCTTTCAGGCAGTGCATTTCAAATCATAACCACTCGCTGTGTAAAAAAGTTTTTCCTCCTGTCGCCTTTGGTTCTTCTGCCAATCACCTTAAATTTGTGTCCTCTGGTTCATGACCCTTCTGCCTGTAATGTCCGAGTATGAATAATACATGGACTGCAGGAGAACAATAAAACAGGTATTTACTTGAACAGAGGGTAACTTAAGACTGAAATACAGAAGCCTGCTATGGCTTTATATACAGGGGTGGTCACTGCCGATACTGCAGTATAGAATCAGTTCTTCTCTTAAAGGCACATACACCACAATTCCTCCCCTTTTAGATAAACAGTACATAACATTCATTTAACAACTAAATAATAACTAATTACAATTTTCTCTGTACTATATACATCAACTGAAATAATCATTTATAAGTTCAGTCTTTGAGGAGGCTTCCTGATCCTGACTGGATAGCGCCTTTCTCGAGTATCCTGTTCTTGCGGCGGAGTTGATTCTGGCTCATTGTCATTGGTTGGTTCGTCAGCTTCCAATACCACTGCTTCTGAGGTAGACGCAATCTGTACTTCGGGTTGATTACCAGGTGCACCTGCTCGTGGTATGGGTTTGGCTTGTTCCTGTGACTCTAGAATCTGGTCAGCATGGCGTCTCACGATGCTCTCTCCAACGTCCACTGTGTACATTAGTGGCCCCTGCTGTGTGCATATCGTTCCTGGCTGCCATTTTTCTGTTCGGTAGTGTTGGATTGTAGTGGGCCAATACTTGTTTTGAAGTGATTAGGCATTTACATTTCTGAAAGGCACGCTTACACTCATCACTCCATTTCCATGTTACTCCAGTTTGCAGTAGGGCGTTCAGTGGGTGCAGAATTGTAGCTAAATTCGTCAAGAACTTATGGTAGTAGTTCACCAACCCGAGGAACGACCTCAGTTGCGACACATTTTCCGGTGCTGGAGCCTTGACTACAGCCTCAATCTTGTCCGGCGACTTATGCAACCCTTCCTCATCAATCATGTGGCCACAATACGAGATTTGTCTCCTGAAGAACTCGCATTTGGGGCGGTTGGCTCGTAGCCCATATTCCTGTAATCTCGTGAGCACCTGCTCCAGGTTGGTAAGGTGTTCACTGTCATTTTTGCCCGTAACTAGGATGTCGTCCAAATAACACAGGGTCCCCGGGATCCCTTGCAGGACTTGTTCCATCGCCCTCTGCCAAATAGCCAGGGCTCATGCTACCCCGAATACCAGTCGATTGTACTGGTAAAGGCCTTTGTGAGTGTTTATCGTGAGGTATTTCCTAGGTGCTTCTTCCACCTCCATTTGTAGATACGCTTGGGCCAGATCAATCTTTGTAAAGCGTTTCCCTCCAGATAGTGAGGCGAAAATATCTTCTACCCGTGGAAGTGGATATTGTACTGTGTGCAGGACTGGGTTCACAGTTACCTTGAAGTCCCCACAGATGCGAGTCTTCTTTGGTTCCCCAGGCGTGCTGCTCAATGATATCTTCATTACAGGAACGATGGGTGTGGCCCACTCGCTCCAGTCCACCTTGGACAGCACACCCGAATGCTCCAGACTCTCCAGCTCTGCTTCAACGGCTGGGCGGATTGCGTAAGGTACCGGTCTGGCCTTAAAAAAATGTTGGGTTTGCGTTATCTTCGATTTTTATCGTTGCCGTTACTCCTTTTAGAGTCCCAAGTCCTTGTTGGAACACCTCTTTCGCGTCAGTTAGAATTTTTGACAGTCGTCCAGGTGTGACGTCATCATCCTTTTTATCAGTCACAGTTAGCGCCTGAATGGAATGCCAATCCAATTGTATTTTTCGGATCCATTCACGTCCCAATAGTGGTGGTCCTCCATCCGGTAGTATATATAGATACAGTTTCTGTGTTTCCTTGCCGTTGTATTCAACTGGCACCCTTATTTTTCCTCTGGGGTAGACTTTTTGCCCCGTGTATGTCTTCAATACAATGGACGTGTCCTTCAAGGGTATGTGTGAGAATAGCCGCTCATAGTCTCGTCGATTCATGACAGTTAGGGCTGATCCTGTGTCCAATTCCATCTTTACTGGGGACCCTGCTATCATGAGGGCGACACAAATGGTTCGGTGATCCTCCTTTGCGATCACGTTGTGTAACTTTAGACAACTTAGTCTCCTGCTCCCTGAGTCCTTATCACTCTCCTGATCTTCCGAACTACTGTCTGTCAATTTCTTTACTTTCTTGTACTTTTCCTTAGTAGTTCTTGTAGTGTTGGTTTTCTTTCCCGACCTGCAGACTCTTGCTATGTGTCCCATTTTCCCACATTGCCTGCATACTTTGTCCTTGAACCAGCAGTCCTTCTGATCATGGGTTGTTCTGCCGCAGCGATAGCAGTTTTCTGCTCCATACGCCATTTCGTTAGCGCTGTATTCCTGTGGTTTCTGTTGTATTTCCGCAGCTCCCCGTGCTGCTGCTTCGTAGGATACTGCCACGCTGAAAGCCTGTTCTAGCGTCAGGTCCTTTTCCGAAAGTAGTCGTTTCTGGGTTCCTTCACTCTGGAGCCTGCAGACAAACTTATCCCGCAAGGTGTCTGCCAGTCCTGCTCCGAACTGGCAGTGCTTCGATAACTTGCGTAGTTCCGTAAGATAGTCAGCATTGCTCTCATCTTTGTGCTGGTTTCTTTTATGGAACTTGAATCTTTCTGCTATCAGTAGCGGTGTAGGGTTTATGTGTTCCTGTAAGATATTAACAATCTCCTCAAAACTTTTCTCCATTGGTTTAGCTGGGGTAATTAAATTCCGCAATAGGCCGTCCGTTCTCGCGCCCATCAAATTTAATAATACCGACGCCTTCTTTCCATAGGCCACCTCATTTGCCGTGCAGTACACTTCAATTCTTTCCACATACGTGGTCCAGTCTTCTACCTCGTTGTCGAAAGCAGTGATACTGCCACTCTTCGGCATCTTGGGTGATTTAAAATGGCGCCTCCCGCGCTTTTTCTTCTTCCCCAATGGAATAAAATGGCGCCTCCCGCGCTTTTCCTTCTTCCCCTTGCTGCCACGCTGCTCCTAGCGTTCTACAGGGTAATGGCGGCGACCCGCGGCTTCGGCGCGTCTCACTTTTCCTTCCCCGCGTTCCATCCTCTCCACGCTGCCCTGTTCTTGAGCACCGACCGCGCCCTGTGCGCTCCACCCTCTCTCTCTCTCCCTCCCGACGACGCTGCACGGCCCCTTTGCAGAGCCGCTCGATCGAGCCCGACGCAGTCCGGAAGGGTCAGCGCACTTCCTGCTACCAGCACGACTTGCTGGAGCACCTCGATTGGGGAGCCAGGCCCAGCTCTCCACAGCCTCCCCTGCAACTCTCCGATGGATCCCTGGGCGGTTGCCCGTGGTCGACGCCCGCCGTTCTGACTTCGACCTCCAAGAAGCTTCTCAGGGAAAAGATCCCCGTGAGGTGATGCAGTACTGCAGGTGAGTTCGAACCTGCCCGTCGCCAGTGTAGTGTCCGGGTATCAATAATACTCGGACTGCAGGAGAACAATAAAACAGGTATTTACTGAACAGCGGGGAACTCAAGACTGAAATACAGAAGCCTGCTATGGCTTTATATACAGGGGTGGTCACTGCCGATACTGCAGTATAGAATCAGTTCTTCTCTTAAAGGTACATACACAACACTGCCAGTGGGAACAGTTTCTCTCTACCTACTCTGCCTAGATCTATCATGATTCTTAACACCTCTAGCAAATCTCCTCTTAACCTTCTCTGCTCTAAGGAGAACAACCCCAACTTCTCCAGTCTGTCAACGTAACTGAAATCCCACGCCTCCACTACTCGCCTTCAAACAGCCGCCTAACCTCAAACAGACCATCGTTCGCAGCAAATTACCCAGCTTTCAGGAGAACAGCGACCACGGCACCACACAACCCTGCCACGGCAACCTCTGCAAGACATGCCAGATCATCAACACAGATACCATCATCACACGTGAGGACACCACCTACCAGGTACATGGTACATACTCATGTGACTCGGCCAACGTTGTCTACCTCATACGTTGCAGGAAAGGATGCCCCGGAGCATGGTACATCGGCGAGACCATGCAGACACTGCGACAACGGATGAACGGACACCGCGCAATAATCGCCAGGCAGGAGTGTTCCCTCCCAGTCGGGGAACACTTCAGTCAAGGACATTCAGCCTCCGATCTTCATTTTCCAAGGCGGCCTTCGAGACACACGACAACACAAAATCGTCGAGCAGAAACTGATAGCCAAGTTCCGCACTCATGAGGACGGCCTCAACCGGGATCTTGGGTTCATGTCACGCTACATGTAACCCCACCTGACGTAGGGTCATTCAGACTCGAGTCGTCGTTGGCTTGTTCTCTCTACACAGATGCAGCCGGACCTGCTGTGATTTCCAGCAAAAAAAATGTTTTTTGTCTTTTTTTGTTTTTCATACAGACCCCAGCATCTGCAGCATTTGACCCCTTGTGACCCCACCTCATTGTTCTTTGATGTAGTGTTTTCCTGACTGACCTGTTTGGACACCATTCACACCTTTGATTGCTGTGATTATCTCTCTGCCGAGGTGTGATAAATGGCAGTTAGAAAGATTACCTGTAATCATCTGGCATTCTCTGACTATATAAGCTGTGTCTATATGCATCTCTTCACTTCACCTGATGAAGGAGCAGCGCTCCGAAAGCTTGTGATTTCAAATAAAGCTGTTGGACTATAACCTGGTGTTGTGTGACTTCTTACATTTGTCATTCAGGGAGCTCTGGCTTTGGCTGCCCTACCTTTCCCCCTAGTGGAAATGTACCTTGACTGTACCCGACTATCTCTTTAAAGGCAGCCCATTGTTCAATGACAGTTTTGCCTGCCAATCTTTGATTCCAATTTACCTGGGCGAGGTCCGTTCTCAACCCACTGAAATTGGCCCTTCTCCAATTAAGTATTTTAACTCTAGATTGCTCCTTGTCCTTTTCCATAGCTAATCTAAACCTTATGATAGTATGATCACTGTTCCCTAAATGTTCACCTCCTGACACTTGCTCCACCTGACCCACCTCATTCCCCAGAACCAGATCCAGCAATGCCTCCTTCCTCATTGGGCCGGAAACGTACTGATCAAGAAAGTTCTCCTGAACACTTCAGAATTTCTTCCTCCTCTCTGCCCTTTACACTATTACTATCCCAGTCAAAATTAGTAAAATTGAAGTACCCCTCTATGGTCCTTGCACCTCTCTAATTTCCCTACATATTTGCTCCTCTATATCCTTCCCACTATTAGGTGGCCTATAGAATACACCCAGTAATGGAATGGCACCTCTATTATTTCTTAACTCTAAGCAAATAGATTCTGCCCTTGACCCCTCCAGGACATCCTCTCTCTCCAGCACTGTAATATTCTCCTTAATCAATACTGCCACCCTACCTCCTTTCTCTCCTTCCCTATCTTTCCTGAACACCTTATATCCAGGAATATTTAGTACCCAGTCCTGTCCTTTTTTGAGCCAGGTCTCCATTATCACCGTGACATCATATTCCCATGTGGCTATTTGCGCCTGCAGCTCACCAACCTTATTTGCCATGCTTCGTGCGTTTACACACATGCATTGTAAACCTATCTTAGACCTTCTTGTATTCTCTCTTCGTCGATTTATCCCGCTCCACCGTTTGCTGCGCACAAACAGTATCTCACTCTTCGCCTCCCCTTTATTTTTAAGAGCTTGCTGGATTAGCACATTAATTGCCTGTTAAACTCGCCACAGAAAATTAAATCTTGGAATTAAGAGCATAAGTGCCCTTTTAATGATGTGATAATTGTTAATGCAATGTCAGTCAACCTCTCTGGCCCAGAATGGGAACAATTTAAAGTGTTCAATTTCATTCCTGCATGTAGTAAATTGTTGTTAGAAATTTTAAAAATGCCAAATTTAATTTTTTTAAATTCTTACATTTCCTTTCTGTCTCCTTTTTATCTCTCTCTTAATCCAATCTTTCTTTTCCTCTCTTTATTTCTCTTTCTGTACCTGATTTGGCTCTAATTCACCATAATCTCTTCACCGCTGTTCCTCTGTTTCTTTCTGAATCATTAAATCTCATTGGTTAAGGAGATAGATTATTGATCCCATCGTTCACTGAGGTCTCAGATGCCTTGTTGCTCTCACCGTGCCGTTATCAGGTCACATTTCCAGCCAGTTACGCCGCAAATTGAATTAAGAGGGCAAGAAACACGCCCCGTTCCAGGAAGATCAGGCCCAATATATTTTCCACATACAAAAATGTGTTCAGCTTTCCGAAAGCGGTCATTCACTGCTCAGGAGTTCTGTGAAATATTAGCAAGAATGTTCCATTATATATTTTCTTACAGACTTTTAATTGGAATAGAAGCTCAGCTTTTCCAAACTGTAGCCTGTTTCACAAGATGGTTGTTTTCTTACTTGGTAGATTACCAAGTATTGCATATTATATACAGCACAGAAACAGGCCATTTGCCCAACAGGTCTATGCTGGCATTTATGCTGCACATGAGCCTCCTCGCACCCTTCTTCATCTAACCCTATCAAAATATCCTTCTATTCCCTTCTTCCTTGTGCGTTTATCTAGCTTCCCTTGAATGCATCTATGCTATTCATCTCAACTACTCCCTGTGGTAGTGAGTTCCACATTCTAACCACTCTCTGGGTAAAGAAGTTTCTCCTGAATTCCCTATTGGATTCATTAGTGACGATATTATGTTTATGTGCCCTTAGTCCTGGCCTCCCCAACAAGTGGAAACATCTTCTCTACATCTACCCTATCAAGCTATTTCATAATCTTGAAGACCCCTTAGCCTTCTCATTTCTAGAGGTTGTTGAATTAACTCTGATGGTTGCTCTTTTCCCCAGGAAGAGCATTTTCCAATTATCAATACTGTACCCTCTGCATTCTGTTGCCCAGCCAGTTGTTAGTCTATCGAAAGAATTTGGAACTTAAGCTTCCTTATTAGCCTCACATAAGTAAGTTTTGAAAAGCCAAATAAAGTACATCTACATAGCTACATAATATTTAAAGCACAGAAACAGGTCATTCGGCCCAACAGGTGCATGTCGGTGTTTATGCATCTACTGGATTACCCTTAGCTACTAGTTTAGTTACCAACTCAAAGAATTTCAGTGCGTTTGCCAATTATGACCTTTGCTGACTGCTCTTTGTGATACCTGTGCTCTTTACTCGTGGGTATTTAATCCTTCACTTCCTGTGGACCCCATTCTTTGCTGACTTCTGTATGTGCCATGGATCTTTACAGTTGTATGAAAGCAGAAAGTGTTTTGGATAGCCGTTCTTTGTCTTTTTAACACAAGGTCGCTCAATTGAAATTGAAACAGAAAATGCTGGAAAGCACTCAGCAGGTCAGGCAGCGTCTGTGGAGAGAGAAACCAAGTTAACGTTTCAGGTTGGTGACGTTTCATCACAACTGGCAGAAGTTAGAGTTTCAATTGACGTCAGCCTACACCACTTTCAGATCATTTTCTAGGAGTGGGGAAACCATTCTGAACCTGGAACTGCACAAATACAGAAATGTACTATGGCTAAAACCCATGGACGTAATTACTGGATTCCAGCTGATCGCATATGGCTCCTCATCAAGAGGTGCGATCATACTGTGCTTTTATTTTCTAGCACTGGGCCATATCCTGTTCTGTTGCCAGTAAGGTGGGCCAGTGACCTGCTTCAGTGCCTCAGCTTTTGAGCTGATTGTATGGGGGTTTTGCACCAGAGAACTGGGGTAGCTCACCATCCACATTTCCACAATGGGCCAGAATTTACTGTAGCCGGTGAACAAACAGCCCCTGTCCATGCCCATTTAAATTCCATGAGCTTTTTGCACGATATGTTGCTGTAAGGGGGAGATGGAAACAGCACAGTGGGCTCTACAGGGCAAGCAACGTTGTGTTTCCTTAACCAATCAGATTGGAGAATTGTTAATGAGCAGTGCAGAGTCTGAACTGGGAAGTGTAAGTTACAGTAGTGAATTCAGTGTTAAATCAGGTGTAGAAGGCGAAATAAAAAGAGGAAAAGAAAAATTGGATAGAGAGAGAGAGAAAAAATGGACAGAAAGAAAAAGTTTTTTTTTATAAAGTGTTTTTTTCTTAAATCTCCAAAAACCATGAGAAGCTGAAGGAATGAGACTTCACAGTTGTAAAAGTTAATTTTCGGTGCCAGAGAGGTTGTTTGGCAGTAATTAAGACTTATCACGCCATTAAAAAGGATACTTAGACGGAAATGGACAACCTCTAATTTTCTGCGGCGAGTTTAGTTCGTATCTACCACACAAATACAACAACTTCACGCCAATCAATGCATTTCACTGGTAAGTTTGACAGCGAGATGGCGTTTTCTTATTTTCCGAAGCAACTTCTGGATTTTTGCGTTTAACTGCGCATCCGCCCCTTACCTGAAATTGCTGTGTGATTTGCACATAGAAAACACTGAGCACCATTTCCCTCACCATAATTTTGTCCGTTTGTCTCTGCTTAGCATCTCTGCTCTTTTCCGCAATGCCCACTGACTGATTCCAGAACGTTGCCACCTAAGAAACTGAATTGATCGTTATGTAAGATGGGCTCACAGATTCCTCTCTGTGCGAACATTTCTTTTGAATTTATCTATTCTTTGCAAATGTCAGTAGAATTTCAGTCTTGCTGTGCAAGTGCTTTGTCTGTCCAATTACAGTCGCAAACTTGACCCTTGGAGAGTGTCATCCTGTCTTTGCCGATGATTGAATGGAATGTAGTGAGATAGTGCATTCTTTGTAATTCACGGTGATGAAATTAGGCTTGGCGGGCAGGTAACTGCTTTGTTATGCTACCCATGAAATGGCAAGATTATAGTATTGAATGTGATGCTAAAATGAATATAAGGCAAATCTAATTGATTTCACCTCCAGACTCTACATTCATTACTGACTCAAATGTAACCGTTTCAGATACTGGAGGTTTTTTTTTTAGAAATCTTCAAAGTGCGAGCTTCCTTTCCTCAGTATTACAGATGTAAAATTAACCCGCATTAATATTTTGCATGTAAATTGTTGGCATATCATTAAAAAAATACATTTATTTTTGCTGAATTTAGTAAAATTGAACAGTAAAATGTTCCTCAGCTTGTCGGTTGCAAAAATGTTTTTATAAAGCGTTATAATAAAAGGGCCAGTACCACAGTATTGAAAAAAAGATTTTACTATAATTCTGTGGTTTATTCGTTCACAAGCTTTCGGTTCAAGAGGATTGTGTAATGGCTGGAACTAGCACAGGCACGATGGGCCGAGCGACCTCCTTCTGTGCTGAATCATTCTATGATTCTAACTGAAAATCTTTGTTTCTTTTTGTTTTTAGATGTCATCCATAGTGTGGGACCTATAGCAAGAGGGAACTGTGATGAGCGTCTTAAACGTCAGTTGAGAAACTGCTACGAGACCTCCCTGAAGCTGTTGGAAACTCAAGGGCTGAAATCTATTGTAAGTGTTACACTGCGATAAGTCTAAGCTACCCTTGCATCGACCTGTTAAAGATTGCACATAAAGGGCTGCCTCTCTCTTCAAGTTTCTAAATCTAAAAGTAGTGCAACGTCAAAGGTCTTGAAAGATCCAAAATTTATTAGAAAGTCAGGTCTGGCAACTTGGGATCTTCCTGCACTGTGCAGTAGTTGTCTGTGATACTGATTTAGCATGTATCGAGTGATAATTATAGATTTACATTGTTAATGTTTCTTCCACTATTTAGAAAGATGCAAATCTTTGCCCTCGGATGATTCAAATGATTTCAAGTCAAATGAGTTTTGGCCGTCTCCCTGTCTACACGTTGTCCACATATTCCAAACATGGATTAGATTCATTTATTCATATTACATTACATGTGCAGATATGCAGTGTCTATTTACACGTGGGGTGCTACAGTATATCCAGTGTAGCTTTACTTAATCCACCTACTTGAGATTACATGGAGCTGCCCAAGTATTCTGGACAGTCTCCACCAAGGTCAAACTGGGGCAGCTAACTCAGTCTCACTAAGATTGTACAGTAACCCCATGCACATCAGCTCCGTTCAGTTTGTCTACCGTATACCTTGGCCAGAATTCACAGTATATCTGTCGTAGTTGCACTCATCTCGGCTAAACATAAGAACATAACTGCGGCAATTCTACTCCCTTTGGCTACAGAGACTGGGACAGTTAGGAACATAGGATCAGGCCATTTCGTCCATCAAACACATAGATCAGATTAGCCCTTAACCTTCCCACCTCCAGTGAATATAACCCTTTTATGCACTCTTTTGTTATAGTTCTGTTCCCTCACTGCGGGCAATGCCCTGGTGAATTGTCGCTGACCTCTTTTAAGGCCGGTACATCCTTCCTAAAGTGGGACGCCGAAAACGCAACACAGTGCAGTATTCAAAATGTGGTCTCACCATGTGGCACAGTGATATCCAGCGTTCCCGTTAAACTGCATGGCTGCGTAGCAGTCTGGAAGTCCCGCACAGGCCGCTCACTGGCTTTTAATTGGGAGAAACCGCGCAGGTGTAAAAATTTGAATGGGCCACGCAGCCACTTGAAGGGACCGCACACCCAAAAACAAGTTAGAGGGAACATTGGTGGCATCACCATGTTTTTATATTCAATACCTCTTTTGATGCACTGTGATTATACATTATAGCCAGGGTAGACAGGTAGGGGTGGAGAGAATGTTTCCACTTGTGGGAGAATCTAAAACTAGGGGTGATAAATACAAGATAGCTATGAGTAAATCCAATAAGGAAATAAGCAGAAATTTCTTCTCAGAGAGTGGTTAGAATGTGGAACTCGGTACCACAGGAAGTGGTTGAGGCAAATAGCTTAGATGCTTTCAAAAGGGAACTAGATGAGTACATGAGAGAAAAGGGAATAGAAAGATATGCTGAAAGATTGAGATGAGGTAGATGGAATGGGAGGAGACTCGTGTGGAGCAGAAACACCAGCACTGACTAGTTGGGCCAAATGTTGTATATTTTATGTAACTTATCAATCCAGTATACAAAACAATGCCATTCAATTGCTACTGACAAAATAAAGAAAGGCTGCTGTACTCAATATACCTGCATGGATTTGAAATAGTGAGCCTGGATTACTTTGTGAACCTCAGTATAACCATGGCATTAATCTCCACTGAACAAGCGTAGCGATGTCCTTCCTTTTATTCTTTAGTTGGACACAAGTTAGTCATAACAGGCCTAAGTTTATTCTTCCTCCGAATACAACCCACAACATCCAGAATTGTCCAAGTTATGTTCCATTTGGAAGCCTGATGGAGCACATTAAGGTTAACAGAATCACTGTGATGCTAGTTTGGAGGGGGGCGGGGGGTGGTGGGCAGGTGAGGAATGGAAGTCACATGATTTAAAAGCTGATTAAAAAGGATTTGTTCAAGAATGCTGAAGATTTATTAAGCGCTTACCTCCCCCCCCCCCCCCCCCCCTTCATTTTGGGAAAGTTTTTATCTCTGGTGGTGATTTGAATCAACCACAGATCCTGGGAAATTCTCTTGTGAAGTTCCCAGCTGAATGAACGTGGTGCCATTTGCTTTGACTTTTTAAGCAATCGGTGTAAAATAGGATGAAAAGCATTCCGCAAATTCCTGCTGTTCGCCTAGTGATTTGAGCTGATAAACTGCTCTGTCAGCTTTTACAATATCTGCCAAAATAGCTGCTGTGGGAGTTGAGACTGGCTTTTTGTCAGTAAAAGTAATTCAGCATCTTGTCGTCACTCCATCCTCCACCCCCCGACCCTCCCCACTACCCTGCCCCCTCCACCCCCCACCTCCCACCACCTCTTCTCCTGCTAGTAAGAGGACCTAGATTTATTTCACACAATATTTACATTGGCGTTAGCTGAGACAGTTTAAGTGGCTACATTTCAGAAACTGAAGAGACCACTTGATAAATGCAAAGTCTTTCCATGTCAAGCCATCTGGAAACTTAATACTGAGCAATCTTCCTCATGTTTAAACAACCCAGACTCTCTCTGCTTGCTGATGTACGATGTACCCATAAACTGAACGCTGGCTGCTGGTGAAGAACTCGCTCTTCAGTTCCTCAGCCTCTCGTACCTTTTATCTATGATGCTTACTTACAAGGAGGTTAGGTTACAGCAGAGTGAAACTGTGGCTGATTTGAATTAAGTAGGCCACTCCGTTGGAATAATTTGTAAACAAAAGCTGTACGAGTCCAGCCACAACAGGGCTTTTAGCCTAGTAGTGGTGGGCGGTGTGGGAGTAAAAAGCATACTCTGACAAATGACGATGATTACATTAACACAGCAAGTGTCCGAGCTATGGCTTGTAATGATCTGTCAGAACTGGTGTTCACCTCAAGAGTCCCTTCATGTCAGGCAAATGAAAAAAACAGAGATTACCTCAGTCTTCAGGCCAAGTTCACAGTAAGAAAGAATACATTGCAAGAGGTGCACTTATGGCTTAAAATAACAATACAGCAGTGTCAGTAACAGAGAGACAATTCACAGCCCTTGAGTCTAATTTAAATGAATATTTTATTTGTTCCTTTGATGAATTCCCTCTCTGTACTCCCAGCCCATTTAGTGAATGATGGGGATATATACTGACCCAAGCCGTGCCTCATTTATCTTCCAGTCTGCAAAATGATGCTGTGTGATACAGGCACACGCTAAGAGTTTAGAAGGAGTGAATTGTCAGTGTCTGACTTTCGGGTTCTGCATCTTCAGCTGGGAACACAAACACTGTGCAGTCTTTGGGAAATTCTGCAGGTGGTATGGACGGTTCTTGGGATTTTCGGTAACGATTAGCATTTGTGTTAAAGGAGAGTAGTGGGCCCGGGCAGCAGCCTGAAGGAGATAATTGGTGGCACGGTTGACAGGACTGATGTGAGGCAATATGTTGGACTCTGTTTCCTAACTAATATCTGTGGTGCTCCTGAAGGTCATTTAAAAATGCTGCAGCATCATTTATTGCCCTTTACTACTGGGCCGTGTATTGTTCGACTGTAAATTGTTAATAATAAGTGCAGTCTAGACCCAATTAGCACAATTAAGGGGTTCTAGCAATATGTTGTTCAGCTTCAATTAACATTCAAGTGAAAGCTAATTATCACTTTAACCAAATACAATGTATAATTAGGTCCGCATTCTAGAATAGGAACCAAATTGAATTTATGCTGTAACTATACAAGTCATAGAGACCGGAAGAGTGGTAGATTCAATTCCCCCCTCCTCACCTACAGTGAGTTAGCTGGTCTCTGCTGGGCTGGTGGTAGGAACACTATAATATTCCTCTGGCTCCCTGAGTTGGAGAGGGGAAAAATAGCAAGCCCATGCTGGGAATGCATGTCTGTGGATGTTGGGTGAGGACAGAATCAGGCATAGCTGTTGTGGCCTCTGCATTTGAATAGCCTCCTGACATTCACTGACATGAGATCTCTGTGCTCCAGTTCTGGCCCCTTGCGCATCGCCTATTTTCATCGCTCCACCATTGGCGACCGTGCCTTCAGCTGCCTCGGTCCTAAGCTTAAGAATTCTCTCTCCTCCTTTTGAGTTGCTCCTTAAAACCCACCTCTTTGACCAAGCTTTTGGTCACCTGGCCTAATATCTCCTTATGTGGTTTGGTGTTAAATTTTGCCTGATAACGCTTCTGTGAAGCGCCTCAGGCCGTTTTACTACTTTAAAGGCGCTATACAAACGCAAGATTTTGTTGTTGTCAAGGGTCACACGTAAATGATGGCCACTTGGCTGAGGTGGTGGAGGGTGACCCACACCTTTGGAACTAAACCCCAACAAGAATTTGGCACCTAACGTAAAAGAGGGAAAGACAAAAATATTGGTAGGAGAGAAAAAAGGACCTAAACTGCATTGTGGTCCTTAACTATTTTCCTTTCAAAAACTTTCCATTTGAATACTGATTCTGTACTATGTCAGGGAGTCTAATTTTGTTGACTTCACATTGATGACTTCCATTAAGTGGGGGGAGGACCCCACAAAAGTTACTTTTGTTTCATATTTAACAGGTGTAATTAACTTAGGATCCTGTTGCATTTAAATCATGTTGCATTTGCAGTGTTGACAAGGCATGTGAAAATCCTCTTCTGAATACTGATTGGTTCAGGTTAACATATGCACGTGAACATTACCATCATGAATTAGGGTGTCAAACTCTGACATCTGCAAATTTAGGACATCTTTAAAGTGACAGCTATGTGCATCCTGGGAGCGGGCATATTAAGGCAGCAGCTTGGCATGGCACCTTTGATGACTCTTCAGTGCTGAACTATGGAAATTGTTGCATAGATTCTCTTGAAAAAGACAAAAATGTGGAGGTTTTGACCACTTCTTTCAGGATACATTTTTAAAATTAACATTCAGATTTCTGCCTTTTACTCAACCTTAGTTGTAACCACACCAAATCTTAGTGATTTCATCAGTGTAATCAATTTGAGCAAAATAGCTTTCATAGTATTGCCTCTGAACCCCCACAGTGCAGATTTGTGAGCTTGACCTGGGTGTCTAAGTGCTATATTTGTACTGATCCTAAGTGCCTACTTTGGAGGGAAAAAAACTGCATCAAGCAAGTGATTAAAAACTTCAAGTTTAAATCCCAACCAGCAGTGCTTTGGGGTATCTAATAGATAATGTGGCCCTAGATAAAAATGGTTGTGCAGAGGTACTTTAGGTTGTTCCTCACTTAGGCTGCCAAGGTCATATTTGCTCTTTTACAGAATGCCATTTGGTGGTTTTTATTTATCTCTTCCCTGATTAAACCTGCACTCCTAATGCACTTCAGCTAAAGAGGCTCAAATGCTATCTCCCTTTTGTCTGTGATAGGAATTATTTGTCTAAGTGTCTCTTTTGCTGTGGCAGGAAATGCTAGACAAGCTGCAAATGTCTTTTGTTCCCTTTCCTTTGACTTGATTTGCTGAACCGAGAGTCATATCTTTCACAGCCAATTTCACCCAAAGATTCTGTGTCCAGTGATGCATTGAATGGAAGGAATTTTCTTTTCCGGTTTGTTAAAGTTACCGGGGTAGAGTTTCCGTTTTGGGCCCAATCGGCGATCTGGGGACAGATTGCGCCCAAAATCGTGTTAGTTTTGAGAAGTGGTTTTTTTTCTCTCGAGTTTCCACTCAAACTCATTTGCATATCGCCAAATGCAAAATCTGCCATGAACCAGTGCAATCAGGCAGCATTTTAGAATGTAATCTTCTTTATAAAAAAAAAAAAAAAAATTCTTGATGTATTTAAGAGCGGTAACCTGGGGCAGTTTGATTAATACCGCTGAAAATGGGTTTATCACAAAAAATAAGCATTTTTAATCAGTGTTTAGTCCACTACCAGTGAGTAACCCGATCTTAAATCACTGAAAATGACTTCATAAAACTCAGCAGAACCATTTGCTAATTATATTGGTGTACAGTAGTCAGTTCCTTAGTAAATTAAAAAAAAATTATATTCAAAAACGTTTGAAATGTGACTATTGGTGGCCTTGCGCCCCAAAAAAGCTAAATTTGAAGAGGCTCCTCAAAGGCCTGCAAACGAGTACAATTAGGGATAGATTTGTGGGTGGGGCCAGATTCCAGTGCAATATATTTTTAAATTAGTACAAAAGATTGCAGAAACTCAAGTTGCGCTGGACGTAATTTTGCGCTTGAAATTCCACGATCTTTTGCGCTGGGGGTTTGGCCGATTTTGGGTGAGTGGCGCTGGAAATTCCAGCACAACTGAGGGGAAACTCCAGGCCAGTGTATTTTTTATATGGAGCTGCCAAGCAAAACATCTATGATCCAAAATTTACATTTGCAGGTTGTACTTAAAGGAGCACAATGCCTTCTTATTCAAATGCAATTGTTGTGTACTGTAGTCTTCCTAGAAGATACTGTTGAAAAGAAAAATAAATGGCAAATTTCTAACCCATCCAGATGTGCTAGAGAAAATAAAGTGACCGTCACTGCCTGCAGACTGAACTCAAACTGCAGCTGGGCAGGAAACACGAAGATACTATCTGCTCACCTCACCAGATTCAAAATCCCAGCCCCAGCAGAGTACAGTAGTAGAAATAGTAAAAGTCTTTTTTTGACTCCCCAAAGTTTGAATTTAATTGTTGTCTGCAACAACTTTGTCTGCAGCAGTCTGGCTGAGAAAGGCTTGGACTAATTCAGGAGCCTGATACTGTGATGTCTGGCTTCTGCTTGGCAGCCAACGGCAACATGTAAAGTCAGCAGCATGGGAATCAAACATGAGTACAGTCGAGATGAGAAAAGACCATTCATTCCTTTAAGAATGTCCCTTTAGTACCCTAAGCAGGTTAACAACCAATTGCCTAACCCTTTGACCCAACTTTTTGGTCTGTTGCCCTAATATCTCCTTATGTAGCTTGGTGTCAAATTTTGTATGATTGCGCTCCTGTGAAGCACTTTGGGACATTTTATTCCATTAAAGGCGCTATATAAATGCAAGTTGTTGCTTTTTGAACACCCTAATATATTTATCTCAACCTCTGTGCTTGGCAGATTATTTCAAACATTTACCACCCACTTATTTCAACTTCAGATCCTCTGTTGATACTTGCCTGGCTCGCTTTGAATTAATATTCTAGGTTAACCTTACCCAAACCACGGATACTTTCATGGGGCTATTTCCTAGTCCTGGCACTGACGATGGCTGGATTGGAGCTCTATAAGCTTTGCACACACACATGTTTTTGTAAAAGCTAACCATGTGCAATCACCTTTCTTTAGTCTCATTCGTTAGTCATGGTGATCTTGGGCCTGCCTCTCAAACTATGCATAATTGGGTGGGGGAGAAAAACTGGGCAGGCATGAAATCTCAGGCCAGTGTATGTTTCAATTTAATGGATCAACAATTTCACTGAGCGCCCCAATTCAGTGGAGCAGCTTTTGGAGCTGCTCCTGTAGTAAGTGGACAAAACGGAAGGCTACCATATTCGGCATTCCAGGGCAGCCTCCCCACAGGAGAACTCCCCACAGGAGAACTCCCCACAGCAGAACTTGCCACAGCAGACGTCATAGGAAATAAAGAATGACTTGCATTTATGTAGCGCCTTTCACGCCCACCGGACGTCCCAAAGTGCTTTACAGCCAATGAAGTACTTTTGAAGTGTAGTCACTGTTGTAATGTAGGAAACGCGGCAGCCAATTTGCGCACAGCAAACTCCCACAAACAGCAATGTGATAATGACCAGATAATCTGTTTTCGTTATGTTGATTGAGGGATAAATATTGGCCAGGATAACGCCCCTGCTCTTCTTCGAAATAGTGCCATGGGATCTTTTACATCCACCTGAGAGAGCAGACGGGGCCTCGGTTTAACGTCTCATCTGAAAGACGACACCTCCGACAGTGCAGCACTCCCTCAGTACTGCACTGGAGTGTAAGCCTAGATTTTTGAACCCACAACCTTTGGACTCCGAGGCGAGTGTGCTACCAACTGAGCCACAGCTGACACTTATCAGGAGGAGGCATAACCAATGTAACTGCACCAAACAGGGCTTAGATAGCAGCCTTCTTTTAAACACAAGCCCCGTGTGGTCAGAATTCCAGGGTGAAATGGGACAGCAGGCCCCTGCTTCTCCACCACATGCACCTGCTCACTCTGAGGAGGAGGCATAATGGGCCATCCCCACATCCAACACCCAGAGGACGTGGGAGCAGATGAAGGATACATTTGGCCACCTTGGAACTTGACCATGGAAAGACCAGCCTGCATTTCCCTTTATCAAGTTGTAAGCTGAAGGCAAGGCAATCCAAGTCTGATCACCTCGGAAACCCTGAGTATGTTAGCAGCTTGTATCTCAATGTCTGATTCACTTTGGTAACTCCTCAATTTTAAAACCACATCCTTGTTTTCAAATCCCTCAATGGCTTCGCCCCTCTCCGTCTCCGTAACATCCTCCAGACCTACAACCCTCCAAGATCTCTGCGCTCCTCCAATTCTGGCCGAATGAGCATTCCCCCCGATTTTCATCGCTCTACCGTTGGCGGCCGTGCCTTCAGCTGCCAAGACCCTAAACTCCAGAATTCCCTCCCTAAACCTCCCTGTCTCTCTACTTCTCTCTCCTCCTTTAAGATGCTGCTTATAATCTACCTCTTTGACCAAGCTTTTGGTCGTCTGTCCTAATACCTCGTGGCTTGGTGTCAATTTTTGTCTGATTACGCTGCTGTGAAACTCCTTGAAGCACAGGGAGAGGCAAGCTTATTGCAGAGTCTGATTCGAATCGGTCTGCCACTATTTTCTGTTTGACTGTCTTGTTGCATATTGGCTGCATATAGTGACCTCACTATCCCAGCCAGAATGATTGTGTAATTTCCCAGCTAATCACTCAGAGCACAAAGCTTCAAAGTTGCACTAGCATTTTGGGTGCCTACAAATTCATGCCGTGAGTTTAAATGAGGAGCGTTGGGAGAGCATTATTGTCACAGTGTAGATGCAGCGCACTTTAGATTAATCTGTTGGGTGAAAGGAATAGGAAATAAAAGATGGGGGAATAAAATAATTTGATTTTCATCATTTTCAGTTTATTTTCTTGTCTTAAATTAAAGGGTACTTAAAATAGTTTTCTCCTCCCATGCCCATTTCACCAACTCCTTTTATGATGTTTTGCAGCCTCATAAATAATGATGAATGTAGAAATGGAACAAGAAAATGAAAACAGTACAGGCTAATGAGAGGAGCTTGCACAGCAGCTGTTTATACCTAAAAATCTTTAATTGTACTTGTTAAATGTCTCATCAATCTGGGGCAGTTAATTAGAAGACTGTCTTACCTTACAGTTGTTTGGAAAATCCCATTTCCGTGAGTTAAAAACATCACTGATGATAGATTTCTGCTTTGTGAGATGGTATCTCTGTAACCTCCTCGAGCCCTACAACCCTCCGAGATTTCTGTGCTCTCTCCAATTCTGGCCTCTTGCACGTGCCGGATTTTAATTGCTCCACCATTGGCGACCATGCCTTCAGCTGCTGAGGCCTCCGCCTCTCTTGTGCTCATGCAAAACTCTGCTGCCCATATCTTAACTCGCACCAAGTCTCGTTCACCCATCACTCCCATGCTCGCTCACCTACACTGGCTCCTGGTCTGACAACACCTCAATTTTAAAAATCCTCAGCCTTGTTTTCAAATCCCTCCTTGGCCTCACCCCTCTCTGTCTCTGTAACTTCCTCCAGCCCTACGAGCCTTCGAGATATCTGTACTCCTCCAATTCTGGCATCTTGCGCATCCCCGATTTTAATCGCTCCACCATTGGCGGCCGTGCCTTCAGCTGCCTTGGCCCGATGCTCTGGAATTCCCTCCGTAAACCTCTCCGCCTCTCTACTTCTTTTGTTTTGCTATGTTAAAGGTATTATATTAATGCAAGTTGTTGTTGTTATGTGGCTCAGTGTCAAATTTTGTTTGATAATCACTCTTGTGAAGCGCCTTGGGTCTTTTTACTCAGTTTTACTACTGTGATGGAATATATAGACCTGGTTTGGTGGAGGTTTTTCCTCAAGTGGGATTTGGTGTGTGCAGGGGTGGGAGTGATAAGCTGTCTCTAAGCATTTCACTGTTGAGAATGTCTGGACATAGTCTTGTAGGAGAGTCCCCTTTATTGTAAAATTACGTTGATCTAAGTCCTTTGTGTTCTGTTCCATTCAGCACTGTATTCACTTGGAGGATTATTTTCCCTTACTTTTCCTGGCTTATTAAGTAGGTACTGTCATCACATTGGATCGTTCAGTAAATGAATAGCCAAGCCTGCATTATAAATCTTTAAAGAACTGGTCCGTTTAGACTTGTTTGCTTTCTTGATGAATTGACGCTTAACATTCACCTTTCTTTTACTTACCAAAATTCAATTACTTTAAATCTCTCAAATTGTTCTTATTGCTAAATGCGAAAAAGTTGAAACTGCATTGACTTGGCAAAAGTTTTACTAACTTTTTAAATTCTGTTGTTTGTAACACAGAACTGTAATTGACTCTTATGGTACTTAATTTTTAATAATATGACAACCAAATCTTCATTGTTATCACCTTTAACAATGTCTATTCAATTCAGTTGATCATATTCAGTAAATTCTACAGAATCATTTTTAATATTACCCATTTTTTATCTATACAACACGAGGGATGAGTAATGGATCATTCAAACTTGTACCTCCTGGGCACCTACATAGAACCTGGTGTTTCCAGAGGCTTGAGCACACAATCCAGACTGACACTCCAGTGCAGGACTGAGGGAGTGCAGCACTGTCGGAGGTGCCGTCTTTTGAATGAGATTTTAAACCGAGGCACCATCTGTCCTCTCTGGTGGATGTACAAGATTCCATTCTGCTATTTTAAAAAAATACTACTAAAAATAGATGATTAAATTCAGTATTAGAAAACCCAGAGGCGTGTCAAAATGTACTCGGCTCATTTCCATCGTGATCCCTGTGTCGAGAACTTTGGGTTTTCCGATCTTCAATTCAAATCAACAGAAGTTAATGGGGATTCCCTTGTGCAAACTGCTGTGACATTTAAGCAGCCAATCAAAAGGCAGAATTCTCACAGACAGCAAACAAGGAAGTGGGTAAGCCCTTAAAATTCTAACTTTTTAAAATTGTTACGAGAGAGCAAAACAAAGATCGGGCTCTCACATGGGGATAAGGCAAACCTGAAATTAAGATGGACAAACTTAAAAAAATTTTTTTTTTAATGTTTTGAGAAGTTTCTCAAAATGTTTTATTTTAATTAAAATGGACAACTTTCACTGCACAAAATTAAAATTAGTTTTCAAGGCCTTTAACATTTGTCTAGCAGTCAATACACTGTTAAAACCCCAGTTACACCTACTCCCTTTGGATCTAACCTTTAGTGGAGAATTTAACAGCGTACTTACTGCGGAAGAGCCGAAGTTTTTGTCAGTTTCCCTGATTTGGCTGATTACACAGATTGCTGGCTCTGTGGAGGGGGCACAGCCGCAGCCTGTTTCGGCGGTCAATGACATGACTGACGCAGCAAATTCCGAAGTTGCGATCAGTTTCAAAGGCGGAATGACAGCGAACACTGCCATCCTGACTGCAAATTCCGGGCCTATACTTTTTACAAAGGACCTATGGTTATAGTGGTCAACAATAGTTATGGATTAGAAACAATTATGACCTGGGTACATTTTCCTTTGTATGTAATGGTTTAAAATAGCAGTTTAATAAAAAGCATTTTCCTTCAATACACAAAGGTAACTATACCCCAAAGTGATGTGAGTGCTCTAATACCGGGAATTTCGGTGACAATCTCCATTGCCTTGAATCCTATAAATTACGGACACCTTAGGGACTGGCATCAGCTGCCTTTTTTTTGCAGCTGTCCTTATTTCCAAAATGGCCATTGTACGTACAGTATCACCAAAACAGCAGAATATTAAATCCTTAAAACTAAAAGAGTGCAAATTCCTTTCAGCATGCAGGACAATCTTGCAATAGAATCATAGAATAGTACAGCACAAAAGGAGGCCATTCGGCCCATCGAGTCTGCGCCA
Source organism: Somniosus microcephalus (assembly GCF_052327205.1). NCBI lineage: Eukaryota > Metazoa > Chordata > Chondrichthyes > Squaliformes > Somniosidae > Somniosus > Somniosus microcephalus. The sequence continues at coordinate 135,128,807 of NC_140989.1, read as the reverse complement.
GCTCTTTCGAGGAGCAATTCAGCTAGTCCCACTTCCCCACTCTTTCCCCATATCCTTGCAATTTTTTCTCCTTCAATAATTTATCCAATTCCCTTTTGAAGGCTGCTATTGAATATGTTTCCACCACCCTATCAGGCAGTGCATTCCAAACCCTAACCACTCGATGCGTAAAAAAGTTTTTCCTCATGTCACCTCTGGTTCTTTTGCCAATCACCTTAAATCTGTGCCGTCTTGTTATCGACCCTTCAGCCATTGGAAACAGTTTCTCTTTATTTACTCTATCTAAAGCCTTCATGATTTTGAAGACCTCTATCAAATCTCCTCTTAGCCATCTCTGCTCCAAGGAGAACAACCCCAGCTTCTTGAGTCTATCGACTTAATTGTAATTCCTCATCCCTGGAACCATTCTAGTAAATCTCTTCTGTACCCTCTCCAAAGCCTTCACATCTTTCCTAAAGTGTGGTGCCCAGAATCAGAACTTGGAATAAGTTTCTGCTGCAGTCAGGTAAATTAATCAGGAAGTCAAAGAAAATATAAGGGGAGAAAATAAGGGTGTTACACAAGATAGATTTACCCTGTCGATCTGTTAAGTGATTTACATTCCAAAGCTAAGTAAAGCTGTGTCACATTCTTAATGAGAACTCTTAGCCAACTGCTGCCGCTTGTAATTTGCTAAATAAAGCAGGGATAGATCTGCAGCTTGTTTACTCTTCAGTCTTGTACATCCCTTGAGTAAACTTGTTCTTAATGTTGAGGACTGTTGAAATATTGCAAGGAACATAATTTAAAATATATAATAATGACTGAAGCCATTGTAATGGTGAATGACTGCGGCAATATGATTGAAATATAACTTGTTTAGTGAAGCCTTGTGATCAAGGAATGTGGCTTTTTAATTATTTATACACTGTGTCCAAAGTGACCCTTTTAATAGAAATGCTACTACGTGCAGCATTTTATTTTTTACAGAAGAATCTATTATTGTATCACCATTTTGTCCCGAAGCAACTAATTCACGCAGGTACCAATTTAAAACTGTCTTTGAGAATCAAATTTATCATTTAGCTTAATGGCTCTTCCAGAGTTTGGTCCTCGGGCTGTTTGAACTTGGTCGTGTCATGTTTCGTTGCAACTGGGTTTGCCTGACTTGATCTGGATGAAACTGAATAAGTGATGATTTAAAAAAAGAACTACTGGTTAATTCTGATGCCTGAGTGTATGTGTTTTCTTAAGTGGAGCTGCTATAACTAGGGCTGGGTGGAATGGAAGTACATGATGAGACAAAGCGAGGGTAGAAAGTGGTATGTGTTTTGCACATCTCCGGGTTCAAAACAGGCGCCATGAAGTGGGATTGTACAGCGCAACTTCCTGTGCCAGAACGGCACCTGCTGCCAAATTGGTTTGGGTGCTCGATAGGCGTCCCTGGTAGCCGCCTGAAACAAATGCAAGCATCATTGGGAATCATGGGCCACAGTCTGAAATTGTGGCCCAGGACTCCACTGAACAAGACCAGCAGAACATCGTTCTCTTGCTACCAGAAGGAATAGTTGAGGTGAATAGCATAGATGCATTTAGGGGGAAGCTAGATAAGTACAGGAGGATGTTTTGATAAGGGTGGGATGAAGTAGGGTGGGGAGGAGTCTTGTGTGGAACATAAACACCAGCATGGACTTGTTGGGCCGAGTGGTCTATTTCTGTGCTGTAACTTCTATGTAATCATTTAAATATGTTAATAAAAGTCCAGCGTCTGAATCAGTCGCCAAGTAGCCTTCACAAGCCGTATTTAAAGGGTCTCTCTCCTCCATGAAAGATAGTCGCTTTAGCCTTTTAGGATGCTTTTTGGGCCACGTTTTTGGCAGTTTTGGCAAGTGTTTGTGTATGAGATACTTTTTAGAGAATGAATTTGTGGAGGTCCAGCACTGTTTCACAGGATTTGCTTGTTCTCAATCGCTGCACTTAGGAATATAGCGGGCTTACCTTTTGAGGTTCCCAAATCTGGAGGAGCAGCAGCAAGGAAGGCAGTAAAGACCTGCACAGGCTGCCAGAGGAGGGCGCAGGAGGCATTATAGCATGCAGGTCTACAGGAGGCACTGAGGCGTCAGAAGTTCATTACCTTCCCCATGGAGGCTGACAGTCAGGAAGAAAGAGCACTGGGGCTTTCCCACATCGCCGGATTAACACAGGTGCGGGGCATCACCGACTACACTGACGTAACCCTGCGTGTTCCCCATCATGAAGCAGCTCTGCTTCTCAACAGGACAGGGCTTCCATTCGCTCAGTGTTAATTTGTTTGTGGCCACAGGCAATGAATCATGAAGGTATGTGCCCGGTTTCATGGCTGTAATCATGACACTTTCATACTCTGCCTGTCCTCAATACCCCTTCTCTTCCACCTAGAGTGTCAAGTTGCACGCTGGCCTCTGGGGGACAAGGGCTATCCCCTCATCATCTAGCTCGTGGCTACTGTCCAGAACCAGCGCACAGATGTGGAGTTCCGATACAACGAGAGCCATGCAACAACAAGGGTTGTGATTGAGCAAACCATTGGCGTTCTCAATAATGGTTTTGCTGTGTGGACAACTTGGAAGGAGTCCTTCGGTATAGCCCAAAAAGAGTTTCAAGGTTCATCATTGCTTGCTGCATGCTCCACAATGTAGCTTTTCAAAGGGCAGTTGCCTTGGAGATTTCTGAGGAGGAAGAAGAGGAGGGGAAAGATGAAGAAGGGACGCGGAACCGGAGGCTGCAGAGGAAGAGCCTGGGCCAGCAGTGCTGTGAAGTGCCAGAGCTGTAAGGCAGCAAATTATTGAGCAGAGATTCTCCTGAACCATCCCTCCTCTCCCCAGAGCACCAACAGCCTCCCCTTCCATCTGATCTAAACACCCACACTATCAATGCACTCAAAATATATAATTTCATAGGTGTACCTGTTACATCACGAAGATTATGAAGACCAACCACTATATATCAAAACAACACATTTTTCTTCACTATTCCAAAGGGCTCCATTCTTGATATGATAAATGGTTACATAATTAATGCATATCTACAAACCACCCTTGTGTAAACCTCCGGTGCCTATTTCATGTGATTTTTTAACATATTTTAGTGCTCCTATGAGGTGGTTCCCCGGTGGCTATGGCTTGGGCAGGGGAAGGCTGCTGCACTTCGGGCACTTAAGGTGGCCGCAGTGGTCATCCTTGAGGACCTTTGGCCTTTGCGGACCTGGCTGCAGGTTGCTGACTCTTTTTTTCTCTCCACGGATGTTGCCTGGCCTGCTGAGTATTTCCAGCATTTTCTGTTGTAATTGCAGGTTGCCGAGACCCGTTTTTGGCCAAGGCAGTCTGGCCCAGTTGTCGGTCTGGCACCAATAAGGGCACTGGTTGAGAGGTTGCCAAGGAGCAGGCATGCTGTCACCCTGAGAGAGGATAACATGTGCCTCTCCCATGGAGCCCAGGCCACTCTCAGGGAGCTGAGCCTCAACACTGCGCGAGAACCGAGCGAAGGCATGCTGGGAAGTTCATAAGAACATAAGAAATAGGAGCAGGAGTAGGCCATACGGCCCCTCGAGCCTGCTCCGCCATTCAATAAGATCATGGTTGAACTTCTACCTCAACTTCACTTTCCTGCCCTATCCCCCCATATCCCTTGATTCCCTGAGCATCCAAAAACCTATCGATCTCTGTCTTGAATATACTCGACCACTGAGCATCCACAACCCTCTGAGTGAAGAAATTTCTCCTCATCTCAATCCTAAATGGCCAACCCCTTATCCTGAGACTATGACCCCCTAGTCCTCGACTCTTCAGCCAGGGCAAACAGTCTCTCAGCATCTACCCTGTCAAGCCCTCTAAGAATTTTATACGTTTCAATGCGATCACCTCTCATTCTTCTAAACTATAGAGAGTACAGGCCCATTCTACCCAATCCCTGATCAAAGGACAGCCCTTTCATCCCAGGAACCAATCTAGTTCCTATCGATGAAGCCCTCTACCATGCTCTCTTTCAGGTTTTGTGAATCAGATGACCTCAGAGTCAAGATGGCAGCAGTCTGAAATCCCTCAAAGCTGTTACTAGAGGCTCCATCACTGGGGATGCTCTGCAGTGCTCATAGAGCTGACCCCTCGCTCCATGTTTGATTGCATGGCCTTGAGTAATGAGAGATACGAGTTAGGAGGCTTACCTTAGCTAGCCTTGTAAGGTCATTGAACTCTTTTTTTGCCATTCCAGCCATGTCCTGGGGCATTGCTTCTGGCACTTACCTGCTCTGCCCACTCACACCGGGCAACTTGTCTTGATATCTTCCTGCTTGCCTGGTAGATAGAAGATGTCCCTCCTCCTGCCAAACTCCTGCAGCAAAACCTCCAATGCAACATCACAAAAACGGTGGGACCTTGCAGTTTCTCCTGTGCCTGCCATTATTGACATGCTTCAGTGACAGTTGCCTGCAGCCAAAATGCACCTCCTTTTAAGAGATGCAGGCTGCCTTTAAATGACGTCAGCGTTATTGACGCCCCCTTCCCCCAATGAGGCAAGCTGCCTATGAACAGCGCAAGTAGCACTGGCAGCCGCCTAATTAGGAGCACCAATTTGGGGCCTTAATTGTGCCTCATGATTGGGCACACACTCTGAACATGGCACCCATTCTGCCCCCGAAAGTCAGGTTAAACCAATTTCTACAAAGCACATCAACTCCCTTGAATACGGCATGATACTGTGCATTTGAAGGCACATGGTGATCAGGTTGAGGTATATATTACGTTACCTGTTTGCGTGGAGTGGACTCTGCCCTCACACTATCCATAGCTTGTTGTCAGAGTTGTTCATCAAGACTAGCTGTTTTCTGGATCAATTGCCAACATAGAAATGTCAATGTTCACACAGAGGGAGGCGCCATTTTTTTTTCAGGATGCCTAAGACTGGCAATATTACTGCTTTCGATAGTGATGTAGAGAATTGGACCACATATGTGGAAAGAGTGGAGGTATATTGCACAGCAAATGAAATAGAGGATGATAAAAAGGCATCGGTACTTCTAAATCTAATGGGCGCAAGGACATACGGGTTGTTACGAAACTTAATCACTCCAGCCAAACCGATGGACAAGAATTTTAAAGAGATTGTTGATACCCTACAGGAGCACTTAAACCCAACACCGCTCCTGATAGCAGAACGATTCAAATTCTTCAGGAGGAATCAGCACAAGAATGAAAGTAACGCTGAGTACCTCACCGAATTAAGAAAGCTGTCAAAGCACTGCCAATTCGGGGCAGGACTGGCAGATTCTCTTCGAGACAAATTCGTCTGCGGTCTCCTAAGTGAAGGAACACAGAAAAGGCTACTTTCTGAGAAAGATTTAACATTGGACAAGGCTTTCAGTGTGGCTGTATCATACGAAGCAGCAGCAAGAGGAGCTGCAGAGATACAGCAAAAGCCACAGGACTTCGGCACCCATGGAATGACGCAGGGTTTCGAGAGATGTTATCGCTGCGGCAGATCCACCCATAACCAGAGGGACTGCTGGTTCAAGGACAAAGCATGCAGGCAATGCGGAAAGATGGGACACATTGCACTTGTATGCCGATCTGGAAACAAAAAATCCACTGACAGAAAAAAAATCAATAAGGAAAAGTACAGAAAGGTACAAATGATGACGGACAGTGGCTCCGAAGACCAGAAGAGCGATAACGACTCCGGAAACAAGAGACTAAGCTGTCTCAAATTACATAATGTAATTGCCAAAGAAGATTACCAGACCATTTGGGTTACCCTCACGATAGCGGGGTCCCCAGTTCAAATGGAGCTAGATACAGGATCAGCTCTGACCGTCATAAGTCGACGGGATTACGAGCGGCTATTTCCGCATATACCTTTGAAAAACACATCCATTATCTTGAAAACATATACGGGGCAGAAAGTATAACCCAGAGGGAAAATAAGGGTGCCTGTTGTATACAACGGCAAGGAAATACAGAAGTTGTATTTATACGTTCTGCAAGATGGTGGTCCACCGCTGTTGGGACGTGAATGGATCAGGAAGATACGTTTAGACTGGCACTCCATTCAGGCACTGACGGTGACCAGTAAGAAAAAAAATGATGACGTCATACCTGAACGATTAAAAGACATCTTGGCCAACGCCAAAGAAGTGTTTCAACAGGAACTAGGAACCTTGAAAGGCGTCACCGCCTCAATAAAAGTGGAAGATGCGGCAATTCCCAAGTTTTTTAAGGCAAGGCCGGTGCCATACGCAATTCGTCCAGCAGTCGAGGCAGAGCTGGAGAATTTGGAAAAGGCAGGCGTGTTATCCAAGCTAGATTGGAGCGAGTGGGCAACACCCATCGTCCCGGTCATGAAGAAAACGTTGAATAATGATAAAGCTGAAGAACAGAGAAAAATTTGCATCTGTGGGGACTTCAAGGTGACTGTAAACCCGGTCCTTCACACGGTACAGTATCCTCTTCCGAGGATAGAAGATATTTTCGCCTCACTATCCGGAGGGAAACGTTTCACCAAAATTGACTTGGCACAGGCATATCTACAGATGGAGGTTGAGGAGGCCTCTAAAAAGTATCTCACGATAAACACACACAAAGGCCTGTAGCAGTACAATCGACTGGTTTTCGGAGTAGCATCAGCTCCAGCTATCTGGCAAAGAGCTATGGAGCAAGTCCTCCAAGGGATTCCGGGGACTCAATGCTACCGAGACGACATCCTTGTAACAGGAGAAAACGACAACGAGCACCTTGCCAATTTGGAGCAGGTGCTCACTAGGCTGAGAGAACGGGGCCTACGAGCAAATCACCCCAAGTGTGAATTTTCCCAGAAACAAATATCATATTGTGGCCACATAATTAATGAAGAAGGGTTGCATAAGTCACCTGAAAAAATTGAAGCGGTCATAAAAGCCCCAGCACCTGAAAATGTCTCACAATTAAGGTCGTTCCTGGGATTGATAAATTACTATCATAAATTTTTACCGAACTTGTCAACTGTTCTGCACCCTCTTCACGAACTGCTACAAACGGGAGTAAATTGGAAATGGAGCGAAGACTGTAAATGTGCCTTCCATAAATGCAAAGGCTTGATCACGTCCAAGGAAGTTTTGGCTCATTACAACCCATCACTGCCAATCAGACTGGCGTGCGCTGCATCCCCTTACGGCGTAGGAGCGGTATTATCGCATAGATTCCCTGATGGCTCGGAGCGGCTGATAGCTTTTGCGTCACGCTCATTGAACTCAGCTGAGCGTAACTATGCCCAGATCGACAGGGAAGCACTCAGCCTGGTATGGGGAGTGAAGAAATTCAACCATTACCTACACGGACAAAAATTTACCTTGTTGACTGACCATCAACCCCTCGTCTCCATATTCAACCCTAAAAAGGGCGTTCCCATTATGACAGCGCAAAGGCTACAGAGGTGGTCCCTTTTCCTACGGGCACACCAATGTGACATAGAATACAAAGGATCAAAACAGCATGGAAATGCTAACGGTTTATCGCGTCTACCGTTGCCAATGGTAGAAGAGGCACCTACAGTGGACCCAGTGGAGATGTTCCACTCAACCATAGTGGAATGTCTACCAGTAACAAATTCTACCATTGAAAAGGAAACGAGAAATGACCCGACTCTCTCACGAGTCTACGATTTAACGGTGAAGGGATGGCCAGCACATGGCGAACCACTGTTGCCAGCATTCTCGCAAAGAAAACAGCTGTCAGTGTGCCGAGGAACCTTGATGTGTGGATCCAGAGTGGTGATTCCACCCAAACTCCAGGATAAAGTGCTAAAGGAGCTTCACGAGGGGCATCTGGGTGGAGTGAAAATGAAGAACCTAGCCAGAGCGTTTGTGTGGTGGCCAGGTATCGATGGAGACATCGAAGAAATGACCAAGAGCTGCCTAGGATGCCAGAAGGTCCAAAACGCCCCACCACAAGCCCCTCTACATCCATGGGCGTGGCCCTCATCTCCATGGCAAAGGGTACATATCGACTTTGCTGGTCCATTTATGGACTGAATGTTCTTAATCGCGGTTGATGCACACTCCAAGTGGCCGGAGGTAATAAAGATGTCCTCCACCACCACGGAAAAAACCATCACAGTATTAAGGACCATATTTGCCAGGAATGGGCTGCCTGAACAGATCTGTTCTGATAATGGACCGCAATTTGTGTCCGAAGAATTCAGGAAGTTCTTAAAAAACAATGGGGTTAAGCACTACACGTCCGCCCCATACCATCCCGCCACCAATGGATTAGCTGAAAGGTATGTCCAGACCTTCAAGAAGGCCATAAAGGCCATGGGTAATGAAGACATAAATCTACAACATAAGGTAGATAACTTCTTGTTTGCGTACAGGAATGCAACACATGTGGTTACAAACCAAACTCCCGCCATGATGTTTTTCAATAGAAAACTAAGATGCCGGCTGGATTTGATCAAGCCAAACATCAGAAGGGACGTAGAGAACCGGCAATTTCAAGGCATGAATGAAAGGCCAACTAGAACCTTCCAGATAGGTCAACAAGTTTTGGCCCGGGACTACCGTACCGAGAAACGTCAGCCTGGAACTATTTGCACACGACTAGGACCGCTGATGTATACCGTGGACATTGGAGAAAGCATAATAAGGCGCCATGCTGACCAGATCATAGAGTCATCTGAAAAGGGACAACCTACACCACAACTCTATACGCCTAATGATGAAGCAGAGATACCCATAGTATCTACCTCCAATCCGGTGATACTGGAACCAGATGAACCCGACACTGGCATTCAAGCCGAATCGACCTTGCCAAAACAACCTACTACACCACCGAGGCGTTATCCGGACCGAGTCAGGAAGCCTCCAGAGAGACTGACTTATAATTGATTAACTGCAGCAAATGTGTAGATTATTGTTCTTGTAAACATGTTAATTAATGATTACTTAAAATGTTATGTACTGGTTGTCTAAAAGGGGAGGAATTGTGGTGTGTGTGCCTTTAAGAGCCCCTGTGTACTATAATGCCGGTAGTGGCCACTCAGGCCATATAAGCCTGTATAGTGTCTTGTATCTTTTAGTTCACCTCCAGACTTTGTTCAGTAAACACCTGTTAAACCAACTCCTGCATTCCGTGTCTCCATTAACACACGGATACAACAAGGTCTGGTATGTAAGATGCTAGAAGTCTGGTTTTGTAAATATTTCTAGAAACACCATTTTGTTTTTACACAGGTCATGAAACAAGAAACCCTAATGGTTTGAAGAAGGAAGTAGACAGGTTCTGGTCAACAAATGGGATTCAGGGATTCACCAAGGGAACACAGTGGATAGGTGGGCTAGATGGGCCGAAGAACTTCTCCTGCCTGAAACTGTTGCTTGTAAATAGACAATTATAATCTATTATAAAGGATGCAATTACTGGGCACTTAGAAACAAATAGTAAGATTGGACAGAGTCAACATGGATTTATGAAAGGGAAATCCTGTTTGACAAACCTATTGGAGTTCTTTGAGGATGTAACGAGTGGAGTAGACAAAGGGGAACCGGTAGATGTGGTGTATCTGGATTTTCAGAAGGCCTTCGATGAGGTCCCACACAAGAGGTTGGTGAACAAAATAAGGGCACATGGAATTGGTGGTAATATACTAGCATGGATTGAGAATTGGTTAACAGACAGAAAACAAAGAGTAGGGATAAACGGGTCTTTTTCAGGATGGCAGGCTGTGACTAGTGGGGTACCGCAAGGGTCGGTGCTTGGGCCCCAGCTATTCACAATCTATATCAATGATTTGGATGAGGGGACTAAATGTAACATTTCCAAATTTGCTGATGATACAAAGCTAGGTGGCAGTGTCAGTTGTGAAGAGGCTTCAAGGGGATGTCGACAGGCTCAGTGAGTGGGCGAGAACATGGCAGATGGAATATAATGTGGATAAATGTGAAGTTATCCACTTTGGTAGAAAAAACAGAAAGGCAGCGTATTTCCTAAATGGTGAAAGATTGGGGAATGCAGATGCTCAAAGGGACCTGGGTGTCCTTGTACATGAGTCACTGAAAGTGAATCTGCAGGTGCAGCAAGCCATTAGGAAGGCAAATGGTATGCTGGCCTTCATTACAAGAGGATTTGAGTACAGGAGTAAAGAAGTCTTACTCCAATTATATAGGGCCTTGGTGAGACCACACCTGGAGTACTGCGTACAATTTTGGTCTCCTTACCTAAGGAAGGATATACTTGCCATAGAGGGAGTGCAACAAAGGTTCACGAGATTAATTCCTGGGATGGGGAGACTGTCGTATGAGAAGAGATTAAGTAAACTAGGCCTGTATTCTCTTGAATTCAGAAGAATGAGAGGGGATCTCATTTAAGCATACAAAATGATTACAGGGCTTGAAAGGATGAATGCTGGGAGAATGTTTCCCTTGGCTGGGGAGTCTAGAACCAGGGGCCACAGCCTCAAGATAAAGGATAGGCCATTCAGGACTGAGATGAGAAGAACTTTCTTCACACAGAGGGTGGTGAATCTTTGGAAATCTCTACCCCAGAGGGTTGTGGAGGCTCAGTCATTGGGTATATTCAAACCAGAAGTCAATAGATTTCTGACTAGTAAGGGCATCAAGGGATATGGCGAAATGGCCGGTGAATGGAGTTGAGGCAGTAGATCAGCCATGATCTCATTGAATGGCGGAGCAGGCTTGAAGGGCCGAATGGCCTACTCCTGCTCCTATTTCTTATGTTCTTAGAAGTAGTGATAATATTGTGCTATTAATCAATAAGTTTCAGGTCAATGGTGACCCCGAGGATGTTAATGATAGGCGATTCGACAGTGGTACAGGTAGACTACCCTTTATCCGAACTTCCGAAAACCGAAACCCTCTAAAAACCGAAGGTTTTTTCGGTCAGCGTAAGTCGTGCGCAAGACATGACCAGAGTGGCGCACGACTTACGCTGAGCAGAGGGTCAGCGTAAGTCGTGCGCAGGACCCCCCCGCCGACCCCGACCCCCGCCGACCCCCCCCCCCCCGCGGACCCCTGCCGACCCCGACCCCCGCCGACTTACGCTGAGCAGAGGGTCAGCGTAAGTCGTGCGCACGACCCCCCGCCGAACCACCTGACTCTCTTCCAAAGGCTCGAAAGCAACGAGAGATCTGAGCCCGCGGCGGTGCCGGCCCCTGTTCCGACCGAGCACGACGACCTGTTGGTGGAAATGCGGAACTTCATTGCATTCCAGGCTAGCAGCGACGGACAAGCCACGACTGCGGACCCCCCCGCCGACCCCGAGATCCGCGGACCCCCGCCGACCCCCCCGCGGATCCCCGCTGACACCCCCCCCGCGGACCCCTGCCGACCCACCTTCCGAAATTTTCCGAAAACCGAAACACGGCTGGTCCCGAGGTTTTCGGATAAAGGATAGTCTACCTGTAATGCCATTGAATGTCAAAGGGAGGTGGCTGGACTCTCTCTTGTATGTATTAGAACTTCTAATCGGCACTGACTTTTTAATAAGAGAACACTGCACCGTGACGAGAACTGGTTCAAATCATGTGTTTTATATATAAATATAGCTGTGCGCAAGTATTCAGTCAATGATGGCTTCAGCTGAAATTTTGTTGTCTCTGGAAGCCAAACAGGATTGTCACATTGGCTCCAAGTCAGGAAGATATGGTCTACTGAGCTACAGCAAGCTGAAGTTGTGTTGCTTAGATTTCTGCTGCCTCTCTTTCCCGGTGAGTTAAATAATCAATCAATGGCAGACGATCTTGGAGTTTAATAGGATAATTAATCACTGTGTTGAATGTCCAGATGTCAGTCCAACTCTTAGCTGTTGTGAGAGGGCAGATCACTCACTTGGCTCATGCAAGTACTTGTTGGGCATATAGCAGACATTCGTGCTGGTATTTCTAGCTGCTTAGCTTTCCCAGCCCTGGTTCATGTTTGCCCTTGCCCCTGTAACCTTAAGTGCAATTGTAACCAGGTATTTATCTACTTCATTTTTTTTTATTTATGAAGGAATTGAGCAGCACAATTCTAACTCTTTTTGCTAAGAAACTGTCTATTTTCTGTAGCAATATGGGAAGCAAAAATAATTTATTCTAATTTCATTGGAGACTTGTTGATTTTTTTGTAGTGTCCTCTTGTTCTGCTTGCTTCAACTGTTCCAAAGTTACTTTTGTAATTTTTTTTTGGCCCAGCATGTCATGAAACAAAGTTTCCTAAAGAACGTAGGAACAGGAGTAGGCCATTTAGCCCCTCGAGTCTGTTCCACCATTCAGTTACATCTTGGCTGATCTGTATCTCAACTCTATTTACCTGCCTTTGCACCATATCCCTTGATACCCTTGTCTAACAAAAACCTATCAATCTCAGTCTTGCAAATTTCAATTGATCCCCAGCATCCACGGCCTTTGGGGAGAATGTTTCTGATTTCCACTACCCATTTTGTGAATAAGTACTTACTAATTTCACTCCTAAATGGCCCGAGGTCTAATTTTAAGATTGTGCCATCTTGTTCTGGATTTCCTTCTGCCCCCCGACACCCCGCCCCAAGGAAATAGATTCTCAGTATCTACCCAATCAAATTCCTTTATCCTTTTAAACAGCTTGATTAGATCAACCCCCAACCTTCTAAAATGAAGGGAATACAAGCCATGTTTATGCAGCCTGCCCTCAAATGTAACCCTTTAAGCCCTGGTATCGTTCTGATGATCCTGCGATGTACCCCTTCCAAGGCCAGTTTATCTTTCCTGAGGTTCAGTGCCCAAAACTGAATGCTTTACTCCAGATGGGGTCTGACCAAGGCTCTATATAACTGGAGTATCACTTCCTCACCTTTGTATTCCAACCCCCTTCAGAAAAGGCCAACATTCCATTAGCCTTTTAGATTACTCTTTTGTACCTGTGCACTAGCTTTTAGTGATTTGTGTACATGGACACTCAAATTGCTTTGCTCTTCCACAGCTCCAATGGAGACTAAAACAAGGACTATATTCCAAAGACTGGGATTTAGGCTCCAGCAGGGAGCCGAGTGCTCTTCTCGAGAGCAGGCTGTCAGGCCCCCCTCGTATTTATTATAATCAGGGTAGTCTTTCACCATTAAGAAAATATTCCTATTTATCTATCTTGGATCCTTACACTTGCCAACATTGAACTCCATTTGACATCGTGTTGCTCAGTCATTTAGCCTGTCTATGCCTTTTTGTAACTTCTTGCTCCCAGCTACACAACTTACTGTGCCTCCTAACTTGGTGTCACCTGCAAATTTGGATGTGCAATTCTCTCTTTCTTGATCCAAGTCATTGATATATATGGTGAAAAGGTGAGTCCCCAATACAGATCCCTGGAGAACATCACTTGTCACATACCGCCAATCAGAGAACGTTCCCTTTATCCTCTCTGTCTCCTACTTCCCAACCAATTACAAAGCCATGTCACACGGTTACCTCCAATTTGGGTGCTTTCATTTTTGCAGAACTGCCTTCAGGAAATCCATAGAGACATCATCCATAGACACTCCCCTATACACCATACCAGTGACTTCCTCAAAAAATTCAACTAGTTTAGTCACAAAGATCCCAGCTGGACAACCTGCAGGTCAGCGATCTTGGCACTTAAGCCCGAATCAAGCTCACTGGAAGATGACCACAGTCATCGTCCCTTGCTCATGACACGTTTCCCTAATTTGACGTATCCAGGTCCCGGCCTTGCTTGTGGCAGTTCAACATGCTTCTTTCGAAGTCACAGCAAGAGGACGTGGATTTCCAGGGCCGTTAATTTTGATTTATTGTTACTACTTCTTGACCTGGAGCGTTTTCTTTCGAATAATTTATCATCCCTGACGTCTGAAAGACGGATTAACATTCAAGAGTGTTCTCAATGACTATAAATTGTTGTTTTTGCCTGCTTTTATCTTCTGTATATTTTTACTTTGTTATAAATATTTAGTACCTTTTTCTTTTTGTGTAATTCATCCAAATGGAACTGTTTTTCTCTTCAGTGTATGTGGAATATATTTTAGTGTGATGTAAATGGTCTGCTCCATGGAACTTTTTCTGACCTAGGCCTTTTCAGTGGCCAGGTCTTTCTGAACAACAGCAAGAATTGTAGAATAGTACTGCACACAATGGGAATGCAAAGGGGACATGAAGTTATCAGGATTTAAGCTGCAGTGATATCCAGTATTTCATTGGTTATATTATAGGGTGGGGGGAAGTGAAGTAAACAGAAGTTTGCAGTGGTTGGTTTAGAAATTTCTGGTGGGGAATATTATGCAAAATGTATAAATGTATTTTTGTAAACAGGGTGGGGTTGGGTCCAAGCTCATTGGTTTTTGGTGCATTTTGAAATGCACTGTGATTCAGCATTTGAAGCCAAAAATAATTTATGCTGGAATGGTTTACTAGTCAATATCTTGTTGCACAGGAGGAGTCAACACCAAGTTTCCTACATTACAATAGTGACTGCACTTCAAAAAGTACTTCATTGACTGTAAAGCGCTTTTGGATGTCCTGAGGTACTATATAAATTCTAGTCTTTCTTTCAGTATTGAGGATAAGCGAGATTCAAAGGGATAATGTGAAGAGGGAGCTGTCAATAAATGATTTTTATAATCATACACATACCCTTTGCAGCGCATTTTATTGGTGCTCATATTCTACACTTGGATTTGCGGCCTTCGGATTTCAATCTCACTCATTCATTGGTAGTGTAACTTTTTTGGAGCTTCAAAACTTTAGCCTTTCCTGTATCTTGTCAGTCTGCTCCACTGCCGTCTCTATCAAGGGAAATTTTCAAATCCATCGGGCCCTTTGACAGAGCGTGGCCTGTGGAGGCGTGGGTGGAAGATCGTGGCAGGTCACTCGCACTGGGGGTGGGGACATGAGGAGACCCAGACATCGCCACAGGAGAACAGGCACCGAGAGTTGTATATTACTTTCAGTGTCTCATCCAAAAGATGCCACCTTGGACAATAAAATGCTCACTCGGCACTGAACTTCTGTGTCATTCCTAAATGATACGCAATGCGTAGTTGCAGGATGCTGCTGTTTATCTCCTAGTGGGCAGTTCTTCATGCGTGAGCCTAGACAATGAGTATCACAAAATATTCAACTGGGCCTAAACTTGTTCTCAAACTTTGTTCGCCCATGTTTCCCAACAGTACATGGGACAGTAATCAGAAACAGGAGCTCCATTTTTTTTGTCCTTTCTTCTGTCCCCCCCCACCCCAATTTGGTAACATCTTGGCCAACTGTAGCACTATGCCAATAGAGACCTGCTAATTTAGCACAACAAGGAATGGAAGGGAGATCTTCCTGGTCGGTGTGACATTTACCCACTCAATCATTGGGAACATTGATAACCCACCAAAAGATATGTTAGTGTTGAAGATTCTGGCCTCTTGAATCATCCTCGATTTCAATCGCTCCACCATTGGCGGCCGTGCCTTCAGCTGCCAAGGCCCCCCCGAACCTCTCCGCCTCTTCAACTTTCTCTCCTTTTAAGACGCTCCTTAAAACCTACCTGTTTCACCAAGCTTGTGGTTGCCTGGCCTAATATCACCTTATGTGGCTTGGTGTCAAATTTTGTTCGATAACGCTCTTGTAAAGCACCTTGGGACATTTTACTACATTAAAGGCACTGTGTAAATACAAGTTGTTGTAAAGATGCATAACATTTCAACCCTTTTTGCTCTAAAATACAGCTATTCAGTCTCTCATCTTCTGTCTCCATTGCTTCCTATCCAGTATCTGGAAAAGATGACAGGTTATTCTGAAAATGCTATGGCATAATATCAGAACTTTGATTAAAATTTTAGGGTTTCAACCAATGGTGCATAATAATAACACTGATGTTTTTTTCTTTTTAGTGTATTACAGCTTGATGTGCATTTAACTATGAACTGCAAGATTAACCAAATGTGTCTGCACGATGGACATTTACAAGGCATTAAATATACACAGAGGTGTCAACATGTCAAAAGTTACCTATCTTTTTTTAAATCCAATTTGTAGAGAAAAACTTGTCACTCAAATTTTGGAAATGTTTCCAGCACTAAAACATAAAGGTTATTATTGCGAGCTTCAAATGTTGTCACTGGTGGAGCTGAACTGATGTGTTACATAAATCCAGCTGAATTGACACAGTGATTTCTAATTCCCAACGATGTAGAAGTGGTAGAACATCTCTGGAGACGAGGCCCAATCTGACCCTGGAGAGGAGCATTCTGAGACCCCACCACCCAGGAAAGGCCACCTTACACTGTTTTGGTTTGACACTGATCGGAGTGTAACTTCAGTGTGGTGTTATGTTGGTTTAAAGAGCGTTTAAAGGGTTTGTTGGACATCCCCCCCCACCCTCCCCTCCAGAGCACTTTACAAACTTAAGCCAATTTGTAACAAAGTGAGAGTGTGGCTGCTCCTGCCTGCACTCTTAAAACATTCAAATGTGTTGGCTAAGTGGAGCTCTGTGCATCCATGCATACAGATGTGCTTAAGTTCTCTCCTGGCTCTGATGGTACTAATCAGAGCCAAACTCAAATCAAATCCACCCATTTCAGATAAATAGCTACAGTACACACACAATCTTAATATTAAGTTACATATATAAAAAATATACTAACTGGCCTCGGCTTTTTGATTTGGTGGGGGGAGGGGGGGGCGCACCTCCAGCAGAGAAGGACTTCTGTCCACCTTGGAGATGGTTCCCCCTGGCCTCGGTTGTATTTCCAGCCCTTGCGTCATTTGTATGCTGGAGGTGGGCTCCCTGCTCTCTGCCGGGGGGTCCCACCAGAACCAGGGTGGAAATCAGTAGAATTCTGCTGCTTGGTGGGGAGTGCTGGCAGCCTCAGAGCTGACAATAACGATTGAGAAAACAATCCTAAACATTCTTTCTCTCTTCTGGGGCCTATTCTCGGAGTGCCACAGCGCAGGCCTTCACTGCCAGCAACATTTTCTTCCTTTCCCCCCTCCACGGACCTTTGAACACTGGACGCTGGAGCTTTAACAGGTGGCTCTGCAGCCAGTGCTCAATCTGGGGTTAATGTCTGGAGAACACGACACCGACCATGCCCTAGACATTTGTTTAGGGTTGAGCGATTCCTGCTCCCGAAGACAGAGGATTGTGAGAAGCTTGGTCCTCGGACCACATCTAACTAATCCGGATGAACTGTCGGCACCTATCGCACCCCCACAGGCAATTCTCCTGACAAAAGAATCAAATTTAGGAGCACTTGCCTCGATGGCAACGGCCCTTAGGTAAATCATGAAGTTGGGGGGGGGAGTGATCGTTGATGGGAAGGACAGCAAGACGGGACCAGCAGATAATCTGGAAGGAAAGAAAGAACGAACGAAAGAAAGACTTGCATTTTTATAGCGCCTTTTGTGAACTCAGGACGTCCTGAAGTGCTTTACAGCAAATCAAGTACTTTTGAAGTGGAGTCACTGTTGTAATGTAGGAAACGTGGCAGCCAATTTGCGCACAGCAAGCCCCCACAAACAGCAATGTGATGATGACCAAATAATCTCTTTTTTTTTACTGATGTTGATTGAGGGATATATCATATTCCCTTTTGAAAGTTACTATTGATTCTGTTTCCACCACTCTTTCATGCAGTGCTTCTTCAGAAAAGATTAACCTTGGTTAATGAAAGTTCTTTTAAGTTTTAGAAATAACCGTAGAAAAAAATTATACCATACTGATTAGCCATGGTAGTACCGTGGTGTATGTGATTCACCTGAATGGAGTGGTTCCATTTGAGTTATTAATGAACAAGCTGGTTTCAAGTTAGTTTCAGGTAAATGCAGTATCTCCTGCACGAACAGTCATTTTGTGATCTTCAGAAAGTTAAGCCCAATTAAATGCTGATTGTTGAGTTCTGAACTGCCACTGGAACAAGCTGTGTGTGTTTGTGTGACTGACATAAGGGTGTGTGTTATCAAACTTATCTTCTGGTTGAGATTTCCAAACGAAAGATCAAAGAGAAATTCTGAGATGTTTCAACAACCGTTAGTTGAAAGACATTGCTTCTCATTTCGAGTTCTTTAAAGACATTCTGAGGATTATTTGAGTCAATATTTGGCTTACTGTTCTTTTTTGGAAACCCAGTTACAAGGAAACTTTGTGCTATCCGGCACCCATGGGACCGAGCTACTGCCGTTTTTTTAAAAGCTCCGGATAGACCAGCATCAATGTTATCAGATAGGAGCTTTTCATCGCAGTATCTGACCACAAACACTGTTGCTCAGCAACAGCTTGTAAACACTTGGCCCGTGGCTTGGAAGCGTCTCTGAAGTTGTTGCTAAGATACAGAGACGCTTTCTAGAGCCTGCCGTGTCTGACCACAAACACTGTTGCTCAGCAACAGCTTGTAAACACTCGGCCCAGTAGCTTGGAAGCGTCTCTGAAGCTGTTGCTAAGCGACGAAGACGCTTTCCAGAGCCTGCCTGTGAAAAGAATGCTAGGAGAGAAAAAAACACCTAACCAAAACGGCTGCTGATTTCTGCCGTTAGATCAAAGTTGCCGGACATTCAACTTCCGGATAGCTCAAAGTTTCCTGTATATGGATTCTCCCAGGGGTTACATTTTACTTTAAAATGGTTGGTTGAGGGCAAGCCTAGTGGCTTCCGCAGTAGAGGCTGGATGCTGAATCCGAAAGAACTGCTGCAGTGAGGGTTACCCGAGGGAGGATTTTTAAAAGAACAAAATCCGAGAACAAATTGTGTAAAACTTGTTTATTACAAAACGTTGTTTACCACCTCAAATTTATATCACGAGCAGCCTAACTACAAAACCATAAAACATTTCATTATAGGAGGAATTTAATTACAACAGGGGATTGTTGTATGAAAGTCGAAACCATTAGTCACTGCGCCTTATGAACTGAATTAAAAAATGTTTCAAACTCAAAATGGGGAAAATTTCCTTTGTGCATTACATATAACAAAATTATAATCCCATTATTTACAAATGGGTTTATACTTTTGCTGCACATACTACACCAAATAAATCATCACTCTACTTTTGTAAATTCAATAAATATTTGCAATGCATCTTATTAAAAGCCAACCATTTGATTTTGCAGTATTTTCATTACAAATACTTCAGGAACCTTCAATTGTTCTGCAGCAGTAAAACCCAACAAGATTTTGAGACGAGCCTGTAAGGTGGTGTGTTATCACAGATATATACCCTTATTTTAATCTCAACGTTCAGCCACTTTTTTCCCCCTTCTCATCCTTCCCCACCTCGCCAACCGACTCTGTTGCCAAGCATTGTACGGTATTGCTTAAATGAGTTGGCGGGCAGGCAGTTACCTGATCCATTTCCAAACTCCAGCAGTGCATTCTAAATGGTCCAGCGAGTTCACAAGACTCTGCTGCTGTTTTCATTTTAAATTTCCTACTTATTCTGCACATCTGTCAGCCGTGGCTCAGTTGGTAACACCCTCGCCTCTGAGTCAGAAGGTTGTGGCTTCAAGTCCCACTCCAGAGACCTGAGCACAAAAACCTAGGCTGACACTCCAGTGCAGTGCTGAGGGATTGCTGCACTGTCAGAGGTGCTGTCTTTCAGATGAGACGTTAAACCGAGGCCCCGTCTGCTCTCTCAGGTGGACGTAAAAGATCCCACGGCACTACTTCGAAGAAGAGCAGGGGAGTTATCCCCGATGTCCTAGCGAATATTTATCTCTCAATCAACATCACAAAAACAGATTATCTGGTCATTATCACATTGCTGTTTGTGGGACCTTGCTGTGTGCAAATTGGCTGCTGCGTTTTCTACGTTGCAACAGTGACTAAACTTCAAAAAGTACTTAATTGGCTGTAAAGCACTTTGGGATGTCCTGAGGTCGTGAAAGATGCTGTA
The DNA here is from genome assembly GCF_052327205.1 of Somniosus microcephalus. NCBI lineage: Eukaryota > Metazoa > Chordata > Chondrichthyes > Squaliformes > Somniosidae > Somniosus > Somniosus microcephalus. Next base: position 135,108,967 of record NC_140989.1, on the reverse strand, counting down.
TAAATCCAAGTATTTCTTTCTTTTATCTTTTTGAAGCTTTCATAATTTCTGTTTTTTTTTTACACCTAGAATTTTTTGCAGGGTGTGGGCGTATGTACACACTTGCAATCTTCCTAGTTCTTGCAGCTTTCATTTTTTTTAAAGGTTAATTCATTCTTTAGGACATTTCAACCCGCTCAAATCATTATTAGCTATATCAATATTGATGCATCTGCTAATTATCTGAAATAGTAGCTCAAAATGCCTTGAAGGATTCAACCGTCTAATAGTAAAGGCAGAAAGACCTCTGATAAAATCATACGGTATACTCAGTGTAGAGAAAAGCTTATATATTAGTATAATTTATATTTGAAAGGAGTCTGTGTGCTGACAGCTGAGTATGTAAATAAGTTTGCTTTCAACAGAAATTAATTGTCTGTGGAAGTTCGCATATTTAAACATGCTGTTATTAATATGCATACTGACGCACAGACCTCTTCAAAGCCGGTGCTTTAATGAATGATCTGGTCAGTTTGACAGTAAAATATGGGACATTTAATTAAAGCACAAGGTGGCTGCTTCATATCTGATGTTTCTTTCATCAATAGGTAAAACACACATGACATTTCATAACATAAGAAATAGGAGCAGGAGTAGGCCAATCGGCCCCTCGAGCCTGCTACACCATTCAATAAGGACATGGCTGATCTGATCCTAACCTCAAATCTTCTATCACTCTGCATCCACCCGAACCCATGTGATCTCCCGGGAGAGGCGAAAAACCAGATAAAGACCCAATGGCCAATTTGGGAGAAAAAAATCTGGGAAATTCCTCTCCGACCCATCTAGGCGATCGAAATTCTTCCAGGAGATCACTCTGTCCCTATATTTTCTACAGTACTTACCTTCTGTAAAGGCGATCTCCACCCCAGCCAGGAACAGGAATAAAACCATCTCCTGAAATCTAACACAGAATTAGAACACAGTAGGAGCAGAACCAGGCTACATGGCCCCTGGGCCCACTCCACTACCCACAGGGCCATGACCATTCCGAACCTAGACTCATGTCCAATTTCCTGCCCGCTCCCCGTAACCCTTAATTCCCTTTACTTCTAGGAAACTATCTATTTCTGTTTTAAATTTATTTAATGATGTACCTTCCACAGCTTTCTGGGGCAGCAAATTCCACAAACCTACCACCCTCTGAGTGAAGAAGTTTCTCCTCATCTCAGTTTTGAAAGAGCAGCCCCTTATTCTAAGATTATGCCCCCTAGTTCTAGTTTCACCCATCACTGGGAACATCCTCACCGCATCCACCCGATCAAGCCCCTTCACAATCTTATATGTTTCAATAAGATCGCCTCTCATTCTTCTGAACTCCAATGAGTAGAGTCCCAATCTAATCAACCTCTCCTCATATGACCACCCCCTCATCCCCGGGATTAACCGAGTGTACCTTCTTTGTACTGACTCGAGAGCAAGTATGTCTTTTCTTAAGTATGGACACCAAAACTGTATGCAGTATTCCAGGTGCGGTCTCACCAATACCTTGTACAACTGCAGCAATACCTCCCTGTTTTTATATTCCATCCCCCTAGCAATAAAAGCCAACATTCCATTGGCCTTCTTGATCACTTGCTGCACCTGCATACTAACTTTTTGAGTTTCGTGCACCAGGACCCCCAGATCCCTTTGTACTACAGTACTTTCCAGTTTCTTGCCATTAAGATAATAACTTGCTCTATGATTTTTCCTGCCAAAGTGCATAACCTCACACTTTCCAGTATTGTATTCCATCTGCCAAATCTCTGCCCACTTACTTAGCCTGTCTTGTCCCTTTGCAGGTTTTTTATGTCCTCCTCACTCACTACTTTCCGTCCCATCTTTGTATCATCTGCAAACTTTGATATGTTACACTCGGTCCCCTCCTCCAAATCATTAATATAGATTGTAAAGAGTTGGGGACCCAGCACTGACCCCTGCGGAACACCACTAGTTACTGGTTGCCAATCTGAGAACGAACCATTTATCCCAACTCTCTGCTTTCTGTTAGAGAGCCAATCCTCCACCCACGCCAGAATATCACCCCCAATCCCGTGATTTTTTATCTTGAGCAATAATCTTTTGTGTGGCAGCTTGTCAAATACCTTTTGGAAGTCTAAATACACTACGTCCACTGGTTCCCCTTTATCCACCCTGTATGTTACTTCCTCAAAAAACTCAAGCAAATTTGTCAAACATGACTTCCCCTTCATGAAACCATGCTGAGTTTGTCCTATTAAATTATGTTTATCCAAATGTCCCGTTACTGTCTCCTTAATAATGGACTCTAACATTTTACCAACCACAAATGTTATGCTAACAGGTCTATAGTTTCCAGCCTTCTGCCTACTACCCTTTTTAAATAAGGGTGTTACATTAGCAGTTTTCCAATCTGCCGGAACCTTTGCTGAGTCCAGTGAGTTTTGGAAAATTATTACCAATGCATCCACAATCCCGACCGCCACTTCCCTCAAGACCCTAGGATGCAAACCATCAGGTCCAGGGGATTTATCCGCCTTGAGTCCCATTATTTTACCAAGTACCACTTCCTTAGTGATTTTAATCGTATTTAGTTCCTCCCCCCCTAGAGCCCCCTGTTTGTCCAGTGTTGGGATATTCTTAGTGTCCTCTACTGTAAAGACTGATACAAAATAATTGTTCAGTGTTTTTGCCATCTCCATGTTTCCCACCATTAATTTCCCGGTCTCATCCTCTGAGGGACCAACGTTTACTTTAGCCACCCTTTTTCTTTTTATATAACTATAGAAACTTTTGCTGTCTGTTTTTATATTTTTTGCTAATTTACTTTCATAATCTATCTTCCCTTTCTTAATCAATCTTTTAGTTATTTTTTGCTGTCTTTTAAAGACTTCCCAATCTTCCATCCTCCCACTAGATTTGGCTACCTTATATGCCCTTGTTTTTAGTCGGATACTATCCTTAATTACTTTACTTAGCCACGGATGACTATCTTTTCTTTTACACCCTTTTTTCCTCAGTGGAATATATATTTTTTGGAAGTTGTAAAATAACTCCTTAAATGCACACCACTGATCATGTACCGTCTTATCCTTTAATCTATTTTCCCAGTCCACTCTAATCAATTCCGCTCTCATACCTTCATAGTCTCCTTTATTCAAGCTCAGCACGCTTGTTTGAGATCCAACCTTCTCACCCTCTAATTGAATATGGAACTCAACCATGTTATGGTCACTCATTCCAAGCGGATCCTCTACTAGGACATTTTTAATTAATCCTGTCTCATTACACAGGACCAAATCTAAGGTTGCTTGCCCCCTGGTCGGTTCAGTTACATACTGCTCAAGAAACCCATCCCTAATACACTCAATGAACTCATCCTCAAGGCTGCTCTGCCCAATTTGATTTGTCCAGTTAATATGATAATTAAAATCCCCCATAATTATAGCTGTTCCCTTATTACAAGCCTCAACTATTTCCCGATTAATACTCCGTCCAACAGAGTTGCAACTGTTCGGAGGCCTATAGACTACACCCACGAGTGTTTTTTTTCCCCTTATTATTCCTTATCTCCACCCAAACTGTTTCACTATCCTGCTCCTTTGACCCAATATCATTTCTCTGTATTATAGTGATTCCTTCCTTTATTAACATAGCCACCCCACCTCCTCTCCCTTCCTGCCTGTCCTTCCTGATTGTTAAATAACCTGGTATGTTTAATTCCCAGTCATGGTCACCCTGCAGCCATGTTTCTGTAATGGCCTCAAGATCATACCCATATGTCGTTATTTGTGCCGTTAACTCATTCATTTTGTTACGAATGTTACGTGCATTCAGATAAAGAACTTTCAAATATGTTTTGTAACACTTAGTTCCTGTTTTTTCCCTTTTTAGTCCTTTACTTTTTACTCCATACCTTCTGTCCCTTCCTGACACGTTCTGTTTTTTAATTCCCCCACTGCTACCTAAGTCTATGACCTTCTCTGTTGTCATTTCTATTATTTGCTCTCTCTAGAAACCTCCCCCCCACTAATTAGTTTAAAGCCCTCTCTACAGCCCTAGTTATATGATTCGCCAGGACTCTAGTCCCAGCACTGGCCAAGTGGAGTCCGTCCCAACGGAACAGCTCCCTCCTGTCCCAGTACTGGTGCCAGTGTCCCAAGAAGCAAAACCCATTTCTCCCACACCAGTCTTTGAGCCACGCATTTAACTCTTTAATTTTATTTATCCTAGCCAAATTCGCTCGTGGCTCAGGTAATAACCCAGAGATTATTACCCTTGAGGTTCTGTTTTTTAATTTGACCCCTAGCTGCTCATACTCCTTTAACAGAACCGCCTTCCTTGTCCTATCTACATCGTTTGTACCAACATGGACCACGACAACTGGATCCTCCCCCTCCCACTCCAAGTTTCTTTCCAGCCCAGAAGAGATGTCCTTAACCCTGGCAGGCAACACAGCCTTCGGGACTCCCGCTCTTGACTGCAGAGAACCCTATCTATCCTAATGATACTATCCCCTACCACTACAACATTTCTTTTTACTCCCTCCACTTGAATGGCCCCCTGTACCACGGTGTTGTGGCCAGGTTGCTCATCCTCCCTGCAGTCCCCGCTCCCGCCCTCACAGGGAGTAAGAACCTCGATCCTGCTTGACAAGAGCAAGGGCTGCGTCTCCTTCAACACTACATCCTGGATCCCTGTACCTTCCTCACTCGTAGTCACACCGTCCTGTCCCTGACCACGGACTGCATCTGCAGTAATTAACTTCATAGGTGTGACCATCTCCTGAAACATAGAGTCCAGGAACTTCTCCCCCTCCCTGATGTGTCGCAGTGTCTGAAGCTCAGTCTCAAGCTCCATAACATGGAACTTGAGTTCCTCTAGCAGCAAACACTTGTCGCAGATTTAATCACCGTGAGCCTCAATGGGGTTCACCAGCTCCCACATCTCGCAACAGTAACACATCACCTGCTCCATTCTATATAATTAATTAAATTTCTTATTATTAGTTATGAAGACCCTGCCCGGATATAGATGATAATATCACACCACTATTCAATAGGACTTACCAACTTAAAGGTATAAAAGAGAAGAGAAGGAAGAAAACCAACCAACCAGCTGATCACCAACCTCCTCCTTGAATACTGTCTGTGGGGCCCGTTTGGTTGACTCGTCTCGCTGCTCCGCCTCCGCAGTGCTGTCTAAGCCTGGGAGTGGGGAAAAAACAGAGCAAAAAATACACCCTCACCTCCCACTTGCCCGAATCTCACTTACCAAAACTCCAGCAGCACTCAATGCACAAAGCAATTGGACATAACTAGCCAGTTTGTGTATTTTGATGCATAGGTTTGCTATATGTTGCTCATGTTACCTCTAGCTCTTCTCCTTTGAACTGCTCACTCAACCTATGTATCCTCCCCTCCTACTCGCTCCACTGTCACTCACCTCGCCCTTAATTCTCCATCCGCTCCCACACCCTCCTGTGACAAGCAGCCAAAGATCTTCTCATCGAATTCTGTTTCTCTTTCCTCTCCCCGTCACTATCCTCCATTCCCCTACCTTCCCTTCTTATCCATTTCTCTCAATGTAGCTTGCTTTGCTTTCAAAATTCAACTTGTTTGTTTAAAAAAAAATGAAATTAGAACAAGGAAAGATACACTATCTTTTTATCTGTATGTATGTGTCTCTCTCTCACACACACACACACGGTGTTCACAATTAAAATTTCTGTCTCACACGTGCTAGTGATTAGAATATGTATGTTTTCTTCTGATTAACAAAAACAGGTGATACAATTGGAGATTTTTCATTGGGTTCAAAATGCAACTCTTCAAAAAAAAAGTTAACTAAAATTGCCATGAGGAAAGTCTCAACTCTCTTTCTCTCTCACACACACACACACACAGTTAATAAAATAAATCCTTTAAAATTTGCCCTGTAGCTTTTCTTCCAATAATTTTAATACAAACTTATTAAAAACTGAAGAAAATTATTCTGTCAGTTCAGCCCAATGGGTGGTACTGATGCATCCTAGGAAAGTAGGTACACTGCACATGCTTAGACTGCACAATATGCATTCAGCTAGCAATATCACAACTCTGGGAAAAGAAATGTCAAGTCCAAACCATATCAAGTTGGGAGAGGTTCAGATCTTCAAGTAAAAACTTTCGTGAAAGAATAAAAAGATACAAACGGCAAGTCCATGGATAAATGTAATCATGTTCTTATTATGACATATATAATTTATAGATTTTTTTTTACTTTGTTTAAAGTTATATTTTGGGCATTCGGAATTTCAGTTACTGAGGAAAAAATGCCACTTGACAGTTTTTTTTCCAGAAAGCATTTTGAGTGATTTGTGGAGAAAAGATCATTTAACACCTACTTGTGAGTGACAGATAAGCGTGAATGGCAAGTGATAAATTATTATGGGAAATATTATTAGAGCACAACCTGGTGGCATCACAAGGAAATTTACTGGGTAAGTGTGGACATCAAACATGGGATTCATAGGACTTTGAATGGAATGTGCAAGGCACATACCGATTTTAATGTATTAATAATATAGCCATAGACACGCATGCCCTTATTATTACTATATCTCTCACATCTTTCGCTCACAAAAGATGAAATGGTTTGTAAGTGATTGTGTCACTTTGCACAATTCTTTAACATCCAAATGAACTGCTGAGTTTTCCATTTAATGGAAATCACTTACGAATAGTGGCATCTTAATCTGTCCATACATATACATACCTCTGGATTGAGTAGCTACAGTAGAAAGGTGACGGAGGCTGAAACTCGATCAGCCAATTGTGTCTGTGCCAATGCTTTGACTCTTAACTTTTATTAATTTTTTTGCATTTCATTTTGACTTTATTGAATGACCTCTTTAAAAAGCATTAACAGAATTACAACTATCAGTTTTAACATAGGGGGAGAGACAATATATACGCAAATTGAAATATGAAAAGATCGCTCGTATGGATTGTGACTTTAATTAAGTGGGGGATGCTTAATAGGTTAAGATCCAGAGTGTCACTCTGCAAAAGCTGTTAGCAGCCTCCTTCAGTCAAGCACGAAGCAGTGTTTCAGTTTAAGGAGATTTAACAGTTTAACGAGCTAAAAAAACACATCTTAGGATAATAGATTCATTGACTTAATCTGTAAATCTTTCAGGACTTTAAAAAAAATCAATCCCTGTCTGTGGAGAGACACTTAGGCATTAAGCAGTTCTTCCAAATACCAGATTATACACTTCCTGCAAAGATATTTGGGGGGTAAAGGCAAGCAAATCCAGATCCTTTTTTGCATCAATTAATGAAATTTGCAAACAAGGCTTTGGATGTGCTGCTTGCAAACACCATTATTTAGCTTTCAGTTCGCAAGATTGAAAGATCCATGTGTTTTCTTGTGAAATAATGTGCAAACATGAAATATTTTGCCTGCTCACAGCATATTAAAGTCCGATCACATTTCAGTCTGCCACATCATTTGAAGCATTCTAATCATCTGACGGAGTAAACATAAGGCATGGGGGAGTTTAATTTATGCAGGAACACTACAGTGCTTTTAAATAAAACATTAGCATTAGACTGCATCGATGACTGCAATGAAACAATTTAAAATTAAGATAAATAATCTGCCACCTGTGTCTTTGAACTTGTGTGACATTGATAAAAATCACACTTTGAACATTTAAACATACATTTTCTGATGTTGACGGGAAGCAGTTATATTTACAATCTTAATATCTCTTCCTCTTTCCTCTGTCACAGATATTCTGTACTCTTATTTATTCCGCCCCCCCCCCATTAGTTCCCCCACTGCACTCGATACTTTCTAAGATTAGAGCTTGAACTGAAATAAATGTGAATTTTGCGCCCTCAAATTCCAAGCAGCCATTTCACCTGGTAATCTGCGTGGGCAGTTTATGCCCGAAAATGCACTGCCTCCTCTTACACATTCTATAAAATAACAGATGGTGGGGAATCGATTGCTCATAGGTATGATGTCCATTCCTGCGCATGTCCAGCCCTAACCACCTTGAAAATGCATGAACGTTTGCAGTGCATTTGTGCCAGCCGTGGCTCAGTTGATAGCACACTTGCCTCTGAGTCAGAAGGTTGCGGGTTCAAGTCCCACTCCAGATACTTGAGCACAAAAATCTAGGCTGACACTCCAGTGCAGTGCTGCGAGAGTGCTGCACTGTCGGAGGCGCCGTCTTTCGGATGAGACGTTAAACTGAGGCCCGGTCTGCTCTCTCAGGTGGACGTAAAGGATCACATGGCACTATTTTGAAGAAGAGCAGGGGAGTTATCCCCGGTGTCCTGGACAATATTTATCCCTCAATCAACATCACTAAAAATACAGATTATCACATTGCTGTTTGTGGGAGCTTTCTGTGTGCAAATTGGCTGCCGCATTTCCTACATTACAACAGTGACCACACTTCAAAAATACTTAATTGGTTGTAAAGCGCTTTGAGACGTCCTGAGGTCATGAATTGCTGCCGATAGCACTTGGAGCTCAGCAGCATAATTTGCACTGTGCTTGAGAACACATCCACAGCGACGGGGATAGCTTGACGGAAGAAAGAACAAAAACAGGTCCAAGCAGTGGTCTTTAAATTGCTGCTTCAAGAATTCTGCAATACAAAGGCGTCGATCTGCTTTTCTTTACTTGCAATGCAAATTCTGTTGAATTTTCAGGATCCCGATATTTTAGCGTTCACAAGCATGCTTGGCAAAAAGTAAGTCCAAAGGGCTTTTGAGCATAATCTCCCAGCTGTAGCTACATTTTGAGAATTTTATGTGCAGACTGCTGAGGATTCAAGGCTCCAGATAATGTGGCATTATTCATTTTGACAATTTTGCCACTTTTGGAACGATAACGTCTTACAACTAATGTGTTACACTCATGACAGGCGTAGCCTGCCGACATGAAACACATTTCAAGCGAGATTTCCATCTGCTGCTCCATTGTAGCAAATATGGTTTAAAGATTCAGTACGTACTTAAAATGAGGCAGCATCTATTCACTGTATTACCATAACAATTTACTTGATAATTTATAATTTGCTTTTCAACTGCAGATTTATAATTGATTCCCATCCCTTACGGTTAGTGGCAAAGTGGAAATATGATGGCATAACTCTGGAACAAACTTTTATTCTTATTTCTTTAATAAATTTGAAGGAAATGGTTTTTTGATCGGCACTGTTGTGTCTGGAAGGAATTGTACTGTGGTAAACATAGAAACATAGAAGATCGGAGCAGGAGTAGGCCATTCAGCCCTTCGAGCCTGTTCCGCCATTCAATGCGATCATGGCTGATCATCCAAATTCAGTACCCGGTCCCTGCAGTTGTACACATTGAATGGAAGGTTGACCACCTCCCTTTAAACTCTGTTGACTTATCATAGTTCCTTAACTTTCGGAAACCTGTGCCACCTCGCATGGTTTGGCTGTACTTGCATTTTAGCAAAGACAATAGAGGTTTTCTCTGAGTCAAATGCTTCTGGAAAACATTATTAACCTTTCAACCCACTCCTGGCCGGCTTCCCACATTCTACCCTCCATAAACTTGAGGTGATCCAATTCTCGGCTGCCCGTGTCCTAACTCGCATCAATTCCCGTTCATCCATCACCTCTGTGTTCCCTGATCTACATTGGCTCCAAATTAAGCAATGCCTCAATTTTAAAATTCTTATCCTTGTTTTCAGATCCCTCCATGGCCTAGCCCCTCCCTATCTCTAACCTCCTCCAGTCCCACAACCCTCCGAGATCTCTGCACTCCTCCAATTCTGGTCTCTTGAACATCCCTGATTTTAATCGTTCTACCATTGACGGCCATGCCTTCAACTGCCAAGGCCCTAAGCTCTGGAATTCTCTCCCTGAACCTCTCTGCCTCACTACCTCTCTTTCCTCCTTTAAGATGCCCCTTAAAACCTACCTCTTTGACCAAGCTTTTGGTCATCTGCCCTAATATTTCCTTTTGTGACTCCATGTTAAATTTTGCTTTATAACGCACCGATAACAATGAAACTGCAACAGCACTTAACCTTTTCTCTTTCTTTCTGTCTCTGCAGAAACTTCTAGATTTGATCTTATATACCCAACATACCCCTCCCTTGTCCAGGTGTCACAACTCCATTGTTCCACAGCCTTAGGATCATTACACCTGCATTACAGTGGTGTCACATAGAATTACATAAAATGTGCAGCACAGAAACAGGCCATTGGGCCCAGCTGGTTCCTGCCGGTGTTTATGCTCCACATGAGCCTCCTCCCATTCCTCTTTATCTCATCCTTTCTCCCTCATGTGTTTGCCTAGCTTCCCCTTAAAAAAAATTTTTTGCTGTTCACCTCAACCACTCCTTGTGGTAGCAAGTTCCACATTCTAACAGATTTAATAACTTACATAATAAAACAGTAATGTATTGGGCACTATGATATTATAATATAATAGTAATATAGTTGAGAGAATTGCAATAATAATGAGAAAATAAACATAAAACAATTTTGGAAAATCTCATGCAATAATCACTCCTATAATTTAGTATTGATAATGGGTTAAAAGTTGTCCACTTATCAGGTTGAGTAAACGGGAATTCAGTATAGCATCCATCTTTACTTTTGTGTGAGATAGTCTCTGATGTGGTAAAATCCATAAAAAGTGCCTTTTATAACCATAACCACCTTGGTCATTCTTATCTATTTAGGTGATAGTAGAAATAATGCTTTAACTTGGTTGAGAGCTTTCAGTAAGTCTCCTCCTATGAATGCCTGGTGTAGAAGTATTGCAAGTTTTCAACAAAAATAAGTTTTTGTTTTTCTTGACTACATAGGGTTTAATTAGACAGTGCTGAGCTGCATCAAGAAAAAGGAAAGACTTACATTTATATAGCGCCTTTCACAACCTCAGGACGTCCCAAAGCGCTTTGCAGCCAATGAAGTACTTTTGAAGTGCAGTTACTGTTATAGCAAATGCGACAGCTAATTTGCACACAGCAAGCTCCCACAAACAGCAATGAGATAATGATCAGATAAACTGCTTTTTTTAAGTGATGTTGGTTGAGGGATAAATATAGTCTGGTGGGATCTTTTACACCAGCTGAGATTTAACATCTCATCTGAAAAACGGCACCTGCAGCAGTGCAGCACTCCCTCAGTACCGCACTGGCCTGTCAGCCTTGATTTTTGTGCTCAAGTCTCTGGAGTGGGACTTGAACACACAACCTTCTGACTCGGAAGCGAGAGTGCTACCCACTGAGCCACGGCTGAAACACTAAAACTGCATCAGAGATGTAGCTCTCTGGTTGAGAGAATCTCAATACACCAATGCAGAATGAATTTTGAAAATTATGGTGTGGAGGAGCCACAAGAGACTCAGTGTACTTTAGTATAATCCCCTTAATTGTATTATAGTGCAGCCGGGGACTGCACCTTTAAACTGATTGTTACCTTTACAGTGTGTGTTTGCCTTTATCCTGTGTGGTGACGTCATGATGCCGATCACGTGACCGCCAGTGGCGTGAAGAACGTGGGGACGTCATGACATCAGCTGAGAGAACTTTCCAGCAGTCTTCGACTACCTGGCATCTTGAACGAACGTGTTTTGATTTCCTCCTTGTAACATCCAGCAAACTTCGTTGTTACTAAATTCCAGTCTTTTAATCCATCGAGTGGAGCTGAATTATTTAGTTAGGAGCCTTCGTTCCTACATTGGTGACCCCGATCTCGTCGAACAAACTTCGAAGAGAATTCAACATGAGCACAAATGCTGTCGCCCTCAAATTGCCTCAGTTCTGGGAGCAGCAACCAGAAGCTTGGTTCCGACAGACGGAAGCACAGTTTCACCTGCGGGAGATCGTAGCGGATTCGACCCGTTATTTTTACGTGGTCTCCGCTCTCGACAGCGCCACGGCCTCGAGGGTCGTCAGCCTACTGAGCGGTCCACCAGACGAGAGCAAGTATGAGGCTCTCAAAGCTCGTTTACTGCAAATATTTGGCCTTAACAAATCAGAGCGCGCACACAGGCTCCTTGCCATGCCAGGCATCGGGGACTCGAAGCCTTCGGAATTAATGAGCCAAATGCTCACCCTACTTGGTTCGGAAGACCAATGTTTTTTATTCCGAGAACTTTTCCTCTGCCAGCTACCTGACGCGGTGCAGACAGCCTTGGCCAGCTCTGAGATCACCGACTGTGTTAAGCTCGCGGCACAGGCAGACAAAATTTTTGCAGTCTCACAGCAGTGCTGTGCTGCCACGAGGCGCCCTTCTCCTGCGCGTGCGAAGCCCAGCCCTCCTCCAGCAGGCTGGTGCACGTACCACGCCCGTTTTGGCGTCAAAGCTCGATGCTGCAAGCCTCCCTGCAGTTTCTCCCCCCAAAAAAATCCTTCAGCAAGCCATCGCCCTTCGAAAAGGACGACAAGCCCTGAAAAGCGCGTTCAATTTACCATGGCGGTCGGTTCAACGGGGAAATTACTTTGTTACGGATTCCACAACGGGGAGGCGATTCCTCTGCGACACTGGGTCCCAGTGCAGCATTTTGCCAGCTTCCAGGCTGGATCTACAATCCAGCAGCCAATGGCGTGGCGATTCGCACTTTTGGGAAACGGACGGTTACCGTTACTTTCAGCGGTCAGCAGTTCCTCTGGCAATTTATCACTGCCAGTGTCACAGGCCATACTAGGAGCCGACTTCTTTTGTGCAAATGGTTTTCTAGTCGACGTCAAAAACTGCCGCCTTATTCACGCGTCCACTTACCACGCGGTGCCCTGCCACCGCAGCACCGCCGTGTCCTGGTCGGTCGCCTGTGCGGTACCAGTTCAAGACGGGTTTACACGCCTACTCAGCGAGTTTCCAGAGCTCACCTAGCCTACCTTCTCGGCAGCAGTCACGAAACATGGTGTGGCACACCATATCACCACGAATGGATCACCGGTTTACGCCCGGGCGCGCAGGTTAGAACCCAGCAAACTCGCGGCGGCTAAAGCCGAATTCCAAACAATGGAGTGCCTCGGGATCGTCCGACGCTCCGACAGTCCTTGGTCCTCTCCACTGCATATCGTCCCCAAACCAGGTGGAGGGTGGCGGCCTTGCAGTGACTACAGACGACTAAACGATGCCACGACTCCTGACAGGTATCCCATACCTCATATCCAGGATTTCTCAGCACATTTGGCTGGAAACTCAATATTTTCAAAGGTGGATCTCGTCCGCGGTTATCACCAGGTTCCGGTGCACCCCCAAGATGTTCCCAGGACGGCGGTCATCACACCTTTTGGCCTTTTCGAATTTCTCAGAATGCCTTTCGGGTTAAAAAATGCAGCGCAGGCTTTCCAGCGGCTCATGGACTCTGTTTTACGGGATTTGCCTTTCCTTTTCGTATATCTGGACGATATACTCGTCGCTAGCAAGAACCCCAAGGAACACTTGTTACATCTACGCCAGCTCTTCACTCGGTTAAGCCAGCATGGCCTCATTGTCAATCCGGCCAAATGCCAAAAAGGTCTCGCCAGCATCGATTTCCTGGGGCACAGGATAACATCGGACAGCGCCGTTCCACTAGCCACCAAGGTCGAGGCTGTTACAGCTTTTCCACGTCCCCTCGCTGTTAAGTCCTTGCAGGAATTCCTGGGGATGGTTAATTTTTACCATCGTTTTGTCCCCAAGGCAGCGCAGTTGATGCAACCGCTGTATGAAGCACTGAAAGGGAAATCTGGCAAAGACCTCATCAACTGGACTCCCCAGATGGACCAGGCCTTCCTAGATACCAAAGCAGCACTGGCAGATGCAACCATGCTGGCACACCCTCTTCCAGGTGCAACCATCGCTCTCATGACGGATGCTTCGGGCTACGCCATTGGAGCGGTGCAGGAGCAGTGGGTAGACGGGACTTGGCAGCCGCTGGCCTTTTTCAGCCGCCAACTACGCAAGAACGAACGCAAGTACAGCACGTTCGATAGGGAGTTGCTCGCCCTGTTTTTGGCTATTTGACATTTTTGCTTTCTGCTAGAAGGATGCCCGTTCACCGCGTTTGTGGACCACAAACCACTCACGTTTGCCATGGCCAAAACGTCTGAACCTTGGTCAGCGCGGCAACAGCGCCACCTCACCTTCATTTCGGAATTCACCACCGATCTACGACACATCTCGGGCAAGGACAACCTCGTGGCCGATTGCCTCTCCCGCGCTCCTGTCCTGGCAGTTAACCTGGGCGTCGATTTCGCTGGCTTAGCGGAAGAGCAGTTGGCTGACCCCGAAGTTCAAGCGTACCGGACCACGCCTTCCAGTTGGCAAGTCGCTGACGTTCAGTTCCACTCAGCAGGAACCACCCTTTTGTGCGACACGTCCATGGGAGTGCCTCGTCCCATAGTGCCGGTCGAGTGGTGCAAGAAAGTCTTTCGGGCGATACACGGGTTGTCGCACCCAGGGATGCGAGCTTCGCAACGTCTCATGTCCCGCAAGTTCGTGTGGAAGGGCATGCACTTAGATGTCCGAGATTGGACAAACAATTGTATTGATTGTCAAAAAGCGAAAGTCAACCGGCATGTTAAAGCCCCTTTGGCTGAGTTTCCAGTGCCAGAGCGTCGGTTTGACCACGTGCACGTGGATCTAGTGGGTCCTCTCCCCGGTTCACGGGGTTTCACGCATCTCCTCACAATCGTGGACTGCACCACCAGGTGGCCAGAGGTGATTTCGTTGGTCGCTACCACTACAGCTGATATTGCCAGGGCATTCCTGTCGTCGTGGGTGGCTCGCTTCGGCGTCCCATCCGACATATCATCGGACCGAGGTCCACAATTCACTTCCGAATTATGGAACGCCGTTGCACACGGCTTAGGTACCAAGCTACACCGTACCACCACCTACCATCCGCAGACGAATGGCCTGTGCGAAAGGTTCCATCGGTCGCACAAGGCATCCCTTCGTGCCAGCCTGCGCGGATCCAACTGGGTAGACAGATTGCCTTGGGTGATGCTAGGGCTAAGGACGGCTCCCAAGGAAGACCTTCAGTCTTCATCAGCTGAGTTAGTTTACGGGCAAACCTTGAGGGTCCCTGGTGACTTCCTGCCTCCGCATACAGAACCGTGGTCTGCAACTCAGCAGCTTATCCAGCATCGCAAGGCGGCCAAGAACTTCCTGCCCATTCCGACCTCGCATCATGGCTTACAGAGGCCTCACGTTCCTGCGGACCTCATGTCCGCCGATTATGTCTTCATCAGGCACGACGTGCACAGAGACCCACTTAAACCACCATACGCCGGCCCATTTCGTGTCATATCTGCCAGTGAGAAATATTTCACCGTCGACGTAGGCGGCAGACCGGACACCGTCTCCATTGACCGTCTGAAGGCCGCTCACCTCGATCGCACTTAAACAATCGTGCCTGCCCAGCCACCTCACCGAGGACGACCGCCGTTGCACGCCGATTCATCATTACAACAGCCAGCCGTTGAACCGCCTACAGATGCCTCACCGTCGTTTTCGCAGTCAGACACTGCGTTCGCCGCACCTGACATGCCGCAACAACCATAGCCAGGCTCCATGCTTTCTCCCGACGTTCCACTTCCGCCGCCTGAGGGTTGTCGACGCTTGGAGAGAACCATCAAGCCCCCTGTTCGTCTGACACTGGCCATTAACGGGGATTCTGGGGGGACGCCTGTGGTGGAGCCACAAGAGACTCCGTGTACTTTAGTATAATCCCCTTAATTGTATTATCGTGCAGACGGGGACTGCACCTTTAAACTGATTGTTACCTTTACAGTGTGTGTTTGCCTTTATCCTGCGTGGTGATGTCATGACGCCGATCACGTGACCGCCAGTGGCGTGAAGAACGTGGGGACGTCATGATGTCAGCTTAGAGAACTTTCCAGCAGTCTTCAACTACCTGGCATCTTGAACGAACGTGTTTTGATTTCCTCCTTGTAACATCCAGCAAACTTCGTTGTTATTAACTTCCAATCTTTTAATCCATCGAGTTGAGCTGAATTATTTAGTTAGGAACCTCCGTTCCTACAATGGCACCTATCTGTAACAAGGAACTCTAAGGTGTGTTTATTTGTGGTTTACCACACTAAACTCTATTTTAGCTGTCAGGTTTACCTCATATCAAAATGGTCCCCAGTGTGCCTAAGCTTGCAACAAATACATAGGTCGAAATTTATTATTACTTAAACGAACAAACCATTAAATTCCATGGGGAATGAATAGTCAAAAGTTGAACTGTGCCACGCTATTTCTGTAAATTTATTTTTAGCCCTGCTTATCCGATTCCACAATCCCCTCCCCAGAAATAGTCCCACAGGAGTACTCTACAAGTCACTTCATGCTTTTTGATATTGGTTACTAACAGTAGGGCATAGCTAAGACAAAGACATGTGTCTCACAAAGTGTTTCCTGATGGCTGCTCAAAGTGAGAAATGGAATGTAGAATTTGTTTTGAAGCAGTTTGCAAGGTCAGACCAGAGCCTTCTCTTGCCTTAATTGTGCTCCAGCAAGCAGTTTTCTCTATGATAATAGTTAATAGTGCATTTGAACTTTGGAATTAATGTGATGAACCATAGAAGCTTACAGCACAGAAAGCGGCCATTTGGTCCAAGGTGTCTGTGCTGACTCTTTGCTAGAGTAATCTAAAACAAATTCCACTCCCCTATTTTCGCCCTATAGCCCTGTATCTTCCTTGGTTCAAATGTTTAACCACTTTTCCCTTAAAAGATGCAATAGTTTCTGCCTCCACTACTCCCTATGGCAAAGCATTATGTTCGTCACTGATCCAAGCAGAGGAAATAGCCCTTCCCCATTCCCGCTATCCAAACCTTTTTATAATTTAAAACAAAACCTCTATTAAATCTCCTATTAGCCTTGCTCGCTCCACTGTGAATTATAGTGTTTCAAGCCACTTTGTAACTATAGTTTCTCATCCCTGGCATCATCCTGGTGAATCTATTCTGTACTCTCTCTATGGTTTCACTGTTTTTACTATAATTGGAAATACAAAACTGCGCACGGTGCTCGAACTGTGGCCTAACCAGTGCCAGGTACAAATTTATTGGGCCAGAAATTAGGATCGGGTGCTTGCCGCGCGTGCAAGACCCCGATGTGCACTCACCCGGCGCGCCGACATCTGAAGCCTGGGCCTGCTTGGAATTCCTGTCACTGGCCCGGTTCAGATGTCGGCGCGATGTGCTTGCCTGATCCAGCGGCGTAGTTAGTGCGATGTGCCGGCTGGGATCAGGTGAGCACTCTGCAGCCAATCAGGGGAGGGGAAACTTCATTCATGAGTTTGATAGTAAAGACTGTCAAACTCATGAAAAGTATGGGCACCCAAAAGACTAGTTTAACTTTAAATAAAATTTTAAAAAACATCCCAATCATTAAATAAACTATAAATAACTTTAAAAAACTATTTTATACAATTAATAAAATTTTTGAAAAAATAATTTTTTATGAAATCGGGTCTAAAAATAAACTTACCTTACTGTAAAGCCCTTAAAAACAATGAAGCTGTGGAAAAAATGTAATAATTTTAAATAATAGACCACTTACCTTCAAGAATCCACTCCTTTCGCCTCCTTTTTATGTGTGTAAAAAGTTCAGGCCCTTGCACACGGGCAAACCTGTCAAAAAGAAGGAAGTTCAACGCGCACGCGTTGGACCTCTGAACCCCTTGGAGGAAATGCCGGTTTTCTGCGCATGCGCTGTGCATGCTGAAATCTGGCACTTCCAACGGGCCCACGCGCGAGTACCCCGTCCGTACTCATGCGGTGGGACCGGAATTACTGGCCCAATAACTCTCTGGTCTTGCACAGTGCCATTATTCATAAAACCCCAACTCCTGCTCTTTATGTATTTGAACCTCTCAGTCTCCGATCAATCTCACCTTTCAATGTTTTTCTTATTGCGTGTATGCTCTCATTCCTCATATTTCCTTCCAAAATGCATTTACTCACATTTCTCCACATTAAATTGCATATTCCACCTGTCTGCCCACTCTGATAGCCTGGCTTATTCCCTCCTGAATTCTTCTACCGCACTCCCTCACTGGTTGCCAAATGTCCTACTTTTTACCTCCGCAAAATATTCCCTGTTTTGTGCAATGTACAAGTTGGGAAATATTGAAAAAGAAAAATTCCACATAGATCCCTGAAGTAATATCGCAGTAAGCTTCTGAAGATAATTCCGGAAGCATAAGAGTTTTGAGATTTTGCTGTGGTACCTGGGGAGATCTGTGGTGCATAATTTCTAACTGCAAGAGTAGGGCTGTTAATGCTGATGCCAGTTGGGTTATTGGGGGCCAAGCATCTGGTACTAATGTGAGCCAGAGGGATGTTTCAGCATCTCCAGTTGTTGCAGCTAAGGTCTGGAGAATGATTACCTATGTCACTTTAATTACTTGTGAGCGAATTTAAGGCATAGCAGTTTTTTTTTTAATTTTGCAATCCTTCATAGCACTCACTACCAATAAGACCAGAGTCTTGTCCTGCAGTTACTTTCATCGGCAGCAGTGACGCATCTGAATCATAGGAGTAATAACTATTTATGATTTGCACCATTTCATAAACAAAAACTCTGAACAACAACTTGTATTTATATAGTGCCTTTAACGTAGCAAAACATCCCAATGCGCTTAACAAGAGCGATATAAAAAGAGAGGTTTAGGGAGGGAATTACAGAGCTTAGGGCCTTGGCAGCTGAAAGCACGGCTGCTAATGGTGGAGCGATTGAAATCGGGAATGCGCAAGAGGCCAGAATTGGAAGAGTGCAGAGATCTCAAAGACTTGTAGGGGTGGAGAAGGTTACAGAGATAGGGAGGTTCGAGGCCATGGAGGGATTTGAAAACAAGGATCATGATTTTAAAATTGAGGCGTTGCTGGACCGGGAGATAATGTAGGTCAACGAGCACAGGGGTGATGGGTGAATGAGACTTGGAGCGAGTTAAGATACAGATTTTTCTTTTTTCAAGTAATCTTGTGCCCCAATTTAATTCTGATCTTTGTAGAGTCTGTCTGCAAAAAAAAAAAGAAAGTATCCTTCAATTTTTAACAGAGAAGAGACAATAAACATAATGGTTTGTTTAAAAGAGAATATCGTCGGAGTAATTAGGTCCCTGTGGGACTGAGTGCTGAAATTATTAGGCAAAAGGATACACAGTCAGATCTACAAATAAACTTCAAAGTTGAATTTTTAATGAACAAAAAACTGTAAAGCGCAAATAGGTCACCAGAATGAAACACTGGATCAGAATTTTTTGCAGTTAATAGAATGTGATGACAATTGTGTATTGAACTACAATAAATGCAGCTGTTCTGTTGACAAAGCATGTACACTAAGGAGCTGTATCACTGAGCTCGCAATCTTAGTTTAAGCTCTGAAACAGCATTGGTAGAGCCTTGAGCTAAGAGAGCCTCGCCAACACTGCTCATCAAATTGCAGAAGGGAACCCAGCAATATACCTCTCACCAAAATGTCCTCATCCACAGACCGCCTGGGAACATTGGTCTTCTTTTCCTTGCTTTCCTTCACCCCTGCACTCGCTGACCTACATTGGCTCCTGGTCCAGCAATGCCTCAATTTTAAAATTTTCAACCTTGTTTTCAAATCGCACCCCTCCCTATCTCTGCAACCGCCTCCAGCCCTACATCTCTTCGAGGCTCTGCGCTCCTCCAATTCTGGCCTCTTATGCATCCCCCATTTTAATCGGTCCACCATTGGTGGTCATGCCTTCAGCTGCCTAGGCCCTAAACTCTGGAATTCCCTCCTTAAACCTTTCCGCCTCTCTACCTCTCTCCTCTTTTAAGGCTCTCCTTAAAACCTACCTCTTTCACCAAGCTTTTGCTCACCTGTCCTAATGTCTACTTATGTGTCTCGCTGTCAAATTTTGTTTGATAATCGCTCCTGTGAAGCACCATGGGATGTTTTACTAAATTATAGGCGCTATATACATGCAAGTTGTTGCTTCTTAAACTTTTGCGGTACATGAATGTGGAACTGGATTGAAATTCCTTGGCACCAATTTGTGTGCAGCGTTGGAGGAAGAGTTGAGACTTAGCATGCACACTTAATCAAATGTGATGTGTGGGCCTTGTCATTTTTATCTGGAGTTATACATTGTATTAAATAAAGCAGAGTAAATATTGACACCTCTGTGTTAGCCAGTGAGTTGGAGGCAGGGTGGGACTTGTGGTTTTAATTTACTCATAAGTTACAGCAAACAGATTCTATGCAAGTTACAGCAAACAGATTCTATGCACTCATTCTGGCCGGGAATAGTGGTGTCACTATATGCAGCCTTAAAATAAAATGGACTGTATTCTAAAGCATGAAAAGGGATTGGCATTTTTATTTTAAGTATGATTTATCAGTCCTAAATGGCCAACCCCTTATCCTGAGACTATGACCCCTAGTTCTAGACTCGCCAGCCAGGGGAAACAACCTCTCAGCATCTACCCTGTCAAGGCCTCAAAGAATTTTATACGTTTCAGTGAGATCACCTCTCATTCTTCTAAACTCCGGAGAATATAGATAGGCCCATTCTACTCAATCTTCTGCATTCTACCTCAATTGAGACAAAGGAATCCGTTTAGACAACACTGTAAATATCCATTAGGTGTCCGAATACGCTATTCATTTGAACCCTGAATGCTCACCTAGGAGTATGGCATCCAGTTTAATTGGCAGCTCAGTTGGCCAATCCCCAGACACAGATAGCTGCGATGGGACTAGAGGTTAACCCTGGGCTTCCTGCCCAGACAGTGAATGCAGGATACACTTATGAGAGTGACTGGTGATGCAGAACCCGAGAGACCTACAATCGTAGACTTGAAATTTATAGCCCCTGCATTTGTGTTTTAAATCAGGGAGTTTGCAACCAATTTTTGCATTAAAAGGATCTTCCATGACGTATGCATTGGTTTTATATCACAGGTGATTTGTTTTATTTATAAATCCTTGTTTCAACTGTGGCAATATAAAAGGGGACTCTTGGCTGGTGGTTTATTAAGGGACAACAAGTTGAGAGAATGATAAAATAGAGAAATCTAAGATTGTCAACCAAAAGTCTGTTGAAAGTGGCTGTTGAGACAACACAGCCACAATCAAGTGGATATCGGGTAAAAAATCTCAATAACAATTTATTACCTGTAGGAATGAGACTCCAGTTTCTATTGCCCCCTTTCTGGGTCGGAGAGGTTGAGTGGCATTGCAGGAACATAAATCTCGTCATTAAAAAGGTACTTACGCTGTTAAGCACCAGCCCTAACTTTCTGTGATGAGTTTAATTGGCAATTAATGTGCAAATCCAGCAGCTTCATGAAACTCATGTATCACATCAGGCGCGAGGACCACCAGCACCTATACCTGACTCTACTTGTCCAGTTGCCCTTTGCAACATTTGGGTAACAAGCCTGCTCCAAGCAAGGCACATTTAGCATTGGGGAGCAGCTGTGCTTGTACGTTGAGGCTTCTTGAACTCATTTCATTCAAGACCATTACAGCCAACAGAGAGAGAGAAAGCTCTCATCCCATCAGTGTGTTCAGGATTCAGACCTAATTCCCAGAAGCGAAAGGATAGTCTCCTAACCCACCGCATT
Source organism: Somniosus microcephalus (assembly GCF_052327205.1). NCBI lineage: Eukaryota > Metazoa > Chordata > Chondrichthyes > Squaliformes > Somniosidae > Somniosus > Somniosus microcephalus. Next base: position 135,087,370 of record NC_140989.1, on the reverse strand, counting down.
GCTCAGCTTTCTTAATTTAATTTCAGCAATCCATACACAGCTCTGGGGAAAGATTTCCCCTGGTTGATGTATGTTAGCAGCATTGCAAACATAGCTGTAATGTTTCCTCATCCCCAGTTTTTTTTTAGCAAAATTGGAATTTGATTCTTTTAGAATGCTCTTGCGATTTTGCTAGAAATAACAAACATAAAGAATATTTTGGCTATGTTTACAATTGTAACAAAAATTAGGTACATTTGTATAGTTTTGGTTTAGTGGCTGTCCCTTTAAATTCAGTCACAGTCCATTTTTAAAAGCGACTGCAGTTCGGAATCCTGTAAAGAAAGAAATACTTGCATTTCTATAGCGCCTTTCACGACCACCTGATGTCTCAAAGCGCTTTACAGCCAATGAAGTACTTTTGAAGTGTAGTCACTGTTGTAATGTGGGAAACACGGCAGCCAGTTTGCCGCTCCCAGAAACAGCAATGTGATAATGAATGACCAGATAACCTGTTTTTGTTATGTTGGTTGAGGGATAAATATTGGCCAGGACACCGGGGATAACTCCCCTGCTCTTCTTCCCCTGTATCAACCTTATTTCAGTGCAATGTTACAAGTTTTATTTGTTAAAGATTGGAGAAATGAATAATTTAATTTCAGCAACCATTGGTTCAGTTTGTGTATGACTGAAGGTGCCTTTTTAAATTTGAGTGGTGGTATATTTAACATCCAGAAAGTCTTCATAACCCTTTTCTGGGATGTAAAAGGCAGATACTCCCTGAATCAAGAAAACCTGTTTGATTACTTCTCTGAGGTTTGAAACTCCTGAAAGAGGGAAATTTATTTTGAATTTCCAAGAAATTAATGAGGCTGCTGTGGCAATTGGAAATTCTGGGGAAAAAAGAACACCATGGCCCAGATTTTGCTGCCAAAATAACGGCGAATTTAATGGCGCTCGCCATTATTAATGTGTCAATCATCCAGCAACTTGTGTCGAGGTAGAGATACCCTGTGAATTGCGAATTGCCACAAGTTGCTGGACAGTTTATGCTGCTCCGCCGTTAGCCTCACGAACGCAGCATCTCGCCCTCAACCTCCCGTGAGTTTCATGAAGCTACTGGATTTGCACATTAATTGCCCATTAAACTTGCCACAGAAAGTTAGGGCTGGCACTTAACAGCGTAAGTACCTTTTTAATGATGAAATTTATGTTCCTGCAATGCCACTCAATCTCTCCGACCTGTACTTGATTTGAGTACAGGAGTAAAGAAGTTTCACTCCAATTATATAGGGCCTTGGTGAGACCACACCTGGAGTACTGTGTACAATTTTGGTCTCCTTACCTAAGGAAGGATATACTTGCCATAGAGGGAGTGCAACGAAGGTTCACGAGATTGATTCCTGGGATGGCGGGACTGTCGTATGAGAAGAGATTGAGTAAACTAGGCCTGTATTCTCTTGAATTCAGAAGAATGAGAGGGGATCTCATTGAAGCATACAAAATTATTACAGGGCTTGATAGGGTGGATGCTGGGAGAATGTTTCCCTTGGCTGGGGAGTCTAGAACCAGGGTAGGCCATTCAGGACTGAGATGAGAAGAAATTTCTTCACACAGAGGGTGTTGAATCTTTGGAATTCTCTACCCCAGAGGGCTGCGGAGGCTCAGTCATTGGGTATATTCAAAACAGAAGTTGATAGATTTCTGACTAGTAAGGGCATCAAGGGATATGGCGATAGGGCTGGTGAATGGAGTTGAGGCAGAAGATCAGCCATGATCTTATTGAATGACGGAGCAGGCTCGAAGGGCCGAATGGCCTACTCCTCCTATTTTTTAGGTTCTTATTTGACTCTAATTCAGCCTATTTCCTTCTCGTCATTCCTGTGTTTCTTTCTCAATCTTTAAATCTCACGGGTTAAGGAGATAGACTGTTGATCCGGTCGTTCACCAAGGCCCCAGATGCCCCGTTGCTCTCGGCACGCTGTTACCAGCTCTCACTTCCAGCAACTTACAGGGCAAAAACTTTTCGAACTGAAGGATGCAGGAAAAAATCTAACTAACGAGATGCCCCGCTCCAGCAAATTATGGGTCCAAGTATTATTTTAAATTTGTTATAAAAGGATTAGCTTAGTTTTTAGAATAATTATTTTGTTCACTCGAGAAGTTAGGTAGGAGTCAATCTACTGTAAATATGTAACTGTATTATATGACTGTTATTTATGTGTTTCTTTATCTTTTATAAAATAAATTCTCTTGATAGTTTCAATTTAAAACTAGACGATGCTTTACGACTTTGGAAGACTGGAGTGAGATCTTACAGAGACATAGGCTAAGTCCAGTAGCTAAAAAAAAACACAATTGCCAGACAAGATTCGCTGGTCATTTCCGAAAAATATCCCAGATAGAGAATAGAAATTCTCAGAGGTTGGGGGATGGTTGGGGGCGGGGGTTGAAGCTTATGCATTTAGAGTGGTTTAAGTCAAAATTATCTAGGGTAAGAAGGTTAGAACAGATTAATAAAACAAAGCAACAATGGTGCTAACATGGAAGGGTGGATTTTAATTCCCTGCATCAAAACCAGAGGGGAAGGGAGTTAAAATCAAGCGGCTCATTTTCCCATTCCGATACCGCCCAAGGGACACCTCATTAATCCTATCACTCAGATGGGGCCCCAAGGCATTTTTAACGGCCTTCTGGCCAGAACTACCCCAAGGTCTCTCCAACCGTTGAAACTTACTGGATACCCAGCGGAGACCCCAGAGTGCTCCTCAGGTCTCCACAAGAAAAGTCCGGGCCTCTGCTGCCCCGGGCTCCCCCGCCTCCCCACCCGCAGAAAACTGCCAAAACCACCCACCCCCCGCCCCCAACAACAACTCACCTGCCTCGTTACACAGTTTCGGGTGGACAGCTGGCCAGCGGGATTTTGATGTGCTCCTGTCATTAAAATTGTCCGGGCCTCTCTGGAAGACCCCTGGGCACCAAGTTCGGTGGCTTTGTCCGGCTTTCCAAAGTTAAAATCCACCATAAGAAATCTTCCTCTTTGAACAGTAATTTGTTGTGGAGTACCAGCAACTTTGAATATTTGATTAGTTATTAGATTTTTAAAAACAAATATTGACCCTGAATTTGCAGTCGGAGGCTTCCCACAGGGAAATGCCTCCAATCCACAAATAAATTCCGCGCCTACCTCATGGTCCTGGGCCTCTCCGGGTACCCGCGGGAAGAGACCCACGTATCGCAGGAGCGCAGGCGGTTCACAAGTGCCCCTGCGATCACGTGGGCCAGCCCAACGAATGACAGAAGGGAATCCCCATTCATTCTTATCGGGATTCCATTTGTACGGAAACCCCATAAGTATGAATGGGAATACTACAAAAAATACCTCTACACTTAAAATAATTTTTTTTTTAAATCACATCTTAATTAAAATGGCATTTAATTAAATATTTAAAAGAAAAATATTTACGCTTTTACCAAGCGTAAGAATTTTACGGGCATTCGCTGGGCAGAATAGCCCAACGCTCTGCCTGCGGATACCCTTTTCCTGGGGAAGCGGATGATCTCGAGTTCCATTTTTTTGCGCATGTCTAAACCCGGAACTTGCGTGGCCCTTACGGGCATGTACGCATCTGTAGGGGCTGCAAATTACGGCCCATTATGTAGCAGAGCTAAACAAAACTGATGATTTGAGTTTGACCGTTGTGGTTGGTGGTCCAGAAAAGTTACAAATGGGAAAGCCACAAATTTTTCATAACACAAGGCTTGCTCTAACAAGTGTGGTTCAATAACTGATGATGAATTCTCTTTGGAACGTGTACAGACTTATACAGGAATAAGATTTTAATAATTGATGCGAGAGGGAATAGAATCATCTGCGGGGTGTGGGGAAGAGAATGCTCCCTTGTCAACCTTTTAGATGCAGTAACTCTTGTGTTTCTGGCATGGTTATGGATATTTGGCTTTGTCTCTCAAAAGGACCAACAGATGGTCACAACTCTCAGATGTTGTAGCACATGGGGGGAAAATTCAGTATCGCCCCGTTTGGGGCACGATTATCGGCCGTGCGCAAAGTTTAGCGCCTGGCGCTAATTATCGCCTCCAACTGCAAACTTGGCTTTTATTGCCCCCGGAGTTGATTGGAGCGCTAAATCAGGCGCTACACACCTCTCTTAAGGCGCAAAGGCCGAGGAGCGAGGCACTGGCGAAGCTCATGTGATGTCAGTCAGCAATGGAACACAGACACACTGGCGCCATATAGTTCTTAAAGGGGAGGGTTGATCTTGCTCTCCATCCACATCCTGCTCATTGCAGCCTTGAATCTCGGCCTGGAGAGACATGTACATCAAATCTGCTGGAAAGAACAATGGAGAGGCCCAGGGAAAGAGCTCAGAGTGCAGCCCCCACAGTCTCTTCTAAATCGATACAAGGAAGGGCAAATCAAAATGAACCTGCAAAGTGCTGCTCAGTACCCAAAACTTCTTCACACAGCGTTGAATCTCTCCAGAAGTCGCTCTCTCAGAATGCGTGGTGCAAAAATGTCACCAACAAAAAAAGGCAGGAAGCGGTCGCCTTTAAATAGCGCTCCCCTAGTGCCTGACTGCAAAACGCTCCCCTCAACCTGTCATTGCTAGCGGCAGGCGGTAAGGCAGGGGGCGCCACTCAATATCCGGTCCGGGGCACTACCGGGGCCTTGCACACTCGACTGACATCACGATCTGCCGGCACAGGAGATTGTGGCGGTAGTGTTTAGCGCCGCCGCAAAATGTCTAGTTAATTTCGTGAGCGGCGCAAACATTGCCGCGCACGGGCGCTAGTTGCTTTGCACCCCATTAGCGCCCTCTTAAGGTGCTAACGGGAGGTGCAAACCAACTGAATTTTTCCCCCCATGTACTGAGTCTAAGCATCAAAGAGAAGTTCCTCTTCAGTCTGTCAAGCTAGGCTACATTATTCTATTACTTGGTTTTCCATGGATGTACATTTTGTCGAACAACAGCTTTGCCATTGCTAACAAATGGATCCGATCTTGCTCGAGAATTCTCATCCTTCAAGCAGCTTTTTTGATGATCTTTTCCGCTTGCTTGCCCCAACGTGGATTGGATGTGTTTACTAAGGAAAGGAATGGAATATTTGTGACCTAGAAGAGCTTGATCCCATTGTAGCGCTGGCAACATCACTCCCAGTCTTGCTAAAGACAATGGCGTAGATTTTCATCTTTACCACCTGGGTGCTAAGTGCCGCTTGAGAGGAAAATCAGGTAGGGAGATCGCATGCTCATGTGGCAGCCCACCCAATTTTCTTTTCATTTAAGTGCTTGGAAGGAAAGTGGGGACAGGAGTGACGGAAATGTCATCCTTCCCGCTCAAGGGCCCCGATATTAACGGGATGCGGGGGAGCCCGTAATCAGCTGAAGAACCCGGCAGGTACGGGGATGTGGTGGCCCTGCTGATCCGAACAGCAGGGCCTCATTTAAATAAGCCGGCCAGATTGACGCTACCTCATCGTGCTTTATTAAAGGAGATGCTGTGTTCATCAAATGCGTTTTATTGTTATTTGATGAGGTAAAACGGCCAGCAAAGCATAATTGCATCATCATGTTGTACGCTGATGATACAACTTACATAATTATGCATTAGATGAATTGGGTGATAAAAGTTTACCAAATTATTTTTTTTTTCATGAAAGTTGCTTTTTTTTAAAATATAAAAGCATAAAACTGCAGATGCTGGAAATCTGAAATAAAAACAGAAAATGCTGGAAATACTCAGCGGTTCAGGCAGCACCTGTGGAGTTCAGTATGTTATAGGCTTTCAGCTGAGTGACCTTGTTCGTGCAGACCAATAATTGTTTTGACAAGTCTTTCCTCAGAAGAATTGATATGATCTGCTGAGTAGCCAAATAGGCCATAAGAAGTATTTGAGCCGAAGGGTCTATATCTTCATGGGATTGCAACCATGTTTAGCTCATGACCCTTCCCCAGTAATCAGAAGTTTCTGACCAGGATGTATTTCACACATGTTTGCTCCGCGCTCCTACTTACAGCTACTTGCAAACGTTCAGTTGAAGGCCTAATAAACATATTCAGCGCCAGAAAGATAATTATTCTCAGAGTCAGTAACTAAATCTGTGTGCGACAAGAACTGATTTTAGTGCAGCTGACCTCCAACCTGACTCAGTTACCTTGCAAGAAAGCAGTTCCCTGACATAGTATCTGAATATTACAAAGGACAAAGCAATTATAGAATGTCCTGGACAGTAGAAATTTCCCATGGAGATGTCAGTTAGGTATGCTGTGCACTGTTGGTTATTTAAATCTGAAATGGTGAATGGACCTGATTGTTTGTCAGTAGCAGGGATGACGATAACTTGGGGAAGGTTCATGAGCTGAACATGGTTGTAATCCCATGAAGATATAGAACCTTTGACTCAAATAGTCCTTATGGCCTATTTGGTGACTCAGCAGATCATATGAATTCTTCTGAGAAACGACTTGTCATAACAATTATTGGTCTGTGCATATAAGGTGTCACTCAATTGAAAGCCTATACCATATTGAACTCCACAATGAATTGACTCTCGCCCTCAATGGTTTGAGCTCACCTCACATGTATCTGCCTGCCTCCATTGGATTTGCTTTGGCGGTGCTCAGTTGAATTGGTAGATGGAATGTCACATCTACTCTGTTTTGACTGTTGGACATACATTTTCTGGTGCTTAACTTGAGCTTCTCATTTGCTGGCAGTTGAGTTGTATTACCTAGGAACAGGAGCAGGCCATTCAGCCCCTCAAGCCTGTTCCGCCATTCAATTAGATTACCATGTAAAGAAGTCTGTCACTTAAACTGCCCTATGTTTTGTAACTAGAGGAGGATGCAAGTGGTCTGAGATGGGAGGGGAACAAATTTGTTTTGATGTTGCCTATTGTGACTGATGGTTATGTGTGTTTGATCAGCGGTACGTTGGAAAGATTAAACATGCTGCAATGTTTCATGCGCATAATCATTTGTAACAGATTGAGAATTTTGTTTCTTGGATGGTTTTGTTAGATCGTGACAAACTGAAATTTGCTGCATATGAAGGCTGTATTGCGAGTCTCATGTAGCGTGCAGCTTGAGAGAATGTAGAACCATACAGTTTTACTATGTTGAAAATATTAATAAAAAACAGGAAATCAAACAGATTTGCAGAGTGGGTGGATTAATCGCAAATCAAATTCAATATAATGAAGTGTGAGGTGCTTCATTTTGGTAGGAGGAATAAGGAGGCCACTTAGTCCTTGAAAGGTGAGAAACTAATGGGGTAGAGGAGCAACGAGATCTGGGAATACAGATGTAAAAATCATTAAAAGTAGATAAAGCTATAAAGAGTGCTAGGATTCATTTCTAGAGAAATAGAATACAAAAGCAGGGAAGTAATGTTAAATTTATAATAATTTTTATTATGAAACCCTGTTACTTAAATAACAGATTTTCTCAAGAGAAACTCAAATCATGGGCTCCCTTTCTGCACGGCACTTATCTACAGTGGCACTGCTAAGATCAAGGTCAATTGCTGAATCACAGAGCAAATCCATATCTTTCTGCATTAACAGTGCCTTTTAAGGGAGGCGTGCTGATAAATAAGGACCTTTATAAGCAAACAGCAGTTTTGTAAAGAAGGATAAGCAGTGGAGCAAGAAGTCTATTTGCTGTGAATTTGTAAACTGCAATGGGTTTGTGATACGCTTACCTCATTGTTGGAAACATACAACACCAACAACATTTATATAGCACCTTTAACATTGTAAAACGTCCCGAGCCGCTTCACAGGAGCAATTATCACACAAAACATGACACTAAGCCACATAAGGAGATATTAGGACAGGCATCCTAAAGCTTGGTTGAAGAGGGAGGTTTTAAGAAGAGTCTTAAAGGAGGAAAGAGAGGTAGAGAGGCAGAAAGGCTTAGGGAGGGAATTCCAGAGCTTAGCTGAAGACATGGCTGCCAATGGTGGAGCGATTCAAAATCGGGGATGCACAAGAGGCTAGACTTGGAGGACAAGTTTAAGTTTTGAGTGCAGACCCTTCTTTAAAACAGAAGAAGGGCCGACACCCAACATGAGAATTTGTCGGCTGCATATATTGACGCTACTATTCCCGGCCAGAATGCAGTTGATTGGGTAATTCCCCCATCAATCACACTTGGAGTAAGTGACTGGGATTGATTTTACGCACAGAATTTGTATTATGTTGTAGGAGTCACTGGAAATCCACAGACTGCGAGACTTTCGTAGCAGCAAAGAAAAACGCGTGTTAGCTTTATTAACGCTCCGCATGGACTGAGGGACTCGGCCTCGTCGCAGGGCTATGACGTCATCACACAATCGACGACTCTTAAAGGGACCCTGCCCCGATAACCCAACCAAGTTCCGTACATAGCGTGGAGCGATAACAACATTGGCTATACATAGTGAATTGTGTTACTGTCCCTATGTGGTCTCCGCCACATACGTCCCCCCAGAATTCACTAGAACTGGCAATGTCAGTCATTGAATGGCCCGGATCACATGGCCGAAACGGCTCCTGAAGCCCGGGGCGGGGACCGGGGGGGGTCGCAGGAGGGTCCCCGGGCGCTCGGTGGTGGACTGAGGGTGCAGAAGCCGGAGGTCGGCCCCACCGCGGGGGCTGCGCCAACCCAACGGGTCGGTCCAGATCCAGGTGGGCCGGCTTAAGACGGTCCACGGAAATGTAGTCCGGCTTACCGCTGACATCCACCACGAAGGCCTTGTCCCCAGCTTCCAGGACACGGAATGGTCCGGCGTAGGGTGGGTGAAGAGGTCCCCGGTGGGCGTCATGGCGGACCAAAAAGTACTCCGCCGCACGAAGGTCGGGCGGAACGTGGGACTGAGGGAGACCGTGCTGCAACGTGGGCACCGGCGCGAAAACCTTGGCGTTGTCTAGGAGGGCGGACCGCTGACGGGCTGCAGACCAAGGGTCCGTGGCGTTGGGGATGAAATCCCCGGGAACCCACAGCGGCTGCCCGTAGACGAACTCGGCGGACGAGGACTGGAGGTCCTCCTTGGGGGCGGTCCTGAGTCCCAGCATGACCCACGGGAGTCTGTCGATCCAACTGTCGTCCCCGAGGCTGGCCCGGAGCGTGGCCTTCATGGAGCGATGAAACTGTTTGCACAGCCCGTTAGCCTGAGGGTGATATGCGGTGGTGCGGTGGAGTCTCAACCCGAGGCCTTGGGCGACAGCGTTCCAGAGCTCCGACGTGAACTGGGGCCCCTGGTCGGAGGAGACATCAGATGGGGCGCCGAACCGGGTGACCCAAGTGTTGATGAACGCCCGAGCCACATCGGCGGACGTTGTTGACGACAGCGGGACGGCTTCCGGCCATCGGGTGGTTCTGTCGACCATCGTGAGGAGGTGGGTGAACCCGCGGGAGGGTGGCAGGGGCCCCACCAGGTCCACGTTAACATGGTCGAACCGCCTCTCGGGCACCGCGAAAGGCGCCAACGGGGCCTTAGTATGGCGATGCACTTTCGAGCGCTGGCATACCACGCAGGTGCAGGCCCAGTCGCGAACGTCCTTCTTGAGCCCGTGCCAGACGAACTTAGCCGCCACCAGCTTCTGTGACGGCTTCCTGCCCGGGTGGGAAAGGCTATGGATGGCGTCGAAAACCTGCTGTCTCCACCCGTCGGGCACGACGGGGCGTGGCTGCCCAGCGGAGACGTCGCACAGGAGCGCGGTGCCAGCATAGTTTATGTTAATGTATTACAAGCCAAATGTATGTTGAATGTTTAAATGTCTTAATCTAAATGTACACTCTCGGGAACCGCAAGCCTACATTTCGTTGTACTGCACTTGTGCACTAACAATGACAATAAAAGTTGATTTGATTTTTGATTTGATTCATAGTCAAACGCGACGTCCGCTAACTGAAGGCCCGTGACAGACGTCCTGTAGGCCTGGACGTCCGGGTCGGAGGCCTGGTCGGACGCCATGCGGGTGTAGTCGATGCCGAGGTGTACGGCGCTGGCGACGGCCCGGGACAGACAGTCGGCGACGGGGTTGTCTTTCCCAGCCACATGCTGGATGTCCGTCGTGAACTCGGAGATGAAGGAAAGCTGGCGCTGCTGACGTGCCGACCACGGCTCGGAAACTTTGGCCATGGCAAAGGTCAACGGCTTGTGGTCCACGAACGCCGTGAACGGGCGGGCCTCCAGCAGGAAACGGAAGTGTCGGACGGTGAGGCAGAGGCCGAGAAGCTCGCGATCGAAGATGCTGTACTTCTGCTCGTTGGGGCGGAGCTGCTGGCTGAAGAAGGCGAGCGGCTGCCATGTGCCATTGACCCACTGTTCGTGGACAGCGCCGACAGCATAGTCCGAAGCGTCACTGGTGAGAGCGATCGGCGCATCGGGCAACGGATGCGCCAGCATGGTCGCCTTAGCCAGGGCCCTTTTCGTGTCCGTGAATTAATTGGCCATCTCCTCGGACCAGTCGACGGTGAGCTTGGCGGGCTTGCCTTTGAGGGCCTCGTAAAGGGGCCGCATAAGCTGGGCTGCCCGGGGAACGAAGCGATGATAAGAGTTCACCATGCCCAAAAAATCCTGCAGGGCCTTCACGGTGAGGGGTCGCAGAAAATCCTTCACGGCCTCCACTTTCGACAGCAGTGGCACCGCCCCGTCCTTCGTGATGTGGTGCCCGAGAAAGTCGATCGAGGACAGCCCGAACTGGCACTTGGCCGGATTGACGATGAGGCCGTGCTGGCTGAGGCGTTCGAAGAGAGTCCGGAGGTGGGACACATGCTCCGTCCTGGAGGCGCTGGCGATGAGAATGTTGTCCAGGTAGACGAACAGGAATGGCAGGTCCTGTAACACGGTGTCCATTAGGCGTTGAAAAGCCTGAGTGGCGTTTTTGAGACCGAATGGCATGCGGAGGAATTCGAACAGCCCGAAAGGGGTGATCACCGCGGTTTTCGGGACGTCCTGCAGCCGGACGGGGACCTGGTGGTAACCCTGAACGAGGTCCACTTTAGAGAAAACAACTTTCCCGGCCAGGCGGGCGGAAAAGTCCTGGATGTGTGGAATCGGGTAGCGGTCGGGGGTCGTAGCGTCGTTGAGGCGCCGGTAATCGCAGCACGGGCGCCAACCGCCGCCTGGTTTCGCTGCGATGTGGAGGGGCGAGGCCCATGGACTGTTCGACTGGCGAATGATGCCGAGGCGCTCCATCGTGTCGAACTCGGCTTTAGCGATGGCGAGCTTCCATGGGTCGAAGCACCGAGCGCGGGCGTAGACAGGCGGACCGGTGGTCGGGATGTGGTGTTCTACCCCGTGCTTGGTGGCGGCAGACAAGAAAGTGGGCTTCATGAGGTCTGGGAACCCGGCGAGGAGGTGGGAAAACTCATCTGACGCCGAGAGTGCGCTGGACAACTTCGTCGTGCCGGAACCACTGAGCGAACACGGGAGCGAACTGAAAGTCTCAGCGTTGACGAGACGTCGGTTCTTGACGTCCACCAAAAGGCCATTGGCGCAGAGGAAGTCAGCGCCGAGAAGGGGGGTGGACACTTTCGCTGCAAGAAAGTCCCAAACGAAACGCTGCCAGCCAAAACATAGCGCCACGCTCCGTTTCCCGAAGGTACGGATGGAACTGCCGTTGGCGGCTTCGAGGGTGGGGCCGTGGTTCCCCCACTGTATGTCTACGATTGACGCGGGCAGGACGCTCACTTGGGCACCCGTGTCGCAGAGGAAACGACGTCCAGAGTCAGTGTCCGTAATGAATAACAGACTACCTGAACGGCCGACAGCCATGGTAGCTAATGAGTGGGCCTTCGCGTTTCCCGACGTGGTAAAGCTGCACGGGGGCCGGCACTTCTTAGCTTTGGGGCCGAACTGCGCGTGGTAGAAGCACATGCTTGGGGGCTGCCTGTTGGGCTGTGGCGGTGGGGGCAGGGCCCCGCATGGCCGCGCAGTACTGTTGCCCGGCGGAGAAAAATTTGTCGGCCTCCTTGGCCAGGTCGCGGAAATCACTAATATGAGAGTTGGCTAAAGCCGACCGTACCTGCCCTGGCAGCTGTTGTAGGAACAGTTTTCTGAAGAGGAAGCACGGCTTGTGCTTGCCCAGGAGGGTTAACATGTGGTCCATCAGTTCTGAGGGCTTGGAGTCGCCAAGCCCAGGTAGAGAGAGAAGCTGGCATGCGCGCTCGGGTTCAGTTAGTCCAAAAGTCTCTAGGAGGTGCGTTCTCAGCGTCGCAAATTTGTGGTGCTCCGGCGGGTCCTCGAGCAGGCTCACGACTCTGGCCGCGGTGGAGCTGCCGAGAGCAGAGACGACGTAATAATACTTCGTGTTGTCCGCGGTGATGTCCCGGAGTGCAAACTCGGCCTGGGCGAACCAAGTGGCAGCCTGTCGTTCCCAAAACTCCGGTAATTTGAGAAAAACGGCGTTCGTCGCCATCTCTGATAAAGTCTTTGGAAACGTCCAAAAGAGAAACGGGGTCACCAATGTAGGAGTCGCTGGAAATAAACAGACTGAGAGACTTTCGTAGCAGCAAAGAAAAACACGTGTTAGCTTTATTAACTCTCCGCATGGACTGAGGGACTCGGCCTCGTCGCAGGGCTATGGCGTCATCACACAATCAACGACTCTTAAAGGGACCCTGCCCCGATAACCCAACCAAGTTCCGTACATAGCGTGGAGCGATAACAACATTGGCTATACATAGTGAATTGTGTTACTGTCCCGATGTGGTCTCTGCCACAATGTAACCATTCTCCACTCACTGTTTTATCGGGAGAAGTTGCTGTAACTTTAATCATGAGTTTCGCTTCCTCTAGTTCGTAGAGACTCTGTTTAAATAGACTCGGTTTGCTGTAAAATATACTGTTTGATGTGAGTTCTGCTGTAAGTCCCGCCCCGCCTCCAACTCATTGGTTGACACAGTGGTGTCAGTCGACACTCAGCAATTGGTCTATTTTCTCCACAGAGGGTGACCCACCTCAGTGTATCCAGCACTTTTTGTTTCAGATTTCTCATATCTGCACTTTCTTGCTTTCCGTTTACCTCAAAACTGTGTACAATTACAATTTTGGTCTCCTTACCTAAGGAAGGATATACTTGCCTTGGAGGCGGTGCAATGAAGCTTCACTCGATTGATGCCTGGGATGAGAGGGCTGTCCTATGGGGAGAGATTGAGTAGAATGGGCCTATATTCTCTGGCGTTTAGAAGAATAGAGGTGATCTCATTGAAACGTATAAAGTTCTTAGAGGGCTTGACAGAGTCGATGCTGAGAGGCTGTTTCCCTTGGCTGGAGAGTCTGGGACCAGGGGTCAGAGTCTCAGGATAAGGGGTTAGCCATTTAGGACTGAGATGAAGAAAAAAAAATTCAATCTGGGGGTTGTGAATCTTTGGAATTCTCTACCCCAGAAGGTTGTGGATGCTGAGTTGTTGAGTGTATTCAAGACTGTGATTGTTAGATTTTTGGGCACTAACGGACTCGAGGGATATGGGGATAGGGGGGGAAAGTGGAGTTGACATAGAGGCTCAGTCATGATCTTATTGAATGACTGTAATGAAATCTGTTTGTCTTGCCTGTATTCGTTTTGCACTCATGTATATTACCCTCCCCCACACGGTGTATAGTTTCACTTCCTCTTTCCTGACTAACCTGGAAGGTTCCAGGTCTTGGCTCTTGGCTCCGCCCCTGACTTCTCTTACTTAAAGATCTCAGGATCTGTATGACTCATTCCTGTGAGCCAGTCGGCGTGTTGAGATGTTAGCTCTGATCTTAGTGATTAAAAGCCAACTTGTTAAAGTCTATAACTTCTAGTTTTGTGGTTATTGAAGGCACATCAATTTTAATCACTAAAGAATACTAGGATGGATCGACTCCGAAAACCAGAGCATCTGGACTTGGATCCACATTCTGCTGAAGCATCAAATCAATTTGGACACTGGCTCAAATGCTTCGAACTCTTCGCGAGGGCCTCATCCGCTAGCGAGGTAGATAAACTGAGTCTACTGACTACTCGCGTTAGTCATCGGATTTATTCGTTCATCCGGGACGCCACCTCTTACACGGAGGCCATCACTATCCTGAAGGCCCAATACCAGAGGCCAGTAAACGAAGTGTACGCCAGACATCTGCTGGCTACACTCAGGCAGCGACCTGAGGAATCAATGGATGATTTCTTACAGGGCCTAAAGGACTTGGTCTGGGACTGTAACTGCAAGGCCGTGACGGCCAACGTGTACTCTGACGAATTGGTCCGCGATTCCTTCATCACGGGCCTCAAGTCGAATTATATCCGGCAGAGACTGCTGGAGAAGGAGGTCCTGGACTTAAAAAAGGCAGTGGCCACTGCGCGATCACTGGACGTGGCCCAGAAAAACTCTGACTCTTATTCTTCCGGCCATGCGGCCCTCACCGCCTCGTGCGCGCCGAGTGGGCCGCCATCTTGGAATCAGCCATCTTCCCCATCCAGGTCTCAGACCAGCTCTACGCCGCCGGAGTCCCCACACAGAAATTCACCCAGGAGTCCTACTACAGCGGCAATGTCTCGAGGCCCGAAATGCTACTTCTGCGGCCAGGCCAAGCACCCCAGACAACGATGCCCAGCGAAGGACGCTACATGCTTCAAATGTAAGAAAAAGGGGCATTTTAGCAAAGTCTGCAGGGGGAATCCGATTTCCAACTCCGTCACCGCCTCGTGCGTGCCGTGCGGGCCGCCATCTTGGGATCCGCCATCTTTTCCCGACTCAACGGCCGCCCAGGGCCCAACAGTGGCTTCGATCACGGTGGATCAATCCAGGCCACACCCGTTGACAAAATCCATGATGGACATACAGGTAAACGGGAATTTAACGAAATGTTTAATTGACTGTGGGAGTACCGAGAGTTTTATCCACCCGAGCCTGGTACGGCGGCACTCATTAACGGTAACCCCTACACGGAGCAGAATTGCTATGGCTGCTAAGCCCCACACTTCGGACACCAGTATGGTGGCATAGTGGTTAGCACTGTTGCCTCACAGCGCCAGAGACCCGGGTTCGAATCCGGCCTCGGGTGACTGTCTGTGTGGAGTTTGCACATTCTCCCCGTGTTTGCGTGGGTTTCCTCCGGGTGCTCCGGTTTCCTCCCACAGTCCAAAGATGTGCGGGCTAGGTTGATTGGCTATGATAAATTGACCCTTAGTGTTAGGGGGATTAAATACACGGGGATAGGGTGGGATATGTGTTGATGTAGGGGTTACGGGGATCGGGTGGGATATGTGTCGGTGCAGGCTCGATGGGCCGAAATGGCCTCTATCTGCACTGTGGGGTTTCTGTGATTTCTGTGATTTTGGGCTACTGTGTGGTAACACTGACTGTAAAAGGCACGGACTACAAGGATTTTAAACTCCTCGTGATGCCAGAACTCTGTGTTAATGTAATCTTGGGCCTGGACTTCCAGTGCCACCACGAAAGTGTCACGCTAGCATATGGCGGGTCCCAGCCGCCACTCACAGTCTGTGGCCTATCAACCTTAAAAATCAGCCCGCCCTCTTTATTCGCTAATCTCGCTCCGAACTGTAGGCCCATAGCGACCAAAAGTAGACGGTACAGTCTGGAAGACAGACACTTTATCAAGGCGGAAGTGGACAGACTCCTGTGGGAAGGCATTATTGAATGCAGTACCAGTCCGTGGCGTGCCCAAGTAGTCATAGTTAAAAATAGCGAAAAGAAACGGATGGTAATTAACTACAGCCAGACTGTTAATATTTATACCCAGCTGGACGCCTACCCTTTACCCCGCATATCAGAAATGGTCAACCAGATTGCGCAATACCGAGTCTTCTCGACTATCGACCTCAAAACCGCGTATCACCAGCTCCCCATTAGAACGGAGGACCGCCCATACACCGCCTTTGAGGCGAACGGACGCCTCTACCATTTTCTCAGAGTGCCCTTCGGGGTAACAAATGGGGTCTCGGTCTTCCAACGTGAGATGGACCGCATGGTTGACGAGAATAAACTACAAGCTACCTACCCCTATCTGGACAATGTCACTATCTGCGGGCACAACCAGCAAGACCACGATCTAAATCTTGCGAGATTTTTAAAAACTGCCCTAAAGCTGAATCTAACCTACAACGAAGACAAATGTGTCTTCAACACAACCCGTCTCTGTATCCTCGGCTGTGTGGTGGAAGATGGGGTAATTGGACCGGACCCTGACCGATTACTCCCCCTAAAGGAACTGCACCTGCCACACAATCCCAAAGCTTTAAAAAGGTGCCTGGGATTTTTCTCGTATTATGCCCAATGGGTGCCCAATTACTCTGATAAGGCCCGACCCCTCATTAAATCGACGTCCTTCCCACTATCAGCTGAAGCTCGGGAGGTTTTCACCAGTATCAAACAGGACATTGAAAGGGCTGCACTGTGTGCAGTGGACGAAAGCATTCCCTTTCAAGTCGAAAGCGATGCGTCAGACTTTGCCTTAGCTGCGACCCTCAATCAGGCTGGGAGACCTGTGGCCTTCTCCCGAACCCTTCAGGGACCTGAAATCAGGCACTCTTCTGTCGAGAAGGAGGCACAGGCTATACTGGAGGCAGTGCGGCACTGGAGACACTACCTAGCCGGCAAACGTTTCACCCTGCTCACCGACCAGCGGTCGGTGGCTTTCATGTTTAATTACAAACAAAGGGGGAAAATCAAGAATGACAAAATACTCAGGTGGAGGATCGAACTATCCACGTTCGACTATGATATTATGTACAGGCCGGGAGCCCTTAATGAACCCCCAGACGCCCTATCGCGGGGAATGTGTGCCAGCATTCATACGGACAAATTACAGGGTCTCCACAACGACCTCTGTCACCCAGGGGTCACCCGACTGTACCATTTTATAAAGTCCCGCAATCTGCCCCACTCCATTGAGGTCAGGGCAATGACCAGAGCCTGCCACATCTGTGCGGAATGCAAGCCTCATTTCTACAGGCCTGACCGTGCACACCTTATCAAAGCCACACGGCCATTCGAGCGCCTAAGTCTGGACTTCAAGGGACCCCTTCCCTCTGCCGACCGTAACGTATACTTCCTCAATATCATCGATGAATATTCCCGCTTCCCCTTCGCCATTCCCTGCCCAGACATGACCAGTGCCACGGTCATCAAGTGTCTCGGTAATCTATTCTGCATGTTTGGCATGCCGAACTACATACACAGCGATAGGGGGACGTCATTTATGAGTGACGAACTGCGCCAGTTCTTGCTCTCAAAGGGGATAGCCACTAGCAGAACCACTAGCTACAACCCCTGGGGTAATGGGCAAGTGGAAAGGGAGAATGCTACTGTTTGGAAGGCTGTCACGTTAGCCTTAAAGTCAAAAGGCCTTCCGACCTCCCGCTGGCAGGAAGTCCTCCCAGACGTGCTCCACTCCATAAGGTCTCTGTTATGTACAGCCACTAACGCTACCCCTCACGAAAAGATGTTCGTTTTCCCCCGGAAATCCACCTCGGGCATATCTCTACCCGCGTGGCTGACGTCTCCGGGGACAGTACTATTGCAGAAGCACGTGAGAGGCCATAAAACGGACCCCCTTGTGGAAAAGGTACAGCTCCTCCATGCAAACCCTCAGTACGCCTATATCGAACACTCTGACGGGCGAGAGGACATTGTTTCTATAAAAGACCTCGCTCCCTCGGGGAGCGGAGAGAACGATGAGAGACTACCCGAGGAAGACCTACACCAAAAAGAGACAGGACGCCCAGAGGTATCAATACCCAACTTTAACCTGGAGGACACTGCAGATAACCTGGAAGACACTGCGGAGGCCCGGACAGCGGAGGAACCAGAATCCACTCCCCTAGAGGCACCCCAACCGGCTTTGCGCCGATCACTGAGAACCGCAAAACCTCCTGACAGACTCACTTATACCAACTTTTAAGAAACATCACCCCGATAGACTAAATCTAAAGAAGGGGTGAATGTAATGAAATCTGTTTGTCTTGCCTGTATTCGTTTTGCACTCATGTATATTACCCTCCCCCACACGGTGTATAGTTTCACTTCCTCTTTCCTGACTAACCTGGAAGGTTCCAGGTCTTGGCTCTTGGCTCCGCCCCTGACTTCTCTTACTTAAAGATCTCAGGATCTGTATGACTCATTCCTGTGAGCCAGTCGGTGTGTTGAGATGTTAGCTCTGATCTTAGTGATTAAAAGCCAACTTGTTAAAGTCTATAACTTCTAGTTTTGTGGTTATTGAAGGCACATCAATGACAGAGGAGGCTCAAGGGCCCATATGGCCTACTCCTGCTCCTATTTCTTAAGTTCTTAATTGTTTTTTGGTTTTGCTTCAGATTGCTGGATGTAAAATTAAAAACAATTCTAAATGGAACGTGTGCAATCCCAAAGAAACCGTTTTTAAAACTTTGGTGGTTCTGCGACTCGTGAAAAAGAAATCTTTCCATTAAAATGTAAATTTTGACGCTGCAGCAGCTAACAAGACTTGCATTTGGTTTAATTCAGGATTAGAAGGGTTAAATTATGAGGGCAGGTTGCACAGACTGGGCCTGTATTTCCCCCTTTGAATATAGGAAATGAAGGGGTTATCCAAATGAGGTGTTTAAGATGATCAAAGGAGTTGATAGGGTAGATGGAGAGAAACTATTTCCTCTGTTGGGAGAGTCCAGAGCAAGAGGGCATAACCTTAAAATTAGAGCTAGGCCGTTCAGAGGTGTTGTCAGGAAGCACTTCACACAAAGGGTAGTGGAAATCTGGAACTCTCTTTCCCCCCTAAAAAAAAGCTGTTGAGGCTGGGGGGTCAATAGAAAATTAAAAAACTGAGATTGTTAGATTTTTGTTAGTAAGGGTTACGGACCAAGGTATGTAGATGGAGATAAGATCTAATTGAATGGTGGGTCAAGCTCAGAAGGCTGAATGGCTTATTCCTGTTCCTATGTTCCTTCCTAAATTAGAATTGTCTTGATTTTTTTTTTTAAAAACACTACTGATATTCTTTCAGTATTACAGGAGTGCGCAAAAGATTTGATTTAATCAGACTGCCTTCTTCAGCCAGAAGATTCACATAAATAAAACAAAATGGTTTCTCATTGGTTGCTGCTGAATTTTAAATTCTTGGATTTATTCGAAAAGCAAAGTTTGTTTGCACCTTGCTTATCCTGGCTCTAATTCTTGGTGTTTTCTGAGCCTGGGAGAATTTGCACAGGAGTTGGGAGACCAGCGCAATGTGTTAAGAGAAGCCTTTGATCATCTGTCCTGATATCTCCTCCTGTGGCTCGGTGTTAAAAATATTTTTATTGATATCGCTCTTGTTAAGCCGCCTTGGGATGTTTTGCTATGTTAAATGCACTCTATAAATGTAAGTTGTTGTTGAGAATCAATAAATGTCCGGCTGATAGGTTTTGGTAGCACAGATGAAGCAATGGTTCCGAGTTGGCCAACATCGAACGTTACGTGACTGGTAGTTAACACGTTACTGACTTTAATTGTCAGGCTGTGATCTTTCGGCAGTTCAGAGACAATGGTTTCAGCTGTGCTGCTATTAATCTGGATACAATTGGACCAGCAGTGCACGCAGATTTACACCAGCACAATTGAGACAACTGTTTTATTTAAAGGGCAACTTGGCTGTTTCAAGTGCCAGTGAATGCAGCCTCTTTAATGTAACATCAGCAGATTACTGTACAGCTGGCAACTTCCCCCGGAACTTTAGGACACATCTTTTAATTTTGCGAGAAATGTAGCACAGATTTTTTTTTTGGAGTGCTTAACTAAAAGCATTGATCATTAGCAGCCCTTCAATTGAAACCCATCACGTCACATGTGCTTAATACATGATAGCAAAGCCCAGACAGTTGTCTCAGGCAAGCGACTGGGAAGGTTCTGTCGCATCAACACTCGGGTGGGTGGTTGCACGTCTGATGTAATACTCAGTTGGTGTGTCAGAGAGATCAGTAGTGTCTCAGGAAGCACTTCTTCACACACAGGGCAGTGGAAACCTGGAACGCTCTTCCCCCAAAAAAGCTGTTGATGCTGGGAGGGTCAGTTGAAAATTTCTAACCTGAGGTTGATAGATTTTTGTTAGGCTAGGGTATTGAGGGTTGCAGAACCAAGGCAGGTAGGTGGAGTTGAGATACAGATCAGCCATAATCTAACTGAATGGCGGAATAGGCTCGAGGGGCTGAATGGCCTCCTCCTGTTCCTATGTCCTATAGTGTAGCAATTTGTTGGAGGAAAAGTACACGAGCACCAGGATGCGCTCAAGAATAAAGGAATAAAGGAAAATAAATCTGGGGGAAAAAACAATGTAAGGGAAAATAATTGGCTTCCACTACCGTTGAACAAATGATGTGTCATTCTAACAGAATCTTGATTATCTACCAACTCCCATTATTTAGCAGAGAGGCTCCTTTCCTAATGACAGATAATCAAGGTTCAGCTGTGCTTTGCTGAAAGTGTTGACTAATTACTTCATCAGATTAGATCTGTGATAACTTCTGAAATGTTTTTCTTTTTAATTTCCTTTAATTTGTCATTTATTTTTCTAATTGCAGGCATTCCCTTGTATATCCACTGGTATCTATGGTAAGTACAACTTTTTTGATATTTGTTATGAAATGTGGCACAACTAACCCTACTTATGTTTTTTTTTAATTGTTTTACTTTTTCTCAATTGCAACACAAGCATTCCGGCAAATCAGTTCACAGCTATTTCCTGACTAGCTAATCACTTTCCCTTTCAGTACTGTAGCATAAATTTTCACTCTTATTAAACCTCCGAATTAAAGTGGGATTAAGCTTGTTTAGGTTTTAGTCTGTTAACCATTTGAAGGGCTCCAGTGCTGCGAGTGTAATTCTACAATTTTCATGGCAAATTTATGCCCACAGCAATGTCAATTTTGCATCAAAATTGAGGAGTTGCCTTGTGATTGGTCTGCCGTGGATTATTGCTGTGTTAACTTCAATCTGCCACAGTTCACCAGTGTGTCATGACATCATTACACCATGACACACATTCAAATCGCTCTATATGTAGTCAATGGCCCCCTCATGGATTGATGTGTTTGCAAGAGTGATATACTTGCTACCCTTTGGGTACTCTAGTTTCCTTTGAAACTGGGAACATATGTATGTCTTGTGTGATACAACGGGGACTCCAAGTTTTGGGGAAGAGCAGATCATCCAGTGTGTGCGGTGAGGTGTGGCATAAGTAAGCTAGTATTTTTTTAATGTGCTTCACTTACGTCGGCTTCACTTACATTTTGCATACAGTATTTAATGCAAGAAGTTTTGCGGGAAGTCATTACTTTGGTTGCGAAATACATTTTGCCCCTGGTGACTTTTTTTCAGAAGTTGAATTGTGCAGTCTATTTACCATAGCCTCCAAGTGCCACAGATTAGGAATTGGATAGATGTATTATTGATTTTTTGGTGGGTTTTTGCATCTGTTTCTCAAGTCCCATGTCCTGTACCGTTCCCCAGGAGAGAGAACGACAGTCCAAATGTTTCTGGTATTTTCTAATGCCTTACTGTTAATCAGACACAAGTCAGATCACCAAAGTGCCTTGAGGTAAATTGCCCTTCAATTTTATTTCCTTCCATTGCAGGTTTTACGGAGTATTTTTTCCACTATTAGCCTTGGTTTTTTTGCCTCTCCAAGAAGATTACATGACTGTGAGGGTGGGTGGGGGCAGGGGAGGAGGAGGGAAGGAGTGTTTAGCCATGATGGTCCAGCCATCATGGTGTGGGAGAGACTTGATGGACCAGCTGGCCTTTTCCTGCCCCATCATTTTCGTATATTTCTACTGATCCTTCAATTGCCTCCTTCCCCCAACCGGGATAAATGAGATCAGGGTCTCGCCGTGTGAGGAATCTCATCCTACAGCTGCTCTTCTTGAATGTATTTTAAAAATGTAAAGCATAATCCAACGGATCATCTATATTATTTATTTTTATGTTGTCATGGAGCAGGCATGAAGAGCATTGCAATCACATGCAAAAACTAACCGCAGAAATACCTAACTTTTCCCTCTGTAATGTGAGAGGAAATTCACAACGCAGACTTAAATTATTTAAAAATACTGTTTAGAAACAAATGAAAGCATATTTGATTGACTGAGATTGACGTTTTATGATATAAGGCTCCCCACTCCTCCCATGACAGGAAAAAATAATATATTCTATATTGCATGTCATACTCCCACTTCCCCACTTTCAGCTGATTGATCTATGTTAGTGAGGAAAAACTGGTCAGGGAGATATACCTTGCTGAATCACTCAGTGCATCTCTTGTTGGGTCCTCCATGGAGTGGCATTAGTCGCGTCTGTACCCAGCTTCATGATTGAGTAGGTAAGAACATTAGAAGACATTGGATGAGAAAATAAATTGGCACATCGAGCACATTCTTTTGAGACGGGGTGACAGGGGACTGGGTTTTCCTCTATCATCGACAACAACTTGCGCCTTTAATGTAACAAAACGCGGGAGCAGCGGCGAACTTAAAAAGGAGCGCCCGAGACCAGTGCCCAGCGCAGGAGCTGGCTGGGAACTGAGAAGGAGCGCCCGAGACCAGCGCCCAGTGCGGGAGCTAGCTGTGAACTGAAAAAGGAGCACCTGAGACCAGCGCCCAGTGCGGGAGCTAGCTGGGAACTGAAAAGGAGCGCCCGAGACCAGCGCCCAGTGCGGGAGCTAGCTGGGAACTGAAAAAGGAGCACCTGAGACCAGCGCCCAGTGCGGGAGCTAGCTGGGAACTGAAAAGGAGCGCCCGAGACCAGCGCCCAGTGCGGGAGCTAGCTGGGAACTGAAAAGGAGCGCCCGAGACCAGTGCCCAGAGCGAGAGCTAGCTGGGAACTGAAAAGGAGCACCCGAGACCAGCGCCCAGTGCGGGAGCTAGCTGGGAACTGAAAAGGAGCGCCCGAGACCAGCGCCCAGAGCGGGAGCTAGCTGGGAACTGAAAAGGAGCACCTGAGACCAGTGCCCAGTGCGGGAGCTAGCTGGGAACTGAAAAAGGAGCACCTGAGACCAGTGCCCAGTGCGGGAGCTAGCTGGGAACTGAAAAAGGAGCACCTGAGACCAGCGCCCAGAGCGGGAGCTAGCTGGGAACTGAAAAAGGAGCACCTGAGACCAGCGCCCAGTGCGGGAGCTAGCTGGGAACTGAAAAAGGAGCGCCCGAGACCAGCGCCCAGAGCGGGAGCTAGCTGGGAACTGAAAAGGAGCACCTGAGACCAGTGCCCAGAGTGGGAGCTAGCTGGGAACTGAAAAGGAGCACCTGATACCAGTGCCCAGTGCGGGAGCTAGCTGGGAACTGAAAAAGGAGCACCTGAGACCAGTGCCCAGAGCGGGAGCTAGCTGGGAACTGAAAAAGGAGCACCTGAGACCAGCGCCCAGTGCGGGAGCTAGCTGGGAACTGAAAAGGAGCGCCCGAGACCAGCGCCCAGAGCAGGAGCTAGCTGGGAACTGAAAAAGTAGCACCTGAGACCAGCGCCCAGAGCGAGAGCTAGCTGGGAACTGAAAAGGAGCACCTGAGACCAGCGCCCAGTGCGGGAGCTAGTTGGGAGCAGAGCGAACGGACCTGTTGGTGGTGGTGGGGGGGGGGGCAGGGAAATCAAAGTGTGACGTCACAGGAAAGCAGGTAAGTGATTGGTTGGTGAGTATTTTTTCTCTCTTTATAAACTTGGGCATTGGTTTAAATTAAGATCTGTGATTACAGATTAAAAACTATACATAGATAATTGATATTTCAAAACTTGTAAACCTAATTGGTTAGATAAATTACAATAGAGATGGCAGGGCAGTTGATGTGTTGCAGCTGTAGCATGTGGGAGCTGGTGGACACCAGTGTGATCCATGGCGACCACATCTGCAGTAAGTGTTGGCTGCTCGAAGAACTTTGGCGCAGAGTTGATGAGCTGGAGTCCGAGCTTTGGACACTGCGATACATCAGGGAGGGGGAGAGTTACCTGGACACTGTGTTGCAGGAGGCATTCACACCCCTTAGGTTAAATACTTCAAATTTGGTCCGTTGTCAGTGACAGGAGGGTGTGACTACGAGTGAGGCTGGTATGGGGATCCAGAAGGTAGCATTGGAGGAGCCTCAGCCCTTGCACTTGTCCAACAGGTATGAGGTTCTTGCTCCCTGTGTGGATGAGAGCAGGGACTGCAGGGTGGATGAGCAAACTGGCTACAGCACCGTGGTACAGGGGTCATTCAAACTGGGGGAGCAAAAAGAAATGTAGTAGTGGTAGGGGACAGTATAGTTAGGGGGATAGATACTGTTCTCTGCAGCTGAGAGCGTGAGTTCCGAAGGCTGTGTTGCCTGCCCGGTACCAGGGTTAAGGACATCTCCTCTGGACTGGAGAGGAACTTGGAGTGGGAGGGGAAAGATCCAGTTGTCATGGTCCACATAGGTACCAACGACATAGGTAGGACAAAGAAAGAGGTTCTGCTAAGGGAGTATGAGCAGCTAGGGGCTAAATTAAAAAGCAGAACCACAAAGGTAATAATCTCTGGATTACTATCTGAGCCACGAGTAAATTGGCATAGGGTAAATAAGATCAGAGAGATGAATGCGTGGCTAAAAGATTGGTGTGGGAGAAATGGGTTTTGATTCATGAGGCACTGGCATCAGTACTGGGGAAACAGGGGAGCTGTTCCGTTGAGACAGGCTTCATTTGAACCATGTTGGGACCAGTGTCCTGGCGAATCAAATAACTAGGCCTGTAGATAGGGCTTTAAACTAAATAGTGGGGGTAGTGTTCAGTGAGGGGAAATTAAAAAAGTCAAAGAGAAAGGAGAAGGTAATAGTGCAAGGTAGCGATAGGGGTAATGATAACCAGAGTGTGACAGGAAGGAACAAAGCGTATAAATATAAGAGTGCACCAGAAAATAGAGTCAGAGTGGAGAAAAATGGTTTCAAGACAAAATTAAAAGCTCTTTATCTGAATGCACGCAGCATTCATAACAAGATAGATGAGTTGACGGCGCAAATAGAAATAAATGGGTATGATCTGATAGCCATTACAGAGACGTGGTTGCAAGGTGACCAAGGCTGGGAACTGAATATTCAGGGGTATTTGACATTTCGGAAGGATAGGCAGAAAGGAAAAGGAGGTGGGGTAGCTCTGTTAATAAAGGATGAGAACAGTACAGTAAAATGATCTTGACTCGGAAGATCAAGATGTAGAATCAGTTTGGGTGGAGATAAGAAATAATAAGAGAAATAAGTCACTGGTGGGAGTAGTCTATAGGCCCCGTAACAGTAGCTACACTGTGGGACAGAGTATAAATCAAGAAATAATAGAGGCTTGTAAGAAAGGTACTGCAATAGTCATGGGCGATTTTAATCTTCATATAGATTGGACAAATCAAATTGACAAAGGTAACCTTGAGGGATGAGTTCATAGAGTGTATTTGGGATGTTTTCTTTGAACAATACGTTGTGGAACCAACCAGGGAGCAGGCTATTTTAGATTTGGTATTGCGTAATGAGATAGGCTTCATTAATGATCTCATAGTAAAGGATCCTCTAGGGAAGAGTGATCATAGCATGTTAGAATTTCAAATTCAGTTTGAGGGCGAGAAACCTGGGCCTCCAACTAGTGTCCTGGATGTTAAATAAAGGCAATTGCAAAGGTATGAAAACAGAGTTGGCTAAAGTGGACTGGGAAAGTAGATTAAAGGGCAAGACAGTAGATAAGCAGTGGCAGACATTTAAGGAGATATTTCATACTCTCAGCAACGATATATTCCAGTGAGAAAGAAAGACTCTGAGAGAAGGATGAACCATCCGTGGCTAACTAAGGAAGTTAAGGATGGTAACAAATTGAAAATAAAGGCATACAATGTTGCGAAGACTAGTGGTTAGCCAGAGGATTGGGAAATTTTTAGAAACTAGCAAAGGACGGCTAATAAAATCATAAAGAGAGAGAAGATAGATTATGAGAGTAAACTAGCAAGAAATATAAAAACAGACAGGAAGAGTTTCTACAGGTATATAAAAAGGAAGAGAGTAGCTAAAGTGAACCTTGGTCCTTTAGAGGATGCGACTGGGGAATGAATAATGGGAAACAGGGAAATGGCAGAGACCTTGAACAAATATTTTGTATCGGTCTTCACGATTGAAGACACTAAAAGCATCCCAATAATTATAGATAATCAAGGGGCTATAGGAAGGGAGGAACTTAAATCAATCACTATCGCTAGAGAAAAAGTACTAGACAAACTAATGGGACTAAAGGCTGACAAGTCCCCTGGACCTGATGGCCTGTATCCTAGGGTCTTAAAAGAAGTGGCTGCAGAGATAGTGGATGCATTGGTTGTAATCTTCCAAAATTCCCTGGATTCTGGAGAGGTCCCAGCGGATTGGAAAACCGCAAATATAATGCCCCTATTCAAGAAAGGAGGGAAACAGAAAGCAGGAAACCAAAAGACCAGTTAGCCTAACATCTGTCATTGGGAAAATGCTGGAGTCCATTATTAAGGAAGTAGTAGCAGGACATTTAGAAAATCATAATACAATCAAGCAGAGTCAGCATGGTTTTTATGAAAGAGAAATCATGTTTGACAAATTTGCTAGAGTTCTTTGAGGATGTAACGAGCAGGGTGGATAAAGGGAAACCAGTAGATGTAGTGTATTTGGATTTCCAGAGGGTATTCGATAAGGTGCCATATAAAAGTTTACTGTACAAGATAAGAGCTCATGAGGTTGGGGGTAATATATTAGCATGGATAGACGATTGGCTAACTAACAGAACAGAGAGTCGGGATAAATGGGTAATTTTCGGGTTGGCAAACTGTAACTAGCGGGGCGCCACAGGAATCAATGCTGGGGCCTCAACTATTTACAATCTATATTAATGACATGGATGAAGGGACCGAGTGTAATGTAGCCAAATTTGCTGATGATACAAAGATAGGTGGGAAAGCAAGTTGTTAGGAGGACACAAAGAATCTGCAAAGGGATATAGATAGGTTAAGTGAGTGGGCAAAAATTTGGCAGATGGAGTACAATGTGGGAAAATGTGAGGTTATCCACTTTGGTAGGAAGATAAAGAAAACAAATTATTATTTAAATGGAGAGAGACAAAATGCTGTGGTACAGAGGGATCATGGGAGCCCTTGGATATGAAACACAAAAAGTTAGCATGCAGGCACAGCAAGTAATTAGGAAGGCAAATGGAATGTCGGCCTTTATTGCTAGAGGATGGAGTGTAAAAGTAGGGAAGTCTTGCTACAACTGTACAGGGCGTTTGTGAGACCACACGTGGAGTACTGCATACAGTTTTGGTCTCCTTATTTAGGGAGGGATATACTTGCATTGGAGGCAGTTTAGAGAAGGTTCACTAGGTTGATTCCTGAGATGAGGGGGTTGTCTTATGAAGAAATGTTGAGCAGATTAGGCCTATACACATTGGAGTTTAGAAGGGGCTTGACAGGGTAGATGCAGAGAGGATGTTTCCCCTCGTGGGGGAATCTAGAACTAGGGGGCATAGTTTCAGAATAAGGGGTCGCCCATTTAAAACGGAGATGAGGAATTTCTTCTCTCAGAGGATCGTAAATCTTTGGAATTCTCTACCCCAGAGAGCAGTGGAGGCTGGGTCATTGACTATATTTAAGGTGGAAATATTCAGATTTTTGAACTATAGGGGAGTTGAGGGTAGGAAAGTGGAGTTGAGGCCAAGATCAGATCAGCCATGATCTTATTGAATGGCGGAGCAGGCTCGAGGTGCCAAATGGCCTACGCCTGCTCCTATTTCTTATGTTCTTATGTAAAGCGTCCCAAGGCGCTTCATAGAAGCGATTATCAAACAAAATTTGACACCGAGCCACTTGAGATATTAGGACAAAAGCAAAGTACTGCGGATGCTGGAAATCTGAATAAAACAGAAAATGCTGGAAATACTCAGCGGATTAGGCAGCATCTGTGGGGAGAGAAACAGAGTTAATGCTTCTGGTCGATTACCAGGTTCTGACAAAAGGTCATCGACCTGAAATGTTAACTCTGTTTCTCTCTCCACAGATGCTGCATGACCTACTGAGCATTTTCTGTTGTTATTCATCAAGATATTAGGACAGGTGACCAAAAGCTTGATCAAAGAGGTAGGTTTTAATGAGCATCTTAAAGGAGGGTAGAGAGGTGGAGAGGTTTAGGGAGTGAATCCCCGAGCCTAGGACCCAGGCACCTGAAAGCACGGCCACCAATGGAGGAGCGATGAAAATGGGGGATGCACAAGAGGCCAGAAGAATTGGAGGAGCGCAGAGATCTGGGAGGGTTGTAGGCCTGGATCTATCACACAATGAACACAGTTAATAAGTCATGGGTATGGAATTTTAATTTAGTTTTAACCTGCATGATAACAATACCTGCTCAGAGCTGAGAGAGAGGCGTAAAATGTCCATATGTCACCTGATCATTTCCTATATTTTTAAAATGCATAATTGTCCCACAGAGTTCTGCTGAAACACTCTTGGGGTTGATTGTTATTATAAGTTTCATGTCTATTTTAATAAAGTTATAAGTAATATTGAGATTCCATCTGTTGTATTTTACTAATTGCTCCGTGGAATTGCTAAAGTACATGAAAGAAAACTGTAAATGAAGGAATATGTGAAATTAATATTTTGATTGCATTTTGGTGTGTGCACACTCTGTATAACTAATGACTAGAAAATACATTTTGTTTAATTCAGATTCAGTTTATTTGAATATTCATTGAGGAGCCTAAAAGACAACCTTTCATATTCTAGACTGTTTTTTATTATGCTCCAAGCAACAAACCCAATACCTACTGATCATAAGGAGAAGGGTTCACCTACCAGGGGCACAAGTATAACATTAAAACGTTCAGAGTAAGAAAAGAAGGCAGGCAGAACATTTTCACCCAAAGGGTACTCAGACTTATGGAATAAATTACTCGGAAAGTGCACAGTATGTGGGTTCAAGAAGCATTAGATGATGTTTCTGGAGAGAGAAGAGATATGATGAGAAAGTTGCAGTTAGTCTACTTTGAACAGTTGGGCTTGTTGGGACTAGTGGTGTTATCCTGTTCCTATAAATCCTTGGAAAAATTCGGTTGATAGCGCCACCGATTAATGCCTAAAGAGGCCGAGAAGTGGGGCGCTAGCCAATTTCCGGGCGGGCGCAAGGCGCCTAGCGCCTCACCCCATATTGAGCATGCATTTAGCGCCGGCGCTAAATCTTAGCGCCCGCTCATGGGCGCAGGCTGATTATGACGTCATTTGAGTGTGCAACGCCTTTTGGGTGCCCCGGACCGGAAATTCACTGGCGCCCCCCTCCGTAGCACCTGGCGCTAATAGTGACAGCTTACCTGGGCCTTACCAAGTCGCTCGCGGGCTGGAGGAGCGTTATTTAAAGGGGACTGGTGTGGTTTAAAAGCGGCAGCCATTTTTGGATCACAACTTCCTCGAGAGCTACAAAGAGTTGCTGAGCTGCACACTGAGAGCCATTTGACCACTGAGCCAGCGCAGGCAGACGATCTTCAGCCTTCTGACCATCACCTTGCTGTTGGTGAGCCTTGACAACGGGGAACCTTCCTGTGGGCACTTATTATGGGGGCTGCATTGGAGGGGAATGTCCTGCTGCTGAATCATCTGGAAAGGGCACTGAGATGTAGGGAGAGGGGGGCGGGCATGGCCAGACGGAGGAGGGCCAACAGACGTCGCCACAGCAGACCTTACGCCTGCAGGGTTATCCAACAGCAGTTTTCCTACATGAACATGCCGGAGGAGCAGTGTGTCAGAAGGCTGCAATTTAGAAAGGAGGTGGTGACTGAGCTGTGCCAGCTGCTTCAGCCAGATCTGCAGCCTCAGATAAGGTGCAGGACATCTCTGTCGGCGGCTGAGAAGATGCCTGCTGGCCTGAACTTCTACGCGAGCGGCTCTTCTCAGGCTGCGCGTCAGAGGCTGATCAGAAGTAGCTTCTAGGCCCCTCTCACGGAATGCTTGCTGCCATTCCAAGAACAGGAATTGAACCGGTCTGATACCCCCAAGCCTGTGAAGGGCAAGATGCATGTAAATAGCAGGCATGGCCATTGTAAATGAAGAAAGTGTTTCATTACACAAAATGTGGTTCCTTCAAACATGAGAAAGCTATGGCAACAGAAAGCAAAACTAATACACTGACACATAACTGACTCTCGCACCCGGGAGACTGTCCAAAACATAAATCACATTCCGACCATCTTCCTTGGCCTTGATTCCACTGCGCCAACCAAAGCATCCAATGCCCCATCAGTGAGGTGTTCCGCCCTCTGCCTCACCCTTTCCATGTCTTGCTAGGCTGGTGCGCCACAGGTAGGCTCCCACCGCTTTGAAGGCCTACAAGGCAGTGAGTGTGTCTGGTGATGCCAATTGACCTGCCCCTTTAAGAGCTGGCCGGCGCCACTGTGTCTCAGGGAAAGTGATTATTGACAGCACCCTCGCTGTGCCCCGCCGCTGCAAAATTGGGTTGCGCCGCCGGGGCAGCGCCTGATTTAGCGCCGCAATCACCTTTAGGGGCGCTGCAACCCAATATCGCGCTAGGTGGCGCTAAACTTTGCGCATCGCCAGGACTAGCGCCCCAAATGCGGCTATACCGAATTCCTAGGCCCTTATCTTTAAAAATTCATTCGCGGTATGTGGGCGTCGCCAGCAAGGCCATCATTTATTGCCCATCCTTAGTTGCCCTTGAGAAAGTGATAGTGGGCCGCCTTATTGAATCGCTGCAGTCCATGTGGTGAAGGTGCTCACACAGTGCTGTTAGTAGTGAGTTCCAAGATTTTGACCCAGCAACGATGAAGGAATGGCAATATATTTCCAAGTCAGGATGGTGTGTGACTTGGAGGGGAACCTAGGGGTGATGATGTTCCATGTGCCTGCTGCCCTTGTCCTTTGGGTGGTAGAGGTCGCGGGTTGGGGAGGTGTTGTTGAAGAAGCCTTGGCGAGTTGCTGCAGTGCATCTTGTAGATGGTACACACTGCAGACACGGTGCACCGGTGGTGGAGGGAGGGAATGTTTAAGGTGGTGGATGGGGTCCCGATCAAGCGGGCTGCTTTGTCCTGTGTGGTGTTCTTAATAAACTGTTTGAATCAATTCTCAAATTAAGTATCCAAGTGTATCGTTTACACATTTTCTCGTCTCCATTACATTTTCAAAACATTCAAGAGATGAATATTTGGAACAACTGAGACCTCAGATTTAGATTCAGATCAATAGTTCAATAATTGTTGAATTCTCTCCACCGTTAAAAACTTCCTCAAAACCCACATCTTCAACCTAGCCTTCCCTCACCTCTCCTAATATTTTCCTGGCTCAGTGCCCATTTTCATTGTGCCTATTATTGAAGAGCCTTGGATTTTTTTAATGCTATATAAATGCAAGTTGTTGCTGCAAACTGAATAGAAAATGTCCATAAATAAAATGAGGGACTTTTGAAGGAAGATTCAAAAAAACTTTATTTGTTAACCGGTGCTTTGTTACATTTTATACTTGAAGTAACACAAATTGCATTATCTCGCCTTTATGCATTGGTATGTATGTGAATCTGATGCAACCATTTTAAATACATGCAGCATAATGGGTGATCTGTTCAAAACACTTCTCCTGCTTCCAGTGCATTGTTATGTTGGAAAATTGAAATTAATCTCAGTAGCGCTCTCCCAGGCACTATATAATTAGGCAATGCTGAGATCTGACATGTCCTTCTGAGCTCTAACTGCTATAAACTTTAAGATCAGTTTAACTGTTCTTCTCACCTGTGACCATACAAAGGTGTTATTACAGAAATTGTGAAGGAAGCTTAGTATACCAGTAGCATCATTAGCTGTGGTGTCTCTTTTAGAAGTGCTGATGATTAATAGACCACTAGAAGATGGCATAATTTAGAAGTTTGTGAATACTCATGTGCATTATGCAAAACAAAGATCTTATTTCCAGTTCTGAGAGATGGAAATCACAGCGTGCAATATTTGCCCAGAGTAGCTGATGCTTGGTTGGGAACTGTAGAAAATGTATGAGAGCCCAAAGGTTGTCAAAGTTACAAGGGAACTCTGAATATTCTAACAACTTAAGGATTTCCAGGGTCAGCATTTAAAAAAATAAAACTCTCTTCATCCAGTTTTATCTTCCCCATTAAATCCATCACATACGGCATTGAGGACCTAAGCTCCGGTTAGCCACCCCTCTGACTCAGCTCATAATTCCAAGTTCTTTCCAATCACATAGTGTTAGCTATGATGAAGCATGTAGCATAAGAACATAAGAATTAGGAGCAGGAGTAGGCCATATGGCCTCTCGAGCCTGTCCGCCATTCAATAAGATCATGGCTGATCTACATCAACTCCACTTTCCCGCCCAATCCCCATATCCCTTGATTGTGATTTCCTTAGAGTCCAAAAATCTGTCAATCTCAGTCTTGAATATACTCAACGACTGAGCATCCACAGCTCTCTGGGGTAGAGAATTCCAAAGATTCTCAACCCTCTGAGTGAAGAAATTCCCCCTCATCTCAGTCCTAAATGGCTGACCCTTTATTCTGAGACTGTGACCCCTGGTTCTAGACTCTCCAACCAGCAGAAACAGCCTCTCAGCATCTACCCTGTCAAGCCCTGTAAGAATTTTATACGTTTCAATGAGATCACCTCTCATTCTTCTAAACTCCAGGGAGTATAGGCTCATTCTACTGAGTAGCAAAGACTAGGCATGTACCCACTGGAGGACGATTTGCCCCTGGCACACTGGTGCGCCCTCTAAAAGGTCTTGACAAATACTTGGGGCAGGTCTTCTGTTTGCGTACTTGCCTAAAGGACGTGCATGTCTGGCAATACCTGGGAATTATGAAACAAAAAACAGAAAATGCTAGAATCACTCCAAGTCAGGCGGAATGTGTGAGGAGAACAGACTTTTGCTTTGTTTCAGGTATGGTCCTTCTGTCAATACTTTCCACAGGTTCCATCTGACCCACTGAGTGTTTTCTGCATTTTGGTTTTTCATAGAGTGATACACCACAGAAGGAGGCCATTCGGCCCATCGTGCCTGTGCCGGCTCTTTGGAAGAGCTCTCCAATTTGTCCCACTCCCCTGCTCTTTCTCCATAACCCTGCTAATTTTTCCTTTTTAATGTATATATCCAATTCCCTTTTGAAAGTTACTACTGAATCTGCTTCCACCGCCTTTCATGCACTGTGTCGCAGAGCGTAACAACTCGCTGCATAAAAAAGATTTCAAGCAACTGCAGTATTTGTTTTTTTTTGGTTCTCCTAAGAATTATGGGGGTACGGGGCAGGTGCAGAGTTAAAATTGCCTTTGAAAACTTACCGTCTCCATTCCAGCTCTATTTGTGCCCACTGTCTCCTAAGTGCGCCTTTAAGCGGCTAAGGAGTCGGTCTGACTCAGGTGGGAGCCTCGTTAATACACAAGGTCATTAGGACCCCACTGGCACCTTAACCACCGACTGAGCAGAGTGCCTGCTGACCCGCTCAGTATAACCCGGTCCACAGGAAGATGAGGCCCTGTAAGGTAAGTGTTAAACTTTCCTTAGTCAGGCCACGAGTTGCAGGCGTGCTCCTCCAGCCCAACAAGCCAAGTCTGGGCATCTGCTGCCCTGACCTTCCCACCGCCAAGACCTGCCGAAACCCTCTCTGTGACTTACCTGAGTGCGGCAGCCGGCTAGTTGCCCCTTTACGCCTGATGTGAGTGGCCAGCGGGTTGTTATTGATGCCCAGGAGTTAAAATAACTCGGGTTTCAAATTGTTAATGGGGTGGGAGTTGACACTTACCCTGCCCACAGCGCCACACTCCACCCCCCCCCCCCCCCCGCCCCAGCCCCACCACTCGTCTGAAACCCTCCCAATTAAAATCCTCCCCATGAATCCCTTTGACTCACAGATCCTTATTCAGCTTCCTAATTTCCTCATTGGTTTGCCGGACATTCAATAGGAGCACAGTGACATTATCATGTTTCTCCTATTCCCTCCACTTGCAATGTGTTTATATCATTGGCAACCATTCATTTCCTTCTGGTGCACTTTGTAATACGGTGTGGTGGAAGTCAGTTCCGCAACCTAAAATGATAGCAACATCCTGATTCCAGAGAAGCTGATCCCTAGTCGCTGCTATTTTAACTTATGTTTCAGCTATTATTGTTGTTTTAGTTTATTATTCAAATGCATTTTTCTCTCCATGAAACCCGCAGATAGAAAGCACAAGGAAGTTTTTTTTTGTTCGTTTATGAGCTGTGGGCGTCACTGGCAAGGCCAGCATTTATTGCCCATACCTAGTTGCCCGTGAGAAGGTGGTGGTGAGCCACCTTCTTGAACTGCTGCAGTCCGTGTGGTGAAGGTACTCCCACAGTGCTGTTAGGGAGGGAGTTCCAGGATTTTGACCCAGCGATGATGAAGGAACAGCGATATATTTCCAAGTCAGGATGGTGTGTGACTTGGAGGGGAACTTGGAGGTGGTGGTGTTCCCATGCGCCAGTTGCCCTTGTCCTTCTAGGTGGTAGAGATCGTGGGTTTGGGAGGTGCTGCTGAAGAAGCCTTGGCGAGTTGCTGCAGTGCATCTTGTAGATGGTATATACTGCAGCCACGGTGCGCTGGTGGTGCAGGGAGTGAATGTTTAAGGTGGTGAATGGGGTGCCAATCAAGCGGGCTGCTTTGTCTTAGATGGTGTCGAGCTTCTTGAGTGTTGTTGGAGCTGCACTCATCCAGGCAAGTGGAGAGTATTCCATCACACTCCTTACTTGTGCCTTGTAGATGGTGGAAGTTCTGTGATTATTAATAAATATTATAATCTTAGCAGAAGAAATACACAGGCTGCACTCAAAATTCAATTGTGATTTCAAACAGGCTAGTAATGCATTCAAGTTGTTAACTTCCTCTATTATTAAGCCAGGTAGCTGTGGATTTTGATTTACCTTAGCAGGAGTTAATTAAGACAAGAGCACGAAAGGAGCTATATTGCACAGTAGATAATAGCTGGCTTCCAGTGTGTTATTAGATTGTGGCATGTAGGGTACAGGTGAAGTTTAAAACTGCTTGAGTGAAGGTTAGGAAGTTGTGTGAACCCGGAGATTAAATTACCACCATATAGCACAGAATGGAAACCAGCTGTGACTTTTTTAGAATTGAAATTTAAATCAAACTAAAAGTTCAAATTGCTATAAAGTTATTGAGAGTTATACGGACGTGTCTAGAATCCAAAAAGGACAGTCTTCATAACACAGGCAAGATGGTTTTCCTGGATTATATGCTAGACCTGGGGTGTAACTGTGTCAGTTGAATAAAAGGCATATTACTGAAAATGCTAGTGTCGTAACAGGATTTTAATAATGTTGACCTGGATTTTGTGTAGATAATAACAGTGAGGCGAACAGCACTCACCGTGATTATGGGGTAAATCGGACAGAAACTTCTGGCGTCCGCACATACACATTTAAATGCGGAAATACGGTAGCTGCTGTCAGAGATACCCCGTTCCTCCACAGGGTGCGCTGTAACAGTCCTCACCGATAGACTCGGCTCTGAAATCAGTGCAATGGTGTGAACTTAGTGTTCTTGCCCACTAGTTCACCACTAGAGGATAGAGGATTGGTTAACGGACAGAAAACAGAGGGTAGGGATAAATGGGCCTTTTTCAGGCTGTAACTAGTGGGGTGCCGCAAGGATCAGTGTTGGGGCCTCAGCTATTTACAATCTATATTAATGACCTAGATGAAGGGACCGAGTGTAATGTATCTAAGTTTGCTGATGATACAAAGCTAGTTGGGACAGTAAGCTGTGAGGAGAACACAAAGGGCTGGATTTTCATTAAGCTGCTGGGAAGGAGGCGGGACCACAACTTTCGGGTTTTAGTCCCGCCTCCATCGATGTCCGGCCAATCAATGCGATTTTCCCTTGATTGACCTTGTTGAGCCCGCCCAGCGGGCTCAGCAGGCCAATTAAGGGCCACCCGGCAACAAGTGACGTCACAGACTGAAATCTCATCTGTCAAGAGTTTTTGACAGATGAAATATCAGTGTTTCACAGCTGTTTGAAGCTGTCAAACACTGACAGTCTGACTTCTAACCTGAGTCCTTCTACGCAGACTCAGTTAGAACTCTCACCGACACTGAAAGCTGAAGGATGTCACTTTTGACAGATCGCAGCCATTCAGCTTTCAGTTCCGGCTGAGCGATGGACTCCCGACGCCTAGAGGAAGAAAGGCTGTTAAGGTAAGTACAGGTAAGTAAAACTTCTTTACGCACTTTAGACACACCAAACACACTTACCTTTGCACTCATGCACCCATCACTCACCTGAACACCGACATCGCGACCCCTCCAACTCCTTCAACCCGACGGCCCGCCTGCTCTAACCTGGCGTGGTTTGGAGCTGTCGGGAATCCCACACGACACCCCTCAAAATAGGGATTAGGCTAAAAACTGCCTGTTAACTACCTGTTAACAGGCAGTTAATTGGCACTAATCCCTTCCCGCCTTGGGGCGGCGGGTCCCAGTGCAGGGTGGGAACCCGCCTCCCTTGAAACTTACGTGGAGGTGGGTTTTGGGCGGGATGGTGTCAGGACCCCCGAATTCAGGATTTTTGCCCCCCGCACACCTGAAAGCCCGCCTCACGGCACACTGAAAATCTGGCCCAAAGAGTCTACAAAGGGATTTAGATAGACTAATTGAGTGGGCAGTAAGGTGGCAGATGGAGTATAATGTAGGGAAATGTGAGGTTATTCACTTTGATAGGAAGAATAGAAAAACACAATCTTTTTTAAATGGTGAGAAGCTTTCAAATGTTGGTGTTCAGAGAGATTTGGATGTCCTCGTGCAAGAAACGCAGAAAGCTAGCATGCAGGTACAGCAAGCAATAAGGAAGGCAAATGGCATGTCAGCCTTTATTGCAAGGGGGTTGGAGTGTAAGAGTTAGGAAGTCTTGCTACAATTGTACAGGGCCCTGGTGAGACCGCACCTCTGGAATACTGTGCACAGTTTTGGTCTCCTTATCTAAGGAAGGATATACTTGCCTTGGAGGCGGTGCAACAAAGGTTCACTAGATTGATCCCTGGGTTGAGAGGACTGTCCTATGATGAGAGATTGTGTAGAATGGGCCTATACTCTCTGGAGTTTAGAAGAATGAGAGGTGATCTCATTGAAACATACAAGATTCTGAAGGGGATTGACAGGGTAGATGCTGAGAGGTTGTTTCCCCTGGCTGGAGAGTCTAGAACTAGGGGGCATAGTCTCGGGATAAGGAGTAGGCCATTTAAGACTGAGAGAGGAGGAATTTCTTCACTCAGAGGGTTGTGAATCTTTGGCATTCTCTGCCCCAGAGGGCTGTGAATGCTGAGTCTTTGAGTATATTCGAGGCTGAGATTGATATATTTTTGGACTCGAGGGGAATCAAGGGATATGGAGATCGGGCGGGAAAGTGGAGTTGAGGTTGATGATCAGCCATGATTTTATTGAATGGCGGAGCAGGATCAAGGGGCACCTTACTCCCGCTCTTATTTCTTATGTTCTAATGATGCCAGAAAACGTTAGGGGTGGTGCTCGCAGGAGTAAGTGAATTCTTAACAGCATGATAAATGATTATTACTGCCAAAGAACCTCACTGGACCTGAAAATTTAACTTTACAAGTGTGGAGTCTCAACCCTTCAGAAGTTAATTAGTGTTGGAGATTTAAAAAAATCTATTTTTTACCTTTTCTGTCTGTCTCTTTTATCCCTCTCTCTGTTAATCCTGTCTGTCTTTCCCAATCTTTATTTTGCTTTAAGTATATGATTTAAATCTAATTTGTAAGTGTTGCTTTATACTTCCTAGTTTAGACTCTGCAGGGGAAAAATTGGCTCGTGCCCCCTTTGGGGCGATAACTTCACTGGGACGCTACTTTTAGCACCCCAATAAAGTTATTGCAGCTACGCCTGAAATTGAATGGTAGCGCCCCAAGCAGGAGGTGGCACGTAGCTCCGCGGCACTGCAGGCCTCCCTCCCATGGTTAAAGGGGAGGGACTTAGCGTGCACCAGGGCCCTGCTGGACCACCGGGGAGCAGGGTGCCGGCAAAAGAGCCCAGCACTTGAGGAGTGCCGGGCTGCTTGATCGCGGCCAGCACCCCCGCAAGAGGAGGCGAGAGGGGGCAGGTGCTTGCAGGCAGCCCAAAACAAAATGGCGGCCCGGCACCTGTCCTTTAATTATCACCGCCCCGGCCGCAAAAACGCCACCCTGACCCTGTCGGACATAGCGTCCAGTGGTAGGCCGGGGGCGCGAGCCAAGTTTGCGGCCAGGTCGCGGCTGGGGCACTACGCATGGCGATGGCGTCATCGCCGGAGGCACAGCGCCGTAGGGCGCAACCAGCTACTGCCGCCTCTAACCTCCCACTGAATTTCACGGGAGGTGTTAGCGGCACCTCGCCTGGGCGCTAGGTGCTTTGCGCAAAGCAACCGAAATTTTCCCCCTGCGTGTCTCAGTGAGCATTCTTCAATCTGATTGGTTGAAGAGTCATGCTGTTGCTTTCCCTGCTCACAGACGCCACAGATCCCCTGTAGAGAGTCGCACGCTGGATTTGAACAAACCTCTGCTCAAAAGCCCACGAAAACTCTGTGGGCAGCTGACAGCGAGGTGAATGGCAAACGCCGTTCCTTCGCCGCTGACTGCAAAGTCCCAGCAATTCTGTTTATTATATTGGAACTGATGATAGGGTCTTGAGACAGAATTCCACAATACTCACTGTCTAGAGACTGATGGGGAGTTTTGGTTGAAATGTGTAATGTTGTTTTTCGTGCAGTTTGGTTTCTAATTTTATTTTGCTGTAAAATCTATTTTAGAGCTCAAGTGTTCTGGCCGTAATGAAAATTAAAATCCTGTTTCCACGTCATCAGCCAATACACCTACCCTCTTTTCACACAGCGTGACCGGTCCAGTAACTGAGGGTGCACCTGACTGTTGTTTAGTCAGGTGCACCCTCAGTTACTGGTTTTTCCTGGATTTTATTTTTTTCGATTAAAAATCTATCAATAGCAAAGTGTACAAATGTTCCAAATTAATCAGAGTGTGTTATTTTTAACGTACAAGTTCAAAGTTTTTAAGTGGGTGGGAGAAGCAGCGTTTGGAGGGATGTGCATACAGCTTTAAATTTCCTGCGTACAGCCTTGACCGGAATGATCCATTGGTCAGTGAGATTGAATTCAATTCTTCTATTTGCTGTCGGGTAAATTTTTTAAAGAAATAATTTTTTTTTAAATTCATTCACGGGATGTGGGCAGCGCTAGATTTGTTGTCCATCCCTAATTGCCCTTAACTGAGTGAGTGGCTTGCTAGGCCATTTCAGAGGGCTGTTAAGAGTCAACCACATTACAACAGTGACTACACTTCAAAAGTACTTCATTGGCTGTAAAGCACTTTGAGACGTCCGGTGGTCGTGAAAGGCGCTATATAAATGCAAGTCTTTCTTTCACATTACAGGTAGACTATCCTTTATCCGAAAACCTTGGGACCAGCTGTGTTTCGGTTTTCGGAATTTTTCGGATTTCAGAAGGTTTTCTGACAACAAACACTGCAACAGCTTGTAAACACTCGGGCCCTGCCTTGGAAGCGTCTCTGAAGCTGTTGCTAAGCTACAGAGACTCATTCCACAGCCTGACTGTTTAAAAATGTTAGGGAAGAAAAAAAACCTAACAAAACGGCTGCTGATTTCTGCCGTTAGATCGAGGTTTCCGGCTCCCCCTGCTCCGTATCTGAATTCCTTAGCGGGGGCCTGGGGCTCGACTGCCGCTGCCAGTTGTGGGAAAGCCGGATATCGGCTGACTCCTATAGTAAGCTGGCCCGCAAATCAGGTCGGGGAGGGGGGAGGTGGGGGGGAAGAGAAGACTATCGGACGGGCCGCTGCAGCTATCGGACGGGCTGCTGTATTGTTGGGTTCACTTTCCCGGTACCTCCTTCACACTGCCCGGCTCGGCCTGCAATCTCCTACCCAGGAGGGAACTCTGTGACCCTCTGCCCTGCTCACAGGAAAAGGCAGAGCTCCCGGACCACTCCTGTCATGTTT
This sequence comes from Somniosus microcephalus, assembly GCF_052327205.1. Taxonomy (NCBI): domain Eukaryota; kingdom Metazoa; phylum Chordata; class Chondrichthyes; order Squaliformes; family Somniosidae; genus Somniosus; species Somniosus microcephalus. Next base: position 135,047,390 of record NC_140989.1, on the reverse strand, counting down.
GGCGCCACTCGGGTCATGCCGTGCGCATGACTTACGCTCCACGAAAAACTTTCGGTTTTTAGAGGTTTTCGGTTTTCGGAAGTGCGGATAAAGGATAGTGTACCTGTACTGTGGGTCTGGAGTCACATGTAGGCCAGACCAGGTGAGGACAGCAGATTTCCTTCCCTGAAGGACATTAGTGAACTAATTAAAGAAATTAATGAAACATTTTCTCTCAGTAACAGATTATTGACTGCTGTTGAGAGAAAGAACTTTTAAGATATGTAAAGAAAAGGAATGAATTCCCAAATGGTGAATGCAAAGTGTGTTTTAATAAAATTGAGCAACTGTCCTTTTCAGATGGAAAGAAAAGTAGTGCCTATCTCATTGCAGATTCTAAAATGCACACAATGAAGTGTCAAAAATCAACATGCTCTGAGCAGAGTTCTGCCCCACAGACCCTCCTGACTGACATGTGTGCTTCAGTGCCCCCAACTCTTCCTATGTTGCTGTTTCACTTCTGTATTTTATTCCTCTGCCCTGTAAAGTGCTAAGTGTGAGAAACTCGAAAAAACGTATTTTACTGCGTTTAGTTCTTGGCCCTGCACCTCAGGAAGGATATGTTGGCTTTAGAAGGGGTGCAGCACAAATTCACCAGAATGATACTGGGGCTAAAAGGGTTAAATTATGAGGCCAGGCTGCATAAACTAGGCTTGTATTCCCTGGGGTAAAGAAGATTAAGATTAAGGCTACATCAGAATGCTGTTCATAGGCTACAGCTCAGCATTCAACACTATCGTCCCCAACAAGCTGGCCTCCAAACTCTTGGCCTGAACACTTCCCTCTGCAACTGGACCCTGGACTTCCTAACAAACAGACCCCAGTCTGTCAAATTAGGTAACCGGTGAAGTAAAAAAATGTTCTTTGTTTCATTTTATTCAAGGTCTACTTGAGCATGTTTGAGAAGGTTAGAGTAAGAGGAAAGGATTGAAATAGCTACCTAGTTTTATTTCACATTCCACATCAGTAAAAATTGAGAACTGCAGTTTGCTCTGTGAATGAAGATCAGCAGTTGACTAGGTCAACAAGACATAAGGAACCAATAGGCTTGTAAGGTTTTGAGGGCAAAAGAGTGAAAAGGTGCATGTTGATGCAAATGTAGGTGTGTTTCAGCATGTAAGCGCCTTGGACTTACTTTTTTTTACATTAAAGGCACTATATAAATGCAAGTTGCTATTGTTGTAGATATGTAAGTTGCAACCCTTTTAAGGAATTTAGTGCTCAAGGTGAGAGTCTATTGGTGGTAAAAAATTAAATTGTAGATTGCTGGAAATCTGAAATACTCTGACCCTTAGAGCCAGCAGAGAGGACTTTTGTCACCAAACACCCCTCACATACCAGAGGAACTGATCTAATCTTGATTGGTTCTGGGTTTTTTTGTCCTGACATTATGGGGATACTACGCTGCTCCTATCCAGTATAAGGGACCAGGCCCTATACAATAGCTCAATTTTTTTATTACTCCAGTTTTGAAAAGGCTCTTTTTTTGCCCTTACTCATCAAAATGATGTTATTGCTGTGGAATGGAACTCTTCCCATTTCATTCAAGAGAGTGATGGATGCATTCCTTTTGGCCCAGGAGGGTTTCATCTCCAAAATAAATGGAATGTGGGAATACAGCAACAGGAGTAGGCCATTCAGCCCCTTGAGCCTGCTCCCCCATTCACTTAAACGATGGCTGGTCTGTACCTTAACTCCATTTACCCACCTTTGATCCATATCCTTCAATACCCTTACCGAACAAAAATCTAGCGATCTGAGCCTTGAAAATTTCAATTGACCTCCCCAGCATCCACAACCTTTGTGGGGATAGAGTTCCAGATTTCCTCTACCCTTTGTGTGAATAAGTGCTACCTGATTTCAGTCCCAGATGGCCTAGCTCTAATTTTAAGATTATGGCCCTTTGTTCTAGATTTTCTCCACCAGAGGAAATAGTTTCTCTGTATTTACCCAATAGGTTCCCTTTATCATTTTACACACCTTGATTAGATCACCCCCCAACCTTCTAACCTTGAGAATACAAACCAAGCTTATACAACCTGTCCTCATAATTAACCCTTTCAGCCCTGGTGTCATTCTGGTGAATCGATGCAGCACTCCAGATGGGGTCTGACCAAGGCTCTGTACAACGCTTTGGGATGTCCTGAGAGGGTTGATGAGGGTAATGTGGTTGATGCTGTGTACATGGACTTTCAAAAGGCGTTTTACGAAGTACCACATAATAGATTTATTAGCAAAATTAAAGCCCAAAGGATTAAAGGGACAGTGGCAGCATGGATACAAAATTGGCTATGGGACAGAAAGCAGAGAGTAGTGGTGAACGGTTGTTTTTTCCAGAGTGGAGGGAAGTATACAGTGATGTTCCCCAGGGGTTGGTATTAGGACCACTGCTCTTTTTGATATATATTAATGATCTGGACTTGGGTATACAGGGCATAATTTAAAAGTTTTTAGAGGACACAAAACTCACAAATGTGGTAAACAATGAGGAGGATAGTAACAGACTTCAAGAGGACATAGACAGATTGGTGAAATGGGAAGACATATGGCAGATGAAATTTAACGCAGAGAAGTGTGAAGTGCTACATTTTGACAGGAAAAATGAGGAGAGGCAATATGAACTAAATGGTACCATTTTAAAGTGGGTTCAGGAACAGAGACACCTGGGGGTGTATGTACACAAATCTTTGAAGGTGGCAGGACAAGTTGAGAAGACTGTTAAAGCATATGGGATCCTTGGCTATCAAAGAGTACAAAAGCAAGGAAGTTATGCTGAACCTTTATAAAACACTGATTAGGCCTCAGCTAGGGGTACTGTGTTCAATTCTGGGCACCATACTTTAGGAATGATGTCAAGGCCTTCGAGAGGGTGCAGACAAGATTTACCAGAATGGTACCAGAGATGAAGGACTTCAGTTATGTGGGGAGGTTGGAGAAGCTCAGGTTGTTCTCCTTAGAGCAGAGATGGTTAAGGGGAGATTTGATACAGGTGTTCAAAATCATGAAGGGTTTTGATACAGTAAATAAGGAGAAATTGTTTCCAGTGGCAGAAAGATCGGTAAATTGGATAGCCTCTACCAAAGAACCGGTACAGGCACGATGTGCTTGAATGGCCCCCTTCAGTGCTGTATCATTCTATGATTCTACAACTGAAGTATCACTTCCTCGGCTTTGAATTCCAAACCCCTTGAGATAAAGGCCAGCCTTGCATGAGCTTTTATGATTATTTTTTATAGTTGTGCACTAGCTTTTAGCAATTTGTGTACATGGACACTTAAATCCCTTTACAAAAGCAAAATACTGCAGATGCTGGAAATCTGAAATAAAAACAAAATGCTGGAAACACGCAGCAGGTCAGGCAGCATCTGTGGAGAGAGAAACAGAGTTAACGTTTCAGGTTGATGACCTTTCGTCAGAACTTCGTTAAATCCCTTTACTCCTCCACAGCTTAGAAATGAATGTTTGTAAAATTCACTTGACGCTTAACCACTGGGAACTTTGGGCAGTATTCTGGCATTACAGCTTATTATATAATTCATCCACAGAAAGATAGTCCACATAAGGGCAGACTTTACGGGGGAACTAATTCCCATTTACTATGCAGGGATAAAATCTACCTGGCATATAAGGCACTTGACTGAAATATCTCTCTCGCTTCTTCACCTGGTGGGAATGGACAATTTGAGACCAGTGCTTGCAGTCATTTTAGTGTCAATTCACATGAGTGGGAGATAGTGTGTTCTCCATTCTACCATTTAGCTGGTAAATGTCCCAGTGATCTGGTTAAGGGCCATTCTTCTCATCCCAGGCCTACTTCTTGGACTTTGTCATGTTTTCATTGGCTATGCAGCTCCATGAAGTATTCAGCCAGTACTCAAGTACCAGAGTATTTGATCAATAATCAGGACAAGGTTTTGGCAGATCTGCTTTAGTAATGGGGATTGGGGCACCCCCACTAGGTCCTCCCATTCCTTCTAAATTGACACTACTCTTCTATGGCTCCTGCAGTGAGTGAGGGATGCCTTAATGACGAAGGAAGTCAAATAATCCACCTTGTAGTGTCTTTGTCATTCTTTGAATGTTCACCATGATACCGTCCGACCATACCCTCAAGCCTGCTAGGGCCATTAGTGTTGTTTTACGTTTGGAGAAATATGAAGGAGACCATTTTTTTTGTAGTAACAGTCAAAAAGAATTCGGTATCATGCAGGTTCTGGTCCTTTAATGCACGGTGGGAGCAGGGATTCACATGTGGGGGGGGTGGCAGTCCCAATGATGTTGGGACAAAGCAAAAATGTGTTTCCCCAAAAGCAATCAAAACCAAAGACCTTAAAAGGTGAGTAATTTTACTTTTTCACTCTACCAGTCTGGGCTGGATGCAAACCCAAGTCCAGAGTGGGAAAGATAGTGTACTTACTTTCTGCACCACCCAGTTCTTCAGAATGCAGCCATCATTATAGTGGCATAGATGCTTCTAGATCAACCTCCAGGGTGGTCCAATAGAAATAAATGAGCTGCTCTGGGAGGCAATATAGCATGTGGCATAAATGCGAGGTTGACATGTGAGTAGATATTTGAAATGGCAGCTCCCGATGAGAGGGAACATACTCGACTGCTAAAGAGGTAGGAGAAACGGACCACAGTTGTTTTTAATTGGGAGAGTACTTTTGTACTGAAATCACTGCTCCCCCCCCCGCCCCCAGCCCCCTCTGTCTCCTTTAATCCTTTCCTTGATTGCAATAGTGAATTACCCCAGGCCAGTAAATTTAATTGATCTTGCATAATGATGAAAATAAGACTCGAGATGGGTTCTGTCACCCGTTTTTAAAAACGTGACACCCTTTTCACAACTTTCCTTTTTGGGGGAAACATGCAGTAATACAAATCATTACCAGTTTTGTATCCCATTGAATGCTTCCTTGTAGCTTGTACTGGTTTAGATTGTGGAAATGTCAAACTAGTGCTGAAGACTGCCTTTTTCATTAGTTAGATGGAATTCTCTGGGTGAAAAAAAAATTGCAGTTACAACTTTCTGCAGATCTCAGCAGATGCCATTAATTTCTAAGTTGTAATGTGTGAAATTGGGCAGCACCAGTGCAGAGACACTTATACAGTGGGGTGCAACATACTGCCTGCTTTTTCTAATGAGAAATAAATGAATATGCCACCAGGTTAAGTTATCCATAAATTGCATCTCAACTCATTAAAGCATTAATAAAATGGTCAATAAACAACAGCATGCTGTAATTTATCACTAGAATGGCTCATGGAGAATAAAAGTAGGGGAAATGAAAGCTACTGGGAATGAAAATAACCAGCTGATTATTTTGCTTCACTTTTATTACTGAATGTATATAGTCATGAAATAAGATTTTTAAATGTTTTACAAAAATTAATAGCATAGCCTTATACATTCAGGTGAAGATTTGGAAACTTAAAATTTTCTGGTATATAGCTTGATTTATTTCCTATTTCCTCAATGGTAGCCCATCACAAAGTGGCAAATACAGTATTTTAATTCTTCAGGTCATGATTTATCTTTAGCAGGTTATGGATACATGAATGTACAATGACATAGAACAGTGAGTAGACAGAGAAGTGCTGTAAACTACAAGGCTACGGCCCAGGAGCTGGAAAGTGGGAGTAGGCTGGATAGCTCTTTTTTGTCTGGCACAAACACGATGGGCTGAATGGCATCCTTCTGTGCTGTAAACTTCTGGGATTCTATAATGAGGATGCTAGTCCCATCGTTTCAAGCAGTCTTTTCTTTGCTCCATGCTGGCACAAACCTCCTGAGTGTCCATTGTTGTTCTTGACTATTTTCCAAAGCAAAAACTTTCCTCTTTGCTTACCTCTATAATTACAGTCACTCCAATACCCATTTACTGAGATATTATGATGACGTTAAGGAGCTATATCAATGCAAGTTGTTTTTTTGTTCTTCTCTTCTTTCATTAATGAAGTGTTTTCTTTGGAAATGGTTTACTTTCTGTTGTGTAATGGCTACAGACATGTCACTTTTCATGTGATATGCATTACAAAGTGGTTATAATTAGTTGCACTTGCACCAAGGTAAAGGAACATTGGGTTAAGAGAGTGCAATTTCCTGAGCAAATGAATTTATTTGTGTCAAACTAGTTTGGGAGCAAACTATGTGTTTGGACACTAATTATAAGCATACTATTTATCATCCAGAGTGTTGTCATGCAGAAAACGAGATGTTTTGTTCTGGATTTTTTCCCTCCTGCTTTAGTTATCGTGCCACCATTCTGTCCATTATGGTTGTGCTGACTGTGAAATGGGCAGAGACTCTCCTTATGCCTGTGAAATGCAGGGGATAGATTTTCTGTTTGCCATTTGTAGCAAAATCACAAACTTTTTTTTAATATACATATTTACAAGTTTGCTACATATCTTTCCATATGGTGCTTTTGTCCCCAATGCCAGTCATTCCCAACCAGCTGCACTCCCCAATGCCAAGTCATCTGATCTGCAGGTGGAATTAAGGTGCGATCTAAATACCGAATATTATGCAACAGAGGTGTAGAATCATAGAAGTTTACGGCACAGAAGGAGGCCTTTCGGCTCATCGTGTCCGTGCTGACTGACAAAGAGCTCGCCAGCCTAATCCCACTTTCCAGCTCTTGGTCCGTAGCCCTGTAGGTTACAGCACTTCAGATACATATCCATGTACTTTTTAAATGTGATGAGAGTTTCTGCCTCTACCACCCTTTCAGGCAGCGAGTTCCAGATCTCCTCAACTGCCCTCTTAATTCTTATACCAATTACTTGAAATCTATGCCCCTTCGTTATTGAATGGTGTTAGGAATACAAAAGATTTCTTCATTGACCATTCTCTGAACAAAATCACTTACAAATATTGTGATATGAAAATGGAGGTGGTGCAAAATTGGACGTGTGTTAAGAAAAAAAAGCTGTTGCAGATGTAATGCCGCCATCTTTGACCTTGTGCGAAGAGCTTCATTTTTTTCTTGCCTTCCCTTCAGCAGCTTCTTCAGACAGCTGCTCAGCTGTGTGAGCCTGTAGCAGTGTTTGTCACTTGCTTGGAAGGCTTCCCAGTATGATTAATGCACATAAAACCAAAATCAATATTGCGTTTGTTGAAATTGTAAGCTAAATAGATTAAATGTACTCACTGCGATATACTGCTACTTTTTTGGCATGACTAGCCCTCTATCCCATGATTAAGAGCTGCTCAACATAGAAAAGATTAAATGCTTTATTGCCCCTGCCTCCCACTTTGCCCCATACATGTGCGTAGATAAATAAAAAATGTGGGAAACTTAACAATATGCACATTCAAAGGGACTGAAAATCATCCCCCCCTTTCTCTCTCTTTGGACATTCAGTCACTGTGTTTCATCAATCATTCTGATGCTATGGAGTAAAAAAAAAAGATTAACAGAATGGGTTTGAGCAGCAGTAATGCCAAGGCAGTGCTAAGTGTCAGACCCGATCATACACTCAGACAAGGTGAATTAATTATCAGTGGTTTTAACTTTTATTATGGGAAGAATTGAATATTAATGATGAACCCATCCATCCGTGAGCCAATTTACATTGAAAGTGATATGCTGAAGTAATGCATAAATTCTTGCAAAAGTCGCCTGTCTGTCTGGACATTGTAGCATTAGCACAGACTTTCATTTTCAATCTCTAGTAACACCATTAATGGTCTCCCAGACCCTCAGAAACTCGGGGCTGGATTTTGCCAATGGAGAGCTTTTGGAGGCGGGACTCCCACTTGTGGGGTTTTAGTCCCGCCTTCATTGACTTCTGACCAACCCATGTTATTTTCCCTTGATTGACCTTGTTAAGCCTGCCCAGCGGGCTTAGCAGGCCAATTAAGGGGAAGTCGGTTACAGAGAACGTCAGCGTATGACGTTTCATCTGTCAAGAATTTTTGACAGATGAATTATTATCGTTTGACAGCTCTGTGAAGCTGTCAAACACTGACATTCTCTGTAGTTTGATGAGTTCTTGTATCAAGACTCATCAAACCTCTTTCTTTAGCAGAAATTAGATGGTTGTTGCATTGGAGAATGCAGCAGCCATCTGTCATCTGCCGGTGAAATGCGAGACTCTCCGCATCCCCAACGATTGAAGCCTGCAGGAAGAAACAAAGGTAAGTAAACTTTTTCTAACACTTTCCACTCACCTCACATACTCACCTCTCCACACTTGCACTCATCACTTACCTTCACAGCGCACTTTTGCATCCCTCCGACCCCAGCAGACCCACTGCTCGCCTCGGTGACCCTGGCGGGGTTCGCAGCCTTCGGGAAGCCCGCACTTGTGTGGGTAAAATGGGGATAATCCTCTTATTTGCCTATTAACTACCTGTTAACAGGCAGTTAAGTGGCTGTAAGCCCCTTCCCGCCTCGAGGAGACGGAACCCGGCGCGGGTCGGCTACCCGCCTCCCGGGAAGGTGGCACAGAGGCGGGATGGGTACCCGCCCCCAGATTCTGCCATTTTCCCGGCAGTCCCGCCTCCCCAGGGCTCACAAGTTCGCGCCCTGCGTGTCCTCATTTGGTCCTTAAATATGATTTTTGGTCTTTTTGTAAGAGTGCTATGATGCTGGTTATTGAAGAAATACACTGCAACACATTGTACAAGATCACCTTGCTCATTTCCACACTTATAAAAACAACCTTTTAGAGTTTGACAAATGTGCTGATGCTTTCACAATTACCACAAAGCATCTTCAGCTGCATGTGAATCCCTTTCGACAGGCCCCACTTCCTGAACAAAGCATCATGAGAAGAAAATGTTCAATTTGGCAATTATGTCTTTTTAATACCAACACTGCCAGGTACTGCTGTCACCTTCACTGTGAGTGGTAGCAGTGTTTCAAGAAAAATGTTGCTGTGCCACTTTTCTCCCTTTACATAAAGGCCAATTGCTACTCCAGTGCGTTGCAGTTGCAACTCCAATGTGTCCTGGTCAATATTTATCCCTCAATCAACATCACCAAACAGATTATCTGGTCATTGAAGGGCGCTGTATAAATGCAAGTCTGTCTGTCTTGCTATTGCATGGATGCAGAAGCAAACTGTTGTATGTTGTCACCACGTCACTGGATCAGGTTAACATGAAATGGTGATAGAATACAAGTCTGCCTGCCTTCACAAGGAGACTACTTTTGAAGAGCTTCAAAGAAGTTATCTTCATCTAAAATTTAAAACCAGCGTAATAAAGATCATCATAGATTTATCTTCATACCACTGCCATCGTTGGTGCTACTATTTACATTGAGAGAAAACTTTTATTGGTTCAGCAGAAAATTAATTTGCTCATCTTTAAGTGATCAAGAAAACTATTTTTGATACTTCCACACATTTTATAGCGCCACTTCAAGTGTCTTCTTTTCATTCTCCTCCATATCATTTGAATAACCCAAATCAGTGGGGAGAGTAGAGTCACTGTTCTGGATTTGTTCCCTTGATGGCTCAATCGGGAAATATACTGCATGGCATTTTGATAAGCCATACAGGATAGGAATATCTCAGGCTTGATCTGAGTTCCAAGTTAGCTGATCTCATCTAAGGCAACAGTTGGAACATTACAATTTTCCTCATCAACCCTAGGCTGAGAAGGGGCAAAATTCATCCTGGGTTCTCATGCCTGATTGTTATCCAATCACCCCTTGCTGTAAGGTACACATATATGGATGTCGAGTGACATCAGGGTCAATTCTCCCATGCTCAATTTGCCTGTCAAAACTCATCATTCAGACTCTCACAATGAATGGTTCGGCCCCAACTGGAGTATTGCGTCCAGTTCTGGTCACCATACTTTAGTGAAGGCCCTTGAGAGGGTGCAGAGGAGATTTACCAGAATGGTTCCAGGGATGGGGGATCTTAGCTACAAGGACAGGTTGGAGAAGCCGGATTTGTTTTCATTAGAGCAAAGGAGGTTGAGGGGTGATTTGATAGAGGTGTACAAAATTATGGTGGGTTTGGATAGGCTAGACGGGGAAAGGCTGTTCCCACTAGTTGATGGTGCAAGGACTAGGGGACACAGTTTTAAGGTTTGGGGCAAGAGATACAGGGGGGATGTGAGGAAAAACTTTTTTACACAGTGAGTGGTGATCCCCTATCCCTGGAACCATTCTGGTAAATCTCCTCTGCACCCTCTCAAGGGCCTTCACTAAAGTGTGGTGACCAGAACTGGACGCAATACTCCAGTTGGGGCCTAACCATTCATTGTGAGAGTCTGAATTCAAAAAAGGTGGTAGAGAAAAAGCGGGGAATTATAGACCGGTAAGCCTGACATCGGTAGTGGGGAAAATGCTGGAGTCTATTATAAAAGATGTAATAGCAGAGCACTTGGAAAGCAGTGACAGGATCGGACAAAGTCAACATGGATTTACAAAAGGTAAATCATGCTTGACTAATCTACTGGAATTTTTTGAGGATGTAACTGGTAAAATAGATAAGGGAGAACCAGTGGATGTGGTGTATTTGGACTTTCAGAAGGCTTTCGATAAGGTCCCACATAAGAGATTAGCGTGCAAAATTAAGGCACATGGGATTGGGGGCAAGGTATTGACTTGGATAGAGAACTGGTTGGCGGACAGAAAGCAAAGAGTTGGAATAAATGGGCCGTTTTCCAAGTGGCAGGCAGTGACTAGTGGGGTACCGCAAGGATCGGTCCTAGGACCCCAGCTGTTCACAATATATATTAATGATCTGGACGAGGGAATTGGATGTAATATCGCCAGATTTGCAGACGACACAAAGCTGGGTGGGAGGGTAAGCTGTGAGGAGGATGTCATGAATCTCCAGTATGATTTGGACAGGTTGGGTGATTGGGCAGAAACATGGCAAATGCACTATAATGTGGATAAATGTGAGGTTACCCACTTTGGTGGCAAAAACAGGAAGGCAGATTATTATTTGAATGGCAATAGATTGGGAGAAGAGGAAGTGCAAAGAGACCTGGGTGTTATTGTGCACCAGTCGCTGAAGGTAAGCATGCAGGTGCAGCAGGCGGTTAAGAAGGCAAATGGTATGTTGGCCTTCGTAGCAAGAGGGTTCGAGTACAGGAACAAGGATGTCTTGCTACAGTTGTACAGGGCCTTGGTGAGACCACACCTTGAGTATTGTGTGCAGTTTTGGTCACCTTACCCGAGGAAGGACTTTCTTGCCATGGAGGGAGTGCAGCGAAGATTCACCAGGCTGATACCTGGGATGGCAGGAATGACGTACGAGGAGAGATTGTGTCGATTGGGCTTATACTCACTGGAGTTTAGAAGATTGAGAGGGGATCTCATCAAAACCTATAAAATTCTGTCAGGTCTGGACAGACTAGATGCAGAAAGGATGTTTCTGATGGCCGGGGAGTCCAGAACCAGGGGTCATAGTCTAAGGATAAGGGGTAAGCCATTTAAGACTGAAATGAGGAGGAATTTCTTCACCCAGAGAGTGGTGAACCTGTGAAATTCTCTGCCACAGAGGGCGGTGGAGGCCAGTTCATTAAATATATTCAAGAAAGAGTTGGATATATTTCTTGAGGCTAAAGGGATCAAGGGATATGGGGAGAAGGCAGGGACAGGGTACTGAATTTGGATGATCAGCCATGATCTCATTGATTGGCGGAGCAGGCTCGAAGGGCCGAATGGCCTACTCCTGCTCCTATCTTCTATGTTTCTATGACCTGGAATTCGCTGCCGACGGAAGTGGTGGAAGCGGAGACACTCAATGTTTTCAAGGGGAGACTGGAAAGGCACTTGAGGGAAATAAACTTGCAGGGCTACGGGGATAGAGCCGGCATGGACTCGATGGGCCGAATGGCCTCCTTCTGTGCTGTTATGACTCTATGATTTCCAAGTCAGGGTTGTATGACTTAGAGTGGAACTTGGAGGTGGCGGTATTCCCATGCACCTGCCGCACTTGTCCGTCTAGGAGGTAGAGGTCGTGGGTTTTAGAGGTACTGTCGAAGAAGCCTTGGTAAGTTGCTGCAGTGCATCTTGTAGATGGTACACACTGCAGCCACGGTACGCCGGTGGTGGAGGGAGTGAATGTTTAAGGTGGTGGATGGTGTGCCAATCAAGCGGGCTGCTTTGTCCTGGATGGTGTCGAACTTCGTGAGTGTTGTTGGAGCTGCACTCATCCAGGCAAGTGGAGAGTATTCCATCACACTCCTGACTTGTGCCTTGTAGATGGTGGAAACATAGAAACATAGAAGATAGGAGCAGGAGTAGGCCATTCGGCCTCTCGAGCCTGCTCCGCCATACAATGCGATCATGGCTGATCATCCAAATTCAGTACCCGGTCCCTGCTTTCTCCCCATACCCCTTGATCCCTTTAGCCTTGAGAAATATATCCAACTCCTTCTTGAATATATTTAATGAATTGGCCTCTACTGCCTTCTGTGGTAGAGAATTTCACAGGTTCACCACTCTCTGGGTGAAGAAATTCCTCCTCATTTCTGTCCTAAATGGCCTACCCCTTATCTTTAGACTGTGACCCCTGGTTCTGGACTCCCCCGCCATCGGGAACATCCTTCCAGCATCTAGTCTGTCTAGTCCTGTTAGAATTTTATAAGTTTCGATGAGATCCCCTCTCATTCTTCTAAACTCCAGCGAGTACAAGCCCAATCGACCCAATCTCTCCTCATACGTCATTCCTGCCATCCCAGGTATCAGCCTCGTGAATCTTTGCTGAACTCCTTCCATGGCAAGAACATCCTTCCTCAGATAAGGCGACCAAAACTGCACAAAGGCTTTGGAGAGTCAGGAGGTGAGGCACTCGCCGCAGAATACCTAGCCTCAATCCTGCTCTTGTAGCCACAGTATTTATGTGGCTGGTCCAGTTAAGTTTTAATCAAGCTTTGGCTCATGCCCTGCACCATGTAGGACCACACACTCTGCCATTCCTGATGGGTAAACCAGCCCGGCCAGCCTTATTTGTTTTTGATGCATCAATTTCACCATATCCACCATCCTGTAAATCCACCGGATCTGACTGACCTTATCCAAGTCCAATCAAAACCAACACCAAGTCTGTGCATGCCCCAAGCAGCTTTAAATCTGCAAGATCTGGCACAGATATATCCCTGATTCTGGAGTCCTGATTACATCAGGAGAACTAGCCTTGAGGAATCTCTGAGTCTGATAGTATTATACCGTTGAAGTGACACAATTGCTGACACTGTCTGCATTAATGGTTATATTTCTATCTGTGTTCATTAAATTTCCTCGCACTCCTATGTTCAATTTGGATAACTTCTCATCAGCACTCAATCTTTGAACAAGAAAGATGTTTGCTAATCTTAACACTTTGTAATTGAATTTTAAAAGAAGTCTTCTCACAGTGACACTGTGCCCGTGTCTTGGGATATGTAATATTGCTCTGTCTTTCAGAAGTGGCACCGGAATGGTCAAAATGTACCAGCACAAATGAGAATCTCTTGTGCTTGTCCTTGTTAAACTGGCTGACTTGTGGGAAATAATAACTAAAGAATCGAGATTGTTCAAGAAAAATGGCCAGATTGCAACCCAGGTGGTAGAATATGCAAATTGTCTAAACATTTCTCACATATTTGGGGTTTTGTTATTTTTTTTAAAGGATTTTCAAAAGAAAGTTCCAGAGATGAGGGATTACAGTCACGTGGTTGGACTGGAGAAGCTGGGGTTGTTCTCCTTAGAGCAGAGAAGGCTGAGAGGAGATTTGATAGAAATCACGAAGGGTTTAAATAGAGTAAATAAAGAGAAACTGCTTCCAATGGCTGAAGGACCAATAACCAGAGGGCACAGGTTTAAGGTGACTGGCAAAAGAACCAGAGGCGACACGAGGAAAAACTTTTTGACGCAACGAGTGGTTAGGATTTGGAATGCACTGCCTGATAGTGTGGTGGATGCAGATTAAATAGTAACTTTCAAAAGGGAATTGGATAATACTTGAAGGAGAAACAATTGCAGGGATATGGGGAAAGAGCCAGGGAGTGGGAATAACTGGATTGCTCTTTGAAAGAGCCGGCACAGACTCGATGGACCGAATGGCCTCTTTCTGTGCTGTACTATTTATGATTTGGGAATGAGTTATCTTTAATTATTGCATTTTATAACAAAGTCATAAGCCTCAGGTTACAGCCATAGAGATATGGGATGGGGGAGGTTCCCACAATTACCGGGAACATGAAGCAATTTGTAATCTCATCCCAGAAAGCTTAACAAAATATCTACAACTATTACGGTGGATATGAGTTGTCTGCTGAGAATATATCCTTAGGAGAGGGGAGGTTTGATTTGGTTGACAGGACTACTGGCAAATCCCCAAATGGGAAAAGAGTCAGAGATACCACTCTTCCACTTCCTGTGAATGCAAGGAGAGAAAAAAGACAAGTAGGCAATCAGTGAGGTTTGGGGGAAAAGAAGGGGTTTGGGTCCGGGAATTGGCCTCAGTGCCTCCGGACAATGGAGAAGAAAAATCATCTAGGGTTTCTGCTCCTGACCACTATCCATTGATTCCTTGCTGAAAAGAGGGCATGTATTGACATTAAGTCAAGACAGAATGAAGTCAGCCGTTATGCTTCCCATCTTCAAATAGCTTAGTTACACTCACTGACTCTGCTCATACATGAAGAATGACCAGTCGGGCAAGTTGCTGGAGGGTGTCAGCCTCCAGTCGAATTGTTCCCCAGCTTAAGTCTTCTGGGGAGAGAGGTTGGGCAAGAGAATGTACTGGTGACCACTGCACCCACAAGTATAAATATGCAAGCTATGAAAAAAACTCTTCAGTCCTTAGTCAATGTGGTCACGCTGTTTAGAATCGCTGTTGCCTGTGCATAGGAGACTGGCCAGGTGTTTACTCCCATACAATCATCAGGGACAGCTATCCAAAAGTTCCCATTGTTCCATATGGCATCAACAACAACAACTTGCATTTATAGCCCCTTTAACGTAGTAAAACGTCCCAAGGTGCTTCACAGGTATTTTATCAAACAAAATTTGACACCGAGCCGCATAAGGAGCTATTAGGACAGGTGACCAAAAGCTTGGTCAAAGAGGTAGGTTTTAAGGAGCGTCTTAAAGGAGGAGAGAGAGGCAGAGAGGTTTAGGGAGGGAATTCCAGAGCTTAGGTCAGGCACATGTTACCATTAGGTGTACTCTGTGGTCTTTGTTCAGCACTGTGTGGGATGTAATGAAATGCCTGTTAAGAGTTGCTGCACACCTCCACCTAAGAGAACTATGTACACTCCCCCACCACCCCACCCAGATACTTAGCTCATGCCCAGGAAAGCTAACTTTAGACAATTCACTTTTAGGCAGCTGATGTTACTTCATAAACAAGGAGAAGTTCCAGATTGTTTAGCCCTTTCAGGAAACCAACTTTATGGCAGCCAGGTTGCAGAGTGTTCCATGATTAGTCTGTCTGCTTAAGGATTGCATTCCAGATATCTGGAAACAGATGGAGTCCTTCTGACCAGGTGACAGGATCCTAAGCAAAGGGTACCTCAGAAACTCGGGGCTAATGACAGCAGCCATCATTGCATATTCTAGAATTTTTATAATACTTTCAATCCCACAGCTCAACTTGTTGGTCCAGTATTTAGCTCTATTGCTGTGCATAGAAACTTTGATGGAGAAGCCTTTCACTTGTGCATTTGAGCCAATATTCTGACGAGTGTCTCAATAAAATGATTACTGCCTTTAATACCTAGAAATTTGATCGCGCCTCGTCCGCTCTACAGGCTTCTTAAGCATCCAATATGGGGGTGGTGGGCGGTGGGGACATTGAGCGCACTCGTTCATTCCGCACCGGATGTGCGCCGCCCGCTATATTGCATCGGTCTCCTGCATAGGTGTCTGATTGCACACAAAACAATATGAGCCGTTTCCACATTGGTGCACTTGTATTGAGTCAGTAGAAAATGTCGGTGGTTCTTTCAGATAAGCGTCTGAAAGGCACTCTGTGCTAACTGAAGTCAATTGAGACATGGAACTCCATAAAATTTAACAGATGCATTCCATATCACACAACTGAATAGCTAATACCTGGACAATGAAAATCATAGGGCAGCTTCCCTTTAAGAAATGATCTTTTGCCGTGGCCATATGATCTCATTGAAAATTCCACGATTCTGGATTTTTATTGTGACACCGTATCCTTCGAAAGGTCTCACAGGAGGAGAGAGAAAGTGAATCAAAGTGATTTTGTTGAAGTTATACTGCTCATCTGGTGCAAACAGTGTTATGCATTGATTTAGTGTGTGCAGTTTAACTGCCCCAATAAAGCAATACAGTGGTCGCTTGAATCCTTTCTAAACTTTTAATATAAATATGAACTGTGAACTGGCTGCTATAATACTGTAACGATCAGCAGTGGTGGAGGTGCGTGATTGCCTGGTGGTCTTGCCATTCATGCCAGACTTGGCAGTGCTGTACTGTATGTTTGAATTGTTGTGGTCAAAAAGATCATGATGCAGCCATGCCAAACCTGCAGTTGCACCAGGGTGTAACGTGTGACTTGACCTTGGACTGCATCGGCACTGACAGCGAGTGCAAAAGTGTAAAGTGTTCCATTCTCAGCATTGACATCCCTCCCCTTAATGAGCACAAAAATTGCATAGTGTTTAACTTTGGTCATGCAACTCAATATAGCCAAATTGTGCAGTGAATATAAAATCTCCACTGTGCATTGGGAAGCTCGCTCAGAATGCAGTGTTTTTTGCTCTCGTGCTACCGAAACTATCTTTAAATTAATGCGAAAGAGCTTTGGGACTATTATTCAGCTTCTGCTACGCTGTGAGCTGTGTTGTATTGAAAGGTATCTGTCCTCTTTCACTCCCTCGTCTCTGACCCTCATTTTCACTCGAGAATTTTCCAGACTCTCCAGTGCTCTTTGCACTTTTCAGTATTCCAAGCAGGCACGCACTGCAGCAAGCTGGGCCCTGTGCTGTTCTCATTACTTCACTGGTTTTATCTTTTGTGAAATTGAGCTTTTTGTCAAAATTGTCCAAGCTGCTCACAGAATCAGCTAACAGTGAGGCACCATCAGTGGCTTTTCTCTTCAGTGATTTGATTCCTGCATGTTCTCCGAGATTGCTGTGTGTTGAAATGAGGGACTGGAAAGTCGGTCTTTGGCTGACAGATTCAGTGTTAAAATAACTTACATCGCTGCCCATCAAATATTGCATAATGGCTGCATTGAAATGTGTAATTGTCAGATGCATTTTTGGAGTGTGCCTCCGGAGATACCATTGAAAGTGGATATTCGGCACCATTTTAAGAGGCTGCTGTTTCTGATGAAAAGTTAATCCAGGCTGAATTGATTCATTAGGCAACAGTGAAACTTGTTAAAAATCATATATTAAAGCTACAGTGATTTTGCATTAGTGAGTTTCACAGAGATTTCACAAAGATTTCCTTGTCCTAGTCCAGAATCGGCAGTGATAGAAATTGCCAGGAAAAGACGCCGCCTTGATATTTTTAATATCACTTGCTATTCTTACATGCATTGAACAGAAGGCTTACCTCTTAAAGGAATTGTGCTTTTCAGCAGGTGGACAAGTTTTTATTTGAGTGAATTTGTTGGAACCCAAGCAACACATTGGCTAATGCAGCAATGACAAAGAATGCTTCTTTGGTCTCCTCTGCAGCTGAGGTGCTAGAATGTCTCCCCACCAAATCTGTGATGCCATGAAAAATAACCTCAGGGCAGTGTGGAGGCACAGTATGTTGGAGCTGCAACATGCAATGTTATGGAAAGGCAAAACATCGGATCATGATTGCAGTCTGCCGCATGACTTACGCTCCATTCCCAGTCACACTGCTGTGGGTTGGCACAGGATGGAAGCTAAGTTCTTCCTCGCAAAGGGGTGGAGACCAGGTTGTTCCAACCCATTCTCATGCATTTTCTTTTGTGGCTGGCTCAAGAGGGACGTTGGCAGAAGCCTTGGGTTAGATTGCCTGTCTGCTCTCTTGGTCACTATTCATACGTAGCGTACCTGGATCAGGGGAGAGAGAAATTAGTGAGAGAAAAAAATAGAATGCTTGTAACTTGTACTTTGGGAAGTGGGGCACAAGATACAAAATACACACATCAAATAATGAAAACATACACTGGAGTATTGGTTAACACCACAAAATACATTGAAGCACTTGTTAGAAAATTAAAACCAATCTGCTTTAAACTTTAAGCTTGAGTGAGCTGCCTTTACTGCAGCAATGTGACTGTTCCCATTTCCAACACCTGCAGTCCCTCTGATCTCTCTGAGATTGCCAATTTAGCATCAATTTGTGTTAAATTATACTGTAACAGAATTGAGACTGCCAAAACAGATTTTACAATCAAGATTTTCATCCCATTACCGTGGGCTGGACTTAAGTTGAGATCTTGGGGAAAGGACAGTGGGTCACCCAGTCTAAAAAAAACACCGCCTAATTTGTCATGATTACAAAGCCCTGTTTTCTTGGATGTTAAATGTAAATGTGATTAGTTCAGAATGTTTTGGTTCACTATCTCTGACCTTGCACACTGGTCCAAGATAACAGCTTAAATTCTGTGGTTAGAATGTGAAACTAACGACCAGAAGGAATACAATAGCAAAATATTGCAGATGCTGGAAATCTGAAATAACAACAGAAAATGTTGGAAACACTCAGCAGGTCAGGCAGCATCCGTGGAGTGAGAAACAGAGTTAATGTTTCAGGTCTGTGACTCTCTGACACCTCCTCCTACCTCCCCCTGGATCATGACCCTACAACCAAACATCAAGCCATTGTTTCCAAGACTGTCACTAGCCTCATCTCCTCTGGCGATCTTCCCTCCAAGGCTGTCAACCTCATAGTCCCCCAACCCTGCATAGCCCGCTTCTACTTCCTTTCCAAGATCCACAAACAGGGCTGCCCTGGTAGACCCATTGGTTCAGCCTGTTGCCCCACGGAACTGATTTCTTCCTATCTTGACTCTTTTTTCTCATCTTGTCCAGTCTCTTCCCACCTACATTCGCGACTCTTCCGACGCCCTCTGCCACTTTGACAGTTTCCAGTTTCCTGGCTCCATCCATCTCCTTTTCACTTTGGACGTCCAATCCCTCTGCACCTCCATCCGCCACGAGGACGGCCTGAGGGCGCTCCGCTTCTTCCTTGAACAGAGGCCCAACCAGTCCCCACCCACCAGCACCCTCCTCTGGTTGGCTGAACTTGTTCTCACATTGAACAATTTCTCCTTTGACTCCACTCACTTCCTCCAAATTAAAGGTGTTGCTATGGGAACCCGCATGGGCCATAACTATGCCTGCCTTTTTGTGGGCTATGTGGAACATTCTTTGTTCCAGTCTTACTTGGGTCATTACATTGATGACTGTATCGGTGCCATTTCCTACTCTCACCCTGAACTAGAAAATTTCATTCACTTTGCTTCCAATTTCCACCCTTCCCTCACCTTCACATGGTCCATCTCCGACTCTTCCCTTCCCTTCCTCGACTTCTCTGTCTCCATTTCTGGGATAGGCTATCGACATACATCCACTATAAGCCCACTGATTCCCACAGCTAACTGGACTACACTTCCTCCCACCTCGCTTCCTGTAAGGACTCTATTCCATTCTCCCAGTTTCTCCATCTCCGTCGCATCTGTTCCGACGATGCCACCTTCCATACTAGTGCTTCCGATATGTCTTCCTTTTTCCTCAACTGAGGATTCCCCTCTACCGTGGTTGACATGGTCCTTGACCGTGTCAGTTTCATTTCCCGCACTTCTGCTCTCACCCCTTCCCCTCCCCCCCAGAACCACGATAAGGTTCCCCTTGTCCTCACCTCTCACCCCACCAGCCTCCACATTCAATGGATCATCTGCCGCCATTTCCGCCACTTACAGCATGATCCCACCACCAAACACATCTTCCCCTCCCCTTTCAGCATTCTGAAGGGACTGCTCCCTCCGCAACACCCTGGTCCACTCCTCGCTCACCCCCAACAGCCCCTTCTCTTCCCACAGTACCTTCCCGTACAAGCACAGGAGATGCAACACCTGCCCTTTTACCTCCTCCCTTCCCACTGTCCAGGGCCCCAAACACTCATTCCAGGTGAAACAGCGATTTACTTGTTGCACTTGCAATTTAGTATACTGTATTCGCTGCTCATGATGCGGTCTCCACTACATTGGGGAGACCAAATGCAGATTGGGTGACCACTTTGCGGAACACCTCCGTCAGTCCATAAGCGTGATCCCGAGCTTCTGGTCGCTTGTCACTTTAATTCTCCGCTCCACTCCCACTCTGACCTCTCCGTCCTTGGCGTCTTACACTGTTCCAATGAAGCTCAATGTAAGCTCAAGGAACAGCACCTCATCTTTCTATTAGGCACTTTACAGCCTTCTGGACACAACATTGAGTTCAACAATTTCCGAACATAACTGTTAAATCTCAAGAGTTTAATAACCTTGCTTGTATAACAATTAAAAAAGTACGCAGGAGACAGAGTTCAGTTAACAGCCATCTTTCAAGAGAATCTTCTCAACCCAATGCACTCTATTTCCCATAGTGCATTGCACATCACAACTACGGTAAGCTATGTGGGATAATTCAAATACAACATTCAAAATACACAACAATAACCTCTGCCCATATTTTTTCAGGTAGCAGCTGTTGATAATTCTGCCGTCCCCATTTGCAACATTTAATCTCTCCTGCCTTCCACTCTATCACAAACCGTCCCTTTAGTTCTTTCCTCCCCTCCCCCCTTTCCCTGTCTCTGCACCTGCTTAAAATCTGTTACATCTCTAACTTTTTCCAGTTCTGACGAAGGGTCACAGACCTGAAACATTAAATCTGTTTCTCTCTCCACGGATGCTGCCTGACCTGCTGAATATTTCCAGCATTTTCTGTTGTTATACCAGAAGGAGTAGTTGAGGCGATTAACATAGCTGCAGTTAAGGGGAAGCGATGTAAACACATGAAGGAGAAAGGAATAGAAGGATAGGGTTAGATGAAGCGGGGTGGGAGGAGACTCGTGTGGAGCATAAGCCAGATGGCCTGTTTCTGTGCTGTACAATCTATGTAATTCTATGTAAAGAAATTCTCCTGAAGCGATCACAATTGAACAATATACTGTGACATATCGCAGCCCTTCCGCCTGGCACCTGTGTGCTGAACCCAACTCAGGTTGGGCACTTCGGACCGTGTCCATCACTAGCCCACGTCAAAGGAACTGGAGTAGCCCCTCGTGCTTGTTCCGTCATTCAGTGAGATCCTGGCTGATCTGTATCCTAACTCCATCCACCCACCTTGGCTCCATATCCTTTTATACCCTTGTCTAGCAAAAATCTATCAATCACAGATTTAAAATTATTAATTGACTCCCAGCATCATCTACTTTCTGTGGGAGAGAGTTCCACACTTCTACCACCCTTTGCATGATGAAGTGTTTCCGAACTTCTCTCCTGAATGGCCTGGCTCTGATTTTAAGGTTATGTCCCCTTGTCCTAGACTCCCCCACCAGTGGAAAACATTTCTCTTCTAACCTATCAATTCCTTTCAAAATCCTAAAAACCTCAATCAAATCACTCCTTAACCTTCTATATTCCAGGGAATACAAGCCTAGTTTATGTACTCTCTCCTCACAATCTAACCCTTGGTGAAAGGAAACATTTGCAGGGTTATGGGGAAAGAGTAGGGTGGAGTGGGACTAATTGATAGGTCTTTCAAAGACTCGGCACAGGGCCGATGACCTGAATGATCGCCTCCTGTGCTGTACGATTCTATGATCTATAATACTTCAAATAAGAGAGGTTTTGAAAGCCCCCCCCCCCCACCCCCGATGCCTAAGTGAGTAAATGGTGTGGTACCAAACCATACAGAGTAGAAGGTGCTGTGTTCAATCTATACTGACTTACTTCAGTTGTGGCATCGATTAGGACATCGCAGTTGGTCTCGTAATCCCAGGGCGAGAGAGGTGGTGATAGTTGAAGACTTCCACTCCTAATTGCTATGGCTTGATGCCAGCTGAAAAGAATGGACGTACGGATAGACGGTGAGGACAGGTTGGAGCTTGCTGCATGAATGCCAACCCTAAATAAAAAAAGCTAACAACTCCAGGATGGTCCTGATTACAAGCTATGGTATTGTGAAAATAAGTGGGTACACAGGCTCTTATACTGAACATCCCTTCACTTGTGACTGAGGGAAAAAAACAAATGTATATGCAGGCCTGAAGGGGGATGTCCAATTGTTGAAAGCTGAAAATTGGTGGCACTTTTTTGGGCCGATAGGAAGCTCCAGAAAATGTTGAATTTTTATGTTAAAAATGAAGCTCTTTTGTTATTTCTGAACACTTTCACACTTCACAATTGATAGATTTTTAAGTTTAAAAAAAGAACAAAAGCAAGGTAACCTTTAGATTTTCAACAGATAATACAGACGCTCTTAGATGCTGAGAGGCTGTTTCCTCTGTCTGGCGAGTCTAGAATTAGGGGTCATAGTCTCAGGATAAGGGGACAGCCATTTAAGATTGAGATGAGGAGAAATTTCTTCACTCAGAGGGTTGTGAATCTTTAGAATTCTCAACCCCAGAGGGCTGTGGATGCTCAGTCGATGAGTATATTCAAGGCTGAGATCGATAGATTTTTGGACACTAAGCAAATCGAGGGATAGGGTAGGAAAGTGGAGTTGAGGTAGATGATCAGCCATGATCTTATTGAATGGCGGAGCAGGCTCGAGGGGCCGAATGGCCGACTCCTGTTCCTATTTCTTATGTTCTTATGTAGATCAAAGAGCTAATCATTTCCCCAAAAGTTACCTCAACACTCACTGTTCCACATCTAACCCCGCAACTCTCACAGAGACACTGGCCTTGAAATTCCACAGGTGCAATCCTGGAGTTCACGCCAAGATCGTGCATGGCGGCACCCTCCATCACTGAGCCCCGTAGGATTGAGGTTTAGTCGCGGAACTCACAGCTTCAGAAGTCCCCAACCCTTGCTCATTATTTGCCTTTTAAGAGGTAGTCAGAAGTTCTGTCCCTACAAGGCAATGCAACCTGTCTCGGGGGGGCTTGGGGGGGTTCCACCGGTCTCCAGCAAAAATAATGGCAGGACACCAGTAGAACATCTGTGGAATTTCAGGGCTGCTCTCTCCTCCCATTCTTCTTCCAATTTCAAACATGCACTCTTATCCCTCTTCCCTCCTCAATTCAACCTGAAACTCATTCCCCCTCCACCAGTTACCTTTGTTCAAGTTCTTTTCCTCCAACTGCAGTTCACACTGGCACTCTTTGTCCTCAATCCCAGTTCACACTGGCACTCTTTGTCCTCAATCCCAGTTCACACTGGCACTCTTTGTCCTCAATCCCAGTTCACACTGGCACTCTTTGTCCTCAATCCCAGTTCACACTGGCACTCTTTGTCCTCAATCCCAGTTCACACTGGCACTCTTTGTCCTCAATCCCAGTTCACACTGGCTATCTTTGTCCTCAATCCCAGTTCACACTGGCACTCTTTGTCCTCAATCCCAGTTCACACTGGCACTCTTTGTCCTCAATCCCAGTTCACACTGGCTATCTTTGTCCTCAATCCCAGTTCACACTGGCTATCTTTGTCCTCAATCCCAGTTCACACTGGCTATCTTTGTCCTCAATCCCAGTTCACACTGGCGATCTTTGTCCTCAATCCCAGTTCACACTGGCTATCTTTGTCCTCAATCCCAGTTCACACTGGCTATCTTTGTCCTCAATCCCAGTTCACACTGGCACTCTTTTTCTTCCCCCCCCCCACCCCCATATTAATGCTCACACTCTCATTTCTCCTCCATCCCAAAGCACCACTCTCAGCTTTGTCCTTCTCTTTCTGCCACCCACCCCCCCCCCCCCCCTCCCCACCCCCAGCTATAAAGCACTGCTCCCAGCTTTGGCTCTTTACTCTCTCCCCTTCAATACCATCCATTTCCCCCCACCCCCTTCCCTCTCCCCTAAGTGCCACTCCTACCCAAGTCCCACTGCGATGATTCTGAGTGCTGCATACAGCAGGCCGGAATTTCTGTATCCATGAGCCTTCCTGCCAACAGTCTGCAGGAATCACTTCACAGCACGAATCGTAGGAGCAGCACTGAGGGGAGAGAGGGGTTTGATCCGTGCGGATTCGTGTCAATCACATCTGACATGCAGACCGGCCAGCAAAATGCAGACAGTTAACGTGTGGGGGCTGGATGGCCACTCTCTCACAGTTGAATAGCTGCTGGCACTCACCATCAAGAATGCCACTTCGGTGAGTTACCGGATGGTGTTTGCTGCCCGTGGAACCATCGAAGAATCGATGGAGAATACAGGAGAAAATTTTTAATAATTGCAGTTCAATAATAACTTTAAAATAATTAAGTACATCTTAAAATTAATTCAGGTTCCAGATACTCGGGCTGACATTTTGATATATCTAAGTACAAGCCCATGGGATTGCAGCTGTCCGCACAAAGTAATTATTTGAGACGAAACTGGTAATAACAGCAGTTAATTACATGTAGTATTTAAATTAGTTTGATACAGCAAGTTTGAAGATGGTCTAGATTTTACCAATAAAATCTATCACTTAAATGCTTGCAGCAAAAGAATGACAAAAATATGCTGAATAAAACCATATATTTGCTACCGCATAATGACAAACAACCCTGCAGTGGTCGAATGCTCAAATATTCACGGTGGGGAACAGCAGTGTAATTTTTAGAAAAGAGAAGGCTGAGGGGCGACCTGATCGAGGTTTTAAAGATTATGAAAGGGTTTGATAGGGTAGACGTAGAGAAGATGTTTCCACTTGTGGGAGAGACCAGAACTAGGGGTTGTAAATATAAGATAGTCACTAATAAATCCAAAAGGGAATTCAGGAGAAACTTCTTTATCTAGAGAGTTGTGAGAATGTGGAACTCGCTACCGCAAGGAGTAGTTGAAGCAAATAGCACAGATGCATTTAAGGGGAAGCTAGATAAACACATGAGGGAGAAAGGAATAGAAGGTTATTCTAATAGGGTGAGATGAAGAGTGGGAGGAGGCTCGTGTGGAGCATAAACACTGGCATGGACCTGTTGGGCCGAATGGCCTGTTTCTGTGCTCCAGACTCGATGTAACTCATGTGTAAAATTCGAAAACATGACAGTGAGAGAGAAATTAATACTGTCTGTTCTTCAGCCGAATGTAGAATGTACAATAAGTGTGTCACATCGTCATATTAGTTTCTGTGTTCTGAGATTTTTCACCAACATTTCATTTCTTGAAATATATCACAGCTACCTTCACCACATGGACTGCAGCAGTTCAAGACAAAGGCCCACCACCACCTTCTCATCAACAACTATGGATGGGCAATAAATGCCGACTGTGCCAGCGATGCCCATATCTCGGGAATGAATATATTTTTAAAAAACATTATTTTCAACCTGCGTGCATTTACTGTTAGCTTTTTTTTCTATTATAAATCCCTATGTCCATTTTATAATTGAATCTGTCTGTGTACTTGTCACACTGTAATTACACCCTGCTGCCTGTGGAGGTGCTGAAACATTTTCTCTGGAGAAGGCTGTAATCACAGCATGGCACGTTTACATAACCAGTCTCCATTATAAATGTGGACATAGTAATTTACAATGAAAAAAGTTAACAGGAACTGCATGCAGAAAATACATACTGTACATAACATCAATGGCTTTTTGAGGTTATAGTGAAAACCCTTTTATTGATGAAATCCTGTTGCCATAACACAGAATCATAGAAATTTACGGCACAGAAGGAGGCCATTTGGTCCATCGTGTCAGTGTCGGCCAAAAAAGAGCTATCCAGCTTAATCCCACTTTCCAGCTCTTGGTCCGGAGCCTTGCAGTTTACGGCATCTCAAGTGCATATCCGAGTTCTTTTTAAATGTGATGAAGCTTTCTGCCTCTACCACCCTTTCAGGCAGTGAGTTCCAGACCCCCACCACCCTCTGGATGAAAAATGTTCTCCTCAACTCCCCTCTAATCCTTCTACCTATTACTTTAAATCGATGCCCCTGGTTATTGACCTCTCTGCTAGGGGAAATAGGTCCTAGAGTTATACAGCACAGAAAGAGGCCCTTCAGCCCATCGTGTCTGCGCTGGCCATCAAGCCCTATCTCTCCTAATTCCATCTTCCAGCACTTGGTCTGTAGCCTTGTATGCTATGGCGTTTCAAGTGCTCATCTAAATGCTTCTTGAATGTTGTGAGGGTTCCTGCCTCTACCGCCCTTTCAGGCAGTGAGTTCCAGATTCCAACCACCCTCTGGGTGAAAAAGTTTTTCCTCAAATCCCCTCTGAACCTCCTGCCCCTTAACTTGAAACTATGCCCCCTGGTTATTGACCCCTTTACTAAGGGGAAAAGTTCCTTTCTATCTACCCTATCTATGCCCCTCATAATTTTGTACACCTCAATCAGGTCCCCCCTCAGCCTTCTCTGCTCTAAGGAAAACGACTCCAGCCTGTCCAGTCTCTCTTCATAGATGAAGTGCTCCAGCCCAGGTAACATCCTGGTGAATCTCCTCTGCATCCTCTCCAATGCAATCACATCCGTGTGGCGACCAGAACTGCACACAGTATTCGAGCTGTGGTCTAACTAGCGTTTTGTACAGCTCCATCATAACCTCCCTGCTCTTATATTCTATGCCTCGGCTAATGAAGGCAAGTATCCCATATACCTTCTTAACCACCTTATCTACCTGTCCTGCTGCCTTCAGGGATCTATGTACATGCACACCAAGGTCCCTCTGATCCTCTGTCCTTCCTAGGGTCCTACCATTCATTGTGTATTCCCTTGCCTTGTTAGCTCTCCCTAAATGCATTACTTCACACTTCTTTGGATTGAATTCCATTTACCACTTTTCTGCCCAGCTGACCAGTCCATTGATATCTTCCTGCAGTCTACAGCTTTCTTCCTCACTATCAACTAGATTTCCTGTTTACATTAAATGTCATGCTATATTCGGAGCTGGTTGGCACGTGTTTCTAAGAGGCAACTTGATGGTTGGAGAATGCAGCAACTTCCAGTTCACTTGTACTTGCCACTCAGTTCCAGTGGAAATTGCCACATTCTCAAAACTGATTCAGTAAGTGTTTCAAAACTCTCCAATTCAAAGAATGTGCTACCTTCCTTTTTCTCGTGTGGTTGGCCTGGAACTGGCTGTATGCTTTACGGCACAATGTTCTGAGATGCTTTCCTGCAGTTGAACTGGAAATGAACGCTTAAGAACATCTAAAATTGCAGCATACCCAACGCTCAGCATTTCCCGCAGGAAATCCCAATATTGTGTCCCAGCAGGAGTCTTGGGTCAGTGCCGAAGCAGAGCTGAAGGAGTCGGGGTTGACCCCCTCGAGACCTCCGCTACTATGCTACATTGGCCACCTTTGAGAATCACAAATGTTGGCAATGCTGAAATTATAATTAAAGGATTTAGTCAATGTGCAGGCAGAGATTAAGCACCTTGCAACTGGAGGTATTGATTTCCATTGATCTGTGAGGCAGAATCCACTGCTTGAATGAGAAAAGAATGGCATTGTAAGTCTCCTCTACAAGAGAACAGTGATTTCATTATAAAACCAGTTTAACCTGTTTTAGTCGCATGATAAGTGAATTGAAATTTTTTTCTTGTTACAAACAATTTCGATATAAGCGGGTTTTTCCACAAGTCATGATTGTTAATTGAAGCACCTTGGGGCGTTTTACTATGTTAAAGGTGCGATATAAACGCAAGTTCACAGAATCACAGAACCCCCACAGTGCAGATAGAGGCCATTTCGGCCCATCGAGCCTGCACCGACACATATCCCACCCTATCCCCGTAACCCCACGTATTTAATCCCCTAACACTAAGGGTCAATTTATCATGGCCAAATCAACCTAACCCGCACATCTGTCATATGATGAAAATGATCCAGGTTCACTCGAATCTTAGCACTGTGCCATGTAGCACTCACCTCGATGGAACTGACTGCTCAAACTAAAATTTAAATAATTTTATGTACCAAAATCCATGGGTAAATTAGTTATGTATTGACGGTTCTTGCTACTTTCATGATATAATTCATACAGTTGCTCAGGACCAATATGGTGAGATGCAGTGACTTGATTGGATTTGCATACTTGTAGATTATTAAGTGAAGTGATTGGTTGTGAAAAAACAAGGATCCGTGTCACATCAATCCCATGTGAATATTTCCGACTTCCTTTTACCAAATATTTTAGAAATTGAAACGGAGATCTTAATTTTTTTTTCTTCTAGGTTTTCCACAGGACGATGCAGCTGAAATTGCAGTGTCGACTATCAAAGAATGGCTAGCTGACAAACGAGCTCTGGTATGTAATCTGTTTGCTACTCTGGAGGATTTGAGCAGTGAAGTATCAAACTGCTTACATCAAGGATCAATTGTTTTGCGAATTGGATTGTATATTTCCTGAACCCAGCGCGGTTACTGAGCTTGAAACCTTAGTGGTCATTCTTAGCAGAGAGGTCGTCAAATGGATTCTCAAGTGGCTGCATTGCTGTGGATTTCAGTAGTCAACTTCAGAAATAAGTCGTCAAATGATGCAAAGTAAAGCCTAACCTGAGGAACTTAAACTCCATGGCCCAACATTAACCTCATTTATCAAGTACAAAGTACAGTGTGAGTTGATAATCTGGCCCTGTACAGAGCAGTATCTGAACA
The DNA here is from genome assembly GCF_052327205.1 of Somniosus microcephalus. NCBI lineage: Eukaryota > Metazoa > Chordata > Chondrichthyes > Squaliformes > Somniosidae > Somniosus > Somniosus microcephalus. Next base: position 135,018,691 of record NC_140989.1, on the reverse strand, counting down.
CTTAGCCTCTTTTGCCTGTAACTCAATACCAAGTGATCATGTGCAATTCTTGTTCCATCCCCGGTAGCTGACTGAAATAACTTCTGATTTTTGCCCTGTTGGACTGTACTTTGAGAGCAAGGTGATTGATACCAGGCTTGGTTGAAGTGGCTGTAAGTACAAGCCTGGTAGCTTTCTATTTAGATATACACAAACTGTATTCAGTGGCAGTATGAACATTTCCATAATGATTTGAAAGTCCCCATTGACCCAGACTAATAGTGAACCTCTGGAGAAACAGGCAGCATGAACATCTTGAGTCTCACATTGGCAGTGTGCTGATGATTAAAAGATAAGTGTAAGAACATTGGAAGAATTAGGAGCAGGAGTAGGCCATATGGCCCTCGAGCCTGCTCTGCCATTCAATAGGATCATGGCTGATCTTTGACCTCAACTCCAATTTCCCGCCTGATCCCCATATCCTTTGATTCCGCTAGAGTCCAAAAATCTATCTATCTCAGTCTTGAATATACTCAACAATTCAGCATCCACAGCCCTCTGGGGTAGAGAATTCCAAAGATTCACAACCCTCTGAGTGAAGAGATTCCTCCTCATCTCAGTCTTAAATGGCCGACCCCTTATCCTGAGACTATGCCCCCTAGTTCTAGACTCTCCAGCTAGGGGAAACAATCTCTCAGCATCTACCCTGTCAATCCCCCTCAGAATCCTGTATGTTTCAATGAGATCACCTCTCATTCTTCTAAACTTCAGAGAGTATAGGCCCAATCTACTCAATCTCTCCTCATTATACAACCTAAGCATTGCACCTTTTGCATATTCTCTGTGAAATAAAAGCACCCACTGTGGAAAAACTTGATTGTTATTTTCCTCCAGTTTCCCAACCTCTTAGGCCAGGCACCCTGGATGCGGGCTGAGGGGATGATTGGTGGCAATGGACAATCAACATTGCCAATAATGCCATTCTATGGCCTGTTGCTCAGGGGCATTTAAATCTGATCTGAGGTGGAACCTCTGCCAATTATTGCTCTTATCTGATGGGATGGACATTTCATCCATGCTTGGTACCTCCCGACGACCCAGCTGACCTGTGTAACTTGTCTGGTGATAGATCCCAGGATCTGAAATCTGATCTATTGGTTTATGGCATCATGCATTAACAAGTCCCCCAATATAAAGTGCTTGATTTAAAGATGTAGCCACAGTGTGCACCCGAACTTTGTTGTGACGATAGACTAACCGGTCATAGTCTGAAGGTGTGTTGACAATAGGAGGATTTGTGATATCACATGTAAACAGAATAGTGTACCAGAGAAAGATTTGAGTGTATTGAGACTTAATATAATTTGTTTGGGTCAGAATATATTGCATGTCTCGTATGCGTTGACGAAGATGTATAAAGTGCATAATGGGCACTTGAACTGCATGTAATTAGGATCAAATGTTTGGACTGGTTCATACAGCTCAAGATTGAATTTAATTCAGAGTTAATCCTGCAATTGCAAGGGTGCATTTTCAATTCAGATTCACTTTGACTTATGCAAATTCATAACAATTAGATGGCTCTGTTTAATTTAGATTGACTGTTAATTCCAGTAAATTTTAATCACCAGCCTCCAGCTAAATGAATTATGTAACACTGTGCCAGCAGTCTGATTTACAGCCATTTATTTCATTTGCAACTTGTAAAAGATTGCACCAAGCTTATCAATGAGTTTTCTTTTTTGATCACCTGCTGTTGCTCCAGAGAGGCTTCTCTAATACCTACTTAGTTTATTTTCTCTTACAATTACTCTTTTTTAAATTGACCAAAATAAACACGCTGGTACTTTTCCTTATTCAGTAAACCGCCATACATAAGAAGCACTGAGGTTAGCAAGGGCACAGAATGTACTCTGGATGAGGGACTTCAATGTCCATTACCAAGAGTGGCTTGGTAGCACCACCAGTGAAAGAAAAGAAAGATAGCAAAATACTGCAGATGCTGGAAATCTGAAATAACAACAGAAAGTGCTGGAAAAACTCAGCAGGCCAGGCAACATCCGTGGAGAGAAATTAGAGTCGACGTTTCGGGTCTAACCCTTTTTCAAAACTAATGTAAGAAATCACACAACACCAGGTTATAGTCCAACAGCTTTATTTGAAATCACAAGCTTTCGGAGCGCTGCTCCTTCTTCAGGTGAAGTGGAAAGGAAATGAAATAGATCGAAAGGCAGGGCTGGAAGAGAACAAAAGAAGTGGAGAGACATTGGCCTAGAAATTCAGTATAGCCACTTTTGGGGTGCTAAAGTCGGGCGGCCGCTAAAGTTTGCGCCCGGCGCAAAGTCGCGCCCCCTTCGCCGATATTCAGTCGCATCGCCCCAAGAGGTTGCTGCTGCGCTAAAACAGGCGATGCACGACTATCTTTAGGCGCTAAGCCGGCGGTGCTGAGCGATACCCCCGAGGCCGGGCGCAGCGCCGGTGCGGCGAGTTCTTGATTGACGGCAGACACTCTGGCGCCGGTCAGCTCTTAAAGGGGGGGGGGGTCGATTTGTTTGCCTGCCACGCCCTGCACACTGCAGCCCTCAACCTAGGCCTGACCACTTCAGCTTCACCTGCACAACGCCCAGGGCTATGGAGAAGGCCAGGGAGAGAGCGCAGCGCTTCAGCGACAGTGACCTGAGGCTGCTGGTTGGCGGAGTGGAGCGCAGGCGCCATGTTCTGTTCCCAGAAGGTGGCAAGAGGCCGCTGCCCAGCGCCTACCGGAAAGCCTGGAGGGAGGTCTCCAACAGGGTGTCTTCCAACAGCGTGGTTGCCAGGACTCCTGTGCAATGCCGGAAGAAGTTCAACGACCTCACTCGGGTTGTCAGGGTGAGTACCCTTTCCAGTGTCCTCTTCATCCTTGCATGTGCACCTCACTTTATGGGCAAAGGGACCTGAAAGCCCTAATGGCCAGCCCTCATCCAGCAGCTATGGGACTGGCATGAAAATCACTTGCACATTCAGCACTTTACACACTGTACAAGCTCTTCGACCATGGGAGGCATTGCAGACAAGATCAGGGCTACACACTGTACAAGCTCTTCGACCATGGGAGGCAGTGCAGACAAGATCAGGGCTACACACTCTACAAGCTATTCGACCATGGGAGGCAGTGCAGACAAGATCAGGGCTACACACTGTACAAGCTATTCGACCATGGGAGGCAGTGCAGACAAGATCAGGGCTTCACACTACTTAGAGGCCGTCCTTTATCTTGCAGGCCAAGGTGGCGCACAACCGGCGCAACCGAACTGAGACCGGGGGAGGCCGTCCTGACCTCAAAGAGCTCTCCGACCTCGACCAGCGTGTGGAGCGCATTATGGCAGGCCGGCTGATTGGCCCCGTCGCCAGTGGAGATGCCGACCCTGTTCTGGGCACCAATGGTAAGGGCATCACCTTTTGGACCTCTCTCGTTCCACTTGCGCATGAGATCAGCATCCTTTGCCACTGTCCGACCAATGCGGTGAATGGCAGCACTCATGCCTCCCTCGCTGCCGCCCTGTCCTCACTCTAAAGCTACTCTTGTGCCTTCCTGCTTTCAGATGGTGAATCGCCAGGTGAGGAGGCGGGCCCTCAAGCTGCCACTGTCAGCGCTTCGGAATACGAGGAGGAGGAAGAGGAAGCCGGCCCATCAGTGCCACCCTCAGCCGCGCCAGCCCATGGCGATGTAGGGGGCACGTCTTCCCTGGAGGGGAGCCGGGGGGGATGGGTCGGAGGAGAGTGAAGCTCCGGGGCCCAGCGGCCTGCAGCAACACGGGAGGGGTGGGGAAGCTCGGCGGACTTCTCCACAGAGGGTGAGTGCGGCCTCCAGTCCTGCGACGGTGAGCGCAGAGGAGGTGCGCCTCCTAGAGGAAATGGCCGTCCAGGCTGAGCGCAGGCACACTGAGCTCATGGCTGCAGTGGCAAGGATGCCTGACTCCATAGAGTCTCTGTCAAGGAGTGTGCAGCAATTCGGAGCAGCACAGGCCAGGAGTCTGCAACAATTCAGTGCAGCACAGGCCAGGAGTCTGGAACAATTCAGTGCAGCACAGGCCAGGAGTCTGCAGGACTTCGCGGCAGCACAGTCGGCTTCTAGCCAAGTGCTCAGTCGTGCCGTCCATTCACTGGCTGGTGTCATGCGGACACAGACCAGGGCCACACGGGCACTAACTGCTGCCATCCTCGCTGGATCAGCCAGGCATCGCCAGGGCACTCGCCGCGCAGCAGCAGCCCAGCAGTCTGTTCTTCAGCTGTTTGCTGCGCATGCTGCAGTGCTGGCCCGTGCGAGTGCCAATGTCTCAGGCGACCAGCGAGCACCTGCGATCTGCCAGGTTGCCACCATTCCTGCAGCCGACACTGCCACTCCGCCATTGCAGCTGCCATGAGCCGCTGGACAGACTGCTGCCGCCCAGCCAGAGTTGGAGCAGTCAGCAGCCGGCCACTCCAAGGCCAGAGCTGGTGCAGGCCGACCCCCAAGGGCATCTGCCGTCTCGCCATCTGCCCCTCAGCAGCCTTCCCCCAGCCTTGCTGCAGCCACTGGGCTCCCATTGAGGAGGAGCTGCAGGGCGGGCAGGGGCCAGGCAAGGATGCGCAAGGCATCGCCCTCGCAGGGCAAAAAGTAGAGGTATGCACAAATGCCTGGTGCTTGTTGTAAGGCCGAGACTGGTGCAGTTGTGTTTGTGTAAGGCCAAGACTGGTGTCTTTCTTTCTTTTTGTAAGGCCGAGACTGGTAGTTTTGTGTTTTTGGAGGGGGCTTCTCCACATGAGGATGTAATGTGGGAAGGGCAGAGGTTTGCAATAAATTATTGTTGTTAAATTGCAGTGTGCATGGTTTTTTTGTTAAGTCCTGGTTGTCCTGGTTGCCCTGCTCGGCGGAGGGCTTGTGGAGCGGCTACATTCATCTGCTGACATTGGCACAAGCCATTCCCTGAGAGGGGGCCTAGAACTGACGTTCAATAAGCCGGCGACGGGCGGCCCTTGCACTTTGTGCCTCCCTCCTGTGCTGGTCCTCCTCCTCCTGAGGTGGTCCTCCAATCTCTGGTGGCAGTGCCTGAGTCCTGCGGATAGCCAGGTTCTGCAGCATGCAGCAAACGACCACGAAATGGGAGACTCGCTCCGGCGAATACTGTAGGGCTCCACCGGAATGATCCAGACAGCGGAACCGTTGCTTCAGGACGCCGATTGTTTGTTCGATGATGTTCCTGGTCGCTTGATGGCTCTCGTTGTATCCCTCTTCAGCAGGGGTGCTGGGCGCACGGAGCGGGGTCATCAGCCAGGTACACAAAGGATAGCCTTTGTCCCCGATAAGCCATCCTCGTGGGTGAGGCTGTGCCTGGAACATGTCTGCCACAGAAGTCTGTCGCAGGATGAAGGCATCGTGGCTGCTGCCTGGAAAGCGGGCATTGACAGCTAGGATGAGCTGCCTGTGGTCACACACCAGCTGGACGTTCAGCGAATGGTAGCCCTTCCGGTTGCGGTAATCCTCGGCATTCTCCAGAGGTGCCCGCAAAGCCACATGCGTGCAGTCAATGGCGCCCTGCACCATGGGGAAGCCCGTGAATGCTGCAAAGCCCATTGCACGCTGTTGCTGCTTGGCAAGGGCCATGGAGAAGGAGATGAACTGACGTCTCCTTTTGAAAAGGGCATTGGTCACCTGGCGGATGCAGCAATGCACGGCGAACTGGGAGATGTTGGCAATGTCCCCAGTAGCGGATTGGAAGGAGCCGGTGGCATAGAAGTTGAGAGCCACCGTCACCTTCACTTCCACCGACAGAGACGTCCTGCTCCTCAGCTGTGGCATCAGATCACCGCCAAGCAGGTGGCAGATCTCTGTGACCACCTCCCTTCTGAATTGCAGCCTCCGAACACACTGCTCATCAGACATGTTGAGATAGGAGAACTGCTGGCGGTATACCCTGGGTGGGTAAGGCCTCCTTTCCCGACGCCTGTTGCCCCCTCTCCGTCTAGCCAGGGCTGCCACTCTCTCACGGCGTCTGTGAGCCCTTTGGATGTAATTGAGAAAGCCAGCGTTGACACCCATTGCAGCCCCCATAATATGCTGGCAAACAATGAGATGTCAATGAAGGAAAGACTAGTGGAAAGCTGTGGCCTGAAGCCAGAAGTACCTGTCCGAGTGTTGGGCCAAAGCAGAAAGCTATCTACATTGGTCTCTCTCCAAAGATCCGTTTCTCAAGAAGGAGTGCTGCGAAATGGCAGCCTTTTATAGTGCAGGAGGAGTGCCCTTTAATTTGCGCCCCCCGCTCCCCGCATCGGCTGAGCACCGTTCCACTCTAACAGTCGCGAGGGACGCCAGGCGCACAGTGGGGCGTCGCCACTGAAGTTCCGGTTGGGGGCGCACAAAGGGTGTTGCACGAGGAAATGACGTCATGATCTGCGCGCGCAGCTGAGCGCGCGCAAAGACTTTGCGCCACCGCTAAATCTCTAGTGAAGTTGGGGCGAGGCGCAGATCGCGCTGCGCCCGGGCGCTAGCCGCCTAGCGCCCGACATCTACTCCTCCTAAGGCGCTAACGGCTGGCGCAACCAACTGAATTTCTAGGCCATTAAGAGATATTCAAAACGAGATGAGATGGTGATAGGACTAGTGGAGACAAAAGACAGCTCAGATTAGGTGTGAAATGTTCTGGCAGAATGAGAGACAGCTGCCATGTGGGAGAGAGAAAAAAAAGGAAGGGGGGGGCGGGGGTGGGTGAGGGAAAAACCAAAAGAAAGGGGTGGATAAAAAATATAAGTAAAAATGTAATAGGGGCCGAGGTTATGATCTGAAATTGTTGAACTCGACATTGAGTCCGGAAGGCTGCAAAGTGCCTAATCGGAAGATGAGGTGCTGTTCCTCGAGTTTACGTTGAGCTTCCGTGGAACAATGCAAGAGGCCAAGGACGGTGAGGTCCGAGTGGGAATGGAGCGGTGAATTAAAATGACAGGCGACCGGAAGCTCGGGGTCACCCTTACAGACTGAACGGAGGTGTTCCGCAAAGCGGTCACCCAATCTGCGTTTGGTCTCCCCAATGTAGAGGAGACCGCATCGTGAGCATTTCCTTTCCAGTTTTGAGAAAGGGTTAGACCCGAAATGTCGACTCTAATTTCTCTCCACGGATGTTGCCTGGCCTGCTGAGTTTTTCCAGCACTTTCTGTTGTTATTAAAGAAAAGAAAGACTTGGGCCTAAAAATTCGGTTGCCTTGTGCCTCCCGTTAGCGCCCTAAGAGGGCGATGACGTCATCGCCCCGCTTGCGCCCCGGCTGCAATCTTCAGTAGCGCCCCCTGATTTACCACTGGACGCTGTGTCCGACGGGGTTAGGTGGGGCTACCTGCGGCCGGGGTGGTGCTAATTAAAGGCAAGGTGCCGGGCGGCCATTTTTGTTGCTGGCCGCCTGCCAGCACCTGCCCCCGTTGCTGTCCCCGGCGTCCTGACCAGCACCCCCGCGGAGTGCCGGCTGCGCTCCAAGAGCCCGGCACTTCTCTTGAGTGCCGGGCTCTTTTGCCGGCACTCTGATCCCTGGTGGCCCAGCTGGGCCCCGGGTCGCGCTGCACAACGCCCCTCCCCTTAAGAAGGGGAGGACGGCCTGCAGGCCTGCAGTACCGCAGCACGTAGCGCTGCAATATTCCCTCGCAGTGGCCCAAGAGGGAGGCGGGGCGCTTCCAGTAGCGCCCCGCTTCTCTCTTGGGGCGCAACCGATGAATTTCGGCTGAGGGGGCGCTAATTTTTACGGGGCGGCGAAGTTAGTGCCCCGAAGGGGGCGTGACTCAATTTTTCCCCCTTGGATTTCTATAGCGCCTTTTATGACCTCCAAGCGTCCCAAAGCGCTTTACAGCCAATGAAGTACTTTTGAAGTGTAGTCACTGTTGTAATGCAGGAAATGCAGCAGCCAATTTGCACACAGCAAGATCCCACAAACAGCAATGTGATACTGACCAGATTATTTTTTTTAGTGATGTTGATTTAGGGATAAACATTGGCCAAGACACTGGGGATAAGTCCCCTGCTCTTCTTCGAAATAGTGCCATGGGATCTTTAATGACTACCTGAGAGGGTAGAAGGGGCCTCGGTTTAACGTCTCATCCGAAAGACGGCACCTCTGACAGTGCAGCACTAGCGTGTCGGCATAGATTTTTGAGCTAAGGTCTCTGGAGTGGGACTTGAACCCACTACCTCTGACTCAGAGGCGAGAGTGCTACCAACTGAGCCACGGCTGACACCGAGCTGGCTGAGTCCTGAAGGACATAGCTACCAGACTGGGCTTGCAGCAGGTGCTCCATCCACCACCTTAAACATTCACTCCCTCCACCACCGGTGTACCGTGGCTGCAGTGTGTACCATCTACAAGATGTACTGCAGCAACTCGCCAAGGTTTCTTCAACAGTACCTCCCAAACCCGCGATCTCTACCACCTAGAAGGACAAGGGCAGCAGGCGCATGGGAGCACCACCACCTCCAAGTTCCCCTCCAAGTCACACACCATCCTGACTTGGAAATGTATTGCAGTTCCTTCATTGTCGCTGCATCAAAATTGTGGGACTCCCTACCTAACAGCACTGTGGGAGTACCTTCACCACACGGACTGCAGCGGTTCAAGAAGACGACTCATCACCACCTTCTCGAGGGCAATTAGGGATGCAAAATAAATGCTGGCCTTGCCAGTGATGCCCACATTCCGTGAATGAATAAATAAAATTAAATTACCTGTTTGCACTATGTGGGTACCATGTGGCATTCCACCACACTACTGTGTGATAGGAGGCCAGGTACTTGCCCACGTAGAAGAGGAAGATGGATTTCCTCTATTGTGTTCAATAATATAGGATACAATCCCTTTTGTGTTAGCAACATTGAATTAGACTTCCTTATTTCTTGTCTTGGTAGACCAAATCAGAAGTTTTCTGCACTCGTGAGGTTGAATTGGATTTATTTGTTAATAATGTTGAATTGCAATTGTTGGCTTTGTGAGTTTGTGAACCAATTGGAGTTTCTGGCTTTATACATTCATGAAGGTGTGTTGGGCAGACTGTGTTCCTGCATTGGTCAAGTTGAATTAGACTTGTTTGTGAAATGTAATCTGAGCTGTTCATTCTTAAACAGATTAACTTCAGTCCAACTACTAATCTATATGAAATAACAACAGAAAATGCTGGAAAAACTCAGCAGGTCAGGCAACATCCGTGGAGAGAAATTTGAGTTGACGTTTCGGGTCGAAACCCTTCTTTATGGGTAGAAGCAGTCCTACCTTGATTCAGAAAGCTACCTTTTAACTTGTGTGCAGTAGTTGCCTCCTTGATCTGGATTCCCCCACCAGAGGAAATAGTTTCTCTCTATTTACCCTATCAACTCCTTTAATCATCTTAAACCTTAATTACATCACCCCCTTACTCAAGGGAATACAAGCTTAGACCCTGCCATATTCACGTTTTGGTGTGACCCCTTGTTGGAACTTGGTCTAAGGTTTGGCTTCAATGATACTGACTCGCCTTTATCCCTCCTACAGCAACTTAAAACTAAATAGTGTTGATTTAAAATCGATCAAATCAGCACACTCTCAACTTGTAATTCTGCGCCTTGCTCTGGGCTTCCATGGGGTCAGAAATAGGGACAAATGTGTTAGTTAGTGAGCCAGTTTGGTTTTATGAATGTAGAATGCACTGCTGGTTCTGGGGATGCCCCCAGGTCCATCTAGAAAATAATTCTCATACCTTAAGCACTCACATCTCCGTTGAGTAAATTCTAGCTCCATCACTGTTGCAGGCTGAGCCTTTGTGTACTTCAGCTTATCCTGTATTCAAAGTTTTGGAATGTCAGGTCAGTCTGCAGCTTAATTTATGACGAGCCCGTGTCGTCAGTCTAACTCTGCTTTCACAGATCAGGTCGATCGTTAACTTGGCTCATTTGGTAGCACTCCCACTCCAGGGTCAGAATGTTGTGGGTATGCAAGAGTAGGAATAGACTGGGGTGTTGGGCGCTTCTTCTTTTCTCAGAGAGTAGTGAGCCTCTAGTGGCGGTGCGGTGGCTGCTGACTGTCTGCATCACCTTCAGGAGGGAGCTGGACCGGTTCTTCGCAGGGACAGAGATCACATCATATAGGTAAGTGGGATAACAGATAAAACATGGTCCTGTGATCTCCTGGACTGTTTTCCATCGCCTGAGCAGCTCAGAGAGTTTTTTCCCCTTTTACTTTTCCTCTCCCAGCAGATTACATGGCTGCGGGGAATGGGCAGGAAGTGTCTTGTCATGCTCGAATGCAGACTTGAAGACATAATTGAGACTGACGTTTCACTGCACTATTGGCGGAGTATTGCATTGTCAGAGGTACCAGCTTTCAGAACCAGGTGTTAAGCTGAATTCCTCACTGTCTGATCAGGGTTGCATTAAATGATTCTATAGCAGTATTCACAGAATAGCAGTGAGTTCTCTGTGTCCTGACCAACACTCACCCCTGAACCAACACCACCAGAAAACAAATTATCTGTTAACTTATCTCATTACTGTTTCTGGGTCCTCACTGTCCACAATTTGGTTGCCATATTTGCCAACAGTGACTGCACTTCATAAGTAATTCATCGACTGTGAAGCACTTTTAGCTGTTCTGAGGACCTGAAAAATGCTACATAAAATGTTCATCCTTTATTTTGTTCTGTCAGCTTTTTTTGAAGCTATTGGTCAACTTTTGTTAGTTTTCCAGGTTGGCATATGTGCCCCTTGAGAGACATAAATCCAAGTCTTTTGTACCAAACCTATGGTCCAAGCACAAGAAATGTTTAAAGTTCAGTTGTTTGACACAACAGGGCAGGATTCTCCCGCAATCTCTTTGGCAGTATTGTTGCAGAGCACAGCACCACCAAATTTCCTATTAGTACGCCGCTTTCTGTAAGTACGTAATCATTTCATTGCTTTTTCCCCCCAGTGTCCTCTGATTCTGAAAATAGTTTTGAATATTTGAGGAAACCGAGAAATGTTAACTCCATGAGGAATACTTGGTTCTGTGATTCATCAGAACTGAATGTCAATTAATTTCTATCTCTTCCACACAAGACGGAGCCACTAACTCTGATGGACGAATGAATTTCTTCCTAGAGCCTACAGCATATGGTTAAGCGCCAGAGAAAAACGGACTGCTGGGGGAAGGTTTCTTACCCTCAGTGTGGAATATACTGTTTGCATCCAGAAGATGCTCTATTCAAGTCTAATTGAATTTTTAAAAATGTATTCATTCACAGGATATGGGCATCGCTGGCAAGGCCAGCATTTATTGCCCATCCTTAGTTGCCCTTGAGCAGGTGGTGGTGAGCCGCCTTCTTGCACCGCTGCAGTGCGTGTGGTGAAGGTGCTTCCGCAGTGCCGTTAGGGAGGGAGTTCCGGGATTTTGACCCAGCGACGATGAAGGAACAGTGATATATGTCCAAGTCAGAATGGTGTGTGTCTTGGAGAGGAGCTTGGAGGTGCTGCCCTTCTACTTCTAGGTGGTGGAGGTCATGGGTTTGGAAGGAATTGGAATAGGTACATCTTAATGTCAGAGAAAATACTTAAAAACTAGTTTTATAATATTCCAACACTCCTGGCCGTAGTTTCCTTGATGTTCAAACCTTGAGGTTTGTGTTGTCCTAGTAGACGCAGTTATATGTTACTTCATTTTTGGACTGAGCAATTCTTAGACCTCATCGATATTTTTTTAGTAAAATTGCTTTAGTTTTAGATTTCTCAAATTTCTTTTGTAATTTTCTTACTCATTCCTTGTACGTCAAATGCAGATTTCAGTGCACGGATATTTTTATAGCTCTTGCATACTACACCACTAGGATGAAAGAATTACACAGATCTAAACAGTTGCTTGTTTCATTTGAGCAATTCTTCAGAAACCCCATAGTAGTTTGTGGAGTGTACATCTTCATTATAAACAGACACTTTGGCAATTGCCAAAAAAGTAGATGCTTATGGGATCCAAATTATGGGTACCTGAGAGGCCATCAAAGGAATTACCCTCGATTCCAATTGTAACGTGGCCACTTGGAATAAACCTCCTGCCTTAATTAACATTTATGTTGGGATTTAGCTTCTAAAAGAGATATTCTTTTGGGTGCATTGTTCCCAAAGGTATGAAGTCACAGTTATTGTGAAATCTATTATTGTGGCACTAGGGTGGTGTGGTCTGTGTATTCTAAATAGACATGGTTACACATTTATAATACATTAGAACTCTTGTCAACTTTTCCCATTATTAATTACTATGTCCACATTTATAATGGAAACTGTTCATTCTGGCCAGGCAGTTTCCATTATAAATATGGACAAAGGAATTTATAATAGAAAGGGCAGAATTTATGACTTTAAAATGGAGGCTGAGTTATATTTGTGCACCCTGGATCAATTATTCCCTGCCCTCTAATACTCTTCACCTAAAGACTACACTTAGTTTTGATTCCCCTTGTGCAACACCATGGGAGATCAATTATAGTATGTAAATGTTTGAGGGACAGAATTGGATTATGTGTCTGTAGTATTGTCTTCCGTATCCTTCATTATTTATTCTCAGCGTGTAAAGCTTCCACAATAATATTATATGAAGCCGACCAGCATGTATTGGTTATTCCTACACAGTGAAGATAAATAACTTGTGAAAAATGTAAAAAGTATTCAAATACCCCAAGTCAGAGAGAAGCTGTGGATAGAGTTGTTAGGAAGCAACATTTGTGTATTGTGACTAAACCTCATGATTTGTTAGTTGTGGTGGTTGTGAATTATGTGTAAGGAACCTGGGCAGGGGGACCACGAGAATTGCTATTCCAGCATGAGGAAAGGCATACTTCAAACTGTTCGGCTAAGAGAATCATACTACTGGCTGGGAGATTATTTGTACTTCACATCCTCAGACTGCAGCATTCTGGGAAATGCAGCCAATGGCCTATATTCTTAACCACCGTCGGCTGACAATGATCAGAGCATCTGTTGTCACCACTGTCAGCCAATGAGTTCGGGGTGGGACTTACGGCAGGACTCACAGCAAACAGTCTATTTTACAGCAAACAAAGTCACTTTATTCAGCAAACAGAGTCTATTTAAACAGTGTACGACTGCAAACAGAACTCATGACCGAATAAATGTCTCCCGATAAAAAAGCCAGGTGATTTCTCCAGCAAAACGCAGTGAATGGAGGATAGTTACTTAACATAAATACAAAATTATGTGCGTAAAATCAATCCCAGAAGTGCGGTCCCCAGGCGTGATTGACGGGGCAGTTACCGATCATCTCCATTCTGGCCGGGAGTAGTGGTGCCACGATACGCAGCCCAGAATGATAGTTCTGTAAAGAATATTAAATAAACCTGAGGCCTTTCAAAAAGGATGAGGCATCTGAATAAAAATATTAATGAAGGCACTCAAAGGCACAAAGTTTAATTTAATAGGTATGTTTACTCATGTTATTATGAAATAGGTCATTTTTATTGTTTCAAATGTTATTTTCAAAGTTACAATTTTTCAGGCCCTAAGGGAGGAGAAAAGGTGGTTGAAAGGATTTTGTGTGGTGGGGGAAGGGGGGGAAACACTTTTGACAGTGATTTGACTCAGTATTTTTTTTATTGTCTGATTTTTCTCACTACAGTACTTGTAGTTAGAATTCTGATTGCTGCTGTTTTATGAATATGAAACTGGAGAAAATCAATTGAAAGTGTGCCGCAGAATTCCGCCTGAGCTACAGTTGGACACGGAGATGTGTGACACAGAAGTTGTGGTGCACAACGGGAAATGTGTGCAGTCACCTAATATAGATACCATTTTTAGTGATTTTTTTGTTTACATCTGCTGCTATCAACAAATTTGTTTGTTAAATTGTTCCTTTTAAGATTATAGGAATTTAAGCATGAGTTCCAGATTCTGTTAGATTAGTGTATTTTATTAACTGCAGATCCAGCATAGCAGAATACTGCTGGTGCATCCCAGCTGATTTGGGTCTGTAGATTTAAATTTCCATTATCTTAAAAGGCACAATTAACAACATATTAGCTAATAGCAAAACATTTATATATTTAAAAAATTCCCATTAGAATTATATGGTTTTTTTTGCCAGTGTGGGGGGTGTGGATTTGCATGACAGTCTGGTACCTTATGTTGAGCACGATTCTTTCTGATTTTGGCTCTCAGCCGTGCTGTCATTTTTACGTAACTCTCCCTTAACAAGTCATGCTATTCAGTTACGGTCAGCGTCTACCAATCTGTACAATAGGGAGTAACAACAGCTAATGTGCAGCTGTCTCGATCTAAATTTTCATCAGCTCTGCCAACAGTGGCCTGAACCAAAAATCCAATGTCATTAATTAAAGGAAAGAAACTTGATTCATTATTAATCACTCTGATTAATTGCATGTGAATCTAACATTCATGCAGAATCGGAGCAATTAAAAGCGTTTGAACCCTATGCCATGAATCAAGAATTTGCTTTGGTCATTCATGCACAGAAATGTTATGCTAAATAGTGTATGTTGACAACTAGATTTATAATTGTTGACTTGAGGTTTAACCCTTTTTAAGAAACTCTTTACATATTGCTCTTAAAAAAGGCAAGGTCACTCCTCCTTTCATTACTGGAAAATTTGGGTGAGTGGGAAAATATTATTCCCCATTCTTTAAGATTAAGGGCTGGATTTTATCAGTGGAGGCGAGTAGGAGGTGGGACTCCCACTTTCGGGGTTGTAGTCCCGCCTCCATCGAGTTGTGGCCAACCCACTCGATTTTCCCTTGATTGATCTTGTTGATCCCGCCCAGCGGGCTCAGCAGGCCAATTAAGGCCACCCGGCAACAGGTGACGTCACAGATTGACATTTCATCTGTCAAGAGCTTTTGACAGATGAAATATCAGCGTTTGACAGCTCTTTGAAGCCGTCAAACACTGACAATCTGTACTCCAAGTTAATTCCTTCCTCTCAGGCTGATTTAGAGATCTCTCCAGAACAGAAAGCAGAGGCTGAAGATTTTGACAGCTCGCGGCCATTCTGCTTTCTGTGCCGGTGAGATAAGGGACTCCCGAGACCTGAAGGCAGGAAGCCTGCATTAGTAAGTAAAGGTAAGTAAAACTTATTTAAACACACCAAACACACTTACCTCTGCACTCATGCACCCATCACTCACCTGAACACCGGACATCTCAAACCCTCCAAGTCCTTCAGCCCAATGGTCCGCCTCACTAACTTGGCGTGGTTTGGAGTCGTCGGGCAGCCCACACTTCAGGGATAAAAATAGGGATTAGGCTAAAAACTGCCTGTTAACTACCTGTTAACAGGCAGTTAATTGGCACTAATCCCCTTCCCGCCTCGGGGAGGCGGCTCCCAGCACAGGTCGGGTACCCGCTGATGTGCCGCAATGAATCCGAGACTCAACGTTAACGGAGCAAAGCAAGGCTTTTATTAACTCAGAAAGTAATACACAGTGGAGAAGTGTCTCTCATCCAGAGATCTGCTGTACTGCCTGTGAGACACGCTGGGGCCTGCTTAAGTAGGGGCCAAGTATGGGCGGAGCCCTACACACAATACAATACAGGTAAGGAAATGAAACTGAAACTAAACTCCCCTGCTTGTCACAGTCACAGGCACAATCAAACACAGAGAATACAGAGTGCCTGATGAATGGCATATTTCATCACACCCGCCTCCTGGGAAACGGGCATGGAGGCAGGTTGGGGGCAGGATGGGTTCGTGCCCCCCGATTTCGTTATTAACACCCCACATGCTTCCATTCCTGCCTCCATGGCCCTGGGAAATTCTAGCCCTAACTGTCTGTATTAGCACAGATGAGCTGTGTGAAAGATTTATTTTTCCCCGCAGGAGTTCTGTAGTAATGGAACTAAATCACTGCCGTAATAGATTGCAAAGAAGAGTATACCTGCACTTATTTTTGAATAAAATAAACTTTCCAGCTGCGTAGACTGAAGTCTTACATAAATGCACATAAATCTTAAATTTCCACTCCACTATTGCTTACAGAAAAAGTTAAGAACTTTTTCAGGGATTCTTGAGATTAAGTATGGCTTGAGAAAAGGCTGGTCGGTTAACTCCGATGGTTAGAGCGTGGTGTAAATAACGGCAAGGTCACGGGTTCATTCCCAAACTGACCAGTTATGCTATCTGCCGCTCCTCTGCCTGAAGGGCTGTAAATACTTTCAGGACAAAGATCAATAGATTTTTGGAAATTAAGGGAATCAAGGAATATGGGGATAGTGCAGGAAAGTGGAGTTGAGGTAGAAGATCAGCCACGATCTTGTTGATTGGCAGAGCAGGCTCGAGGGTCCGAATAGCCTACTCCTGCTCCTATTTCTTATGTTCTTAAGTTCTTAAAATAGACCAATGCTACATTGGCTCCTCCGTCAAGTCCTGTCCTCGACTGGACTGGAAAATTCTTGATCTGGTCATAATCTTCTGCTTTTTGTGGGAGAGAGTTCCATGTTTCTACCACCCTTTGCATGAAGAGGTGTTTCCTAACTTCTCTCCTGAATGGCCTGACTATGATTTTAAGCTCGAGCTGTCCCCTTGTCCGAGACTCCCCCACCAGCAGAAAAAGTTTCTCTCTATCTACCCTATCAATTCCTTTCAAAATCATTAAAAACCTCAATCAAATCACATGTTAACCTTCTATATTCCAGGAATACAAACCTAGTTTATGTAATCTCTCCTCATAATCTAATCCTCGGCGCCCTGGTAACATTCTGGTGAATCTGCGTTGCACTCCATCCAAGGCCAATATATCCTTTCTAAGGTGCGGTGCCCAGAACGGTACACAGGACTCCCGATGTGGTCTAACTCGGGCTTTGTATAACTGTAGCAAAACTTCCCCTTTACATTCTAGTGCTGTAGTTATAATGATCTGGTTAGCAGTATGCATTCATTGCCTGTTTTGTTGAATGTAAGTTGAGGCTTGATTCCATTGTCATAAATCAGTTTCATATGCACTCCCAACATTAAACCTGTATGGGTGAATTGAGGCCATTCCGATGGATGCCTGTGAACCCTGTTGATGTCGTGGTACTGAAGCTCACCTCCAGATCAATGGGCTTAATGCCTAATTTCAGTGGTTAGGCAGCATTAAACTCGTATTCCACCAGCCTTTGCACTGTCTTTAAAAAACACAGTACTGCACCAGTGGAGAATTCTCAGTACTTGTGTCAATTTGCGGTTATTTGTAGCACAGCAGGTATAACCACCATTTTTTTTTAAACTTCAAATTACTTAATTTTGTATTCACTAACATTTATAATCTTGGCTTAAGAAGGAGGGAAATATCCTTTGCTTTCCAACATGTGGTGTAAGATGTCACAAGTAGGTACATCACTATCTGGCCATAACATGAAAATATGTTTAAGCATCCTCTTCAGTCATAGTTCCATTTTGATCTGTCTGCTGCAACATGATATCACAAGCAATGGAATTACCTCCCTGCATTTCCCTTCCCTTAGCACAATTTGTAGTACTCTACTGCCACATCTTACCCACATACGTTGCACAAAACCTAGGCTTACATATCATCACAAAATATCTCAGAAACCGTAAGGCATGGGTCTCAGAGAGCAGGAGTACACTACTTCATTTTAGAACCAGTGACAAAAAGGTCCCATCTGCTGATGTAGTATTAGTCTGCAATCAACACATATCCCATCTGTTGGTGCAGTCCTAAATTGGCATAAATATATATCCCATCTGTTGGTGTGGTACTAAACTGAAATGAACACATACTCCACCTGTTATTACAGTATTTAACTGGTGTAAATGTTTATCCCATCTTCCTCTGTGGAATGGTGCGTGATTGTGTCCGATAAAGAGTGGCGTGAGCTTCTCAGTGCATCTGCTGTCAAGGTGCGAACTGCTAAGGTATGGAGTGTAAATAGTCTGTCCATCTCGCTCTCAAATCGCAGTAATATTATTTGTCACTCTTCTGATGTATGTCAAACCGCCTTGAGGTGTCATAAAGCACACATGTTAAACTTTATCAGTCCCCTGTCAGCAATGGAGAAATATAAATGGAGCTGCTTCTATTGACTTGGTCAATTGAGCCCAGGGTGGTTGTAGCTGTGTCACTCTAGGCACCAGTATAAATGCTGAGTGTGTGTTGTGTCTGCATATCTGCGTTAAAATGACTCTCTCACAGCCATTCACTCACTCACTCTCTCTCTCCCAAATATGTATCACAAAATATATATGTAGCTGGATAGATACACAGAGAACCAATTAGCTGATTAAGTCTGTGCCAGTGTTTTTCTCCACCTGAGCTACCTCATTTAATCCCATTTTCCTGCTCGCTCCCCATAGACTTGAATGTTCCACTGTGACCTTGGTGCATTATCCCTCGTCCTCCTTAACCATTCTGCAGCTTTGACACAATCAACCAAACATTCCTCCACAAATCCCTCTCTTCCATTGTCCAGCTCAGTGGGACTGCCCTTGATTGGTTCTACTCTTATCAATCCAATCTCCAGCAATGGTTTCTCTTTCCGCCCTGCACCATTACTTCTGGAGCCCTCCGAGGATCTATCCCTGACCCCATCCTTTTCCTCATCTGCGTGCTGTTCCTTGGCGACATCATCCACAGACATGGGGTCAGCTTCCACACGTACTCTAACAATACTCAGCTCTCTACCTCGCCACTAACTCTGTGTTGTCAGATTGCTTGTCCGATATCCAGTCTTGGATGAGCCACAATTTCCTTCAGTTAAACATTGGGAAGACATGGCTTTGTCAAGGGTAAATCATGTCTGACCAATCTGATTGAATTTTTCGAGGGGGTGACTAGGTGTGTGGATGAAGGAAATGCTGTGGATGTGGTATACATGGACTTCAGTAAGGCTTTTGACAAAGTCCCGCATAGGAGACTGGTCAAGAAGGTAAGAGCCCATGGGATCCAGGGTGCCTTGGCACGTTGGATCCTAAACTGGCTGAGTGGCAGGAGGCAGAGGGTGATGGTCGAAGGTTGCTTTTGTGACTGGAGGCCTGTGTCCAGTGGGGTACCTCAGGGATCGGTGCTGGGTCCCTTGCTGTTTGTCATAGAGCAATACAGCACGGATAGAGGCCCTTCGGCCCATCGTGTCCGCGCCGGCCATCAAGCCCTGTCTAATCTAATCCCATATTCCAGCATTTGGCCCGTAGCCTTGTATGCTATGGCATTTCAAGTGCACATCCAAATGCTTCTTAAATGTTGTGAGGGTTTCTGCCTCCACAACCCTTTCAGGCAGTGAGTTCCAGACTCCAACCACCCTCTGGGTGAAAAAGTTCTTTCTCAAATCCCCTCTAAACCTCCCGTCCTTTACCTTGAATCTATGCCCCCTAGTTATTGACCCCTCTACTAAGGGAAAAAGCTCCTCAGCATCCATCCTATCTATGCCCCTCATAATTTTGTACACCTCAATCATGTCCCCCCTCAGCCTCCTCTGCTCCAAGGAAAACAAACCCAATCTGCCCAGTCTCTCTTCATAGCTGAAGCGCTCCAGCCCTGGTAACATCCTGGTGAACCTCCTCTGCACTCTCTCTAACACGATCACATCCTTCCTGTAGTGTGGCGACCAGAACTGCACACAGTATTCCAGCTGTGGCCTAACCAGTGTTTTATACAGCTCCATCATAACCTCCTTGCTCTTATATTCAATGCCTCGGCTAATGAAGGCAAGTATCCCATATGCCTTTTTTACCACCTGTTCCGCCGCCTTCAGGGATCTGTGTACTTGCACACCCAGATCCCTCTGACCCTCCGTCTTGCCTAGGGTCTTTCCATTCATTGTGTATTCCTTTGCCTTGTTAGTCCCCCCAAAGTGCATCACCTCGCACTTTTCCGGGTTAAATTCCATTTGCCACTGTTCCGCCCATCTGACCAACCCATCTATATCGTCCTGCAGACTGAGGCTACCCTCCTCGCTATTTACCACCCTACCAATTTTTATATCATCCGCGAACTTACTGATCATACCCTTTACATTCATATCCAAGTCATTAATGTAGACCACAAACAGCAAGGGACCCAGCACCGATCCCTGTGGTACCCCACTGGCCACAGGCTTCCAGTCACAAAAACAACCTTCGACCATCACCCTCTGCCTTCTGCCACTAAGCCAGTTTTGTATCCACTGTGCCAAGGCACCCTGGATTCCATGGGCTCTTACCTTCTTGACCAGTCTCCTGTGCGGGACTTTATCGAAGGCCTTACTGAAATCCATGTATACCACATCCACTACGTTACCCTCATCCACACACCTAGTCACCCCCTCAAAAAATTCAATCATATTAGTCAGACATGATCTTCCCTTGACAAAGCCATGTTGACTATCCCTGATTAATCCTTGCCTCTCCAAGTGGCGACAAATTTTGTCCCTCAGGATTTTTTCCAATAATTTTCCTACCACTGATGTTAGGCTCACTGGCCTGTAGTTCCCCGGTTTTTCCCTACTACCCTTCTTGAATAATGGTACTACATTAGCGGTTCTCCAGTCCTCTGGCACATCCCCTGTGGCCAGAGAGGTCCTGAATATATGTGTTAGAGCCCCCGCAATCTCCTCCTTTGCCTCACACAGCAGCCTGGGATACATTTCATCCGGGCCTGGGGATTTATCCATTTTTAGGCCAGCTAAAACCGCCAATACCTCCTCCCTCTCGATGTTAATATGTTCGAGCATATCACAGTCCCCCCGCCCTATTTCTATGTCTACATCGTCCTTCTCCATAGTGAAAACAGATGCAAAAAATTCATTTAGAACCCCTCCTACATCTTCCGGCTCCACACACAGATTGCCACTTTTGTCCCTAATGGGCCCTATTTTTTCCCTAGTTATCCTCTTAGCCTTAATATACTTATAAAACATCTTCGGATTTTCCTTTATTTTGCTCGCCAGTGTTATTTCATGGCCCCTCCTTGATCTCCTAATTTCTTTTTTAAGTATCCCCCTGCACTTTTTGTACTCCTCTAGGGCTTCCTCCGTCTTTAGCCTTTTGTATCTACCAAAAGCCCTCCTTTTTTTCCTAATCCATTCTCGTATATCCCCTGACAGCCAAGGTTCCCTGTGGTTTTTGGAACCACTCTTGACCTTTACGGGAACATGTTGCCATTGTATGATCTCAATCTCCCTTCTGAAAGCCTCCCATTGCTCCGATGCGGATTTTCCTACAAGTAGCTGATCCCAGTCCATTTTGGCCAGATCCTGCCTTATCCTATTAAAATCGGCCTTCCCCCAATTTAGAACCTTTATTTCCGGCCCATCCCTGTCCTTTTCCATGACCACCTTAAATCTTACCATATTATGGTCACTATCACCAAAGTGCTCACCTACTAGCACTTTTTCCACTTGGCCGGCCACATTCCCTAGAATTAGGTCCAGTACCGCCCCCTCTCTTGTAGGACTTTCTACATGCTGGCTCAAAAAGCTCTCCTGGATGCACTTTAAGAATTCTACACCCTCTGAGCCTTTCACACTCTGACTATCCCAGTTAATATTGGGGAAGTTGAAATCCCCCATTATTATTACCTTACTATTTGCACATTTCTCTGAGATTTGCCTACATATCTGTTCCTCTATCTCCCCCTGACTGTTTGGAGGCCTATAGTACACTCCCAGCAAAGTGCTTGCCCCCTTTTTGTTTTTAAGCTCCACCCATATGGCCTCATTAGAGGACCCTGCTAATATCACAGAATCACAGAATCTACAGTGCAGATAGAGGCCATTTCGGCCCATTGAGCCTGCACTGACACATATCCCACCCTACCCCTGTAACCCCATGTATTTAATCCCCTAACACTAAGGGTCAATTTATCATAGCCAAATCAACCTAACCTGCACATCTTTGGACTGTGGGAGGAAACCGGAGCACCCGGAGGAAACCCACGCAAACACGGGGAGAATGTGCAAACTCCACACAGACAGTCGCCCGAGGGCAGATTTTGAACCCAGGTCCCTGGCGCTGTGAGGCAACAGTGCTAACCACTATGCCACCGTGCCCCCCTTTATATATCTACATAAATGATTTGGAGGAGAATGTAAAAGGTATGATCAGTAAGTTCGCAGATGACACGAAAATTGGTGGGGTGGTAAATTGCGAGGAGGAAAGCCTCAGGCTACAGGACGATATAAACGGGTTGGTCAGATGGGCGGAAAAGTGGCAAATGGAATTTAACCCTGAAAAGTGCGAGGTGATGCATTTTGGACGGACAAATAAGGCAAGGGAATACACAATGAGTGGTAGGACCCTAGGAAGTACAGAGGGTCAGAGGGACCTTGGTGTACATGTACATAGACCCCTGAAGGCAGCGGAACAGGTAGATAAGGTGGTTAAAAAGGCATATGGGATACTTGCCTTCATTAGCCGAGGCATAGCGTATAAGAGCAGGGAGGTTATGATGGAGCTGTACAAAACGCTGGTAAGGCCACAGCTGGAGTACTGTGTGCAGTTCTGGTCGCCTCACTATAGGAAGGATGTGATTGCTTTGGAGGGGGTGCAGAGGAGATTCACCAGGATGTTACCTGGGATGGAGCGCCTCAGCTATGAAGAAAGACTAAACAGGCTGGGGTTGTTTTCCTTGGAGCAAAGAAGGCTGAGGGGGGACCTGATTGAGGTGTACAAAATGATGAGGGGCATAGATAGGGTAGATAAAGAGGAACTTTTCCCCTTAGTAGGGGGGTCAATAACAAGGGGGCATAGATTCAAGGTAAGGGGCAGGAGGTTTAGAGGGGATTTGAGGAGGAACTTTTTCACCCAGAGGGTGGTTGGAGTCTGGAACTCACTGCCTGAAAGGGTGGTAGAGGAAGGAACCCTCACAACATTCAAGAAGCATTTGGATGAGCACTTGAAATGCCATTGCATACAAGGCTATGGACCAAATGCTGGAAAATGGGATTAGATTGGACAGGGCTTGATGGACGGCGCAGACACGATGGGCCGAAGGGCCTCTTTCTGTGCTGTATAACTCTATGACTCTATAAGACTGAAACCATTGTATTTGGACCCTGTCACCAGCTTCATACTCTCACCACCAATTCCATCACCCTCCCAAGCCATTGTCTCAGGTTGACCAAGACTGTTAGCAGCCTTGGTGCACTATTTGACACCGAGCTGAAATTTCCAACCCCATATCCTCTCGATCACAAAGATCACCTAATTCCACCTCCATGGCATTGTCTGCCTCTGCCCTTACATAAAATTACATAGAATTTTGCAGTACAGAAACAGGCCATTTGTCCCAGCTGATCTATGCTGCTATTTATGTTCCACACGTGCCTCCTCCCACCTTACTTCATCTCACCCTATCAACATATCCTTATATTTATTTCTATCTCATGTACTTATCCCCTTAAATGAATCTATACTAATCGTCTCAATCACTCCATGTGGTAGTGAGTTTTACATTCTCGCCACTCTGAGTAAAGAAGTTTCCCCTAAATTCCTTGTTGGATTTATTGGTGACTATCTTATATTTATGGCCCCTAGTTTTGGACTCACCCACAACATTAGAAAATTCTTCTCTACATCTACCCTATCAAACCCCTTTATAATTTTAAAGACCTCTATCAGGTCACCGCTCAGTCTTTTTTTCTAGAGAAAAAACCCACTGCCAGCCTGTTCAGTCTTCCTTGATAGTTATAACCTCTCAGTTCTGGTATTATCCTTGTAAATCTTTTTAAAACTTCTCCAGTGCATCTATATAATTTTTGTAATATGGATACCAGAACTGTGCACAGTACTCCAAGTGTGGTCTAACTGAGGTCCTACATAAATTTAATAGAACTTCTCTGCTTTTTAAATTTTTGCCTCTTGAAATGAATCCCAGTGCTTTGTTTGCACTTTTTATGGCTTTGTTAATCTGCGTCACTATATTCAGTGATTTGTGACTCTGTACCACTAGATCCCTTTCTGCCTCTACCCATTTAGACTCTTATTTTCCAAGGAGTAGATGGCCCTGTTATTCCTCCTAACAAAATGCACCACCTTCCACTTACCTATATTGAAATGCATTTGCCATTTACATACTCATTCTGCAAGTTTGTTAATGTCTTCAGCTCATCTGCTGCTGAAACTCTAATCCATACCTTTGTTATCTCCATGCTTGGCTCTTAAATAAAGGAAACTACGATTGTATGAGGCGCGAGTTGGCTAGGATGGATTGGGGAACGTTACTTAAAGGGTTGATGATGAATAGGCAATGGCAAACATTTAAAGATCGCATGGATAAAGTACAGAATTTGTTCATCCCTGTTTGGCATAAAAATAAAACAAAAAAGGTGACTCAACCGTGGCTAACAAGAGAAATTAGGGATAGCATAAGATCCAAGGAGAGGACATATAAATTGGCCAGAAAAAGCAGCAAACCTGAGGATTGGGAGCAGTTTAGGATTCAGCAAAGGAGGACAAAAGGATTACTTAAGCGGGGGAAAATAGAATATGAGATTAAGCTTGCAGGGAACATAAAAACTGACCGTAAAAGCTTCTATAGATATGTGAAGAGAAAAAGATTGGTGAAGTCAAGCGTAGGTCCCTTGCAGTCAGATTCAAGGGAATTTATAATGGGGAACAAAGAAATGGGTGACCAATTAAATACATACTTTGGTTCTGCCTTCACAAAGGAGGACACAAATAACCTTCCAGAGATGTCGGGGAACATAGGGTCTAATGAGAGGGAGGAATTGAATGAAATCAGTATTTGTAGGGATATGGTGTTAGGGAAATTGACGACATTGAAGGCCGATAAATCCCCAGGGCCTGATAATCTACATCCTAGGGTACTTAATAAGGAAGTGGCCCTAGAAATAGTAGATGCATTGCTGGTTATCTTCCTTTTCCAAAATTCTATAGACTCTGGAATAGTTCCTGTGGATTGGCGGGTAGCTAATGTAACCCCACTATTTAAAAAAGGTGGTAGAGAGAAAACAGGGAATTGTAGACCAGTAAGCCTGACATCGGTAGTGGGGAAAATGCTAGAGTCCATTATAAAAGATGTAATAGCAGAGCACTTGGAAAACAGTGACAGGATCGGACAAAGTCAACATGGATTTACAAAAGGTAAATCATGCTTGACTAATCTACTGGAATTTTTTGAGGATGTAACTGGTAGAATAGATAAGGGAGAACCAGTGGATGTGGTGTACTTGGACTTTCAGAAGGCTTTCGATAAGGTCCCGCATAAGAGATTGGCATGCAAAGTTAAAGCACATGGGATGGGGGTAAGGTACTGACTTGGATAGAGAACTGGTTGGCAGACAGGAAGCAAAGAGTTGGAATAAACGGGTCATTTTCCGAGTGGCAGGCAGTGACTAGTGGGGTACCGCAGGGATCGCTGCTAGGACCCCAGCTAGTCACAATATATATTAATGATCTAGATGAGGGAACTAGATGTAATATCTCCAAGTTTGCAGACGACACAAAGCTGGGTGGGCGTGTGTGCTGTGAGGAGGATGCCGAGAAACTCCAGTATGATTTGGACAGGTTGGGTGATTGGGCAGATGCAGTATAATGTGGATAAATGCGAGGTTATCCACTTTGGTGGCAAAAACAGGAAGACAGATTATTATCTGAACGGCAGTAGATTGGGAGAAGGGGAAGTGCAACGAGACCTGGGTGTCCTTATGCACCAGTCGCTGAAGGTAAGCGTGCAGGTGCAGCAGGCGGTTAAGAAGGCAAATGGTATGTTGGCCTTCATAGCGAGAGGATTCGAGTACAGGAGCAAGGATATCTTGCTGCAGTTGTGCAGGGCCTTGGTGAGACCACACCTTGAGTATTGTGTGCAGTTTTGGTCGCCTTATCTGAGGAATGATGTTCTTGCCATGGAGGGAGTGCAGCGAAGATTCACCAGACTGATACCTGGGATGACAGGAATAACATATGAAGAGAGATTGGGTCGATTGGGCTTATATTCGCTGGAGTTTAGAAGAATGAGAGGGGATCTCATTGAAACTTATAAAATTCTAAGGATTAGACAGACTAGATGCAGGAAGGATGTTCCCGATGGCACGGGAGTCCAGAACCAGGGGTCACAGTCTAAGTATAAGGGGTAAGCCATTTAGGACTGAGATGAGGAGGAATTTCTTCACCCAGAGAGTGGTGAACCTGTGGAATTCTCCACCACAGAAGGCAGTTGAGGCCGACTTATTAAATATATTCAAGAAGGAGTTAAATATATTTCTTAAGGGATCAAGGGATATGGGGAGAAAGCCGGGACAGGGTACTGAATTTGGATGATCAGCTGTGATCTCATTAAATGGTGGAACAGGCTCAAGGGGCCGAATGGCCAACTCCTGCTCCTATATTCTATGTTTCCGAGGCTCTCCTGGCCGGCCTCCCATCCTCTACCATCTGTAAACTTCAGCTCATCCAAAGCTCTGCATTCCATATCTCCCACTTATCTACAACACCTGTTCTTGTTGAGCTGTGTTGACTGTTGGTCCTTTGATTTAAAATTCTCATCCTCATGTTTAAATCCCTTCATGGTCTCAACCCTCCCTATCTCTGTAACCTCATCCAGCCCTGCATTGTCCACTCCCTTCACCCCATAGTTGGCAGCCATGCCTTCTGCCACCTACACTTAAAGCTCTGAAATTACCCAATTAAGTCACTCCATCTCCCTCCTTAAAATCCATCTCTTCGACCAAGTTTTTGGTCACCCTTCCTAATGTGTCATTTTCCTACGGTGACTGCATTTCAAAAGTACTTAATTGGCTGCAAAGCACTTTGGGTCACCCTGAGGTCATGCAAGGCGCTATATAAATGTAAGTCTTTCTTTAGCTTGGCTTCCATTTATTTCTGGGAGGCTTTGGGACATTTGTCAACATTAATGGCGTTACAGGAAACTCCTGTTTAAACGGCACCTAAGTATCCTGAATTCTCTATTAACCGGCAAAATTCATACTCCGAAAACAACAACTCAATAACCGGAAATGTTGCCGAGTCCGAGTCTCCCGCGGTGGCCGAGTTAGTCAGTGGGGGTAGTTCTCCAAACTGCCACTACTCGGCTTCTTGGCGCTGTCGGAAGTCCAAACACCTCAATAACAGGAGTTATCTGGAATTTTTAATCAACCGGCACCATCCCAGTCCCATCGGTGCTGGATACCAAAGAGTTTCCTGTATATAAATGCAAGTTGTTCTTCAATTTTTAAGAAGGAGATAGATAGATTTCTAGACACAAAAGGCATCAAGGGGTATGGGGAGAGAGCGGGAATATGGCATTGAGATAGAGGATCAGCCATAATCATACTGAATGGCGGAGTAGGCTCGAAGGGCCGAATGGCCTACTGCTCCTATTTTCAAGCAACTCCTTAATTCTCCTTTAAAAGAACTTATGGACTTTATTTCACCAATGATTTATGGCAAAGAATTCCACATTCTAGGCACCCTTTGTACAAAGGATTTCTTTCTAACTGCCCCATCAATTCTTTTTGTGATTATTTTAAATAATTACAGCCAGTGGAAACAATACATCACCGATCAATACCCTTATAGTCTAATTACCTCTGTCAGGTTGTCCATTTAACCTAATCAGCTGTAGTTTTCTTTTTAAGTAGCCATAACTTCTCTTCATCATCATAACTATAAAGCATTATCCCTGATACCACCCTAGTGGATCTGTACTGCACCTTTGTATAATGGGATGCCCAAAACTGTACACAATGCTCAAATATAATCTTAACCAAGGTCCTGTACAAGTTCAACATTGCCTTTTTGTTTTTCTATTCTATGGCTATAGATACAAAACCAACGATTACATTCGTCTTTTGTATGGCCTTATTTACTTGTGCTGCCACCTTTCAAGGACTAAGGTCCCTCTGCTCCTCTGTTCCATTGAAATTATTATAAATGAAGGTGCAATATTTCCAAAATATATTCCTTCATACTTTCTACATTAACCTGCATCTGCCACCTATCTGCCCCATCCTTTGAACCTGTCTACTTTCTCCTGCATTCTTCCATAATCTTGATCATAATTTGCCGTGCTACCAATTCAGTGTCATCAGTAACTTTTAATACTGCTCCCCCAAGTATTAAATTCTGATTATTTCTGTGCATAAGAACAGTCCCCACCACATGTTTCCAGTACGAGAAATTTCTTTTTACCCTACTGTTGGAGCGATCCTTTGGCTTAGTGGTAGCATTCCTGCCTCTTGAGTCAGAAAGTGCCACTCTAGATAGTCCTTTTGTCTGTGTTCACTGAAAAAGAATGGGCTGAAGGAAAGAAAGCAGTGTGTACTTGTTACGGGATTGATGTCAGGGTAGGGGTGATGGGGTGATCTACAGAGTGCTCCAGAGATCTGTGCTGGAGCTTCTGTTGTTTTTAATCAACATTAATGATAAATTCAGAAACCCAAGTCAAACTCGTTAAGTTCACAGATGATGCTCAGCAAAGGGGAGCAGTTGAGTTGAAGGAAGCAGTCAAGAACCTTCAAAAGGAGTTAGGTAAAATCTGCAAATGGGAAAATCAGTTTGGACAAGTGCATGGTCATAGACATTGGAAGGAAAAATGGATGTTATTATTATAGGTATAAAATGGATGGTGTAGAAATAACTAAAGGTGATTGAAAAGGAATCTGGCAATGATAGTAGATTTGCCCATTTATGTGGTGGTGTGGAACTTGTGCCATGCAAGGTGTTTGACTGTATCCCAATGCAACCGATGATCACAAAGGGCACTGGGAGCTTGAACATAAACTGTATACATGTGGCAAAGCCACCAAGAGACTCTTGCAGTAATGTATATAATTGCCTTTAACAGGGGCTTGTTACCTTTAAGTGTTTGCTCTGTATAAACAGCGCGGGTTCGGTAAAACGGCGATCCAGCGCGATGACGTCATCACGCAGGTCACGTGACGTTCCCAACGGCGGGAAATGTGATGACGTCAGAGGGGAGAGGCGTTCCCCCTCAGTCCTCGTGGAACCAGTTGGTGTACAGACCTGTATAAAGTTTCTCCTGCGTTTTTGTTTGTAACTTTTACTAGTGCATTAAACCACGTTTGGTTAACTGCTAGTTTCAGTCTCAGTACTTTCGTTCGGAGTTCAAGCACTCCTGCATACAAAGCTTATTAATGCCCTGAGAAAAATTTAAATTAGGGCGACTTTCCATTCCTTATGCAAGGAGAAACCAACACTCAGTGGCCTTTGCCAGTAGAGTACCAGAGGCAGAAATCTTAGATTCACTCAAAATGCAGTTAGATAAGTTCATTTTTATTCTCAATTATTGAGGTAAGATGGGACTAATTGCCTTCCCTCATTTGTATTCACTTGCCCAAGATGAGCTATCTCAGCACAACCAAGCTCGAATCTAGGATCTCCTGGTTTGTGTGGCTCAGCTAATCATTGCCCAAATACAATGGTTCATGGAGGGATGTGTGTGGAGCAGTAAGTAACTTTTTAAATTTCCTCTGAATCTAAATGATTAGGTTGCTATGTTTAACTGTTGTCAGTGTACTACTGGAAGATTAAATGCTGTCCCTAAAATCAGTGCTCAGCCAATATCCCCACCGACAGTTCAGTTTGGAGAGCTGATGAGAAGCTGGAACAAAGATGAAACTGCCTAACACAATGCACAGCATCCTACTCAGATGTTTGTTTGATAAAACTGAGCAGACAAAGCCTTAACTGATTGGTAATACATGTCCAGGAACATTTCAGGGCTGCATTCTTTTACTTCCATACTGTTAGCAGGTGAACCAGTGAGAAAAGCCAATATAAGAGGAAATAGAAATTCCCTTTTCAGGTTTGTTACAGTAAAGAGCGAATCTACATGAAGCAAACCTGCAGCAAAGCAAATAGTAAAGTATTTTGTTTTATTTTTCCACTTTATGTTTTAATTCATTTGGTTTTAATTGACATTTAGCGAGCCACAAATTCCTCCCTCCCCCCCCTTTTTCCCCGCTCTCTTTCTGTTAACTTGGGCCGTCCGCTAGGCTTGAAGCCTTTGCTCTGTGCCAGCACTGTTCACATCCAGACTTGATTATTCCAATGTTCTCCTGGCCGGCTAAATGTCAATCAAACCAAGTGAGTAAAAAATAAGGTGGAAAAGTAATTTAAAATGTTACGGTTGTTTTTACACGTATGCTGGAGACAGTTCTCGGAGATCTCAAAGTTATGTAAGCAACGGGGCCTCCTTATCTTGGAGACCATTCCCTCCACCACTGTGGCTGCAGCGTGTACCATCTACAAGATGTACTGCAGCAACTCGCCAAGGCTTCTTCGGCAGCATCTCCCAAACCTGCGACCTCTGCCACCTAGAAGGACACCAAGGGCAGCAGACGCATGGGAACACCACCACCTCCAAGTTCCCCGCCAAGTCACACACCATCCTGACTTGGAAGTATATCGCCGTTCCTTCATCGTCGCTGGGTCCAAATCCTGGAACTCCCTCCCTAACAGCACTGTGGGAGTACCTTCACCACACGGACTGCAGCGGTTCAAGAACATGGCTCACCACCACCTTGTCAAGGGCAATTAGGGATGGGCCTCATTTCATTGTAGCCTGCCGGCTGTGGGTGGAGCTGGGGGGAGGGGGGACGCAAACGGGCACTCTGCTGCTGCATGGCAGTTGTGGGAGGGCGGGTGCGGCAGGTTGGGCCTGGGAGGCGGGTTGGGACATGGCCAATCTTGGGGAGGTGGGCGGGAGATCGGGGGGGGAGTGAGCACAGGCTGACAGTCTTCTTGTGGAGCCAGGAGCAGTCCTCCAGCTCCTCCTGGCCCCACAAAAAGAGGTTTAGGTCCCCTTTTGTTGATCAGCCTCCAGCGGTCTCTTTAAGGCTCCGCTGGTTTGGTTGCTCGCGACTTGGAACAAAGAAGCTGAGTGTGGATGGCACACACTCTGCCCATTTGTACTTCAAAATTTCAACTGTAGCTCTGCAACAGCATAGGACCCCAATTTGCACGTTTAAACAGCCTCCCACTCTGAGATAGGCCAGCATACTGTGTGCCCATTTATTGGACTGTATGAAAATTGCACCACGGAGCAACTGAGGTTCTCCCCCCCCGCCCCCGCCAACAAGTTTTCCTTTGCTGGCCGCCATCTTGTCTTTAAGTGAGGCACGGGCGGCAACAATTGAAGACTGTCCCTTACATATTTTGATACAGAAGAAAATAGGTTAATTAACATTGGTTGGTCAGTAAACAGAGAAATGTTTTAAATGTCTTTTCCACAGTGAGATTTTCCTTTACTTCCTGTAACCTTGTTCTGATCTGCAATGCTGCCTGAAAGGACAGTGGAAGCAGATTCAATAATAACTTTCAAAAGGAAATTAGATAAATACTTGAAGGGGAAAAATTTTGCAGGGCTATGGGGAGTGGGACTAATTGGCTAGCTGTGCCAAAGAGCTGGCACAGGCACGATGGGCCGATTGGCCTCCTTCTGTGCTGTATCATTCTGTGATTCTGTGAACCTACTTTGTATGGCTAGCAGACCATACATTTTCTCAAATAGATCTCATTTCAAAAAGCAGCCCCTTCCACTGATGAACTGCTGTGGATTGTGTAACTTTAATGCTGTTGGAATGACTTTGTTGTCCAGTCACGTTTTAATTATACAGTTTGCTTTCAACAAAGTGGCACATAAAAAATTGAACATCTACCTTGGTGTCTCAGCCAATTCCATCCTCTGTCAGTTTCATTCTGTTCAAATAGACCGACCTGAGAACAAGACTGAGTACTGAGTTAGCAGATCTTAACTTTAACCTTCAGGATTCTCGATGTCATCCTATCCAAAATAAGATGGCACTTTACATATCTAGCCTTAAAGGATACAGTTAAAGAGGCTATGTTGTGTGCATAATGTTCTGCAATATTTAGAAAAGTTGCATGATGGAAAATTTATTCCAAAGGCAATCCAATTTCACCAATTTTCTGTTCTCTGACTATTGCTGGAAAATGGTTCCATGGGTGGCAGCAGACCTTCAGTATCTCTACCAAGAGTCCACGTTGATGTGCAAGTCTGGAAAATGAGTGTTGGTAGATGAATCAAGCATCATAACTGAGGCTCAGGTAACTGGACTGCAATCAGGAGGGGGAAACAAAACTGGATTTTCTCCTTTCACATATGTGCACAGACACGTACATACATGCACACTTTTAAATAAGGTTAAACCAGAAGTGCTGTTAGAACAGAGGAAATGTAATAGAGTGAAGCTCCACTGTACAATGCCATGGAGTGATAGGAGACAGTTTGCATCTTCGCTTTGCGAGAGGAATTTCACGTGAACTCGTGAAGCATTGTCACGCTTAACATTTGGAAAGCCCAGTTTCAAGGGGTATGTATGGGAGAAGGAGAAAAAATGTCAGTGATCTGGGGAAAGAGCGGGGGAGTGGGACTAACTGGATTACTCCTTCTGTGCTCTGCTATTCTATGATTCTATGTGGAGCTGTAAAACCTAGGAAAGCAAAATGGGAAGAATCGTTTATAAAATAAAAGAGGAATTTATATTCCACCTGCGGAGATGTTAAAAAAACAATTCCCCTGTCGGACATGATGGTTGGCCTCAATGCGCTGTAGGAGAATGCGGGAAAAATCAGTCATGGAACTTACTACGGATTGCTGCCCAGTGACCTCTGCTACAACATTCATGTGTATGAGGACAAGATTAGGTTTGACTGCCTTGTTCGTTCACCATTCAATAATCTACCAAAACTCACGGGGGGGTGAAATTGGTCCTTGTTGTGCCCGTTAAAACCGGGGCCATCAGGTGATGAAACCTGCCCGCTGTGGGCAGCTCACCTTCCAACATAAACTGGCATTGAATGCATCAATTTGTACCTGTCACACCAGATACAGTTACATGGTCCCATAAAAATATATCAAACACACAACATTCTCAGCTGTGTGTGTTCTCCTGGCTGTGTGTTCAAGTCCCACTCCAGAGACTTGAGATCTAGGCTGACACTCCCTGTGCAGTACTGAGGGACTGCTGCATTGTTGGAAGTGCCTCTTTCAGATGAAACGTTAAACCGAATCCCCGTCTGCTCAAAGATCCCATGGCGCTATTTCGAAGAGCAGAGGTGTTATCCCCGGCGACCTGGCCAATATTTATCCCTAAATCAACCTCACTAAAACAGATTATCTGGTCATCACCACATTGCTGTTTGTGGGAGCTTGCTGAGCACAAATTGTCTGCCGCGTTTCCTACATTACAACAGTGACTACAATTCATAAAGTACTTAATTGGCTGTAAAGTGCTTTGGGACGTTCAGTGGTTGTGAAAGGCGCTATATAAAAGCAAGTCTTTCTTTTCTTTCTTTCGGTGACTGTCTTATTTTGGCTCGTTTTCCTTCTTGTATCTTTTTTGCAGATGGTTTATGGTATAATATACCTGGTCAATAAAAATAAGTTTATTGCCCACAGTAATAGAGAGAGATTCTGAATGAGAGATATCATTAAAGGTTTGACGTATTTTCGTTTGTAAAATGTACAGGGTGATTTTTGTGGTTTATGTCCTGCATAAAGACTAGTTGCAGTTTTGAATCTGGTAATTATTTCAGCGTTCAACTCCGTCTACTGCCTCAGGCGCACATGAAAGGGCTTGTGATATATTTGAAAAACAAAAGATGAAACATAAAATAAGGTGGTGATTCCCTAATAATATCTGTGCAAAAGATGGTCCATCACCATCTATCCTGTGTATTAATTATACACCTATCATAGGCTTACAGGCCTTTTGGTTGATTTAATTGCGCATTATTAATGCAGATTAACCTTTGAATGGAAATTCAAGTACAACAACAACTTTTATTTATAAAGTGCCTTTAACGTAGTAAAACGACGTATGGAATAGGCCTCCAGATAGAGTAGTGAAGGTGAAAGTCCTGGAATCATGAGAGACAACGGGATGTTCCATGGGAGAGACTTTCTGGATAAAAACCAAGATGGACCGAATAGAAAACATAGAAAAATAGGAGTAGAAATAGGCCATTTGGCCCTTCGAGCCTGCTCCGCCATTCAATATGATCATGGCTGATCCTCTATCTCAATACCATATTCCCGCTCTCTCCCCATACCCCCTGATGCCCCTTGTGCCTAGAAATCTATCTCCTTCTTAAATATATTCAGTGACTTGGCCTCCACAGCCTTCTGTGGTAGAGAATTCCACAGGTTCACCACCCTCTGAGTGAAGACATTTCTCCTCATCTCAGTCCTGAATGTCCTATCCCGTATCCTGAGATTGTGACCCCTCGTTCTTGACCCCCCAACCAGGGGAAACATCCTCCCTGCATCCAGTCTGTCTAGCCCTGTCAGAAATGTATACGTTTCAATGAGGTCACCTCTCATTCTTCTAAACTCTAGTGAATACAGGCCTAGTCGACCCAATCGAATGGCTTTCCTCATCCATAATTCTCTCATAGAAAGCTCATTTAGGACAATGATGATCGCCGAGCATGTCTTCCATGTGGATAAGCGATTTTCTTGCGAGCCTCATCTCAATACCCACGACCAGCTTGCTCCGTACAACATCTGAGCATAGCTCAGTCACAGATAGAGTTCTTCAAAATCAGTTTTTACCAATTTCCACCAATAAATTCCCAGATTTTTCCAACCAGGTTGGTGGATTGTTAAAATTTTTTTTATTCTTCCTGATTCTTACCTGCAAAAAAGACAAATTCTCCCAGATCCTGAGAAGTGCAAGTATTGCGGTAGTGACGTCATTGTACACGTTGCATGATGACGTACGTGTACGCTGGGGGCAATTTTAACCTAACTGGCTGGGTGGGAAACCCACAGGATCGGATGGAACGCTGGTTTTGCATCCCGCCCAGTATTACTCTCCACCTATGTTCCATTTAAGCTGCGCGGCTGCACAGCTCTCCCGTGCAGCCAGCTTTTCAATGGGGAAAAACTGCACATGCGCGGTAT
Source organism: Somniosus microcephalus (assembly GCF_052327205.1). NCBI lineage: Eukaryota > Metazoa > Chordata > Chondrichthyes > Squaliformes > Somniosidae > Somniosus > Somniosus microcephalus. The sequence goes on along the minus strand of NC_140989.1, from coordinate 134,983,871 downwards.
TTTGAATGGCCGTGCAGTCCCCCCAAAAAATTAACGTCAACATTGCTCTCCAGTGACTTCAACAGAGAGTAAAACCGGACGGGGTGTAAAATGAGCTTTGCACCCATTCCCGGCAGCTTCCTGTCGGGCGGGTTAGTTAAAATTGACCCCATTGTTTGTAAAATGCGGCACATACATCATACAACATGCAGGATGATATCATTAATGCCTGCTTGTGCATCCTGCTGCCTGATTTTCAACACCAGATTCTTTTTGGGTGGTAACTATGAAGTTCTTTAAGGTGTTATAAATCATTACTTGAGATAAGGTCATTTGAAATGTGTGAAAATACATTATATAATGAAAGGACATGAACTATTCTTTATAGCACATTCAGCATTGCGATGAATTCATTATTAACCAAGTTTTAACAAATTCAAGTGAATTTTGAAGCACAATCTTGCAGTAGCAAATCATGTTAACTTATGTAACGCAGTATAAAGCTACAAGGGATTGCTCCAGATGAAAGCCTAGCGTGAAGTTACTTAGCTTGACATGATATTGATGTAAACGAGTACAAAATTAATAAGCTTTTATGCATGATATTGTACGTAAGCTTATTTGAGCTGCCATTTTATGTAAGGAAATGAAAGGCCCTAAACATAGAAACATAGAAGATAGGAGCAGGAGTAGGCCATTCGGCCCCTTGAGCCTGCTCCGCCATTCAATGAGATCATGGCTGATCATCCAAACTCAGTACCCTGTGACGTAATAAAACTCACTACGCACTTGGTTTGAGCATAAAGCAAGGCTTTAATCAACTTGTTTCAGAACATGGAAGTCTAGTTGTATCCACTAGCTCCTTGTCTTTACAAAATGTCCCTGGCAAGCTGGGGCCAACACCCGAGTATTTATACTCCTTGGACGGCGCCACCAGCTGGCCGTCCAGTGTTGTTTCATAGGTAGTTTCTCGATGATGAGATTTATGACACCCTGTCCCTGCATTCTCCCCATATCCCTTGATCCCTTTAGCCTTAAGAAATATATCTAACGCTTTCTTGAATATATTTAATGAATTGGCCTCAACTGCCTTCTGTGGTAGAGAATTCCACAGGTTCACCACTCTCTGGGTGAAGAAATTCCTCCTCATCTCAGTCCTAAATGGCTTACCCCTTATCCTTAGACTGTGACCCCTGGTTCTGGACTCCCCCGCCATCGGGAACATCCTTCCTGCATCTAGTCTGTCTAGTCCTGTTAGAATTTTATAAGTTTCACTGAGATCCCCTCTCATTCTTCTAAACTCCAGCGAGTATAAGCCCAATCGACCCAATCTCTCTTTTAATACGTCATTCCTGCCATCCCAGGTATCAGTCTGGTGAATCTTCGCTGCACCCCCTCCATGGCAAGAACATCCTTCCTCAGATAAGGCGACCAAAACTGCACACAATACTCAAGGTGTGGTCTCACCAAGGCCCTGTACAACTGCAGCAAGACATCCTTGTTCCTGTACTCGAATCCTCTCGCTACGAAGGCCAGAGAAATAGAGTCAACGTTTCAGGTCGAGGGGTTGGCTCTGTTTCTCTCTCCACGGATGTTGCCTGGCCTGCTGAGTTTTTCCAGCATTTTCTGTCAGTACTAGGACCCCTGCTTTTTTTGATATATATTAATGACTTGGACTTGGGTGTGCAGGGCACAATTACAAAATTTGAAGATGACACAAAAACTTGGAAGTATAGTGATAGACTTCAAGAAGACATAGACAGGCTGGTGGAATGGGCGGACAGGTGGCAGATGAAATTTAACGCAGAAAAGTGCGAAGTGATACATTTTGGTAGGAAGAACGAGGAGAGGCAATATAAACTAAAGTGTACAATCCTAAAGGGGATGCATGAACAGAGAGACCTAGGGGTATGTGTGCACAAATCGTTGAAGGTGGCAGCAGGGCAGGTTGAGAAAGCAGTTAAAAAATAATAATAAAAATCCTGGGCTTCATGAATAGAGGCATAGAGTACAAAAGCAAGGAAGTTATGATGAACCTTTATAAAACACTGCTTCGGCCTCAACTGGAGTATTGTGTCCAATTCTGGGCACCGCACTTTAGGAAGGATGTGAAGGCCTTAGAGAGGGTGCAGAAAAGATTTACAAGAATGATTCCAGGAATGAGGGATTTCAGTTACGTCGATCGACTAGAGAAGCTGGGTTTGTTCTCCTTGGAGCAGAGAAGGTTGAGAGCAGATTTGATAGAAGTGTTCAAAATCATGAGGGGTCTGGACAGACTAGATAGAGAGAAACTGTTCCTGTTGGTGGAAGGGTCGAGAACCAGAGGACACAGATTTAAGGTGATTGGCAGAAGAACCAAAGGCAACATGAGAAAACATTTTTACACAGCGAGTGGTTAGGATCTGGAATGCACTGCCTGAAAGGGTGGTGGAGGCAGATTCAATCGCGGCTTTCAAAAGGGAGTTGGATAATTACCTGAAGGAAAAAAATTTGCAGAGCTACGGGGGAGTGGGACTAGCTGAATTGCTCTTGCAGAGAGCCGGCATGGGCTCGACAGGCCGAATGGCCGCCTTGTGTGCTGTAACCATTCTATAACATACCATTTGCCTTCTTAACCGCCTGCTGCACCTGCATGCTTACCTTCAGCGACTGGTGCATAAGGACACCCAGATCTCGTTGCACTTCCCCTTCTCCCAATCTATTGCCGTTCAGATAATTGCCTTCCTGTTTTTGCCACCAAAGTGGATAACCTCACATTTATCCACATTATACTGCATCTGCCGTACATCTGCCCAATCACCCAACCTGTCCAAATCATACTGGAGTTTCTTGGCATCCTCCTCACAGCACACACGCCCACCCAGCTTTGTGTCGTCTGCAAACGTGGAGCTATTACATCTAGTTCCCTCGTCTAGATCATTAATATATATTGTGACTAGCTGGAGTCCTCGCACCGATCCCTGCGGTACCCCACTAGTCACTGCCTGCCACTCGGAAAAAGAGCCATTTATTCCAACTCTTTGCTTCCTGTCTGCCAGCCAGTTCTCTATCCAAGTCAGTACCTTGCCCCCAATCCCATGTGCTTTAACTCTTATGCGGGACCTTATCGAAAGCCTTCTGAAAGTCCAAATACACCACATCCACTGGTTCTCCCTTATCTATTCTACCAGTTACATCCTCAAAAAATTCTAGTAGATTAGTCAAGCACGATTTACCTTTTGTAGATCCATGTTGACTTTGTCCGATCCTGTCACTGTTTTCCAAGTGCTCTGCTATTACATCTTTTATAATGGACTCTAGCATTTTCCCCACTACCGATGTCAGGCTTACTGGTCTATAATTCCCTGTTTTCTCTCTACCACCTTTTTTGAATAGTGGGGTAACATTAGTTACCCTCCAATCCATGGGTACTGTTCCAGAATCTATAGAATTTTGGAAGATGACCAGCAATGCATCTACTATTTCTAGGGCCACTTCCTTAAGTACCCTAGGATGTAGATTAGCAGGCCCTGGGGATTTATTGGCCTCCAATCCCGTCAATTTCCTTAACATCATTTCCCTACAAATACTGATTTTATTCAATTCCTCCCTCTCATTAGACCCTATGTTCCCCGACATCTCTGGGAGGTTATTTGTGTCCTACTTTGGTTCTGTCTTCACAAAGGATGTATTTAATTGGTCTGCCATTTCTTTGTTCCCTGTTATAAATTGCCCTGATTCTGACTGCAAGGGACCTACGCTTGACTTCACCAATCTTTTTCTCTTCACATATCTATAGAAGCTTTTACAGTCAGTTTTTATGTTCCCTGAAAGCTTACTCTCATACTCTATTTTCCCCCTCTTAATTAATCCCTTTGTCCTCCTTTGCTGAATCCTAAACTGCTCCCAATCCTCAGGTTTGCTGCTTTTGCTGGCCAATTTATATGTCCTCTCCTTGGATCTTATACTATCCCTAATTTCCCTTGTTAGCCACGGTTGAGTCACCTTTTTTGTTTTATTTTTATGCCAGACAAGGATGGACAAATTCTGTAATTCATCCATGCGCTTTTTAAATGTTTGCCATTGCCTATCCACCGTCAACCCTTCAAGTAACATTCCCCAATCCATCCTACCCAACTTGCGCCTCATACCATCGTAGTTTCCTTTATTTAAATTCAGGACCCTAGTCTCTGAGTCAAATACTTCACTCTCCACCTTAATGAAGAATTCTATCATATTATGATCGCTCCGCCCCAAGGGGTCTCGCACAACAAGATTGCTAATTAATCCTTTCTCATTACATAATACCCAGTCTAAGATGGTCTGATCTCTAGTTGGTTCCTCGAAATATTGGTCCAGGAAACCATCCCGTATACACTCCAGGAATTCCTCCTCCACAGTATTGTTACTAATTTAGTTAGCCCAATCTATATGTAGATTAAAGTCACCCATGATAACTGCTGTGCCCTTACTGCATGCGTCTCTATTTTCCCGTTTAATGCCATCCCCAACCTCGGCATTACTGTTTGGAGGTCTGTATACTACTCCCACTAACGTTTTCTGCTCCTTGGTATTTCTCACCTCTACCCATACAGATTCCACATCATCAGAGCTAATATCCTTCCTTACTGTTGTGTTAATCTCCTCTTTAACCCGCAATGCTACCCCACCTCCTTTTCCTTTTTGCCTGTGTTTCCTGAATATTGAATACCCCTGGATGTTGAGTTCCCAGCCTTGGTCACCCTGAAGCCATGTTTCCATAATCCCAATTATATCATATCCATTTACATCTATTTGCGCAGCTAATTCATCCGCCTTATTACAAATGCTCCTCGCATTAAGACACAAAGCCTTCAGGCTTGTTTTTTTAACACTCTTAGACCTTTTAGAACTATTATTTACTGTGGCCATGTTTGATTTAAACCCTTGACTTCTCTGACTGCCACTTTTGCTTTTCTCCTTCCTGTCTTTTGCTTCTATCCTTGTTGCCCATTCTTCTGTCTCCCTGTACAGGTTCCCAACCCCCTGCCATTTTAGTTTAAACCCTCCCCCAGAGCACTAGCAAACACTCCCCCTAGGACATCTGTCCCAGTCCTGCCCAGGTGCAAACCGTCCAGTTTGTACTGGCCCCACCTCCCCCAGAACCGGTTCCAATGTCCCAGGAATTTGAATCCCTCCCCCTTGCACCATTCCTCTAGCCACGTATTCATCTGAAATATCCTTCTATTTCTACTCTGACCAGCATGTGGCACTGGTAGCAATCCTGAGATTACTACCTTTGAGGTCCTATTTTTAAATTTACCTCCTAACTCCCTATATTCAGCTTTTAGGACCTCGTCCCGGTTTTTACCTATATCATTGGTACCTATATGCACCACGACAACTGGCTGCTCACCCTCCCCCTCCAGAATGCCCTGCAGCCTCTCTGAGACATCCTTGACCCTTGCACCAGGGAGGCAACAAACCATCCTGGAGTCTCATTTGCGGCTGCAGAAACGCCTATCTATTCCCCTTACAATAGAATCCCCTATTACTATAGCTCTCCTACTCTTTTTCCTCCTGTCCTGTGCAGCAGAACCACCCACAGTGCCAGGAAGGTGGCTGCTGCTGTCTTCCCCCGATAAGCCACCCCCCCCCCAACAAAATCCAAATTGGTATATCTGTTTGAGAGGGGGATGGCCACAGGGGACCCCTGCACTACCTGCCTGCGCCTACTACTCTGCCTGGCGGTCACCCATTCCCTTCCTGCCTGTGCAGCCTTTACTTGCGGTGTGACCAACTCCCTAAACGTGCTTTCCACGACGTCCTCAGCATCGCGAATGCCCCAGTATGTATCCATTCGCCTTTCCAGCGCTGCAGTGCGGTCTGCCAGTAGCTGCAGCTGGATACACTTTCCGCAGACATGGTCGTCAGAGACACAGGAAGTGTCCCTGATTTCCCACATAGTGCAAGAGGAGCATACCACGGCACCAAGCTGTCCTGCCATGACTTACCCTTCAATTAATTTAAATTAACTTAAATCAAATCAATACCACCAATTACACTACAATTAAATGATATACTCAAGGGCCCTTGGTTACTAGCACTAGAATCTATAACCACAAAAAAATTAAGACCTTCGAAACTTTATAAACTATGAACCTTAACTGTCAAACTATAGAGTAGTATAAATACTCCCTGGCCGTACTCACCCAATCAGCTGCTCCCTCCAGCCCGCGTCACGTTTTGAATCATGACGTGGCTCTGGAACGCCACCGCCGGTCTGTGAGATTGGTAAGAAAGCCCACGAAAGTGAGTTTAAATACTCACTGGGTCTCTGGTCTCACTGCTCCCAACACCAGCCTGTGAAAGAAAGCTCGCGAAAGTGACTTTAAATACTAAAAAGGGAAGGAGTCCAGGGATGCAATGTTATTCCTGCCTACCCCACAGAACAAAGGCAATATCACTGGGATTTGCTGATCTCCTCTCTTCTGCTGAAAGTATTGATGCGATAGAGACTTGAAAGTTGAAAAATTGTCTTTCACCAGCAACTTGCATTTATATAGTGCCTTTAGTAAAACGTCCCAAGGCGCTTCACAGGAGCGTTATCAAACCAAATTGAACACCGAGCCATATAAGGAGATATTAGGACAGGTGACCTAAAGTTTGGTCAAAAGATAGATTTTTAAGGAGCGTCTTAAAGGAGGAGGGAAAGTTAGAGAAGCGGAGAGGTTTAGGGTGGGAATTCCATAACTTGGGGCCTAAGCAGCTGAAGGCACAGCCGTCAACTGTGGAGTGATTAAAATCGGGGATGCGAAAGAGGCCAGAATTGGAATTGAGCAGATATCTCGGAGGGTTGCAGGGCTGGAAGAGGTTACAGAGATAGGGAGGGATGAGGCCATGGAGGGATTGAAAACAAGAATGAGAGTTGTAATACCGAGACTTTGCCAGACCGGGAGTCAGTGTAGGTCAGCGGGCACAGGGGTGATTGGTGAATTGGACCATATATAAGGATCAAAAGCAATATACTGCAGATGCTGGAAATCTGACATAAAAACTGAAAATGCTGGCAACACTCAGCAGGTCAGGCAGCATCTGTGGAGAGAGGAACAGAGTTAACATTTCAGTTCGATGACCTTTCATCAGAACTGGATCAAATGTAGTTTAACGCAACTTCTGTGAGCATACAGGCCCCAGAACTTTTGGAACTGTCGCTAAGGCCCATGAACTGTGTAAATAACTATGGTTTGTCATTTAGCTTAACTGGGCCTTTTTGTTAGTCTCTTTGCTATCCTGAGGTGTATCGATGTTCAGTATAAAAACAAACTTTTCCTGATTTTTCTCCAAATTTTGCCTGTTTTATGTTTTTTGTCCCTTGATTTTTCTCCCAGTTTTTGACACACAACATAAAAGCTGAGAAACACCCAGCAAACAACATTTTAAAATCTGCAACAGAAACTGACTTTGTTGGTTCTAAAACACAGAAGGTAGTCAGATTGCTCATCCACCCTCCAGAAGAGTGCAAGTGCCTTGCATAAAGGGTTTAATTTCCTTAACAAATCCTTTCTAACTGTGGCTGATTCAGTGAGAGCAAGTTCCGCCACTGCTCTGTGGAGAAGGGAAAGCTGAACTTCCCAATCATTGGGAACCCCTGAAGAATCTCCCCTTCAGTTTGCAGGAGGAAATGGAAGGATGAGGAAGATAGTGATGAACTGCCCGAGGGGAGTTTGCTTAGGTAAGGTTTCAAATATACCGTTCAATACCCAGATCACTCGAAGCCTCAATATACTTGACGTAAGAAAACTACTAGGCACTTGGTGTAAGTGTTAAACAAAGCTTTAATCAACTGTTTTACAACATGGAGGTCCAGTTGTGTCCTTCACTGGTTCCTGTTAAGAATGTCCTGCGCAAGCTGGGCCCGTGCCTGAGTATTTATGCTCTCCCTGGACAGCGCCACCCGCAGACCGCTCAGTATTATTTCATGTCTTTCTTTCATGAATGACTGATTCATGTCAGTACTTTTTCAGCCGGCTCCAATTGCAGACTCCAGTGTCTCCTGAAATCTCACACAGGCCATAACAAGCAAGTTTTAGAGGTTTTTCTCATTTTCACTCAAAGATAAGAAATAGGAGCAGGAGTAGGCCAATCGGGCCCTTGAGCCTGCTCCGCCGTTCAATAAGATCATGGCTGAACTTCTACATTAACTCCACTTTCCCGCACTATCCCCATACCCTTTGATTCCCTCAGTGCACAAGAATCTATCAATCTCAGTCTTGAATACACTCCACAACTGATCATCCACAGTCCAATAGGGTAGAGAATTCCAAAGATTCATAACCCTCTGAGTGAAGAAATTTCTCCTCATTTCACTCCTAATTGGCCAATCCCTTATCTTGAGACTATGATCCCGAGTTCTAGACTCTCCAGCCAGGGAAAACAGTCTCTCAGTGTCTACCTTATCAAGCCCTCTAAGAATTTTTATACATTTCAATGAGATCACCTCTAATTCTTGTAAACTCCAGAGATGACAGGCACAGGGCTTGGGGTGGCATATAGAAGTTATTGGGATCAGGTGCTAAACTAGATCTAGTGCAATACCCCAGCCTGGCAAACCTTCCATGCAGGATATTAAATTCAGATCACCTGACTATGATTCCACACATATAGATGCGCTTGAGCAAAGAATCTACTTGCAACAGTCTAATCAGGGCAGAGTGATGTGCTTCTGAGTCCTCTAGGAAGGATTTATTCACCGGTTCGCCATGCATTTACAAGCAGTTACCAAACAGTCCCCTTCGTACTTAATCATTTCCCTTCATTGACGACTAAATGCAGGCAACCAGGCTATAATAAAAATTTATATCGCGCCTTTCATGACCACAGGACTTCCCAAAGCGCTTTACAGCCAATGAAATACTTTTGAAGTGTAGTCACTGTTGTAATGTAGGAAACGTGGCAGACAATTTGCGCACAGCAAACTCCCACAAACAGCAACGTGATAAAGACCAGATAATCTGTTTTTTTTAGTGATGTTGATTGAGGGGTAAATATTGGCCAGGACACCAGGGATAACTCCACCTGAGAGAGCAGACAGGGCCTCAGTTAGCGTCTCATCCGAAAGGCGGTGCCTCCAACAGTGCAGCGCTTCTTTAGTCCTGGCACTGGGAGTGTCAGTCTCGATTTTTGTGCTAAAATCTCTGGAGTGGAGCTTAAACCCACAACCTCCTGACTCAGAGGCGATTGTGCTACCCACCCTGAGCTTCGGCTGGCAATAATAACAGTTGATGGTACTGTACATGCCTTTACTTTGAGGCTAAATCGTGACTTTTGGTATTTTGCTCTGCAGAATACAGTAGCCATCATAACTCCCGTGGGAGAAACAGCAGCAGCTCCTGTAACTACTTTTTGACAGGAAAAGTATTTTTCTTTCCCCAGTCAGGTTGAAAAATTGCCAGAAGCATTTAAAAAACAGGTACAGCAACAGCCCTTTTGCGGCTCAGCACAAGACTTTTGACCCTCGTGCCTCAGCAGCCAGGCCAGGATCCATAAGGCTCTCATTACGGCTTCTCCTTGTGAGTCTGGTCCTTCCCCAGTGTCATGGCAGTGACTCAGTGGTCATGTCCCATTCCCCTGAGGTTCCCAAGGGGAGCTAACAACAGAAGCTAGCAGCAAACTGAGTAAGCACTACTGCAAATGTATGTTGAACGAAGGCGGCCCCTCTTTACAAGTACAATCGTCACAGTTTCGTCACAAACCCCAAACAGATAACTTACAGCATGCTACCATGATAGTGGTACTGTCTACTTCATTAAAAGGTTTCAAGGGCGAGAGAATCTGCTTCTTGTAGACATATTTTGTACTTCCTCAGAAGAAGGGTGACTCAGCCCAACGCTAAATCTCGAGTTTTTAAACAACTTCTCATGCAAGATTCAAGATTAACTCACGTTATTCAGGCAGGGAATTAGCTAGCAGCCTTTTTCCTAAAAGCTGGCCACTTCCACATAGGAGTGTCATTTGAAAACTCCTCAGCTTCACCATTAAATTCAAAGGTCAAAGCTATTAGTGCAAGATATTGCCACATGTCCTCTTCAGCATCCAGAGTTTCACAAAGTGTCAGACTGTAGTCACAAAGCATCGCAGGATACCGAATCTCCATATTTACCTCCGCCTCGATGATTAGCTTATCAGAGCCACACGCCTGGAATCTGCTCAATCAGCCATGAAGCAGGTACTCAATACAGTTCAGGAGCTGTGATTCGCAGTCAGTTATGATAAATCTTAAATGCAACCCATCTAATATTCATAGCATTGCTATTCTGTGCTACCTAGCAGAAAGCCTCTCTATCTCCAGATGGGTCAAAGATACTCAAGAATCTTGTATGCACTGCAGATAGATTCCAATGAAAATCTGTTTAAGGATTCTTTGCCAAATGACAGCAGACACCTTTCTAGTTACCTTGCCTGTCTAGTTTGAGTTTTCTTCAGCTGAACGTGCTCAACCAGTAGTCTCCTCACAGGACATCTCTGTCTTAGCTGATTAGGATCAACCAGGCCTTGGCAATAGATCTTCCATCGTGGTCACTAACTTCCTGAGAGGCCCCCTTGCTGCAGACCACCCGAACACCACCACTGACATTGGTGACATCCCTGCAAGGGGCTTGGACTCAGGACAGATGGACAAACAGAAAGAATGAATGTTATCCTAGTTAAGACCCTTTATTGGCAGTGCAGATTATGGTGTACCTGCCACTTGGCAGTGAGCAAAGACAGGCACACAGGAGCTGTCTCCTCTGTTTGAAGGGTCAACTATTACATCTGAACCCGGAAACATTTCAATTGATGGCCTGGCTATTGAAAGATGAAAACATTTTAGAAACATTCATCACTTCCCACGTGATGCCTGACCTGCATTGGCTCCCGGTTAAGCATCCTTGTTTTCAAATCCCTCCATGGCCTCGCCTCTCCCTAAGTCTGTAACCTCCTCCAGCCCTACAACCTTCCGAGATCTCTGCGCTCCTCTAATTCTGGCCTCTTGCACATCCCCAATTTTAATTGCTCCACAATTGGTGGCCGTGCCTTCAGCTGCCTAGGTCCTAAGCTCTGGAATTAGGTCACGGCCCTAATATCTCCTTATGTGGCTCGGTGTCAAATTTTGTTCGATAAGGCTCCTGTGAAATGTCATGGGACGTTTTACTACATTGAACGTGCTTTATAAATACAAGTTCTTGTTGCCTATTAATAGAGCTTGTAATGCCAAGTGAAAAAACTGTGCGCTCTGATGTTCTACAAAGCTGGTTAGATCTGTAACATGAGGTCTCTCACATTCTGGAATGCTTCCAGTATTTAAAACCCTGTTCTGTGTGGAGTTTAGATTTTGGCTATTTCGGTCTTTCATGATTCATCTGTGTTTGATTCATTCATTGATTCACCTATTGGCATCTTGTTTCATATGGACCATTTGGAAATTGTGCCCAGTTAAGCTTTCAATGATTACCAAATCCAGCCTTAATTTACTTCTTCACAGGGTAATGTATACCCATTCAAAACTTTTTGATCACGTGGCCTTAAGTTTCTTATGTGGTAATACTACTACCTTTAGTTTCAGTTCACAGAGTTAGTGAACTACAGATCCTTACTGTAGGTGAGCTGTATTTGATTTCAACAACAATAACTTGCATTTATATAGCGCCTTTAATGTAGTAAAATGTCCCACGGCGCTTCACAGGAGCGATTATCAGACAAAAGTTTGTCACTGAGCTACCTAAGGAAATATTAGGACAGATAAAGAAAAAAAGAAAGACTTACATTTATACAGCGCCTTTCACGCCCACCACTGACTCCATCTGTCCCGCTGGATGCCTCAAAGCGCTTTATAGCCAATGAAGTACTTTTGGAGTGTAGTCACTGTTATAATGATGACCAAAAGCTTGGACAAAGATAAGTTTTAAGGAGTGTCTTAAAGGAGGAGAGAGAGTTAGAATGGCAGAGAGATTTAGGAGTTGCCTCGTAGTTTCATTTGGGCCAAGAAATGGTTCTTCCAATGGCCCAGATATTCCGATCGCAGGCCTCCCGCGGGCGGAGGGCTGCGATCTGGAAAAATCTGCTCCCTTACCTGAAGGCTCCCGGGGGGCGCACAGTTCCGATGCTGGGCCTCTCCAAACTGCCGGTGCGCAGGGCCCACGTATCCCAGAGACGCATGTAGTTTTGCAGCGTCCCTGGGATCGTGTGGGCCATGGGGAGCCAATCACAGAAGGGAATCTCCCTTCATACATTAGACAGGAAGACCTGTCAAATATATGAATGGAAATCACCCCCAAAACATAGTAAAGCTTCAAATAAATTTTTTAAAAATCACATTTTTAAAATGACTTGAAATTACAAAAATTAACTATTTTAAACAAAAATTTTAATTTTTGAAAAAAATTATTAAAGTTTTTAATGGGGCTAAAATTTACCAGTATTTTTACATGATAAATCAGTGGAATTAAAAAAAAAAAAAAAACTTTTTTGAACTCTTATCCTGGTAAAAGCAGGCCTTACTTTTACCAGGCACAAGAATTGTAAGTGTTTTCTGCGGGCGGAGGGTCTCCAAAAAGCGGAACTATCCGCCCACAGAGGCCCTTCTCCAGGGCAGCCGGAGGATCTGTCAAGAGCTTTCTTGACAGATCAGAAATGCCGGTTTCTAGCGCATGCGCTGTGCATGCCTAAAACCAGCATTTCCGAGGTCCCTACGGGTGAGTACACAGTGCGTACACACCCGTAGGGATCGGAATATCCGGCCCATTGTTTTATTACCGCATCACTACTGTGAAGTAAAGTTTCATTTTCAATATGTAGATGCCGGTGAGCTCTAGATTACTATGCATCTGATATGAAGCAGTTTCAAAAGTCTTATCTTTTAATTGTTTCCCATAATGCGCATACTTATGAGAATTGGCAGAAGAACCAGAGGACAGATGAGGAGAATTTTTTCTTAAGCAGTGAGTTGTTATGATCTGGAAGGCACCGCCTGAAAGGGTGGTAGATGCAGATTGAATAATAACTAGCAAAAGGGAATTGGATAAATACTTGAAAAGGAAACATGGGGAAACAGCAGGGTGAGTGGGACTAATTGGATAGCTCTTTCAAAGAGACAACACAGGCACGTTTGGCTGAATGACTTCTTTCTGTGCTGTAAAATTCTATGGCCTAGAAATTCAGTATCGCCACGTTTAGGGCGCTGCAGTCGAGCGTGCGCTAAATTTAGCGCCACCTTCACCGAAATTGAGTTGCATCGCCCAAGAGGTTGTTGCTGCGCTAAAGCAGGCGGTGCACAACTATCCTAAGGCGCTAAGCCGGCGAGCCGAGGCGCTACCACCGAGGGCGGGCGCAGCGCAGGTGCGGCCAGTTAGCGATTGCAGGCAGACACGCTGGCGCCGGTCACCTCTTAAAGGGGGAGGGTCGATTTGTCTTGCAGCCACGCCATGCACATTGGAGCCCTGATTCTAGGCCTGGACAGACCTGCTGCGACATCGTTACACCTACGACCATGGAGAAGGCCAGGGAGCGAGCGCAGCGCTTCAGTGAGGGAGCCCTGAAGGTTCTGGTTGGCGCAGTGGAGCACAGGCGACCTATCCTCTTTCCTGACAGTGGCAGGAGGCCGCTGCCCAGCAAATATAGAAAAGCTTGGAGGGAGGTGGCACACAGAGTGACCTCCAGCAGCATGGTCCCTAGGACCCCAACGCAATGCAGGAAGAAGTTCAACGACCTCACTCGGGTTGTCAGGGTGAGTACCCTTTCCAGTATCCTCTTCATCCCTGCATGTGCACCTCACTTTATGGCCAAAGGGTTCTTAAAGCCCAAATGCCCAGCCCTCATCCAACACCTATGGGACTCTCATGAAAATCACATGCACATTCACCACTTTACACACTGTCAGGGCTATTCGACCATGGGAGGCAGTGTAGCCAAGATCAGGGCTTGACACTGTCAAGGCTATTCGACCATGGGAGGCAGTGCAGCCAAGATCAGGGCTTCACACTGCACTCAGAGCCCATCCTTTCTCTTGCAGGGCAAGCTGGCCCACAATAGGAGGCAGCAGCAACGGACCGGGGGAAGCCGTCCTGAACTTAAAGACCTCAGCGATCTGGAGCAGCGAGTGGAACGGATTATGGCAGGCCGGCTTATTGGCCCCGTCGCCACTGGAGATGCCGACCCCGTTCTGGACAGCAATGGTAAGGTCATCACCTTTTTGACCTCTCTCTTTCCACTTGTGCCTCACACCAGCATCCTTTGCCACTATCGAACCAATGCAGTGCATTGCAGCACTGATGCCTCCCTCGCTGCCGCCCTGTCCTCCCACTAAAGCAACTCTTGTACCTCCCTGCTTTCAGATGCTGATTCGCCAGGTGAGGAGGCGGGCCCTCAAGCTGGCACTGTGAGTGAATCGGAAGGCGACGAGGAGGAAGAGGAAGCCGGAACATCAGTGCCACCCTCAGCCGAGGAAGCCAGAACATCAGTCCCACCCTCAGCCGAGGCAGCCCATGGCCATGATGGGGACACGTCTTCCCTGGAGGGGAGCAGGGGGGAAGGGTCCTGCTACAGTGAGCGCAGAGGAGGTGCGGCTCCTTGGTGAAATGGGCGCCCAGGCAGAGTGCAGGCACACTGAGCTCATGGCTGCAGTGGCAAGGATGCCTGACTCCATAGAGTCACTGGCAAGGAGTGTACAGGAATTCGGGGCAGCACAGGCAAGGAGTCTGCAGGACTTCGGTGCAGCACACGCGGCTTCCAGCCAAGTGCTTAGTCGTGCCATGCAGTCACTGGCTGGTCTGATGCAGACACAGATCAGGGCCACACGAGCACTAACTGCTGCCACCCTCGCTGGATCGGCCAGGATTCGCCGGGGCCTTCGCCGCGCCGCAGCAGGCCAGCAGTCTGTGCTTCAGCAGATTGCTGCGCATGCTTCAGTGCTGCCCCGTGCCAGTGTCTCGTCCGACCAGGGAGTGCCTGTGCTCTGTCAGGTTGGCAGCACTCCTCCACTGCAGCTGCCACCACCTGTAGGACAGACTGCTGCCGCCCAAGCAGAGTTGGAGCAGTCAGCAGCCGGGCCCTCCAGGCCCAGAGCTGGTCCAGGCTGTCCCCCAAGGGCATCTGCCGACTCACTATCTGACCCTCAGCAGCCTTCCCCCAGCCTTGCTGCAGCCACTGGGGTCCCATTGCGGAGGAGCTGCAGGGCGGGAAGGGGCCAATCTCGCAAGCGAGGCAGATCACCCTCACAGGCCAAAAAGTAGGAGGTCTGGCAAAATGTTGTGTTTTTTTTGTGAAGGCTGAGGATCATGGTCATTTTTGTTTAACTCTTTTGTTCATTGTCTCCAGGTTGTGCGAGCCAGTTATGTGTCTGACTTTTTTTGGGGGTTTCTCTGTATTTGTTTGTCATGCGGGAAGGGCACAGAGTTTGTTAAATAAATAATTGTCTTTATTCGGATTGTGCATGTTTGCACTTTGAACTATTTGTTGCCTTGACCGGCTCGGGGTTTGCGGAGCGGGTCCATTCATGTTCTTTAAATGGCACAAGCCATTCCCTGAGAGGGGGCCTAGAACCGACTTGCAATAAGCCGCTGACGGACGGCCCTTGCACTTTGTGCCTCCCTCCCATCTTGGTGCTCCTCCTCCTCCTCCTCCTCTGGTGGTCCTCCAATGTCTGCTGGCAGTGGCTGAGTTCTGAGGATAGCCAGGTTGTGCAGCATGCAGCACACTACAATGAAATGGGAGACTCGCTCAGGCGAGTACAGCGGAACCGTTGCTTTAGCACGCAGATTGTGTGCTCAATGATGTTCCTGGTCGCTTGATGGCTGTCATTGTATCAGGGGTGGTGGGCGCACGGAGCGGGGTCATCAGCCAGGTGCACAAAGGATAGCCCTTGTCCCCAAGAAGCCAGCCTCCTGGGTGAGCCGGGGCTTCGAAAATGTCTGCCACAGAAGTCTGGCGCAGGATGAAGGCGTCGTGGCTGCTGCCTGGAAAGCGGGCATTGACAGCTAGTATCAGCTGCCTGTGGTCACACACCAACTGCACGTTCAACGAATGGAACCCTTTCCGGTTGCGGTAATCCTCGGCATTCTCTAGAGGTGCCCGCAAAGCCACATGCGTGCAGTCAATGGCGCCCTGGACCATGGGGAAGCCCGCTATTCTTGCAAATCCCATTGCACGCTCTTGCTGCTTGTCCAGAGTCATGGGGAAGGAAATGTACTGACGTCTCCTTTTCAAGAGGGCATTCGTGACCTGGCGGATGCAGCAATGCACCGCGAACTGGGAGACATTGGCAATGTCCCCAGTAGCGGATTGGAAGGAGCCGGTGGCATAGAAGTTGAGAGCCAATGTCACCTTCACTGCCACCGACGGAGACGTCCTGCTCCTCAGCTGAGGCTGCAGATCTCTCTGAAGCAGGTGGCAGATCTCAGTGACCACCTCCCTTCTGAATCGAAGCCTCCGAATGCACTGCTCCTCAGACATGTTGAGGTAGGAGAAGTGCTGGCGGTATACCCTGGGAGGGTAAGGCCTCCTCTGTCTGGCCATGATTGGCACTCTCTCTCGGCGTCTCCGAGCCCCCTCAATGCAATGGAGAAACCCAACGTTTCCACCCATTGCAGCCCCCATTATATGTGGCCACTCAAGGCTATGGCACTGAAAAATAAATCCAACTGCAAAGCTCTGGGCTGAAGCCAGAAGTACCTGTGCGAGCGCTGAGTCAATGCAGAAAGCTCTCTCCCTTTGTCTCTCTGCAAATCTCTCTCTCACACAGAAGGAGTGGTCCAAAATGGCTACCACAAAGAATGCAGGAAGAGCCCCCTTTAAATAGCGCCCCCCCAGCCCAACAGCGACTGGGAACCGTTTCACTCAACCAGTCGCTGGGAGCGCCAGGCGGAAAGAAGGGGGGCGCCACTGAAGTTCCGGTCCAGGGCGCACCAAGGGCGTTGCACCATGAAATGACGTCAGAATCTGCGCGCGCAGCTGAGCGGGCGTTGCGGTTTTGCGCCGCCGCTAAATCTTCTCTCAAGTTCGCAAGAGGCGCAGATTGCGCCGCGCCCGGGCGCTAGCTGCTTCGCGCCCCACTTATCGCCCCCTTAAGGCGTTAGCGGCTGGCACTACCAACTGAATTTCTAGGCCTATGACTCTACGATTCAAGGCAATTATTGGCCAAGCAATTGGTTAGTGCATTCTGTAGCAACAATAACAGTATTTTGCATTTATGTAGTGCCTTTAAATTAGCCAGTTTGAAGCGCACGCCCCGGATGCTTGTGCAGGAGCCTTTAATGATATGACACAAATCTGACGCAGAATGAGCATGCACACACTGCCCGCCATATTGGATGTTTATATTAGGCGCCCGTTTTACGCTTGTTTGGCACCATCAAATTTCTACACCATTGAGTCTGGAAATGAAAGCATGTATGAGGGTTGAGAACTGAGATAGAAGTGACAACCGCTGATGTTATTGAGGTGCAAGCAGACAGCCTTTGTGATGGAGAAGATATGAGGGTCTGAAACTCAGTTCGGGGTCAAAAAGAAATCTGAGGTTGCAAACAGTTTGCTTCAGCCTCAAACAGTAGCCAGTGGGAGAGATGGACTCAGTGGTGAGGGTGTAGAGTTTGTGGCAGAGCTGAAGAAAATGGCTTCGACCTTCTCGATGTTTAAGTGGAGGAAGTCAGCACTCATCCAGGAATGGTTATCGGACAGTCTCAGCACAGAAGCAGTGGAGGTGCTAAGAGAGGTGGCGGAGAGGTAGAACTTGTGCGATCAGCGTACTTGTGGAAGCTGATGCTGTGTCTCTATATGGTGTCATCGAGGCACAGCGTGTAGATGAGGAAGCAGAGCAAGTCAAGGACAAATCTTTGGGACTCCAGAGATGATGGCCATGAATTTAATGGACCTCAAGAGGGCGGGTTTGGAGGTGGGTCGGTAGCGAAAATCGGAAAAATTGACGGTGGGCTGCGAACTCGCCGCCATCCCGCCTCCACGCTCCTTTGGCAAGTGTTGGGTCAGCGGCTCCCGACCTGACCCGACACCAAACGGCGGGAGAGGCTTGTTAACTGACTGGATAATCTTATTTTAACTGCTTGTTCTGATTTTGCAGCTTTTTCTGCATGCTGCCCGCCTTCAGAAAAACACGCCAGCTGTATTCAGCCGGGTTTAATGAGGACCTGAATTGTTGGCAGCTGCTTGATCAGCTTAAAAGCGGTCCTGCAATCTCTCATAGTTTCAGATGCCACAACTTCGTGCTTTGAGGTTTGGGACACTTGTTGGAGTTCTACTAATCTTCTGTGTGTTCATGCTGAAATCTATCTGCAGTGTGACCTCCTTGGAATACCCTCTAGTTACTTTGTCTGAGCGCAAACAACCTCCATTCCTCGACTGAGATATATACCAGCGGTATGGGAACCATTTTTATCCTCTCATCCTGGTTGTCAGATTGGGAGGAAGAGCAGCCACAGCAGCAGCACAACCAGGCACAGCAGGAGCAACAACAGGAGCGCCAACCTTCTCCTCAGCCACCTGACGATGCAGAGGTTGTCAGCGCAGGCCTGCACCTCGCCACACAAGATACCCCCAATTACAGGCAGAGGATTAGCTTCCTCAACATGAGTGAGCACCAGTGCCAAAGGAGGCTGAGACTTCCGCAAGACATAGTCGCTGACATCTGCGCAATGCTGCACCAACACCTGCAGCCCAGAGGAGCGTGTGGACACTCCTTACCATTGGCTGTCAAAGTCGCCACCGCACTCAACTTCTTTGCTTCAGGCTCCTTCTAGGGATCAGCTGCACACATCAGCGGCATCTCCCAGTCAACCGCACACGCCTGCATCACGGGAAAGCTCTCCACTGGCTGGAGTCATACCTAGCACAAAGGAAGGTGGTTGTGATGGTTCAAGGTCAATCATCACAGCCCTAGGACATCACTGCAGGAGTTCCTCAGGGCAGTGTCCTCGGCCCAACCATCTTCAGCTGCTTCATCAATGACCTTCCCTTTAACATAAAGTCAGAAATGGGGATGTTTGCTGATGACTGCACAGTGTTCAGTGCCATTCACAACTCCTCAGATAATGAAGCAGTCCATGCCCGCATACAACAAGACCTGGATGACGTTCAGGCTTGGGCTGATAAGTGGCAGGTAACATTCGCGCCACACAAGTGCCAGGCAATGACTATCTCCAACAAGCGAGAGTATAACCACCACCCCTTGACATTCAACGGCATTACCATCGCCGAATCCCCATCCATCAACATTCTGGGGAGTCACCATTGACCAGAAACTTAACATAAATACTGTGGCAACAAGAGCAGATCACTATGTATTCTGCGGCGAGTGTCTCACCACCTGACTCCCCAAACCCTTTCCACCATCTACAAGGCACAGGTAAGGAGTGTGATGGAATACTCTCCACTTGCCTGGATGAGTGCAGCTCCAACAACACTCATGAAGCTCGACACCATCCAGGACAAAGCAGCCCGCTTGATTGGCACCCCATCCACCACCTTAAACATTCACTCCCTCCACCACTGGCGTACCATGGCTGCAGTGTGTACCATCTACAAGATGCACTGCAGCAACTCGCCAAGGCTTCGTCGGCAGCACCTCCCAAACCCGTGAACTCTTCCACCTAAAAGAACAAGGGCAGTAGGTGCATGGAAACGCCACCACCTCCAAGTTCCCCTCCAAGTCACACACCATCCTGACTTAGAGGTATATCGCCGGGTCAAAATCCTGGAACTCCCTACCTAACAGCACTGTGGGAGTACCTTCACCACATGGACTGCAGCAGTTCAAGAAACATAGAAACATAGAAACATAGAAGATAGGAGCAGGAGTAGGCCATTCGGCCCCTTGAGCCTGCTCCGCCATTCAATGCGATCGTGGCTGATCATCCAAATTCGGTACCCTGTCCCTGCTTTCTCCCCATATCCCTTGATTCCTTTAGCCTTAAGAAATATATCCAACTCCTTCTTGAATATATTTAATAAATTGGCCTCTATTGCCTTCTGTGGTAGAGAATTCCACAGGTTCACCACTCTCTGGGTGAAGAAATTCCTCCTCATCTCTGTCCTAAATGGCTTACCCCTTACCCTTAGACTGTGACCCTGGTTCTGGACTCACCGGCCATCGGGAACATCCTTCCTGCATCTAGTCTGTCCAGTCTTGTTAGAATTTTATAATTTTCATTGAGATCCCCTCTCATTCTTCTAAACTCCAGCGAGTACAAGCCCAATCGACCCAATCTCTCCTCATTCGTCATTCCTGCCTTCCCAGGTATCAGCCTGGTGAATCTTTGTTGCACTCCTTCCATGGCAAGAACAGCCTTCCTCAGATAAGGCGACCAAAACTGCACACAATACTCTAGATGTGGTCTCACCAAGGCCCTGTACAACTGCAGCAAGACATCCTTGTTCCTGTACTCGAACCCTCTCGCTACGAAGGCCAACATACCATTTGCCTTCTTAACCGCCTGCTGCACCTGCATGCTTACCTTCAGTGACTGGTGCACAAGGACACCCAGGTCTCGTTGCACTTCCCCTTCTCCCAATCTATTGACGTTCAGCTAATAATCTGCCGCCTTGTTTTTGACACCAAAGTGGATAACCTCACATTTATCCACGTTATATTGCATCTGCCATGCTTCTGCCCAATCACCCAACCTGTCCAAATCATACTGGAGCCTCTCGGCATCCTCCTCACAGCACACACACACACCCAGCTTTGTGTCGTCTGCAAACTTGGAGATATTACATCTAGTTCCCTCGTCGCCTTATCTGAGGAAGGCTGTTCTTGCCATGGAAGGAGTGCAACAAAGATTCACCAGGCTGATACCTGGGAAGGCAGGAATGACGAATGAGGAGAGATTGGGTCGATTGGGCTTGTACTCGCTGGAGTTTAGAAGAATGAGAGGGGATCTCATTGAAACTTATAAAATTCTAACAAGACTGGACAGACTAGATGCATGTCTATATATTGTGAATAGCTGGGGTCCAAGGACCGATCCCTGCGGTACCCCACTAGTCACTGCCTGCCACTCGGAAAAAGACCCATTTATTCCAACTCTTTGCTTTCTGTCTGCCAACCAGTTCTCTATCCAAGTCAATACCTTGCCCCCAATCCCATGTGCCTTAACTTTACACACTAATCTCTTATGCGGGACCTTATCGAAAGCCTTTTGAAAGTCCAAATACACCACATCCACTGGTTCTCCCTTATCTATTTTACCAGTTACATCCTCAAAAAATTCCAGTAGATTAGTCAAGCATGATTTACCTTTTGTAAATTCATGTTGACTTTGTCCAATCCGGTCACTGTTTTCCAAGTGCTCTGCTATTACATCTTTTATAATGGACTCTAGCATTTTCCCCACTACCGATGTCAGGCTTACCGGACTGTAGTTCCCCATTTTCTCTCTACCACCTTTTTTGAACAGTGGGGTAACATTAGCTACCCTCCAATCCATGGGTACTGTTCCAGCGTCTATCGAATTTTGGAAGATGACCAGCAATGCATGCACTATTTCTAGGGCCACTTCCTTAAGTACCCTAGGATGTAGATTATCAGGCCCTGGGGATTTATTGGCCTTCAATCCATCAATTTCTCTTACACCATTTCCCTCCAAATACTCATTTCTATCAGTTCCTCCCTTTCATTAGACCCCATGTTCCCCGACATCTCTGGGAGGTTATTTGTGTCCTCCTTTGTGAAGACCGAACCAAAGTATGTATTTAATTGGTCCGCCATTTCTTTGTTCCCCATTGTAAATTCCCCTGATTTTGACTGCAAGGGACCTATGCTTGACTTCACCAATCTTTTTCTCTTCACATATCTATAGAAGCTTTTACAGTCAGTTTTTATGTTCCGTGCAAGCTTACTCTCATACTCTATTTTCCCCATCTTAATTAATCCCTTTGTCTTCCTTTGTTAAATCCTAAACTGCTCCCAATCCTCAGGTTTACTGCTTTTTCTGGCCAATTTATATGTCCTCTCCTTTGATCTTATGCTATCTCTAATTTCCCTTGTTAGCCACGGTTGAGTCACCTTTTTTGTTTTATTTTTATGCCAAACTGGGATGAACAAATTCTGTCATTCATCCATGCGATCTTTGAATGTTTGCCATTGCCTATCCACCGTCAACCCTTTGAGTGACATTCCCCAATCAATCCTACCCAACTCGCGCCTCATACCATCGTAGTTTCCTTTATTTAAATTCAGGACCCTAGTCTCTGAGTCAACTACTTCACTCTCCATCTTAATGAAGAATTCTATCATATTATGATCGTTCCGACCCAAGGGGCCTCGCACAACAAGATTGCTAATTAATCCTTTCTCATTACATAATACCCAGTCTAAGATGGCCTGATCTCCAGTTGGTTCCTCGACATATTGGTCCAGGAAACCATCCCGTATACACTCCAGGAATTCCTCCTCCACAGTATTGTTACTAATTTGGTTAGCCCAATCTATATGTAGATTAAAGTCACCCATGATAACTGCTGTGCCCTTTTTGCACGCTTCTCTAATTTCCCTTTTAATGCCATCCCTGTCCTCCTCATTACTGTTTGGAGGTCTATATACCACTCCCACTAACGTTTTCTGCCCCTTGGTATTTCTCACTTCTACCCATACAGATTCCACATCATCAGAGCTAATATCCTTCCTTATAATTGTGTTAATCTCCTCTTTAACCAGCAATGCTACCCCACCTCCTTTTCCTTTTTGCCTATCTTTCCTGAATATTGAATACCCCTGGATGTTGAGTTCCCAGCCTTGGCCACCCTGGAGCCATGTTTCCGTAATCCCAATCATATCATATTCGTTTACCTCTATTTGCGCAGCCAATTCATCCACCTTATTACGAATGCTCCTCGCATTAAGACACAAAGCGGCTCACCACCACCTTCTCAAGAGTAATTAAGGATGGGCAATTTTAAGAAAGACTACCAATGCCCTTTTTGCTAAGTCACACAGTTACATCCACTTTTCCATGGATGAAGCAAGTGTGTCTGCGGTTGCCGTTGGCTTTGCAAATATGGCAGGCTTCCCAAGGGTGCAGGGCATCGTAAAACGCACACACGTGGCCATTAGGGCACCCCATCACAACCCAGCTGTATTTGTCAACCGCAAGGGATTCCACTCCCTTAAAGTCCAGCTGGTGTGTAAGCACAGGAAGATCGTCATGCATGTTTGCGCAAAGTACCCTGGCAGTTGCCATGACTCCTTCATCCTGCAGCAGTCTACTGTGCCTCAGCTCTTCAATCCGTCAATGCAACTTTCCAGATCGCTACTTGGCAACAAGGGCTATTCCCTGAAAAAGTGGCTCATGACACCGACGAGGAGGCCATCAAATGAGGCTGAGGAGCGGTGCAATCTGAGCCACATTTCCACCAAAAGCATCATGGAGCAAATCATCGGCTTGCTCAAAATGCGATTCCGATGCCTCAACAGATCTGGTGGAGCCTTGCAGTATGCACCAGCCAGGGTGTCCAGAATCATTGTTGTCTGCTGTGCCCTGCACAACATCGCACAGCAGCGTGGCTTACCACTGCCTGAGGAACAAGTGACTCAGCGCACAGCCTCCTCGGAAGAAGAGGAGGAGGAGGACGAGGAGGAGATTGAATAGGAGGAGGACAAGGACGAGGAGGCATGCCTTGCAAGGCCGGATGTGGCCAATGCAGCAGCACGCGACCACATTGTTGGCCTTCAGGCAAGGGATGCACTCATCCATGCCAGATTCGCGTAAGCTTACGCTTCAACTACAGGTGGCTTACATA
The DNA here is from genome assembly GCF_052327205.1 of Somniosus microcephalus. NCBI lineage: Eukaryota > Metazoa > Chordata > Chondrichthyes > Squaliformes > Somniosidae > Somniosus > Somniosus microcephalus. The sequence goes on along the minus strand of NC_140989.1, from coordinate 134,960,153 downwards.
TGGCTCTGAATGTGTGGACGACCTTCTTAACATGCCATGCATCATCTCTCCAATAAACGGTGCTTTCCTATCACTCTCGGCACCATCATTACAAATGCAAGTCGCCCTGAGCCCTCACTGTGCAACTTCCATTTTCCAGAACACACAGGCCAGAACTTCAACTCTTTGCCATCACTTTTGTTTAATCACATCACAAAAGGATAACAATCGATTCTTTACAACAGAACAAAACACCTAAGTGACTACCCTTGTGAGTATTTGTGTGTTAACTTCCTCTTATGCGTGCTTCTACATGGTGCTTCCCCTGTGGCTTCAGCAGATGTAGAGGCACCTTGCTTACTGCGCCTGCTTAGACACCTTTGGTGGACATCCTCTGGGTTTGGGAACTTGGGAGGGCTCCTCCACAGTCTTCTCTTCCTGCGGCTGTGCAGTGGCTGGGACGACCATCTCAGTTGGGTGAGGAATCTGGGGCTCTGACCGAGGGCTCCGTAGTAGCATGGTCGTGTGAGAGCTTGGAGCGGAGCCCACACTTCCTTATTATCTGCCACCAACATCCCCCTCATGGGTCACCCGCACTTCAGTACTAGCAAGTGGCTGGAAAGCACCTTGCTGCACATCAGTGGAGCCATGAGGACCCCTCTCTGTACTGACAATCCTCATAATGGGGGTGTCCATGTACCTCTGGTGTCTCTCCTCAATAGATGCCCATCTATCCTCCATAGCAGACCATCTATTTAGAAGAGTTACCATGTTCTCCTGAGTCTGGCGACTTATGTCCTCCATGGCAGTTGCCACCCTCTCCATGGCGGCATGTTCATTCGCCATTGCCTCCACAAAGGCAGTGCTCATGTTTGAGATGGACTCCTCCATTCTCTGCACACTCGCAGTTACCCTGGAGGGGAGGGGGGCTCTCGATGGTCCTGTGGGAGAGTAAAGGCATGAGTGAGACATCTGATTTTTAGGTAGCAGACACATCCTATTGTGCAGATAATCAAAAGTCAATCTCTGTGAATATCATATGCCATTGCAGTCAATCTTGAAATCTAAATGCGAGGGTTGAAAAATCCATTCTGTCACCAGCTTCATCTAGTGCGCCGTCTCGCCGTCCCCCACTTCCAGCTCCTCGCCACCTCTCACGATCTCGTGAGCAGCCTCTTCAGCACTTGTCAGTGTCGTCGGGGATGGTATGCCTCTTCCTATCGACGTTTATTGTGGACTATCTTTTCCTGCAAGGAGGAACACAAATGGAGTTTCAGCGAGAGTGATGGAGTGAGTGTGAAGAATCCATAACATAGAAGCTTAGAGGGAGACCAAAATGGAGTGAGGTGCCAATACCAGGGTGCCTCCCTGTGCGTTGCTAGTTGTTGTCATTGCATAACAGTGAGAGCGAGTGTGAGGGCTACATAGAAGGATGGTGAAGTGATTCAGTACAGAGAGAGAGAGATGGATAGGTAAGGGTGCAAGGGAAGTAAGGGTAAGGTGGTAAGTGAAGGAGCAGGCTTACAACGCAGAGTGCTGGTGATGAGAAGAGAAGGGAAGCAGATTGAAGGTAAGTGTGATGGGATACCAACTTTTGATGATCGCAGAAGATCATTAAAGCGTTTCCTGCACTGGATCCAGGAGGGTGAACAAATGGACCTTGCACTGACCTCCTCAGCAATACGCAGCCAGGCTGCCTTGGTCTGCTGAGGAGGCTTCCTCCCGCCATCCGGAGGGAACAGAATCTCCCTGCGCCCTCTTGAGTCCCTCCACAAGAGCTTGGAGGGACTCATCATTAAAGCGTGGAGCTGCCTTGGCTTTGGCAGCGGTCATTGTATCCAGGGCCCATTCAAACTGCAGGAGAAATGAGAGGCTGAGGCTACATAGGCCCTTTAAAAACAATTGCAGCAATGACGTCATCAGTGGAGAGCAACAGACACGCTCCCACTCATTGGACCGGGCAGCGGCATGACAGGACTAATTAGGGCACTTAAACTAAAATCGGAAACGGGACTGGAACCCGCCCACCAGGCAACCCGACTCCAACCCGCCACCTCTATTAAATTTGCGGCCGATGGTATAGGAGTGGAAAGAGAAACTACTGCTAGAGATGCTTTGGCTACAATCAGAGAGTGGGAGTAGACCCAGCTGAAGGTGAGACTAATTAAACAATAGAGGAGAGCCCTTGCAGTAGAATGATGTAGTCGACCATGTCAAAGGCTGTAGGGAGGACAAGGAGGTATTCTGCACCCCAGTCACAGTCAGATAATATTGTTTATGGCTTTGGTTAAGACCAATTCAGTGTGGCTGGAGGAACAGAAACCAGATTTAAGGAGTTCAAACAGGAGTTGTAGGACAAATGGGCACAGAGCTGGAAAGTGACAAGTTCAAGTGCTTGGGTGAGGAAAGGGAATTTAGAGCTGGAATCATAGTTAGTGACGACAAGAGGGTCAAGGATGTCTAAAATTTTTTTTCTAAAACCAGAATTTAAAAAAGATTTTTTGACCAGCTTTTTGTATAACCACATGCGCCCGCAGAGTTCTGCCTCACTGCGGTGACCGGTGCACACGGTTGAACTGAGTCAACTGAAGACCTAGGGCTGCTGATTCAGGCAGCTTCTCGCACTTATGAACAAGTGTCTACTTTTCTCACTGAACAGTTTCTTTAAAGAAGCTTCAGATCTTTTAGAAAGAGCTGAGTAAACAAGTTTCTCATTAATTATATCTTTCAGGCAGATAAAATGTGAGTTGAGGCCCTTCCTCCACTTCCCCCCCCCACCACCGTTCCCAAAATCTGCACGACAACTAGATCAATCGCTCCAGCCTATTTTTGTAAAGCAAAGGTTAATTTTTTTGATAGATTAGTCATTTGAGTTATGCACTTTGTTTGATAGCTTGCATTCTTCAACACTGTACTGATCTACAAAATGAAGCATTCATTGTCAAATAAAGGGTCCATAACTTGTATAAACAACATGCGTGTGTTAATTGAAACCACGCACACCCAAAACGGGGAAGCAGTTTAAGTTTAATTTGAAGTGCGTCTGGACTGAGGTCCAATTTAACGTGGTATACAGACTCTCAAGCTGAACAGAAAAATAGAATTTGATAGAAATACTTCCATTTTAAAAAAAAGGCCAGCACTGTGACCTTACTACAATTTAAATGAAACTATATAACATACAAACTTAATACAGGGCAGATTGCTCTGTCACAACATAGAGAAATATAATCCAAGAAGGAAATTCTGAATGTGTTATTGATTAATATCTGATCCAGAACCATTTGTATAATTTTGAAAATATATTAAAACATTTACAGTTTATATACAGGAAACTTTCGTTCAACTGGAGGTTAAATGTCCATCAACCGGCAAAATTCAGGAGTCGGTTCAGATAAGTTTTTTCACTTCTCGTTGCTTTTTTTCTCCAGTCGTGGCTCTGCAAAGTCTAGCTGAAGCTGTTGCTTAGCTACAGAGACGCTTGCAAGCTACGCTGACTGTTTTGAAGCTGTTGCTAGGCAACAGGGTTTGTTGCTTCACACGGAGCTCAGAAGCTCCGTATGTTTTAACATTAGCGCTGGTTTCTCCGGCAGTTTTGATCGACCGGCACCAGCTCGGTCCCATCAGTGCCGGATACCAGAAAGTTTCCTGTAATCCTTTGCTTACTCCCAGCTATCATCGAATAAGTCCTCTCTTATGTAATAATAACAAGCAAAATTAAATAGAATTTGAGGCCTATGACATTTATAATGGACCTTAATCAACAAATGAATGATGCTTGTGTTCCCCATTAGGTCATTTACTTACAATTCACTGCACGGATAATTGTCTCTTACAAGATGTAGATCTAATTTTGAGCTGATGTTGTTCAGTCATTTTAGACCTGGTGGCGAGATTCTGTAGCACAATCAGTAGCGGTTAGCATAAAAGAATTGAAGTAAGCTTATTAATTTTCCATGTGATTCTATTCAAATAACATATCATCTATCAATAAATGTCTTTTTATTAATACCGGAAATTGATGTGAACCCCTTAAGGCTGTGTGTCTTTGGCCGCGATTTTGCCGGTGCTTGGGGCGGGTTTAGAGTCATAGGGCTGGATTTTCATTGAGGAGTCGGGTAGGAGGCGGGACTACAACTTTTGTGGTTGTAATCCCGCCTCCATCGAGTTCTAGCCAACCCACGCGATTTTGACTTGATTGACCTTGTTAAGCCCACCCAGCGGGCTCAGCAGGCCAATTAAGGGCCACCCGGCAACAGGTGACGTCACAGATTGATATTTCATCTGTCAAGACCTTTTGACAGATGAAATATCAGCATTTCACAGCTGTTTGAAGCTGTCAAACACTGACAATCTGTACTCCAGGTTAATTCCTTCTTAGGATAATTTAGAGATCTCCCGGGAACAGAAAACAGAGGCTGCAGATTTTGACAACTCGCGGCCATTCTACTTTCTGTGCCGGTGAGATGAGGGACTCCCGAGACCTGAAGGAAGGAAGGCTGTAAAGGTAAGTAAAGGTTAGTGGAACTTCTTTAAACACTTTACACAGACCAAACACACTTACCTCTGCACTCATGCACCCATCACTCGACCCCTCCAAGCCCTTCATCCCGACGGCACACCTCGCTAAATTGGCGTGGTTTGGAGCCGTCGGCAATCCCACATTTCAACAATAAAAATAGGGATTAGGCGAAAAATTGCCCGTTAACAGGTAGTTAATTGGTACTAGTCCCCTTCCCGCCTCGGGGAGGCGGGTCCCAGTGTGGGGTGGGTACCCGCCTCCTTTGAAACTGGCATGGAGGCGGGTTGGGGGCGGGATGGGGTCAAGACCCCCGATTTCGGGATTTTAAACCCCCACACACCTGCAATCCTGACTCCACGGCCCAATGAAAATCCAGCCCATAGAGTTATACAGCACAGAAAGAGGCCCTTCGGCCCATCGTGTCTGCGCCAGCCATCAAGTCCTATCTATTCTAAAATAACAACAGAAAATGCTGGAAAAACTCAGCAGGCCAGGCAACATCCGTGGAGAGAAAAAAGAGTCAACGTGTCGGGTCAAACCCTTTGTCAAGACTGGAAAAGCACAGGAAATGAAATAGATTAAAAGGCCGGGCTGGGAGAGAACAAAAGAGAAGTGAAGAGACATTAAGAAGTATTCAAAACAAGACGAGATGGTGATAGGACTAGTGGAGACAAAAGACGGCTCCAGATTAGGTGTGAAATGCGCTGGCAGAATGGGAGACAGCTGCCATATGGGAGTGAAAAAAAAGGGGGGGGAAGGGCCAAAACAAAGGTGTGGATAAAAAATAAGTAAAAATGTAATGGTGGCCGAGGCTATGATCTGAAATTGTTGAACTCGATATTGAGTCCGGAAGGCTGTAAAGTGCCTAATCGGAAGATGAGGTGTTGTTCCTCAAGCTTACGCTGAGCTTCCGTGGAACAATGCAAGAACCCGAGTACAGTGAGGTCTGAGTGGGAATGGGGCGGTGAATTAAAATGACAGGCGACCGGAAGCTCGGGGTCATCCTTACGGACTGAACGGAGGTGTTCCGCAAAGCGGTCACCCAATCTGCGTTTGGTCTCCCCAATGTCGAGGAGACCACATCGTGAGCAGTGAATACAGTATACTAGATTGCAAGAAGTACAAGTAAATCGCTGTTTCACCTGGAAGGGGTGTTTGGGGCCCTGGACAGTGGGAAGGGGGGAGGTATAAGGGCAGGTGTTGCATCTCCTGCGCTTGCACGGGAAGGTGCCGGGTGAAGGGGAAGGGGTGCTGGGGGTGATAGAGGAGTGGACTAGGGTGTCTCGGAGGGAGCGGTCCCTACGGAATGCTGAAAGGGGAGGGGAAGATGCGTTTGGTGGTGGGATCACTTTGGAGGTGGCGGAAATGGCGGAGGATGATCTGTTGAATGTGGAGGCTGGTGGGGTGAAAGGTGAGGACAAGGGGAACCCTATCGTGGTTCCGGGAGGGAGGGGCAGGGGTGAGGGCAGAAGTGCGGGAGATAGAACGGACACGGTCGAGGGCCATGTCAAACACGGTAGAAGGGAATCCTCGGCTGAGGAAAAAGGAAGATATGTCAGAAGCACTGGTGTGGAAGGTGGCATCGTTGGAGCAGATGCGGCGGAGACAGAGAAACTGGGAGAATGAAATAGAGTCCTTACAGGAGGCGGGGTGGGAGGAAGTGTAGTCCAGGTAGCTGTGGGCGTCAGTGGGCTTGTAGTGAATGTTGGTCAATAACCTATCCCTGGAGATGGAGAAGTCGAGGAAGGGAAGGGAAGAGTCGGAGATGGACCTATCTATTCTAATCCCATTTTCCAGCACTTGGTCCATAGCCTTGTATGCTATGGCATTTCAAGTGCTCATCTAAATGCTTCTTGAACGTTGTGAGGGTTCCTGCCTCTACCACCCTTTCAGGCAGAGTTCCAGATTCCAACCAACCTCTGGGTGAAAACGTTTTCCCTCAAGTCCTCTCTAAACCTCCTGTCTCTTACCTTGAAACTATGCCCCCTGGTATTGACCCCTCTACTAAGAGGAAAAGTTCCTTTCTATCTACCCTATCTATGCCCCTCATAATTTTGTACACCTCAATCAGGTCCCCCCTCAGCCTTCTCTGCTCTAAGGAAAACAACCCCAGCCTGTCCAGTCTCTCTTCATAGCTGAAACCCAGGTAACATCCTGGTGAATCTCCTCAGCACCCTTTCCAATTCAATTACATCCTTCCTATAGTGTGGCGACCAGAACTGCACACAGTATTCCAGCTGTGGCCTAACTAGCGTTTTGTACAGCTCCATCATAACCTCCCTGCTCTTGCCTTCATTAGCCGAGGCATAGAATATAAGCATCCCATATGCCTTCTTAACCACCTTATCTACCTGTCCTGCTGCCTTCAGGGATCTATGTACATGCACACCAAGGTCCCTCTGATCCTCTGTCCTCCCTAGGGTCCTACCATTCATTGTGTATTCCCTTGCCTTGTTAGTCCTCCCAAAATGCCTCACCTCACTTTTCAGGGTTATTAAATTCCATTTGCCACTGTCCTGCCCATCTGACCAACCCATCTATATCGTCCTGTAGCCAGAGGCTTCCCTTCTCACTATTTACCACTCCACCAATTATCGTGTCATCTGCAAACTTACTGATCATACCTCCTACATTGATATCTAAATCATTAATGTACACTACAAACAGCAAGGGACCCAGCACCGATCCCTGCGGTAAACCACTGGACACAGGCTTCCAGCCACAAAAATAACCTTCCACCATCACACTCTGCCTCCTGCCACTAAGCCAATTTTGGATCCAATGTGCCAAATTGCCCTGGATCCCATGGGCTCTTACTTTCTTGACCAGTCTCCCATGCGGGACTCCAGGCGGTGGGACAGGCCCTTAAGGCCCTTAACAGCCACTTAACGACCTCTCTAAGCCGATTTTGAGAGGCCCTTAAGATTTTGCAACGTTTTCAGCAGCCTGCACACCTCTCCTGCAACGCTCCAGCTAAACCTGGCAGTTTCACTGGCGGCTGCCTTCCTGACTGCTGCAGCTCCATCATAAAAGCGGAGCTTTCACCAAGGATCACTTGCAGGTTGCATAACTTTGTATTTTCAGGTAGTGGAGAACTTTTTGCAGGCCTACTGATTTTGGATTTAGTGAGGATGAGATTCATTTCCAGTGTCACCTCCTGGGAAAACCCTCTCCCTACATTGCCTGAACACTTCCTCACCTGAGGTTTCCACCAGCAGCATGGGAACCATTTATCTCCTTTAATCGTGGACCTCAGCTTCGGACGAGGAGCACCTGCGGCTGCAGCAGCACCAGGAACAACAGTAGCAGCAGCAACAACAGCAGCGCCAACCTCCTCCTCACCCACCTGATGCTGCACAGGGCAGAGGGCATCAACGCAGGGAGAAGATAGAGTATGAAAGTAAACTAGCAAATAATATAAAAACAGATAGTAAGAGCTTCTTCAGGTATATAAAAAGGAAGAGAGTAGCTAAAGTAAACGTTGGTCCCTTAGAGGATGAGACTGGGGAATTAATAATGGGAAATAGAGAAATGGCAGAGATTCTAAACAATTATTTTGGATCGGTCTTTACGGTAGAAGACACTAAAAACATCCCAATAATAATAGATAACCAAGGGGCTATAGGGAGGGAGGAACTTAAAACAATCTTTATCACTAGAGAAAAAGTACTAGGCAAACTAATGGGGCTAAAGGCCGACAAGTCCCCTGGACCTGATGGCCTGCATCCTAAGGTCTTAAAAGAAGTGGCTGCAAAGATAGTGGATGTGTTGGTTGTAATCTACCAAAATTCCCTGGATTCTGGAGAGGTCCCGGCGGATTGGAAAACCGCAAATGTAACTCCCCTGTTCAAGAAAGGAGGGAGACAGAAAGCAGGAAACTATAGGCCAGTTACCCTAACATCTGTCATTGGGAAATGCTGGAATCCATTATTAAGGAGGTAATAGCAGTCCATTTAGAAAATCATAAGACAATCAAGCAGAGTCAACATGGTTTTATAAAAGGGAAATCATGTTTGACAAATTTGCTAGAGTTCTTTGAGGATGTAACAAACAGGGTGGATAAAGGGGAACCAGTGGATGTGGTGTATTTGGATTCCTAGAAGGCATTCGATAAGGTGCCACATAAAAGGTTACTGCACAAGATAAGAGCTCACGGGGTTGGGGGTAATATTTTGGCATGGATAGGGGATTGGCTAACTAACTAAAAACAGAGAGTCGGGATAAATGGGTCATTTTCTGGTTGGCAACCAATAATTAGTGGGGTGCCACAGGGATCAGTGCTGGGGCTTCAACTATTTACAATCTATAGTAATGACTTCGATGAAGGGACCAAGTGTACTGTAGCCAAATTTGCTGATGATACAAAGATAGGTGAGTTAGCAAGTTGTGAGGAGTACACAGGGTCTGCAAAGGGATATAGATAGGTTCAGTGAGTGGGCAAAAACTTGGCAGATGGAGTATAATGTGGGAAAATGTGAGGTTATCCACTTTGGAAGGAAGAATGAAAAAGCAAATTATTATTTAAGTGGAGTGAGACTACAAAATGCTGCGGTACAAAGGGATCTGGGGTCCTAGTGCATGAAATACAAAAAGTTAACATGCAGGTACAGCACGTAATTAGGAAGGCTAATGGAATGTTGGCCTTTATTGCAAGGGGTATGGAGTATAAAAGTAGGTAAGTTTTGATGCAACCTTACAGGGCGCTGGTGAGACTGCACCTGGACTACTGCATACAGTTGTGGTCTCCATATTTAAGGAAGAATATACTTGCATTGGAGGCAGTACAGAGAAGGTTCACTAGGTTGATTCCTGGGATGAAGGGGTTGACGTAAGACGAAAGGTTGAGCAGGTTCAGCCTATACTCATTCTAGTTTAGAAGAATGAAAGGTGATCTTATTGAAACATATAAGGTTCTGAGGGGGATTGACAGGGTGGATGCTGAGAGGATGTTTCCCCTCGTGGGGGTATCTAGAACTAGGGGGCATTGTTTCAGAATCAGGGATCGCCCATTTAAGACGGAGATGAGAAGGAATTTCTTCTCTGAGGGTCGTGAATCTTTGGAATTCTCTACCTCAGAGAGCTGTGGAGGCGGAGTCACTGAATATATTCAAGGCGGACATTGACAGACATTTGAACTACAAGGGAGTCGAGGGGTATGGGGAGAGAGCGGGAAAGTGGTGTTGAGGACAAGATTGGATCAGCCATGATCTTATTGAATGGCGGAGCAGGCTCGAGGGGCCAATTGACCCGCTCCTGCTCCTGTTTCTTATGTTCGTATGTTCAGCAGATGTGGAGGCACCTTGCTCACTTTCATGCTGCTCTTGCTTTGACGCCTTTGGGGGGCATCCTCTGGGTTTGCGAGCCTGTGATAGCTCAGCAAAAGTCTGCTCCTCCTGTGGCTATGCAGGGTCTGTGACGCCCATCTCAGTTGGGTGAGGACTCTGGTGGGACTCTGACCGAGGGCTACGCAGTGGCATGGAAGTGTGAGCGCTTGGAGAGGAGCCCCCACTTCCTTGTTGCCTGCCACCAACATCTCTCTCATGGGTCAGCCCCACTTCAATGCTAGCAAGTGGCTGGGCAGCACCTTGCTGCACATCAGGGGGCCATGAGGACCCATATCTGCAGTGACTGTCCTACTCCAGAGGACTTCCATGAAGCTCTGGTTTCTCTGCTCAATAGCTGCCCATCGCTTCTCCAGAGATGTCAGTCTATTCTGAACAATGACCATGTTTTCAACACTCTGGCGACTTAGCTCCTCGATGGCCGTAGTCATCCTCCCCTTTACCATAGCCATCCTTTCCACAGAGCTTGCCATTCTTTCCATGGAGGCTGCCATCCTTTCTGTGGTGGTGCGTTCATGTGCCATTGACTCCACAAAGGCTCTGCTCATATTAGAGTTGGACTCCTCCATCCTCTCCACACTCACAGTGACCCTGGAGACAGAGACTCCTGCACTTGTTCCTGGAGTTCCAGCACCGCTCTCTTTCTGGATGGACCCGGAGGCACAGGGTCTACATGCAGCTGAGCAGAGCCGGGAGTGCCCTGTGACCTCCAACGAGGACTCTCCGCTGCTGTCCCTGTCTCCAGCATCCGCTGATGCTCACTTGTGAGCTGTGATACACCAGGTGACAACACTACTCTATGTCGCGAAGGTCCCACCGAGGTGTGCGTATCTGCGCTGGTGCTGGGTGCGCTTACATCTGCTGGCGCTGCGCCCTCAGAGGTTGCAGGTTCCTCTGAGGACTCTTCACGATTGCCTTCTTTCTCCGGGACAGTGGGGAGGGGGGATGTCGATGGTCCTGTGATGGAGTAAAGGCATGATTTAGACATCTGATATTAATGTAGCATGCACATGGAATTGTGCAGATCATCAATAGCCAATCTGTATGAGCATCAGAAGCCATTTCAGTCACTCAGGCAATGTAAATGAGAGGGATGCAAAACTATTCTGTCACCAGCTTGCTCCTTTGCGGCTGTCTGTCCGCCCCCCACTTCCACTTCCACGCTAGCGCCAACGAGCACCAGGGCCACCTCCTCCGCATTAGTGAGATGGGCTATTGAGGGTGGCCCTCCTCCAGTCCTCGCCCTTTCCTGCTTATTGTGGGCTCTCTTTTCCTGCAGGGAGACAAGTGAAGTTTGATTGAGAGTGATGGAGTGAATGTAGAGATTCCAGAGCATAGATGCTTAGAAGGAGACAAAGATGGAGTGAGGTGCAAATACCAAGGGCCCTCCCTGTGTGTTGTTAGTCATTGTCATTGCATAACTGTGACAGGGAGTGTGAGGGCAGCATAGTCGAATAGTGAAGTGATTGTGTATATAGAGAGAGAGGGATGGTTAAGGGTGCAAGGGATGTAAGGGTACAGTGGGATGTGCAGGAGTAGGTTGACAATGCAGAGTGCTGGTGATGAGAGGAGAAGGGGAGCAGAATTAGGGTCAAGGTGATGGTTTACTCACTTTTCCTGTTCGCACAAGATCATTGAACCTTTTACGGCACTGCAGCCAGGTTCTGCAGCACACCGACCTGCTGCTCACTTCCCTTGCAATCTGTAGCCATACAGCCTTTGTTTGCTGGGGAGGCTTCTTCTTCCCAGAAGAGGGGAAAAGCACCTCCTTATTAGCTGTTACTCCCTCCACCAACACATTGAGGGAGTCATCGCTGAATCTCGGGGAGGCCTTGGGCCTTGAGCTAGACATCATTGAAGAAGGCAAGATTCCCAGACTTCCACAGCATCAAGAACACAGGCAGATAAGGAACAATGCTGCTTGGAGCCCTTAAATGCAGCTGGATAAGTGGTGTTGGCAGAGGCAAGTTTCAGTCCCAAAATACTAATTGGGCCAGGGGAACCCAAACGCCCGGAATTCATTGGCCAATTAGGGGAAAATCTCAACTTTTTCCCACCTGACAGCGGAGGCGGATTCGGGACCCGCTGGCCACCTGACACGCACCCAATCCGCCTCCAGTGGGAAAATCGCGGCCTCTGGTTCTGCACACTGCTTTCACACCAGCCTCATAGTCATTTGCTTTGATCGCAATGCTCTGTTCGTTGCTTTACCTGCTGATTTTGTACCGTTGCCGGTCTTTTTTTTAACAGTACAGACATGACCACTTCTGTCAACATATCTCGCGTCTCAGGGAGGCGTAGATATTTTGTTGATGGAACTGTTTTTCATAGTTCCGTTCCTTGTAATGTGTTTAAGTGCCCAAATAAAATGGGAGAGTATTCATGATTGCAAAGGCTTTTTTGATAAATTGGAGTTTGCAGTTAAGTGCAATTTGAATTAATGAGTTTGTACTGTAATTAGAATGAAGTGAATGTCATTTTGAGTAAAAATGCTTTTGTAATGTCTGGTGCTTACTGTGGTGCTTTGATTTGCAGTAATTTTCATTGTAATTAACAATGTGGAAAAAAAAATGAAAAGCTGGTTTATTTTTAAAGTGCCACATTACACATTGTTGATTGCAGATTAAAATTACAGAACATCCTGTGCCTGATTGCTAGAAAGTTCTTTGTATTTGCTGCTGGGACGTATATCCACTTGCACTTTGGGATATGTGCGATATCAAACAGCGCACTGTGACCCTCAACAGCTTAATTCTGACGCAGTTAATTTCAGCTCAGCAGATTGATAATGTAGCTGTTCAATCATAACTCAGTTATAGGCAGAGCTGCTTTCCAATCGCCTGAAAAGCCCATGCTGGAGCTGCCAGCTTCTGATGGACAGATTCCACACAGCAGTTCTCAACCACAATGTAAACTTGCGGATTTGTTCAGATCACCGAGAATGACCCAGTAAACAACAACAACAATTTGCATTTATATAGCGCCTTTAACATAGTAAAACCTCCCAAAGGCACTTCAGAGGAGCGATTATCAAACAACATTTGACACTGAGACATTAGGACTGATGACAAGAAGCTTGGTCAAAGAGGTAGGTTTTAAGGAGCGCCTGAAAGGAGGAGAGAGAACTAGAGAGGCGGAGAGGTTTAAGGAGGGAATTTCTGAGCTCAGAGCCCAGGCAGCTGAAGGCACGGCCGCCAATGGTGGAGCGATTCAAATCGGGGAATGCGCAAGAGGATAATTGGAGGAGCGCAGAGATCTCGAAAGGTTGTAGGGCCGGAGGAGGTTGCAGAGAAAGGGAGGGGCGAGGCCATGGAGGGATTTGGAAACAAGCATGAGAATTTTAAATATGAGGCACTGCTGGACCGGGAGCCAATGTAGGTTAGCGAGCACAGGGGTGATGGGCGTGCAAGAGTTGGTGAGAGTTAGAATACGGGCAGCAGATTTTTGGATGGGCTCAAGTTTATGTAAAGTGGAGAAACAGGCCTTGCTGGCCACCGGCCTTAGGGAAGTAAGCTACTTTTACTTTGGAGTTGCACCTTCGAAAGCTCGTGGCTCCAGCCTGGCGCTTAACCGAATAAAAAGCAGCTCACATTGTTCAGTGTTCACAACAATCTCTCCCTTTTAATGTCCTGGGTAGAGTTTCCACTTTGGGCGTAATCTGGCGCAAATTGCGCTGGTTATTCAAATTGATTTTATGGTTCATGTTTCTGCTGAAACTCATTTGTATAATCACAAACATAAACTCTTCCATGAACCAGCACAATCGGGCAGCATAATAGAATGTAATTGGGTTTTTTTCTTGCATTAGAAAAATATTCCTTGATATATTTGAGAGAGGTAGTCTGGTACAGTTTGATTAATACAGCTGAAAATGGGTTTATCACAAATAAGCATTTTTAATCAGAGGGGGCGGTTTTGTGACTGGAGGCGCGTTGGAGGCGGGACTGCTGCTTGTCGGGTCGATGTCCCGCCTCCATCGATTTATGGCCAACCCACACTATTTTCCCTTGATTGACCTTGTTAAGCCCACCCAGCGGGCTTAGCAGGTCAATCAAGGGAAAGCTGGTTGCAGAGCACGTCAACGTGTGACGTTTCATCTGTCAAACATGTTTGACAGATGAATTGTCATCGTTTGACAGTTCTGTGAAGCTGTCAGACAGTGACATTCTCTGCAGTTTGATGAGGTCTTGAATACAAGACCCCATCAAACTTCTTTCTTTAACAGAATTGAGACGGTTGTTGCACCTGAGAATGCAACGGCCACCTGCCATTCCCAACGCAGCGGTGCAAGACTCTCCGCATACAAACTGACTGAAGCCTGCAGGAAGAAACAAAGGTAAGTACACTTTTAAAAACACTTTGCACTTACCTCAGATACTCACCTTTACACTCTTGCACCCATCACTTACCTTCACACCACACTTTTGCACCCCCCCCAACCCCCGCAGACCCAGTATTCGCCTCGGTGACCCTGGCGGGTTTCGGAGCCTTCGGGAAGCCCGCACTTGTGAGGGCAAAAAGGGGATAATCCTATTTTCTGCCTGTTAACTACCCGTTAACAGGCAGTTAATAGGCTTTAATCCCTTCCCGCCTCCAAGGAGACGGGGCCTGGCGCAGGACAGCTACCTGCCTCCTGGGAAGATGGCATGGAGGCGGGTTGGGGGCAAGTTGGACACCCGCCCCCAAATTCTGCCATTTTCCCGGCAGTCCCGCCTCCCCAGGGCTGGCAAGATCGCCCCCAGAGTGTCTAGTTAACCACTTGTGAGTAACCTGATTTCCAATAACTGAACATGAATTTTAAAAAACTATACAGTACCATTTACTAGTTTCGTTGGTATACACTAGTCAGTTTCTTAGTAAATTAAATATTTTTTTAATATTTAAAAACTTTTAAAATGTGCCTTTGCACCTAAAAAAAAACTTAATTTGAAAAGCATTCTCGAACAGGCGTAATCAGTGGAAACTTGCCATGCTAATTCATTTGATTAGCCACTGGCCAGTTTTGTGGGCGGGGCCAGTGATGTTTTTTAAACCAGCGCAAAAGATCACAGAAACTCGATTTACACTCGACGTAAAATCCCCCCTGATCTTTTACGCTGGTTTGGCCTATCTCTGTCGAATTGCACCCAGTGCAAACGAGAGGAAACTCTAGGCCCCTATTTTTATACTAGCAATAGTCGATTTGTGCCTTCACATTCTTGTGTCAAAGACCATGGGCTCGATTTTGTGGATTGTGTGGGAAATGGTCGGATTCCCCGAATGTGGGGTTCTGACACACAAAAAAATGGGTCAGCCAGCTGCACGCAATTTTCCCTCAAGTGGCCAATTAATTTCCAGCGTGTGGGCAGCCTTGCTAATTGTCCATTTCCAGTCAGGAAGCCCCACAGTATGATGTCATCATTCGTGGTGCTTTCAAGGTCCACAGCAAGCATTGCTTCCTCTGTTGGCTTCCAAACGAACCATACAGGATGGCAGAGGAGCCTGCAGCAGCTGTGACCAGTGCCAGACCCCGAGCTGCCTCCAAATTTGACGAAGCTTCACTGCAGGCATTATTGGATGGGGTTAGGGCCCACAGGGAGGTCCTCTTCCCTAGGTCAGGCAGGAAGAGGCCTCCCACTGAGACCAAGGCTGCATGGATGCAGGTGTCAGCAGAAGTCACCTCGAATGTGCATGTAACCTTGGCATCACATCACTAACTCCTTCCTCTACTCCCCCACAGGACCATCCAGAGCCCCCGTCCCCACTGTGGAGGAGGAAGAGGCTGTGCAGCCAGACTCCTCAGAGGAAGCTCCAACCTCTGAGGGCGCAGCGTCAGCAGACGTAAGCGCACCCAGCACCAGCGCAGACACTCACACTTCGGGGGACCGTCGGGACATAGAGTAGTGTTGTCACCTGGTGTTTCACAGCTCACAAGTGAGCCTCAGCAGATTCTGGAGACAGGGACAGCAGTGGAGAGTCCTCGTCAGAGGGCGCAGGACTCTGCCAGCTCAGCTCAGCTGCGCTGCATGTCGACCCTCTGCCTCTGGGTCCATCCGCAAGAGAAGAGGTGATGGATCTCCATGCACAGATGCAGGAGTCTCTGGCAGGTTTTGTCTCCAGGGTCGCTGCGAGTGTGGAGCAAATGGAGGAAACATAGAAGATAGGAGCAGGAGTAGGCCATTCGGCCCCTCGAGCCTGCTCCGCCATTCAATGAGATCATGGCTGATCGTCCAAATTCAGTACCCTGTTCCTGCCTTCTCTCCATATCCCTTGATCCCCCTAGCCTTAAGAAATATATCCAACTCCTTCTTGAATATATTTAATGAATTGGCCTCTACTGCCTTCTGTGGTAGAGAATTCCACAGGTTCACCACTCTCTGGGTGAAGAAATTCCTCCTCATCTCTGTCCTAAATGGCTTACCCCTTATCCTTAGACTGTGACCCCTGGTTCTGGACTCCCCAACCATCGGGAACATCCTTCCAGCATCTAGTCTGTCCAGTCCTGTTAGAATTTTATAAGTTTTGATGAGATCCCCTCTCATTCTTCTAAACTCCAGCGGGTACAAGCCCAATCGACCCAATCTTTCCTCATATGTCATTCCTGCCATCCCAGGTATCAGCCTGGTGAATCTTCGCTGCACTCCCTCCATGGCAAGAACATCCTTCCTCAGATATGGCGACCAAAACTGCACACAATACTCCAGATGTGGTCTCACCAAGGCCCTGTACAACTGCAGCAAGACATCCTTGTTCCTGTACTCAAACCCTCTCGCTACGAAGGCCAACATACCATTTGCCTTCTTAACCGCCTGCTGCACCTGCATGCTTACTTTCAGCGACTGGTGCACAAGGACACCCAGGTCTCGTTGCACTTCCCCTTCTCGCAATCTATTGCCATTCAGATAATAATCTGCCGCCTTGTTTTTGACACCAAAGTGGATAACCTTGCATTTATCCACGTTATATTGCATCTGCCATGCTTCTGCCCAATCACCCAACCTGTCCAAATCATACTGGATTTTCTCGGTATCCTCCTCACAGCACACACGCCCACCCAGCTTTGTGTCGTCTGCAAACTTGGAGATATTACATCTAGTTCCCTCATCCAGATCATTAATATATATTGTGAATAGCTGGGGTCCAAGGACCGATCCCTGCGGCACCCCACTAGCTACTGCCTGCCACTCGGAAAAGGAGCCGTTTATTCCAACTCTTTGCTTTCTGTCTGCCAACCAGTTCTCTATCTAAGTCAATACCTTGCCCCCAATCCCATGTGCCTTAATTTTACATGCTAATCTCTTATGCGGTACCTTATCGAAAGCCTTTTGAAAATCCAAATACACCACATCCACTGGTTCTCCCTTATCTATTTTACCAGTTACATCCTCAAAAAATTCCAGTCGATTAGTCAAGCACAATTTACCTTTTGTAAATCAATGTTGACTTTGTCCGATCCTGTCACTTTTTTCCAAGTGCTCTGCTATTACATATTTTATAATGGACTCTAGCATTTCCCCCACTACCGATGTCAGGCTTACCGGTCTGTAATTCCCTGTTTTCTCTCTACCACCCTTTTTGAACAGTGGGGTAACATTAGCTACCCTCCAATCCATGAGTACTGTTCCAGAGTCTATCGAATTTTGGAAGATGACCCGCAATGCATCTACTATTTCTAGGGCCACTTCCTTAAGTACCCTAGGATGTAGATTATCAGGCCCTGGGGATTTATCAGCCCTCAATCCCATCAATTTCCCTAACACCATTTCCTTACAAATACTGATTTCTATCAGTTTCTCCCTGTCATTAGACCCTATATTCCCCGACATCTTTGGGAGGTTATTTGTGTCCTCCTTTGTGAAGACAGAACCAAAGTATGTATTTAATTGGTCAGCCATTTCTTTGTTCCCCATTATAAATTCCCCTGATTCTGACTGCATAAGACCTACGCTTGACTTCACCAATCTTTTTCTCTTGACATATCTATAAAAGCTTTTACAGTCAGTTTTTATGTTCCCTGCAAGCTTACTCTCATACTCTATTTTCCCCCTTTTAATTAATCCCTTTATCCTCCTTTGTTGAATCCTAAACTGCTCCCAATCCTCAGGTTTACTGCTTTTTCTGGCCAATTTATATGTCCTCTCCTGGGATCTTATGCTATCCCTAATTTCCCTTGTTAGCCACGGTTGAGTCACCTTTTTTGTTTCATTTTTATGCCAAATTGGGATGAACAAATTCTGTAGTTCATCCATGCGATCTTTGAATGTTTGCCATTGCCCATCCACCGTCAACCCTTTGAGTGTCATTCCCCAATTAATCCTACCCAACTCGCACCTCATACCACTGTAGTTTCCTTTATTTAAATTCAGGACCCTAGTCTCCGAGTCAACTATTTCACTCGCCATCTTAATGAAGAATTCTATCATATTATGATCGCTCTGACCCAAGGGGCCTCGTACAACAAGATTGCTAATTAATCCTTTCTCATTACATAATACCCAGTCTAAGATGGCCTGATCTCTAGTTGGTTGGTCGAGGAAACCATCCCGTATACACTCCAGGAATTCCTCCTCCACAGTATTGTTACTAATTTGGTTAGTCCAATCTATATGTAGATTAAAGTCACCCATGATAACTGCTGGAGGAGTCCATAGCGACCATGAACAGAGCCTTTGTGGAGTCATTGGCGCAGGAACGCATCACCATGGAAAGGTTGGCAACCTCCATGGAGGAGATAACTCGCCAGGGTACGGAAAACATGGTGAGTGCTCATAAGAGAATGACATCTCTTGAGGAGCGTTGGCCATCTATTGAACAGAGAAACCAGACCTTCATGGAAGTCCTTCTGAGTAGGACTGCCAGTGCAGATACGGGTCCCCATGGCCCCCTAAAGCGCAGCAAGGTGCTCTCAAGCCGCTTCCAAGCGCTGGCCCCTTCTGGCCTGTGCAGCTTCAGGTGAGTGAGCAGCAGCCTGGTGCTCATCCTGCTGTTCCTGGTTCTGCTGCCGCCGCCTCTGCTGCTGGAGATCCTCTAATGGCAAGAAGGGAAGGAAAAAAAGGCGTCCCATGCTTCTGGTAGATGCCTCCACTGAGGAAGCGCTGAGTGAGTGTGCCGAGGGGTGCTTCCCAGGAGGTCACATTGGAGAAGTGTGTGAGGCTCCAGCCTTCCACAGCTGTGCCTAAGCCTTGAAGAAATAGCCCCAAGCCTGCAACAACAAGGCCCTTCAACATACAAATGCTGTCCCTTTAAATTGCAGCTTTTCTGAATGACCTGCAGCTGAGAGCAAGCAAGCCGGCAAGCTTCACGCCAGGTTTCATCAGCGGGGTTCCCCGCAGGCGTGTTCAGCGTGGGGAACCCCTGAAAATCGCAAGGGCACCCTAAAATGGCATTAAACATGCCAATAATTGGTGATCAGGGTCCCGCCGGTCAGTCCCGCCAGCGGCGGGCGGGACTGAATCGGCTCGCGGAGAAACGGCGGTCCGAAAGTCGGACGGGGCGGGGAATCAGGCGGGGGTGGGGCAGGGGGTCACGACCCCCTATTTCGGTGATTTTCGGCCCCCGCCCACCTGAAAAGCCGCCCGATGGCTGGCAGAAAATCGGGGCCCATATCTCTCCCCCCACCGCCCCCCCACGCACAAAGATCTTGAAAATAAAGCAGCATTCCTCCATTGAATGTTGTGCCAGCTTCAGCATTAGTTCTTATAACTAGCTATCATTTCTTTTTCCCTGAACAGTTTCTCCAATTGTCCATTCATTAGTGTTATTTGTTCTAATCTTAATTATTGACCCTGGCACATTAAATACTGGTTCTTGTACTAGCTCAACAAAGATGATATTTAAAAATCAGGATGACTCCTAAATGTAACCACTGACACTTCGTTAATGATTTATTGAAGTGTTTGAAAGGAGAACATTAAAGAAACTGTACACCACTATGCACGGAAACATTGTAAGCATATATTTTTTTCTGACATGGCGACTAATTAAGCTGTGATTTGTTGTGATAATTGCAACTTTTGTGAGGCTTTGTATAAAGGAGCTGTTAATAAAATTGGAATGCAATGTTGTTGTGTCGAGTGGATCAAGTTTCTTTTGCTCTCTGATGCGTACATTCCTGCTTGCAAAAAAAGAATAAAGATACCAGCTGCCAGACTGAGAGTGCTGTTTCCTTTGGCTATGCACCTGCTGTAGCACCTCAGGTAATATATCAGCAAACCATGACACTGATCTTTAATGCTGAAAGCAAGCCACACAAGAACATGCTGTCTCTCTGGTGTCTTAGGCTGCTTGCTGGAACTTCATCAGAGTGCTAACCTTTTGCAATTTGAAATGCTGCTGTTTCAGCTCTGCTTCCAAGGAGGTTGAAGCCACCCCTTCTGTCTCGAGTTGACATTTAGACCACGCATATGTCACTCGTTTTGTACACCCCACTAGCCTGGGGTTTCACTTCTTGCTTATTCAAGTTGACTACCTGGCATTTAGCTTGTAGCTGAAGTCTCTGAGAGTTTCCGGAGAAATCCATGTTTGACTAATTTGATCTGGAGGTAATTTGTGGGATGGGGAAAAGGGAAAATACCTCCTCAATTTGTGAATTCTGGATAACAACATTGAATGATTGCTTAGTAAAACTGCCGCAGTGCTCTTGAATAACTTCAAAGACAAATAATTACCACAAATTTGCTTGGTGTACTATAATTTGCACAAATAAAGCACACTAATTCATCAGATTCTTGCTGATTTTTAATAAGATTTTAGGTTTAATCGCAACCACCTACATCTGTGCTGTTAAATCAACAACAACATGCATTTTAATACAGACTTTAACGTAGTAAAACGTCCCAAGGTGCTTCACAGGAGTGTTATCAAACAAAATTTGACACCGAGCCACATGAGATGTTAGGGCAGATGACCAAAAGCTTGGTCAAAGAGAGAGGTTTTAAGGAGCGCCTTAAAGGAAAAGTGAGAGGTAGAGAGCGGAGATGATTAGGAAGGAAGTCCAGAGCTTAGGGCCTAGGCAGCTGAAGGCACGGCAGCCAATGGAGGAGCGATTAAAATTGGAGATGCACAAAAGGCCAGAATTGAAGGAGCGCAGAGATCTCGGAGGGTTGTAGGGCTGGAGGAGTTTACAGAGATAGGGAGGGGCGAGGCCATGGTGGAATTCAAAACAGAGATGAGAATTTGTAAATCGAGGCATTGCCGGACTGGGAGCCAATGTAGGTCAGTCTGTGTACTGCTAATTTCCAGTGAATTGATTTTGAGAGTATGTTACCCTCCTAGAAGGCGCACACAACTTTTTTTCTTCCTAATTTTCTTCTCACTGGTTCCCATGGGGCACACAGCTGTTGTGCTTGAGAATATGGAGCCACCCCAACCAATGCTGCCCTCAGCAAACCTCCAGGGGGAGCACAAGAATGGGCTGATCGCAAGATAATTACAGACAAGGAAAGCCATGCGGCCCACCTTCATTCAACCATCCAGAGAGATCCTAATGTCCTCAAATTGAAACATCCAGTTGGTTCTTCCAGGGTTCTTGCCTTCACTACTCTATCTGGAAGTTTATTCCACACTTTGATCACTCTATATGTGAAAAAGAATTTCCTGACCTTTTCCTACTTTGAGCCCACGTTCCTTAGTTCTACTTCCGTAGTTTTATTTAAAATAATATGCTAGGTTAATGTTTTCAATCTTATATTGGTAACCTTGATAAGGTCACCTCTCCGACACCTCCTTTCTGGGCATTAGCTGTGGAATTCCCTTCCTAAACCTCTCAGCTTCTCTATCTCTCTTTCCTCCTTTAAGATGCCCCTTAAAATCTACCTCTTTGACCCCTGTTCTAATATCTCTTTGTGTGGCTTGGTGTCAAATTTTGTTTGATAACGTTCCTGTGAAGCGCCTTGGGACGTTTTACTATATTAAAGGTGCTATATAAATACAAGTTGTTGTAAAGCCCAAGACTCTCCAGTCTTTCCTTGTAACTCCGAATGCTGAAATTGGGAATCGGGTTCTACTTTACACTGCCTCCAGTGCTTGAATATATCTCTTGTTTGTTGGTGACCAGAACAAGGCGTGGCCTGACCAGAGTGCTGGACAGTTCAAGCATTACCTCCTCTGACTTGTACACTGTTGTCTCGGTGACGTAGCTTGACATTCTACTTGCTTTGAATGTCATTTAGCTGCGATTCCTTTCATAACGAAGGAAGAATTTGCATTCATATAGCATCTTTCACGACCTCAGGATGTCCCAATGCACTTTACAGCCAATTAAAGTACTTTTGAAGTGTGGTCACTGTTGTAATGTAGGAAACACGGCAGTGTAGCGGTACCACCGGGTGTCCCTTACTTATGATACATAATTCCCTTTAACCTACCTATGTGTATATATATATATAGTTTACCTGTTCGGGCCATTGCCCCTTTAAGAACTCGAGCCGGCTCAGCTCGGCCTCCCGCTCCAATCGCCGGCTCAGCTCGGCCTCCCGCTCCCGCGACTTCAGCCGCAACGGCCAACTGCAGTGCCGGGTGCCGCCCGCTCCCGCGACTTCGGCCGCAACGGCCAGCTGCAGTGCCGGTGTCTCCCGCTCCCGTGACTTCGGCCGCAGCAGCCAGCTCCAGTGCCGGGTAAACGTGGTGACGTCATCACGTGAGTCACGTGACCGCCCCAAGCGCGGGCAAACGCGATGACGTCATGTCGCAAGTCACGTGACGCCCCAAGCGCGGGAAACGCGAGCAACGCAATGATGTCATTGCACAAACCTCCGGACTGCCGAGTCAGTCCTCGTGGCGTCCCCACTGGGGAAAGACCTGTTCCACGACTCTCCTGCATCGTTCTACGTTGTTTGCTGTACTTCATCTAATTGAAGATTAAAACCCTGTTGTTCTTCCGAGTCAAGCTCCGTTATTTGTTAGGAATACACCTATTCCTACATTGGTGACCCCGACTCCGTGAACGTTTTTCACGGAAGAAGCGCACAGCCTGAACCTCGTCTTCACAGAAGACGACCGTCGTGCACAGCCGAATTCGTCCAACGCCTACATTGGTGACCCAACGACGTGAAGACGGGAATTCATCAAAACCTACATTGGTGACCCCGTCTCCTTGAACGTTTTTCACGGACGACGTGCACAGCCTGAACCTCATCTCTGTGAACGATTTCACAGGAAGAGCACGGCGAACAACATCCGACAAGCAACAACCGACGAACACCAATTCCTACAATTGCTGACCAACGACGTATGGCGACCCCATCTTTGCGAACGTATTCGCAAAGGAAGCGCAGCCTGGAGGTGATCCCGTTTTTCACGAACGAAACGCAGCCGGACCCCGATTTTTGTTAACGATTTTCACAAAAGAAGCACGCCATGGAAGCATCAGCCGTTTCGCTGTCGCTACCGCAATTCAGGGAGCAGCAACCGCCCTCGTGCTTTCTTCAGGTAGAAGCCCCGTTCGCCAAGAACATAGATGCGGCGCAGACCAACGTGGTCTCCGTATTCGTCAGCTCTACCGCCTTACGGATCGTCCGCCTCCACGACAGCTCCCAACACAACAGCAAGTATGAATCCCTCCAAGCGCGGGTTCTGCAGGTTTTCGGGCCCTCAAGATTGAGCGCGCCCCCGCGGAGATGTCACGAGGACTCGCTCCTCACGAACCACGAGGACCCATCTCTCGCGAACCAAGAGGACCCATCCCTCGCGAACCACGAGGATCCATCCCTCGTGAAACACGAAGACTCATTCCCCGCCGACGACGCACCAGCCCGTCAGCCTGCTGGTTGTGTTTTCTACCACGCTTTTCGGCGCGAAAGCGAAGCGTTGCCGCCCTCCAGGCAGTTTTCCCCCTAAATCAACAATAACTAGAAGCATTGCTGCCCTCCCAGCAGTTTTTCCCCTAAACCAACAACTCGAAGCATTGCCGCCCTCTCTACAGTGTTCCCTTCAACAAACGCAAACATCTACTGTCGCTGCAAACATCGACGACGGGTCCAACGGGCATCCCGCGGCCGCGATCGGCTACGCGAAAGTTGCTGTCATCACCGATCACTGATCAACGCAGCAACGGTTCACGCTCTTTTGGGTTACCGTCTTAGCACTACGGCACGCACCGTTTCGTGTGTTCCAGAATGCTGAAGAGTTTGCTCACCTGTCGGCGAGTTCACCGACCTCGCCAGCCAAGTCCTCCTGGATCGCCCGTTCGGCATTCCTGCAGATTTCGTCAGACTGGGGACTTCTTTCCAACATCATCAAAGCCATGGTCTGCGTCTGCCCAACCTGCCCGTGACTATGACGCGGCCTGCTGTCTCGCCCCGGCGCCCGCTTCGACCCACGGGCTGCAGAGGTCAAGCGTCTCCACGGTCCTTCGCATGGCTGAATACGTTTATTCGCCATGACGCCACAGTCCTTCGCACAGCTGGATACGTTTTATTCGCCGCGACGCACGCAAGGATCCGCTCACGACCAGCACCTTTCGACCTCGCCCGCCAAGTCCAGACAACACGACCGCCGAGACCACCCATCGTCGTTGCAGCACACCAGTTACGATCGTCCGCCTGACCACCAGTCACCCAACAGTTTCCGTCTCGAGACTGCAGGAGTCGTTCGGACAGGCTCGTCAGACTACCTCACCTTTGTCGTTCATTAAAGCGAATTCTGGGGGGGGCGCATGTAGCGGTACCACCGGGTGTCCCTTACTTATGATACATAATTCCCTTTAACCTACCTATGTGTATATATATATATATAGTTTACCCGTTCGGGCCATTGCCCCTTTAAGAACTTGAGCCGGCTCAGCTCGGCCTCCTGCTCCCGCAGTAATCACCGGCTCAGCTCGGCCTCCCGCTCCCGCGGCAGTCGCCGGCCCGGCTCGGCCTCCCGCTCCCGCGACTTCGGCCGCATCGGCCAGCTGCAGTGCCGGTGTCTCCTGCTCCCGCGACTTCGGCCGCAACGGCCAGCTCCAGTGCCGGGTAAACGCGGTGACGTCATCACGTGACCGCCCCAAGCGCGGGCAAACGTGATGACGTCACGTCGCAAGTCACGTGACGCCCCAAGCGCGGGAAACGCGAGCACGTCACGACGCAAACGTGATGACGTCATCGCACAAACCTCCGGACTGCCTAGTCAGTCCTCGTGGCATCCCCACTGGGGAAAGACCTGTTCCACAACTCTCCTGCATCATTCTACGTTGTTTGCTGTACTTCATCTAATTCAACATTAAAATCCTGTTTGTTGTTCTTCTGAGTCAAGCTCCGTTATTTGTTAGGAATACACCTATTCCTACAGCAGCCAATTTGTGCACAGCCAGTTGCCACAAACAGCAATATGATGGTAAGGAATATCCTGCTAAGATTTACTTTCTCGTGTCACACATGGGCAAGATCCTGGAGGACTGCTGGCATCCATAACTCGAACAAGAATCAGCACCTTCAGGACAGGAAGTGCAACAAAAAGGGGGCGCTAGAGTGGCGCTGGAGGGGAAGGGATGCTGCTTTTGTTCATGGGATGAGGGCGACAGTGGCAAGGTCACATTTATTGTTGATTCCTAGTTACCTGTTTGAAGATGGTGGTGGGCCTTCTCTTAGAACTGCCACAGTTCTGATGTTGATGGTGCTCAACTTTACTGCAATTGTTTACAACTGGGAAGGCATTACGAGTCACTGGTGTGGGACTAGAATCACTGGTCTGCCATCAAAGGTCATCCCATGCAGCAGGGATGGAGCAGGGCCAGGAACAGACTGCTGTGAAAAGAAAGAACTTGCATTTCTATGGCGCCTTTCATGACCTCAGGACGGCCCAAAGCGCTTTACAGCCAGTGAAGTACTTTTGAAGTGCAGTCACTGTTGTAATGTAGGAAACGCTGCAGCCAATTGGCGCACAGCAAGCTCCCACAAGCAGCAATGTGATAATGACCAGATAATCTGTTTTTAGTGATGTTGATTAAGGGATAAATATTGGCCAGGACACCAGGGATAAATCCCCTGCTCTTTTTCGAAATGTGTCAGCTGTGGCTCAGTTGGTAGCACACTCGCCTCTGAGTCAGAAGGTTGTGGATTCAAGTCCCACTCCAGGGACTTGAGAACATAAAGCTAGGCTGGCACTGTAATGCAGTGCTGAGGGAGTGCTGCACTGTTGGAGGTGCCGTCTTTCGGATGAGACGTTAAACCGAGGCCCCGTCTGCTTTCTCAGGTGGCAGTATTTCGAAGAAGAGTAGGGGAGTTATCCCTGGTGTCCAGGCCAATATTTTTCCAAAACCAACATCACTAAAACAGATTATCTGGTCATTCTCACACTGCTATTTGTGGGAGCTTGCTGTGCACAAATTGGCTGCTGCATTCCCCACATTACGAGAGTGACTACACTTCAAAAGTACGTAATTAGCTGTAAAGCGCTTTGAGACGTTCGGTGGTCGTGAAAGGCGCTATATAAATGCAAGTCTTTCTTATAGTGGTCGTTTACGTCCATCTGAGAGGGCAGACACGGCCTCGGGTAACATTTTATCCGAAGGATGGCACCTCCGACAGTGCAGCACTCCCTCAGTACTGCACTGGAGTGTCGGCCTGGATTTTGTGCTCAGGTCTCTCGAGTGGGACTTAAACCCACAACCTTCTGACTCAGAGGCGAGAGTGCTACCCAGTGAGCTATGGCTGTGAGAGGGAGTGTTTGCTTTTACCATTTTAATGGGTTCATTAACATATGCCGAGTATTAATTTCAGATAAATCAGCAGAAAAGTATTTTTGAAGTTTTTCAAAAGCAACTGAGGAAGTCTCGTCAAAGTTCGGTTTTACAGGTTTAATTGTGGATCCTTTAACAGAATGACCTGCACCTGCAACATCAACTTGTCTGTTCCCACCACAGATGCTGTCAGACCTGCTGAGCAATTCCAGCAATTTTTTCTTTTTGCTTTTGTTTCCAGCATCTGCAGTATGTTGTTCAGATTTTGATTGGGTCTGTCAATAAGAGCATTTGAGCCAGGTAACTTCAGTCAAGCAGTTGCTGAATAAAGTAACACCTGATAGCTTTCAGCAGCTCTGTGCAGAAAGAGCATGTGAATCGGCCCTTAATCCAAAAGGGAATCCAAGTGAGTGACAGTAAGGTTAGTCTCAACAGGTGTGCAGTTGAGACAAAACAGTAAGTGCACTGCCTTTTTACAGCGTTGCACAAGAAATTTTGTGGCTCGTTTAAAGTTAGCATTTATAATGAATAATGTTTCTTCTTGCAATAACTGTACTGAAAAAGCCCATCTTCTGTAACATTTCATGAAGGGAATGCTTTTATTTATACAAGCTAAACTCTAACAGTATTTAACCATGTGGATAATATTTCAACAGAATTTTTTAAAGTTTAATTTGCATAAACGAAGGTAATTTTTCATTCACGAATTTAACATTTTGCTGTACTCGTTAAGGAAAAATAGGTGTCAGCAATGTTTTCATTCACGGAAACTAAACCCAACAGTATTTAAAAAAATATCCTTTCATTTAAAAAAAATGAACAGTTTTTGTGCTATTACCAGATCTTAAAAGTCTTGCATTATCTGGCACACCTCCATCCCCAACAACAACTACTTGCATTTATAGAGTGCAGAAAGAAAGAAGGCTCTCCCTCAGCCCTGCACTGGAGTGTCAGCCTAGATTTTTGTGCTCAGGTCTCTGGCTAGAACCCACAACCTTCTGACTCCGAGGCGAGAGTGCTGCCAACTGAGCCACGGCTGACACACATCCCTTGGCACTTCACAGGATCGAATCAGACAAAACTGAACGCCAACCCAAAAGAGGAGCTATTAGGAGGGGTGACCAAAGCTTGATAAAAGAGCTGGGTCCTACAGAGGCGAGGGAGGTGGCGAAGCAAAAAGGTTTAGGGAGGGAATTCCAAAGTACAGGGCTTAGATGGCTGAAAGCACATGCGCCAATGGTGGGATGAAGGGTTGGCGGGGGAGGGTTGTACGTGATGCACAAGAGGCCAGGATCAGCTTAGTGGGAATGGGATCATTGAACAAGATGCGCTCGTAGAGGGCAAGAGAGGAGGTAGGAGAGAAAGTGAATAAAGACATGGGTTCAGGGACAGGACAGCCTTGGGGGGAGGTTTGGCTTGGTGGGGAAGGGGAAAAGCGGAAGCAGCAGAGACAGCTGAATGGAAGGTGAGTTGTACATTGTGAGTTATTCTCTTTTGAAAAATAGCATTGTTTCTTAGTTGAGATAGTATGCACTGGCCAGGGATGAAGAACACTCAGCCACATGCTGGACCATCTCACTGAGACACTATCCTTAGTTGGATTTGTAATTACTGTCACATCCAATAAATGTGGAATAGTGTTGCCATCTTCTGTTTTTATCAAGTGTTTGAAATCATTAGAAATTACAAAAAGCTTGCATCTGTTACTGTTTCTGTAACTAGTGTTGCAGGTTCCTCCATTTATTATCTGGGCTTGTGAGATCAAAATTCACTTTCTGTACAGAAGCATAGCAGATAGGAGCAGGAGTGGGCCATTCGGCCCCTCGAGCCTGTTCCGCCATTTAATGAGATCATGGCTGATCATCCAAATTCAGTAACCTGTCCCTGCTTTCTCCCCATATCCCTTGATCCCTTTACCCTTAGGAAATATATCTAACTCCTTCTTGAATATATTTAATGAATTGGCCTCAACTGCCTTCTGTGGTGAAGAATTCCACAGGTTCACCACTCTCTGGGTGAAGAAATTCCTCCTCATCTCAGTCCTAAATGGCTTACTCCTTATCCTTAGACTGTGACCCCTGGTTCTGGACTCCCCCGCCATCGGGAACATCCTTCCTGCATCTAGTCTCTCTAGTCCTGTTAGAATTTTATAAGTTTCAATGAGATCCCCTCTCATTCTTCTAAACTCTAGTGAACACAAGCCCAATCAACCCAATCTCTGTTCATACATTATTCCTGCCATCCCAGGTATCAGTCTGGTGAATTTTCACTGCGCTGCCTCCATGGTAAGTAAGAACATCCTTCCTCAGATAAGGCGACCAAAATTACACACAATACTCAAGGTGTGGTCTCACCAAGGCCCTGTACAACTGCAGCAAGACATCCTTGCTCCTGTACTCGAATCCTCTCGCTATGAAGGCCAACATACCATTTGTCTTCTTAACCGCCTGCTGCACCTGCATGCTTACCTTCAGCAACTGGTGCACAAGGACACCCAGGTCTCGTTGCACTTCTCCTTTTCCCAATCTATTGCTGTTCAGATAATCTGCCTTCCTGTTTTTGTCACCAAAGTGGATAACCTCGCATTTATCCACATTTTACTGCATCTGCCATGCACCTGCCCAATCACCCAACCTGTCCAAATCATACTGGAGTTTCTCTGCATCCTCCTCACAGCACACACGCCCACCCAGCTTTGTGTCATCTGCAAACTTGGAGATATTACAACTAGTTCCCTCGTCTAGATCATTAATATATATTGTGAACAACTGGGGTCCTAGCACCGATCCCTGCGGTACCCCACTAGTCACTGCCTGCCACTCGGAAAAAGACCTGTTTATTCCAACTCTTTGCTTTCTGTCTGCCAACCAGTTCTCTATCCAAGTCAGTACCTTACCCCCAATCCCATGTGCTTTAACTTTTCACGCTAATCTCTTATGCGGGACCTTATCGAAAGCCTTATGAAAGTCCAAATACACCACATCCACTGGTTCTCTCTTATCTATTCTACCAGTTACATCATCAAAAAATTCCAGTAGATTAGTCAAGCATGATTTACCTTTTGTAAATCCATGTTGACTTTGTCCAATCCTGTCACTGTTTTCCAAGTGCTCTGCTATTACATCTTTTATAATGGACTCTAGCATTTTCCCCACTACTGATGTCAGGCTTACCGGTCTATAATTCCCCGTTTTCTCTCTACCACCTGTTTTAAATAGTGGGGTTACATTAGCTACCCTCCAATCCATGGGGACTGTTCCAGAGTCTATAGAATTTTGGAAGATGACCAGCAATGCATCTACTATTTCTAGGGCCACTTCCTTAAGTACCCTAGGATGTAGATTATCAGGCCCTGGGGATTTATCGGCCTTCAATCCGTCAATTTCCCTAACACCATTTCCCTCCAAATACTGATTTCGTTCAGTTCCTCCCTCTCACTAGACCCCATGTCCCCCGACATCTCTGGGAGGTTATTTGTGTCCTCCTTTGTGAAGACAGAACCAAAGTATGTATTTAATTGGTCTGCCATTTCTTTGTTCCCCATTATAAATTCTCCTGATTCTGACTGCAAGGGACCTACGCTTGACTAAACCAATCTTTTTCTCTTCACATATCTATAGAAGCTTTTACAGTCAGTTTTTATGTTCCCTGCAAGCTTACTCTCGTACTCTATTTTGCCCCTCTTAATTAATCCCTTTGTCCTCCTTTGCTGAATCCTAAACTGCTCCTATCCTCAGGTTTGCTGCTTTTTCTGGCCAATATTTATGTCCTCTCCTTGGATCTTATGCTATCCCTAATTTCCCTTGTTAGCCACAGTTGAGTCACCTTTTTTGTTTTATTTTTATGCCAAACAGGGATGAACAAATTCTGTAGTTCATCCAAGCGATCTTTAAATGTTTGCCATTGCCTATCCACCGTCAACCCTTTAAGTAACGTTCCCCAATCCATCTTAGCAAACTCGCGCCTCATACCATTGTAGTTTCCTTTATTTAAATTTAGGACCCTAGTCTCTGAGTCAACTACTTCACTCTCCATCTTAATGAAGAATTCTATCATATTATGATCGCTCCTCCCCCAGGGGCCTTGCACAACAAGATTGTTTATTAATCCTTTCTCATTACATAATACTCAGTCTAAGATGGCCTGATCTCTAGTTGGTTCCTCAACACATTGGTCCAGGAAACCATCCCGTATACACTCTAGGAATTTCTCCTCCACAGTATTGTTACTAATTTGGTTAGCCCAATCTATATGTAGATTAAAGCCACCCATGATAACTGCTGTGCCCTTATTGCACACTCTAATTTCCCGTTTAATGCCATCCCCAACCTCCGCATTACTGTTTGGGGGTCTGTATACAACTCCCACTGATGTTTTCTGCCCCGTGGTATTTCTCAGCTCTACCCATACAGATTCCACATCATCAGAGCTAATATCCTTCCTTACTATTGTGTTAATCTCTTGAACCAGCAATGCTACCCCACCTCCTTTTCCTTTTTGCCTGTCTTTCCTGAATATTGAATACCCCTGGATGTTGAATTCCCAGCCTTGGTCACCCTAGAGCCATGACTCCGTTATCCCAATTATATCATATCCATTTACATTACCGTATGAGGAGCGTCAAGGGACAGTAGCTCATCTAAGTCCTGCTTTAGTCTCATACTCACAGAAATCTTTTTTCATTCATGAAATAAACATGTGAGGCATGCCGTTAAGGCGCAGTATGCAAGTGGTTGGATGTATCAATGATCTGCTCCTCTTTTCCCCCTCCCGCCCCCCCATATGCTAAATTTCTGATCTACACTTTGCTGTTATAGGGAGGCTAACTCTGATTTGACGTATTCCTGGAGGTCTGATCATGTGACATTGGATCATGTGACAGTCATGTCACATCAGATCACATGACATCCGATTACATGATATCCAATCATATGATATCTGCCCGCAGTTTGAAAATGTTATTGCAATTGATCCCCACGATTTTAAATGCAAGTTTAACAAGTACTTGATACGTATAGTTCATAAATGTAATCTTTGTTTCTTATTTCAAAACTCAGACATTGATTACACACGAGATTAAATACTTTGGGTCTAGCACCTGAGGTAATAAAATTGTCTTTCAAAATCAGGCAAACTGTGATGTCACTTCATCAGGCTGTGCCATTTTAGTGCTATGGTTAATTTATTTCCAGATATTTGGAGCAGCATTAATATTCTTGATCATTTTGTTGATAGTTAAGTGGTCATCAAACCCCTTGAGAAGTGCAAAATAAGTGTTATTGCAGGTGAGCCAGATTGGCTAAATTTCTGCTGTTACAGCTGAAGAAATTCTATAGTGTTGACCGGTGTGAACTATAGACCAGTCCACCTAACATTGGTGGTAGGAAAGATCATGGAATCCTTTCTAACGGAGAAAATAGAAAAATATCTAGAAATCAAAAATATAATAATGTATAGAGCATGGATTCAACCTCATTGAATTCTTTGAAGAGTAACGAGAGTAATGCAGTAGATGTAATTTATCTAGATTGCCAAAAGGCCTTCGATAAGGTGCCACATAATAGACTAATGAATAAGGTCAGGGGACAAGTGGCAGAATGGATAGCTAGCTGGCTGCAAGACAGAAAGCAGAGAGTAGGGGTAAAGGGTAGCTAATCAGTGTGGCAGATGGTGGGCAGAAAGTGGTGTCCCACAAGGATCAGTGTTGGGACCACTGTTTTTAACAGTTTATATTAACAAGTTAGACTTTGGAATCAAAAACAGAATTTCTAAATTTGCGGATGACACCAAATTGGGGGGGGGGGGGGGGTGCGGTGCAGGATAGCAATACTTAGGAGAACTGCAAGAAATTAGAAGAAGACATTATTAAACTTGAAGAATGGGCATATAATTGGCAAACAAATTTCAACACAGATAAGTGTGAGGTATTACATTTTGGTAAGAAAAATAAGGAGGACAGTTATTACTTGGAAAATAAGAATCTAAGTGGGGTAGAAGATCAAAGGGATCTGGGTGTACAAATACACAAATCACTAAAAGTAGCAACGCAGGTTAATAAGGCCATAAAAAAAGCAAACCAAGTACTAAGATTTATTTGTAGAGGGACAGAATTTAGAAGTAGAGAAGTTATGCTAAACTTGAATTGAACCTTGGTTAGAACACACTTGGAGAACTGTGTACAGTTCTGGTCGATGTTGTGTCGGTACCTTTCTACCTAGACACAATTTAGGACTCAGAACTCAGAGATTCAAACATGAAGTGCTTTATTGGATACCGGCGGTCATCGCTGGCTTCCACAGCAGTAGGCATTGACACAGGCCTGGATGGAGAAGGTGCCTATGTCAGTCGAAAGTCAGGAGTTTGCACAGGTGGAACAGTCTCTTTGACTTCCTGTGTTGGAGAAGAGCACTGTGGCAAAGGATGCTGGTTTGCGGTATCATCCGGAAACAGTTCAGGCCAACCAGCCGTTGGAGCTTCTGTGGCTGTTTCTGCTCCTAGCAACAGTTGATCTGTGTGTCTTCTCCAGACGACGTCCCCAGCAGTCTCAACTGTGTAAGACACAGGGCCCGTCTGCACGATCACCGTAGCAGGAACCCATTTCGGTCCAGTGTTGTAGTTTCGAGCTAGGACGTGCTCTCCTGGATGAAACCATCTCTCCTTGGCTCTTTTCTCTCTCTTTTCAACTTGAGCTTGTTGTTGACAATGGACAACCTGTTCTGCCCTCGGAGGTTTGAGTAAGTCAAAACTTGTCCGCAACTGCCTCTTCATCATGAGCGAAGTGGGGGAAGTTTTGGTTGTGGCATGCGGCTCGTTCCTGTAGAACAACAGGAAGCTGTTCAGACGTTGGTGGATTGAGCCCTGACCTTGCGATGCCTTCAAGGCGTGCTTCAAAGTTTGCACAAACCTTTCTGCCTGGCCGTTAGTAGAGGGATGATAGGGCGCAGACCTGATGTGTTGGACACCATTCACAAGATTGAAGTCAATGGACGGTGGTCCGTCAGGAGTGTGAACCTTCTCCCAAACAGGTACTGATGAAATTTTCGAATTCCAAAAACGATTCCCAAGGCCTCGCGCTCGATCTGCGCATAGTTACTCTCGGCCTTGTTCAAGGTGCGTGATGCAAAGGCGATAGGTTTCTCTTCACCCGAAGGCATGATGTGGGATATGACTGCTCCCACACCATATGGTGATGCATCACATGCTAGCTGCACGGGTAGCTTTGGGTCGAAGTGAGTCAGGACCTCCGAATTCAGCAATGCTTTCTTTGCTTGGGCGAAAGCTTTGTTGCACAGTTCAGTCCATTTCCATGTTTTGCCTTGACATAGCAACTGATGTAACAGCTTCAGCAATGTTGCTAAGTCTGGAATAAACTTCCCATAGTAGTTAAGTAGCCCCAGAAATGAACGTAACTGGCTCACATTCTGGGGTGCTGGGGCCTCCACGATCGCCTTGACCTTTGGCGGCGCCTTATGCAGGCCAGTAGTGTCAATCACATGCCCCAGGTACTCAACTGAAGACTGAAAGAATTCACATTTGTCCTTACGAACTCGGAGTCCGTACTCTTTCAGTCGTTGTAGTGTCGCATCGAAGTTCAGAAGATGATCCTCATTTGTCCCAGTGACAGGGATGTCGTCCAGGTAGCACTGGCCTCCTGGCAGTCCACTCAAAATCTGATCCATTGCCCTTTGGAATAGAGCAGGGGCCGACGTAATTCCAAATGGAAGGCGGCAGTACCTGTATAGCCCCTTGTGTGTCACAATTGTCAGTAGCTCCTTTGATTTGTCATCGACATGCATTTGTAGATAAGCCTGGCATAAGTCTATTTTGCTGAACTTTTGCCCTCCGGCCAGGCCCGTAAAAAGATCATCAATGAGGGGAAGAAGGTACTGTTCCACAGACAGCACCGGGTTAATAGTCACTTTAAAATCCCCGCAGATTCGAACAGATCCATCCTTTTTCAGGACAGGAACAATGGGTGTGGCCCATTTGCTCACGCTCACAGGCTCCAGGACTCCATTCTCGACTAAGGCCTCCAAGTTAGCCTCAACTTTTGGCCTAATTGCAAAGGGTACAGGTCGGGCTTTGTGAAACTTCGGTTTGCTGTCAGGTTTAATGTCCAGTCTCACGCTGATCTTTTTCATGCTCCCAAGTTCCCCATTGAAGAGTTCTGCATGTTTGTTTAACACTGCAGTCAGACCTGACTCCCCTTTTGACATCATGCGGACTGCAGGCCAGTCCAGCGTGATTTTCTCTAGCCACGCACGTCCCAGTAGCGATGGGTAATTTCCCTTTACCACATATAGTGGCAGTTTTGCAGTCTGTCCGTTCAATTTAACTGTCACCTCAATGACGCCTCTCATGGCCACAGGTTCGCCGGTATACGTCTTTAGCACAATGTTTGTTGGCTGAAGGGTAAGATGCTTTAGCATTTTGTTGTAGACAGTGTCTGAAACAAGGGACACAGCCGCGCCTGTGTCCACCTCCATCCGCACTGATTGTCCCTCCACCAGTGGTGACACCCAGTAGCCATTTGAACCACCTGCAACCGTCAGTATGTGCACCTCTTCCTCCTCAGAGGTGTCGCTCCCCTCTGTTTTGCTTGTTCCATCATACTGCACTGAATGAACACTCTTTTTCCTCTCTTGTCCAAAATCCAGACATTTTGCTTCCATGCTTCCCAGCTCTGTCTGTTCTTTTTTTACCTCTACAGGTGCATTCAATGTGACCCTTTTTGCCACAATTTCGGCATTCCAGCTCCGTACACCAGCAGTCATTAGCGTGATGGCCCGTTTTCCCACAACGGTAACATGTGCCGTTCCGCGCACCTTTAGGCTCAGACGACACCTTGTGAACTCTCCCTGTTGAACTCAACTGGTGAGCCTCCTTTTCCGCCATCTCCATGGAGACACTAACTTCAATGGCCTTTTCAAGAGTAAGGTTGTCCTCAGTAAGAAGGCGTTTCTGTGTGGCTGCATTTTGCAGACCACACACAAGTCTGTCTCTAATTGTGTCATTCAGCACCTCCTTGAACTGGCAGTGTTCCAACAACCTTTTTAAAGCAGCAATAAACATAGTCACTGATTCCCCCTCCTCTTGATTCCGTTTGTGAAATCTAAATCTCTCAGCAATAACCAGAGGTTTTGGTGAAAAATGTGCTCCAAGAATTTCCACTAGTTGCTTATATGTTTTAGTTCCTGGCTTATCTGGTTGCACGAGGCTGCGAAGTAAATTGAAAGTCTTCGGCCCGATTACACTCAAAAAGGTAGGCACGACCTTTTCATTTGCCACCGCATTCGCCAATACAAAATAGTCAAAACGTTCCGTATATGTGCTCCATTGCTCCACATTTTCATCAAAATCACCGATGTTTCCTAATATAGTAGCCATCTCACATTTCAATTTAAATTTTCTTTTTACTCACTGCACCCGTAACGTACGCAGATTCATCCGCTCCTCGTTGCCACTTGTTGTGTCGGTACCTTTCTACCTAGACACAATTTAGGACTCAGAACTCAGAGATTCAAACATGAAGTGCTTTATTGGAAGGAAAGGAAGTTCTGGAAAGTTCCGAACAAAGAGAGCTGAAACTTAACAGAGAACACCCAACCATTTATCTCCTGTGACAGCGCCACCACAGGTGGGAGGAGAACACACAATACATAACAGTCGACATATTATTAAAAGGATATAGAGGCACTGGAGAGGGTGCAAAAAAGATTAACAGAAATGAGAGGTTATACCTATCAGGAAAGGATGAACAGGCTGGGTCTCTTTTCTCTTGCAAAAAGGCTGAGGGGTGATCTAATAGAGGTCTTTAAAATTATGGAAGGTTTTGATAGAGTAGACACAGAGAGAGTGTTTCCACTTGTGGGGAAGAGCAAACCTAGAGGCCATCAATATAAGATAGTCACCAAGAAATCCAATAGGGAATTCAGAAGAAACTTCTTTACCCAGAGAGTGATGAGAATGTGGAACTTGCTACCACAGGGAGTGGTTGAGGCGCTAGTATAGATACATTTGAGAGGAGCCTAGATAAGCACATGAGGGAGAAGGGAATAGAGGGTTATGCTGATGAGGAAAAATGGGAGGAGGCTCGAGTGGAGCATAAACATCGGACTGGACTGGTTGGGCCGAATGGCCTGTTTCTGTGCCGTATATCCTATGTAATGTCACCCAGCAGAAACTGAAGTTAGCATTTGTATTAGTTACCATTAAAATAAAAGTGGCAAGATTAACATCTCGCTTTGTGATTTTTATTTACTCATAAACTGCAGCAAACAGAGTTTCTCCATGACTGAAACTGCAGAAACAACTCCTGAGTACAGCAGGATTATTTCTCCAGCAAAATGCAGTGAGTGGAGGATAGTTACATAATGCAAATTCTGTGCGTAACATCAACCTCAGTTACTTACAGCAGTGCGGTCTCCAGGCGTGATTGATGGGGAAATTACTCAATCATCTCCATTCTGGTCGGGATTTGTGGTGTCAATATATGCAGCCCAATTTAAATCCTTCTCTATAATTTTGAAATTCTTTTTGAAATGTAACATTTTCCCATGACATTATAAGCATATTCAGTGGAATATTTGATATGCAAGGTTTTAAGTGTCAACTTATTGTCTGTTGAATGAAGAAAAACCAGACATACATACTTGTGAAGTCTGTGGTAAGTCTGACTAAATCTGCTTTATCCACTATAATTATAACAGATTACCAGAGTAGCGTTGCATTTTAGTCAATACTGGTTGTTGCATATTTGGTGAAGTTGTCAGGATAATCAGTAAGTGAATACATACTTGTGCACTGGTGAAGTGCTTGTTTCTTCCACATACAAAGGGCCTCTTCTGTGGCTGCTTATTGGTTTCCACTGAGATGGATAAGACATATCCTGGTACTCATTGAATTCTGGGTAGGGACATCTGCCATTAGGATCCAGAATCATGGAACGGATCCTATTAAAATTGGGCTGGGGAGAATTGCGCTTGGAACAATACCGACGTAAATTCACCGGAATTGTGGCAGGATGGGTGGGTGGCTGGTGGAGACGTACAACTGATTGGCTGCAAGTGGAAACACTCCGGATTATGCGAACTGCCTATATAACAAACTTTTCTCCCGGGGTGTCAGCAGCAGCGGTTTGGGAGACGCTGAGCTTATTCCGAGAGACTTCTGAGCAAAGCGGGAGGATTGACATCCACACTGTGAATGGAGATTAGGTGCTTCCCCACAGGGAGGAAGGGAAGAGAAATTTGAGTGAGGGTCACTCTAGACTGCTCTTGTGCACCTTTTAAATTACCACTTTCTGTCACCATATTGCATTTTGTGAAAATAAAAAAGGGTGAAGAAAATAAAGCTTAAAAAGAGCTAATTTCTCCTTTATCGACAGCAGCAGCTTATTTCTAATGAGCAACTCTTATATAAATATGGAGGGAAAGGGAAAAATTGGGCATTGGGAGAACATCTCTTAACTTGTTTACATAAAGTATTCTAATTGATGTCAGTATGAACCATTTAGTTGTCAATGAGTGCACTCTGCTACAGATTTGATTTTAGTGGAGGTTTGATGTGATTGTATGTGTCTGTATTGTGAAATTTCTGTTTTTGAAGGATTTATTTTTGTTGCTAAGAATTTTCTTTCCATAATGTAACAGCAACAGAGCCACTGAAGAAAAACAAGATATGTGGTGCAGGGTTGGAAACAAATGGGCAGATACGACTTGATTGTACAACTGTCAGTTCTGATCCACGCTAAGTCTTCATGCTGCTCCAGTGGTCCCGTTACCTCTTTGGTGAGGTCATTACCTCTTGGATGCAAGGCCTTGCTCCTTGGATAATAGGTCTGGCTACCTTCCGATTTGAGCATCATCCATTTAATTACATTTACCACTGTTGGGAATTAGGTATTGCGCACCTGCAATCATGCTTCTTGCTGATGGTGAAGGTCAGGTCCCACAAATGCATCCAGAACACAACTTTGGGCCAGTTTTTTTTTAAAATAAAAATATTATTCTTGATTTGCAGGGCAAATACCTCCCATGGTAAGGATTTGAAATGGTGTTAAAGGTGGCTGCATAAAGTGACACCACTATTCCCGGCCAGAATGGAAACAGGAGAATTATCTCCATTCTGGCCAGGGACAGTGGTGTCACTATATGCAGAGAGACCGCACTGCTGTAAGTGACTGGGATTGATTTTACATGCATAATTTGTATGTAATTATCTTTAAATCAGGGGATGCTGGCAGTAATCATCACACATTCCCAATCTTCTGACTTGGAAGTCCTGAAGTGAAGCCAACTGAAAGTTAACCCTTTAACACTGTGACTAGTGACACCACTGTCTCAGCCAATGAGTCGGAGGCGGTGTGGTACTTAAAGCAAACAGTCTATTTCACAGAAAACAATGGCCCAGAAATTCTGTTCGCAGGCCTCCCGCGGGTGGAGGGCTGCGATCTGGAAAAATCTGTGCCTAAACCGGAGGGCTCCCAGGAGACGCAGAGTTCTGTTGCTGGGTCTCTCCAAACTGCCGGTGCGCAGGGCCCACGTATCCCAGAGGCGCAGGCGGTTTGCAGCGTCCCTGGGATCACGTGGGCCATGGGGAGCCAATCAGAGAAGGGAATCTCCATTCATACATTTGACAGGAAGACCTGTCAAATGTATGAATAGAGATCACCACCAAAAAAATAGTAAAACTTTAAATACATTTTTTTAATCACATTTTTAAAATAACTTTAAATTACAATAAATTAAGTATTTTAAACATAAGAAATAGGAGCAGGAGTAGGCCATACGGCCCCTCGGGCCTGCTCCGCCATTCAATAGGATCATGGCTGATCTGAACCTAGACTCACGTCCACTTCCCTTCCCTCTCCCCGTAACCCCTAATTCCCTTATCTGCTAGGAAAATGTCTATCTCCATTTTAAATTTATTTAATGTTGCAGCTTCCACAGCTCTCTGGGGTAGCAAATTCCATAGATTTACTACCCTCTGAGTGAAGAAGTTTCTCCTCATCTCAGTTTTAAAAGGGCAGCCCATTATTCAAAGATTATGCCCCCTAGTTCTAGTCTCACCCATCAGTGGAAACATCCTCACCGCATCCACCCGATCAAGCCCCCTCACAATCGTATATGTTTCGATAAGATCGCCTCTCATTCTTCTGAACTCCAATGAGTAGAGTCCCAACCTACTCAACCTTTCCTCATACGTCAACCCCCTCATCTCTGGAATCAACCGAGTGAACCTTCTCTGAACCGCCTCGAGAGCAAGTATATCTTTTCTTAAATATGGAAACCAAAACTGCACGCAGTATTCCAGGTGTGGCCTCACCAATACCCTGTATAACTGCAGCAAGACTTCCCTGTTTTTATACTCCATCCCCCTTGCAATAAAAGCCAAGATTCCATTGGCCTTCCTGATCACCTGCTGCACCTGCATACTAACTTTTTGTGTTTCATGCACCAGGACCCCCAGATCCCTTTGTACTGTAGCACTTTGCAGTTTCTCTCCATTTAGATAATAACTTGCTCTTTGATTTTTTCTGCCAAAGTGCATAACCTCACACTTTCCAACATTGTATTGCATCTGCCAAATCTCTGCCCACTCACTTAGCCTGTCTATGTCCTTTTGCAGGTTTTTTATGTCCTCCTCACTCACTGCTTTCCCTCCCATCTTTGTATCGTCGGCAAACTTGGATATGTTGCACTCGGTCCCTTCCTCCAAATCGTTAATATAGATTGTAAAGAGTTGGGGTCCCAGCACTGACCCCTGCGGAACACCACTAGTTACTGATTGCCAGCCCGAGAACGAACCATTTATCCCAACTCTTTGTTTTCTATTAGATAGCCAATCTTCCACCCATGCCAGTATATTACCCCCAATCCCGTGATTTTTTATCTTGATCAGTAATCTTTTGTGTGGAACCTTGTCAAATGCCTTTTGGAAGTCCAAATACACTACATCCACTGGTTCCCCTTTATCCACCCTGTATGTTACATCCTCAAAGAATTCGAGCAAATTTGTCAAACATGACTTCCCCTTCGTAAAACCATGCTGACTCTGTCCGATTAAATTATGTTTATCCAAATGCTCTGTTACTGTTTCCTTAATAATGGACTCCAACATTTTGCCAACCACAGATGTTAGGCTAACTGGTCTATAGTTTCCAGCTTTTTGTCTACTTCCCTTCTTAAATAAGAGTGTTACATTAGCAGTTTTCCAATCTGCCGGGACCTTTCCTGAGTCCAGGGAGTTCTGGAAAATGATCACCAATGCATCCACAATCCCTACCGCCACTTCTCTCAAGACCCTAGGATGTAGGGCATCAGGTCCGGGGGATTTATCCACCTTAAGTCCCATTATTTTACTGAGTACCATCTCCTTAGTGATTTTAATCGTGTTTAGCTCCCCCCCATTGCCCCCTGTTTGTCCAGTG
Source organism: Somniosus microcephalus (assembly GCF_052327205.1). Lineage (NCBI taxonomy): Eukaryota > Metazoa > Chordata > Chondrichthyes > Squaliformes > Somniosidae > Somniosus > Somniosus microcephalus. The sequence goes on along the minus strand of NC_140989.1, from coordinate 134,919,240 downwards.
TTGGGATATTTTTAGTGTCCTCTACTGTAAAGACTGATACAAAATATTTGTTCAGCGTCTTTGCCATCTCCATGTTCCCCACCACTAGTTTCCCGGTCCCATCCTCTAAGGGACTGATGCGCTATCAATTACTCATAAAAGACTGAGAGTTAAGAGAGTAACTAAAGGCTTTTATTAACAAAAGAATGAAGGTCTGCCTCGAGTGGTCGACCGGTCCAGAAATACAAAGGGCTGGGGAGCAGTCACCTTTATACTAGGACTTGTGGGAGGAGTCAGCCGAGGCATGTCCAGGCATGTACACAGTGGAATACAAACAGTGGTTTACCACAGGGACCAACGTTCACTTTAGCCACCCTTTTTCTTTTTATATAGCTGTAGAAACTCTTGCTATCTGTTTTTATATTTTTTGCTAGTTTACTTTCATAATCTATCTTCCCTTTCTTAATTAATCTTTTAGTTATTGTTTGCTGGCTTTTAAATGCTTCGCAATCTTCTATCCTCCCACTAGATTTGGCTAATTTATATGCCCTTGTTTTCAGTCGAATACTATCCTTTATTACTTTACTAAGCCACGGATGGCTGTCTTTTCTTTTACTCCCCTTTTTCCTCAGTGGAATATATTTATCTTGAAAGATGTGAAATATCTCCTTGAATGTGGACCACTGCTCTTATACCGTCTTACACTTTAATCTGTTTTCCCACTCCACTTTAGTCAATTCTACTCTCATACCTTCATAGTCTCCTTTATTTAAGCTTAGTACGCTGGTTTGTGATCCAACTCTCTCACCCTCAAACTGAATTTGGAATTCAACCATATTATGGTCACTCATTCCAAGGGGATCCTTTACTAGGACATTTTTTGTTAATCCTGTCTCATTACACAGGACCAGATCTAAGATTGCCTGCCCCCTGGTTGGTTCAGTTACATACTGCTCAAGGAACCCGTCCCTAATACACTCTATTAACTCTTCCTCAATGCTGCCATGCCCAATTTGATTAGTCCAGTCAATATGAAAGTTAAAATCCCCCATGATTATAGCTGTTCCCTTATTATAAGCCCCAACTATTTCCTGATTTATACTCCGACCAACAGAGTTGCAACTGTTAGGAGGCCTATAGACTACGCCCACTAGTGACTTTTTCCCCTTATTATTCCTTATCTCCACCCAAACTGTTTCACTATCCTGATCCTTTGACCCAATATCATTTCTGACTATTGCAGTGATTCCATCCTTGATTAACATAGCAACCCCACCTCCCTTTCCTTCCCGTCTGTCCTTCCTAATTGTCAAATACCCTTTTATGTTTAGTTCCCAGTCATGATTATCTTGCAGCCATGTTTCCCTAATGGCCACCAGATCATACCCATGTGTAGTTATTTGCACCGTCAACTCGTCAATTTTGTTACGAATGCTGCGTGCATTCAGATAAAGAACTTTCAAATATGTTTTCTGATAATTTATTCCTGCTTTTACCACTTTACCTTTTTCATTATACATTCTGTCCCTTCCTGACACACTCTGGTTTTCAATTCCCCCACTGCTACCTTGCTCTATTGCCTTCTCCGCTGTCATTTTTATTTTTCGCTCTCTTAAAACCTCCCCCCCACTAATTAGTTTAAAGCCCTCTCTACAGCCCTAGTTATTCGATTCGCCAGGATTCTAGTCCCAGCACTGGCCAAGTGAAGTCCGTCCCAACGGAACAGCTCTCTCCTGTCCCAGTACTGATGCCAGTGTCCCAGGAAGCAAAACCCATTTCTCCCACACCAGTCTTTGAGCCACGCACTGAACTCTCTAATTTTATTTACCCTAGCCATATTTGCACGTGGCTCAGGTAGTAATCCAGAGATTATTACCCTTGTGGTTCTGCTTTTTAATTTGGCCCCTAGCTGCTCAAACTCCCTCAGCAGAACCTCCTTCCTTGTCCTATCTATGTCGTTGGTACCAACATGGACCACGACAACTGGATCCTCCCCCTCCCACTCCAAGTTTCTCTCCAGCCCAGAGGAGATGTCCTTAACCCTGGCACCGGGCAGGCAACACAGCCTTCGGGACTCTTGCTCTCGGCTGCAAAGAACTCTATCTATCCCCCTAACGATACTATCCCCTACCACTACAACATTTCTTTTTACTCCCCCCACTTGAATGGCCCCCCGCTCCACGGTGCTGTGGCCAGGTTGCTCACCCTCCCCGCAGTCCCTGTTCCCATCCTCACAGGGAGTAAGAGCCTCAAACCTGTTGGACAAGAACAAGGGCTGCGGCTCCTCCAGCTCTACCTCCTGGATCCCCGTACCTGCCTCACTTCTAGTCACACCATCCTGACCCTAGCCACGGACTACATCTGAATTAATTAATCTAATTGGTGTGACTACCTCCTGATACACAGAGTCCAGGTAACTCTCCCCCTCCCTGATGTGTCTCAGTGTTTGAAGCTCGGACTCCAGCTCTTCAACACGGAGCCGGAATTCCTCGAGCAGCCAACACTTACTGCAAATGTGATCACCGTGAGCATCAATGGTGTCCACCAGCTCCCACATATTGCAGCAGCAACACATCACCTGGTCTCCCATTCTATGTAATTAATTAAATTTATTCATATTATTTTTAAATACCCTCTGCCCCGATTCTAGATGATGAATATCGCACCTTAGAAACTATAAACCACAGAGTTTAAGCTTAAAAAAGAGAGAAATACTTACCAACCAATCACTTACCCGCTTTCTGGTGACGTCACACTTGGATTACTTTTTACCTCTCTCCTTCGTTCCGAGTTCGGAGACTGGTAGGCCTTACCTGGTCTCTGGAGCCTTTTATAGCCCCGCTCTGCCGCTCGAGATTCCCGCCGACGCTGTGAGGCCTTACCTGGTCTCTGGGGCCTTTTATAGCCCCGCTCTGCCGCTCGAGATTCCCGCCGACGCTGTGAGGCCTTACCTGGTCTCTGGGGCCTTTTATAGCCCCGCTCTGCCGCTCGAGATTCCCGCCGACGCTGTGAGGCCTTACCTGGTCTCTGGGGCCTTTTATAGCCCCGCTCTGCCGCTCGAGATTCCCGCCGACGCTGTGAGGCCTTACCTGCTCTCTAGGGCCTTTTATAGCCCCGCTCTGCCGCTCGAGATTCCCGCCGACGCTGTGAGGCCTTACCTGGTCTCTGGGGCCTTTTATAGCCCCGCTCTGCCGCTCGAGATTCCCGCCGACGCTGTGAACAAAAATTTTATTTAAAAAAAATAATAATTTAAGTTTTTAATGGGGCTAAAAATAAACTTACCTTTCTTTAAAGTATTTTAAAATGAATAATCAGTGGAAATTTAAAAAAAAACTTTTTTCAACTCTTATCCTGGTAAAAGCAGGCCTTACGCCTACTTTTACCCGGCGCAAGAATTGTAAGGGTTTTCTGCGGGCGGAGGGTCTCCAAAAAACAGAACTCTCCACCCGCAGAGGCCCTGCTCCAGCGCAGCTGGAGGATCTGTCAAGAGCTTTCTTGACAGATCGGAAATGCCGGTTTCCAGCGCATGCGCAGTGCATGCCTAAAACCGGCATTTCCGTTGGCCCTACGGGTGAGTACACAGCGCGTATCCACCCGTAGGGATCGGAATTTCTGCCTCAATGTCCGTTTACTCTGCAGACTCCATTTATTATTTCTTCAGCAAAATGGGGCATAGTTACATACAAATTACGTGCGTAAAAAAAATCCCAGTCACTTACAACAATGCGGTCTCCGGGCGTGATTGACTGGAAAATTACCCAATCATCTCTCTTCTGGTCGTGGAGAGTGGTGTCACTATATGCAGCCTGTTTTAAATTGTTTTCAAATCCCTCCATGGCCTTGCCCCCTCCCTATCTCTGTAATCTCCTCCAGCCCCACGACCCTCCGAGATCTCTGCACTCCTCTAATTCTAGCCTCTTGATTTTAATCGCTCCACTACTGGCGGCCAAGCCTTCATCTGCCTAGGCCCTAAGCTCTGGAATTCCCTCCCTAAACCTCTCCGCCTTTCTATCTCTCTTTCCTCTTTCATGACGCTCCTTAAAACCTACCTCTTTGACCAAGCTTTTGGTCATCTGCCCTAATATCTCCTTATTAGGAGGCTCGGTGTGAAATTTTGTTTGATAATTGCTTCTGTGAAGCGCCTTGGGATGTTTTACTACATTAAAGGCGCTATATAAATACAAATTGTTGTTGCTGGATGATAGACTTCAGAAAGTTCTAAAATATAAAGTGGATAGTTGAAAAGTTTCATTTTTAAAGTAGAAGTCTTTTTTTCCCACTTCTGTACCTGCTGAAGTTCTGTCGTTGGTTATTATGTTTCAACCAACTTTCATCTGCAGCAAGGACAACATCAGATCTGAGCTTTATAAATAGAGGCATAGAGTACAAAATCCAGGAAGTCTTGCGAAATTTCTTTAAAACATTAGTTTGGCCCCAGCTGGAGTATTGTGTCCAAGTCTGGACACCATACTTTACGAAGGACGTGAAGGCTTTGGAGAGGGTACAGAAGAGATTTGCTGGAATGGTTCCAGGGATGAGGAGTTACAGTTATGTGGATAGACTAGAGAATCTACTTAGAATTATAGAATATACGGCACAGAAACAGGCCTTTCGGCCCAACCAGTCCATGCCGGTGTTTATGCTCCACTCGATCCTCTTCCCATCTTTCCTCATCTAACTCTATCAGCATAACCCTCTATTCCCTTCTCCCTCATGTGCTTATCTAGTTTCCCCTTAAATGCATCTATACTATCTATCCGCTTCAACCACTCCCTGTGGTAGCGAGTTCCACATTCTCACCACTCTCTGGGTAAAGAAGTTTCTCCTGAATTCCCTATTTGGTTTCTTGCTGACTATCTTATATTGATGGCCTCTAGTTTTGCTCTTCCCCACAAGTGGAAACACCTTTCATATCAAAACCTTTCATAATAATAGTACTGTATTAAAGATTTTTTTACATTTTAATTCTTGCATTGATCTTTTACTCAGACTCCAACATTTTACTACCTCAGATTAAACCCAGTTTATTTGTGTTTTATAAACCAATTTTCCCCTACCTGGATGGAGTCACAGAACAACAAATCTATGACCACCAGGAGTGATGCACTTGCCTCTTTTTCCCTCATTTTATTTCCTCTCCGTCAGGGTCACTTGTCCCAGTGGATAATCCTACAGCCGGGAAGGCAGGTTAAAGGGTCACAGACCTCTGCACAACCACTGACATGAATGGTGCACTCGGCCCATTTGACAGGAGGTATGCTTGTTGTTGTTGTGAAACGGACAACGTATCAGGTTATTGTTGCTGAGAGATGTTATACTCTTCCCCTCTGTGAAACACCCCAGCTGGTAACTCATCTAAAATCACAAAGTCACAATTGGAACCACGAGGTGGTACAGCATAAACAATCCAACTGCCGGAGTGGTAAAATGTGAGTTTGTGCCCGAACACGTTTCTGCAGATGGCAAAGCTCCCCCGATGCTGGGCATCCCATTGCTGGGGCTTCCCTCCAGAATCACCATCTTTGGGCAACATCTTGGGCTAGGAGTCAGCCTTGGCTCAGTGGGTAGCATTCTCGCCTCTGAGTCAGAAGGTTGTAGGTTCAAGCCCCGCTCCAGAGATTTGAGCACAAAATCCAGGCTGACACTGCCAGTGCAGTGCTGAGGGAGTGCTGCCTTTCGAATGAGACATGAAGCAAAGTCCTGTCTGCCCTCTCAGGTCGACGCAAAAGATCCCGCGGCATTATTCTGACAAGAGCAGGGGAGTTCTCCCCGGTGTCCTGGCCAATATTTATCCCTCAGTCAACATCACCAAAAAAGATTATCTGGTCATTATCTCATTGCTGTTTGTGGGACCTTGCTGTGCGCAAATTGGCTGCCACATTTCCCTACGTTACAACAGTAAGTACTTCAAAAGTACTTGATTGGCTGTAAAGCGCTTTGGGGCATCCTGAGGTCATGAAAGGCGCTATATAAATCCAAGTTCTTTCTTTCTTCCCCATCTCCCAGGAATCATTCCTGAATGAAATTAGTAGAGACTTGGATGCAGTGCAGTTGCCATCTCTGGCCAAGGAAGGTGCATGGCAAGGGAGCATAACAAAGGCTAGATGGAAGAAAAGAAGTATTAGATCAAAGATTTAGTTTTCAAGTGCAATTAATTATATTATAAATAATCAGGCAATGGTTTGGTGTTCTGGAATTCCAAGATGATCACCACAATATGACAGTAAACTCTGCTAACAGGTAGACAGATTTCAAATGTATTTCAAAGCCGCTGAGAATAAATTTGTATTATCACATGTAAGTTCCAGTTATTTCTTATGAAAACTGAGGGTTTATTCAAGCAGGGGATTGATCCTGACAATTTACACGAGCCAAAAGAGTGTTGCAGTACTTCAATGTTTCAAATGGCAAAAAACTAATTGAAGCGCAAAGGAAGATAGAATAACTTCAAGAAACAATCTTACATTGTATTTACAGCACAGAACAGGCCATTCGACCCAACAGGCCCATGTTTATGTTCCACATGAGCTTCCTCCCACCCTTCTTCATCTAACCCCATCAACATATCCTTCCATTTCTTTCTCCCTCCTTTGTTTATCGAGCTTCCCCTTAAATGCATCTGTACTATTCGCCTCAACTACTCCCTGTGGTAGCGAGCTTCATATTCTCACCACTCTCTGGGTAAATAAGTTTCTCCTAAATTCCCTATTGGATTTATTAGTGACTATCTTATATTCATGGCCCCTAGTTCTGGTCTCCCCAGCAAGTGAAAACATCTTCTCTACGTCTACCCTATCAAATCTTGATAATCTTGAGTACCTCTATCAGGCCACCCCCTCAGCCTTCTCTTTTCTAGAGAAAAGAACCCCAGCCTGTTCAATGTTTCCTGATAGTTATAACCTCTCAGTTCTGGTATCATTCTAGTCAATCTTTTTTGCACTGTCTCCAGTGCCTCTATATCCTTTTTATAATATGGAGACCAGAACTGTTCACTTACACAAGACCAATCTTAATGGTCTTATGTAAGCTAAAATAAGGGGGAAAAAACACATATTTAATAAACAAAGTAGACTTTATTAGCGGGAATTTCTGGTTTACAAGCACTCAGCCAGTGAAGCATTTGAAAGATGACAGTGGACTATTCACTCTATAACTACACAAAAGATCTGCATGGAGTGAACTTCATATATTACATCCTATTTACAGCACAGAAACAGGCCATTCAGCCTAACTGCTCCATGCCGGTGTTTATGCTCCAAACAAGCCTCCTCCCACCTTACTTCATCTAGCCCCATCAACATACCCTTCTATTCCTTTCTCCCTCATGTGTTAATCTAGCTTCCCCTTAAATTCTTAAAAAATTGCCTCCGAGAAGGGGAAACCTTTTTGAAGCAGTTAGAAATATCTTGTTAATTAAACATAAATTGTAGCACAGTTCCCTTTCTGCCGGGATCTTTGTTTTTTATGAGCTGACATAACTAATAAAGCAATAAGCTGGGGTTGTTCTCCTTGGAGCAGAGACGGCTCAGAGGAGATGTGATTGATGTGTTTAAAATCATGAAGGATTTAGATAGAGTAAATAAGGATAAACTTTTCCGACAGCTGAAGGGGCGATAACCAGAGGGCAAAGAATTAAGGTGATTGGCAAAAGAACCAGAGGCAACATGAGGAAATACTTTTATTATGCAACGAGTGGTTAGGATTTGGAATGCACTACCTGATAAGAGTGGTGGATACAGATTCAATAGTAGCCTTCAAAAGTGAATTGGATAAATACTTGAGGGAAAAAAAATGTCAGGGATATGGGGAAAGAGCGGGGAGTGGGACTAACTGGATTGCTCTTGGAAAGCTGGCGCAGACTCAATGGGCCGAATGGCCTCCTTCTGTGCTGTACTATTCTATGATTCTGTGATTCAAGCCTCTGCCCCCACCCTTTCCTTCCCCATTATTGGTTTGGAACTTGGGATAAGAGGATCTAAGGTGAGGACTTTCCAAATTTCAGTTAGCTGTGTGTCTCATACCAATAGTTTGTCTCAGCAAACCTTTACAGATCGTAAACCTATAATAATCGCTCTGTTATTGAAGCAAATGATTAACCAGTTTTTAATCAGACTAGCAATGTTTTCACCCGTTAAAATGAATATCCAATAACACAAAGGGTTTTTGTAATATTATAAATTTAATTGAAGCAAAAGTTAAATATTTTGAAATTTACAAACCACTTAATTGTTTTGCTACGTAGCAATAGATTAAACTTTAACTGGCCAATTCTATGCTTAGTCTGTGCACTTCTATAATAATAAGATTAAATCAGCAAATAAATTGTAGAGGTCATAGAAAATTTGTGCCTAAGTAGTTAAAGTGGGCCAGGAGCTTCTGGGACAGCCGTCCAACTCTCCAGGTATTTAAAAAAAAGATGTTGTTTAGTTCATCAAAGATGTTAACTCGGGATTTAGTAAGTATGTAAATGTAAGCAATGGATAGAATAAGCAATTGGAACCAAGATACAGGTTATTTATAATGTGCAGTTAAGGAACTACAGTATATGTAAATATAAGTAGCAGGTTTGTTTAATGTGTTGTTCCCAACACTATAGACGAAATAGCACACAAGCTAACACACTTCTTAAGTGATACTCTTAATTCATCATCTTAAGTTACTCCCACCACTCTTATTACTAATGGAAAATCTTAAAATTATGTACAGCAGATCGAATGTCGTTATTTCAGTCCAGCTTCTCATCCATAAATCCACACCAATGGTGGCAAACATCTTGATTTACAACAATGACCCATAACAGCAGCCCCAGACACACAAATGTGAAAAGCCACCAGGAAGGAGTCACGGTTGTGTTTGACTACTTTGCCCCAGTGTTATTTTGTTCACAATGCGCTCTCCAGACATATTACAAGTGTGAAAGGGTAAGATCTAGTTGCACCCTTCAAATGGCTGTGGGATGAGAATTTCACCTGTCCACCGTTAAAACTTTGATGAAATCCTAGTGAAACGTCAAATAGCTTTTTTAAAAAAAAAACACTTGATAACCTAGGAGAAATAAGGCAAAAATGTTAAAGTTAATCGTAATTAGCCTTAATCATTCTTAATAAGGGGACTGGTTGTTGAAATGGTTTAACACACTTCCCTTTAATGGATCAATGTTTTCACAAAAATAGTTTAAAAGCTTTTTTAAAAAAACAAGCATATGATAGAATGGTGTAAATCAAGTTGAAATGTATCATTACATAATTTTTGTGCAACGTTATCATAAAGTAAATGAATTATCGATTTTCTCACTTCCCCAAACAACGCAATGGTTGCCAGCAACTTTTCCATAGAGACGGTACTTTTTTATGCTTGGGTACCTGAAGTCAAGTTCAATCCTGGTACGAAGAAAATAATATTTTTATGGTAGTTTTAAGGAGCCATGTAAAACAAGTTCATAGAATCATAGAATAGTACAGCACAGAAGGAGGCCATTCGGCCCATCGAGTCTGTGCTGGCTCTTTCAAAGATAGTCCCACTCCCCTGCTCTTTCCCCATATCCCTGACATTTTCTTTTCCTTCAAGTATTTATCCAATTCCCTTTTGAAGGCTACCACTGAATCTGTATCCACCACCCTATCAGGCAGTGCATTCCAAATCCCAACCACTTGTTGCGTAAAAAGTATTTCCTCAAGTCGCCTCTGGTTCTTTTGCCAATCACCTTAAATCTGTGCCCTCTCGTTATCAACATTTAAAGCACTTTCAACTCGGTTTTTGTTGGGATTGGGTCCATAGCGCAAAACTAGATTGGCCCTTTCACTTCAGGAAACCAGAAGAATGGCTGACGGTGAAAAGGAATAATTTGCACTGAAACAGTGGAGGAAGCTCTCGTGCGATTAAGGTCAATGCATAGGGTTGGGGGAGAACAGAGGGTGATTTATGTGCATGTTAAACTGCTTGACACTGACACTGGGTACCAAAGTTCGAAGATGTTCTCTTCCCGATGACATCCCTCACCTTGGCAAGCACAAAAAAAAATTGGCCAAAAATATTAATTATATAAAATGATACTGATGGCAAATTTTCGTGCTGAGCACAATAAATTGTTGCAAATATTTGTCAAAAATATGTGGCAGTGCTATCTAGTTTTCTGCTGAGTATCACACAGCAGCAGAAGTGAAGCAGGCTGCAGAACATTGCACTCAGCATAAAAATGAACTTTTCTTTTTCAAATATACTCCCTGAATTTGTGATTGAATAGGAGTAAAATACTTCCCAATATATTGTAGCAGGGAAGAATTAAATAGAAGTCGCTGAAGTGTTTGACCTGGCAGCGTCACCTTTCAGTCCAACTTTCTGTAGTCAATTCCCCGGTACAGCACTCGAGGGCAAGGGCACTCTTTATCGTTTAAATCATAACTAATGATTACATGAATGATTCATATCAGAATTATGCAGAATGTCTACAGGCACCGACCTATTTAACTCCTTCAATAACGGCATGTTTCAGTTTTTAAAAAAAACCTTTTCCACTTACCACCCATACTTCGGTTATTTCTGTCCCTACACTTGTGTGTACTCTTCCTTGGCTGAGAGAAATGGCAGGCCATTTTCTTTTTCAGTACTACTCTATAACCATCATTAGATGGTGTATTCTGTGTTGATTTACGCAGTGAGTTTTCTTCCTCACTGAGGAGAAGTGCTTGACTTGCCCCAGCTAACAAAATGGCCTGAGAGATAGAGAACCTGATTTGCTGTACGTAAAATTGCAGGCACTGGTCAACTTCCCAACCTGGTCAAATTACCAGTACATCCATCTGTGTTGCATGGCATTGCCCCTCTTTATCTCTGTAACTTGCGCTCCCTGGGGATAGCTCCCCTGCTCGTCTTCGAAATAGTGCCAGGAGATCTTTTACGACTATCTAAGAGGGCAGACGTGGCCTCGATATTAACATCTCATCTGAAAGACGGCACCTCCGACAGTGCAGCACTCCCTCAGTACTTAGCCTAACAGTGTAAAGCATCTAACTTCACACCAGTCGAGGTTCACAGCGCTGTTAGCCCAGCGTACTTCAGATTCAGTTGTAGGGTTGTTCAGTGCCCTCACCCTTGCTTGGTGCTGCCAATAGCAAGCTGTTAAATCATCTTTCCTTGTAACACTTAGATTTTTAGAAGGGGATGCACTTACCCTTTTTAGTTCTTCACCCGAGGTGTTACCAGGCAGTTTACATATTGATGTTAATTATAAATAATTCACTTCAGTCTGCCATGTTTTTTCAATTACACTGACTTTCACCACATGTTATTTTCACTGCAGTGATTTTGTGGAGACTGTGAGTGAGTTAGATAAACCAACACAGACTGATACAAAATTAATACTGTTACCGGTTCAAATCTGCACCAGCGTGTTTTATCGCCTTTAAGCTTTACAGTCATCGGTAAGGGCTAAGAGCTGTTTAGCTGCCTCCTTAAAGAAAAGAGGGAAAAACACACTATTGACGCTCGTATTCTCAGCATATGCTTGTTTACAAATGGTCTCGATAGACTTCATGATGCGCCTCTATCCACAAATATTGGAGGACGTTACAAACTCTGACACTTGTTTACATACCTTTTGAGTGCAGTCTTTTTAGTATGTGTGGAGTGATTAAACAGATTGAGCTCATGTTTAATGAAGATCAGCTGTTTAAACATATATACTGGAATTTGCTATGGGGATGCCAATAGGGAGCCTGCAGTTAACACCCCTCCCCGACAGACACTAAGTGCTAACAGCTCTTCAAAGCAAAGCCAGCAGAGACAGACCCCGTTCTATATAGATTGCTCTGATTGGGAACTTCTTTCATCCCGATTGGCAAATACAAAAAAAGAATTTGTTTCTAATCCATCATGATAAATTCTGGGGATTGATGGAGAGTTTAATCTGCTGAAAACCTGTATGAATCCTTGATCAGTCAGCCTAGGTCAAAGTCTTAGTCCAGAAGTAAAATGTTATTTCAGTGAAACATGACTTTTATTTCTCTCCTTGACAGAATTTGTTTTTCGCTGATTCCGGGTCCTATCAGACACCGTCCCATTTTATTGCTGTCTGAGGAACGTTTTGGTAACTTTTTTTTGGTTCAGATTTGTTTTCTTTCAAAGGGACTGGGGAGAAATAGATTGGAGTTGACCAAGCATCCTTCACGTCGATGCTGTGAGGTAGTCGTATAGATCAAGTGATGCTGCTTTTGACTCTTCAGGGACCTCGTAACACCGATTCTAAAGGCTGTGCTTTTTCCAAGTTACTTCTGAATGGCAAATAGTGGCTGAACAATTAAAGTACATTTCAATATTTTGTTCTTAGATTGATTATTAAAAGATGTATGTGATTAGAAATTGATTGAAAGACTTGCATTTATAATGGGGAACAAAGAAATGGCAGACCAACTAAATACATATTTTGGTTCTGTCTTCACAAAGGAGGACAGAAATAACCTCCCAGAGATGCCGGGGAACATAGGGTCTGATGAAAGGGTGGAACTGAAAGAAATCAGTATTTGTAGGGATATAGTGTTAGGAAAATTGATGGGACTAAAGGCCGATAAATCCCCAGGGCCTGATAATCTACATCCTAGGGTACTTAAGGAAGTGGCCCTAGAAATAGTAGATGCATTGCTGGTCATCTTCCAGAACTCGATAGACTCTGGAACAGTACCCATGGATTGGAGGGTAGCTAATGTTACCCCACTATTCAAAAAAGGTGGCAAAGAAAAAGCGGGGAATTATAGACCAGTAAGTCTGACATCGGTAGTGGGGAAAATGCTAGAGTCCATTATAAAAGATGTAATAGCAGAGCACTTGGAAAAAAGTGACAGGATCGGACAAAGTCAACATGGATTTACAAAAGGTAAATCATGCTTGACTAATCTACTGGAATTTTTTGAGGATGTAACTGGTAAAATAGATAAGGGAGAACCAGTGGATGTGGTGTATTTGGACTTTCAGAAGGCTTTCGATAAGGTACCGCATAAGAGATTAGCATGCAAAATTAAGGCACATGGGATTGGGGCAAGGTATTGACTTGGATAGAGAACTGGTTGGTGGACAGAAAGCAAAGAGTTGGAATAAACGGGTCGTTTTCCGAGTGGCAGGCAGTGACTAGTGGGGTACCGCAAGGATCGGTCCTAGGACCCCAGCTGTTCACAATATATATTAATGATCTGGACGAGGGAATTGGATGTAATATCTCCAAATTTGCAGACGACACAAAACTGGGTGGGAGGGTATGCTGTGAGGAGGATGTCGTGAAACTCCAGTACGATTTGGACAGGTTGGGTGATTGGGCAGAAACATGGCAAATGCACTATAATGTGGATAAATGTGAGGTTATCCACTTTGGTGGCAAAAACAGGAAGGCAGATTATTATTTGAATGGCAATAGATTGGGAGAAGGGGAAGTGCAGAGAGACCTGGGTGTTCTTGTGCACCAGTCGCTGAAGGTAAGCATGCAGGTGCAGCAGGCGGTTAAGAAAGCAAATGGTATGTTGGCCTTCGTAGCAAGAGGGTTCGAGTACAGGAACAAGGATGTTTGCTACAGTTGTACAGGGCCTTGGTGAGACCGCACCTTGAGTATTGTGTGCAGTTTTGGTCGCCTTACCTGAGGAAGGGCATTCTTGCCATGGAAGGAGTGCAGCGAAGATTCACCAGGCTGATACCTGGGATGGCAGGAATGACGGATGAGGAGAGACTTTGTCGATTGGGCTTATACTCGCTGGAGTTTAGAAGATTGAGAGGGGATCTCATCGAAACCTATAAAATTCTGTCAGGCCTGGACAGACTAGATGCAGGAAGGATGTTTCTGATGGCCGGGGAGTCCAGAACCAGGGGTCATAGTCTAAGGATAAGGGGTAAGCCATTTAGGACTGAAATGAGGAGGAATTTCTTCACCCAGAGAGTGGTGAACCTGTGGAATTCTCTGCCACAGAGGGCGGTGGAGGCCAGTTCATTAAATATATTCAAGAAAGAGTTGGATATATTTCTTAAGGCTAAAGGGATCAAGGGATATGGGGAGAAGGCAGGGACAGGGTACTGAATTTGGATGATCAGCCATGATCTCATTGAATGGCAGAGCAGGCTCGAAGGGCCAAATGGCCTACTCCTGCTCCTATCTTCTATGTTTCTATTTATATAACACCTTTCACGACCTCGACGTCGCAAAGCGCTTTACAGCCAATTAAGTACTTTTTGAAGTGTAGTCACCATTGTAATGTAGGAAACGCAGCAGCCAATTTGCACACAGCAAGCTCCCACAGCAATGTGATAATGACCAGACAGTCTGTTTTTTTTAGTGATGTTGATTGAGGGATAAATATTGGCCCAGAACACCAGGGAGAACTCCCCTGCTCTTCTTCGAAATAGTGCCATGGGATCTTTTACGTCCACCTGAGAGAGCAGCCGGGGCCTCGGTTTAATCTCTCATCTGAAAGACGGCAACTCCGACAGTGCAGCACTCCTTCAGTACTGCACTGCATTTTTGGACTCAAGTCCCAGGAGTGGGACTTGAACCCACAACCTTTTGACACAGAGGCGAGAGTGCTACCCACTGAGCCACAGCTAATTGCTTGCATGTATATAATTTCTATTGGTCATTGAGCTCCTTGCTGCTCTTACAGTAGCCTCTGTCATTACACCAATCCTTTTTTTAAATTCACTTATGGGATCTGGGTATCGCTGGCAAGGCCAGCATGTATTGCCCATCCCTAGTTGAACTTGAGAAGGTGGTATTGAGCCGCCTCCTTGAACTGCTACAGTCCGTGTGGTGAAGGTACTCCCACAGTGCTGTTAGGTAGGGAGTTCCAGGATTTTGACCCAGCGACGATGAAGGAACGGCGATATACTTCTAAGTCAGGATGGTGTGTGACTTGGAGGGGAACTTGGAGGTGGTGGTATTCCCGTGCGCCTGCTGCCCTTGTCCTTCTAGGTGGAAGAGGTCGCGGGTTTGGGAGGTGGGGCCGAAGAAGCCTTGGCGAGTTGCTGTTGTGCATCTTGTAGATGGTACACACTGCAGCCACGGTACGCCGGTGGTGGAGGGAGTGAATGTTTAAGGTGGTGGATGGGATGCCAATCAAACCGGCTGCTTTGTCCTGGATGGTGTCGAGCTTCTTGAGTGTTGTTGCAGCTGCACTCATCCAGACAAGTGGAGAGTATTCCATCACACTCCTTACTTGTGCCTTGTAGATGGTGGAAAGGCTTTGGGGAGTCAAGAGGTGAGATACTCGCCACAAAATACCGAGCCTCTGACCTGCCCTTGTTGCCACAGTATTTATGTGACTGTTCCAGTTCAGTGGTGACCCCCAGGATGTTGATGGTGGGGGATTCGGCGATGGTAATGTCGTTGAATGTCAAGGGGAGATGGTCATAGCAGAGGTAGACAGACTCTACCACTTTGTAGAATAAATCACGTTATCAAATTTCAGCAGTGAGATCTTCAGAGATGTGATTCCGTGATGTCCCTTCCTATGGAAGATTCCTGAACCTCTCTGTAGGTAATCTCCCCACCCCCTGATTTGTAGCATTGTAACATTTTGTCATGTTCAAAGCAACAGCAACTTGCATAGAAACATAGAAGATAGGAGCAGGAGTAGGCCATTCGGCCCCTCGAGCCTGCTCCGCCATTCAATGAGATCATGGCTGATCATCCAAATTCAGCACCCTGTTCCTGCCTTCTCTCCATCTCCCTTGATCCCTTTAGCCTCAAGAAATATATCCAACTCTTTCTTGAATATATTTAATGAACTGGCCTCCACCGCCCTCTGTGGCAGAGAATTCCACAGGTTCACCACTCTCTGGGTGAAGAAATTCCTCCTCATTTCAGTCCTAAATGGCTTACCCCTTATCCTTAGACTATGACCCCTGGTTCTGGACTCCCCAGCCATCAGAAACATCCTTCCTACATCTAGTCTGTCCAGGCCTGACAGAATTTTATAGGTTTCGATGAGATCCCCTCTCAATCTTCTAAACTCCAGTGAGTATAAGCCCAATCGACACAATCTCTCCTCATACGTCATTCCTGCCATCCCAGGTATCAGCCTGGTGAATCTTCGCTGCACTCCTTCCATGGCAAGAATGCCCTTCCTCAGGTAAGGCGACCAAAACTGCACACAATACTCAAGGTGCGGTCTCACCAAGGCTCTGTACAACTGTAGCAAGACATCCTTGTTCTTGTACTCGAACCCTCTTGCTACGAAGACCAACATACCATTTGCCTTCTTAACCGCCTGCTGCACCTGCATGCTTACCTTCAGCGACTGGTGCACAAGAACACCCAGGTCTCTTTGCACTTCCCCTTCTCCCAATCTATTGCCATTCAAATAATAATCTGCCTTCCTGTTTTTGCCACCAAAGTGGATAACCTCACATTTATCCACATTGTAGTGCATTTGCCATGTTTCTGCCCAATCACCCAACCTGTCCAAATCGTACTGGCGTTTCACGACATCCTCCTCACAGCATACCCTCCCACCCAGCTTTGTGTTGTCTGCAAATTTGGAGATATTGGCCTCGAAATTCAGTTGGCTGCGCCAGGCGCTAACGCCAAAAAAGGGCTATATTTCCGTCGATAAAGCCTTAGCGCCGGAATGCAGACCGATCTGCGCCGACGCCCAAATTCATTTGAGATTTAGCGCCGGCGCAAAGTGTTAGCGCCCGCTCGGGTGCGCGCGCAGCTTATGACGTCATATCCTCGCGCAACGCTGTTTTAGCGCCCCAACCCGGAAATTGAGTGGCGCCCGCCCAATGTGGGCGTGGCGCTATTAGGAATTGTAAAATGGAACATTGCAGAGGCCCTGTGGGCCTCGTGCAGCGCAAATTAAAGGGCACCTCCACTGACCTATAAAGCCCAGCCATTTTGCTGCAATGACTTCACTGCTTTGGATTTCTACACAGAGACCAAGGGACAGAGATTCCAGATTTGGGACAAGATAGGAGAGGTCTTTCTGGCTTCTGGCCAGTGCTTTGACATTTGACTCTTGCTGATTTCACTGTTGCGACCTTGATTATGGGGGCTGCATGGGGGGCCAACATTGAGTTGCAGCATTATGTGCGGAGGGCTCGCAGACGCTGTGAGAGACGGGCAGCCATGCGTAGACACAGAAGGGCCATCAGGCGTCGCCAACGCAGGCCTTACGCACCCAGGCAATACTGGCAGCAGGTGTCCTATGTCACCATGTCTGCGGCACTTTGTGTAAAGAGGCTGCGCTTCAGAAGGGAGGTGGTTGGAGAGATCTGCCAGCTGCTTCACGCAGATTTGCAGCCACAGCTCATGTCCAGGACGTCTCTCTCGGTGGAAGTGAAGGTCACGGTGGCTCTCAGCTTTTATGCAAGCGGCTCGTTCCAAGCCGCTGCTGGGGACAT
This sequence comes from Somniosus microcephalus, assembly GCF_052327205.1. NCBI lineage: Eukaryota > Metazoa > Chordata > Chondrichthyes > Squaliformes > Somniosidae > Somniosus > Somniosus microcephalus. The sequence continues at coordinate 134,901,888 of NC_140989.1, read as the reverse complement.
CGCGAACATCTCCCAGTTCGCCGTACATCGCTGCATCCGGCAGGTCACCGATGCACTGTTCGCGAGGAGACACCAGTTCATCTCCTTCCCTATGACCCAACAGAGGCAGCAGCAGCGTGCAGTGGGATTTGGCAGGATCGCGGGCTTCCCCATGGTGCAGGGCGCCATTGACTGCACGCATGTGGCTATGCGGGCACCTATAGACAATCCCGAGGTTTACCGCAACCGCAAGGGCTACCATTCCCTCAATGTGCAGCTGGTGTGTGACCACAGGCAGCGCATCCTAGCTGTAAATGCCCGCTTCCCAGGAAGCAGCCACGATGCTTTTATCCTGCGCCAGACTACTGTGGCTGACATGTTCCAGGCACAGCCTCCACCAAGGGGATGGCTTATCGGGGACAGGGGCTACCCTTTGTGCACATGGCTCATGACCCCGCTCCGCGCACCCAGGACCCCAGCGGAGGACTCATACAACGAAAGCCATCAAGCAACAAGGAATGTCATAGAGCAAACCATAGGCGTCCTCAAGCAACGCTTCCGCTGCCTGGATCGCTCCGGCGGCTCTCTACAGTATTCGGCGGATAGAGTGTCCCAGTTCGTCGTCGTGTGCTGCATGCTGCACAACCTGGCTATCCGCCGGACGCAGGCACTGCCACCTGACATTGCACCACCACCTGAGGAGGACGAGCAGGAGAACCATCAGGAGGGGGAGGAGGAGGAGGAGCAGGCCAGGAGGGGGCCAGAAGGCCCAAGGGCCGTACGCCGGGGGCTTATTGTTCGACACTTCTAGGCCCGCTGTGAGGGAATGGCCTGTGGGAATGAGCGCACCTGAAGGCAGCCGCTCCGGAAGCCGTCAGCCGGTTAACGCAGCAAACACTTGAAACATGACACCTGGACAAGCTGAATAAATAAAAACCTTTATTTAACAAACTGAGGCCCCTTCCCACATGAAACTCAAAAACACAGAACACACCCAAAAAACAGTCACAAACATATGTCACTCCCCCAACCTGGGGAGGACTAACAAAAGTTGGCCATCCACATGGCCTTCAACATTGGCCGTAACAAAAAAAGGGCCCCCCTCGCCAACAGAAAGACCCCCATAAAAACAAAAAATGCCTTCAATTTCGGCCATCCACAAAAATCAGCCCCCAAAACACAATCCCCCCCATATATACAATGCCGCAGAGACCACACTCTAGCGGCTGTGCCGAGAGGGCGAGTCCTTAGAGAGCCTTCCCCGGCCCCTGCCCGGCCTGCTGCTCCGCCTCAACGTGGGCCCTGTGGCGGCCTCAAGGCTGGGGGAAGGCTCATGAGGGCCCCCATGCGTCGCGACAGATGCCCTTGGGGGTCGGCCAACACGACGCGCGTCCCGGGAGGGGCCGGCTGCTGACTGCTTCGGCTGTGGCTGGCCAGCATCAGTGGCAGCAGCAGCTCCTCGCACCCTGGCTGGGGGAGTGGCAGTGTCGGATGCTCCAAGGGGGGCAAGCTGGCTGCTGCCAGGCGCGCGAGGCTCAGCAGACACAGTGGCAGTCGTCCGGCCTGGCAGTTCAGCTGGCGCAGCTATGTGCTGGAGGCCAGCCCGCTGTGCTGCAGCAGGGCGGCGGGTGCGGGTGCGACGCCTCTGCGTCAAAGCGAGTGTGGCAGAAGTCAGTGACCGCACTGCCCGGGTATGTGCCTCCAGCTGCTATGACAGTGTGTCGAAGGAACCACCTCTCTGGCGACTCTCCTCCTGCAGTGCCGCGAGTAGTTCGACCCCCCTGGCGTGCGCTGCGGCCAGTTGCTCCACCCCCCTGGCCTGTGATTGGCCGAATGCTGCCACACTCTGAGCCAGGGACTCGATGGCGTGCGGCATCTGCTGCACAACCCCCATGAACTCATGGTGGCGCCGGTCAGACGCCACCGAGATCTCTTGCAGGAGGCGCACCTCCTGGCCGAGGCCACTCTCCGGACTGGAGAGAGGACTCTGCAGCTGGGGAGAAGCCGGCCGAGCTGGCCGACCCCTGCCGCCTGCCTGGACCCCACTGCAAGCAGGATCTGCCCTCCCCTGCAACACCTCCCCCTGGCTCTCCTGCATGCCAGACGTCCCCCCTTCATTGCCATCCCCTGGCACGGCTGAGGGCTCGCCCGATGGCCCAGCTTCCTCCTCGTCCTGGACGTCCTCCTCCTCCAAGGGCCTGGCACCCGGCGCCTCAGGGACCACCTCCTCCTCAGCAGCTGAAAGCAGGAAGGCACAAGAGTAGCTTTAAAGTGAGGACAGGGCGTCAGCGAGGGACGCCTGAGCGGTGGCATTATGCGCATTTGTCCGTCAGTGGGAAAGGATTTAGATCGGAAGCACTAGGGCAACGAGAGAGCTGCAAGCGGTCATCTCCTTACCAGTGGCTTCCAGCACAGGGTCCGCATCCCCGATGGCTACAGGGCCAGTCACCCGGGGACGCAGGAGTCCAGCGACGCTCTCCTCCAGAGCACTTAGAGCCTGGTAGTGGGGCCGTCCACCACCGGTCTCCAGCCGGCTGCGCGCATTTCTTGCCAGCTTGGCCTGCAAGAGAAAGGACGGACTCTAAGTACAGTGTGGTGCCCTGTTGCTGTGTGTACTGCCTCCCATGGTGGAATAGCCTGGCCAGTGTGGTCAGTGCAGAAAGTGCTGCTGATGATCATGCCAGTGGCATTGCTGTGTGAGGAGGGCTGCCCATTATGCCTTTGAGGTCCCTTTGCCCATAGTGTGAGGCTCACATGCAAGGATGAGGAGGACAGTGGAAAGGGTACTCACCTTCACCAGCCGACAGAGGTCATTGAACTTTTTGCGGTACTGGTCCGCAGTCCTGGGCACATCTGAGTTTGAGGAGACCCTGCGTGCGATGCTCCTCCAGGCTTTTCTGAACACTCTCCTGGGAGCCTTTCTGCCATTGTCCGGGCACAAGATGGGTCTTCTCTCCTGGACAGCATCAATCAGCACCCTCAGTGCATGGTCTGAGAAGCGCTGGGCTCTTTCACGGGCCATCTCCATCTGTTCTGGCGCTATTTTGTCCCACCAGCACTGTTGAGGCCTAGCAGCAGGGCTCCAGTGTGCAGGGCGTGGCAGCAGTCAAAGTTGACCCTTCCCCCTTTAAGAGCAGGCCGGCGTCAGGGTGTCTGCTGTCAAGCAACACATGACCGCACCTGCGCTGCGCCCGGCATCGGCGTTATCAGGCCGCAGCGCCGGTTTAGCGCCGGAACCGAGCATTGCAATGCCGGTTTCAGCGCTCGCCAAAACTCTTGGCCAAATCCACTGAATTTCGGCGCGGTTGCCTGCAGTTTCCGGCGGGCGCTAAATTTACCGAACGCCCGACTTTAGCACCCCAAAACTGTGCAAACTGAATTTCTAGGCCATTACATCCAATTCCCTCGTCCAGATCATTAATATATATTGTGAACAGCTGGGGTCCTAGGACCGATCCTTGCGGTACCCCACTAGTCACTCCCTGCCACTCGGAAAACGACCCGTTTATTCCAACTCTTTGCTTTCTGTCCGCCAACCAGTTCTCTATCCAAGTCAATACCTTGCCCCCAATCCTATGTGCCTTAATTTTGCACGCTAATCTCTTATGTGGGACCTTATCGAAAGCCTTCTGAAAGTCCAAATACACCACATCCACTGGTTCTCCCTTATCTATTTTACCAGTTACATCCTCAAAAAATTCCAGTTGATTAGTCAAGCATGATTTACCTTTTGTAAATCCATGTTGACTTTGTCCGATCCTGTCACTGCTTTCCAAGTGCTCTGCTATTACATCTTTTATAATAGATTCTAGGATTTTCCCCACTACCGATGTCAGGCTTACTGGTCTATAATTCCCTGCTTTTTCTCTACCACCTTTTTTGAATAGTGGGGTAACATTAGCTACCCTCCAATCCATGGGTACTGTTCCAGAGTCTATCGAGTTCTGGAAGATGACCAGCAATGCATCTACTATTTCTAGGGCCACTTCCTTAAGTACCCTGGGATGTAGATTATCAGGCCCTGGGGATTTATCGGCCTTCAGTCCCATCAATTTTCCTAACACCATTTCCCTACAAATACTGATTTATTTCAGTTCCACCCTTTCATCAGACCCTATGTTCCCCAGCATCTCTGGGAGGTTATTTGTGTCCTCCTTTGTGAAGACAGAACCAAAATATGTATTTAATTGGTCTGCCATTTCTTTGTTCCCCATTATAAATGCCCCTGATTCTGACTGCAAGGGACCTACGCTTGACTTCACCAATCATTTTTCTCTTCACATATCTATAAAAGCTTTTACAGTCAGTTTTTATGTTCCCAGCAAGCTTACTCTCATATTCTATTTTTCCTTTCTTAATTAATCCCTTTGTCCTCCTTTGTTGACACCTAAACTGCTCCCAATCCTCAGGATTATTGCTTTTTCTGGCAAATTTATATGTCCTCTCTTTGGCTCTTATGCTATCCCTAATTTCCCTTGTTAGCCACGGTTGAGTCACCTCTTTTGTTTTATTTTTATGCCAAACTGGGATGAACAAATTCTGTAGCTCATCCATTCGGTCTTTGAATGTTTGCCATTGCCTATCCACCGTCAACCCTTTGAGTGCCATTCCCCAATCAATCCTACCCAACTCGCTCCTCAGACCTTCGTAGTTTCCTTTATTTAAATTGAGGACCCTAGTCTCTGATTCAACTATTTCATTCTCCATCTTAATGAAGAATTCGATCATCATATGATCGCTCCGACCCAAGTGGCCTCGTACAACAAGATTGCTAATTAATCCTTTCTCGTTACATAATACCCAGTCTAAGATGGCCTGATCTCTGGTTGGTTCCTCGACATATTGGTCCAGGAAACCATCCCGTAAACACTCCAGGAATTCCTCCTCCACAGTATTGTTACTAATTTGGTTGGCCCAATCTATATGTAGATTAAATTCACCCATGATGACTGCTGTGCCCTTATTGCACGCTTCTTTAATTTCCCTTTTAATGCCATCCCCAACCTCCGCCTTACTGTTTGGAGGTCTATATACCACTCCCACTAACGTTTTTTTTCCCCTTGGTAGTTTTCAATTCTACCCATACAGATTCCACATCATCAGAGCTAATATCCTTCATTACAATTGTGTTAATCCCGTCTTTAACCAGTAATGCTACCCCTCCTCCCTTTCCTTTTTGCCTATCTTTCCTGAATATCGAATACCCCTGGATGTTGAGTTCTCAGTCTTGGCCATCCTTGAGCCACGTTTCAGTAATCCCAACCAAATCATATTCGTTTACCTCTATTTGCGCAGCCAATTCACCCACCTTATTACAAATGCTCCTCGCATTAAGACACAAAGCCTTCAGGCTTGTTTTTTTAACGCTCTTAGACCTATTAGAATTATTATTTACTGTGGCCACGTTTGATTTAAACCGTTGATTTCTCTGACTGCCACTTTTGTTTTTCTCCTTCCTATCTTTTGCTTTTATCCTTGTTTCCCTTTCCTCTGTCTCCCTGCTGAGGTTCACAACCCCCTGCCATTTTAGTTTAAACCCTCCCCCACAGCACTAGCAAACACTCCCCCTAGGACATCGGTTCCAGCCCTGCCCAGGTGCAAACCGTCTGGTTTGAACTGGTCCCACCTCCCCCAGAACCGGTTCCAATGTCCCAGGAACTTGAATCCCTCCCCCTGGCACCATTCCTCTAGCCACGTATTCATCTAAAGTATCCTTCTATTTCTACTCTGACTAGCACGTGGCACTGGTAGCAATCCTGAGATTACTACCTTTGAGGTCCTGTTTTTTAATTTATCTCCTAACTCCCTATATTCCGCTTTAAGGACCTCACCCCGCTTTTTACCTATATCGTTGGTGCCTATATGCACCACGACAACTGGCTGTTCACCCTCCCCTTCCAAGATGTTCTGCAGCCGCTCTGAGACATCCTTGACCCTTGCACCAGGGAGGCAACACACCATCCTGGAGTCTCGTTTGCGGCCGCAGAAGCGCCTATCTATTTCCCTTACAATTGAATCCCCTATTACTATAGCTCTACCCCACTTTTTCCTCCCATTCTGTGCAGCAGAGCCACCCCTGGTGCCAGGAAGTTGGCTGATGCTGCCTTCCTCTGATAAGCCATCCCCCCCAACAGTACTCAAAGTGGTGTATCTGTTGGAGAGGGGGATGGCCACAGGGGACCCCTGCACTACCTGCCTGCACCTAGTACTCTGCCTGTTGGTCACCCGTTCCCTTTCTTCCTGTCCAACCTGTACCTGCGGTGTGTCCAACTCCGTAAATGTGATATTCACGATGTCCCGAGCATCGTGAACGCTCCAGTATGCATCCAATCGCAGCTCCAGTGCCGCAATGCGGTCTGTCAGTAGCTGCAGCTGGATGCACTTCCTGCACGTGTATTTGTCAGGGACACAGGAAGTGTCCCTGAGTTCCCACATACTGCAGGAGGAGCATACAACGGGGCCGGGCTCTCCTGCCATGACTTACCCTTTAATTAATTTAATTTAAATTAAATCAATCAATCCCACTAATTACACTACAGTTAACTGGTTTACCAACAGTCCCCACTACACCAGAGAGACCTTAGTAACTATAAACCAGAGTTAAAGTTTAAAGAGAGAAATACTCACCAACCAATCACTTACCTGCTTCCTGGTGACGTCACGCTTTGATTACTTTTTACACCTCTCCCCGCTGTTGAATTGGTATGCCTCGCTCACTGCCACCGGTTTTAAGCTGCCGCTGCTCCCACTCAGGTCCGATGCTCTGTCAGGCCTCGTTCACTGCCGCCAGTTTTAAGCTGCCGCTGCTCCCACATAGAATCTTACAGCACAGAAGGAGGCCATTCGGCCTGTCACGCCTATGCCAGCACATTGAAAGATCTGTCCAAATTAGTTCCATAACCCTGCAAATTAGTCCTCTTCAAGTACATGTCCAATTGCCTCTGTGTGAAGACATTTCTCCTCATTTCCCCTCTAGTTCTTTTGCCAGTTATTTTAAATCTATAACCTCTGGTTACCGACCCACTTGCCAGAGGAAACAGTTTCTCCCTACTTGCTCTCATGATTTTGAATACCTCTATTAAATCTCCCCTTAACCTTCTCTGCTCTAAGGAGAACAATCCTAGTTTCTCTAAAATCTCCACATAACTGAACTCCCTCATCCATGGTAAATTTCTTCTGTAGCCTCTCCAAGGCCTTGACATCTTTCCTGAAGTGTCGAGCTCAGAATTGGACACAATTGAGCCCTAACCAGATATTTTTAAAGGTTTACCATGACTTCCTTGTTTTTGTATTCAATGCCCCTATTTATAAAGTCATGTATCCCATACTGTTTTTTAATCGCCTTATCAACTTGCCCTGCCACCTTCAAAGGTTTGTGAATATGCACCCCCAGGTCTCTCTGTTCTTGCATTGTCCTCAGAATAGTACCATTGAGATTATACTGCCTCTCCATGTTGTTTCAACCAAAGTGGATCACTTCACATTTATATAGTGCCTTTAATGTATCAAATCTCATCAAAGGTGACATGTTATCAACTGCGACAAACCTCGGATATTTCTGAGTCACATGTTATGGACTCAAGTCCCAGTGCAGGACTTCAGCACATAATCCAGACAGACACTCCAGTGAGAGCCTGTCTGCCTATTCGGGTGGGCGTAGAAGATCCCAAAAGCAGTTTTCAAAGAAGAGGAGAGAGTTGTCCAAGCGTTTTGGCCAATATTTCTCCCTCAACCAACACCAAGGCGGAGGGCAGACAGGATGGAGAAATATGCTTGGCAGTGGAATCATGGTGTAGGTGGCGGAAAGGAGGGACAATGATCATGTGAGTGTAAAAGCTAGTGGAAAGTAAGGACGAGGTTCACTAGACTGATTCCTAGGATGAGAGGGCTGTCCTATGAGAAGAGATTGAGTAGAATGGGCCTAAATTCTCTGGAGTTCAGAAGAATGAGAGGCTAGAGAGTCTAGAACTAGGGGTCATAGTCTCAGGATAAGGGGTCAGCCATTTAAGACTGAGATGAGGAGAAATTTCTTCACTCAGAGGGTTGTGAATCTTTGGAATTCTCTACCCCAGAGGGCTGTGGATGCTCAGTCGATTAGTATAATTAAAGACGAGATCGATAGATTTTTGGGCACTAAAGGAATCAAGGGATATGGGGATAGGGTGGGAAAGTGGAGTTGAGGTCAAAATTCAGCCATGATCTTAATGGTGGAGCAGGCTCGAGGGGGTCATATGGCCTATTCCTGCTCCTATTTCTTATCTTCTTTTGACAAGGTAGACCCAGTCGCTATGAGAGGGGTTGCGAGCAGAGGCATAGGAAATGGGACAGACACAGCTCTGTCCACCACAGTTGAGGGATAGTCTTGGCTGACGAAATGGAAGGATACTCCAGAAGCTACGGTGCAGAAAATGGAGGAGTCAGAGCAAATCCAATGGAGCTGAGAGACTGAGAGAAAAGGATGGAGTTTGTATAGGAAAAAGGGGTGGGAAGAGGCACAGTCTAGATTGTTGTGAGAGTCTATTGGACTTCTAATAGATTTCCCTGGCAGCCCATTCAACATGAAAGGAAGAATCCGAGGCAATACTGACCCTGTCTTTATTCACTGAAAATGTGCGCTCAAATTTTTGGTATATGCTTTGGTAGGAAAAAAAATCAGAAAATGGTCAGTTAAACCATTTTTGAAGGACAGTACTGTTTATTATTTTATGATTTATCTACAAAAAGCTGTAAATTTTGAAGGGGACGACACAAAGCCAAATAGGATGCCACTGACTGGATCGGCTGACTGTTGCAGAATGTTCATGGTAGGATACTGAAAATAAAGAAACAAGCTAGAAAGGATTGAAAGGTCAAATTTCCACAATTTGAAATTCATTACACATTTTGTAAGAATCCAAAGCAGGGGTATCCTATTTATACTTATATTTCTTGTTTGTTGGTTAGTCTGATTTGAATTTAGTGTGGCTGAAGGTTTGCAAAATGCCTCATTGGTGGCTAAAGCAAGGAAGTTATGCTAAATCTTTATAAAACGCTGGTTAAGCCCCAGCTGGAGTAATGTGGTCAATTCTGGGCACCACACTTTAGGAAGGAAGTCAAGGCTTTAGAGAGGGTGCAGAAGAGATTTACTAGAATGGTACCAGGGATGAGGGACTTCAGTTACATAGAGAGACTAGAGAAACTGGGGTTGTTCTGAGAAGGTTAAGGGGCGATTTGATAGAGTTGTTCAAGATCATGAAGGGTTTTGATAGAGTAAATAAGGAGAAACTGTTTCCAGTGGCAGAAGGGTTGGTGACCAGAGGACACAGATTTAAGGTGATTGGCAAAAGAACCAGAGGCTACATGAGGAAAACAATTTTTTACGCAGTGAGTTGCTATGAGTTGGACTACACTGCCTGACACGGTGGTGGAAGCAGATTCAGTAGTAATTTTCAGAAGGGAATTGGATAAATACTTGAAGGGGAAAAATTTGTAGGGATATGGTGAAAGAGCAGGAGAGTGGGACTAATTGGATAGCTCTTTCAAAGAGCCAGCACAGGCATGATGGTCTGAATGACCTCCTTCTGTGCTGTGTCATTCTATGATTTTATGAAATCCTAAATTCTATGATTTTATGAAATCCTGTATCAGCAGTTTAAGATGTATGTAAACTAATGGGGAACAGGAATTTCGACTGTGTGGCCACGAAGGTCCTATGTTATGTATTTGTGTGGCTTGACAAAGACAAGAGCTTGGACACCTCGATACAAAGGGTTAAAAATACTGTACTTTAACGTCAGTGGTCAATGTTTACCATTTTGGTTCAAATTGAAAATATTTTTAATTTAAATTTTCAAAACCCACAATCTTGGAGCTCCTTATGCGGTATGAAACAAGTAGCACATGTAAATAAACATAAATAGTACAGAGGTCAAAGAGAAAATAGCATAAAACAGGAACTTCTGGCCAGTTAGGTAAAATTGCCAACATTGTAGTTAACAAACAATCGAACGCCTGAAGGTCAAAATGTGTAAGACTTTGTGCTTGGTGTGAAGAACTGGCCAGAAAAGTACAGTTAAAACATAGTGACTCTGTGCTAAGGGGTATATTTGTGCTTGGAATACTCAATTACACTTTCATTTTTTTCCACTCAAAAACAGATAAGGTTAGGTCTGGAGAGGACTATTTCCAAGAAATGATGGTTAAAGCAAAGAAAGATATCCTCTGTTTAGTCACGAGGTGCACTGTGTGGTATTTTTTTCTTTGGCCTGCAGCAATTTGATTTTATGGACTTGTGTGATACACCTCATGTACTTTTGTTCTTCTCTGCTTTCACCTGTCATCTCATAGCATGTTGACATTTTACAGAGAGCGCCAGACCTTTGAAGCTCTTGCATTCTGGTCGAGTACCTTGCAGAGAGATGCTGATGCAGCCCTACCCACTGTCTAATCTGTTTGTCACATTCGATGTAAATATTAACCACATAAAAGACTTCAGTTCTTTTTGTTTACTAATGGTCTGTGACAACTCTATTTTTGAAAAACCCACTTCCACTTCTTATTCATCTGTGCTTTTAACAATAATAAACCATGAATATACCTAAGTGAGCCAGCTACCCTCCCCACATTACCTTTACATCACATATATTCACATTTTGACGTATGGGGATAGAAATCGGTGTGCGTTGTGCCCGTTTCTGGGCATAAAACTGGCGCAGAGCGTGCCAATTTAGCAGTGCATTCCAGATCATAACAACTTGCTGCGTTAAAAAAAATCCCTCGCGTTGCATCTGGTTCTTTTGCTAATCACCTTAAATCTGCATCCTCAGGTTACCGACCCTTCTACCACTGGGAACCATTTCAAAAATAGTCTCCAACATTTTCGCTGTCCCTTGGACAAGTCTGTTAACTATAGGTGGGTTGAGGGTGTGGACACGCGACCTGTTCACAGGGTCACTGCCAATTCTCTGGAACTAACTACAAGGGGAGTGACCAGTTGAAGTCCTGAGAACTCAGCCTTACTATAGGCATATAAATAGTAAATGGGCAGTAAGAGGCGGGGTGGGGCCGATTAGAGACCAAAAAGGAGACTTACGCACGGAGGCAGAGGGCATGGCTAAGGTACAAAATGAGTACTTTGCATCTGTCATAGTGAAAGAGGAGGTAGTTGAGATACTGGATGGGCTAAAAATTGAGAAAGAGGAGGTACAAGAAAGGCTGGCTGTACTTAAAGTAGATAAGTCACCAGGACCGGATGGGATGCATCCTAGGATGTTGAGGGAAGTAAAGGTGGAAATTGCGGAGGTACTGGCCCTAATCTTCCAGTCCTCCTTAGATACAGGGGTGGTGCCAGAGGACTGGAGAATTGCAAATGTTACATCCTTGTTCAAAAAAGGGTGTAAGCATAAACCCAGCAACTACAGGCCAGTCAGTTTAACCTCGGTGGTGGGGAAGCTTTTAGAAACGATAATCCGGGACAAAATTAACAGTCCCTTGGACAAGTGTGGATTAATTAAGGAAAGTCAGCACAGATTTGTTAAAGGCAAATTGTGTTTCACTAACTTGATTGAGTTTTTTTGATGAGGTAACAGAGAGGGTTGATGAGGGCAATGCGGTTGATGTGGTGTACATGGATTTCCAAATGGCGTTTGATAAAGTGCCACATAATAGGCTTGCCAGCAAAATTGAAGCCCATGGAATAAAAGGAACAGTGGCAGCATGGGTACGGAATTGACTAAGTGACAGGAAACAGAGAGTAGTGGTGAACGGTTGTTTTTTGGACTGGAGGAAGGTATACAGTGGTGTTCCCCAGGGGTCGGAACTAGGACCACTGCTTTTCTTGATATATACTAATGACTTAACTGTATCGGGCACAATTTCAAAATTTGCAGATGGCACAAAACTTGGAAGTATAGTGAGCAGTGAGGAGGATAGGGATAGACTTCAAGAGGACATAGACAGGCTGGTGGAATGGGCGGACACGTGGCAGATGAAATTTAACGCAGAAAAGTGTGAAGTGATGCATTTTGGTTGGAAGAACGAGGAGAGGCAATATAAACTAAAGGGTACAATTCTAAAGGGGATGCAGGAACAGAGAGACCCGGGGGTACATGTGCACAAATTGTTGAAGGTGGCAGAGCAGGTTGAGAAAGCAGTTAAAAAAGCAGGCAGGATCCTGGACTTTATAAATAGAGGCATAGAGTACAAAAGCAAGGAAATTATAATGAACCTTTATAAAACACTGTTCGCCATCAACTGGAGTATTGTGTCCCATTCTGGACACTGCACTTTAGGAAGGATGTGAAAGCCTTATAGAGGTTGCAGAGAAGATTTATAAGAATGGTCCAGGGATGAGGGACTTCAGTTACGTGGATAGACTGGAGAAGCTGAGGTTGTTCTCCTTAGAGCAGAGAAGGTTGAGAGAAGATTTGATAGAGGTGTTCAAAATCATGAGGGGTCTGGACAAAACAGATATAGAGAAACTGTTCCCATTGGCAGAAGGGTCAAGAACCAGAGGGCACAGATTTAAGGTGATTAGCAGAAGAATCAAAGGCGACATGAGGGGAAACTTTTTTATGCAGCGAGTGGTTAGGATCTGAAATGGAGCTGCCTGAAAGGGTGGTGGAGGCAGATTCAATCGCGGTTTTCAAATGGAATTGAATAAATACCTGAAGGAAAAATATTTGCAGGGCTTACGGGGAAAGGACAGGGGAGTGGAACTAGCTGAAGTGTTCTTGCAGAGAGCTGGCATGGGCTCGATGGGCTGAATGGCCTCCTTCTGTGCTGTAACCATTCTATGATTCTACTGTCAGTACTGGTGCTGTCCATCCACTGAAGTCAACTCTCCTGCAGCATTTCAGGAACAGATGGCCTGTTTCCCATATATTACTGCTGATTGGCAATTAAAAGTCTAGGGGGGAGAAATTCAGTTGTTAGCGCCACCCGTTAGCGCCTTAAGAGGGCGATAAGTGTGGCGCGAGGTGGCTAGCGCCCGGGCGCGGCGAGATCTGCGACTCCCGCGAACTTGAGTGAACATTTAGCGGCGGCACAAAACCGCAACGCCCGCTCAGCTGCGCGCGCAGATCCTGACGTCATTTCATGGTGCAACGCCCTTGGGGCGCCCCGAACCGGAACTTCAGTGGCGCCCCCCTCCTTTCCACCTGGCGCTCCCAGCGACTGGTTGACTGGAACAGTTCCCAGTCGCTGTGGGGCTGGGGGGGGCACTATTTAAAGGGGGCTCTTCCTGGATTCTTTGTGGTAGCCATTTTTGGGCCACTCCTTCTGTGAGAGAGAGAGAGATTTGCAGAGAGACAAAGGGAGAGAGGTTTCTGCATTAAGTCAGCGCTCGCAGAGGTACTAATGGCTTCGGCCCAGAACTTTGTAGTTGGTTTGATTTTTCACTGGCATAACCTTGAGTGGCCACATATTATGGGGGCTGCAATGGGTGGAAACGTTGGGTTTCTCCATTGCATTGAGAGGGCTCAGAGACGCCGAGAGAGAGTGCCAATCATGGCCAGACGGAGGAGGGCCAACAGGCGTCGGCACAGGAGGCCTTACCCTCCTAGGGTATTCCGCCAACAGTTCTCATACCTCAACATGTCTGAGGAGCAGTGTTTGCGGAGGCTTTGATTCAGCAGGGAGGTGGTCACTGAGCTCTGCCACCTGCTTCAGCCAGATCTGCAGCCTCAACTGAGGAGCAGGACGTCTCTGTCGGTGGCAATGAAGGTGACAGTGGCTCTCAACTTCTATGCCACCGGCTCCTTCCAATCCGCTACTGGGGACATTGCCAATGTCTCCCAGTTCGTGGTGCATTGCTGCATCCGCCAAGTCACGAATGCCCTCTTTAAAAGGAGACATCAGTACATTTCCTTCCCCATGACCCTGGACAAGCAGCAAGAGCGCGCAATGGGATTTGCAAGAATAGCGGGCTTCCCTATGGTCCAGGGCGCCATTGACTGCACGCATGTGGCTTTGCGGGCGCCGCAAGAGAATGCCGAGGATTACCGCAACTGGAAGGGGCTCCATTCGTTGAACGTCCAGTTGGTTTGTGACCACAGGCAGCTGATACTAGCTGTCAATGCCCGCTTTCCAGGCAGCAGCCACGACGCCTTCATCCTGCGCCAGACTTCTGTGGCAGACATTTTCGAAGCCCCGGCTCACCCAGGAGGCTGGCTTCTCGGGGACAAGGGCTATCCTCTGTGCACCTGGCTGATGACCCCGCTCCGTGCGCCCAGCACCCCTGCTGAAGAACGATACAATGAGAGCCATCAAGCGACCAGGAACATCATTGAGCACACAATCGGCATGCTAAAGCAACAGTTCCGCTGTCTGGACCATTCCGGGGGAGCCCTTCAGTACTCACCTGAGCGAGTCTCCCATTTCATTGTAGTGTGCTGCATGCTGCATAACCTGGCAATCCTCAGGACTCAGCCACTGCCACCAGACATTGGAGCACCAGCAGAGGAGGAGGAGGAGCACCAAGATGGGAGGGAGGCACAAAGTGCAAGGGCCGCCCGTCAGCAGCTTATTGCAAGTCGGTTCTAGGCCCCCTCTGAGGGAATGGCTTGTGCCACTGAAAGAACATGAATGGAACCCCTGAGCTGGTCAAGGCAACAAATAGTTCAAAGAGCAAACATGCACAATCTGAATAAAGACACTTCTTTATTTAACAAACTGTGTGCCCTTCCTGCATGACAAAGTAATAGAGAGAAACCCCAAAAAAAGCAGTCAGACACATAACTGGCTCTCACAACCTGGAGACAATGAACAAAAGAGTAAACAAAAAATGACCACGATCCTCGGCCTTCACTAAAAAAATTAACAGCATTTTGCCACACCACCTACTTTTTGCCCTTCGAGGGTGATCTGCTTCGCTTGCGAGATTGGCCCCTTCCCACCCTGCAGCTCCTCCGCAATGGGACCCCAGTGGCTGCAGCAAGGCTGGGGGAAGGCTGCTGAGTGTCAGAAACTGAGTCGGCAGATGCCCTTGAGGTACGGCCTGGACCAGCTCTGGGCCTGGGGGGCCCGGCTGCTGACTGCTCCAACTCTGCACGGATGGCAGCATTCTGTCCTACAGGTGGTGGCAGCTGCAGTGGAGAAGTGACAGTGTTGGCAGCAGGAATGCTGCCATCCTGACAGAGGACAGCCACTTCCTGGTCGGACGACACACTGGCACTCCCACGGGGCAGCACTGCAGCATGCGGAGCAATCTGCTGAAGCACAGACTGCTGGCGTGCTGCGGCGCGGCGAGGGCCCCGGCGATTCATGCCCGATCCAGCGAGGGTGGCAGCAGTGAGTGCTCGTGTGGCCTCAATCTGCGTCTGCATTAGACCAGTCACTGACTGCATTGCGCCACTAAGCACTTGCGTGGAAGCTGCCTGTGCTGCACCGAAGTCCTGCAGACTCCTTTCCTGTGCTGCACCGAAGTCCTGCAGACTCCTTGCCAGTGCTGCACTGAAGTCCTGGACACTCCTTGCCAGTGACTCAATGGATTTGGGCATCCTTGCCACTACAGCCATGAGCTCAGTGTGCCTCTGCTCTGCCTGGGCGTCCATTTTAGCGAGGAGCTGCACCTCTTCTGCGCTCACTGTAGCAGGACTGGAGGCCAGACTCTCCCTCCGGGGAGAAGGCCACCGAGCTTCCCTACCCACCCCCCCCCCCCCCCCCGCGTTGCTGCAGCCCGCTGGCCCCGGAGCTTCACCCTCCTCAGACCCTTCCCCCCTGCTCCCCTCCAGGGAAGACGTGTCCCCATTATGGCCATAGGCTGCCTCTGCTGATGGTCCGGCTTCCTCTTCCTCCTCGCCTTCAGAATCACTCACAGTGGCAGCTTGAGGGCTCGCCTCCTCACCTGGCGAATCAGCATCTGAAAGCAGGGAGGCACCAGAGTTGCTTTAGCGTGAGGACAGGGCGGCAGCGAGGGAGGCATGAGTGCTGCAATGCACTGTATTGGTTCGATAGTGGCAAAGGATGCTGGTGTGAGGCACAAGTGGAAGGAGAGAGGTCAAAAAGGTGATGACCTTACCATTGCTGTCCAGAACGGGGTCGGCATCTCCAGTGGTGATGGGGCCAATCATCCGGCCTGCCATAACCCGCTGGACTCACTGCTCCAGATCGCTGAGGTCTTGAAGGCGAGGCCGGCCTCCCCCAGTCCGTTGCTGTTGCCTCCTGTTGTGGGCCAGCTTGCCCTGCAAGAGAAACGACGGGCTCTGAGTACAGTGTGAAGCCCTGATCTTGGCTGCACTGCCTCCCATGGTCGAATAGCCCTGACAGTGTGAAGCCCTGATCTTGGCTGCGTAGCCTCCCATGGTCTAATAGCCCTTACCGTGTGTAAAGTGCTGAATGTGCGTGTGAGTTTCATGAAAGGCCCAGAGGTGTTGGATGAGGGCTGGCCATTGGGGCTTTCAGGACCCTTTGGCCGTAAAGTGAGGTGCACATGCAGGGATGAAGAGGATACTGAAAAGGGTACTCACCCTGACGACCCGAGTGAGGTCGTTGATCTTCTTCCTGCATTGCACAGGGGTCCTAGGCACCATCCTGCTGGAGGTCACTCTGTGAGCCACCTCCCTCCAAGCTTTGCGATAGTCGTTAGGCAGCGGCCTCCTGCCACTGTCCGGAAACAGGATAGATCGCCTGCGCTCCACTGCGCTAACCAGAACCTGCAGGGCCCCCTCACTGAACCGCTGCGCTCGCTCCCTGGCCCCCTCCATGGTCCTAGGCGTTAGAATGTGGCAGCAGGTCTGTCCAGGCCGAGAATCAGGGCTCCGATGCGCAGGGTGTGGCTGCAATCCAAGATCAAACCTCCCCTTTTAGAGCTGACCGGCGCCAGCGTGTCTGCGTGCAATCGCTAACTGGCCGCACCTGCGCTGCGCCCGCCCTCGGTGGTAGCGCCTCGCTTCTCCAGCTTAGCACCTTAGGACAGTCGTGCAGGGCTTGTTTTAGCGCTCCAAGCACCTCCTGGGGCGAAGCAGGTCAATTTAGCAGTAGGTGGCGATAATTTGCGCCGGGCGCTAAATTTCGCGGCCGCTCGAGTATAATGCCCCAAACGCGGCGATACTGCATTTCTCCCCCTAGGAATGGTAGTAGTCCAATTGGCCTTTTTTGTAACCATGACAGTTGTACCACTTTAATCCAATTTCCTGACCTTTCTCTATACCCCCTTAATACCCTTCCCAAGTATTCGTATCCTTTATAAAAACCTGCGTGTGTTTCTAGTTTGTCATCGCACATTTTCCACATTTAGTACGCAGGTGCATTTTGCTTAAAGCGATCTAACTCTGTCACAGCTTGGAAGGAAAATCTTGAACAGGTCTACGGACTTTTCTGCCAGTGAAGCTGCATTTGTGCTGGCTGTCGTTTAAGTCAAAAAATCTGAGTGGACAATTCTGCCGCCAATATAAGGGAGCTGGATTTAGCTGTGTAAACCCAGGTAGCTGTTTCATGAATGCCAGTCTTCCAGAATCCAAACTAAATGGGCGCAAGCATGAAAACAGCTTAAAAAGTAATTGCTACACTTGTCTTTCTATATTTTACAGTGCAGTGGTGTAATTTGAGTTGGAAAATGGCATTATGCTTTTCAGGGTTTGTTGTTGCCCCCCCCCCCCTGCCCTTTTAATGGAATGCTTTAGGATAATGCCCGTCAGTGGTCTGACCCTTGAGTATTCATGGCGGGGAACAGCTGTGTAATGTTTAGAAAAGAGAAGGCTGAGGAGCGACCTGATAGAGGTCTTTAAGATTATGAAAAGGTTTGATAGTGTAGACATAGAGAAAATGTTTCTCCTGAATTCCCTATTGGATTTATCAGTGACTATCTTATATTTATGACCTCTAGCTTTGGTCTCCCCCACAAGTAGAAACATCCTTACCCAGAGAGTGATGAGAATGTGGAACTTGCTACCACAAGGAGTGGCATAAATGCATTTAAGGGGAAGCTCGGTAAACAACATGAGGGAGAAAGGTATAGAAGGTTATACTGATAGGGTTAGAGGAAGTAGGGTGGGAGAAGCTGTTCCAGTACAGCTACAACACTAGCATCTATCCGACAATGTGGTAAACTGCCCAGATACAGTATGTCCTGTTCCCAAAAAGCAGGACAAACTCAATCCTGCCAATTACCGCCCCATCAGTCTACTCGCAATCATCAGCAAAGCGATGGAAGGTGTCGTCAACAGTGTTATCAAGCGGCACTTACTCACCAATAACCTGCTTACTGATACCCAGTTTGGGTTCCGCCAAGACCACTCGGCTCCAGACCTCATTACAGCCTTGGTCCAAACATGGACAAAGGAGCTGAATTCCAGAGGTGAGGTGCGAGTGCCTGCCCTTGACATCAAGGCAGCATTTGTCCGAGTGTGGTTGTGGTGGTTGGTGGTCAATCATCAGAGCCCCAAGACATCGCTGCAGGAGTTCCTCAGGGCAGTGTCCTAGGCCCAGCTATCTTCAGCTGCTTCATCAATGACCTTCCCTTCAACATAAGGTCAAAAATGGGGATGTTTGCTGATGACTGCACAGTGTTCAGTGCCATTCGCAACCCCTCAGATAATGAAGCAGCCCATGCCCGCATGCAACAAGACCTGGACGACGTTCAGGCTTGGGCTGATAAGTGGCAGGTAACATTCGTGCCACACAAGTGCCAGGCAATAACTATCTCCAACAAGCGAGAGTCCAACCACCACCCCTTGACATTCAACGACATTACCATCGCCGAATCCCCCACCATCAACATCCTGGGGGGTCACCATTGACCAGAAACTTAACTGGACCAGCCACACAAATACTGTGGCTACAAGAGCAGGTCAGAGGCTAGGTATTCTGCGGCGAGTGTCTCACCTCCTGACTCCCCAAAGCCTTTCCACCATCTACAAGGCACAAGTAAGGAGTGTGATGGAATACTCTCCACTTGCCTGGATGAGTGCAGCTCCGACAACACTCAAGATGCTCGACACCATCCAGGACAAAGCAGCCCGCTTGATTAGCACCCCATCCACCACCTTAAACATTCACTCCCTCCACCACTGGCGTACTGTGGCTGCAGTGTGTACCATCTACAAGATGCACTGCAGCAACTTGCCAAGGCTCCTTCGACAGCACCTCCCAAACCCGTGACCTCTACCACCTAGGACAAGGACAGTAGGTGCATGGGAACACCACCACCTCCAAGTTCCCCTCCAAGTCACACACCATCCTGACTTGGAAGTATATCGCCATTCCTTCATCATCGCTGGGTCAAAACCCTGGAACTCCCTAACAGCATTGTGGGAGTACCTTCACGACACGGTCTGCAGCGGTTCAAGAAGGCGGCTCACCACCACCTTCTCGAGGGCAATTAGGGATGGGTAATAAATGCTGGCCATACGAGCGACGCCCAGATCCCATGAATGAATAAGAAAAAGGCTCGTGTGGAGGATAAATGCCAGCACAGACCGGTTGGGCTGAATGGCCTTTTTCTGTGCTGTAGACTCTATGGCTGAGATTTTGCTCACCTCGGCGGGTCCGTGGTGGGCAATGTCAGTGCCGGATCCCAACCCCGCTGCTATCTCCATCCCACTCTGTGAAATGACTTACCGTTGATTGGGCTTTTTAAGCCCGCCCAGCGCATTTCCCGGCCAATTAGAGGGTTTGGTGACTTCATTTGATGATGCGTCATCAGCTGGTTTCCTTAATTGGACCGTGTCCAAATTTACTTTAACATCTGTGCTGTCAGTGTTCTACAGCATTGAAGTGCTGCAAACACTGACAGGCACTGCACAGAGGTGCAGGGCTGCACCCACGCTCTCCCATAACACCCTCCATATGCTTATGGAGGGAGTCATAGCACAGAGGGAGGTCCTCCTCCCTTCCCATGGGCAGAAGAGACCTCCCCAGGATACTAGCACAGCCTTATTGCACAGGAGGTCACAAGCAGGGATGTCATCAGGAGGACCTGGGTGCAGTGGCGCAAACGTTTCAACGATCTCATTAGATCACGAAACAATAGTACAAAGCCACACTCAACCTCATCCTGCTGTGCCTCTCATCACATCCCCATAACTCTGCCTTCCCTACCATACTCCTACACATCCTTACTCACACCAACTTACCTTGCACCTCCACCCATCCCTCTCTCTCTCTCTACTTTATCATATCCCCATCTCACTAGCCACCCCTCACACTCACCCTTATCCTCGTGCAATTATACCAACTAAAAACACACAAGGGTAGCCACTTGGGTGTTTTATCCAATGTTTTTGTAAAGTGTTATAAATCTCATCATCAAGAAACTACTTATGAAATAACGCTTGACAGCCAGTTGGTGGCGCCATCCAAGGAGTATAAATACTCGGGCGTGGGCCCCAGCTTGCCAGGGATATTTTGTAAGACAAGGAGCTAGTGAAATACAACTAGACTTCCATGTTCTGAAACAAGTTGATTAAAACCTTGCTTTATGCTCAAACCAAGTGCGTTGTGAGTTTTATTACATTGCAGGAATGTCTAGTTCCTATCCAAAAGACTCAGGTCCACTCAGGCGATCAAATAAACGAGGTTTAATGAAAAGTAACAGAGTTTAACGGATAACTACAGGAGAACATCTAATATAGGTCTAGTCAGTTCGGAGGCGCCACGAGGACTCCTAGGGCGGTCCCGTGGCTGATGTCATGATGTCATCACGTTTTTCCCGCTGGTGGGGGATCACGTGATGAACGGCGTGACGTCATCGCGTTTACCCGCGCTATTGAAGTGATCGCGCTCTGTACATGTAAACAGTGAAAACAAAGATACAGACTCAGGCTGTAGCCAACATATTATTAAAGGGAATTATATACAATTGATTGGAGTCCCTTAGTGGCTCCGCCACATGCACCCCCCCAGAATTGTCTTTAATAGCAAAAGTAAAACGGCGAGGAGGCCTGACAAGCCTGTCAGATCGACTTCTGTCGCCTTGAAGTGGAAGCTGATGGACGGCGGGCGAGCTGGTGGGCGGTTGCGTTTGATCCGGCATGGCAACTGTGGGTGGTCGGCCACGTTTCGGCTGTTGTGCGATCGCGACTGGGCGGTCAAGGTCCAAGTGAGCCGGCTTCAACCGGTCAACCGAAACGTCGTCCAGTTTACCTCCAACGTCGACCGAAAAAGATTTGTCTCCCGGCTCTATCATACAGAAAGGACCAGTGTAAGGGGGTTTGAGCGGGTCCCGATGAGCGTCATGGCGGATAAACACATAGTCGGCGTTCTTCAGCTCAGCTGGGACGTGGGAGCTCTGCAAGCCGTGATGCAACGTAGGCACTGGAGCGAAACTTCTGGCTGCTTCCTGGTGGCTGATGAGCTGCTGGGAGCTCATGCTGGGACCATGGCTCTGTTGGAGACGGAAGGAAATCCCCTGGTACGCGTAGCGGCTGGCCATATACGAGCTCCGCCGAGGATGATTGAAGATCTTCTTTAGGTGCCGTACGAAGACCCAAAAGGACCCATGGAAGCCTGTCCACCCAGCCCGCGCCTTGAAGGCTGGCTCGCAGTGCGGCTTTGAGCGACCTGTGGAATCGTTCGCACAGGCCGTTCGCCGGTGGATGATAGGTGGTGGTGCGATGTAGCTTGACACCGAGCCCCTGAGCCACAGCGTTCCAGAGCTCCAGCCCACGATCGGACGAGATGTCTGCCGGTACCCCGAAGCGGGCGACCCAAGAGGAGATGAATGCTCTGGCGACGTCTGCGGAAGTGGTGGAAGATAGAGGAACCGCCTCCGGCCATCGAGTGGTGCGGTCCACCATGGTAAGAAGATGAGTAAACCCGTGTGAAGGCGGAAGTGGCCCCACCAGGTGCACATGATCAAACCTACGTTCCGGAATGGCGAAAGTGGCCAATGGAGCCTTGACGTGACGCTGCACCTTGGCCTTTTGGCAGACCACGCAGGTGTTGGCCCAGTCGCGAACATCCATGTGCATGCCCCGCCACACGAATTTGGACGACATCAACCGTTGGGAGGCCTTCATGCCAGGGTGCGACAACCCGTGGATGGCGTCAAAAACTTTTCGGCGCCAGGCGACCGGGACGATAGGGCGAGGATCTCCTACGGAGACGTCGCAGAGTAGCGTAGTGCCCGCGGCATGGAATTTGACGTCGGCCGCTTGGAAGCTAGAGGGGTTGGTTCTGTAAGATTGGACCTCCGGATCCGAGGCTTGATCCACAGCCATGAGGGCGTAGTCGATGCCGAGCTGGACTGCATGAACGGTCGCGCGGGAGAGGCAATCCGCCACCAGGTTGTCCTTACCGGACACATGCTGAATGTCAGTGGTGAATTCTGAGATAAACGTCAACTGACGTTGTTGCCGAGCTGACCACGGTTCGGCGGTCTTGGCCATAGCGAACGTTAGTGGCTTATGGTCCACAAAAGCCGTGAACGGACGCCCCTCTAGCAAGAACCGGAAATGGCGGATGGCTAGAAAAAGGGCCAGCAACTCTCGGTCGAACGTGCTATACTTTTCGTTCGTTTCGCCGTAGCTGACGGCTGAAAAACGCCAGCGGTTGCCACATCCCATGCACCCACTGTTCCTGCACTGCGCCGATGGTGTAGTCTGACGCGTCGGTGGTAAGGGCGATGGTGACACCTGGCAGCGGGTGTGCCAGCATGGTTGCATTGGCTAAAGCGCCTTTTGTGTCGACGAACGCCCGGTCCATGTCGACCGTCCAGCTGATCGGATCCTTGCCGGACTTGCCCTTGAGGGCCTCGTACAGGGGCTGCATGAGCAGAGCTGCATTAGGGACGAACCGGTGATAAAAATTTACCATCCCGAGGAACTCCTGCAGGGCCTTGACGGACTGCGGGCGCGGGAACGAAGTAACTGCCTCCACCTTCGTTTGCAGGGGAATTGCGCCGTCTGATGTGATGCGATGGCCTAAAAAATCAATCTGCTGCAGGCCGAACTGGCACTTGGCCGGGTTGATGATCAAGCCGTGTTGACTGAAGCGTCTAAAGAGGGTGCGCAAATGGCAGATGTGCTCCTCTTTATTAGGGCTGGCGATGAGGATGTCGTCGAGGTAGACAAATAGAAACTTGAGGTCCCGAAGCACCGAGTCCATCAAACGCTGGAAAGCCTGTGCAGCGTTCTTCAATCCAAACAGCATCTGCAAAAATTCAAACAGGCCGAATGGGGTGATGACTGCAGTTTTCAGAACATCTTGCGG
This sequence comes from Somniosus microcephalus, assembly GCF_052327205.1. NCBI lineage: Eukaryota > Metazoa > Chordata > Chondrichthyes > Squaliformes > Somniosidae > Somniosus > Somniosus microcephalus. Next base: position 134,878,782 of record NC_140989.1, on the reverse strand, counting down.
GTGTATGGGGACCTGGTGGTAGCCACGGACAAGGTCGACTTTTGAAAAAATGGTATTTCCCGCCAAATGTACAGAGAAATCAGGAGTAGTGGCGTCGTTCAGGCGTTGGTAGTCGCCGCAAGGCCGCCATCTGCCGCCAGGTTTCGGAACAATGTGGAGAGGCGAAGACCAGGGACTATTCGACCGGCGAATAATCCCTAGCCGCTCCATCGTGTCGAACTCCGCTTTCGCAGCCGCGAGCTTTTCAGGTTCGAGGCGCCGGGCCCGTGCGTAGACTGGGGAGCCAGTAGTGGTGATGTGATGTTCGACACCATGTTTCGTGGCCGTGGAAGAGAAAGTGGGTCTGGTTAGGTCAGGGAAATCTCCGAGGAGGCGAGTGAAGTCATCCGGAGGTGGGGACGCGCAGGAGACAGTGCGCGCCACGGTGTTACCGCGGTAGCACAGGATGGAGTGAAAAGTGGCCGCATTGATGAACCGGCAGTGCCGTACATCCACCAGGAGGCCGTTGGCGCACAAAAAATCCGCCCCGAGGATGGCTTGAGAGACTTTGGCCGTGATGAAATCGCAGTAAAACCACTGGCCACCGAAGCACAGCTGGACCCGCCGGCTTCCGAAGGTCCGAATGGCCCCGCCATTAGCCGCCTGGAGGGAGGGGCCGTGCCCCCCAACTTGTAGATCAAGATCTGACGCGGGTAGGATGCTACACTGCGCCCCGGTGTTGCAAAGGAAACGTCAACCAGATAGGGAGTCATTGATGAAGAGGAGTTTTCCCGAATTACCGATTGCCATCGCAGCCGCGGGGCGCTCATTATAACCGGTCCTCTTTCGACAGGGTGGCTGCTGGGTTTTTTTGAGCGAAAAGCTGCAGGGAGGGCGGCAGCATCTTGCTTTCGCGCCAAAACGGGCATGGTAGAAGCACAATACCGCAGGTTGAGGGGCTGGGGCGGCGTCTGTCGGGGCTGGGCGCCTCGTGGCAGCGCAGTACTGCTGTGTCACCGCAAAGATCTTGTCTGCATCGGCAGCCAGCTCTGCGCAGTCGGTGACTTCCGACCTGGCTAGGGCAGCCTGAACTTGCTCCGGTAGCTGGCTGAGGAATAGTTCCCTGAAGAGGAAGCATTCCGGTTCGGAGCCCAGGAGCGTGAGCATTTGGCTCATGAGCTCGGACGGCTTGGAGTCCCCGAGGCCGGGCATATTGAGCAGCCGGCGGGCGCGCTCCGACTTCGTGAGCCCGAAGACCTGTAACAACCGCGCCTTTATCGTATCATACTTGCGATCTTCTGGTGGATTACCAAGCAGGCTGATGATCCGCAAGGCTGTGGCGCTGTCGAGGGCGGAGACCACGTGATAGTAACGGGTCTGATCCGCAACGATGTTCCTGATTGCGAACTGGGCTTCAGCCTGGATGAACCACGCGGCTGGCTGTTGCTCCCAGAACTGTGGTAGCTTCAAAGCAACGGCGTTCGATTCCATGTTCAGTAACTTCTGCGAAAACCGTTGGCAAAAGTCGGGGTCACCAATGTAGGAATGTCTAGTTCCTATCCAAAAGACTGAGGTCAACTCAGGCGATCAAATCAATGAGGTTTAATGAAAAGTAACAAGAGTTTAACGGATAACTACAGGAGAACATCTAATATAGGTCTAGTCAGTTCGGAGGCTCCACGAGGACTCCTAGGGTGGTCCCGTGGCTGACGTCATGATGTCATCACGTTTTTCCCGCCGGTGGGGGATCAGGTGATGAACGGCGTGATGTCATCGCGTTTACCCGCGCTATTAAAATGATCGCGCTCTGTACATGTAAACAGTGAAAACAAAGATACAGACTCAGGCTGTAGCCAACATATTATTAAAGGGAATTATATACAATTGATTGGAGTCCCTTAGTGGCTCCGCGACAACGTCATTGTGGCGGAGACCACATAGGGACAATAACACAATGTATAGCCAATGCTGTTATATGTACCTAAATACAATTCACTTTGTATAGCAATGTTGTGATATGTACATGCTGGGTTGGGTTATTGGTGCAGGGTCCCTTTAAGAGCATCGGGAACGTGATGACGTCGGTTGCGTGATGACGTCATAGCCCCTGCACGGGGCTGAGCCTTCAGACCTCGTGGAGATTGATTAAAGTAAGACACGTTTTGTTTTTGCTTAAAGAAAAGTCTCAGCCTGTTGATTTCTGTCGACTCCAACATTGGTGACCCCGCTGCTCTTTTGGACGATTCCAAAGACCTCATCTGAAATGGCGACGAACGCCGTTTCCGTCAAATTACCTGAGTTTTGAGAACAACAGGCTGCCGCTTGGTTTGCCCAGGCCGAGGCTCAATTTGCAATCCGGGACATCACCGCGGACGACACGAGGTACTACTACGTCGTCTCTGCTCTCGGCAGCTCCACTGCGGCCAGAGTCGTGAACCTGCTCGAAAACCCCCCAACGACTGACATTGCCAGTACTAGTGAATTCTGGGGGGATGTATGTGGCGGAGACCACATAGGGACAATAACACAATGTGTAGCCAATGCTGTTATATGTACCTAAACACAATTCACTTTGTATAGCAATGTTGTGATATGTACGTGCTAGGTTGGGTTATTGGTGCAGGGTCCCTTTAAGAGCGCCGGGGACGTGATGACGTCATAGCCCCTGCACGGGGCTGAGCCTTCAGACCTCATGGAGATTGATTAAAGTAAGACCTGTTTTGTTTTTGCTTAAAGAAAAGTCTCAGCCTGTTGATTTCTGTCGACTCCAACATCATAAAGTTTCTGTTAATGTGCTGCCAAACACTGAAACCTTTATTTTTAACACTTTGTGTTCTTGGACAGATTTGTGTGCACCTTTGGAAGTGGCTTCGTGAGTTGCAGTAAATGGTGAGACATAATGGTACCCTGTGCAATGGTGATGAGTGTGAAAGGAATGGTTTGGTCATTGTAGGGATGCATTATGGTGTTGGTGTGGGGTGGTGCCAACCTGGTGCATCATGTGGCAGCCAAGGTGTACAGTGTCAAATGAAGTAAATCTGGCCATGGTGAGGCCATCCCTGGCCTCTGGACAACAATGTAGCCGGGTACTGATGCCCTCTGTCATGTGCAGCATCAGGTGATTGCAGAGAAGTTTGGTGTTGTTGTTGTTGGTGCTACTGGTGTTCCTGGTGCTGGGGCTGATCGTAGTCCAATTCTGAGGACCAAAGTGAGGAAGTATAAAGGATGGAATAGATGGCAGGTGAAGTAGAGATGACAGAAGCATTCTGTCAATGGTGAGAGTGGTTGGAGAGCGGAAAGTGGAAAGCCTGCAGAATGTGTGCTGGAGATGGAGTGACAAAAAGCTTCTGCTTGAGGAAAGTGAACATCAGTCAGGTGGGAGCTTTTACTGTACATTTGAAGCTGTCAAGTAATCAGCTGGAGCAATGACCACTGAACTCACGCCTCAACTTGACAGCCGTGGTCTGCGCACAGCGGGGATCCCATGGTCATGAAGTTAAAGATGAAAGGTAAGTGAAAAAAGGCTGTTAAGCATCTGGCAATTAGATGCTAATCATTTTAATTAGGTCCCCCACCGTTGCCGGTCGGGTCTGCTCAGCATTGACAAACCTGATAGTGGGAAAGATGTGTGGTGGCAGGTTGACAGCGGAGTCCCACCCGACCCGTCACCGATCTCGCCCGCTGACCCCCCTCAAAATTCTGGCCCATGTAGCTCAATGTAAACCTCATTTTAAAAAGGACACACCATGCAAAGGCTGACCATCTGACCTGTACTGCCCCGTTTCCAGAGCTATGCACGAAAAAATATATTTTTGTTGCTTAGCTTCGTTACCAAGCAGCCTGCTCTCACTCCCATCCTCATGACAGCAAACTGTTTTGACTGAGCTGAGGGAAATGTTGGCAAAATTTTAAATTTCCCCCATGTAGCCTCAGAAACCCTTTGGGGATGATAGTCTGGTTGAGAAGACTACCCACCCATGTAGTGTGCTTTGGAAGGTTTTTTTTCTTAAATTAGGTGTCAGCCCAATACTGGGTGATTAGACCACTGTGTTGTATTCCAGCTTTATTGCCATGATTGGACCCCAAATAGTCTTTTAGGGACCACAGCATTATAGTAATAAGGAAATAGTATCTTTTCAGAATATGATCTCTGCTTAAAATATGTAGTTTCCAATATCAGTGGCATTTGGACAGAACATTTCCATAGGAATTCATTTTTGAGCTGCCTTATCCTGGCAACAATCCTATCATCAATCCATGAAGTCGGGGAATGCTTTAAAGTTTATGTTGGTCCACAGAGATATTTTGGAGTTGTATTTCGTTACTTCCCTAGCCTGCTCTCAAATAAATTTCCATTCTGTTCGGTATCATTTTAGTCTAACGAGCCTCTGTGTGGTGTACTGCATGATTCCACATGTGATGGATATGGTGCCAGAAATATTGAAATGATAAGATGTCCCCGTGAGACAAATGAGGACTATCTATCCACCCATGTTCATAAACAAATCCTCTTATCTGGCTGTGGTACAGGGTTATAATACAGAAAATCAACCCGGCTGTTTTCTCCAGAGTCTGTCTTTTAGCACAGCACTGCACTTCTGGAATACTAAATAATGCTTGTTGGCAGTGGAGTACAACCATTGCTTTGGTTTAAACTGCAAGTTTGTGAGATTATCACACTTAAAAGCCTGACCTCCTCCAGCGCACACTAACTCTGTACCTTTGGTACTGATGAGTTATTGGATCTGGTCAAATAAATACAAAAGGCAGAAGAAAGAAGTCTGCTGGTGCTGAAAATTCTCCTGAGTTTGTTGTATTGCATTGTAATTGCTGAGAATCAGACCTCCAACTAAATAGCCGTTTGTACTCACGTTGTACATTTTAGTAGACAAACAGTGAAAAATAATATACTAACTTCTAAAAGGAAATCCATAGGTTTGTTTGTTGACTGGCTTGTTCACAATTATTCAACCTTATGAACCGTATCATTCGTTTTTTTTGTATATTGTTGCAAATCCAACAGCTGAAAAAAGCTGTCATCCCTTCCTCCAGTGCTGCTTTTTAGATGAGCAAGGCCTTAGGATTGTGCCTAACAAAAAAAGATTGTACGGTGGAAACTACTAAAGCATGAAGTAGCAAGCTAATGTTCCTTTGCAGTGCCTCATCTTCATTGAACCCGAGAGCACTATAAAGCTTGACTGGGGAAGCAGTGACACCACGAGCTCTACTCCCCAGAGCAGAAAATCGACACGTCTGAGGGTGAATTTGTGTGTTTCCTTGCCCTTTTCCCCCTTCTTTCCAAACCTCCCAGCTGCCCCACACCAAACCGGACTTCTGCTCTCGGAGGTATTTTTTCCTCCTGTGATTCCATATAAACAGAAGCTGATGCTTCAGAATGTTCTGTTTTTCTTACAAAGCCCATCAAGTAAAAACGGCTGCAGTACAAGTCAGTCAGTGACGAGTAGGTGGGTTTTAAGATCAGCCACAGCTCCTTCCTGTAGCACCAGTTCCTGTGATATTACCCCAAATTTATCTTTGGGTGAAATCAACAGCCAGTTTTCAACAAGCCAATAAAATCAAGAACTAGAGAGTGAGGTTGATTATAGAGAGAGAGTTTTTGGGTGGGCTGGGGCTGGGCTCCTGACCATTTCCAATTTTAACTTGCTGGGTTTTGCAGGCGGGTGAGGCGCCTGCCTAAAACAAGTGGGTGCCTCATAGACTTATGGAAATGCACTTGCTGACCTAAATTTCAGGCAGGGGCATTTTAACTCCCGGGCATCATTTAAATGCTGCCAGTCCATTTCCTGCCAGGAACAGGCATGAACTGGGTGCAGAACAGCTGCCGTCAGGCGAAGATTGGTATCCAGGTGGGCAGGGAGTCTCGGGAGGGAAGCGAGGGAGTGCGGGTCAGGTAGGGTTGCCAACTCTGGTTGGACGTATTCCCGGAGGTCTTATCTGTTGACTTCCTGCCTCCAACCGCCCAGCCCCCAAACTCCCGCCATTGGTCACCCGACACGTCCATCCTCGTGGCGCCCCGCCTTCCCACGGCCAATCAGAAAGCGAACGTACTCTTCATTACCCGAAAGGATAATTTTTGGCTGTCAGTCAAACAGCCCTTTCTCCCATCTCAAGATATTCTTATAACTAATAACCAAAGTGATCAAAGAATTTTTCTTTTAAACGCCGTTTTTTAATGCCTCTATGATTGTTATCCATGTTTCCCCGCAGCAGTGTCCTGGAGAGTAGCCTTTAATTTCTGGAGACTCCAGGCCGATCCTGGAGGGTTGGCAACCCAGCTTTCTTTGCGGGGCTGGAGGAGTAAACCTGCTACGCCTGGCCCCATAAAGGAACATTTTAGACTTGCCTGAAGGGCTTGTTCTGTCTGCAGATAAGCTCAGGCCCCAGATAAAACTCCATGGGGGTCCTATTGATGCAATCGGTCCCCATTGGCATAAGTCTATGAGGCACCCACTTGTTTTAGGCAGGCACCTCACCTGCCTGCAAAACCCAGCAAGTTAAAATCAGAAATGGTCAGGATGTGAGTAAGTGAGTAACCTGCTCGCTTTGAACTGTCTACCTGACCGGGAGTATATATCTAAATATTAACAGCGAGGCAGTTGTCACAGCTCAAATAATAACAGCATTGCACTGTTTTGTAGTGTATGTAACTGTTCTACCTTTAAGAGAACTATTGTATGTAACCGTCCACCTTTAAGAGAACTATTTTAGGTGTGGCATTACTTTATCTTGGCTGCTGTATACTGTAATACCGACGGTGACCACACCGGTATATAAGTGCTGTGTCAGGATTTATTGGGCAGATTCGCCCTGACCTTCGAATAGTAAAGTCCTGTTAAAGTTACTCTTGTAGTCTGTGTATTAATTCGCCATAATACCTACAGACTTTACATGTTTGATCTTTTAAAATCATGTAAGTGTGATGTTCAGTGTGGAGTTGACTTTAAAATAGCTACGTTACAAAGGAGTCGCAGACTATTTGAAAGGCAAAGGCATCAGAAAAGGTGATGTTAGCTTCAGACTGCCAGTAACTATGAAAGGTTACCATGCCAGGAACACTGCTATGAATAGCACATTATTTGTGAAGTGACTTTACTTAATGTAATCATAATGGCTGACATTCAAACATTTGTGCAGCACATCATCAAGTAGCTGAAGGGAATTTGAAACCCTCCGTATGTCAAGAGACAGAATAAATTAGTTGTTACTGGCACCACAATGAAATTGTAACAAAACTGTCACGTACTTATTTTTGAAGAGAAAAACAATGAATTAAAAAAATTGCAATGATTTGTCAATCAAGTATTAAAAATGACAAATTCACAGTGGAGTATAACCATGGCTTACTGTAGCATTTTGCTGTATTGGGACCCCCTTCTCTGTGTTCACTGTTACCCTTTTGTATGTCTTCCAACACCTTACATGGAACTTTTCTTTGCTGTTTTCTTCCCCTTCCCTAATCTCGATATAATTTTAATTTTACATTCCGAAAGCCAACAACCCCGCACATGAAAGAGTGGATGGCCAGATGACAGGAAACTGTTCTGCGAATTTATTCAAAATAAATGAAGCCAACTTATCGGGTGCAGATCTGTGGTGTAACAAAATGAAACTCACCTGACTCCCGACATGTAGAACACAAAACAGATTAATTTGAACTTTGCTCTCAAAATACCAATTGTGCGGTCACGTCAAATAACTGCCAGGTTTAAAATTTTGATGGTTTAAATGGACAACACACGAGCGTGCACAGAGCAGAGTTTTCTTCAAGATCGCAAAGGCAAAATACTGCGGATGCTGGATATCCGAGATAAGAACCGAAAATGCTGAAAACACTCAGCAGGTCAGGCAGCATCTGTGGAGCAAGAAACAGAGTTAATATTGCAGTTCTGAGGAAAGGTCACAGACCTGAAACGTTAACTCTGTTACTCTCTCCACAGATGTTGCCTGACCTGCTGAATGTTTCGAGCATTTACTGTTCATATTTCTTAAAGATCACATAATTACACTTGATTTATATGTAGTGTCAGGAAGGGGCAGAAGGTATGGAGTAAAAGGTAAAGTAATAAAAAGGGCAAAAGCAGGAACTAAGTGTCACAAAACATATTTGAAAGTTCTCTATCTGAATGCACGTAGCATTCGTAACAAAATAGACGAGTTAATGGCACAAATAACTACATATGGGTATGATCTTGTGGCCATTACAGAAACATGGCTGCAGGGTGACAATGCCTGGGAATTAAACATACCAGGTTATTTAACGATCAGGAAGGACAGGCAGGAAGGAAGGGGAGGTGGGGTTGCTATGTTAATAAAGGAAGGAATCACTGTAATACAGAGAAATGATATTGGGTCAAAAGATCAGGATAATGAAACAGTTTGGGTGGAGATAAGGAATAATAAGGGGAAAAAAACACTAGTGGGCGTAGTCTATAGGCCTCCGAACAGTTGCAACTCTGTTGGACGGAGTATCAATCAGGAAATAGTTGAGGCTTGTAATAAGGGAACATCTATAATTATGGGGGATTTTAACTATCATATTAATTGGACAAATCAAATTGGGCAGGGCTGCCTTGAGGATGAGTTCATTGAGTGTATTAGGGATGGGTTTCTTGAGCAGTATGTAACTGAACCGACCAGGGGGCAAGCAACCTTGGATCTGGTCCTGTGTAACGCGACAGGATTAATTAAAAATGCCCTAGTAAAGGATCCCCTTGGAATGAGTGACCATAACATGGTTGAATTCCATATTCAATTAGAGGGTGAGAAGGTTGGATCTCAAACAAGCGTGCTAAGCTTGAATAAAGGAGACTATGAAGGTATGAGAGTGGAATTGAGTAGAGTGGATTGGGAAAATAGATTAAAGGGTAAGACGATACATGATCAGTGGTGTACATTTAAGGAGTTATTTTACAACTTCCAAAAAATATATATTCCACTGAGAAGAAAAGGGTGTAAAAGAAAAGTCAGCCATCCGTGGCTAAGTAAAGAAATTAAGGATAGTATTCGACTAAAAACAAGGGCATATAAGGTAGCCAAATCTAGTGGGAGGATAGAGGATTGGGAAAACTTTAAAAGACAACAAAAAATAACAAAAAGATTGATTAAGAAAGGGAAGATAGATTATGAAAGTAAATTAGCAAAAAATATAAAAACAGATAGTAAGAGTTTTTATAGTTATATAAAAAGAAAAAGGGTGGCTAAAGTAAATGTTGGTCCATTAGAGGATCAGACTGGGAAATTAATGGTGGGAAATATGGAGATGGCAAAAACACTGAATATTTTATATCAGTCTTTACAGTAGAAGACACTAAGAATATCCCAACACTGGACAAACAGGGGGCTAAAGGGGGGGAGGAGCTAAACACGATCAAAATCACTAAGGAAGTGGTACTCGGTAAAATAATGGGGCTCAAGGCGGATAAATCACTTGGACCTGATGGCTTACATCCTAGGGTCTTGAGGGAAGTGGCGGTAGGGATTGTGGATGCATTGGTAATAATTTTGCAAAACTCCCTGGACTCGGCAAAGGCCCCGGCAGACTGGAAAACTGCTAATGTAACACCCTTATTTAAAAAGGGCAGTAGACAGAAGGCTGGAAACTATAGACCGGTTAGCCTAACATCTGTGGTAGGTAAAATTTTGGGAGTCCATTATTAAGGAGACAGTAACAGGACATTTGGATAATCATAATTTAATAGGACAAAGTCAGCATGGTTTTATGAAGGGGAAGTCATGTTTGACAAATTTGCTGGAGTTCTTTGAGGAAGTAACATCTAGGGTGGATAAAGGGGAACCAGTGGACGTAGTGTATTTGGACTTCCAAAAGGCATTTGACAAGGTGCCACACAAAAGATTATTGCTTAAGGTAAAAAATCACGGGATTGGGGGTAATATTCTGGCATGGATAGAGGATTGGCTATCTAACAGAAGGCAGAGAGTTGGGATAAATGGTTCATTCTCAGACTGGCAATCAGTAACTAGTGGTGTTCCGCAGGGGCCAGTGCTGGGTCCCCAACTCTTTACAATCTATATTAACGATTTAGAGGAGGGGACCGAGTGTAACACATCAAAGTTTGCAGATGATACTAAGATGGGAGGGAAAGTAGTGAGTGAGGAGGACATAAAAAACCTGCAAGGGGACATAGACAGGCTAAGTAAGTGGGCAGAGATTTAGCAGATGGAATACAATACTGGAAAGTGTGAGGTTATGCACTTTGGCAGGAAAAATCGTAGAGCAAGTTATTATCTTAATGGCAAGAAACTGGAAAGTACTGAAGTACAAAGGGATCTGGGGGTCCTGGTGCACGAAACTCAAAAGGTTAGTATGCAGGTGCAGCAAGTGATTAAGAAGGCCAATGGAATGTTGGCTTTCATTGCTAGGGGGATAGAATATAAAAATAGGGAGGTATTGCTTCAGTTGTACAAGGTATTGGTGAGACTGCACCTGGAATACTGCGTACAGTTTTGGTGTCCATACTTAAGAAAGGACATACTTGCTGTCGAGTCAGTACAAAGAAGGTTCACTCGTTTAATCCCGGGGATGAGGGGATGGACATATGAGGAGAGGTTGAGTAGATTGGGACTCTACTGATTGGAGTTCAGAAGAATGAGAGGCGATCTTATTGAAACATATAAGATTGTGAAGGGGTTGGATCGGGTGGATGCGGGGAAGATGTTCCCGATGATGGGTGAAGCTAGAACTAGGGGGCATAGTCTTAGAATAAGGGGCTGCTCTTTCAAAACTGAGATGAGGAGGAACTACTTCACTCAGAGGGTGGTAGGTCCATGGAATATGCTGCCCCAAAAAGCTGTAGAAGCTACATCATCACATAAATTTAAAACAGAAATAGACAGTTTCCTAGAAGTGAAGAGAATTAAGGGTTACAGGGAGCGGGCAGGAATTTGGACATGAGTCTAGGTTTGGATCGGTCATGGCCCTGTGGGTAGCGGAGCGGGCCCAGGGGCCGTGTAGCCTGTTCCTGCTCCTATTTCGTGTGTCTAATTCTGTTAGATTCAGGAGATGGTTCGGTGATAGTGGATTGGCGGTTAGGATCAGATCAGCCATGATCTTATTGAATGGCGGAGCAGGCTCGAGGGGCCGATTGGCCTACTCCTGCTCCTATTTCTTATGTTCTTATGTTCTTAAAGGCAAATGCTCATATTGTCTCAGTCATTATAAATATCTCTCCAATTGTATCCTGAAGAGCGACCTTATTGAAAATTGCTTCCTCTTTTACTGAAGAAAGGTTACAATTTATCGGCTGTGAGTGTCACATTTTGAACATTATGGGACTGACTTTCCATCCATTAATTTAAAGGGACAGAACATCAAGCAATCTCCATTACAGGTGTCCAATGCTGCCCATCTATTTTTCCCCCCTCTATGCAATTCTCCCAGGCTGTTATATTTATGCCCATGCACAACTGAGAAAAATCTGCTCCCATATTTATATTTCCAATTTCCTGGTGAAATTCGTATTCTCCCCCCCACCCCATTTCTATCTAGTTTCTTGCATATTTATTTTGTTATTGTCACGCCAAAAAGGTCAGATGGAAAAAGAGAGAAGTGAGTGCTATAGATTGCATAAGGTAAAGCAATTGAATAAGGTAATGAAACTAAAAAAAGTCTGTAATATTGACAGAACATAGACTTCACCAGCCGTTTGAGAAAGATTACTTTTTGCTTTTCTCCTGAATTCGCTTCCTTTAAATGGGTTTACGTGTATTTAATAATCATGCAGATCTTCAAAAAACACAAACATGAGAAGAGACGTTGGAATTTTACAACACCAAAAGCTGTAAATAAACAATAAAGACTTAATTTTAGGAGATTAAGAAGTAAAAGAAATTGGAATATTTAAAATTGATAGATTATTGTTTTCAAAGCAGTGTTTGAATCAAAGGAAAGAGGCAGAGATCAATGGTTTACTGGTCTCCCTTTTGAAGAGACCATAATTAGACCTCAAGCTGAGTCCTTTGGTTTTTCTGTGAAACTTTTGACAGTTTTACTTCTGCATTTTTTATATATTTTACTTCATATTCTTGACAGAAGAAGCTTCAATCAGTCCCACTGACACTGAATTTACAAAGTCAGTTTGCAATGTAGTAAATCAAAACAGTTCAAAAAAATTTCAGAAGGCATTGGACCACAATAACATTTATTGCATCCATCTTTGAATTACAGATAGAGCAATGTGATGAAACTTTATTGGAAATGGAAGAATTAATGGGCTTTTCTATCATGTAGGTTTTTAAGAAGAATCTAATTAACCCTGTAGGTCAGTGGCATTGTTTGTGGAAGCACTGCTAGCTTTGGTTATCTGTTGGAGGTAAATATTGGCTATCTTTTTAGGTGCCGACTGTGGATCAGTGGGTAGCATTCTCGCCTCCGAGTCAGAATGTTAAAGAAAGACTTGCATTTATATAGCGTCTTTCATGACCTCAGGACGTCCCAAAGTGCTTTTCAGCCAATGAAGTACTTTTAAAAAAAAGTGTAGTCACTGTTGTAATGTAGGAAACATGGCAGCTAATTTGCACACATCAAGCTCCCACAAACAGCAATGGGGTAATCTGTTTTAGTGATGTTAATTGAGGGATAAATATTGGCCCAGGACACCAGGGATAACTCCCCTGTTCTTCTTCGAAATAGTGCCATGGAATCTTTTACGTCCACCTGAGAGAGCAGACAGGGCCTCAGTTTAATGTCTCATCCAAAGTTGTGGGTTCAAGTCCCACTCCAGGGGCTTGAGCACAAAATCTAGGCCGACACTCCCAGTGCAGTACTGAGGGAGTGCTGCACTGTCGGAGGTGCTGTCTTTCGGATGAGATGTTAAGCCGAGGCCCCGTCTGCCCCCTCAGGTGGACGTAAAAGATTCCATGGCACTCTTTCAAAGAAGAACAGGGGAGTTATCCCCGATGCCCTGGGCCAATATTTGCCCCTCAATCAACTGGCATTGGTAGGGTCTCTGAGAAGGTCATCTGAATTCTTGGCCACGGTAGTAATTATCATGGAGAAACCTAACAGGAGAAAGGAGGGAAAATTAAAGATAGAACATTATTTGCACAAATGAAAAAAACATTTTTTCTCATTTTTGAATCAGATGCCAGTAATGCCAGGTAAAACATTTGCCGTCGATCATTGTTTTTCCACATATATTTGTCTTTTTCTACGTAAACAAGTGTGAATGGACCAAGAACAAGGTATAACTAAAATAAAAACAGAAGATGCTGCAAACAACTTGGTTCTGATGAAAGGTCATCAACCTGAAATGTTATGTTTCTCTCTCCACAGATGCTGTGTTATCAGCAATTTCTGTTTTTTATTTCAGATTTACAGCATCTGCACTATTTTGTTGTTGTTGACAAGGTATAACAAGTTTTGCACCTTTCTTTGTGATCTCATGCATGTGTTCTTTTAAATTTAGTTATACTGGGACAGTTTAGGCTTTTAGCATTGTTTTACTTTCAACAATTGTACGAGACTCTGCAAGTGAGCTACATCTCCTGTGATCTGGTAGTCTGGGTGTTAAGGTGTGTAGTGCAGGGCTAACAGTCACTCTAGTTTGCAGTGTGTGGCGGACTAGCATTTGTAGCGGGCCTCCACTATGTCTGCAGTCTCTCCAGTAAATCGAAAATATCGTACTGGGAACAAAGTGGCTGAAGCTACTGATGGAATTATTTTGCATTTGAACAACTCACAGAAACAAAGATATCAGGCACCTGCTGTACAGCAAATGAATATATTCAAACATACATGTCAACCAACCTACAGAATTTGTATACGGTGACAATCAACTTCATAAAAAGCTGACACAGCCATAAAAAGAAAACAAATCAAAAAATAATGTAGAATCAGAGAATGAGGCGACACAGAAGGAGACCATTCGGCCCATCGTGCCTGTGCCGGCTCTTTGAAAGAGCGATCCAATTAGCCTCATTCCCCTGCCCTTTCCCCTTTCAAGTATTTAGCAATTCCCTTTTGAAAGGTTATTATTAATGTGCTGCCCACCAGCCTTTAAGGCAGTGCATTTTAGTGCGCACAACTGATACAGCGTTTTCTGGGTGCTAGCTCATGAAAGACTCAATGGTCTTTTGGAAGACTGAAGGAAACTTAGTGTACCTATATCATATTCAGTAACTCATGGCTGGCTGGCCATGAAGTAACAGCTGACTATCTTTTCCCTCATCAACAGAGTAGTGAGATATAACAAAGCAGAAACCCCCGACCTTTACTACCTAGAAGGACAAGGGCAGCAGGCGCATAGGAACACCACCACTTCCAAGTTCACAGACAGAATCACAGAAACCCCACAGTGCAGATAGAGGCCATTTCGGCCCATCGAGCCTGCACTGACACATATCCCACCCGATCCCCGTAACCCCTACACCAACACATATCCCACTCTATCCCTGTAACCCCACGTATTTAATCCCCCTAACACTAAGGGTCAATTTATCATAGCCAATCAACCTAACCCGCACATCTTTGGACTGTGGGAGGAAACCGGAGCACCCGGAGAAAACCCACGCAAACACGGGGAGAATGTGCAAACTCCACACAGACAGTCGCCCAAGGCCGGATTCGAACCCGGGTCTCTGGCGCTGTGAGGCAACAGTGCTAACCACTATGCCACCGTGCTCCTCCAATTCACATAACATCCTGACTTGGAAATATGTCACCATTGAGTCAAAATCCTGGAACTCCCTCCCTAACAGCACTGTGGGAGTACCTTCACCACACGGACTGCAGCGGTTCAAGAAGGCGGCTCACCACCACTTTCTCAAGGGCAATTAGGGATGGGCAATAAATGCTGGTCTTGCCAGCGACGCCCACATCCCATGAATGAATTTTTTAAAAGCCCCCAACTAGGTGGATTTTATTTCATTTAACAATCTCTTGTACAACAGAATGGAAAGGCTTTTTTTTAAAGTTTATTCTAAAGGTATTGATCATGTTTCCCTATTCAAGGCAGTGAGTGAGCAATCTGTTGATGCCAAACATAAGCACCTCCAATCTCCCTGATCAGCATTCGTTAGAAATAAACGGCTTCATTTTCTGGCAATGCAAATATTCTCAGTAAGGGACTATAGTCCGAAAATATTTTGATACTGTCTCGAAAATTATATTCCTTTTACAATCTAATGCATTATGTATGAGGAACGATTTACCAAAAGACCAAATTCTGCTTTTCTTAAGTTAATTATGTTATCCTTATTTACATCTTACTTCATATCTTTCAGCTATTTCCGTGCACGAGCGCATAACTAAAGTCACAGTTCAGAAGAAGAGTGTTTGAAGTGTTCATGTCATAGATTTATACCCCATTTAGATTGCAGATGGAGTGCAATGCAGATTCACCAGAATGTTACCAGGGCTCCCAAGGGTTAGATTATGAGGAGAGATTACATAAACTAGGCTTGTCTTCCCGGAATATAGAAGGTTAAGGGATGACTTAATTGAGGTTATTTTTAGGATTTTGAAAGGAATTGATAGGGTAGATAGAGAGAAACTTTTTCTGCTGGTGGGGGGAGTCTAGGACAAGGGGACATAACCTTAAAATCAGAGCCAGGCCATTCAGGGGAGCAGTTAGGAAACCCTTATTCATGCAAAGGGTGGTAGAAGTGTGGAATTCTCTCCCACAAAAAGCAGTAGATGCTAGCTCAATTAATAATTTTAAATCTGAGATCGATAGTTTTTTGCTAGACAAGTGTATAAAAAGATATGGAGCCAAGGCAGGTGGATGGAGTTAAGATACAGATCAGCCATGATCTTATTGAATGGCGGAACAGACTCGAGGGGATGAATGGTCCCCTCCTGTTCCTAAATTCCAGAACTGCAATCATTGCCAATTATTGTTGTGTTTTGGGCAGGCGAGGACCATTGGTTGTCTAACCGACCATTCCAAACTGCCCATTAGGTTCCTTAAACTGATTTCTAGAAATAATTGTAGTGTATGTACCTTTAAGAGCCCCTGTGTACTGTAATACCGGTAGTGACCACTCGGGTATATAAGCCTGTATAGCGTCTTGTATCTTTTAGTTCACCTCCAGACTTTGTTCAGTAAACACCTGTTAAACCAACTCCTGCATTCCGTGTCTCCATTAACACACGGATACAACGGTGGCGACGAATTGGAAACGGACTTACCTGCAATTCGGCAGCACCTCAAGGAGATTGATTCCTCAGACGAAGGTCGAAGAAAAAAAAAACTGTGAGTTCACCAGCTAGCCGGGCTGGTGGCAGGTACTGCACTAATCTTTCCTGGGCGGCGGGCTGGGGCTCGATCGGGTGGCTCTGCAGCGTGGCCGAGCAGCGAGTTGGAAGGCGGAGGCAAACGGAGACGGAGGGTGGAGCACTCGGGAGATGGCCGGCGCTGCAAAGCAGGTCGGCGTTCGGACCAAGCAAAGGGAGGGAAAAGTCCCAGAGCGTCTGGCAGGAACGAGTCTCCAACTATTAAAAATATCTGTGTAAATAAAAACCGCAGAGAACAGCGTTGTCAGCGGAGGGAAAGCGCGGGAGGCGCCATTTTTTCTCGGCAGGGAAGAAAGGAAAGCGCAGGAGGCGCCATTTTTGATTTTCAGGATGCCTAAGACTGGCAATATTACTGCTTTTGATAGTGATATAGAGGATTGGACCGCATATGTGGAAAGAGTGGAGGTATATTGCACAGCGAATGAAGTAGAGGATGATAAAAAGGCATCGGTACTTCTAAATCTGATGGGCGCAAGGACATACGGGCTGTTACGAAACTTAATTACTCCAGCCAAACCGATGGACAAGAATTTTAAGGAGATTGTTGATACCCTACAGGAGCACTTAAACCCAACACCGCTGCTGATAGCGGAACGATTCAAATTCTTCAGGAGGAATCAGCACGAGAATGAAAGTAACGCTGATTACCTCACCGAATTAAGAAAGCTGTCAAAGCACTGCCAATTCGGGGCAGGACTGGCAGATTCTCTACGAGACAAATTCGTCTGCGGCCTCCTAAGTGAAGGAACACAGAAAAGGCTACTTTCTGAGAAAGATTTGACACTGGACAAGGCTTTTAGTGTGGCTGTATCATACGGAGGAGCTGCAGAGATACAGCAAAAGCCACAGGACTTCGGCACCCATGAAATGACACGGGGTTTCGAGAGATGTTATCGCTGCGGCAGATCCACCCATGACCAGAGGGACTGCTGGTTCAAGAACAAAGCATGCAGGCAATGCGGAAAGATGGGACACATTGCACGTGTATGCCGATCTGGAAACAAAAAATCCACTGACAGGAAAAAAATCAATAAGGAAAAGTACAGAAAGGTACAAATGATGACGGACAGTAGCTCTGAAGACCAGAAGAGCGATAGTGACTCCGGAAACAAGAGACTAAGCTGTCTCAAATTACATAATGTAATTGCCAAAGAAGATTACCAGACCATTTGGGTTACCCTCACGATAGAGGGGTCCCCAGTTAAAATGGAGCTAGATACAGGATCAGCTCTGACCGTCATAAGTCGATGGAATTACGAGCGGCTATTTCCGCATATACCTTTGAAAGACACATCCATTATCTTGAAGACATATGCGGGGCAGAAAGTATACCCCAGAGGGAAAATAAGGGTGCCTGTTGTATACAACGGCAAGGAAATACAGAAGTTGTATTTATACGTTCTGCAAGATGGTGGTCCACCGCTGTTGGGACGTGAATGGATCAGGAAGATACGTTTAGACTGGCACTCCATTCAGGCACTGACGGTGACCAGTAAGAAAAAAAATGATGATGATGTCATACCTAAACGATTAAAAGACATCTTGGCCAACGCCAAAGAAGCGTTTCAACAGGAACTAGGAACCTTGAAAGGCATCACCGCCTCAATAAAAGAAGATGTGGCAATTCCCAAGTTTTTTAAGGCAAGGCCGGTGCCATACGCAATTCGTCCAGCAGTCGAGGCAGAGCTGGAGAATTTGGAAAAGGCAGGCGTATTATCCAAGGTAGATTGGAGCGAGTGGGCAACACCCATCGTCCCGGTCATGAAGAAAACGTTGAATAATGATAAATCTGAATAACAGAGAAGAATTCGCATCTGTGGGGACTTCAAGGTGACTGTAAACCCGGTCCTTCACACGGTACAGTATCCTCTTCCGAGGATAGAAGATATTTTCGCCTCACTATCCGGAGGGAAACGTTTCACCAAAATTGACTTGGCACAGGCATATCTACAGATGGAGGTTGAGGAGGCCTCTAAAAAGTATCTCACGATAAACACACACAAAGGCCTGTAGCAGTACAATCGACTGGTTGTCGGAGTAGCATCAGCTCCAGCTATCTGGCAAAGAGCTATGGAGCAAGTCCTGCAAGGGATTCCGGGGACTCAATGCTACCTAGACGACATCCTTGTAACAGGAGAAAACGACAACGAGCACCTTGCCAATTTGGAGCAGGTGCTCACTAGGCTGAGAGAACGGGGCCTACGAGCAAATCGCCCCAAGTGCAAATTTTTCCAGAAACAAATATCATATTGTGGCCATATAATTAACGAAGAAGGGTTGCATAAGTCACCTGAAAAAATTGAAGCGGTCATAAAAGCCCCAGCACCTGAAAATGTCTCACAATTAAGGTCGTTCCTGGGATTGATAAATTACTATCATAAATTTTTACCGAACTTGTCAACTGTTCTGCACGCTCTTAACGCACTGCTACAAACGGGAGTAATTTGTAAATGGAGCGAAGACTGTAAACGTGCCTTCCATAAATGCAAAGACTTGATCACGTCCAAGGAAGTGTTGGCTCATTACAACCCATCACTGCCAATCAGACTGGCGTGCGATGCATCCCCTTACGGCGTAGGAGCGGTATTATCGCATAGATTCCCTAATGGCTCGGAGCGGCCGATAGCTTTTGCGTCACGCTCATTGAACTCAGCTGAGCGTAACTATGCCCAGATCGACATGGAAGCACTCAGCCTGGTGTGGGGAGTGAAGAAATTCAACCATTACCTACACGGACAAAAATTTACCTTGTTGACTGACCATCAACCCCTCGTCTCCATATTCAACCCTAGACAGGGCGTTCCCATTATGACAGCGTAAAGGCTACAGAGGTGGTCCCTTTTCCTAGGGGCACACCAATATGACATAGAATACAAAGGATCAAAACAGCATGGGAATGCTGACGGTTTATCGCGTCTACCGTTGCCAACGGTAGAAGAGGCACCTACAGTGGACCCAGTGGAGATGTTCCACTCAACCATAGTAGAATGTCTACCAGTAACAAATTCTACCATTGAAAAGGAAACGAGAAATGACCCGACTCTCTCACGAGTCTACAATTTAACGGTGAAGGGATGGCCAGCACATGGCGAACCACTGTTGCCAGCATTCTCGCAAAGAAGAGAACAGCTGTCAGTGTGCCGAGGAACCTTGATGTGTGGATCCAGAGTGGTGATTCCACCCAAACTCCAGGATAAAGTGCTAAAGGAGCTTCACGAGGGGCATCTGGGTGGAGTGAAAATGAAGAACCTAGCCAGAGCGTTTGTGTGGTGGCCAGGTATCGATGGAGACATCGAAGAAATGACCAAGAGCTGCCTAGGATGCCAGAAGGTCCAAAACGCCCCACCACAAGCTCCTCTACATCCATGGGAGTGGCCCTCATCTCCATGGCAAAGGGTACATATCGACTTTGCTGGTCCATTTATGGACTCAATGTTCTTAATCGCGGCTGATGCACACTCCAAGTGGCCGGAGGTAATAAAGATGTCCTCCACCACCACGGAAAAAACCATCACAGTATTAAGGACCATATTTGCCAGGAATGGGCTGCCTGAACAGATCTGTTCTGATAATGGACCGCAATTTGTGTCCGAAGAATTCAGGAAGTTCTTAAAAAAACAATGGGGTTAAGCACTACACGTCCGCCCCATACCATCCCGCCACCAATGGATTAGCTGAAAGGTTTGTCCAGACCTTCAAGAAGGCCATAAAGGCCATGGGTAATGAAGACATAAATCTACAACATAAGGTAGATAACTTCTTGTTTGCGTACAGGAATGCAACACATGTGGTTACAAACCAAACTCCCGCCATGATGTTTTTCAATAGAAGACTAAGATGCCAGCTGGATTTGATCAAGCCAAACATCAGAAGGGACGTAGAGAACCGGCAATTTCAAGGCATGAATGAAAGGCCAACTAGAACCTTCCAGATAGGTCAACAAGTTTTGGCCCGGGACTACCGTACCAAGAAATGGCAGCCTGGAACTATTTGCACACGACTAGGACCGCTGATGTATACCGTGGCCATTGGAGAAAGCATAATAAGGCGCCATGCTGACCAGATCATAGAGTCATCCGAAAAGGGACAACCTACACCACAACTCTATGCGCCTACTGATGAAGCAGAGATACCCATAGTATCTACCTCCGATCCGGTGATACTGGAACCAGATGAACCCGACACTGGCATTCAAGCCGAATCAACCTTGCCAAAAGAACCTACTACACCACCGAAAACTACTACACCACCGAGGCGTTATCCGGACCGAGTCAGGAAGCCTCCAGAGAGACTGACTTATAATTGATTAACTGCAGCAAATGTGTAGATTATTGTTCTTGTAAACATGTTAATTAATGATTACTTAAAATGTTATGCACTAATTATCTAAAAGGGGAGGAATTGTAGTGTATGTACCTTTGAGCCCCTGTGTACTGTAATACCAGTAGTGACCACTCGGGTATATAAGCCTGTATAGCGTCTTGTATCTTTTAGTTCACCTCCAGACTTTGTTCAGTAAACACCTGTTAAACCAACTCCTGCATTCCGTGTCTCCATTAACACACGGATACAACAATAACGACCCTATATCCCATTTAGAAACATAGGAACAGGAGTAGGTCATTCAGCCCCTCAAGCCTGTTATGATCATGGCTGATCTGTATCTTAACTCCATCTACCCACCTTGGTTCCATAACACTTGCCTAACAAAAATCTATCAATCTCAGTTTTGTATTTTGCAATTGATTCCCCCGCCTCAACAGCTTTTTGGGGGAGAGAATTCCAGATTTACACTACCCTTTGTGTGAAGAAGTGCTTCCTGACATCACCCCTGAACGGCCTAGCTCTAATGATGCTTCAGCACCAAGATATTGACTGAGATATAATGGGAACCAAGGGATGTGGGGATAGTGTGGCAAGGTGGAGTTGAGGTAGAAGATCAGCCATGATCTTATTGAATGGCGGAGCAGGCTCGAAGGGTCAAATGGCCTACTCCTGCTTCTATTTCTTACGTTCTTATGTTCTTATATTTGATATATCACAAGATAGGCTTGAAAATAGCACCCGCCTGTACACTCACTCCAGGGCTGACCCTCCCAAAGTATTCAGGGTCATTTTATTTGCATTGGGGCCAGTGGATACCTGCACCACTGCAGGCAAAGGTCAAGTGCCCACTAGCCCCACACTGCCAGACTCCAACAGCTAGCTGACATGTGGAGCTGGAGTGGTGGTGCCTTGTTCCCCCTTTCCCATGATGTGTGAATCCCTTTCGCTGTCTTACCAAAGAGGCCAATGCGACAAAATGTTTTTTATTGCAAATCTTTATCTTTGGCGCCCAGGCCAGTTCTGTGGCTGGACTCACCTGGTGGGATGAACTTTAACCTTTCTGGAGGTCGGTCTGCCCCTCTGACTCTGCAAATGTATATCTCAAGGTCCGGTTAGGGTCAGGGTTGCAGGAATTTCCAGTGGAAGGGGTAATCACACCCTTCATGACAGTGGAATTGTTTGTGCTTGGACAGTAGATCTGTCCCCAAACAAAGCCACCTGAAATTAATAATTAGTAGATCCATATTTACAACAACTTGCATGTATATAGCGCCTTCAATGTAGCAAAACATCCCAAAGCGCTTCACAGGAGCAATTATCAATCAGCATTTGACACCAAGCCACAGAAGAAGATATCAGGACAGATGGCCAAAAGCTTGGTCAAAGAAGTGTCAGTGTTACGGAGGTGGAAGTAGGCAGTCTTGGTGATGGAGCGGATATGTAGTTGGAAGCTCATCTCGGGGTCAAATACGACACCAAGGTTGCAAACAGTCTGGTTCAGCTTCAGACAGTTGCCAAGGAGAGGGATAGAGTCGGTGGCCATGGGAACGGAGTTCGTGGCGGGGACCGAAGTCAATGGCTTCGGTCTTCTCAATATTTAGTTGGAGGAAATTTCTGCTGTTCCACTACTGCATGTCGGACAAGCAGTGCGACAAATCAGAGACAGTGCTTCCAAAGAAACAGAAATGGTGAAAATTAGTGGTTTTCTTAACTATTCTAAACATTTTTTCTTTTTGGATTTTTGTATTAAAACCCTTCGCTTTGGAGCCACAGAAAGTAAGTTGAAAGAGCAGCTTTGTCAATGTGTATTGGCATCAGGCCCTCATGAATTCTTAACCTGATGGAGATTTCTAAGTGTGGTAATCGGTATAGAATAGAGAATCTGTTAATAAGTCTGCCTCAATTATGAAAAGTAAAGGAGGGGATAGAATACATCAACTTGTGCTGTTAAACATGTGAAATCAAGGAATGGGGCCTTGCCGCAAATTAAACTGAACTTTGCACCATTATAGGGAGCTTCAACCAGCTTAACAAAAAAATCCACCCAAACTACATTTTTAATTCAGTCCGTATGCAGTTAAATTCAAGCCTTTATACATGTCAATAAAGGAGAGCTATCATTCATTGTCTATGGTTTATATAAAACCAATTCTACATTACTCATGTCTGTTTTTTCTAAAAGCCAGATTATTGTTCTCAAATACATTTTAGTCTGCTATCAAAAGTATTGACCTGTTATTTTAGAATCAGTCTTGAGGGGTTTTGTAAAAAATCATTTTCATTTGTGAAGGACCTTTGTCCTGTTTTGAAACCCGAGAAATCAAATCAAATATCGTGGATATTTTCTACCAAAAACTTAACTGGAACAGCCACATAAATATTGTGGCAACAAGAGCAGGTCAGAGGCTAGATATTCTGCAGCGATTGTCTCACCTCCTGACTCCCCAGAGACTTTCTACCATCTACAAGGCACAAGTAAGGAGTGTGATGGAATACTCTCCACTTGCCTGGATGAGTGCAGCTCCAACAACACTCAAGAAGCTCGACACCATCTAAGACAAAGCAGCCCGCTTGATTGGCACCCCATCCACCACCTTAAACATTCACTCCCTCCAACACCGGCGTACCGTGGCTGCAGTGTGTACCATCTACAAAATGCACTGCAGCAACTCGCCGAGGCTTCTTCAGCAGCATCTCCCAAACCCGCAACCTCTTTCACCTAGAAGCACAAGGGCAGCAGATGCATGGGAGCATCACCACCTCCAAGTTCCCCTCCAAGTCACACACCATCCTGACTTAGAAGTATATCGCCGATCCTTCATCGTCACTGGGTCAAAATCCTGGAACTCCCTCCCTAACAGCACTGTGGGAGTACCTTCACCACACAGACTGGAGCGGTTCAAGAAGGTGGCTCACCACCACCTTCTCGAGGGCAATTAGGGATGGGCAATAAATGCTGGCCTTGCCAGTGACGCTCACAACCCATGAACAAATAAATTAAAAAAAATTCTGAATAAATATTAAATAATAATTCTTCAATCAAGAGACTGGCTCCTTCAGTGGTAATCCATAACTACAATAACCGAGTTTCCCTGAGGAATAGCTGACCTACACTGGCTCCCGGTCTGGCAGCGTCTCGATTTTAAAATTCGCATCCTTGATTTCAAATCCCTGCACGGCCTCGCCACCTCCCTATCTCTGTAATCTTCTCCAGCACTACAACCATCCGAGATCTCTGCGCTTCTCCAGTGTTGGCCTCTTGCACATCACCAATTTTAATCGCTCCACCATTCGTGGCCGTGCCATCAGCTGCTAAGGCCCTAAGCTCTGGAATTCCCTCCCGAAACCTCTACCTCTCCTTCCTCCTTTAAGACGCTCCCTAAAACCTATCTCGGTGACCACCTGCCCTAATATCTCCTTATGTGGCTCAGTTTCAAATTTTGTTTTATAACGCTCCTGTGAAGCACCTTGGGATGTTTTACTACATTAAAGGCGCTATATAAATGCTTGTTCTTGCTGTTGGCTTCAAGGAGATGTGTTAAAGCAGATGGGAATCAGTTGCCCCTCCAATTCCATCCCGAAGAAAAGCATTTGGCTTTAGTTCCTTTTGTGACCGCCTCGGTGAGATCAAAAGCACGTGAGCAGACATTAACATGAACCGACATCCAATTTCTGCACAAGTTGATTGATTTATTGACTTGTCAGACACAAAACACTGCTAAACTTGCTATTTGAAGCCAGTAATGACACTGCCTGTGTTATGGAAAATCCTGCAACCCTGGTTTAGTGTGCAACCATAGTGTCACCCTTTTAAAGGCATCATATGTCCACAGGGCACGTATAGCTCGGATAAGCACTATCTGTTAAGTTACCATAATTATAGTTTAAAATCTGAGATCAATAAATTTTTGATAGCCAAGGGATATGGAGCCAAGGCAGATCGATGGAGTTAGGATACAGATCAGCCATGATCCCATTGAATGGTGGAACAGGCTCGAGGGGCTAAATGACCTACTCCTGTTCCTATCTACCAAGCAAATATTCCGTTGACTAAATGTGAACAAACTAAAAGTAGCTGAAATTGCCAATGAGGTAATCGCTCAATTTTTTTTGTTTCCAAAGCTACCTCGCAGGGACCGGTAAGTAATACAAAACCAACCAATCAGATCACTGAAATATTTTTTTTTTTACATAAGAACATAAATAGGAGCAGGAGTAGGCCATACGACCCCTCGAGCCTGCTCCGCCATTCAATAAAGATCATGGCTGATCTTCTATCTCAACTCCACTTTCCTGCCCTATCCCCCATATCCCTTGATTCTTTTAGCACTGATTTGGCCACCGTTTTCTGTCTTCAGCCAGATCAGTGTCATCAGATTTCTTTATCGGATATCACTGCTAACCCACTTGTACTTAAAAAATGAAAATAGAATCCTACAGCCAACGTAGGACCCCGATTAGAATTTTTAAGCAGCCTGGTGGTGCCTGTTTCAGGTGGGCACGATGTGCGCCCATTTACAGACCCGCCTGAAAATTACATCCAGCAGATCTTGGGCTTCCAAGGGGAATCCCACTGATTTTTTTTTTCACTGCTGGCTGCCCAGTTTTCTGTTGAGAAGCAGGCGGGCAGCAGTTGAAAATTGCGCCCAGTTGTGTGTATGTGTGTGTCTCCGTGTATGAGACGCAGCATAGGAATTACCATCCTTGTTTTCAGACCCCTCCATGGTCTCCTTGCCCCCTTCCTACCTCTGTAACCTCCTCCAGCCCCACAACCCTCTGAGATCTCTGTACTTCTCCAATTCTGGCCTCTTGCACATTCCCCTGATTTTCTTCATTCCACCATTGGTGGCCGTGCCTTCAGCTGCCTAAGTCCTAAGCTCTGGAATTCTCTCCCTAAACCTCTCTGCCTCTCTACCTCTCTCTCTTCCTATAAGATGCTCCTTAAAACCTGCCTCATTGACCAAGCTTTTGGTTACCTGTCCTAATACTGTATCTCCTTATGTGACTCGGTGTAAGATTTTGTTTGACAACGCTTCTGTGAAGTGCCTTCGGACATTTTACACTACGTTAAAGGTGCTATATAAATGCAAGTTGTTGTTACATACTTTTCACCCAGCTTCTGTGTCACCACATAACAACCAGGCAGAAAATTTACAAATAACCAAGGCATGAGGCATGGGAAAAAATATTTAATAAGAACTCAGCATTTTATATAGTTTAAGCCTTTAAATAAAACAAATCTGAGCTAATGGTTCGTGAGATTATTTTTGTGTTGCTGAGGGCTAATAATGTTAGTGCCGGAGCCAGAGGAGATGTTTACAAGACATGGACATCTGACGTTGCACCAGAGTCAGAGTCAATCATAGGAACAGGAGTGGACCATTCAGCCCCTCTAACCTGATGAACCAAGCCTAGCCCGTGATGAATGACTACTTGTTCAGGTGTTGGCCTCTGGAGATTCAACAAGGGGTGGGGTGGGGCCCTCCCTTGACCGTGATAAACCAAAGATAGCATCTGCAGGAAGTACAAATCCATCATGGGAAGGAAGGGGAGGAAAAAGTGTTTTATATCATCATATAAATAACTGAAAAAAGCTAGTTTATGTCGGGAAGATTAAACTCAAATAAAGTGCTCACAATACTGCAAATCCATTGTCGGAGATAGAACGAACAAGTAATTATAGGAACACAGGTCAGGAGGAGGCCATTTAGCCCCTCGAGCCTGTTCCGCTGTTCAATGAGATTATGGCTAATCTGTCACCGAACCCCATATACCCGCCTTTGCCTCATACCCCTTAATACCTTTGGTTAACAAAAATCTGTCAAGCTCAGATTTAAAATTACCAATTGAGCATCAATTGGCGTTTGTGGAAGAGAGTTCCAAACTTCTACCATCCTTTGCATGTAAAAGTGTTTCCTAACTTCACTCCTGAAAGATCTGGCTCTAATTTTTAGGCTATGTGCCCTAGTCCTAATCTCCCCAACCAGCGGAAATAGTTTCTCCCTATCTACAAATAAGTGTTTCGGGGAAGGAAGATCTAATAGTGACTTGCATCTTAACCAAGTTTTGTAAAATGATAAGTTAAATAATGTTACAAATCTATTCTATCTGGAGTCTGTATCTTTCAGTATCAGTGAGGTGTGTAACCTGTTTACCGTATGTCAATCATGTAATACCTTGCTTCAGTAAGTTTGCTGCAAGACAGCACTTATCAACCAGCCTTTGCTCATACACTGCAAATTGGGCAGAGGTGGCAATCAGAAACCACACAGAAGGTCCTGGGCCAGCAGCAAGCCAATGGCACCAGGAAGCCAACCTGTGATTTCTAATTACAAATGTTCACAACACTCCTTGGTCACAACAGGACTGGAATTTTTTTTAGAAAGCATATGCTTCTGCTTTACAGCCCACACTTCCATTTGAATTATATCTTTTCTGACTGAACGCAGGTTAAAATGATTTGTGCAGTCAGGCACTGTGGTTATTATGCATAAAATTAGCTCTTTGGACTCCGATTTTAACTCCAGGTGGATTCCCCCCTCAGGCCTGAGTTAAAGTTACAGTCGGGTCTCAATGATGTCACGGGGCCGCAACACGCATATGTAAAGACGGACCGGACCCTGTTGGCTCCGGGGGTGTGTCCTTGCTGCCTGCTCAGGAGAGTAGGTTAAAATTGTAGATGTTGCGATCATGGTGGCTTTTGGACAGTTAAGGGCCAGGGCGATTTTAACTGCCCACCCGCCAGGTTTCTGCTGAGCGAGTAGGGTTAAAATCGCCCCCCTAGAGTTTTCACTAAAATGGACTGCAATCACTTACATACCTTCCATGGTCTATTATCACTTCCATATCCATGTGGCCTATATCTGACTTAAGACTTGGTTCTGAAAATACTTTGTACAATTTTATAAATCCACTATATGAATGAAGGCAAGGTTTTTCTGTTGAGCACAATGTGCCAGCAATCATTTGGGGGTTCTGCAGAGTTTTGGGTTGTAGACTGGAGCAGTCCAGTCTGGTCCACACAAGCAGTATCTTTGTGATGCTAGCCACAGGGACTTTAGAGGCACCTCAGCACTGCACCAAGACGTGCAGGGTCTTCTATTTTCAGAGCTGTATGAGGAGGAAGTTATAGTTTAATTGTCTGCTCACATCTCTGCGGGGGGGTGTGATGGATGCAAATCTCCTCCTGTGCACTTGAAACACACGCAAAGTGCCCGCTCAGCAGCCTCTCGCTGTCGGTGAGCCTCTTGATCATTTCAAAGAGCGACGAGATAGCTGCGTTCAATAATTAAAACGCATCATGGTACAGTGGGCCACCTGAGCTTGTTTTCTGTTTTAAAATCTTACCCTTTCTGGCTGAGGCTGCTTCTGTGCCTCAGCAGCGTGTTATCACTGCCGGTGTGATGCCCCCTCTTTTGGGGTGGTCTCACCTCCAGTGTACCACTGGACCTTTGTGTATGCTGTGTTCGGTGCTGGGTCTTTATCTGCTTTGTGTGCTGTGCTTGGTGCTAGGTCAGCTCCCATGAGCATGCTGCACTGACATCAGAGGTAGAATGATATCTGGCCACGTGTCAGCAGCCAGATTGTACGAGAGCGTCACGCATTTGCTGTAACATCATCGCACC
This sequence comes from Somniosus microcephalus, assembly GCF_052327205.1. NCBI lineage: Eukaryota > Metazoa > Chordata > Chondrichthyes > Squaliformes > Somniosidae > Somniosus > Somniosus microcephalus. The sequence goes on along the minus strand of NC_140989.1, from coordinate 134,850,579 downwards.
AGGATATTTGCTAAGCAGTGGAAGGAAAGAAACAACATGCTTGCTTAATCAGACTGAAAGAGTCACTTCTTTATATAACAGTTTAACAAAAAGATCGAAGTTGCATGTCTCGGTAATGGTGTCTGGCCACAGTGTCAGTTCTATCCCTCTCGGACTTTAATTTCAGATAATCAGATGATTCAACATTCAGACCAAAGCAATATATCATTACGTTGCATTGACCTGCTGTTTATAATTAAAGGGGAAGAGGAGTCTGGGGAGACATTCAGTTCAAAGTGCTCTCTGTTTTTATAGAAGAAAATAATATCACTAACTATCAAATTTCTTTGACATTCTTTTTAAAACATCTATGCTTCTTGGGTATGCCACTCCAGTGACACTCGATTAGAGTGTCTCAGCATCTCAGAACAACTACATTGCAAATAGTAGTGGGTGTAATGTCAAATTGTCCGAAGGGCCATTCCAGGGACCCTGGAATATCATGCTAGGGGGTTGAGAAATCTGCCTTTGCAGCCCAATTGTGTCCCCAGGTTATATAACTCAGGCCAATTTGAAGTCGTGCCTCACCATTTGCTATGGGCAATTCTGGAATGCATAGGGATATCACTGTAGCAGCCTAGCATGGAGAAAGGGTGTCGAGAATGATGGTGGAGTGGTCGAGCATGGTGTCACCAGTATACATGTAGAAAGCTGACCCCTTGTCTGTGGATGATGCCGCCAAGGGGTAACTTGTAGATGAGAAAGAAGAAGTGGGGTGTCGGGGGTAGATCTGGAGGTAATGGTAAAAGGAGAAGCTATTTCTACAGGTGAGCTGGCTATGATCAGATAGGTAAGAGTGGAACCAAGAAAAGGCAGTCCCACCGAGCTGGACATTGGAGGAGGCTGGTGTGGTGAACCATGTCAAAGGCTACAGAGAGGAGGAGGAGGAGGAAGGATAATGCACCACAGTTAGGTCCATTTCAGAGGCAGGGGGCGGAAGCCTGATTAAAGAGACTCACCAGGGAGTTGCGGGAGAGATCGTCATGAATTTGGAATGTGCTAACATGTTCAGGGACTGTGCTTGACTGGCAGCTCTTTTTTTGAGTTTCAGAGACACACATTTAAATTTTATTTGTCCTAATAAAACAGTGTCAGCTGTGGCTCAGTTGGTAGCACTCTCATCTCTGAGTCAGAATGTTGTGGGTTCATGTCCCACTCCAGAGACTTGAGCACCAAAATCTAGGCTGACACTCCAGTGCAGCCCTGAGGGAGTGCTGCACTGTCGGAGGTGCCGTCTTTCGGATGAGACGTTAAACCGAGGCCCCGTCTGCCCTCTCAGGTGGATGCAAACGATCCCAATCCCATGGCACCATTTGGAAGAAGAGCAGGGGAGTTATCTCTGGTGTCCTGGCCAATATTTATCCCCCAATCAACATCACTAAAACAGATTATCTGGTCATTATCGCATTGCTGTTTGTGGGAGCTTGCTGTGCGCAAATTGGCTGCCGCGTTTCCTACATTACAACAGTGACTACACTTCAAAACTACTACATTGGCTGTAAAGCGCTTTGGGACATCCGGTGGCCATGAAAGGCGCTACATAAATGCAAGACTTTCTTTCTTTAATAAAACTTGAAAGGTATTTGTCAGCCTGTCTTGTTTAAATTGGGTAGAAGGTCTACAGCCATCATAAAAAGGCAGATAGGCCAGAAAACGATTCTGTGGACAGTCAGCAACTACCCACCATGTAAAAATTAATATGCAGGGACTAGGGATAGATTGTCGTCTTCATCGCCTGGACAGAAACCTCAGAGGGGGGATCACCCGCCCTTTATAGAACCTGCCTGATTCTCATTCCATTAGTTTCGGTGGAAGGAAAATCAGACGGGTTCTATCAAGAGCAAGTTATCCGCCCTGCCCCTTGTGTCTGGTGCAGTTTATATTGCAACAGCCATGACTGTTTCTGTCTTCTAAGAAGGGTTAGTTACGCCTGTAGTGTCTGCATGTCTACAGTTCATCATTGCTTCTGTTCACTTACCCGCTTACTGTTTAATAAATCTGTTTGGCAGTTTCAGCAATGCACTTGTACCACTGACCTAGGATTATAGTCCCTGAGCTAGAACCCAGCTGCAATGATATAGGTCAGCAGCATGAGTACACAAACTGCAAGTCATTCTCTAGCTTTAATGCTAAAGTTTGAATTTCTTCTGATTCTGGGAAAGAAGTGCCTTGGCAAAAGGAAGGGGGCTTAATTTCCCTTTACAGTGCATTATATAAATGTTCATTTTGACTTCTTTGTTAGCATACTGGCAGATCTGTGCTCACTGTGTGAAGCTGGATGTAAGACGTAGCTCTGGGGCGGTGGTGGGGGGTGGCGGGTGGCGGGTGACGGGAAGAATCAGACCGGTCCTGCAATAAACCACTTATTTATTGGTTGGTGATGTTTACTGAAGGTGGGAGGTCAATCAGGAGAACATTGGAATCGTCGAGTCTAGAGGTGACAAAGGCACGGGTGAAGGTTTCAGCAGCAGATGGGCTGCAACACAAGCACTACCTAATCTGAAATTGGCAGATGATGGCTAATTATTCTGTGTACTGCATATGCTTCGAGTGCTTTTTGTTCTCACTGGCTCGGGTGTCAGTGTGGGAAACTCAATATATGCAGAAAGACCCATCACCATCTTTCCAGGCAGCCGAGAATGGACAATAAAAAGTGGCCTTTCCATCATCACCCACACCCCAAGAACAGCTTAAAAAAAGACATCCTGTGAACAAATTTTAAAAAGGCCTTCCATTTTTACATATCCATAATGAGAATTATTTCTGATTCTTACTGATCAGAGAAAGGAGCCTGTGTTATATTGGTTCAAAAAAAAAAATGACAAATGGTGGGGGTAATTTTACCTTGGAAAGCCGGGCAAAAAAACAGGTGACAGCGAATCAGCAGCCTGTTTTACACCTCACTCAATTTTCTTTTCCATGGAAACGGGACACCGGGGAGAACACCCCTGCTCTTCTTCGAATTGTGCCATGGGATCTTTTACGTCCACCCGAGAGAGCAGCCGGGGCCTCGGTTTAATGTCTCATCCGAAGAACGGCACCTCCGACAGTGCAGCGGAGTGTCAGCCTAGATTATGTGCTCAAGTCCCTTCTGACTCAGAGGCGAGAGGGCTATCCACTGAGCTACGGCTGACACCTTGACTTCGGTGCTCACAAAAAGGATGTTTGGTGCATGTGGAGTCATTTCTGTCAGATCAGCCATTGCGATTACTGCAGTGCCCTTGTCACTCTATGCTCCTGTTTCACACACTGATTCTTCTCCGTTCCTTCTACTTCTGTAACTCCAGGTTTGAACAGGCACCAACAACACCTTTTCTGTTAAAGTCAAGCTTTGAGAATTTAGGGAGAAACCCTTCAATTGTTCCCTAACAAACAAAAGCACTGTTAACATCAGGTCAGTTCTTTAATTTACATTACAACTTTATTCCCAGGAGCAATTTTAGGAGTGTAGACAAAAGTTAACACTCAACTGTTAATGCGAAAACACAAGTTTATTACACATTGCACGATTAGCACATTTCTGAGCTCTAATGCACAGAACAGATTAGGCCCCATATTTATTTATACATTAGAAAACTATTACAATCTTTAATTGCTCTTTACAGCACTGTTTTTTGTTCTCTAAAAGGAGCAAATATATACAGGTGGTGCAGTTCTGTAATTTTCCAAGGAAACCATTTTGCTCCTATAGTTTCAAGTTCCTAACTCGCACCAAGTCCCGTTCACCCATCACCCCTGCGCTCGCTGATCAACATTGGCTCCCTGCCCAGCAACGCGTCAGTTTAAAAAATTTTCATCCTTGTTTTTGAATCCCTCCATGGCCTCGCCCCCTCCCTATCTCTGTAACCTCCACCAGCCCTACAACCCTCCGAGATCTCTGCGCTCATCCAATTCTGGCCTCTTTCACATCCCCGATTTTCATCGCTCCACAATTGGCAGCCGTGCCTTCAGCTGCCTAGGCCCTGAGCTCTGGAATTCTCTCCGCCGCTCTAGCTTTCTCTTTATCTTTAAGACGCTCCTTAAAACCTATCTCTTTTACCAAGATTTTGGTCACCTGTTCTATTAGTTCCTTATGTGGCTCGGTGTCAAATTCTGCCTGACAACGTTCTTGTAAAGTGTCTTGTGATGTTTTATTACGTTAAAGGCGCTATATAAATACAAGTTGTGTTGTTGAAGCACCAATAGCGTACCAGTCAAAATAGTCCAACCAGCCACAAGTTCAATGCAGTACAGGCTCTGGCCAGGTACGTGCATTGATAAAATCACTTTTACTCACATTACACTAAGGGTGGAGACCAGAGACTGCAGAAGACTTGCACTCTTCTGGACTATAATGTGTTGTGTTTAGTCAGTTCCTGGTCATTATGACTCATACTGCAGAATCAATGAACTGAATTTCATTTGCCTTTAACCTCCACTGCCCCCCTCACCAAAGATTGATCACAGACTAATGTTACAGTCATGGCTGTGCTCTGTATTACTTGAGCCAAAGTAGAACACATGGAGATGGAAAAAAAAGACAGTAAATGTTGGAAATACACAGTAAGTTAGTTAACATTTGAAAATTAAAATTTTGGGAGGAAGTTATGTTAAACTTGTATAGAACCTTGGTTAAACCACACTTAGAGTACTTTGGTCTCCATATTTATAAAAAAGACATCGAGGCACTGAAGAATGTGCAAAATAGATTTACAAGTATGATACCTGTAAAGTCTGTGGGTTGTATAGCGAAGTAATACACAGACTACAAGAGTAACTTAAACAGGACTTTACTATTCGAAGGTCAGGGCGAATCTGCCCAATAAATCCTGACACAGCACTTATATACTGGTGTGGTCACCGTCGGTATTACAGTATACAGCAGCCAAGATAAAGTAGTGCCACACCTAAAATAGTTCTCTTAAAGGTGAACGGTTACATACGATAGTTCTCTTAAAGGTAGAACAGTTACATACCGTACAATCCTCCCTTTTTAGCTTACAACATACTTATTCCCCATTAACCATATCATTAGAACATATATACAAATTATGTAAAACAGTTCACAGATTCAGTCTCTCTGGAGGTCTCCTGACTCTGTCCGGATAACGCCTCGGTGGTGTAGTAGTTTTCGGCGGGGTAGTAGGTTCTTCCGGCAAGGCCGATTCAGCTTGAAGGACAGTGTCAGGATCATCTGATTCCAGTATTACCAGATCGGAGGTAGGTGCTCTGGGTATCTCTGTTTCTACATTAGCCGTGTAAGGTTGTGGAGTAGGTTGGCTCTTTGTGGATGACCCTATGATCTGGTCAACATGGCGCCTTATTATGCTGTCACCAATGTCCACTGTATACAGCAGCGGCCCTAGCCTTTTTACAATAGTTCCAGGCTGCCATTTCTCGGTACGGTAGTCCCGGGCCAAAACTTGTTGACCTGTCTGAAAAGATCTAGTTGGCCTTTCATTCATGCCCTGGAATTGCCGGTTCTCTACGTCCCTTCTGACGTTTGGCTTAATCAAATCCAGCCGGCATCTTAGTCTTCTATTGAAAAACATCATGGCGGGAGTTTGATTTGTGACCGCATGTGTTGCATTCCTGTACGCCAACAAGAAGTTATCTACCTTATGTTGTAAGTTGATGTTCTCATTACCCATGACCTTTATGGCCTTCTTGAAGGTCTGGACAAACCTTTCAGCTAAGCCATTGGTGGCGGGATGGTATGGGGCTGACGTGTAGTGCTTGACCCCATTGCTTTTTAAGAACTTCCTGAATTCTTCGGACACAAATTGTGGTCCATTATCAGAACAGACCTGTTCCGGCAGCCCATTCCTGGCAAACATGGTCCTTAATACTGTGATGGTTTTTTCCGTGGTGGTGGAGGACATCTTTATTACCTCCGGCCACTTGGAGTGTGCATCCACCGCTATTAGAAACATTGAGTCCATAAATGGACCAGCAAAGTCGATGTGTACCCTTTGCCAAGGAGATGAGGGCCACTCCCATGGATGCAGAGGAGCTTGTGGTGGCACGTTTTGGACCTTCTGGCATCCTAGACAACTCTTGGTTATTTCCTCGATGTCTCCATCAATACCTGGCCACCACACAAACGCTCTTGCTAGGTTCTTCATTTTCACTCCACCCAGATGCCCCTCGTGAAGCTCCTTTAGCACCTTATGCTGAAGTTTGGGTGGAATCACCACTCTCGATCCACACATCACGGTTCCTCGGCACACTGACAGCTGTTCTTTCCGTTGTGAAAATGCTGGCAGTGTTGGTTCGCCATGTGCTGGCCATCCCTCCACTGTTAGATCGTAGACCCGTGAGAGAGTCGGGTCATTTCTTGTTTCATTCTCGATCCTCGAATTGGTTACTGGTAGACATTCTACTATGGATGAGTGGAACATTTCTACCGGGTCCATTGTAGCCGCCTCTTCTACTACCGGCAACGGTAGGCGCGATAACCCATCAGCATTTCCATGCTGTTTGGAGCTTTTGTATTCAATGTCATATTGGTGTGCCCCAAGTAACACGGACCACCTCTGTAACCTTTGCGCTGTCATAGTGGAAACGGCCTTGTTAGGGTTGAATATGGACACCAACGGCTGGTGGTCTGTCAGTAATGTGAACTTCTTGCCCTGCAGGTAATGATTGAATTTCTTTACTCCCCACACAAGGCTGAGGGCCTCCCTGTCTATCTGAGCGTAATTTTGCTCCGCGGAGGTCAGTGATCGGGACGCAAATGCGACTGGCCTTTCCGAGCCATTTGGTAACTTGTGTGAAAGTACTGCTCCAATTCCATAAGGGGAAGCATCACAAGCTAGACGAAGAGGTAACGTTGGGTTGAAATGAGCCAACACTTCCTCAGAGGTAATCAACGCCTTGCTTCTGCGAAAGGCCTTTTTACACTCCTCGCTCCACTTCCATGGCACTTCTTTCCGTAACAGAGCATTCAGCGGATGTAGCACCGTAGATAAATTTGGCAGAAACTTGTGATAATAATTAATCAACCCCAGAAACGATCTCAACTGTGAAACGTTTTCCGGAGCGGGGGCCTTCACGACAGCTTCTATCTTGTCAGGCGACTTGTGCAGCCCCTCTTGGTCAATGACATGACCGCAGTACGAGATCCGTTTCTGGAAGAACTCACATTTCTGGCGATTAACTCGAAGGCCATATTCCTTCAACCTGGTGAGCACCAGTTTCAAATTTGTGAGGTGTTCCTCCTCGTCTTCTCCCGTAATCAGGATATCGTCCATGTAACACTGCGTGCTTGGAATACCCTGTGAGACCTGCTCCATTGCCCTCTGCCAAATTGCTGGAGCCGAAGCTACTCCAAAAACCAGTCTATTATAATGATACAAGCCTCTGTGCGTGTTGATTGTGAGATACTGGCGCGACTCTTCCTCGACTTCCATTTGTAAGTATGCCTGTGCCAGGTCTATCTTGGTGAAGTGTTGCCCGCCAGACAATGAAGCAAAGATATCCTCAATCCGCGGAAGCGGGTATTGTACCGTGTGAAGCACCGGATTAACTGTGATCTTGAAATCTCCGCAGATGCGGACCTTCCCCAGTCCCCCTGGCTTGTTACTTGATGAAGACTTCATGACGGGAACAATGGGCGTGGCCCACTCACTCCAGTCCACCTTAGACAGTACCCCTGAACGTTCAAGCTCTTCCAGTTCTGCCTCCACAGCAGGTCGTATCGCATAAGGTACCGATCTGGCTTTGAAAAATTTTGGGCTTGCATGTTCTGCAATCTTGATTTTTGCTTTAATTCCTCTGTGTTCCCAGTCCTTGCTGGAATACCTCTTTAGCTTCGTCCAATATTCTGGACAACCGTTCAGGTTTGACCTCTTCCTTCCCGGAATCTACCGTCATTGTGTTTAGTGAATGCCAGTCTATCTTTATTTTCCTGATCCACTCCCGTCCCAGAAGTGGTGGACCTCCCTCGGGCAGCACATACAAGTCCATCCTTTGGTGATCTTTGTCTTTGTATCTCACCTTGACTTCTATCTTTCCGCTGGGGTATATTTTGTGCCCCGTGTATGCCTGCAATACTATCTCCGTATCCCGTAGGGGAATATGTTTGAATAACTTTTTGTAATCATGCTTATTCATGACCGTCAACGCCGATCCGGTGTCCACTTCCATCTTCACTTGGACTTTTGCAATATGTAGTGTGATCCAGATAGTTTGTCGGTCAGCTTCTTTACTCACATTATGAATCCTCAGACTACCCAGTGCCTTGCTGTTGGAGTCTGAGTCCGAATTCTGTTCATCTGGACTCTTCCCAGTCACCTCATGTACCTTTCTGTACTTCTTCTGCGGTGACTTATTATTGTTGTTCTTCTTTCCTGACCGGCATACCTTAGCTATGTGGCCAAGCTTGCCACATTTCCTACAGTCCTGGTTTTTAACCCAGCATTGGTTCTGGTCGTGTGTTGTCTTCCCACAACGAGAACATTTCGTTGTACCCGAAGTCATTTGATCCACACTGAGTACCGCTGTCTTCCGCTGCATTTCCGCCGTGCCTCTCGCTGCGGCTTCGTGCGATGCTGCAATAAGGACAGCCTTATCAAGTGTAAGATCGTTCTCTTCGAGTAGTCGTTTTTGCGTTCCTTCCTTTGACAATCCACACACGAACTTGTCTCGCAATGCCTCTGTCAGATTTCCTCTAAACTGGCAGTATTTCGCTAGTCTACGCAGCTCGACCAAGTACTCCGCGTTGCTTTCCTCTTTTCGTTGCGTTCTCCCGTAAAATTTAGATAGTTCCGCTAACATCAGCGGTGCGGGGTTAAAATGATCCTTCAGGACAGCAACAATATTATCGAAAGACTGATCCGCCGGTTTAGCTGGTGATAGGAGATGCTTCAATAACCCGTATGTCCTCGCACCCATTGAGTTTAATAAGGTTAGAGCTTTTTCATAATTTGCTATCTTATTAGCCGTACAATATATCTCGATGCGTTCTACATACGTGGGCCAGTCTTCCACCTCGGCATTGAAACCGTTGCTGTTACTCTGCTTCGGCATCTTCACACTCTTCCTGAGAAACAACAACAATATTCTTTAACTTTTTTTTTCCAGATGGCGGTTTCCCGCGCTTATCTTCTTTCCCCGCCCACTTTAAAAATGGCGGTTCCCGCTTCTGTCTTCTTCCCCGCCTACTGGTGGCTTCCCGCGTTTCTTCCCCTGGCAGGAGGGGTAAGCTTCCCTCGGGCGACGGCCGCTGGCTTTCGGGTTTGCAGCCTGCGCGTCGGCTTCAGCGCGTTCCCTTCTCTCGGCAGGGCAGCCGGTGCTGGGTACAACCCGTTGGCGGCGAACAGTTTCAGCCGCTGGGCTGGATCTCGCTCAGCCTTCCTCGCTCGGGCTCTGTCTCTCCCGCTCGCTCGGGCTCCCAATCGCGCCTCCAGCCCTCTCGCAGTCCGGTGCTTCCCTCCCCGGCTGCGGCTACGTTCTCCGTGGTTTATTTATTTTATATCGTCCCGCGCCTTACGATCCGGTCGCAGCGCTTCGTGGCCTCAATCACTGTCTGGCCTTTTTCACCCCAATCGCACCTCCCAGCTTCTCGCAGTCCGGTGCTTTCCTCCCCGGCTGCGGCTGAGTTCTCCGTGGCTTATTTATTTTTATATCTTCCCGCGCCTTACGATCCCGGTCGCAGCGCCTCGTGGTCGCGGTAGTTGTCCGGCCTTTTTCGCCGTCGCGGTCTAGCCGTCTCACGACGCTCCCCAACCCGCTTGTACCACGGCTTCTGCTCCACGCTGCCCCAGTCTCAGTGCCTCTGGGCCCGACTTCTGTCCGGCTCCTTTCCCCCTCGACCGTGGTCGAGTGCACCGCCCTTATCCTCCGTTTATTTGTTTCTATTTTCCCTTTACTCACAGTCACCGTGGCCGACTTGCTTCTCGTGTTGATCGGCTCACTCACCACCGTGGCAGAAGGGACAATCCGTGCCTGTTGCTGATGGAAGACTTCGTGTTTGAAATCTTCCTCCTTTCTTGGTCTGCAGACTCGAGTTTTCTCTCAGCAAAACGACGAGGGCGGGTGCCTCTTCTCGACGCTCGTTTACTTCTTCAGAAGTATTGTTGCCGCAGGGTAAGATCGAACTCATCGCCACTGTAAAGTCTGTGGGTTGTATAGCGAAGTAATACACAGACTACAAGAGTAACTTAAACAGGACTTTACTATTCGAAGGTCAGGGCGAATCTGCCCAATAAATCCTGACACAGCACTTATATACTGGTGTGGTCACCGTCGGTATTACAGTATACAGCAGCCAAGATAAAGTAGTGCCACACCTAAAATAGTTCTCTTAAAGGTGAACGGTTACATACGATAGTTCTCTTAAAGGTAGAACAGTTACATACACTACAATACCAGAATTGAGAGGATATACCTATCAAGAAAGATTGAACAGGATAGGGCTCTTTTCTCTCGAAAAGAGAAGCACAAGGAGTGACCTGATGGAGGTCTTTAAGATTATGAAAGGGTTTGATAGGATAGATGTAGAAAAGATGTTTCCACGTGCAGGGAGTCCAAAACTAGAGGCCATAAATATAAGATAGTCACTAATAAATCCAAAAGGGACTTCAGGAGAAACATCTTTACTCAGAGATAAAAACAGAAAATGCTGGAAACACTCAGCAGGTCAGGCAGCATCTGTGGAGAAAGAGTTAACGTTTCTCTCTCCACGGATGCTGCCTGGCCTGCTGAGTATTTCCAGCATTTTCTGGGTTTTTTTCAGATTCCCAGCATCCGCAGTATTTTGCTTTCGTACCTTTACTCTGAGAGTGGTTAGAATGTGGAACTCATTACCACAAGAAGTAGTTGAGGCGAATAGTATAGATGCATTTAAGGGGAAGCTAGATAAGCACATGAGAAGAAAGTAATAGAAGGATATGGTGATAGGGTGAGATGAAGTATGATGGGAAGAGGCTGGTGTGGAGCATAAACACCGGCATAGACCAGTTGGACCGAATGGACTGTTTCTGGGCTGTACATTCGATGTAATTCTTTGTAGAACTGGCATGGTCAACCCAGAGAAGCCCCTTTATAGGATTGATCAAATCCAAGACTGGAGGGCAAAACAACAGAGGTCAAAAGCACAGAAATGCTAGCTGCTTTCACAAAGAAGTGGTTAATGGGCTTAATAGGCTGCAAATTGATTTTAAAATGCAAGAGGCATTGATGCTGCCATCTCAGAAAAGGCATCCGGCGTGGCTCCTAAATGAAAATGGAATGATGCTGGGATGTTAAATAGAGACCAGGCACTTTCTCACATACTGTGTATTGACCTGTATACATCTGCTTTTATTTTTTTTAAAAGGTGCTGTAAAGAGGAATTAAAGATTGAGTACCCTGCAGGAAAATTGGGGAGACAGCTAAGATCTGAGATATTGGAAACTGAAGCTGAAAATGTACCTGAAGTTTGTAATCTCAGCCGAGCAAGGCTTGCTGTTAGATTTTTCTTTCATCATTTCCTTTGGGAAAGTGCCTGGTTTCTGTTTAACATCATCTTCTGCAGTATGGCCAATTTTGGGAATTTACATGGGGCCATCACCAGGCAAGCCCATGTTCTATCTCTCCATGACTAGAGCACTGCACCAAAGAACAAAGAAAAACATTCAAGAAGGGATAAATACAACTGAAAGTTTAAAAGGGTTCCGCTGGTGTGGGAGTCTAGGACAAGGGAACATAACCTTAAATCGGAGCCAGGCCATTCAGGAGAGAAGTTAAGAAACATTTCTTCACACAAAAGGTGGAAGGAGTGTGGAACTCTGTCCCACAAAAAGCAGTAGATGGATGCTAGCTCAATCTGAGATTGATCGATTTTTGCTAGACAAGGGTATAAAAGGATATGGAGCCAAGGCAGGTGGATGGAGTTAGGATACAGATCAGTCATGGTATCATTGAATGGCGGATCAGGCTCGAGGGGCTGAATGGCCGAATTCTGTTCCTATGGTCCTAAAAGGTTGCATTTATATCGCACCTTATCACTCCTCTCACAAATATTTTGAAGTGCTCCACATACAACAAATTACTTTGAAGCGTAATGTAGGCAAGCACGGCAGTCATTGCATACAGCAAGATCTCATCAATAGCAATGAGCTGAATGCCCAGTTAATCTTGTTTTTTGGGATGTCTATTGAGAGAGGAATGTTGGCCAGGACACTGAGAGAACTCCATGCTGTTCAAATGGTACCGTGAGATCTTCAGCACACCCCCAGAAGAGGCAGACACCTCCACAGTTTCACCTGAGAGATGGCACTTCAAACAATGTAGCACTGCTTAATTTATGTACTCAAGACCTGGAATGAGGTTGAAGTCACAATCGCCAATTGACACCTCACTTTTTTTTACAATGCTCCACTTGCTAGATTTCTTAAATCAGCTGTGTTGCAAAAGGGAGGTATTGGACCAAGGCATTGGGAGGAGAAAAATTTGAGGGGCGAATTGTCTCGGACCACTTTTGCTCACCTTAAAAGAGAATAATTCCTTGAAAAGAAGGAGACTCATCCTCAATATTGTGGATAAAAATAAGTTGGCCTTGTCATCCTGTTTCTGCACATACTGAAAGGCATACTGCTGATTGAATGATGTCATCTAGGCAATGTAACCGCTGAAAACCAGCCAGGTTGTTCCAGACATTGCTTAGTGACCCATAATGGGAGACAGGAGAAGATTGGTGAGAGCTGCACCAAAACACCAGACTTTTGAGATCTTTTCAATGCTTCAGTTATTTTCTCAAAATATTCTGCACCCACTATTAGTGACTACACAGACAGAAATAGTAGCCAAACCATTCTGTCCTTACCTTTAACACTTTTCCCCGTTCAGATCATTGTCAGAGTGTGAGAATAATCAGAACGCATGTTGATGAATTTCCCCAGGCTAGTCCACCGCCCCCCCCCCCCCCCCACCAGTGCTGAGTAAATGTCTTTTCTTTACAGTATTTATTTATTTCAGATTCTAATCTCAAATCATTGCTGGCACAATGTTAATTACACAGTCTGGTTTCAGTTAGTGCTGCTTGATAGTTTAGCAAAAAAAGGTTGTAAATCCTTTTGTGGATTGCAATCATTTACCTGCAGCATGTTGGAAAAGATTGATGTCATCATGCTCCCATTTTCATCTCGGCGCTCTATCGAAGGGCAAGTGTAATCCACGTGTGTATGTTTTAATTTTTGTATTTAATCTTTCTCACTATTTACCCTTTCGTGTCCACGATGCTGTTTCTACCTTCAGTCGTGTTCTGGGGATTGACTTCTCTATGGCCATCATCATCATAATTTGGTGATAGATGTGCTTGCTGTGGAGTTGGGTCTGAATCTGCCAGTTTTTGCCTTTTAATTCCCCCATCCCCCAAGATGTCAACCTCTGCCATCACAAAGTGCTCCAGCTATAGCAGCTCGGCCAAGCAACGCTGACCAAAGTCGTGTCATAAGTGTTGCTGAGGCCAGATCTCTGTCAAGGCAAGGTTTGAAACTTCTTGAGTCTAGGGGCCAGCACACTCTTGCTACATACAATTGCCACCTTCATTATCACAAATTATTTGCCATTTTATTCTTATATATATGATTCATTCTTGTTTTGAGAGAGCAACTTTGTTTCTCTCAGCCCTTCCTTGTATACCATTGTATACCTCAAGATTGATTCCTGGGATGAGAGGGTTTTCCTATGAGGAGAGATTGAGTAGACTAGGCCTATATTCTCTGAAGTTTAGAAGAATGAGAGGCGATTTCATTGAAATGCATAAAATTCTTAGAGGGCTTGACAGTTTAGATGCTGAGAGGCTGTTTCCCCTAGCTGGAGAGTCTTGAACCAGGGGGCATAGTCTCAGGATAAGGGGTTGGCCATTTAGGACTGAGTGGAGGAGAAATTTCTTCACTCAAAGGGTTGTGAATCTTTGGAATTCTCTATCCCAGAGGGCTGTGGATGTTCAGCAATTGAGCATATTCAAGACTGAGATCTATAGCTTTTTGGACATTGAGGGAATCAAGGGATATGGGGATAATGCGGGCAAGTGAAGTTGAGGTTGAAGATCATCCATGATCTTATTGAATAGCGGAGCAGGCTCGAGGGACAGTATGGCCTCCTCCTGCTCCTATTTCCTATGTTCTTATGAAGATTTCTTATGTTCTTATGAAGCTAACCATGCAAATTTGTGTCTTGGATCCTAAGCTTATTAATAACCTGTCATCACAGAAAGTCTCAAAGTGTGTTGATAGTATTTGGATTTTCTTAACTCAAACTGGGAGGCTAGAATGGCCCCAGTTACAAATTTGGTTTATTTATATATCCCTGACTTGTTAGGTCTCCTTAAAAATGTCGTCGTACTATTCATCTTAACAAAATACACCAGTAAGTTAAATACACACATACACACACACATGCATATGCTAAAAGCACCATGTTCCAGTCAATATAAAATGTGATACTTTACTAAAACAAAGAGATTGTGAAGGTTAAAGCTCCCAGCTTTTATGGAGTGTATTAGTGACTCATTAAAAGCACTAAAGCCTTGTTTGCAGTAAAAGCCATGACAACCAGAGATTTGCCAGACCACTGAAAGGGATTTCTTATCAGTGCTTGTCCATGCAGTCTCAGCTGTCACATAAGTTGGGTTTATATATGTCTGCATCTATCTTTGATCATCTAACTGTATGCTCCCAAGAGAAGGGCCTTTCACGTTACTCTTTATTGACTCGCTATGCTTGGTGAATACATATGTATTTTAATAACATTTATACTGGCTGTTTAACTCTTCATCACTGAGAAAGTCAAGTACTCCAGCTATTAGTTTCACCCATAATTCCACGCCATATATCTATTTGGTAAAACAGAAGTTTATTTGGATACCTTGGAGTCTTGTGAGGTTTTGTGTTACCAAAACCCAGATCAGAATTTATATTATAATCACTTTGCCTGTAGAAATTATTGCAACTTGCTGTTTCTGTTGGTTGTTTTTCATGCATTTGACCTCATCGTAAGGTATCTATCACCAGATCACAACTGCTTGGCATTGTTAATGGTGTAGCTGGTTGACAAAGGAGTAGCCTTGCATTATCACTGCCTCTCTGCTTATTTTGTTGAGCGGAAGGTCTATGCAAAGGCTGTGGGATTTGAAGGATTTTGGACGGTGTAGGTATTCCTGCCCCAGACTCACGGGATGCAGCCTCTTCAGAAGGCCCAGCCTGGTATTGGAGAAACTCTGCTGACACAGACATTGACGTGCTTTCCCCAGCGATTGCTCTTACTACTGCCTGTGGTTTTGTACACATACATTTATTTTTATCTGGTAGCCGCACTTAATTACAGGCTCAATCTTTCAGTAAGCAGTTTATTGGGAAATTCCCCATATTGTAGCGCAGTCTATGTCAAGGACTTCAATGCACACCTATAATGGGCCTCAGATCTTATCATTTGTGAGGTGTGTCTGGCAGCACTGCTTTTCTGTCCTGTAATCACAGAATCACAGAAACCCCACAGTGCAGATAGAGGCCATTTCGGCCCATCGAGCCTGCACCGACACATATCCCACCCGATCCCCGTAACCCCTACACCAACACATATCCCACCCGATCCCCGCGTATTTAATCCCCCTAACACTAAGGGTCAATTTATCATAGCCAATCAACCTAACCCGCACATCTTTGGACTGTGGGAGGAAACCGGAGGAAACCCACGCAAACACGGGGAGAATGTGCAAACTCCACACAGACAGTCACCCGAGGCCAGATTCGAACCCGGGTCTCTGGCGCTCGTAGCTAGTAAGCATCTCGGTATCTAAGAACTGTATCTATCAGTGTATTAGAGATAGGCGTCAAAATGGAGCTGACTTTCTTTTTTGATAAAGGCCCTGTTCATCCTGTGGGAAGTAGAGGGGCTGTTTCATGTTGTTGATAACATCGCAGAATAGCCAGCAGTATTAATTATGTCAGCTCATAAAAAACAAAGATCCCAGCAGAAAGGGAACCTTGCTACAATTTATGTTTAAATAACAAGACTGCTTCAAAAAGTTTTTTTCTTCTCGGAGGCAATTTTATATGCATTTAAGGAGAAAGGAATAGAAGGGTATGTTGATGGGGCTAGGTGGGAGGAGAAATAACAACAGAAAATGCTGGAAAAACTCAGCAGGTCAGGCAACATCCGTGGAGAGAAATTTGAGTTGACGTTTCGGGTCGAAACCCTTTTTCAAAACTGGAAAGAAAATAAAATAGATCGAAGGCAGGGCTGCGATCTATAAAAGAAGTGAAAGAGACAATAAAAGGTATTCGAAACCAGATGAGATGGTAATAGGCCGGTGGAGACAAAAGGCAGTTGAGATTAGGTGTGAGGTGTGCTGGCAGGTAAGAGACAGCTGCCAGGTGGGAGAGAGAAACAAAAGGAAAGGGGGGGCGGTGGAAAGGAAGACCCAAAACAAAGGGGTAGAAAAAATTATAAGTAAAAAAGTAATAGGGGCCGAGGTTATGATCTGAAATTATTGAACTCGATATCAAGTTCAACAATTTCAGATCATAACCTCGGCCCCTATTACTTTTTTACTTATAACTTTTTCCACCCCTTTGTTTTGGGTCTTCCTTTTCTCCCCCCCCCCCCCTTTCCTTTTGTTTCTCTCTCCCATCTGGCAGCTGTCCCTTACCTGCCAGTACACTTCACACCTAATCTCAGCTGCCTTTTGTCTCCACCGGCCTATTACCATCTCGTCTGGTTTCGAATACCTTTTATTGTCTCTTTTACTTCTTTTGTTCCATCGCAGCCCTGCCTTCGATCTATTTTATTTTCTTTCCAGTTTTGAAAAAGGGTTTCGACCCGAAACGTCAACTCAAATTTCTCTCCACGGATGTTGCCTGACCTGCTGAGTTTTTCCAGCATTTTCTGTTGTTATTTCGGATTTCCAGCATCTGCAGTATTTTGCTATCGTAAGGTGGGAGGAGGCTTGTTTGGAGCATAAACACCGGCATGGAGCAGTTAGGCTGAATGGCCTGTTTCTGTGCTGTAAATAGGATGTAATATATGAAGTTCACTCCATGCAGATCTTTTGTGTAGTTATAGAGTGAATAGTCCACTGTCATCTTTCAAATGCTTCACTGGCTGAGTGCTTGTAAACCAGAAATTCCCGCTAATAAAGTCTACTTTGTTTATTAAATATGTGTTTTTTCCCCCTTATTTTAGCTTACGTAAGACCATTAAGATTGGTCTTGTGTAAGTGAACAGTTCTGGTCTCCATATTATAAAAAGGATATAGAGGCACTGGAGACAGTGCAAAAAAGATTGACTAGAATGATACCAGAACTGAGAGGTTATAACTATCAGGAAACATTGAACAGGCTGGGGTTCTTTTCTCTAGAAAAGAGAAGGCTGAGGGGGTGGCCTGATAGAGGTACTCAAGATTATCAAGATTTGATAGGGTAGACGTAGAGAAGATGTTTTCACTTGCTGGGGAGACCAGAACTAGGGGCCATGAATATAAGATAGTCACTAATAAATCCAATAGGGAATTCAGGAGAAACTTATTTACCCAGAGAGTGGTGAGAATATGAAGCTCGCTACCACAGGGAGTAGTTGAGGCGAATAGTACAGATGCATTTAAGGGGAAGCTCGATAAACAAAGGAGGGAGAAAGGAATGGAAGGATATGTTGATGGGGTTAGATGAAGAAGGGTGGGAGGAAGCTCATGTGGAGCATAAACATGGGCCTGTTGGGTCGAATGGCCTGTTCTGTGCTGTAAATACAATGTAAGATTGTTTCTTGAAGTTATTCTATCTTCCTTTGCGCTTCAATTAGTTTTTTGCCATTTGAAACATTGAAGTACTGCAACACTCTTTTGGTTCGTGTAAATTGTCAGGATCAATCCCCTGCTTGAATAAACCCTCAGTTTTCATAAGAAATAACTGGAACTTACATGTGATAATACAAATTTATTCTCAGTGGCTTTGAAATACATTTGAAATCTGTCTACCTGTTAGCAGAGTTTACTGTCATATTGTGGTGATCATCTTGGAATTCCAGAACACCAAACCATTGCCTGATTATTTATAATATAATTAATTGCACTTGAAAACTAAATCTTTGATCTAATACTTCTTTTCTTCCATCTAGCCTTTGTTATGCTCCCTTGCCATGCACCTTCCTTGGCCAGAGGTGGCAACTGCACTGCATCCAAGTCTCTACTAATTTCATTCAGGAGTGATTCCTGGGAGATGGGGAAGAAAGAAAGAACTTGGATTTATATAGCGCCTTTCATGACCTCAGGATGCCCCAAAGCGCTTTACAGCCAATCAAGTACTTTTGAAGTACTTACTGTTGTAACGTAGGGAAATGTGGCAGCCAATTTGCGCACAGCAAGGTCCCACAAACAGCAATGAGATAATGACCAGATAATCTTTTTTGGTGATGTTGACTGAGGGATAAATATTGGCCAGGACACCGGGGAGAACTCCCCTGCTCTTGTCAGAATAATGCCGTGGGATCTTTTGCGTCGACCTGAGAGGGCAGACAGGACTTTGCTTCATGTCTCATTCGAAAGGCAGCACTCCCTCAGCACTGCACTGGCAGTGTCAGCCTGGATTTTGTGCTCAAGTCTCTGGAGCGGGGCTTGAACCTACAACCTTCTGACTCAGAGGCAAGAGTGCTACCCACGGAGCCAAGGCTGACACCTTGCCCAAGATGTTGCCCAAAGGTGGTGATTCTGGAGGGATGCCCCAGCAATGGGATGCCCAGCATCGTGGGAGCTTTGCCATCTGGAGAAACGTGTTCGGGCACAAACTGACATTTTACCACTCCGGCAGTTGGATGGTTTATACTGTACTTGTTAAGTCTGTGTGTTCTAGTTGTATTTAAGATTAAATACTGACACAGACTACAAGAATAACGTTTCAACAGGTCTTTACTAGTTGGAGATCAGGGCTATACTAACAGCAATTTCACTACACAGTACTTATATACCGGTGGTCACCACCGGTATTACGTATACAGCAGCCAGAGAAAGTAGTACATCTCTTAAGGTGGAACAGGCTTAAGTTCTCTTAAGGTGGAACAGGTTACATACACCACAATCCTCCCTTTTTAGCTTAACAGTCATATCCCCATTTAACATAACCAAATAACATATATACATATATAACTTCAGGTATAAACAGTTCAAAGGTTCAGTCTCTCAGGAGGCCTTCTGATTCGGGTTGGATAACGCCTTTCAGTGGTCTCTGATTCTTGTTGCTGAGGTGACTCCTCTAGTTGGTTTCCTATGTATTGGACGTCATCATCAGGTACATTCCCTGCCGAGGTAGATGCTTCAGGTTCATTAACGTCTTCCACAGTTGTCTCTGTCGCAACCATGGGTTCGACCCTTGCTCTCGATTCTACCAGTTGATCCACATGACGCCTTATCACATTGTTACCAATATCTACTGTGTACATCAGAGGTCCTTGTCTGGCCTGAATTGTTCCGGACTGCCATTTTTCGTTTCCATAGTCCCTTGCCAACACTGGTTGTCCTACGTCGAAACTTCGAGTGGTCTTGTTATTAATATGCCGGAACTGTTTGTTTTCCACTTCCCTCCGCACATTTGGTTTTAACAAGTCCAACCTGGACCGCAACCTCCTGTTATAAAACATCATGGCAGGACTTTGGTTAGTTACTGCATGAGCGGCGTTTCGATATGCCATTAGGAAATTGTCCACCTTGTGTTGTGGCGGAATCTGATCATCGTTCATGGCCTTTATTGCCTTTTTCAATGTTTGGACAAATCTCTCGGCCAACCCGTTTGTCGCCGGATGATATGGGGCAGAGGTATAAAGTTTCACCCCATTCTTCTTCAAGAATTTTTGGAATTCTTCCGACACGAACTGTGGTCCATTGTCCGAACAGATCTGTTCTGGCAATCCGTTCCTTGCGAATATTGTTCTTAACACCGCAATTGTCTTTTCTGAAGTAGTGGTATTCATCTTGATCACTTCTGGCCATTTGGAATGTGCGTCCACCGCAATTAGGAACATGGAGTCCATGAATGGACCAGCAAAGTCAATATGTACGCGTTGCCATGGGGCTGAAGGCCATTCCCATGGGTGTAGCGGTGCGATCGGAGGTGCATTTTGCACTTTTTGGCACCCAGCGCAGCTTTTCGTCAACTCCTCTATCTGTTGGTCAATACCCGGCCACCATACATACGCCCTAGCAAGACTTTTCATCTTAACTCCCCCCAGATGACCTTCATGCAGTTCCTTTAGAACTCTTTCCCTTAACTTGGGAGGAATAATCACTCTTGTCCCGTACATCAAAGTACCATGGCAGACGGACAGCTGGTCTCGCCTTGCCGAGAATGCCGGTAACAGAGGATCACTATGTGTTGGCCATCCCTTCACTGTCACCTCGTAGATTCGGGACAGTGTCGGGTTGTTCCTGGTTTCTCTTTCAATACTTGCATTGGTGACTGGTAAACACTCGATGATGGTCGAATGAAATAACTCAACAGGGTCAACTTTCGTCGTCTCTTCTTCTTCAGGTAGTGGCAGGTGCGACAGCCCATCAGCATTGCCATGCTGCTTTGTACCTTTTGAATTCTATTTGATATTGATGTGCCCCTAGGAAAAGGGACCATCTCTGGAGTCTCTGTGCTGTCATCACCGAAACACCCTTCTTAGGGTTAAAAATGGATACCAACGGCTGATGGTCTGTCAGAAGTGTGAATTTTTGGCCCTGCAGGTAATGATTAAACTTCTTCACTCCCCATACAAGGCTGAGAGCCTCCGTATCGATCTGCGCATAGTTGCGCTCAGCGGAGGTCAATGATCTGGATGCAAACGCGACTGGCCTTTCTGTGCCATTTGGCAACTTGTGTGAGAGTACTGCCCCAATACCATATGGAGAAGCATCACAAGCCAACCGAATAGGCAGTGTCGGGTTGAAGTGAGCCAACACTTCCTCTGAGGTGATCAATTCTTTGCTTTTGCGAAATGCCTTCTTACAGTTTTCGCTCCATTCCCATGGTACCCCCTTCTGTAAAAGAGCATTCAGCGGGTGCAGTATCGTGGATAGATTCAGTAGAAACTTATGGTAATAGTTAATCAATCCTAGAAACGACCTCAACTGAGAGACATTATCTGGAGCGGGAGCCTTTACAACTGCCTCTATCTTGTCAGGAGACTTATGAAGCCCCTCCCGGTCAATGACATGACCACAGTACGAGATCCGCTTCTGAAAGAACTCACATTTCTGCCGATTAACTCGAAGTCCATACTCTTTCAGTCTGTTGAGCACCAGTTCCAAGTTTGCGAGGTGTTCTTCATCACCATCTCCTGTAATCAGAATATCGTCCAGGTAACATTGTGTGCCTGGAATTCCCTGTAATACCTGCTCCATGGCCCTCTGCCAAATTGCTGGAGCCGATGCCACTCCAAAAACCAGCCTATTATACCGGTACAAACCTCTATGCGTGTTGATCGTGAGGTACTGGCGTGACTCTTCTTCAACCTCCATCTGCAAGTACTCCTGCGCCAGGTCTATCTTGGTGAAGTGTTTCCCGCCAGACAACGAAGCAAAAATATCCTCAATCCGCGGAAGCGGATACTGCACCGTGTGAAGCACCGGATTAACGGTGATCTTGAAGTCTCCACAGATGCGAACCTTCCCTGGTTCTCCTGGCTTGTTGCTCGAAGGACGTTTCATAACGGGAACAATGGGCGTAGCCCACTCACTCCAATCTACCCTAGACAGTACACCTGAACGTTCTAGCGCTTCCAGTTCCGCTTCTACAGCAGGTCGTATTGCATAGGGTACCGGTCTGGCTTTGAAAAATTTTGGGTGTGCATGTTCATCAATCTTGATGTTTGCCGTAATTCCTCTCAGTGTTCCCAGTCCCTGCTGGAACACCTCTTTAGCATCATCCAATATTCTGGATAATCGTTTAGGTTTGACATCTGTTTCCCCGGAATCTACCGTTAGTGCCTTTAAGGAGTACACTCTTTGCCCCGTGTATGTTTTCAATATAATCTCCGTATCCCGTAGGGGAATATGTTGGAATAACCTTTTGTAATCTTTCTTATTCATGACCGTCAATGCCGATCCAGTGTCCAATTCCATCTTTACTTGGACTCCTGCTATCTGAAGAGTGACCCAAATTGTCTGGAGATCTGCATCCTTACCAACGTTGTGTACTCTTAAGCTACCCAGTTCATTACTGCTGGCGTCTGAATCTGACTTCTGTTCGTTCGAACTGTTCTTTGTCACCTTGTGTACCTTTATGTATTTTCCTTGCGGTGACTTTTTGTTGCTGGTCTTCTTTCCTGACCGGCATACTTTAGCTATGTGGCCAAGCCTGCCACACGTTCTGCATTCTTGGTTTTTAAACCAACACTGGTTCTGATCGTGCGTTGTCTTTCCACAACGATAACATTTTACAGTACTCAAAACCAATTGATTTGTACTGAGTTCCGGTGACCGTAGCTGCATTACTGCCGTACCTCTCGCTGCGGCTTCGTGTGATGCTGCCATAGTGACCACTTTCTCAAGCGTCAGCTCATTCTCCTCGAGCAGTCGCTTTTGTGTATCTTCTTTTAATAATCCACACACAAATTTATCTCTTAGCGCATCTGTTAGTCCCGTTCCAAACTGACAGTACTTTGCTAGCTTACGCAATTCCATTAAATATTCAGCCTTGCTTTCATCTTTCAGCTGCTTTCTGCTGTAAAATTTAAATCGTTCCGCTAGCATCAGCGGCGTGGGGTTTAGATGATTTCTCAGGACAGTAACAATCTCCTCGAACGTCTTCTCCGCCGGTGCATCTGGTGATAAAAGGTGTTTCAATTGCCCGTATGTCTTCGCACCCATTATTAAGTTTAATAAAGTTAGTGCTTTCTCATCATCTGGGATTTTATTTGCTTTACAATAATTTTGTATGCGTTCTACATACGTGGCCCAATCTTCGATGTCGCTATCAAAGGTATTAATGTTCCCATGTTTAGGCATCGTTGCAATTTTTTTTTTTAGTGATTTCCCTTTTTCCAAGATGGCGGCTTCCCGCTCTTGTCTTCGTCCTCCGCCTACAAAATGGCGGTTTCCCGCGCTTGGCGGTCTTTCCCGCGCTCGCCTTCTTCACCCGCTGGCTGCAATGGCATTTGGCGTGCCGCTGCTGCTCCCCTTTCCCAGCGGTTAGTAACTCCCCCGACGCTGTCTCCGCTTCACCGCGGCTCCCTCGGGCATTCGCGCTTCCCCGATGTCGCGCCTCGCAGCCCTTCTTGCAGCCCGGTTATTAGCACCGGCTGCGTTCGCCTTCACCGCGGCTCTCGCGCCTTTGGTCGCCCCAGACGCTGTGCCTTTTTGGCTCGAATGCGGCCCGGCCCTTATCACCAGCCGCAATCGATGTCCCCGCGCTGCGCCTTTTGGCCCGAATGCGGCCCGGCCCTTATCTCCGGTCGCGATCGATCTCACCGCCCTTATTCCTCCGTCTTCCCTCCCCGTCTGTACAGCCAACGCGGCCGACTTTCTGCTCGCGTCGCTGACCGGCTTACCCACCACCGAGGTAGAAGGAAGATAGCTGACTGCCGCTGATGGAGGCTTCGAGTTCAGGATATCTTCTGCACTCCGGGTTCTCGATGCCTGCCGCGCGACGTGTCTTCCAGCAGGGTGATGAGGGTGGATGCCTCTCTTCGACGCCCGTTCTGTGGACGAAGCCGCCGTGGATATAAACTGCCGCAGGGTAAGAATCGGACTCGTCGCCACTGTTAAGTCTGTGTGTTCTAGTTGTATTTAAGATTAATTACTGACACAGACTACAAGAATAACGTTTCAACAGGTCTTTACTAGTTGGAGGTCAGGGCTATACTAACAGCAATATCACTACACAGTACTTATATACCGGTGGTCACCACCAGTATCTATATATATAAATCGGTACTTCTGTCATTCTATCTGTCTATCTGTCTGTCATCGCGTGTGCGTTGCGGGTATGCACTCGAAAGTTACAGGGCGTACCTATGCGCGCGTTACCTCCAAAGAAAGCTTACTCCTCTGAGACGGTTTTAAGCGTATTTACGTTTCGGCCGGGCTAAAATGGCGCCCGCGGTATCCCAAAAACCTTCAACATTCCGCTCATTAGCATCTCATTATCCGCTCATTAGCGACAGAGTGACCTCGAGCTCGACCAATCGTACGCCGGGTTGCTGGCGTGTGCCGCCGGGCCAATCGGTGCGCGTGTGGCCGGGCTTTATCATTCTGAACCGAGGTGAGTCGCCGCCATCTTGATTCCAAACTTTTCCTTTCTTTTTCCCGCTTTCTGCGTCTTAAAAAAAAACGTTGCTTTTAAAACACATATTGTTTTTTAAAAAAATGATTTAGAAAGTAATTAACTTATCTAATCTCATTAATTTTCCTACCTTTCCCCGTTTTTCCAGGTAGGCCTAGAAGCCTCGGCGTCTCCTCCGCACCCACGCCCGAGCTAGGCACCTCCCGGCCCCACTCGAAGGCTGGAGGGCCGAGCCTCAGCCCAGCGCCGCTAGGGTGCGCGCGCAGCAGGAGCTGAGACGTCTCTCTCTGCCGGGGCTTGCTGAGCGTCCAGCGTTACCCTGGCAACGGGCGCAATCGGCGGTCTTCACCTCGGGGGGAGGGGGGGGGGCGGCCGCGACCCTCGGTTGGGGGGGGGGGGGGCCGCGCGCGCAGCAGGAGCAGCTGAGACGCGGCGTCTCTCTCTCTGGCTTGGTCAGCATCACGGTTGCGCTGGCAAGCGGGCCCGCCGGCCGAGAGAGACGCCGCGTCTCAGCTCCTGCTGCGCGCGCAATCGGCGGTCTTCACCTCCGGGGGGGGGGGGGGGCGCGACCCTCGGGGGGGGGGGGGGTCGCGACCCTCGGGGGGGGGCGCCCGCCGCCCTCCCTCCCCTCCGCCCTCCATCCCCCCCTCCCCCCTCCCGCCCTCCCTCCCCTCCCCCCCGCCCTCCCTTCCCCTCCCCTGCCCTCCCTTCCCCCCTCCCTCCCTTCCCCCCTCCCTCCCTTCCCTCCCCCCTCCCCTCCCCCCGCCCTCCCTTCCCCGCCCTCCCCCCCTTCCCCGCCCTCCCCCTCCCCCTCCCCTCCCTCCCCCCTCCCCTCCCCTCCCTCCCCTCCCCTCCCTCTCTTCCCCCCACCCCTCCCCTCCCCTCCCTCTCTTCCCCCCAGTCGCTCTCTCTCTTCCCCCCAGTCGCTCTCTCTCTTCCCCCCCAGTCGCTCTCTCTTCCCCCCAGTCGCGCTCTCTCTCTCTTCCAACAACAACATTCCCTCGAAAAAGCCTCGGCACCGCCGGGCACTTCAGCTAGTTACGTATACAGCAGCCAGAGAAAGTAGTACATCTCTTAAGGTGGAACAGGCTTAAGTTCTCTTAAGGTGGAACAGGTTACATACACCACAGTACTCCCTCGTGGTTCCAATTGTGACTTTGTGATCTTAAACTTTAGCCTAACTTTAGATGAGTTACCAGCTGGGGTGTTTCACAGAGGGTGGGAGTATAACATCTCTCAGCAACAATAACCTGATACTTTGTCCGTATCCATACTATCTGCTTCAACTACTCCCCGTGATAGCGAGTTCCACATTCTCACCACTTCCTGGGTAACAACAGCAAGCATACCTCCTGTCATAGAAACATAGAAGATAGGAGCAGGAGTAGGCCATTCGGCCCTTCGAGCCTGCTCCGCCATTCAACGAGATCATGGCTGATCATCCAAACCCTAGCACCCGGTCCCTACACCGACAGCCATCCCACCCAAGC
Source organism: Somniosus microcephalus (assembly GCF_052327205.1). Taxonomy (NCBI): domain Eukaryota; kingdom Metazoa; phylum Chordata; class Chondrichthyes; order Squaliformes; family Somniosidae; genus Somniosus; species Somniosus microcephalus. The sequence goes on along the minus strand of NC_140989.1, from coordinate 134,824,835 downwards.
CCTATCCCCGTAACCCCACGTATTTAATCCCCCTAACACTAAGGGCCAATTTTTTTAATCATGGCCAATCAACCTAACCCGCACATCTTTGGACTGGGCCGAGGGCACCATTCATGTCAGTGGTTGTGCAGAGGTCTGTGACCCTTTAACCTGCCTTCCCAGCTGTAAGATTATCCACTGGGACAAGTGACCCTGACGGAGAGGAAATAAAATGAGGGAAAAAGGAGCAAGTGCATCACTCCTGGTGGTCATAGATTTGCTGTTCTGTGACTCCAACATCTATCCATGTAGGGGAAAGGTGGTTTATAAAAAAAAAACAAATAAACTGGGCTTAATCTGAGTTAGCAAAATGTTGGAGTCTGAGTAAAAGATCAATGCAAGAATTAAAATGTAAAAAAACTTTAATACAGTACTATTATTATAAAGGGTTTTGATAGAGTAGACACAGAGAGAGTGTTTCCACTTGTGGGGAAGAGCAAAACTAGAGGCCATCAATATAAGATTGTCACCAAGAAACCAAATAGGGAATTCAGAAGAAACTTCTTTAACCAGAGAGTGGCGAGAATGTGGAACTCGCTACCACAGGGAGTTGTTGAGGCGAATAGTATAGATGCATTTAAGGGGAAGCTTGATAAGCACATGAGGGAGAAGGGAATAGAGGGTTATACTGATAGAGTTAGATGAGGAAGGATTGGAGGAGGATCAAGTGGAGCATAAACGCTGGCATGGACTGGTTGGGCCGAATGGCCTGTTTCTGTGCCGTATATCCTATAATTCTATGTAGTACGTAACCGTTAATTGGTTAAATCTTGTGTGATTAACAAGATGGATCAATGAAGGCACTGATACAGGAGGCGACAGTTCTGAAACAAGGGACCAATGAGTGACGGGCACATTTAAGTCACGTTTAACCAAGTTAAAGTTGGGAGCAAGATGAGTTGTACCTTGTTTTATTTTGTCTGTGACGGTTTGTTTAATAAAATACTAATGATTGCAGAAAGCTGCAGTGGAAGATAATGCATCGACCTTGCACTGAGATTTGTAACCTTCCGGCAGACTCTTTAGGATATAGGTCTTAAAGGCTACTGACATTATCTGAACAGAGAATATTGAACTCCAGCTAAATAACCGGAAAGAAAGGTGTTGTACGATTTATTACACAGAATGCGCTACAAAGTACTCTCTTGAGACTGTAACTCGACTCTTTCCTCACCACAGACCTATAACTCGGTTTCAACAAATTGCATCTTGGGTCGTGTGACACCTGCAGATCTGTTTCCTCACCAAATGGACAACTGAGCTGGGGGGTTTTCAGGGGGTGGGGGGACAAGGGATTCTTCTCATACAGTGAGCAAAGATGCATTTGAAACAAATGCAATAGTGTACAAAACTTAATCAAAATTTCCTCTAAACAAAGTACTTTTTAAAAAATGTGGTTGTACAAATTGCTTCAGCACCAAAATACAGCACATGTGGTTTTTGCACCTCTGCTTCTCGTTTGGTCAGCTTTTGATCTCAGTCATAACTCAAGCACACAGCCTTTACGTGTTCTGGGCACGTATGCATCTTTGCACAGATTACTTGATGGAGCTACTAATGTTCTACTTTCAGATTCATAATGCCAATTTGATTCTGGACTAAGTTGCTGCTCATTTTGAGAATTGTGGCAGAGAAAGCTATATACTGTGTGTATCATAACACAACACCAGGTTATAGTCCAACAGCTTTATTTGAAATCACAAGCTTTCGGAGCGCTGCTCCTTCTTCAGGTGAAGAAGGAGCAGCGCTCCGAAAGCTTGTGATTTCAAATAAAGCTGTTGGACTATAACCTGGTGTTGTGTGACTTCTTACATTTGTCCACCCCAGTCCAACTCCGGCATCTCCACACCATGTATCATAACAGGTCAAGGAAAAACATATTGGCCCAGAAATTCGGGTCGGGGGCTTCCCGCGGGTGCAAGTCCCCGACCTGCACTTACCTACCGTGCCGGCCGTTGAGCTGTGGGCCCGCGTGAGATTCCGATCCTGGGCCGCCTCCAACTGCCAGCGCACAGTGCTCGCGTATCCCAGGGGCGCTGCTCTGGACTTATTACATGCAGGTAGCACCCTCTAGTGGTAGTTATTGTATAGCAGTGTGTTATTTGACCTTCTTCCTGTCTGCCCCGGAAGTAATATTCCAGGGAGTGTTTGCTGAGTTGTGAACAAAGCCCACATGAGGCAGCCGTTCTCAATCCTCCGCCATCCTTCCTTATACGCTAGGCAAGACGCAATGTCTGTGCGTATCCTTGTTTAGTAACATGATAACAACCTTGTCGATATAGTATTTTGACAATACTTTGTCCATAAGTTTATTAGCTGTTAGCTGCCGAGGTTTAGCTTCAGTGCTATTTACTTATACAGTTAGTCTATTCTGTTTTCATAAACATGTTTGTATCTTATGTAACATCTAATGTATAGTACTTAGCTCTGTGTACAAAACATACTTTGTCTTTGTTTACAGTTTCACAATTTTATTCAATTAAAGCTTCAAAACAGCACCCTGCTTCTCGAGGAGCTATTTGAATGAGTGTTTAGCTGACTGGATAACTGGATAGGAGTTACATTTAGTGAGACCAGTACAGTGAAAATACAACAATACGCCTAGCCGTATTGAGAGGAGATCCTCCACGTGGAGCAGCAAGGACTCAAGAGTTAAGTGGCTGTCATCTAGGCGCAGAGTAAGCCATCATGACACAGCTAGCTTAAGTCTTTACCTTGTACACCACACTTACCGCACATCATCATGGCAGGAGGTCATACCGAAAATGCTATTCAGCAAGTAGAAGACCTTAAACGGGCCAAGGCAGAAGCAGCCCAAGCCAGAGCAGCTTATGCCAAGAAAGAAATAGAAATAAAAGTTGAACAGGCCCGTCTCCAAGCCACATTAGATGCCCTGCAGGAAGAAGAAGAGATAGATGCTGCATTAGCTGAGGCACAAATATTGGAGGCAGTTTTAATGGAAGCTGATCCTGAGTCAGCTAACAAACTTTTAATTCCCGTTCCGTGTCAGAGTCGACTGCAGCGCACCACAGACTATGTGAGCGACCAAGCCGACACACAGTTTACGAGAGAGAGAGAGATGAAGACCCACACATCTCTACAGACTCAAGCACATCATATAACATGCCCCATGTCACCAACCAAGTTCAAAATGGACTGCGTGCCCCAAGTCACAGGATCCTCCCCCACAAAACAGAGGACACCGTGCAGAGGAATGGAGCGCTGAAGAGAGAAAGTCAGCAGCAAACCCCCTCTCGTTTCCTTGAGACCCCCAGCAGAGCCCCTACTCAAGGCGACCATGGCATAGGCCCCACCACCTACGACCTTGCCAAATACCTTGCACGCTGCCAGCTGGTGACTATAGGGTTAACCACGTTTGATGATAGACCAGAGAATTATTGGGCCTGGAAGTCCTCCTTCCACAGCGCCATATCGGGCCTAGACCGGTCGGCAGGAGAAGAGCTCGACCTCGTTATCAAATGGCTCGGCCCAGAGTCCGTCGAACAGGCACGCAGGATAAAAACAGTCAATGTGAGGCATCCGCCAGCTGGGTTGATGATGGCTTGGGCAAGGCTGGAAGAAAGCTACGGCTCGCCTGAAGCCATTGAAAGGGCTCTCTTTGCCAGGTTGGAGAACTTTCCGAAGTTGACAAATAAGGAACCCCAGAAGCTCCGCGACCTTGGAGATTTACTGTTGGAACTCGAAGCTGCAAAGCAGGACGGCTACCTACCTGGCCTATCGTACTTAGACACTTCCAGAGGGGTAAGTCCCATCGTTGAGAAGCTTCCATTCAATCTACAGGAGAAGTGGACATCATTTGGGTCAAGATTCAAGCTAAAGCACAACGTTACCTTCCCTCCATTCTCTGTGTTTGCCAACTTCATCCGTAGAGAAGCCAAAGCCAGGACAGACCCCAGCTTCAACTTCTTCTCCTCCCACACAGCACTTGCCAGAAGAGACAAGTTTGACAGACATGGAAAGACACCAATATCTGTCCACAAAATGCAAGTGTCTTCAACCGAGAACACAAGGGATCAGGAGAAACCTGAGGATACGAGCAAACAATGCCCCATCCATTAAAGAAGTGCAGAGGCTTCAGAGAGAAGCCCCTGGAAGACCGCAAACAGCACCTCAAAGAGAACTCTATATGTTTCAAGTGCTGCTCCTCCACGAACCATCTCGCCAAGAACTGCAAGATGCAAAATGCACAGAATGTGAAAGTGATCGGCACATTTCAGCACTCCACCCAGGCCCAGCTCCTTGGAAGTCAGAGTCGTCTCCTCCCGCCTCAGAGCATGGCGGGGAGAGAGAGGGAGCCGCCTATCCGGAGATCACATCCAAGTGCACCGAGGTGTGTGGAGAAGGAGTGAGCGCAAGAGCATGCTCCAAGATATGCCTCGTTAAATGTGTACCCTGTAGGACGTCGCCAGGAATCTGAAAAGATGTATGCCATACTAGACAAACAAAGCAACCGTTCTCTAGCAAGATCCGAGTTCTTCGACGTCTTCAAGGTCAAAGGAAGTCCGTCGCCTTACACGCTGAAGATGTGTACTGGACTTTCAGAGACAGCCGGCAGGAGGGCCTGTGGTTATGTTGTTGAGTCAGCCGACGGGAAGATTAGTCTCCCCCTTCCTACACTCATCGAATGTAATCAAGTCCCCAACAACCGTGCTGAGATTCCCACTCCGAATGCAGCTCATCACCACAGTCATCTGAGACGCATTGCAGACGAGATCCCACCTCTTGATCCAGACGCAGACATACTCCTGTTGTTGGGCAGGGACATCCTGAGGGTACATAAGATAAGGAAACAGATCAACGGTCCACATGACGCCCCTTTCGCCCAAAGGCTAGACCTCGGCTGGGTCATTGTTGGAGACGTGTGCCTCGGGTGCTCACAAGCCATCTCAGGTGAGCACATTCAAGACTTCCATCTTGGAGAATGGTCGTCCAAGCTACCTTACCCCATGCAGTAGTCAGATCCGAGTGACAGAGAAGTTCAGTCATACGGCTCAGCCTCAGAAAACCCCAGCGCTGATCTCCACAGGCAGCACACAGATGATGCTCACTGGACAGAACCCGGGTCAGTCAGTCTTCTGTCGCACCGCCAATGACCACAAACTTGCTCCATCGATCGACGACATGAGATTCCTCCAGATTATGGACATTGAGGTCTCTCGTGACAGCTCTAACAGCTGGGTTGCACCCTTACCCTTCCAGAACCCCAGACGACGGCTGCCGAACAACAGGGAGTATGCCTTTAATCGTCTTAACTCACTCCGTCGCACACTAGAGAAGAAGCCAAAGATGAAAGCACACTTCCTAGAGTTTGTCGAGAAAATGCTTGTCAATGAACATGCAGAGCTAGCTCCTCCACGCCAGGAAGGCCAGGAGTGTTGGTACCTCCCCTCCTTCGGAGTCTATCACCCCAAAAAGCCAGAACAGATCCGCGTGGTGTTTGACTCCAGTGCACCATATCAGGGAGTCTCTCTCAACGATGTACTCCTCACAGAGCCCGATCTCAACAACAGCCTCTTGGGGGTACTCATGAGATTCAGGAAAGAGCCCGTCGCCATCACTGCCGATATCCAGCACATGTTTCACTGCTTTGTGGTGAGAGAAGACCACAGAGACTTCCTCCGCTTCCTGTGGTATCACAACAACGACCCCAGCAGAGACATTGTGAACTACAGAATGCGTGTCCACGTCTTCGGCAATAGCCCGTCCCCTGCTGTCGCCATATACGGACTAAGGAGGGCTGCCAAGGAAGAAGATGACGACTTTGGCAGTGATGAGAGAGGGTTCATCGAACGAGAGTTCTACGTCGACGATGCACTGAAGTCATTCCCGACCGAAGCAGAGGCCATCAGTACCCTTGGACGAGCTCAGGAACTACTTGCACTATCCAACCTCAGGCTACACAAAATAGCCTCTAACAGACCAGCAGTGATGGAGGCTTTCCCCCCTGAAGATCGTGCTAAGGATGTCAAGGATCTAGACCTCTTCACTGATGACCTCCCCTTACAGCGTAGCCTAGGAGTGTCTTGGAACATAGCAACAGACACGTTCACGTTCCAAGCCTTAGATGACAAGAAACCCTTCACACATAGAGGAGTGCTCTCTACAGTCACAGCCTATACGACCCTCTCGGCTTCTTAGCCCCTGTCACCATACAAGGCAGGCTGTTCCTCAGGGAACTCTTCACATGTGCTGAAGAGTGGGATTCACCCCTCCCTGAAGAGATGGAAGCAGAGTGGAACAGATGGAGAGACTCACTTCAAGACTTACAGGAGATCCAAATACATCGCACCTATACGTCCTTCTCTCCCTCAAATGTCCAATTCAAGGAGCTTTGTGTCTTTGCAGACACATTGTGCCATTGCAGGTGTGGCTTATCTGAAGGTCACCACTCAAGATGGACAAAGCAAAATCGGCTTTGTCTTTGGAAAGGCCAAGTTGGCACCCCAGTCAGACCTCACCATACCCAGATTGGAACTGTGCGCAGCAGCATTAGCAGTTGAGATTGCAGAGTTCATAGTGGAGGAGATTGACCTGAAGTTCGACAGCATCAAGTATTATACAGACAGCAAAGTGGTGCTAGGATACATCCATAACCAAACTAGACGGTTCTACGTCTATGTGAACAACAGGGTCCAACGTATCCGACAGTCCACATCCCCCGACCAGTGGAGGTACGTCCCCACAGACCTGAACCCAGCTGACCATGGGACTAGATCTGTAACAGCGTCCCTTCTCAGCAGCACGACATGGCTGTCAGGACCTGCTTTTCTTCAGGATCCGTCCCTGCACTCCTCTGAACTCAATGAGTCATTCGACCTCCTCAACCCTGTTTCTGACTCCGAGATACGCCCACAAGTCACAGCGAGCGTTACTCAAATCTCTAAGGACCTGATGAGCACCAAACGCTTCGAGCGTTTCTCCAAATGGAACACTCTCATAAAGACAGTAGCTCGCCTAACCCATATAACTCATACCTTCTCCCAGCCTACACAAGAGAGTAGCTGCCATGGGTGGCACATCTGTCGTAAGAGTCCCTCTGAAGAGGAGCTCAAGAGAGCCAAAATCCTTGTGATGAAGAGCGTCCAACACGAGTGTTACTCAGAAGAGTTGAAGTGCATAACAGCAGAACACAACCTACCCCCTCACAACAGTCTACGGAAGCTGCATCCTATCGTCGACACCGATGGACTTCTCAGAGTTGGGGGACGCATATCGCAGTCGTCAAAGAAGGAACAGCAAAGGTCTTCTCTTGGCCTGTCTCTGAGGTGGTCCTTCTTTTGTCGCCAGAGGACTCCGGTGACAAGTAGAGTTAGGATTATGTGGGGTCGTTAACGACCCCAGACGGGGAGTGTTCTGGACTTATTACATGCAGGTAGCACCCTCTAGTGGTAGTTATTGTATAGCAGTGTGTTATTTGACCACCTTCCTGTCTGCCCCGGAAGTAGTATTCCAGGAAGTGTTTGCTGAGTTGTGAACAAAGCCCACATGAGGCAGCCGTTCTCAATCCTCCGCCATCCTTCCTTATACGCTAGGCAAGACGTAATGTCTGTGCGTATCCTTGTTTAGTAACATGATAACAACCTTGTCGATATAGTATTTTGACAATACTTTGTCCATAAGTTTATTAGCTGTTAGCTGCTGAGGTTTAGCTTCAGTGCTATTTACTTATACAGTTAGTCTATTCTGTTTTCATAAACATGTTTGTATCTTATGTAACATCTAATGTATAGTACTTAGCTCTGTGTACAAAACATACTTTGTCTTTGTTTACAGTTTCACAATTTTATTCAATTAAAGCTTCAAAACAGCACCCTGCTTCTCGAGGAGTTATTTGAATGAGTGTTTAGCTGACTGGATAACTGGATAGGAGTTACATCTAGCGAGACCAGTACAGGCGCAGTTAGTTTGATGCGTCCCCTGGGATCACGTGGGCCATGGAGAGCCAATGGTAGCAGGGAATGCTTCATTCATAAGTTTGATAGGAAGACCTGTCAAACCTATAAATACTATAAGCCCCAAAACATCACTAAATCTTCAAATACATTTTTTTTTAAATCACATTTTTAAAATAACTATAAATTACATGAAATAACTATTTTAAACAATGGCCCAGAAATTCTGGTCGGGGGCTTCCCGCGGGTGCAAGTCCCCGACCTGCACTTACCTTGCGCGCCGGCTGTTGTGCTGTGGGCCCCCGTGGAATTCCGATCCGGGGCCTGCTCCAGCTGCCGGCGTGCAGTGCTCGCGTCTCCCAGGGGCGTAGTTAGTTCGATGCGTCCCCTGGAATCACGTGGGCCATGGAGAGCCAATCGGAGCAGGGAATGCTCCATTCATAAGTCCGACAGGAAGTGCTGTCAAACTTAGAAATACTACGGGCCCCGTCTTCTTACGAAACATCACTAAATCTTCAAAATTTTTTTAAAAACATCACATTTTTTAAATAAACTATAAATTGCATGAAATAACTGTTTTAAACAATTTAAATTTTTGAAAAAAATAATTTTATTTTCTAACTGGGCTAAAAATAAACTTACCTTGCTTTAAAATATTTAAAAATAATAAACCTGTGGAAAAAATGTTTTAATTTTAATTAATTCACCACTTACCTTGTAAAAAGCAGGCCTTACGACTGCTTTTTACATGTCTAACTTCTGTAGACTTAACTTCCGGGGAAAACCTGTATTTAAAAAAAAAAGCCGAAGTTCGATGCGCACGCGCAGCCTCCCCCGCGCACGCGTTCGACCTCTGAACCCCTGCTTTCAGGGGAACGGAAGTGCCGGTTTCCCGCGCATGTGCAGTGCATGCAGGAAACCGGCACTTCCATTGGGCCTACGGGTGAGTACCCCATGCGTACTCACCCGTGGAGACCCGAATTTCTGGGCCCTTAATTTAAATTATTGAAAAAATGAATTACATTTTCTAATGGGACTAAAAATAAACTTATCTTTCTTTAAAGTATTTAAAAATAATAAACCTGTGGAAAAAATGTTTTATTTTAATTAATTCACCACTTACCTTGTAAAAAGCAGGCCTTGCGCCTGCTTTTTAAAAGTGTAACTCCTGGAGACTTACCCTCCCGGAGAAACCTGCAAAAAAAAACGTAAGTTTGATGCGCACGCGCTGCCTCTCCTGCGCACACGTTCCACCTCTCAACCCCTTCTTTCAGGGGAAGGGAAGTGCCGGTTTCCCGCGCATGCGCGGTGCATGCACGAAACAGGTGAGTATCCCGTGCGGGCTTACAGGTGAGTACCCCGTGCGTACTCACCCGTGGAGACCCGAATTTCTGGGCCATATAAAGTGTTGTAGCCTTGTTTGTCAGGCTGCAGATCAAGCTTATATTTTGCTCCTAAGCTTTGTTCAGCCTATACAAGTGCCCTGGACAACAGCAACAACTGGCATTCAGTGCCTTTAACGAAGTAAAACGTCCCAAGGCACTTCACAGGAGCGATTACCAAACAAAATTTGACACTGAGCTGCATAAGGAGATGTTTGGACAGGTGACCAAAAGCTTGGACAATGAGGTATGTTTTAAGGAGCATCTCAAAGGAGGAGAGAGGTTTAGGGAGGGAATTTCAGAGCTTAGGGCCTCGGCAGCCAATGGTGGAGCGATGAAAATGGAGGCTACGTAAGAGGCCAGAATTGGAGGAGCGTGAAATGGTTAAGATGTGACCAGGCTGCCAGTGACTGGAGTAGGACAATAAGGATTCTCTACAGTTAAGCTGGACCTCCATGTTTATATGAGAAACACAACAGCTGCTGTCATTGCACTTTGACAATTTATATGAATTCATATTTGGATAACGTTTTGTGAGGCAGGGCTCCCTATAATGCAACCACTAATTACACAGTGCTTCTTCTCCATGTGGAATCCTCTCCTAGGTAGTGTTAGCTGGAGCTCTCTTACACGCAGAAATTCAAATACAGAGTTAAGCATCATTTAATGAAACCTTATAATTGGAACATGTAGTGGTCTATCAGAAATTCGCGACTCAGCTATTGATAGCCCAGAAAAGTTTCTCTATATTTCTGGCATCTCGGCATCTCTGGATACACCTTGCTTGCAATGTCATTTAACGTAGGGACGGAACATCAAAAAGAATGTGCGGACGGATAGAGATAATAAAGAAAGGCAGCACAAGAATCCTGGATGAGAAGGAAAACATGAGCAATGATATCATGAAAGGAGTGACGAGAAAGATAAGCGAGTAGATGATGCAAAGCAAGAAAGACTGAGGAAGAGTAAAATCTTTTTGAAAATGGTTGTTTCTGCACTGGAGACAGAAAGCAGAGGAATGTGACCCTTTAAATGGGGTGCTCAGACGCTCATCCAACTTTCTAGTTGTAAAATAATGACAGGCTTATCTGCCTGCTACTATCTTCACTATTATTGAACGTACCACGGCGGAGGAGTCAGAATCTTAACAATCTGCTGTGGTTTCTGTCATCTGGTTTTTTTTTTCCAACTAAGAAGTTTGGCAAGACTGGGGTGTTTTTAATGTAAATTTAAAACGAGCAACTTTGTCAGTACGCTTCAAACGTCGAAAGCACATTTAGTGGATTTGGTATTTGACAGTTTGGAACATCTGTGATAGTCCTTGGGGGAAAAAAAAGGACATCGTCTTTCAGGAACATTTTACATGTCACTAGGCAACTGCTATGCCATTTGTTTTTCTGTATGTTTGGAATGGATTTGTTTGTCTGAGAGGGGACTACAGAATGCTGTCAGCTAACACCATCATCTCCGTGGTCTGCGGTTACACTGCAATCACACCCGACATCAGATGGTTTTTACAGTAACTATATATCAACTGGCTACAACAAACAATATTACTCAACACACAAACAAGAAACATTGATGTGAAACTTGAACTAAACATAATCTAAAAGCCACTCAGCCCTCCCCCAAAACATACATGAAGCAGACAGTGTAATAACCACAGGCCCAGGCTTGAACTTAATGCTAGCTGACTTGCAAGTGCTAGTGGACTTCTAAGCCAAACATTCAGACGGTTTATAACTGGATATTTTGGTGTGCTAGTATTTGGACTTCATTTTATTATTGATCTCCTGACATGTTTCTGCTGGAAACAATTTTCCATTATTTTTAAGCTTGTGGTAAAATCACATTCAACCCCGGGGAAAGGCAAAGTTTGACATGGATAACACGACAGTGTTTGACAGCATTTTACCATCATAATAAAAAGTGATTAGATCATGAAAATGAACGTGCTTATTGATGACCAAAGTAACGCCATGCTTATTGAGTGCATGACGTGATCGAAGACTGAGAGTTGCTTTCTCCGCCCCCCCCCCTCCTTTTCTTTGATTGTTAAACCTTGGGGGTTTAGATGGTTCAATACACTTCTTTGCATTCCTTCCTGTTTTGTCTGGATCTTTTTACTTGAGTGCAGCTGCGCCCACTACCTATCGAGGTATTGGCCCCGGCCAAGTGGTTTGTTTAATGTAAGCAAGGTTAGACAGAATCTTACATCAAACGCTACCTCTCAAAGCGCTTTGACCTTTTCTCTGGGGCATTCAAGACCTGGCAGTTAGGATTCTGCTGGGGGAATCAACGAGATTAAAACGGACTGGTTTTAAAAAAGAGGACGGAAATAGATTTCAACAGGGAGCAGTTGTGTGACTTTCTTGTCAGAGGCGGTCTCAAGGTTGTTATTCGGAGGGACTTGCTTTCAAATAAATGCCCAACCAGGTTCATTTCAATTACTTCCACTACTGTTTAATCAAATAAAATAACAATTTTGTAGCCATTGATTACTCGGCCACTGTTTATATTGGATCCATATGCTATTGACTTGTACCCAGCTAAGATGTAATTAAAACTAACTTATATGAAAATACTATTGATTATTATAGTGAATTACTACAAAGTTGGAGATTGAGTTTTGTTAATGCTGTGATCATTGGTGAAGTAAGTTTACAGCCAGCATTAAACCACTCATGGAGGTTAGAAATGTGGCTGGCGCAATTAGAGAAATTATTCTGTCACTGCCTCCGTGTGATGCCTTAACACCCAACCCGCCATGCTTAAAAACTGACACGACTGCTTTAGATTCTTTTTGTAATGATGCTTGCATTTGGGAAGATTTCATTTGCTGAACTTGATTATGACATTTTGAAGCTATGAAATAAGTATCTCCTTGTGAATTTTCTAGTTAGCTCTGTGGGTCTGTTCGTACTAGGAAATAAGCGTCAAAGGCTCTGTGTCAAACAAAATTGCACTTGGCGTGAATACTAGATGTCTGTTCCGGAGCAGATTGTAAGCCTGAAGGCTGAAGCGAGATATTATCATTGGCAAATGCTATGAATTTCTGATTACTAATGAATACAGAGAAGGCCTTCAGCCTGTCTGGAAAAAGTATAGTGAGTCTAACCCTGCTTTAAGCTTTGATGTACTAAATCCAACAAGTGTTGTGTGTCTAAGAAGCCACATCTTCTAAGGACTCAGTACTACTGCTGGACTGATCTCCTGCCCTGTATTCTGGGTACGGAGCTCAATGAACCATAGCTGTTTGATTTTCTACCGCAGTTGCTGCTTTCTGTTGGTTTGTTCCTACAATAAAGTCTATCCAGCTGGGGTTTCACCTCCCACGTAGATATTTCCAGCTGGCTATTACTCACGGGGGTATTTTGCAATGTAATGAGGCAGCATAATAGAATTCCTACCAGTGTAACTACTGTTCTCCAATGGCCATTGATAGTCGTCTCTGCCTGGTCCATTCTCTCGGTTCATAGATTTGTTATGTCTGATTCAGACTATCCTCTACAAAAAGTAGCCCATTTGTAACACTGATCCTCGAAGCAAAAGTGTGGAGCTTTATTCTTTCCCTCCAGTGGTTTATGTCAGAACTATTGTTCTTAGCCATGCATGGCGTCCCAAGTAGGGGTAAGTACCCACGGTTTGCTTTGGACTTAATTTGATTAGCTCAAAGCTAACTTTGGCTCGGAGGTTCTCATTCGGTTTCCTCGCAATCAATATTTGTCCCAGCTGCAACCTGAAGTATAAAGATGGAATTGATTGTGATTCATGCAGAGCTCTGAACCCAAGAGCTTCTGTGCTAGTTCAAAGTCCCGAGGATTGTAAAAGTTGACAATTGGCTAGCACTGCATCTCAACTTCCAAAAAAAGCCTCATTGTAAAACCAAATTGAATGGAGGTACACAGTTGGGTTCTGCTGGCAGAGAAAGAGATGCTGCTCAGTAAATGTGTACAATGATTGTTGCGCATCCCCCCGATTTTAAGCGCTCCACCATTGACGGCCGTGCCTTCAGCTGTCTAGGCCCTAAGCTCTCGAATTCCCTCCCTAAACATCTCTACCTCTCTCTCCTCCTTTTAAGATGCTCCTTAATATCTATCTTTTGACCAAGCTTTTGGCCGCCTGTCCAAATACCTCCTTATGTGGCTCGGTGTCAAATTTTGTCTGATAATCACTCCTGTGAAGTGCCGTGGGTCATTTTACTACGTTAAAGGTGCTATATAAATGCAAGTTGTTCTTGTTAAAGCAAATAAAATGGATTCACTGAGGATATTTCTAATTTTAAATATTGACGTAATAAAGACTCACTACGCACTTGGTTGTACATAAAGCAAGGCTTTAATCGACTTGTAACAAAACATGGAGGTCTAGTTAGTAGTCACTAGCTTCCTGTTTCCAGACTGTCTCTGGCCAAGGTGGGCCCACGCCCGAGTATTTATACTCCTCGGGCGGCGCCCTCAGCTGGCCGTTCAGTAGTACTTCTTGTAGAAGTTGCGATTTATGACAAATATGGCCCCAAAATTCTGACAGCACTCCAATACTACTGCAAGTGTGCGGAGGGGGTTTGGGATTTCTGCCCACCATGAGCCCCATCTAAATTGCAAGACCAGATAATTTGAAGATACAGAGCTGTGCAGGCTGTATAAATCGAGCCTGCAATGCTTCAGATACATTGGGTGGAAGTTGGAGAACTGAATCCGTACTAATGTTCTTCAAAGAGGTTAAGAACAGTTGCGTCAGGAAGTCTTGTTTGAGGGAAGTAGCTTTGGAATAAACAACTAAAACTGTTTACATCAATAGACTGTCTGCAAAGGATTTGGGAGTAGATACGTCATGAGGTCTTATCTGTGACCTGTACCTTTGATGTATGCAAAATATGATGTAATAAGGAGTATGGTTTTCAATACTTCAGAGAGCTCAGTAGATACAGAAACCAGAAAGCTGCTCTCTATATACAGTTAGGCCAATCACTGTGTATATCAATAAAGTCTGTTCCGTATAAACCATCAAGTGTCTCATGCTTACTCGAAATGTGTTGTTGTGAACAATGTTCCCCACGTAGTAATGAGAAAGGTCCCGCGCAGGCCACTCGCCTGCTTCTCCATGGTAAATACCGCGCATGCGCGTAAATTTAAAGGAACCACGCGCTAGAAGAAACAGGCCACGCAAAACAAAGCGCCGCTTACAGGGAACATTGGTTGTGAACCTTTGAAGGAAGGAGGTTGACTGCTAACATTCCCTGCCGATAGTGTGCACAGAAAATGCTGGAAATACTCAGTAGGTCAGGCAGCATCTGTGAAGAGAGAAACAGAGTTAACATTTCAGGTCGGTGACCTTTCATCAGAACTGGAAAAAGTTAGAGATGCAACAGGTTTTTAAGCAAGTGCAGCGGCAGGGAAAGGGGGGAGGGGAGGAAGAAACAAAAAGGAAGGTGAAAGGCAGGAGGGATTAAATGACAAAAGGGATGATGGTGCAAGGCAAAAAAGTGGTGGTAATATGACAAGTAAAGAAACAAAAGATGGGTCTAGAGGAGCTGCAAATGGCAAAAGCAGAATCATTACCAGCAGCCATCAGCATCCCTGGGTATGTCCTGTCCCACCGGCAGGACAGACCCACCAGGGGTGGCAGCACAGTGGTATACAGTTGGGAAGGAGTGGCCCTGGGAGTCCTCAACATTGACACTGGACCCCATGAGGTCCCATGGCTTCAGGTCAAGCATGGGCAAGGAAATCTCCTGCTGATTACCACCTACCGCCCTCCCTCAGCTGATGAATCATTACACCACCCCCCACAAATGTTGAACACCACTTCAATGTACATCACCAAGAGTGGCTTGGTAGCACCACTACTGACCGAGCTGGCCGAGTCCTGAAGGACATAACTGCCAGTCTGGGCCTGCGACAGGTGGTGAGAGAACCAACAGAAGGGAAAAACTACTTGACCTCGTCCTCACCAATCTACCTGTCGCAGACGCATCTGTCCATGACAGCATTGGTAGCAGTGACCACCACACAGTCATTGTGGAGATGAAGTCCCATCTTCACACTGAGGACACCCTCCATCGTGTTGTGTGGCACTACCACCGTGCTAAATGGGATAGATTCAGAACAGATCTAGCAGCTCAAAACTGGGCATCCATGAGACGCTGTGGGCTATTAGCAGCAGCAGAATTGTATTCCACCACAATCTGTAACCCGGCATATCCCTCACTCTACCATTACCACCAAGCCAGGGGACCAACCCTGGTAAAATAAGGAGTGTAGAAGAGCATGCCAGGAGCAGCACCAGGCGTACCTAAAAATGAGGTGCCAACCTGGGAAGCTGCACCACAGGACTACATGCATACTAAAAAGCGGAAGCAGCATGCTATAGACAGGGCTAAGCGATCCCACAATCAACGGATCAGATCAATGCTCTGCAGTCCTGCCACATCCAGTCATGAATGGTGGTGGACCATTAAGCAACTTACGGGAGGTGGAGGCTCCATGAATATCCCCATCCTCAATGATGGTGGAGCCCAGCACGTGAGTGCAAAAGACAAGGCTTGAAGCGTTTACAACAATCTTCAGCCAGAAGTGCCGAGTGGACGATCCATATCTGCCTACTCCCGAGGTCCCCACCATCACAGAAGCCAGTCTTAAGCCAATTCGATTCACTCCACGTGATATCAAGAAACGGCTGAGCGCATTGGATATAGCAAAGGCTATGGGACCTGACAACATCTCGGCTATCGTGCTGAAGACTTGTGCTCCAGAGCTAGCCGCGCCTCTAGCCAAGCTGTTCCAGTACAGCTACAACACTGGCATCTATCCGACAATGTGGAAAACTGCCCAGGTATGTCCTGTCCACAAAAAGCAGGACAAATCCAACCCGGCCAATTACCACCCCATCAGTCTACTCTCAATCATCAGCAAAGTGATGGAAGGTGTCATCAACAGCGCTATCAAGTAGCACTTACTCACCAATAACCTGCTCACTGATGCCCAGTTTGGGTTCCGCCAAGACCACTCGGCTCCCGACCTCATTACAGCCTTAGTCCAAACATGGACAAAGGAGCTGAATTCCAGAGGTGAGGTGAGAGTGACTGCCCTTGATATCAAGGCAGCAATTGACCGTGTGTGGCATCAAGGAGCCCTAGCATAACGGAGTGGAGTCGGACCTGTGTGGGAAGCAGAGGCGGCAGCGGAGCGGCTATAAAAGTGACCCCGAGGACCAGGTAGGCCCCAGAGCGGAGTCGGACCTGTGTGGGAAGCAGAGGCGGCAGCGGAGCGGCTATAAAAGCGACCCCGAGGACCAGGTAGGCCCCAGAGCAGAGTCGGACCTGTGTGGGAAGCAGAGGCAGCAGCGGAGCGGCTATAAAAGCGACCCCGAGGACCAGGTAGGCCCCAGAGCGGAGTCGGACCTGTGTGGGAAGCAGAGGCGGCAGCGGAGCGGCTATAAAAGCGACCCCGAGGACTAGGTAGGCCCCAGAGCGGAGTCGGACCTGCATGGGAAGCAGAGGCGGCAGCAGAGCGGCTATAAAAGCGACCCCGAGGACCAGGTAGGCCCCACCAATCTCCAATCTCAGAGCTCTGAGCGGGAGAGAGGTAAAAAGTAGTTGACGTGTGACGTCACCAGAAAGCAGGTAAGTGATTGGTTGGTGAGTATTTTCTCTTTTTTTTACAAGCTTAAATTCTGCGGTTTATATTTTCTAGGGTCTCTGTGGTGTAGTGGGGACAGTTGGTAAATGAGCGCCCTAGAGTAGATATTTAATTGGTGGTATTGATTTAATTAAATTAATTAAAGGGTAAGTCATGTCAGGACAGCCCAGCCCCGTGTTATGCTCTCTTGCTCTATGTGGGAATTCAGGGACGCTGCCCCTGACGACCATGTGTGCCAGAAATGCATCCAGCTGCAGCTACTAGCGGACCGTATTGAGGCGCTGTAGCTGCGGATGGATGAGTTTTGGAGCATTCGCGATGCTGAGAGGGTCGTGGATTACACGTTTAGTGTGTTGGTCACACCGCAGGTTAGGGCTGCACAGGCAGAAGGGAAATGGGTGACCATCAGGCAGAGCAGTAGAGGCAGGCAGGTTGTGCAGGGGACCCCTGTGACCATCCCCCTTTCAAACAGGTATACCGATTTGGATACTGTTGAGGGGGATGACTTACCAGGGGAAGGCAGCAGCAGCCAACTTCCTGGCACCAGGGGTGCTTCTGCTGCTCAGGAAGGGAGGAAAAAGAGTGGGAGAGCAATAGTGGTAGGGGATTCTATCGTAAGGGGAACAGATAGGCGTTTCTGTGGCCGTAGACGTGACTCCAGGATGGTTTGTTGCCTCCCTGGTGCCAGGGTCAAGGATGTCACTGAACGGCTGCAGGGCATTCTGAAGGGGGAGGGTGAACAGTCAGAGGTCGTGGTTCACATTGGGACCAATGACATGGGTAGGAAGAGGGATGAGGTCCTGCAGCAAGAATTTAGGGAGCTAGGTAGCAGATTAAAGAGCAGGACCTCAAAGGTTGTAATCTCTGGATTACTCCCGGTGCCACGTGCTAGTGAGTACAGGAATAGGAGGATAGAGCAGATGAATGCGTGGCTAAAGAGTTGGTGTAGGAGGGAGGGCTTTAGTTTCCTGGATCACTGGGCCTGCTTCTGGGGAAGGTGGGACTTGTACAAGTCGGACGGGTTGCACCTGAACCAGAGCGGGACAAATATTCTTGCAGGGAGGTTTGCTAGCACTGTTCGGGGGGGTTTAAACTAAAATGGCAGGGGGTTGGGAACCTGAGCAGGGAGACAGAGGAAAGGGAAACAGGGATAAAAGCAAAAGATAGGAAGGAGAAAAACAAAAGTGGCAGTCAGAGAAATCAACGGTTTAAATCAAACGTGGCCACAGTAAATAATAATTCTAATAGGTCTAAGAGCGTTAAAAAAACAAGCCTGAAGGCTTTGTGTCTTAATGCGAGGAGCATTTGTAATAAGGTGGACAAATTGGCTGTGCAAATAGAGGTAAACGAATATGATTTGGTTGGGATTACGGAAACGTGGCTCAAGGATGGCCAAGACTGGGAACTCAACATCCAGGGGTATTCGATATTCAGGAAAGATAGGCAAAAAGGAAAGGGAGGTGGGGTAGCATTACTGGTTAAAGAAGGGATTAATACAATTGTAATGAAGGATATTAGCTCTGATGATGTAGAATCTGTATGGGTAGAATTGAGAAATACTAAGGGGAAAAAAACATTAGTGGGAGTGGTATATAGACCTCCAAACAGTAAGACGGAGGTTGGGGATGGCATTAAAAGGGAAATTAAATAAGCGTGCAATAAGGGCACAGCAGTCATCATGGGTGACTTTAATCTACATATAGATTGGGCCAACCAAATTAGTAACAATACTGTGGAGGAGGAATTCCTGGAGTGTTTACGGGATGGTTTCCTGGACCAATATGTCGAGGAACCAACCAGAGATCAGGCCATCTTAGACTGGGTATTATGTAACGAGAAAGGATTAATTAGCAATCTTGTTGTACGAGGCCCCTTGGGTCGGAGCGATCATAACATGATCAAATTCTTCATTAAGATGGAGAATGAAGTAGTTGACTCGGAGACTGGGATCCTCAATTTAAATAAAGGAAACTACGATGGTCTGAGGAGTGAGTTGGGTAGGATTGATTGGGGAATGGCACTCAAAGGGTTGACGGTGGATAGGCAATGGCAAACATTCAAAGACCGAATGGATGAGCTACAGAATTTGTTCATCCCAGTTTGGCATAAAAATAAAACAAAAAAGGTGACTCAACTGTGGCTAACAAGGGAAATTAGGGATAGCATAAGATCCAAGGAGAGGACATATAAATTGGCCAGAAAAAGCAATAATCCTGAGGATTGGGAGCAGTTTAGGATTCAACAAAGGAGGACAAAGGGATTAATTAAGAAAGGGAAAATAGAATATGAGAGTAAGCTAGCCGGGAACATAAAAACTGACTGTAAAAGCTTTTATAGATATGTGAAGAGAAAAAGATTGGTGAAGTCAAGCGTAGGTCCCTTGCAGTCAGAATCAGGGGAATTTATAATGGGAAACAGAGAAATGGCAGACCAACTAAATTCATACTTTGGTTCTGTCTTCACAAAGGAGGACACAAATAACCTCCCAGAGATACCGGGGAACATAGGGTCTGATGAAAGGGTGGAACTGAGAGAAATCAGTATCTGTAGGGAACTGGTGTTAGGAAAATTGATGGGACTGAAGGCTGATAAATCCCCAGGGCCTGATAATCTACATCCCAGGGTACTTAAGGAAGTGGCCCTAGAAATAGTAGATGCATTGCTGGTCATCTTCCAGAACTCGATAGACTCTGGAACAGTACCCATGGATTGGAGGGTAGCTAATGTTACCCCACTGTTCAAAAAACGGTGGTGGAGAAAAAGCGGGGAATTATAGACCGGTAAGCCTGACATCGGTAGTTGGGAAAATGCTAGAGTCTATTATAAAAGATGTAATAGCAGAGCACTTGGAAAGCAGTGACAGGATCGGACAAAGTCAACATGGATTTACAAAAGGTAAATCATGCGTGACTAATCTACTGGAATTTTTTGAGGATGTAACTGGTAAAATAGATAAGGGAGAACCAGTGGATGTGTATTTGGACTTTCAGAAGGCTTTCGATAAGGTCCCACATAAGAGATTAGCGTGCAAAATTAAGGCACATGGGATTGGGGGCAAGGTATTGACTTGGATAGAGAACTGGTTGGCGGACAGAAAGCAAAGAGTTGGAATAAATGGGTCATTTTCCGAGTGGCAGGCAGTGACTAGTGGGGTACCGCAAGGATCGGTCCTCGGACCCCAGCTGTTCACAATATATATTAATGATCTGGACGAGGGAATTGGATGTAATATCTTCAAATTTGCAGATGACACAAAGCTGGGTGGGAGTGTAAGCTGTGAGGAGGATGTCGTGAAACTCCAGTACGATTTGGACAGGTTGGGTGATTGGGCAGAAACATGGCAAATGCACTATAATGTGGATAAATGTGAGGTTATCCACTTTGGTGGCAAAAACAGGAAGGCAGATTATTATTTGAATAGCAATAGATTGGGAGAAGGGGAAGTGCAAAGAGACCTGGGTGTTCTTGTGCACCAGTTGCTGAAGGTAAGCATGCAGGTGCAACAGGCGGTTAAGAAGGCAAATGGTATGTTGGCCTTCGTAGCAAGAGGGTTCAAGTACAGGAACAAGGATGTCTTGCTACAGTTGTACAGGGCCTTGGTGAGACCACACCTTGAGTATTGTGTGCAGTTTTGGTTGCCTTACCTGAGGAAGGACGTTCTTGCCATGGAGGGAGTGCAGCGAAGATGCACCAGGCTGATACCTGGGATGGCAGGAATGACGTATGAGGAGAGATTGTGTCGATTAGGCTTATACTCACTGGAGTTTAGAAGATTGAGAGGGGATCTCATCGAAACCTATAAAATTCTGTCAGGCCTGGACAGACTAGATGCAGGAAGGATGTTCCTGATGGCCGGGGAGTCCAGAACCAGGGGTCATAGTCTAAGGATAAGGGGTAAGCCATTTAGGACTGAAATGAGGAGGAATTTCTTCACCCAGAGAGTGGTGAACCTGTGGAATTCTCTGCCACAGAGGGCGGTGGAGGCCAGTTCATTAAGTATATTCAAGAAAGAGTTGGATATATTTCTTAAGGCTAAAGGGATCAAGGGATATGGGGAGAAGGCAGGGACAGGGTACTGAATTTGGATGATCAGCCATGATCTCATTGAATGGCGGAGCAGGCTCGAAGGGCCTCATGGCCTACTCCTGCTCCTATCTTCTATGTTTCTATGAAGTCAATGGGAATTGGGGAAAACGCTTCACTGGCTGGAGTCATACCTAGCACAAAGGAAGATGGCTGTGATGATTGAAGGTCAATCATCACAGCCCCTGGACATCGCTGCAGGAGTTCCTCAGGGCAGTGTCCTAGGCCCAACCATCTTCAGCTGCTTCATCAATGACGTTCCCTCCAACATAAGGTCAGAAATGGGGATGTTCGCTGATGACTGCACAGTGATCAGCGCCATTCATAACTCCTCAGATAATGAAGCAGTCCATGCCCGCATGGAACACGACCTGGACGACGTTCAGGCTTGGGCTGATAAGTGGCAGGTAACATTCGCGCCACACAAGTGCCAGGCAATGACTACCTCCAACAAGCGAGAGTCTAACCACCCCCCCTTGACATGCAATGGCATTACCATCGCCGAATCCCCCACCATCAACATCCTGGGGGTCACCATTAACCAGAAACCTAACTGGACCAGCCACACACATACTGTGGCAATAACAGCAGGTCAGAGGCTAGGTATTCTGCAGCAAGTTTCTCACCTCCTGACTCCCCAAAGCTTTTCCACCATCTACAAGGCACAAGTAAGGAATGTGATGGAATACTCTCCACTTGCCTGGATGAGTGCAGCTCCAACAACACTCAAGAAGCTCAACACCATCCAGGACAAAGCAGTTGGTTTGATTGGCACCCCATCCACCACCTTAAACATTCACTCCCTCCACCACTGGCGTACCATGGCTGCAGTGTGTACCATCTACAAGATGCACTGCAGCAACTCGCCACGGCTTCTTCGGCAGCCCCTCCCAAACCCATGACCTCTTCCACCTAGAAGGACAAGGACAGCAGGCGCATGGGAACACCACCACCTCCAATTTCCCGTCCAAGTTACACACCATCCTGACTTAGAAGTATATCGTGGATCCTTCATTGTCGCTGGGTCAAAATCCTGGAACTCCCTCCCTAACAGCAACGTGGGAGTACCTTCACCACAAGGACTGCAGCGGTTCAAGGCGGCTCACCACCACCTTCTCAAGGGCAATTTGGGATGGGCAATAAATGCTGGCCTTGCCAGCGATGCCCAAGTCCCATAAGCGAATAAAAAAAAACTGGTGTTTGAAAAAATGGGAGCAGTGGTTATGATCTGGGTGAAAGAAATGAAAATGATCCCTACCAGTTTTGCTGAGCATGATTTTCTGATGGGATTTTTAGTCAGTGTTAAAGTGGTGTCACACAAGAGAGCATCATTAAAACCCTGGAAGTTACACAAAAAAATGGAAAATAGCTCGTGGTGAGATTTCATTTTTTTTTGCCTGGAATGCACCGGGCAACCTGCTAGCCCATATGAACGGTGATGGGAAAGCACTTCTTTGAAACGCTGATTTCTTAATGCTGTTGTGGAAGTTTCTTGGTGGAGTTTTGCTTGCTATGTTGCTACTTTCTCCTCTGTGACTAAGGTGACATCAGGGAAAAATAGAAAAAAGTCAAAGCTAAAGGCACTATGCCTGAATGCGTGAAACATTCACAACAAAACAGATGAATTAATAGCTCAGCTGGAAATTAATAGGTTTGATCTAATAGCCATTGTGGAGACGTGGTTGCAAAGTGACCAAGGTTGGGAACTAAATATTCCAGGATACTTAACTTTTCGAAGAGATAGGCAAAATGGAAAAGGAGGCGGGGTAGCCCTGATGAAGGATGGGACAGTAGAGAGAAAAGATCTTCGCTCCAAATATCAAGAAGTAGAATTAGTTTGGGTGGAGCTAAGAAAGAGCAAGGGGCAGAAAACATTGGTGGGAGTTGTTTATAGGCCACCAAAAAGTAGTTGTAATGTAGGGCAGAGTATAAATCAGGAAATTAGAGGCGCATGTAACAAGGGTAATACAGTAATCCTGGGGGCTTTAATCTACATATAGACTGGGCAAACTGAATTTGCAGTTATAGTGTGGAGGACGAATTCATGGAATGTATGCAAGATAATTTTCTAGATCAGTATGTTGAGGAGCCAACTAGAGAACAGGCTATTTTAGATCTGGTATTGTGCCATGAGAAAGGGTTAATTAATAACCTAGTAGTAAAAAGGCCTTTAGGAAAGAGTGACCATAATATGATAGAATTTTTAATTAAGTTCAAAAATGATTTAGCTAAATCCGAAACTAGGGTCTTAAATCTAAACAAAGCAAACTACGTAGATATGAGGGGCGAGTTGATTAAGGTAGATTAGGAAACTACATTAAAAGGTATGACAGTAGAGAAGCAATGGCTAGCATTAAAAAAATTAATACATAATTTACAACAAATATACGTTCCTTTAAGGCACAAAAACCCCACAGAAAAACCGGTGTAACCATGGCTAACAAGTAAAGTTACAGATAGTATTAGATCAAAGGAAGAGGCTTATAATGTTGCCAAAAAGAGTAGTAAGCCTGAGGATTGGGAGAATTTTAGAATTCAGCAAAGGAGGACCAAGAAATTGATAAAGAAAGGGAAAATAGAATATGTGAGTAAACTAGCGAGAGACATAAAAACAGACTGTAAAATATTCTATAGGTATATAAAAAGGGAAAGATTAGCGAAAGTAAAAGTGGGTCCCTTACAGGCTGAGACAGGAGAAATGATAATGGGGAATAAAGAAAAGGCTGAGAAATTAAACAAATACTTTGGGCTGGATTTTGTCAGCCCCGAGGAGGCGGGACTGCCGGTAAAGTTGCAGAATTTGGGGGCAGGTGGCAAACCCGCCCTCAACCTGCCCTCTTGCCAGGAGGTGGGAAGCTGTCCTGCCCCAGGTCCTGTCTCCTCGAGGTGGGAAAGGGATTAAAGCCTATTAACTGCCTGTTAACAAGTAGTTAACAGGCAGAAAATAGGATTATCCCCATTTTTCATTCCGAGGTGCAGGCTTCCCGACCTCGGGGAACCCCACTAGGGTGTAGGAGCCAAGTAGGAGGTCTGTGGGGGTCAGAGGGGTCTGAAAGTGCGATGTAGAGGTGAGTGATGGGTGCAAGTATGGAGTGGTAAGTATGTAAGGTGAGTGTAAAGTGTTAGAAAATGTTCACTTACCTTTGTTTCTGCCTGCAGCCTTCAGCCACAGTGGAGCCGGAGTCCCGACATCTCCATTGTAGATATCGCAGACTGGCTGTTGGATCCACCGAACCAACAGCCAGGAGATTTCTGCAAAGTTGAATGGTTTGATGAGTCCTGAACACAAGGGCTCATCAAACTACACAGAATGTCAGTGTTTGACAGCTTCACAGAGCTGTCAAACGATGACATTTCTTCTTTCAAAAGTTCTTGACAGATGGCACATCATACGTTGACGTGCTCTGTCACTGACTTCCCCCTAATTGGCCTTCTGTGCCCGCTGGGCGGGCTTAACGAGGTCAATCAGGGGAAAATCCCGCTGGTTGGCCAGAAGCTGATGGAGGTGGGAGTGAAAGCCGGCAAGCAGCAGTCTCGCCTCCAAAAGCTTCCCATTGAGAAAATCCAGCCCTTTGTGTCTGTCTTCATGGAAGAAGATGCAAAAAACCTCCCGGAAATAGTGGAGAACCAAGGGTCTAACGAGAATGAGGAACTGAAAGAAATTAGTATTAGTTAAAAAAAAGTAGTACTTGAGAAATTAATGGGACAAATTAATAGGGTTTTCAAACAGGTGCTTATAGAGATCGTGGATGCATTGATTGTCATCTTCCAAAATTCCACAGATTTTAGAACGGTTCCTGCGGATTGGAAAGTAGCAAATGTAACCCCACTATTTAAGAAAGGAGGGAGAGAGAAAATGGGGAACTGTAGACCAGTTAGCCTGACATCAGTAGTAGGGAAAATGATAGAATCTATTATTAAGGATGTGGTAACAGGGCACTTAGAAAATATAATAGGATTAGGCAGAGTCAACACAGATTTATGAAAGGGAAATCATGTTTAACGAATCTGTTAGAATTTTTTGAGGTTGTAAGTAGCATAATAGATAAGGGGGAACCAGTGGATGTGGTGTATTTGGATTTTCAGAAGGCATTCGATAAGGTGCCACATGAGGTTATTAAACAAAATGGGGGCTCATGAGATTGGGGGTAATATACTAGCATGGATTGAGGATTGGTTAACGGACAGAAAACAGAGAGTGGGAATAAGTGGGTCATTTTCGGGTTGGCAGGCTATAACTAGTGGAGTACCGCAAGGATCAGTGCTTGGGCCTCAGCTATTCAGAATCTATATCAATAATTTGGATGAGGGGACCAAATGTAATATATCCAAGTTTGCTGATGGTAGAAAGCTGGGTGGGAATGTAAGTTGTGAGGAGGATACAAAGAGGCGTCAAAGGGATATCGACAAGTTAAGTGAGTGGGCAAGAACATGGCAAATGGATTATAATGTGGAGAAATGTGATGTTATCCCCTTTGGTTAGAAAAATAGAAAAGCAGAGTACTTTTTAAATGGTGAGAGATTGAGAAATGTTGGTGTTCAGAGGGACTTGGGTGTCCTTGTACACAAATCACTGACAGTTAACATGCAGGTATAGCAAGGAATTAGGGAAGCAAATGGTATGTTGGCCTTTCTTACACGAGGATTTGAGTATAAGAGTGAAGACGTCTTATTGCAATTATATAGGGCCCTGGTGAGACCACACCTGGAGTATTGTGTACAATTTTGGTCTCCTTATCTAAGGAAGGATATACTTGCCATAGAGGGAGTGCAAGAAAAGTTCACCAGACTGATTCCTGGGATGGGGGGATTGTCCTATGAGGAGAGATTGAGTAGACTAGGCCTATGTTCTCTAGAGTTTAGAAGAATGACAGGTGATCTCATTGAAACATACTAAATTCTAACATGGCTTGACAGTAGATGCAGGGATAATGTTTCCCCTGGCTGGGAAGTCTAGAACTAGGGGTCATAGTCTCAGAATAAGGGGTCAGCCATTTAGGACTGAGATGAGGAGAAACTTCTTCACTCAGAGGGTGGTGAATCTTTGGAATTCTCTACTCCAGAGGGCTGTGGAGGCTCAGTCGTTGAGTATATTCAAGACAGAGATCGATAGATTTTTTAATATTAAGGGAATCAAAGGATATGGGGATAGTGCAGGAAGGTGAGTTGAGGCAGAAGATCAGCCATGATCTTATTGAATGGCGGAGCAGGCTCGAGGAGCCAAATGGCCTATTCCTGCTCCTATTTCTTTTGTCTTCGTTTTGCTGATCATTTTCTGCATTGTTTACCTACATTTTCCAATTCTGAAAGTCTTGCATTTATATAGTGTCTTTTATGACCTGAGGATGTCTCAAAGAGCTTTACAGCCAATGAAGTACTTTTTGGAGTGTAGTCGTTGTTGTAATGTAGGAAACCTGGCAGCCAATTTGCACACAGCAAGCTCCCAAAACAGCAATGTGATAATGACCAGATAATCTTTTTTTTAGTGATGTTGTTTGAGGGATAAATATTGGCCAGGGCACCAGGATTAACTCCCCTGCTCTTCTTCGAAATAGTACCATAGAATCTTTTACATCCACCTGAGAGAGCAGAGGGGCCTTAGTTTAACGTCTCATCCGAAAGACGGCACCTCTGACAGTGCAGCTCTCCCTCAGTACTGCACTGGAGTGTCAGCCTAGATGTTTGTGCTAAAGTCTCTGGACTGGGTCTTGAACCCACAACCTTCTGACTCAGGCAAGAGTGCTACCCACTGAGCCATGGCTGACACACAATTGTGCTACAATTTTGGTTGTTGCAATCCAAAGGCAGAACATGGGAATTCCTTTGTGTGTTCCTTTCTCTCTGTATTTTGAAGGATTTGTAAGGAGATGAGGATGGATGAAAGTCAGCCAAGAATGTTTACGCCAGAAGCAGACTGTCTTTCCCTGTCTCACATAAGGAGCCATGTTTATAGAATCATACATAGAAACATCTAAATTTTACCACGAGAAGGCCATGCAACCCTTCTTGCAGACTTAAATGTAATCCCCTTTCAGGGGCTGCATTGACATAGACCTCCTCCTGAGGTCCCCAGCATCACAGATGCCAGTCTTCAGCCAATTTGATTCACTCCACATAACATCAAGAAACGGCTCCGCTCACTGGGCACAGTAAGGGCTATGGGCCCCAACAACATCCCGGCTCTCGTGCTGAAGACCTGTGCTCCAGAACTAGCCGCAACCCTAGCCAAGCTGTTCCAGTACAGTTACAACACTAGCTTCAATGTGGAAAATTGTCCAGGTATGTCCTGTCCACAAAATGTAGGAGAAATCCAATCCAGCCAATTGTTACCCCAGCACCCTACTCACAATCATCAGCAAAGTGATGGAAGGAGTCATCAACAGAGCCATCAAGTAGCACTTTAAAAAAAAAAATGTTATTCGCTTATGGGATCTGGGCATCGCTGGCAAGGCCAGCATTTATTGCCCATCCCTAGTTGCCCTTGAGAAGGTGGTGGTGAGCTACCTTCTTGAACCGCTGCAGTCTGTGTGGTGAAGGTACTCCCACAGTGCTGTTAGGGAGGGAGTTCCAGGATTTTGACTTAGTGACGATGAAGGATCGGCGATATACTTCTAAGTCAGGATGGTGTGTGACTTGGATGGGCAGTAAATGCTGAAGCCCACATCCTGAGAGTGAATTTTTTTTTGAAGTCCTTTTGCCTGCTTTCTCCCCATACCCTTTCATAAATACTTCAGGTAATTAGTCAGTACTTTCTTGAATGCTGAAACCAATTTAATGTTGATCATCACATGTGAGTAGTGGATTCCTCCACTGTTGGCACCTGGTCTTGGGGCACTTTGCACATTCCCAAATAATTGTATAAACATTAGTGCCCAGGTAACAGCATTTTATTAGCTGTAGGTTTGGTAAAGTCCAAATCCCTGGGCTAAGCAGGTGAGGAAGGAACACAACCTGGGCCTCCAGTCATTACATAGAATTTACTGCACAGAAACAGGCCATTCGGCCCAACTGGCCTATGCGTTTATGCTTCACATGAGCCTCCTCCCACCCTACTTTGTCTAACCCTATCAGCATACGCTTCTACTCCTTTCTTCTTTATGTCCTTATCTACCTTCCCCTTAAATGCAACTATGCTATTCGCCTCAACTATTTCATGTGGTCGTGAGTTCCACATCCCAGCCATTCTTTGGGCATTGTTGTTCCTTCTTCCTTCACTGCCACCTCCACTTGCTCCTCCTCAATCGTGCTTGATGCTTCACCCAGTGCTCTCTCCTCAAGCTAAGGGTTTCTAAACCTTCCAGTGTGATGTACCTTTGCTGGGGTTTTCAACAGATGGTGGAAGTGAGTCACAGTCTTGGCTTCTTTGGCAGCATTCAGAGCAGTCGCTGTTTTTTGGGAAATGCCTACAGAAATAGAAGAGGAACATATGCTCGGATGCTGGCTGCAGGACGCCCCCTTCAAGCACAGCTTATATGGCAGCATGCTGTGTGTCAATGTGTTGTGGTGCAATGAATGCCTGTGTGGCTCAGTAAATGAGTGCGATGCGGGGAGCAGAATGAATAATATAAAAAGAATGGTACCAGCCCTGAGCTTGGGGAAGTTTCTGGATTCACCCAACCCGCAGTCCTTCTATTTTCTTGGTTCCCTGTATTTACAAGGTATTCAAAGCACAGAAACAGCCCATTAGGCCCAGCAGGTACATGCCGGTGTTTATGCTCCACACAAGCCTCCTCTCACTCCTCTTCATCTAACCCTCATCAACATATCCTTCTATTCTTTTCTCCCTCATGTGCTTATCTAGATCCCCCCTTGAACGCACCTATGCTATTCGTCTCAACTACTCCCTGTGGTTCTACATTCTAACCATTCTCTGGGTAAAGAAGTTTTTCCTGAATTCCTATTGGATTTATAAAGTAACTATCTTATTTTTATGGCCCCGAGATCTGGTCTCCCCCACAAGTGGAAACATCTTCTCTACGTGGCCTCTTCAATTTGACTTCAGGGCTTATAGTTCTGAGGCCCTCCTTTTGTATGTGTTTGTATGTGTTCTACAAGTATGTAAAAAGAATAAGAGTAGTGAAGACACATGTAGGTCCCTTACAGTTAGAAACAGGAGAATTTATAATGGGGTACAAGGAAATGGCAGAGCAATTAAACAAATACTTTGGTTCTGTCTTCATGGAAGAGGACACAAATAACTTCCCAGAAATGCTAGGGAACCAAGGGTCTAGTGAGAAGGAGGAATTAAAGGAAATTAGTATTAGTAAAAAAATAGTGCTGGAGAAATTAATGGGACTGAAAGCCGATAAATCCCCAGGGCCTGATAATCTGCATCTCAGAGTACTAAAAGAGGTAGCCATGGAAATAGTGGATACACTGGTTGTCATCTTCCAAAATTCAATAGATTATGGAACACTTCCTGCAGATTGGAGGGTAGCAAATGTAACCCCACTATTTCAAAAAGGAGGGAGAGAGAAAACAGGGAACTACAGACCGGTTAGCCTAACATCAGTAGTAGGGAAAATGCTAGAATCTATTATAAAGTATGTGATAACCGGGCACTTAGAAAATATCACCGGATTAGACAAAGTCAACATGGAATTATGAAAGGGAAATCATGTTTGACAAACCTACTGGAGTTTTTTTGAGGATGTAACTGGTAGAATAGATAAGGGAGAACCAGTGGATGTGGTGTATTTGGATTTTCAGAAGGCCTTTGATAAAGTCCCACATAAGAGGTTAGTGTGAAAAATTAAAGCACATGGGATTGGGGGTAATATACTGGCATGGATTGAAAATTGGTTAACAGACAGGAAACAGAGAGTAGGAATAAATGGGCCTTTTTCGGGGTGGCAGGCGGTGACTAGTGGGGTACCGCACAGATCAGTGCTTGGGCCCCAGCTATTCATAATATATATCAATGATTTGGATGAGGGAACCAAATGTAATATTTCCAAGTTTGCTGACGACACAAAACTAGGTGGGATTGTGAGTTGTGAGGAGGATGCAAAGAGGCTTCAAGGCGATTTAGACAAGTTGAGTGAGTGGACTCACTCACTACATGGCAGATGCAGTATAACGTGGATCTTGCCTTGTCCTGCAAGCAGATATATAGGGTGAGAAATTCGGTATCGCCCCATTTGGGCCGCAATTATCGGCCGGGCACAAAGTTTAGCGCCTAGCGCTAATGATCGCCTCCGACTGCAAAATTGGCTTCTATCGCCCCTGGAGGTGATTAGAGCGCTAAATCAGGCTCTACACACCTCTCTTCAGGCACTAACGCCAAGGAACAAGGCGCTACCTCAGAGTGCTGGCGAAGCTCATTTGATGTCAGTCAGCAATGGAACACAGACACACTGGCGTCGACCAGTTCTTAAAGGGGAGGGTCGATCTTGCTCTCCATCCACACCCTGCTCATTGCAGCCTTGAATCTCGGCCTGGAGGGACCTGTACATCAAATCTGCTGGAAAGAACAATGGAGAGGCCCAGGGAAAGAGCTCAGAGTGCAGCCCCCACAGTCTCTTCTAAATCGATGCAAGGAAGGTCAAATCAAAATGAACCTGCAAAGTGCTGCTCAGTACCCAAAACTTCTTCACACAGCGTTGAATCTCTCCAGAAGTTTCACTCTCTCAGAATGCGTGGTGCAAAAATGTCACCGACAAAAAAAGGCAGGAAGCGGTTGCCTTTAAATAGTGCTCCCCCAGTCCCTTCCCGACTGCAAAATGCTCCCCTCAACCTGTCGTTGCTAGCGACAGGTGGAAAGGCAGGGGGCGCCACTCAATATCCAGTCTGGGGCGCTACTGGGGCGTTGCACGCTCGACTGACATCACGACAAAATGTCTGGTCAAATTCGCGAGCGGCGCAAACATCGCCGCGCCCGGGCGCTAGTTGCTTTCCACCCCATTAGCAGCCTAACGGGAGGTGCAAAGCAACCTAATTTTTCCCCCATTTCGTCCTGAGATGTTGAAAGCTTGAAGAGCAAGTGCCTACTTAGCATTCCAACTTTCGCATGAGGAATTGAATGTGCCTCATCCACCTGAGTTTTGTTGTTCAACAATAATTCCACATTTTCATGGCAGCTGGTTTGTCCTGCAGCAATATAGACACTTACGTGACTCTGTAAAAGGGCTGTTAGGTTGCCTTTGAGTGCTTTGCATGTGCCCTCGGTCAAAGTGTAACAGCTTGAAAGGAAACATTGGCTCCGACATTTACTGGGGGCCATTGAGAGAATGGGCAGAGGGAGGATTTCCAGCAGGAAGTAAGGGCTTCCCGGATGTCCTGCTAAAGTTAAATTGGCTGTCATGTTTCCTACAGTACAACAGTGACTACACTTCAAAAAGTCCTTCATCAGCTGTAAAGTGCTTTGGGACGTTCTGAGGTCATGAAAGGTGTTATAGAAATGCAAGTCTTTTTGGTTTCTTTATGGTGTAACATTTTTGTCACGCCTAATCTCATGCCTAAAGTCGAGGGGACCACGTGATATTGGACCTCTTGTGTCAACAAGGAGGAGACCAGCACACTGTGGGGACACTTGTTGCGCCCCAAGGGGCATTATACCAGTCGCTAGGAGGAGCTCAATCGGCCATTTGTTTGCTGAGTAAATAGACTTTGCTGAATAACTGGACTGTTTGCTGTGAGTCCTGCCGTAAGTCCGACCCACCTCCAACTCATTGGTTGTCACTCTGGTTGAAGGAAGGACATTTCATTACCTGGAGCAACAGTGTAGACCTATACTCTTATTATCTTTATACCAGTACTCATTTTCTCAATTAACCCATTGAAACATTTCATGTAAAGTTCCCCTAAATTGATTATCCTACATCTGCGGATAATTCTGTTGTTTCTATTAGGCTATACGTGTGTTTACAGTCAAGTACACTTGTAGTGTACAAACCAATTTAGTAGGTTGTTGGCCATTTATTAGGTTGAAGAAAACGCTTCTTTAACAGTTTGCAGTTTTACTTAGTGCAAACAACCACAGGTCACAGCATTGAAAATATGTATACTGAAATAGCTGTCATGTACATTATAATTAGGGTGGGAAGAGAGTGAAAAGAATATTCCCTCAACCACTGGCTCCTAATGTTTACTTTGTGAAAAGCAGAATCCTCCTCTCACTATTCAAGTCACTGCCTACTGCTTCACGAACAGCACAGCATGGGTACTAGACATTCTGAAATTTGTGTTGTTTTGCCTGAAGAGAGCATATCGTTCTCTCCAAATGGGACATTTTCCAATTCCTGCCTCTACTAAAGGGACTTTCTCTTTTCATCACAGCACTGCAAGCACAGCTCTGGATTCAAACATCAATTTGGAAGTAATTTTCCCCATATAAAGCTCTTCTCTCCTGAATTTGTCCACTCGGCCCTTGTGTGAACTTGCCATCCTTATCACAAGTGAGAAGCAATGTTAACAGACTTTAGGATCCTTCAGCCTTCCGATTGAGGTCCTTTTCTTTCACAGTCACACAAGTCATATCCTTTTTCTAAAAACATGCTCAAAATGGCAATAACCACCCCAAACTTTGAAACCATCACGTGACCCTTCGTCGTTAAATGTCACAAGTCCAGAGTTAACCAGCTGCTAGATAGACAGTGAGTGTGACGTTTTGGTGGGGGTGAGGTGTCTGTTCGCAGATTTACATATATGAATGTAATATTTATGAAGTGTGCAACAGCACTATTTTAAACCTCAACACAAATCCATTTAAAACAGCACAAGCTATCATGAACAGGCTACGTCTGCATTGCATACCTTAGATGCACACAGCCCCTTTTAAATCCCTTCCTTTTTCTCAAGAGCCCCATTTTGTAAATGATGATCTTCCGGGTCCCTGTTGTTTCAACATTCTCTGAAGCTACATCCTTCCGGTATATGTGCTGACTGTCAGCGTTTTGGTTTGGAGTTAGCATTTGCCGATGAAAATCAATACTTCTAGTGCTACCTGGCCAGTCTTCCAAGGTCACCGAAGAATGCCCTGCAATTCTCCTCTGTGCAAGGACACACCAGAGCTTGTGCCCATGTGGGTCCTGTTCCTGTTCTGGCTCATAGTGCAATTGCACCCAGTGGCATAGAAGTACTTAAAACGAGAGATGTATAAGAAACAAATCTTGCAACATTCAGTGGGCATGTGTCCATCTACAGAAATAATTCTGCCACTACAAAAACCCACACTTTGGGTACTTTAGTTTTTTTCCAATGCTACAATTGATGAATTTGTTTGGTACACCTGTACCTTAAGTTGCGATAAAGCTATGTGTCCTACTGAACTCTCAGTGTAACTACTAGTTTTCACATGAAATAGGCAAGGTCTTTTGGCTTCAGTTTTCACAGAAAAATAGAATTGAGTTATGTGATCCCCAATGCACTGGTAAAAATCTAGGAATCCCATGTAAAAGAAACAGAATTTAAATTCTTCTTCTTAGGCAGTCCCACAGAACCGAGGATGACTTGCTTCCACATTAAAAATGAGTTTCAGGTGACTGATGAGTCCAATGTGGGATTATTGTAATCTGGGATGTAATGTTTAAGTTATCCACCAGATGGAGCCAAATATTAAGGGTTCACATTCACCAGTATTTAAGGTAATGGGTCATGTATTCAATGTCCTGGTACACCAGGTAATACGGTAATGTGGCATTGCATTATGGGTATGACTCAGAGGTTGATCCTCCATCTTGTGCTCATGCAATAAGAATTGTGCCTGGCCTCCAGCTTGTAAGAGATATGTTCCTCTGCTACACCGGGTTTGTTCCTAATATCTCGCTTCTCTCAGTTTCTGACCTTACCACTCGGATATCACAGGGACCTACAGTCTCTGTCACAGGTGGGGCAGACGGTGGTTGAAGGGGCGGGTGGGTGGGGTGCTTGGGTTGACGTGCGCTCTTGCACTTGGCTTCCGTTTTCTCCTGGCGAAGAGACTCGAGGTATTCGATGCCTTCCCAGATGCTTCTCCTCCACTTTGTGCGGTCTTGGGCCAGGGATTCCCAAGTGTCGGTGGGGATGTTGCACTTTTTCAAGGAGGCTTTGAGGGTGTCCTTGAAGTGTTTCCTCTGCCCACCTGGGGCTCTCTTGCCATGTCAGAGCTCTGAGTAGATAGCTTGTTTTGGGAGTCTCGTATCGGGCATACGGACGATGTGACCCGTCCATCGGACCTCATCGAGCGTGTTCAAAGCTTCGATGCTGGGGATGTTGGCCTGAGCGAGAACATAGACGTTGGTGCGCCTATCTTGCCAATGGATTTGCAGGATCTTGCAGAGGCAGCATTGGTGATACCTCTCCAGTACTTTGAGGTGCCTGCTGTACATGGTCCATGTTTCTGAGGCATACAGGAGAGCAGGTATTACTACTGCTCTGTAGACCATGAGTTTGGTGCCGGGTTTGAGGTCCTGGTCTTCAAACACTCTCTTCCTCAGGCGACTGAAGGTTGCACTGGCACATTGAAGGTGGTGTTGGACTTCGTCATCGACGCCTGCCCTTGATGACAGTAGGTTCCCGAGGTATGGAAAGTGGTCCACGTTGTCCAAGGCCTTGTCGTGGATTTTGATAATCGGGGGGGGCATTACTGTGTGGTGGGGGCAGGATGGTAGAGGAGCTTTGTCTTACGGATGTTTAGTGTAAGGCCCATGTTCTTGTACGCTTCGGTGAAGGTGTTAACGATGGTTTGGAGTTCGACCTCCGAGTGACGCAGACGCAAGCGTCGTCTGCATACTGTAATTCAACGACAGAGGATGGGACGACCTTGGATCTGGACTGGAGGCGACGGAGGTTGAACAGTTACCCGTTTATTCTGTAAATTAGCTCCACTCCAGCGGGGAGCTTACTGAGGGTGAGATGGAGCATTGCAGCAAGAAAGAGTGTTGGTGCGTGATAGCCTTGCTTGACCCCGGTCTGTACGTGAATTGGGTCTAAATTACTTAGAGATTGAACAACTATTGCCTTTGTCATAGGCCTATGTTCAGGACTGTTTTGAAATTATGGGTTGTCGTATCACCATTAATAGTAGCAACTTTTAAAAACATTAGTGGACACTGCTGAAGAACTTTACAACTCACTTTCTAATGAAGCGGTCCAGTCCAGTGTACCATCTACAAGATGCGCTGCAGCACCTCCCAAACCCGTGACCTCTACCACCTAGAATGACATGGGCAGCAGATGCATGGGAACACCACCACCTCTGTTAGATCCGTGATTCTGAGAGTATGATGTTTTTCAATAACTACACGGATGCTGTAACTTAACAATCAACAGGTGTTTACTGGAGTAGGGTAGTCTCAAGACTGGGGGTACAGAGGCATGCTCAAGGCTTATATACAGGTGTGGTCACTGCTGGTACTACAGTATACAGGAGCTGTAAAAGTAGTTCTCTCTTAAAGGTACATACACTACAATTCCTCCCCTTTTAGATTAGCAGTATCCATAATATTCAAATAACAATTAACACTTTAACATGCACATTAAACAAAAATAGTCCATTTATAGATTCAGTCTTTCGGGCGGCTTCCTGATCCTTTCGGGATAGCGCCTTTCCTGAGGTTCTTGTTCTTGGTGCGGAGGCGATTCTGGCCCCTTTTCGTCGGTTAGTTCATCAGTTTCCACTGCTACTGGTTCTGAGGTAGATGCTACCGGTATGTCAGGTTCATCCCCAGGTACGCGAGACATGGGGTTGACTCGTTCCTGTGACGCTAAGATCTGATCGACGTGGCGTCTCACAATGTTCTCCCCGACATCCACTGTGTACATTAATGGCCCCTGCCTTGTGCATATCGTTCCGGGTTGCCATTTCTCTGTTCGGTAGTCACGGGCCAAGACTGGTTGTCCTACATTGAAGCTCCTTGTCGGCTTCTCGTTGATGTGCTGGAATTGTTTATCCTCAACATTTCTTCGCACATTTGGTCTGAGCAAATCCAGACGAGATCTCAACCTTCGGTTAAAGAACATCATGGCCGGGGTCTGGTTGGTAACTGCATGTGTCGCATTTCTGTAGGCTAATAGGAAATTGTCCACCTTGTGCTGTAGTGGAATTTCATCGTCGCACATGGCCTTTATCGCCTTCTTCAAGGTTTCTACGAATCTCTCAGCCAATCCATTTGTGGCTGGATGATACGGGGCGGAGGTGTAATGCCTTACCCCATTCCTTCTCATAAATTTCTGAAACTCTTCGGACACAAACTGTGGTCCATTATCAGAGCAAATCTGCTCTGGCAAGCCGTTTCTGGCAAATATGGTCCGTAGGACTGCAATCGTTTTCTCTGTAGTGGTTGAGGACATTTTTATCACCTCAGGCCATTTCGAGTGCACATCCACTGCTATTAAGAACATTGAGTCCATGAATGGACCAGCAAAATCAATATGCACCCGTTGCCATGGAGAGGAGGGCCACTCCCATGGGTGTAGAGGGGCATGTGGTGGTGCATTTTGGACCTTCTGGCATCCTGAGCAGCTCTTGGTTTGTTGATCGATCCCCGGCCACCACACATAAGCCCTTTCATTTTCACCCCTCCCAGATGACCTTCATGAAGCTCATTTAGCACTCTCTCCCTTAACTTGGGTGGAATCACTACTCGGGATCCGCACATCACTGTCCCCTGGCATACTGACAGCTGTTCTCATCTGGATGAGAATGCTGGCAACAGTGAGTCGCCATGTGTTGGCCATCCCCTCACCGTCAAATCATATACCCGAGACAGTGTCGGATCATTGCTGGTCTCCTTCTCTATATCCGCGTTGGTTGCTGGCAATCGTTCAATTATTGACGAATAAAATATCTCGATAGGGTCCACTGCTGGTGCTTCCTCCACAGTAGGCAGTGGCAGGCGTGATAGCCCATCAACGTTTCCATGCTGTTTTGTGCCTTTATATTCTATTTCATATTGGTTCGCCCCTAGAAAAAGGGACCTTCTTTGTAACCGTTGTGCAGTCATCACCGGAACGCCCTTCTTTGGATTAAAGATGGAGACAAGTGGTTGGTGGTCAGTCAGCAAGGTGAACTTCTGCCCATGCAGATAGTGGTTGAATTTTTTTACTCCCCACACTAGGCTGAGGGCCTCCCTGTCAATCTGGGCGTAGTTGCGCTCGGCTGAGGTTAGTGACCGAGACGCAAAGGCTACTGGCCTCTCCAACCCGTCTGGGAATTTGTGCGACAGCACCGCTCCAATACCATAGGGTGATGCATCACATGCCAAACGAATTGGTAGTGCTGGGTTGAAATGGGCCAACACCTCTTTTGATGTGATCAATTCTTTGCACTTCTGGAAAGCTCGTTTACGTTCGTCATTCCACTTCCATGGTACCCCCGTTTGCAGTAGGGTGTTCAGTGGGTGTAATACTGTAGACAAATTTGGTAAGAACTTATGGTAGTAGTTCACCAGCCCAAGGAATGACCTCAGTTGTGACACATTTTCCGGTGCTGGAGCCTTGACTACTGCCTCAATCTTTTCAGGGGACTTATGTAACCCCTCTTCATCGATAACATGGCCACAATACGAGATCTGCTTCTGGAAAAACTCGCACTTGTGGCGATTAGCTCGTAGCCCATATTCCTTTAATCTAGTGAGCACCTTCTCCAGGTTGGCGAGGTGATCACTGTCATTTTCGCCCGTGACCAGGATGTTGTCCAAATAACACTGGGTCCCTGGAATCCCTTGCAGGACTTGATCCATCGCCCTTTGCCAAATAGCTGGAGCCGATGCTACCCCGAACACCAGCCGGTTGTATTGGTAGAGACCTTTATGAGTGTTGATCGTGAGGTATTATTTCGAGGCTTCTTCTACCTCCATTTGCAAGTACGCCTGAGCCAGATCAATTTTGGTGAAGCGTTTACCTCCAGATAGCGAGGCGAAAATATCCTCAATCCGTGGAAGTGGATATTGTACCGTGGGTTCACTGTCACCTTAAAATCCCCACAGATGCGGACCTTCTTTGGTTCCCCAGGCGTATTACTCAACGACCTCTTCATTACAGGAACGATGGGTGTAGCCCACTCGCTCCAGTCTACTTTGGACAGTACTCCTGAACGTTCCAACCCTTCCAGCTCCGCTTCGACGGCTGGTCGGATCGCATAAGGCACTGGTCTGGCCTTAAGAAACTTCGGGCTTGCATTTTCCTCTATTTTAATCGTTGCTGTTATGCCTTTTAGTGTTCCGAGTCCCTCCTGGAATACTTCTTGTGCATCAGTTAGCATTTTTGACAGTCGTCCAGGTGTGACGTCGTCATCCTTTTTGGCCTCAACCTTCAGTGCCTGTATGGAATGCCAATCTAATTGTATCTTCCGGATCCATTCACGTCCTAGTAGTGGTGGTCCTCCATCTGGCAATACATATAGGTCCATTTTAGGTATTTCCTGGCCTTTGTATATCACTTTCACCCTTATTTTTCCTTTGGGGTAGACTTTTTGCCCCATGTACGTTTTCAAGACAATCTCTGTAGCTTTCAAGGGTACATGTGAGAATAGCCGCTTGTAGTCCCTTTGGTTTATGACTGTTGGGGCTGATCCTGTGTCCAATTCCATTTTCACTTGGACTCCGTCTATCTTGAGTGTGACCAAGATAGTCTGGTGATCCTCCATTT
This sequence comes from Somniosus microcephalus, assembly GCF_052327205.1. Taxonomy (NCBI): domain Eukaryota; kingdom Metazoa; phylum Chordata; class Chondrichthyes; order Squaliformes; family Somniosidae; genus Somniosus; species Somniosus microcephalus. Next base: position 134,786,210 of record NC_140989.1, on the reverse strand, counting down.
TGGTTACCTTATGTAGTTTCAGACAACCCAGCTCCTTGCTTCCGGAGTCTGTATCACTTTTCTGTTCGTCTGAACTACTGTCCATCACCTTATGTACCTTTTTGTACTTCTCCTGTGGAGATTTCTTGCTGTTGGTTTTCTTCCCTGACCTGCAGACTCTTGCTATGTGTCCTGCTTTTCCCCACTGTCTGCACACTTCGTCCTTGAACCAACAATCCTTCTGGTCGTGTGTTGTTCTGCCGCAGCGATAACACTTCCCTGTTCCATATGACATTTCATTGGTGCCATATTCTTGCGGTCTCCGTTGTATCTCTGCAGCGCCCCTTGCGGCTGCTTCGTGTGATACTGCCATGCTGAAAGCCTTGTCCAGCGTAAGATCCTTTTCTGATAGAAGCCGTTTCTGGGTTCCTTCACTTTGAAGCCCACACACAAACTTGTCCCTTAACGTATCTGCTAGCCCCACTCCAAACTGGCAGTGTTTCGATAGCTTGCGCAGTTCCGTTAAGTACTCAGCATTACTTTCGTCTTTATGCTGGTTCCTTTTGTGGAACTTAAATCTTTCTGCTAGCAGCAGCGGTGTGGGGTTTAAGTGGTCCTGTAGGATTTCTACTATGCTTTCGAAATTCTTATTCACGGGCTTCTCTGGGGTTATTAGGTTTCGCAGTGAGCCATAAGTTTTGCACCCATGGAATTTAACAAAACCAGTGCTTTCCTAGCATCTGGCACTTCATTCGCCCTGCAGTACACCTCAATACTTTCCACATATGTCGCCCAATCTTCGACTTCATTGTCGAACGTAGAGATACTGCCACTCTTCGGCATCCCTGGGTGTGATTTAACTGTCAAAAATGGCGTCTCCCGCGCTCTCCCTTCTTCTCCGCTGGCACAAAATGGCGCCTCCCGCGCTTTCCTTTCTTCCCGCGCTCACCCTTCTTCTCCGCTGCGGCTTCTAAAAATGGCGCCTCCCGCGCGCTTCCTCCTTCTCCGCGGCTCAATGGCGTCTCCCGCGCTCTCCCTTCTTCTCCCCGCGGACACTGTTCAGCCCTTGAGCCTTGGCTGTGCTCTGCGCATTTTTCCTGTGCGCCTTTCCCGTTTCCGCCGCTCGGTCCTGAACCCGGCTGCTGCTTTACCCTCTCTCTGTTTTGCTTTTCCTCGACGTCGCTCGGTTTTCAACCCCCGGCTGCGCCCTGTGCGCTTCACCCTCTCTCTTACCCCGTCGACTCTGCTCGGCTTTTTCTCTGCCGTCGGTCAGCTCCAGCCGCCGCTGTCCGGGAAGGGTCTGCGCTGTACCTGTTGTCAGTCTGTTGCTGGATCGTCGTGGCTGGGGAACCAAGCCCGGCTCTCAACAGCCTCCCCTGCGATGTGCACTCTCTGCCGGATGACTGGGCGGTTGCTCGTGGTCGACGCCCGTGCTTCTGGCCTCGACTTTCTTCCACCGTCCTCCCGGAGCGAATCCTTGAAGGGAAATGCAGAGTTGCAGGTAGATTCGAATCGACACTCGTCGCCACTGTTAGATCCGTGATTCTGAGAGTATGATGTTTTCCAATAACTACACGGATGCTGTAACTTAACAATCAACAGGTGTTTACTGGAGTAGGGTAGTCTCGAGACTGGGGGTACAGAGGCATGCTCAAGGCTTATATACAGGTGTGGTCACTGCTGGTACTACATTATACAGGAGCTGTAAAAGTAGTTCTCTCTTAAAGGTACATACACTACAACCTCCAAGTGCCCCTCCAAGTCACACACCATCCTGACTTGGAAGTATATCGCCGTTCCTTCATCGTCGCTAGGTCAAAATCCTGGAACTCCCTACCTAACAGCATTGTGGGAGTACCTTCACCACACGGACTGCAGCGGTTCAAGAGGGCGGCTCACCACTACCTTCTCAAAGGGCAATTAGGGATGGGCAATAAATACTGGTCTTGCCAGTGACGCCCACATCCCATGAATGAATAAATATATCTTTTTTTAAAGTTTCAGCAGTACCAGTGCTCTTGAACCAGTACAGTAATTGGAACATCTTTCCTTTTCGACATGAATTTACTACATCACTCCCGAACGTGGTAAAGCAATTGCTATGCAAATAGAGCTCTTGACTCGGTGAAGGTTTGGAAACTCCAACTGTGTAAAGTTACTTAAAACATTTCATTCCACTGTTAAAGGCTGCAAGAGGGGGTTCCTGATTCAGACTGTTCAGTTTGTAAAGCTACAGCCAGCCTTGGCATGAAAGATCATAGGACTGCTTTACACATTTGCTGCTCCATCACTCAGCAGCAATGTTTTGACTGTCTATGTTATGGCAGTAAATGGCACATGTACTATGGGAGTAACCTTTATTAAAGGTCCCTGTGAAACCCCTATCATGCTTTAGAAACAGAAGCTCCTGCACATATGCAAATGAAATTATATGCCAATACAACCCCTTTGGGACCAAGTGGTAGTACATCATTAGACAGAGAAGGGCACATTGTGAATGTGCATGTTAGTTTGAAGCTGAATTTCATTGTCTGCACTGCTGAAGAACTTTACAACTCGCTTTCTAATGAATCAGTCCAGTACAGTTGGAAAATTTCACTTAAACTGCTTTGCAAAACTTAACAGTAGAGAGGCACTCTTCAGTTTTGTGAGCAACACCACTGTGTATCTCCTGCTGTCTTTGATCTTTTCCCTCTGCTTCACTGTCAGATCTTTTATAGCATGTTGCGACTCCCCTGTCTCCCACTCAAATCTTCCTATTGATACCAAAGGAACATTTTATTAATTTCAAGCCTAACTTACAATCATACGGAAAAAAAGACAGGGAAAGCCCAACTGTTTTTTGAAGCATGTCCCATCTCGTCACGGTGCAATCTACACTCACTGTCAACTCCATCCACCCGCCTCACCACCTGCCCACAACCCCACAGTCACACAATCTCCTGGGCAAGGTGAAAAAACCTTAGGCCAACTTAGGAACACATTGTGGGAACTTTATCTGACTCCCAAAGGCAATCAAACAAGCTCTAGGAGACTACAAAAGCAAGGAAGCTATAATGAACCTTTATAAAACACTGGTCCGACCTCAACTAGAGTATTGTGTCCAATTCTGGGCACCGCACTTTAGGAAGGATGTGAAGGCCTTAGAGAGGGTGCAGAAAAGATTTAAAAGAATGGTTCCAGGGATGAGGGACTTCAGTTACGTGGATAGACTGGAGAAGCTGGGGTTGTTCTCCTTAAAGCAGAGAAGGTTGAGAGGAGATTTGATAGAGGTGTTCAAAATCATGAGGGGTCTAGACAGAGTAGATAGAGAGAAACTGTTCCCATTGGCGGAAGGGTCCAGAACCAGAGGACACAGATTTAAGGTGATTGGCAGAAGAACCAAAGGCGTCATGAGGAAAAACTTTTTTACGCAGCGAGTGGTTAGGATCTGGAATGCACTGCCTGAAAGGGTGGTGGAGGCAGATTCAAGCGTGGCTTTCAAAAGGGAATTGGATAAGTACCTGAAGAAAAAAAATTTGCAGAGCTACGGGGATAGGGTGGGGGAGTGGGACTAGCTGAAGTGCTCTTGCAGAGAGCTGGGACGAGCTCAACGGGCCAAATGGCCTCCTCTTGTGCTGTAAGCTGTAACCATTCTATGATGCGTGACTGACGTCCATTGCCCCTGTTAACTCACATACCTTCTGTAAATTGACATGTTTTCCACTTACAGGAACTCTTCCAGCGCCCTCTTGAATGCCGGCAGAGAATCCATGCTCACTACACCCACTGGAAACCTATTCCAGAGTCGAATACTCTTTGCAAAGAAGAAGTTCTTCCTAGCACCTATGCTAACTCTAAGCCTTTGTAACTTATGCTGATACCTCCTAGTTCTCCCCTGCATTTGTACATCAAATATCCTATCTCAGTAGGCAGAGTCCCTTCATTACTTTTAAAGACCTCAATCATTTCCCCTCAAAATCTACACTATGGGGGGAATTTTAACACCCAAAACCGGGTAGGTTGGTTTCGGGTGGGATGTAAAAATGTTAAACATCTGAAACCCGACCCCAGCCCGCCCACTTACATTTTTAACAGAGGCGGGACGGGGGGCAGGTTGGTCATTTAAATATTATGATGAGGCTGCGTGCCTCAAAATTTACCACTATTTTAAATTTAACCCTGGCTAGCCTTATTTTCCAGGCCTCGGGAAACCCGCAGCTAAAGGGAGGCGAGGACTGCTGGATGCAGGCGTTAAGTGTCTTTCCACTTACCTGCTGGTTCCAGTTAACCTGCTTCATCCACCCACTGTGGTCAGACACCCCGCCCCCACCCCTCCAATTTCCCACCCCTCTGCTCCCCCTACCCCCGACCCTTCCGACCCTTCTGATCTCCCCGACCCTTCTGATCTCCCTCCCCCGACACTTCCGATCCCGCCCGACCCTTCTGATCTCTCCCCCCCCCCAACTCTTCCGAACTACCCCCCTCCCCCCCCCCCGACCCTTCCGATACCCACCCCGACCCTTCTGATCTTCTAGTTTTAGATTTAATTCTCTTCGCTATACTTTTGAATACCCTATTTGCTTTCACAACACCGGTCACGAGCCTTGTATAATTCAGGAACTAAAACCCTGGTCCTTCTCCCGCTCAACAGTCTTGACCTAGGAAAGCTGGGGATAGGTGTGATCTGCAGGATGTAGAGGTGTTTTTTGATTCCCCCCCCCTCCCCCGAGGTGTTCAAAGTTGACTAGCTCAACAAGCACACATTTTTGGTGAAGGATGGAGTGAAGGGGAGGGGTATATAGGTAGATCTATCATGTTAAAGTAGTCTTGTGATAGCTGGCAGGTGTTACACAAGTATAAATTCTTGAAGGGGAAAGATTTGCAGGGCTATGGGGAAAGTGCAGGGGGAGTGGGACTAATTGGACAGCTCTTTGAAAGAGCCGGCACAGGCATGATGGGCTGAATTGCCTCCTTCTGTGCTGTATCATTCTATGAATCCCTTCAAATGCCAGAACCATAGTATAAATGTGATGGTGTCTACCGGTGTTACACAAACTGTATTCAACATTATAAACCTTGAACAAGGCACAATGTTAACAGGTAGTTAAGTTTATTTATTTTTTGAGAAATAATTGGTTTGATTGCAAGCTTATTAGCTTTATTTTGAACATCATTAATACTTTTTTTAAATTGTCCCTGTCTACTTCTGACTTTTAATCATTTATAAAGTATGAGCCATCGCAAACATCATTAGTAATTGTTTGTAGTGGTTTATCATTCATATTTGGGTAATTACAAAAATTAAGAAATCAATTTTCTGACCCATTTGAATGAGGATCAATTGAAAATTATTTAATTTTCTGTATTTTGGGTGATTAAAAATAGATCATTAGCCCTTAATTTAATTTCCTGAAAAATTAAAATACAACCTATTATCCAATTATGTATTTGATTTTTAATGTGACAGTGGTTACTTAAATAGCTCACAAGTTTCATAGTTGAGAGATTTACGTGATAGCTGTGTTGATTTGGTTTCTTTATTACCTTTTAAGGGATTATGATTGTCTACCCTCTGGTCTGTGTTTCATCTGCAGCACAAATGGATCATGAACTTTAATGTTTCCTTGAGCCTGCTCTGCATTTTTAAGTGGTTTGTTTGCACTGTCCTTTTTTTTCAAACTTCAACTTTGATTTTTTACTGGTCCCAGCAAAGTGTGTTATAAAAATAAAAGATAGCCCCAAGGTTCCACAAACTACTCTTTCTCACCGTTCAAAATCAATTCTTTGTTTAGTTGTGGAGTGTGGCCAGAATATCAAACACATAGCAGCATACGTGCAAGTGATGCAATAGCTTGATAAAATGATTTAAATTTCAGTCAGTTTTTACCAATTGGTTCAGTGGCTTTAAGCGGCTAAAACACCAATCCTAGTTATTAGCTTTTTATTTTCTCTCTGGATGCCTGTTAAAATCCAAACTCAGGAAAAGGAGACAAAAGTCCTGAAGGTCCATTGTCAGTTATGACCAGTAACAAGTCACAAGAGAGAGGACCTTTGGCAGTTCGTCTAATGCAAAGATGTCTTGAACACAGTGACTAATTCTGCAGTCTCAGCTTTGAGAGGATTGGGATTGAGGGCGTGATCTTGCCAGCCCTGGGGAGGCGGGACTGCCGGGAAAATGGCAGAATCTGGAGGCAGGAAGGGGATTACAGCCACTTAACTACCTGTTAACTGTTGTGTCGGTACCTTTCTACCTAGATACAATTTAGGACTCAGAACTCAGAGATTCAAACATGAAGTGCTTTATTGGAAGGAAAGGAAGTTCTGGCAAGTTCCGAACAAAGAGAGCTAAACTTAACAGAGAACACCCAACCATTTATCTCCTGTGACAGCGCCACCACAGGTGGGAGGAGAACACACAATAGAACACACAATACATAACATTTCCTCCCCTCTTAAATGGAAGGTCCACATTATTCCTCAACAGGTAAGTTACTTTCAATGCACTCAACGAACCTAGGGTAGAGGTAGACTGCCTCAAACCCTGACTTTACCCTGGGGTTTATTCTGCCCCAGTCTTGTGGGTAAGTCACTAAGCCTACAGATCCAAGCGTCTTGGAGGTCGCCGCTCTCTGACAGGATACCGGCGGTCATCGCTGGCTTCCACAGCAGTAGGCATTGACACAGGCCTGGATGGAGAAGGTGCCTGTGTCAGTCGAAAGTCAGGAGTTTGCACAGGTGGAACAGTCTCTTTGACTTCCTGTGTTGGAGAAGAGCACTGTGGCAAAGGATGCTGGTTTGCGGTATCATCCGGAAACAGTTCAGGCCAACCAGCCGTTGGAGCCTCTGTGGCTGTCTCTGCTCCTAGCAACAGTTGATCTGTGTGTCTTCTCCAGACGACGTCCTCAGCAGTCTCAACCGTGTAAGACACAGGGCCCGTCTGCGCGATCATCGTAGCAGGAACCCATTTCAGTCCAGTGTTGTAGTTTCGAGCTAGGACGTGCTCTCCAGGGTGAAACCGCCTCTCCTTGGCTCTTTTCTCTCTCTTTTCAACTTGAGCTTGTTGTTGACAATGGACAACCCTGTTCTGCCCTTGGAGGTTTGAGTAAGTCAAAACTTGTCCGCAACTGCCTCCTCTTCATGAGCGAAGCGGGGGAAGTTTTGGTTGTGGCATGCGGCTCGTTCCTGTAGGACAACAGGAAGCTGTTCAGACGTTGGTGGATTGAGCCCTGACCTTGCGATGCCTTCAAGGCGTGCTTCAAAGTTTGCACAAACCTTTCTGCCTGGCCGTTAGTAGAGGGATGATAGGGCGCAGACCTGATGTGTTGGACACCATTCACATGCAGGAAGGTTGCAAACTCCTGTGATACAAATTGTGGACCGTTGTCACTTACGAGTTGTTCCGGTGAGCCATAACGGCTGAACATCTCACCAAGTTTGTCAATTGTTTTCTCTGCCGTGGTAGACCTCATCACAGCGACCTCCGGCCACTTGCTATGAGCGTCCACAACCACCATAAACATCTTCTCTTCGAAAGGACTGGCGAAGTCCACATGTACTCGCTGCCACACTTCTGCAGGCCAATCCCAGGGGTGTAGGGCTGCCAGCTGTGGAACATTCTGGACCCTTTGACATGGGGAACATGTTTTGGCTTTCTCCTCAATATTCCCATCGAGACCTGGCCACCAGAAGTAGCTTCTTGCCATTTCCTTCATCCGAACCATCCCACTGTGGCCTGTATGAAGTTGTTGCAGTGTAGGTTTCCTCAGAGGTGGCGGAATGATGACACGGCGTCCCCAAAGAAGACAACCTGCCTGGACGGAGAGCTCATTTCTTTTTTAAACATAAGGTTTCAAACTAGGAGAATCTCCTATAGCTCTCCCTCGAATGACATCGTCCATTACCTCAGACAGGACTGGATCGTTGCGGGTGTACCTTCGCACCTGAACTGCAGTGACAGGTGCTCCCTCCACTTGTCTAAAGTAGAAGATGTCTATCTGACGAGGCTCTGGGGGAGTAACAGGCAAGGGTAGCCTCAAGAGACCGTCTGCGTTGCCGTGCAAGTCTGATTTGCGATATTTGATGTTGTATGTGTGTCCTGACAACAGTAAAGCCCACCTTTGCATCCTGCTTGCAGCGAGAGACGGAATTCCGGTGTGGGGCCCGAAGATTGAAGTCAATGGACGGTGGTCCGTCAGGAGTGTGAACCTTCTCCCAAACAGGTACTAATGAAATTTTCGAATTCCAAAAACGATTCCCAAGGCCTCGCGCTCGATCTGCGCATAGTTACTCTCGGCCTTGTTCAAGATGCGTGATGCGAAGGCGATAGGTTTCTCATCACCCGAAGGCATGATGTGGGATATGACTGCTCCCACACCATATGGTGATGCATCACATGCTAGCTGCACGGGTAGCTTTGGGTCGAAGTGTGTTAGGATCTCCGATTTCAGCAATGCTTTCTTTGCTTGGGCGAAAGTTTCGTTGCACAGTTCAGTCCATTTCCATATTTTGCCTTGACATAGCAACTGATGTAACGGCTTCAGCAATGTTGCTAAGTCTGGAATAAACTTCCCATAGTAGTTAAGTAGCCCCAGAAATGAACGTAACTGGCTCACATTCTGGGGTGCTGAGGCCTCCACGATCGCCTTGACCTTTGACGGCGCCTTATGCAGGCCAGTAGCGTCAATCACATGCCCCAGGTACTCAACTGAAGACTGAAAGAATTCACATTTGTCTTTACGAACTCGGAGTCCGTACTCTTTCAGTCGTTGTAGTGTCGCATCCAAGTTCAGAAGATGATTCTCCTCATTTGTCCCACTGACAAGGATGTCGTCCAGGTAGCACTGGACTCCTGGCAGTCCACTCAAAATCTGAGCCATTGCCCTTTGGAATAGAGCAGGGGCCGACGTAATTCCAAACGGAAGACGGCAGTACCTGTATAGCCCCTTGTGTGTCACAATTGTCAGCAGTTCCTTTGATTTGTCATCGACATGCATTTGTAGATAAGCCTGGCATAAGTCTATTTTGCTGAACTTTTGCCCTCCGGCCAGGCCCGTAAAAAGATCATCAATGAGGGGAAGAGGGTACTGTTCCACAGACAGCACCGGGTTAATAGTCACTTTAAAATCCCCGCAGATTCGAACAGATCTATCCTTTTTCAGGACAGGAACAATGGGTGTGGCCCATTTGCTCACGCTCACAGGCTCCAGGACTCCATTCTCAACTAAGGCCTCCAAGTTAGCCTCAACTTTTTGCCTAATTGCATAGGGTACAGGTCGGGCTTTGTGAAACTTCGGCTTGCTGTCAGGTTTAATGTCCAGTCTCACGCTGATCTTTTTCATGCTCCCAAGTTCCCCATTGAAGAGTTCTGCATGTTTGTTAACACTGCAGTCAGACCTGACTCCCCTTTTGACATCATGCGGACTGCAGGCCAGTCCAGCGTGATTTTCTCTAGCCACGCACATCCCAGTAGCGATGGGTAATTTCCCTTTACCACATATAGTGGCAGTTTTGCAGTCTGTCCGTTCAATTTAACTGTCACCTCAATGACGCCTCTCATGGCCACAGGTTCGCCGGTATACGTCTTTAGCACAATGTTTGTTGGCTGAAGGGTAAGATGCTTTAGCATTTTGTTGTAGACAGTGTCTGAAACAAGGGACACAGCCGCGCCGGTGTCCACCTCCATCCGCACTGATTGTCCCTCCACCAGTGGTGACACCCAGTAGCCATTTAAATCACCTGCAACCGTCAGTATGTGCACCTCTTCCTCCTCAGAGGTGTCGCTCCCCTCTGTTTTGCTTGTTCCATCATACTGCACTGAATGAACACTCTTCTTCCTCTCTTGTCCAAATACAGACATTTTGCTTCCATGCTTCCCAGCTCTCTCTGCTCTTTTTTTACCTCTACAGGCACGTTCAATGTGACTCTTTTTGCCACAATTTCGGCATTCCAGCTCCGTACACCAGCAGTCATTAGTGTGATGGCCCGTTTTCTCACAACGGTAACATGTGCCGTTCCGCGCACCTTTAGGCTCAGACGACACCTTGTGAACTCTCCCTGTTGAACTCAACTGGTGAGCCTCCTTTTCCGCCATCTCCATGGAGGCACTAACTTCAATGGCCTTTTCAAGAGTAAGGTTGTCCTTAGTAAGAAGGCGCTTCTGTGTGGCTGCATTTTGCAGACCACACACAAGTCTGTCTCTAATGGTGTCATTCAGCACCTCCTTGAACTGGCAGTGTTCCGACAACCTTTTTAAAGCAGCAATAAACATCGTCACTGATTCCCCCTCCTCTTGATTCCGTTTATGAAATCTAAATCTCTCAGCAATAACCAGAGGTTTTGGTGAAAAATGTGCTCCAACAATTTCTACTAGTTGCTTATATGTTTTAGTTCCTGGCTTATCTGGTTGCACGAGGCTGCGAAGTAAATTGAATGTCTTCGGCCCGATTACACTCAAAAAGGTAGGCACGACCTTTTCATTTGCCACCGCATTCGCCAATACAAAATAGTCAAAACGTTCTGTATAAACGCTCCATTGCTCCACATTTTCATCAAAATCACCGATGTTTCCTAATATAGTAGCCATCTCACGTTTCAAATTAAATTTTCTGTTTACTCACTGCACCTGTAACGTACGCAGATTTGTCCGCTCCTCGTTGCCACTTGTTGTGTCGGTACCTTTCTACCTAGATACAATTTAGGACTCAGAACTCAGAGATTCAAACATGAAGTGCTTTATTGGAAGGAAAGGAAGTTCTGGAAAGTTCCGAACCAAGAGAGCTAAACTTAACAGAGAACACCCAACCATTTATCTCCTGTGACAGCGCCACCACAGGTGGGAGGAGAACACACAATAGAACACACAATACATAACATTAACAGTTAGTTAACATGCAGATAAGAGGATTATCCCCATTTTACCCACACAAGTGCGGGCTTCCCGAAGGCTGCAAACCCTGCCAGTGTCACCGAGGCGAGCAGTGGGTCTGCGGGGGGTGCAAAAGTGCGCCGTGAAGGTAAGTGATGGGTGCAAGTGTGGAGAGGTGAGTATGCGAGGTAAGTGAAAAGTGTTAGAAAAAGTTTACTTTCCTTTGTTTCTTCCTGCAGGCTTCAAGAGTTGGGGATGCGGAGACTCGCAACTCACCGGCAGAGATGACAGATGGCTGCTGCATTCTCCAATGCAACAACCATCTAATTTCTGCTAAAGAAAGAGGTTTGATGAGTCTTGAATTCAAGAACTCATCAAACTACAGAGAATGGAGCTGTCAAACGATGACAATTCATCCGTCAAAAATGTTTGACAGATAAAACGTCATATGCTGACATTCTCTGTAACCGGCTTTCCCGTAATTGGCCACAAGGTCAATCAAGGGAAAATAGCGTGGGTTGGCAAGAAGTTGATAGAGGCGGGACTAAAACCCGACAAGTGTGAGTCCCACCTCCAAAAGCTCCCCATTGGCAAAATCCAGCCCTGAGAGTTCAGGGACTGGAAATTCTGGGGAGGGGTTCTTGCTCTAATGTTAGGATTTGCATTAAATTGTGGGTTATCATGCAGATTGGAAGCAATGCAGCAGGAATAGGTTTACATCATAACCATAGAACTTCAAGTGCTTTTATTGCTATGAAGTAAAAGACATGAAGTACTGCAGCTGCTCACTTCAATAATCCATTGATATAGATGTATAAGAAGAAAGAGAAATTTGGAATATATCATGATTGGGCCTCAAAAGTTACTACAGTTCAGCCTGTGATCTTAATGAGTAGATGATGATGATTTCCCCATAGCTATTACACTGAGTTCATTTTTCCCTCATTTAAACCCAGGGAGGTTTAATTTGGATTCCTGCGTGTGTGGCATATTTCCTGGCTATCCTCTTCGCTGGAGGTTACTCAACAACAACAACTTGCATTTATATAGCGCCTTTAACGTAGTTAAACATTCCAAAACGCTTCACAGGAGCGATTATCATACAAAATTTGACACCGAGCAACATAAGGAGATATTGGCCCAGTAATTCCTGTCGGGGGCTTGCTGCGCGTGCAAGCCCCCGATGTGCACTTACCCGGCGCGCCGACATCTGAAACCTGGCCCGCAGTGGATTTCCTGTAAGTGGCCCGGTTCTGATGTCGGCGCGCTGTGCTAACCTGACCCAGCGGCATAGTTAGTACGATGTGCTGGCTGGGATCAGGTGAGCACTGTTCAGCCAATCAGGGGAGGGGAAACTTCATTCATAAGTTTGATTGTAAAGACTGTCAAACTCATGAAAAGTACGGCACCCCAAAACACTACTTAAACTTTAAATAAAATTTTAAAAAGCATCCCAATAATTAAATTAACTATGAATAACTTAAAAAAAAGTATTTTAAACAATTAATCAAATTTTTGAAAAAAATAAATTTTTAAAAAATAGGGTCTAAAACTAAACTTACCTTACTGTAGATCCTTTAAAAATAATAAACCTGTGGAAAAAAAAATTCTAAATTGTACTAAAAGACCACTTACCTGTAAAACTAAGTACTTATGTGTGGTTTTTCAATGCGTAAAAACCGGAGCCCTTTACACATGCGCAAATCTGTAAAAATACAGGAAATCCAAGTCGCACGCGCTGCCCAATAACGCGCATGCGTTCAGCCTCTTAACCCCTTGGGTCAGAGGACAGGAAATGCCGGTTTTCAGCGCATGCGCTGTGCATGCTGAAAACCGGCAATTCCTCCTGGCACACGCGTGAGTACCCCGTCCGTACTCACGCGTTGTGACAGGAATTACTGGGCCATTAAGACAAAAGCAAAATACTGCGGATGTTGGAAATCTGAAATAAAAACAGAAAATGCTGGAAATACTCAGCAGGTCAGGCAGCATCTGTAGAGAGAGAAACAGAGTTAACATTTCGATGACCCTTCGTCAGAACTGGAAAAAGTTAGAGATGTAACAGATTTTTAAGCAAGTACAGGGGCAGGGAAAGGTGGGAGGGGAGGAAAGAACAAAAGGGAAGGTCTGTGATAGGATGAAAGGCAGGAGAGATTAAAAGACAAAAGGGATGATGGTGCAAGGCAAAAGGAGATGGTAATGGGACAAGTTAAACAAAAGATGACTCTAGATGAGGTGTAAATGGCAATGGCAGAATCATCAACAACTGCCATGTGAGAAAAAAAAAAAAATAGGGGCCGAGGTTATGGTCTGAATTTGTTGAACTCGATGTTGAGTCCAGAAGGCTGTAAAGTGCCTAATCGAAAGATGAGGTGCTGTTCCTTGAGCTTACGTTGAGCTTCATTGGGACAGTGTATGAGGCCGAGGACGGAGAGATCAGAGCGGGAGTGAAGCGGAGAATTAAAGTGACAGGCGACCGGAAGCTCGGGGTCACCCTTACAGACTGAACGGAGTCTCCCCAAAGTAGAGGAGACCGCATCGTGAGCAGCGAATACAGTATACTAAATTGCAAGAAGTACAAGTAAATCGCTATTTCACCTGGAATGAGTGTTTGGGGCCCTGGACAGTGGGAAGGGAGGAGGTAAAAGAGCAGGTGTTGCATCTTCTGCACTTACACGGGAAGGTGCCGTGGGAAGGGGAAGTGGTGTTGGGGGTGATAGAGGAGTGGACCAGGGTGTCGTGGAGGGAGCAGTCCCTTCAGAATGCTGAAAGGGGAGGTGAGGGGAAGATGTGTTTGGTGGTGGGATCACGCTGAAGGTGGTGGAAATGGGGAAGGATGATCTGTTGAATGTGGAGGCTGGTGAGGTGAAAGGTGAGGACAAGGAGAACCCTATCATGGTTCTGGGAGGGAGGGGACACCTTGGTCAAAGAGGTAGGTTTTAAGGAGTGTCTTAGAGAGGGAATTCCAGAGCTAAGGCCCAGGCAGCTGAAGGCACGGCCGCCAATGGTGGAGTGATTAAAATTGGGGATGCGCAAGAGGTCAAAGGGAAGTCCCACAAGACATCATGTCAGCTTATTAGAGATATTAGCTCCCTCCATCCCGCTCAATGCTCTTCCCCAAAACGACTTGCTCTCCACACACATTGACAAACATCTCAGGAAGTCTACCAAAAATGCAGTAAGATTGATGCAGTATTTTAACTACATCTTCCCTGCTGAGTGAGTCCTAGTCCAAAGCTCTTTCCGCTCCACTAACTGCCTCAGAAACAATGGGATTCCCTTAGAGATGCAACTGGCTGAAGCGATCTTTAAATTGGATTTAGCCTGTCTATTGAAATTCATACAATGTAAAATATTGAAATCTCCTATATTTTGACTCAGATTAGTTTTATATTTGCAACCCTTACTATAGTTGTCAATCATTCTTACAGACTATCCTTTAATCTAATGGAATCAATTTTTAACAAGGTTTCTAAGCATGGGTTCCAATGTCTCAAAGCGGGTGGCAGTAGCCAAGGATTTACGTAGTATTTTCACTTATTCATTTAGCAGGCATCCATTGAAAGATTAATAGGGGCTTTACTGTGTTAAAACTGTTCAACATTTCAATAATTTACTTGTGAACCAAATTCTCTGCCAAGTGTTTTGAATTATGCGCCGTTGTAATTCCAACTTGTAACATCATTTGTTTTATATATGCTGACACCTGCCAGAGCAGAACTTTAGGTATTCGCACCAAAAGATTGACCGTCAAGAAATTTCCCCTACTATTGTTTTCTGTCTTTTTTGAATTACCTGGGGAACGCATTGCAGTCATTTACGAGTTGGGAGAATTACGACATCATTGTGGATGGCTCGTTCTCTGTGGTGCTGTGAAAGTTTCAACCCACTCCTTTCCCAACCCATTGCACATTGCCAGCACTTCCTGGCAAAGAGAAAGTGGGTGCAATAGTTAAGGTCTGACGTTATTAAATTAAGGTCAAAGGGCTGCAAAGTGCCCAATAAAAAGTTACAGTGCTGCTCCTCAAGCTGGCGTTAAGATGAATTTGATCAGTGTAGAAGGCTAAAGAATGGGAGTGGGACGGAGAGTTGAAGTGGCAAGTGACAGGTAGCTTGGGGTCATGCTTGCGGACAGAATAGAGGTGTTCGGCAAGGCAGCCATCCAATCTGCGTTTGGTTCTCCCCAATGTAGAGGAGGCTGGCAACGTGGACAGAAATACAGACCATTAGGTTGGAGGATCTACCTGACTTCTGAAAGCCGGTGGTCTGAACAGGTCATGAACTTCTCTGGAGGAGGGTGGAATTGGTAGCAAAACATTAAAAACTTTGTTCACCAAATTGTCAAATGCTTAAAGCATTATTTGCATTCCCTTAATGTTATTATCTCCCTATTTTCACTCGATTAGTTTTTATTTGCAACACTTACTGTACATGTCAATCACTCTTACAGACTATCCTTTAATCTACTGGAATCAATTTTTGACAAGGTTTCTAAGCATGGATTCCAATGTCTCAAAGCAGGAACAACTCCAATTTATACAGTGCAGTTAACAACTCAAGGCACTTCACTAAGGCGTAATCAGACAAAAATTAACACCCAGCAAAACATGTTTACGTTTTGCTAGCAAAATGAACAGAGGAATTCTTCACAGATGGAGTCACAATGTCCTGCCACGTTATTCTGAAGGGGATTGACAGGGTAGATGCTGAGAGGTTGTTTCCCCTGGCTGGGGAGTCTAGAACTAGAGGGCATAGTCTCAGGATAAGGGGTCGGCCACTTAAGACAGAGATGAGGAAGAATTTCTTCACTCACAGGGTTGTGAATCTTTGGAATTCTCTGCTCCAGAGGGCTGTGCATGCTGAGTCTTTGAGTATATTCAAGGCTGAGATAGATACATTTTTGGACTCGGGGGTGGGTGGGGGGAATCAAGGGATATGGAGATCGGGCGGGAAAGTGGAGTTGAGGCCGATGATCAGCCATGATCTTATTGAATGGCTCGAGGGGCCGTATGGCCTACTCCTGCTCTTACTTCTTATGTTCTTATTAAGTATTAAGATTACATTAGGCAGATTTATTTTATTTACGGGTGTGATGTAATTAATTGTCCTCAGGTATGCGTCTCTGCAAGATCACAAGATAGTTACAGATCAGCAAAGTGATTTAGCCCATCTTAATTCATCCATCCTGAAAGATCCTGGAGTCCTCCCATTTCAGCTTTCAATTGTTCCTTAAAAGATCCTAGGGTTTACGTCTCTGCTACTTTTCTTAGAAATCTATTCCTAACGTTGGATCAATCTTCTTGTCAATAAGATTTGCTTGACATTCGTCCTAAATTTAGGTTTTACTAATTTGAACCGAAGTTCCTTTGTCCTACTTACGCTTTTTAACTTAAAGTAATATCCAGGTGTACCTTTTTCATTCTCTTAACTAAGTCCTGGGCCTTTATCCTTCAAGCAACATCACTAAAAACAGATTATCTGGTCATTATCACATTGCTGTTTGTGGGAGCTTGCTGTGCACAATTTGGCTACCACGTTTCCGACATTACAACAGTGACTGCACTTCAAAAGTACTTCACTGGCTGTAAAGCACTTTGGGATGTCCTGAGGTCATGAAAGGCGCTCTATAAATGCAACTCTTTCTTTAACTATCTTCAACAGCTCTATCATATCATCTCTTAGACATTTGCTTTTCTGTTTTAAAACTTCCTCATAATTCAGACCTTGGACACTAGGGATCAACCAAGTGACCCTTCCCCGCATTGCTTCCAGTGCTTGAATATCCAGAACTGGATGCAGGAATCAAAGTGTGATCTGAGCAGAGTACTAAAGTTTAGTCTGACCTGTATTCTACTGTTACGGCTGTGTTGTTCAACATTCTATTGACTTGTAGTGTATAGCAAAGGCATAGCTTGGCTTAGAGTGACGGTAATGAAAACCATGAAATAGTGATAATATTTCCACAAAACTTTATTGCATTGGAATGTTTGGGCTTTACAATTTATTTATTTTTTCATTTCCATTTACAAAGTAAAAATTTAATTTTGGTAGTTGGCAGTATGAAGCCTGGTGACATGGTGCAACTCATTACGACTGAGAGTTGTCCCATGAAAAGATAAATCACTTGGTGATGTCTTAATGGAGCTAAGGGAAAATAGCAAACATGAACACACTTTCTGCCTCCAACACACAAAATGGTATAATAATGAACTTTAAAATGTTAATATTGATGCAAAGGAACAGTTTAAGTTTGCTATCATTTGGCTAGCTCATACATTGTTGCCATAGTGGCCCAGCTGGGAGCAAGACGAAAAATATTTCTCTCTCTTTAGTCCCACTTCCAGTCTCACTCCCCCCACTTCCAGTGTTTGTAGTTTTAAAACGATGGATGGAATGTGACGTAAGAAAACTACTAGGCACTTAGTCTAAGCGTTAAACAGCTTTAATCAACTGTTTTACAACATGGAGATCTGGTTGTGTCCTTCACTAGTTCCTGTAAAAGAATGTCATGAGCAAGCTGGGCCCATGCCCAAGTATTTATACTCTCCCTGGACAGCGCCACCAGCAGGTCGCCCAGTATTATGTCATAAGTAATTTCTACATGAATGACAAGATTCATGTCAGAATGCCTGACTTTAAATTGGGGCTTGAATTACACCTGTGCCTTTTGGTCCAATTATTCCGAGCCCTTTAAGCTCACTTCACCTGAAGACTGCACTTGGTCTCGAGACCTCTTGTGTAATATCATGGGAGATTGACTTGTAAATATATAGGCCCACATTTTGCAGTCAGAGGCGAAGGAAGGCACTCGCCATTCACTACGCAGAGAGCTGCCCACAGTTTTTGCAGGCTTTTGAGCACAGACTTGCTCTAATCCAGCGCGGCGCCCTCTACAGGGGATCTGTATTCAGGGCAAGAAACAGCATGTCTCTTCAATCAGATTGAAGAATCCTCACTGAGACACCCAGGGGAAAAAATTCAGTTGCTTTGTGCTTCCCGTTATCGCCCTAAGAGGGCCAATGTCTCCCGTGCAATTCAGCGGGAGGTTAGCGACGGCGCGAATCATTTGCGCCACGCGGCGCTGCGCCGCCGGCTATGACGTCATCGCCGTCCCCAGCGCCCCGCTCGCGCCCCGGCTGCGATCTTTGGTAGCGCCCCCTCACTTACCACCGGAAGCTGTGTCCGACGGGGTCAGGGGGGCCTACCTACGGCCGGGGCGGCGCTATTTACAGGTGAGGTGCCGGGCGGGCATTTTTGTTGCTGGCCGCCTGCCAGCACCTGAGTCTGCTCACGTCCCCGGTTTCCTTACCCGCCCCAACCGCGGAGTGCCAGCTGCGCTCCATGAGCCCAGCACTTAGCTTGAGTGCTGGGTTCTTTTGCCAGCACTCTGATTGCTGGTGGCCCAGCTGGGCCCCGGGTTGCGCTGTGCAAGGCCCCTCCCATTTAATAAGGGGAGGAAGGCCTGCAGTACCGCAGCATGATGTGCCGCAGCACATGGCACTGAGGCACATAGCGCTGCGATATCCACTCGCAGCGCCCCAAGAGGGAGGCGGGGCGCTTTCAGTCGCGCCCATCTCCCTCTTGGGGCGCTACCGGTGTATTTCGGGCGTGGGGACGCTAACGTTTTCGGGGCGCTCGAAGTTAGCGCCCCAAAGGGGATGCAACCCAATTCCCCCCCCCCCCCGCCAAAGTCTAAACCAGGAAGTGTAAATTAGACTTAAATCATGAAGCAAAATGAAGATTGGTAAAGAAAAATAGATTAAGAGAGAGAGAGGTAAAAAGAGACAGACAGACAGAAAAAGTAAAAAAAACTCTTGTAAAATTAAATTTTCAGTGCCAGAGAGGTTGTTTGAGAGTAATTCTGACTTATCATGCCGTTAAAAATTCACTTAGACCTGAATGCACCAACCCTAACTTTTTCTGGTGTGTCTCGTGGGCAAGTACCGCAACCTCATGCCCTTGCATGGATTTCAATGCCGAGTCTATCATCGAGGTGCTGTTATAGTGCAGTCTGTGGATGAGCAGGGTAACTCAGACCACAAGTTCTGGATTTCTGTGTTTAACTGTGCATGTGCAGATTCCAGAAGTTGCTGTCCGATTTATTCCTTAATAACGGTGATGCTGTTAGCCTCACCGTTATTCTCAATGCAAAATCCAGGCCATAGAAATATTTCTGTCATATACAGGAGCTGCTAAGAGAGATTTTTCTTTTCCAATTATAATTTGTGTAACAAGCATGTTCTGTCGCATGATATTAAATGCACAGGAAATCTCATGAACTGTTAGCAAAAATGAGAGAGAAATTGGTTGTGTTAATGGCAGACGTAAACCGTAACAATGAAAACAGAAAGACTCAGAATTGTTAAGAGTCGTAGAGCTGTACACATTAAAGCGAAGAAAAAGCATTCAGGGTATGTGTCAAGAATGTCGTACACTCGAGAGTTTGTGTGACAGTTGTAAGCTGCTCAAGATTGTAACTCTTACCCAGACATAAGTTATAACCTGTATATGACACGGCCTCAGAGTATCCTTGTAGACAGTAAGCTTGATTTTCTGCTGCTTTGCTCCTGGGCTATACTTAGCCCCCAGCCACAAAACAGTAAAATAAGGGGCAGAAACCCGTGACTCCGCAACTCTACCCCTTTGCGCTACACATGCACTTCCAAGGGATTCTCTGAGGAGCTGGGTGTGGAGCGCTCAGAGACGGCAAGAGAATGTAAGTAAAATACAAATAACTCACCAAACCTCCCGCCTTACATTCCTGGCTCTCTGCTTGTCAGAGGCCCAAACATAAACATATGATAGCTTTAGTCATACTCGGTGATCAAGAGAAGCCTCCCCCCATTGGATTGACCTGAACCTCTGCATCCCATTCAGGCTGCTGCTGCTGCTTCTCTGACTGACCTCCTGCCCATGGCTGCTTTCCTGATCCAGGCCTTCCGTGAGGCCACCTTGTAAAGCAAAGTTGTGCAGCACCAGGATTCTTGCAACCCTAGCCAACCTATACTGTGGAGTGCCCCACCCCTAGACCAATCCAGGTATCTTCAAAAATTCCAGTAGTTTGCTCTCTGGTATCAGAATAGACGTTGTCATAGCAATGCTGAACTGGTGTCCTGGGAAAGTGCTCGAGTCCCATTAGCCAAGAGGGATATCCTTGATCTCTCAGGAGCCACACAGTGGCTTGCTTGCACAGGTGTGTTGCCTTAAAATAAAGGCATCCCGGCAGCTACCAAGAAAGTGAGCATTCATTTGCATGATATGGTGCTGCTGGTTCCAAACAAAGCTGGACATTGCGTGAGTGGATTTCTTTCCTGTTGACACGAGCGATAGAATTGATGAAGGTTGCACACATGGCCACGGGTGCAATCTTTGACTCCTTGGTCCTTGGGGGATCCTGCCACTTATTAAGATGGCAGTCCCCCATCATGCTGCTGCCTGTTGTCCATGGGGGGAAGGTGATAAAATGGTTTGCTCTAGCAAACAATGCACCTGGCTGGCTAATATCCTTGATGACCCCAGTCTAGAATGATCCTTTTGCATAGCAGTTCAGGGAAGTTGGAACTATTACAACCACTGGCAGTGGACTGGTGGTTTACAACCAATGAAGTATTTTTGAAGTTTAGTCACTGTTGTAATGTAGGAAACATGGCAGCCGATTTTCACACAGCAAGCTCCCACAAACAGCAATATGATGATGACCAAATAATCTGTTTTTAATGATTTTGATTGAGGGATAAATGCTCTTCTTCGAAATAGTGCCATGGGATCTTTTACGTCCACCTGAGCAGACAGAGCCTCAGTTTAACGTCTCATCCGAAAGAGCAGCACTCCCTCAGTACTGGGAGTGTCAGCCTGGATTTTTGTGCTCAAGTCTCTGGAGTGCGATTTGAACCCACAACCTTCTGACTCAGAGGTGAGAGCGCTACCTACTGAGCCACACCTTACACTTCATTTCAGGAAGAGCCAGCAAAATAGTATTTCAATATCAATGGCAGTTTTTCTAATGTTGGATTTTTTAAAACCGGGCCTAAATTTTAGTTAGAAAATTTAAAAGGACTGAGCTGAGGAGAAATTTCTTCACTCAGAGGGTTGTGAATCTTTGGAATTCTCTACCCCAGAGGGCTGTGGATGCTCGGTCGTTGAGTATATTCAAGGCGAGATCGATTGATTTTTGAATACTAAGGGATAGAAACATAGAAGATAGGAGCAGGAGTAGGCCATTCGGCCCCTCGAGCCTGCTCCGCCATTCAATGCGATCATGGCTGATCATCCAAATTCAGTACCTGGTCCCTGCTTTCTCCCCATACCCCTGGATCCCTTTAGCCTTAAGAAATATATCCAACTCCTTCTTGAATATATTTAATGTATTGGCCTCTACTGCCTTCTGTGGTAGAGAATTCCACAGGTTCACCACTCTCTGCGTGAAGAAATTCCTCCTCATTTCTGTCCTAAATGGCTTACCCCTTATCCATAGACTGTGACCCCTGGTTCTGGACTCCCCGACCATCGGGAACATCCTTCCTGCATCTAGTCTGTCCAGTCCTGTCAGAATTTTATAAGTTTCAATGAGATCCCCTCTCATTCTTCTAAACTCCAGCGAGTACAAGCCCAATTGACCCAATCTCTCCTCATACATCACTCCTGCCATCCCAGGTATCAGCCTGGTGAATCTTCGCTGAACTCCTTCCATGGCAAGAACATCCTTCCTCAGATAAGGCGACCAAAACTGCACACAATACTTAAGATGTGGTCTCACCAAGGCCCTGTACAACTGCAGCAAGACATCCTTGTTCCTGTACTCAAACCCTCTCGCTACGAAGGCCAACATGCCATTTGCCTTCTTTAACCGCCTGCTGCACCTGCATGCTTACCTTCAGCGACTGGTGCACAAGGACACCCAGGTCTCGTTGCACTTCCCCTTCTCCCAATCTATTGCCATTTAGATAATAATCTGCCTTCCTGTTTGTGGCACCAAAGTGGATAACCTCGCATTTATCCACGTTATATTGCATCTGCCATGCTTTTGCCCAATCACCCAACCTGTCCAAATCATCCTGGAGTTTCTCGGCATCCTCCTCACAGCACACACGCCCACCCAGATTTGTGTCGTCTGCAAATTTGGAGATATTACATCTAGCTCCCTTGTCTAGATCATCATTAATATATATTGTGACTAGCTGGGGTCCAAGGACCGATCCCTGCGGTACCCTACTTGTCACTGCCTGCCACTCGGAAAAAGACCCGTTTATTCCAACTCTTTGCTTTCTGTCCGCCAACCAGTTCTCTATCCAAGTCAATACCTTGCCCCCAATCCCATGTGCCTTAACTTTACACGCTAATCTCTTATGCGGGACCTTATCGAAAGCCTTCTGAAAGTCCAAATACACCACATCCACTGGTTCTCCCTTATCTCTTTTACCAGTTACATCCTCAAAAAATTCCAGTAGATTAGTCAAGCACGATTTACCTTTTGTAAATCCATGTTGACTT
Organism: Somniosus microcephalus; assembly: GCF_052327205.1. Lineage (NCBI taxonomy): Eukaryota > Metazoa > Chordata > Chondrichthyes > Squaliformes > Somniosidae > Somniosus > Somniosus microcephalus. The sequence goes on along the minus strand of NC_140989.1, from coordinate 134,763,895 downwards.
TGTCCGATCCTGTCACTGTTTTCCAAGTACTCTGCTATTACATCTTTTATAATGGACTCTAGCATTTTCCCCACTACCGATGTCAGGCTTACCGGTCTGTAATTCCCCGTTTTCTCTCTACCACCTTTTTTGAACAGTGGGGTAACATTAGCTACCCTCCAATCCATGGGTACTGTTCCAGATTCCATCGAATGCTGGAAGATGATCAGCAAAGCATCAACTATTTCTAGGGCCACTTCCTTAAGTACCCTAGGATGTAGATTATCGGGCCCTGGGGATTTATCGGCCTTCAATCCCATCAATTTTATTACGTCCGTGAATGATTGAGACACGGACAGCAGGAGTGGAACAAAATAAGTCTTTACTGGTGGAAGTCAATAGTGAAACTGAAACAACAGAGGCTCATTAGCGCCTTTTATACAGGGGTGGTCACTGCCGGTACTGCAGTCTGAGACCAGTTATTCTCTTAAAGATACATACACAACAATTCCTCCCCTTTTAGATAAACAGTACATAACATTCATTTAACAACTAAATGATAACTAATTACAATCACAATTACCGTTGCTAGATACATTGGTTAAGTTTAAGCAATTATAAGTTCAGTCTTTGAGGAGGCTTCCTGATTCTGTCTGGATAACGCCTCTTTCGGGTATCAGGTTCTTCTGGCAATGTTGAGTCGGGATCAATGTCGTTGTTTGGTTCACCTGCTTCCAATATTACCGGTTCTGCGGTAGCTGCAATTGGAACGTCGATTTCATTACCAGGTGTATCAGATCGTGGTGTGGAGTTGACGTTTTCCAGTGACTCTAGAATCTGGTCAGCATGGCGTCTTACAATGCTCTCCCCAACGTCCACGGTATACATGAGAGGTCCTTGTCGTGTACAAATCGTTCCTGGCTGCCATTTCTCAGTGCGGTAGTCCCGGGCCAAAACTGGTTGACCTATCTTAAAACTCCTGGTCGGCCTTTCATTCATATTCTGAAACTGCCTGTTCTCCACATCTCTTCGGACGTTTGGCTTAACCAAATCCAAGCGGCATCGTAGTCTTCGATTGAAGAACATCATGGCTGGAGTTTGGTTGGTAACCGCATGTGTCGCATTCCGGTAGGCAAACAAGAAGTTGTCCACCTTGTGTTGTAGGGGTATATCTTCATTACACATTGCCTTGATAGCCTTCTTGAATGTTTGGACAAACCTCTCGGCCAATCCATTAGTGGCTGGATGATATGGGGCAGATGTGTAATGCTTAACACCATTGTTCTTTAAGAACCTCCGGAAGTCTTCAGACACAAACTGTGGTCCATTGTCAGAGCAAATCTGTTCAGGCAGCCCATTCCTGGCGAATATGGTTCGTAAAACTGTGATAGTTTTTTCTGTGGTGGTTGAGGACATTTTTATTACCTCTGGCCACTTTGAATGTGCATCCACCGCAATTAAAAACATCGAGTCCATGAAGGGACCAGCAAAATCAATGTGCACCCTTTGCCATGGAGATGAGGGCCACTCCCATGGATGCAGAGGAGCTTGTGGTGGGGTGTTTTGGACTTTCTGGCATCCTGCACAGCTTTTGGTCATCTCTTCAATTTCTCTATCGATTCCCGGCCACCACACAAACGCTCTGGCTAAGTTCTTCATTTTTACCCCACCCAGATGACCCTCATGAAGCTCATTGAGCACTCTATCCGTCAACTTAGGTGGAATTACTACTCTGGATCCACACATCAAGGTTCCTCTGCACACTGACAGCTGTTCTCTTCTCGGCGAGAATGCTGGCAGCAGTGGTTTGCCATGTGCTGGCCATCCCTTCACCGTTAAATCATAGACCCGTGATAGTGTCGGGTCATTCCGTGTTTCCTTTTCTATGTTTGCATTTGTCACAGGGAGACATTCGACTATGGTCGAGTGGAATAACTCCATTGGATCCACTGCAGGGTCTTCTTCTTCCACCGTCGGCAACGGTAGACGTGACAATCCATCAGCATTTCCATGCTGTTTAGTTCCTTTGTACTCGATGTCATATTGGTGTGCCCCTAGGAAAAGGGACCATCTCTGCAGCCGTTGTGCTGTCATTATCGGTACGCCCTTCTGAGGGTTGAAAATGGAGACAAGAGGTTGATGATCGGTTAGTAGAGTAAATTTTTGACCGTGCAGGTAGTGATTGAACTTCTTCACCCCCCACACTAGGCTGAGGGCCTCTCTGTCAATCTGGGCGTAGTTACGCTCGGCAGACGTTAACGAGCGTGACGCAAAAGCTATCGGCCTCTCTAAACCATCAAGGAATTTATGTGACAGTACCGCCCCAATGCCGTAGGGAGACGCATCACACGCCACTCTGATCGGCAGTGCTGGGTTGTAGTGAGCCAATACTTCCCTTGAAGTGATTAAGTCCTTACTCTTCTGAAAAGCACGCTTACAATCATCGCTCCATTTCCATGCTACCCCCGTTCGTAGCAGGGCGTTCAGTGGGTGCAGAATTGTCGACAAATTCGGCAAAAACTTATGATAGTAATTCACCAATCCGAGGAATGACTTCAGTTGCGACACATTTTCAGGCGCTGGGGCCTTAACAACCGCTTCAATTTTGTCAGGGGACTTATGTAACCCCTCTTCATCAATCACGTGGCCACAATACGATATCTGTTTCTTAACAAATTCGCACTTGGGGCGGCTGGCTCGCAGCCCATGTTCCCGTAGTCTAGTGAGCACCTGTTCTAGGTTGTTAAGGTGTTCACTGTCATCTTCACCTGTCACAAGGATGTCGTCCAAGTAACACTGAGTCCCCGGAATCCCTTGCAGGACTTGTTCCATCGCTCTTTGCCATATCGCCGGAGCCGATGCTACTCCGAATACCAATCGATGATACTGGTAAAGACCTTTGTGAGTGTTTATCGTGAGATACTTCCTAGAGGACTCTTCAACCTGCATCTGCAAATATGCTTGTGCTAGGTCAATTTTTGTAAAACGCTTCCCTCCAGATAGTGAGGCGAAGATATCTTCTATCCTTGGAAGAGGATATTGTACTGTGTGAAGGACTGGGTTCACCGTCACCTTGAAATCCCCACAGATGCGAATCTTCCTTGGCTCCCCGGACTTATTGCTTAACGTTTTCTTCATGACAGGAACGATGGGTGTCGCCCACTCGCTCCAGTCGACCTTAGACAACACGCCCGCCTTCTCCAGATTCTCCAGCTCTGCCTCGACGGCTGGGCGAATTGCATATGGTACCGGTCTTGCTTTGAAAAACTTGGGAACTGCATTCTCTTCTATTTTTATCGAGGCGGTTACGCCTTTAAGCGTGCCCAGTTCTTGTTGAAATACCTCTTTGGCGTTAGCTAAGATTGTTGACAATCGTCCAGGAGTGACGTCTTCATCTTTTTTACCTTCCACCGTCATTGCATGAATGGAGTGCCAATCTAAGTTTATCTTCCTGATCCATTCCCGTCCCAATAACGGTGGTCCACCATTTGGCAGTATGTAGAGATACAATTTCTGTATTTTCTTGCCGTTGTATTCGACAGGCACCCTTATTTTTCCTCTGGGGTATACTTTTTGCCCCGTATACGTCAAGACGATGGATGTCTCTCTCAAGGGTATGTGTGAAAATAGCCGCTCGTAGTCTTGTCGATTCATGACGGTTAGTGCTGATCCTGTATCCAATTCCATTTTAACTTGGGACCCTACTATCGTGAGGGTGACCCAAATGGTTCGGTGATCCTCTTTTGCGATTACATTGTGAAGTTTGAGACAGCTTAGTCTCCTGTTCACGGATTCACTATCGCTCATCTGGTCTTCGGAACTACTGTCCGTCATCTTTTGTACTTTCTTGTACGGTTCCTTAGTAGCCTTTTTGTTGTCGCTGGTCTTCTTCCCAGACCTGCAAACTCGTGCAATGTGTCCCATCTTCCCACATTGCCTGCATATTTTGTCTTTGGACCAGCAGTCCTTCTGGTCATGGTTAGTTCTGCCGCAGCGATAACATTTTGCAAATCCCCGTGTCATTTCGTGGGTGCCGTATTCCTGTGGTTTTTGTTGAATTTCTGCAGCTCCCCTGGCTGCTGCTTCAAACGATACTGCCACGCTGAAAGCCTTATCTAGCGTGAGCTCTTTCTCTGAGAGTAACTTCTTCTGTGTTCCTTCACTCAGGAGTCCACAGACAAATTTGTCCCGTAGGGTATCTGCCAGTCCTGCCCCGAACTGGCAGTGCTTTGATAGCTTGCGTAGTTCCATAAGATACTCGGCATTGCTCTCATCTTTGTGCTGAGTTCTCCTGTGAAATTTAAATCTTTCTGCTATCAACAGCGGTGCAGTGTTTAGGTGTTCCTGTAGGACAGCAACAATTTCGTTAAAAGTCTTCGCCTTCGGTTTGGCTGGAGTAATCAGGTTCCGCAATAGGCCGTACGTTCTAGCGCCCATTAAGTTTAGCAATATCGATGCCTTTTTCTCCTCCGCTATTTCGTTTGCCTCGAAATATACCTCGACTCTTTCCACATACGTGGTCCAGTCCTCTATTGTATTATCAAAAGCAGTGATACAGCCAGTCTTCGGCATCTTGCAAATCTAAAATGGCGCCTCCCGCGCTTTGCCTTCTTCCCCGATTTAACAAAATGGCGCCTCCCGTGCTTTGCCTTCTTCCCCGCTGATTAAGATGGCGCCTCCCGCGCTTTGCCTTCTTCCCCGCTGTTGTTAGCGCTGCTTTCCACGGTTTCTTGTGCGTTTAATATTTTTCTTTTTAAAATTATTTTCCCGTCGTGGAACAACCCTGTGGGACTCTTGCCTCCCTCTTCGCGGGTCTATACATAGCCCGGCTTCGTAGCACCGGCCGCGCCCTGTGTGCTCCGCCCTCTCTCCTCTTCCCGACAACGCTGCTCGGCCCCGTTGCAAACCACCCGCTCGAGTTCGCAACCGCCGCAGCCCAGGAAGGATCAGTGCACTACCTGCCACCAGCCCGATTAGCTGAAGCACCGTCGACAGGAACCAGGCCCCGCTTCCGACAGCTTCTCCAGCAATCTTCAACTCTGCAACACAGGGCGGATGCCCACGGTCGACGCCCGTTTCTACTGCTTCTTACTTTCTTTTCTTTCTGGCCTCGACCTCTGCTCACTTCGCTGTAGGAATGGATCCCAGGAGGTGGTGCAGACTGTAGGTAGGTTCGTATCTGCTCGTCGCCAGTATTACGTCCGTGAATGATTGAGACACGGACAGCAGGAGTGGAACAAAATAAGTCTTTACTGGTGGAAGTCAATAGTGAAACTGAAACAACAGAGGCTCACTAGCGCCTTTTATACAGGGGTGGTCACTGCCGGTACTACAGTCTGAGACCAGTTATTCTCTTAAAGGTACATACACAACAAATTTCCCTAACACCATTTCCCTACAAATACTGATTTCTTTCAGTTCCTCCCTTTCATCAGACCCTATGTTCCCTGACATCTCTGGGAGGTTATTTGTGTCCTCCTTTGTGAAGACAGAACCAAAATATGTATTTAATTGGTCTGCCATTTCTTTGTTTCCCATTATAAATTCCCCTGATTCTGACTGCAAGGGACCTACGCTTGACTTCACCAATCTTTTTCTCTTCACATATCTATAAAAGCTTTTACAGTCAGTTTTTATGTTCCCTGCAAGCTTACTCTCATATTCTATTTTCCCTTTCTTAATTAGTCCATTTGTCTTCCTTTGTTGAATCCTAAACTGCTCCCAATCCTCAGGTTTACTGCTTTTTCTGGCCAATTTATATGTCCTCTCCTTGGATCTTATGCTATCCCTAATTTCCCTTGTTAGCCACGGTTGAGTCACCTTTTTTGTTTTATTTTTATGCCAAACTGGGATGAACAAATTCTGTAGTTCATCCATGCGGTCTTTGAATGTTTGCCATTGCCTATCCACCGTCAACCCTTTGAGTGACATTCCCCAATCAATCCTACCCAACTCACGCCTCAGACCATCGTAGTTTCCTTTATTTAAATTGAGGACCCTAGTCTCTGAGTCGACTACTTCATTCTCCATCTTAATGAAGAATTCGATCATCATACGATCGCTCCGACCCAAGGGGCCTCGTACAACAAGATTGCTAATTAATCCTTTCTCGTTACATAATACCCAGTCTAAGATGGCCTGATCTCTGGTTGGTTCCTCGACATATTGTCCAGGAAACCATCCCTTAAACACTCCAGGAATTCTTCCTCCACAATATTGTTACTAATTTGGTTAGCCCAATCTATATGTAGATTAAAGTCACCCATGATGACTGCTGTGCCCTTATTGCACACTTCTCTAATTTCCCTTTTAATGCCGTCCCCAACGTCCGCATTACTGTTTGGAGGTCTATATACCACTCCCACTAACGTTTTCTGCCCCTTGGTATTGCTCAGTTCTACCCATACAGATTCCACATCATCAGAGCTAACACCCTTCCTTACAATTGTGTTAATCACTTCCTTAACCAGCAATGCTACCGCACCTCCCTTTCCTTTTGGTCTATCTTTCCTGAATATTGAATACCCCTGGATGTTGAGTTCCCAGCCTTGGCCACCCTGGAACCATGTTTCCGTAATCCCAATCAAATCATATTCGTTTACCTCTATTTGCGCAGCTAATTCATCCACCTTATTACGAATGCTCCTCGCATTAAGACACAAAGCCTTCAGGCTTGTTTTTTTAATGCTCTTACACCTATTAGAATTATTATTTACTGTGGCCATGTTTGATTTAAACCGTTGATTTCTCTGACTGCCACTTTTGTTTTTCTCCTTCCTATCTTTTGCTTTTATCCTTGTTTCCCTTTCCTCTGTCCCCTTGCTCAGGTTCCCAACCCCCTGCCATTTTAGTTTAAACCCTCCCCCAGAGCACTAGCAAACACTCCCCCTAGGACATCGGTCCCAGCCCTGCCCAGGTGCAAACCGTCTGGTTTGAACTGGTCCCACCTCCCCCAGAACCGGTTCCAATGTCCCAGGAATTTGAATCCCTCCCCCTTGCACCATGCCTCTAGCCACGTATTCATCTGAAATATCCTTCTATTTCTACTCTGACTAGCACGTGGCACTGGTAGCAATCCTGAGATTACTACCTTTGAGGTCCTATTTTTTAATTTACCTCCTAACTCCCTATATTCCGCTTTTAGGACCTATCCCGCTTTTTAACTATATTGTTGGTACCTATATGTACCATGACAACTGGCTGTTCACCCTCCCCTTCCAAGATGTTCTGCAGCCGCTCTGAGACATCCTTGACCCTTGCACCAGGGAGGCAGCACACGATCCTGGAGTCTCATTTGCGGCTGCAGAAACGCCTATCTATTCCCCTTACAATAGAATCCCTTATTACTATAGCTCTCCCCCTCTTTTTCCTCCCGTCCTGTGCAGCAGAGCCACCCCTGGTGCCAGGAAGTTGGCTGCTGCTGCCTTCCTCTGGTAAGCCATCCCCCCCAACAGTACTCAAAGTGATGTATCTGTTTGAGAGGGGGATGTCCACAGGGGACCCCTGCACTACCTGCCTGTGCCTAGTACTCTGTCTGTTGGTCACCCATTCCCTTTCTGCCTGTCCAACCTATGCCTGCGGTGTGACCAACTGATCAACCGTGCTATTCACGACCTCCTCAGCCTCGCGAATAGTCCAGTATGAATCCAATCGCAGCTCCAGCGCCGCAATGCGGTCTGCCAATAGCTGCAGCTGGACATACTTCCTGCACACACAGGAAGTGTCCCTGAGTTCCCACATAGCGCAGGAGGAGCATACAACGGGGCCGTGCTCTCCTGCCATGACTTACCCTTTAATTAATTGCAATTAAATTAAATTAAATCAATTCAATCCCACCAATTACACTACCGTTAAATAGTATATTTAAGGGCCCTGGTTTATAAGCAGTCCCCGCTACACCACAGAGACTTTAGAAACTATAAACCACAGAGTTAAAGTTTATAAAGAGAGAAATACTCACCAACCAATCACTAACCTGTTTTCTGGTGATGTCACACTTCGATTACTTTTTACTTCTTTCTCTCGGAGATTGGTACGCTCTGAGGCCTACCTGGTCTCTGGAGCCTTTTGTACTGCCGCTGCTCCGCGATTCCCGCCGAGATTTCGCCCGCTGACGCTCTGAGGCCTACCTGGTCTCTGGAGCCTTTTGTACTGCCGCCGCTCCGCGATTCCCGCCGAGGTTTCGCCCGCTGACGATATGGGGATAGTGCGGGAAAGTGGAGTTGAGGTAGATGATCAGCCATGATCTTATTGAATGGTGGAGCAGGCTCGAAGGGCCAAATGACCTACTCCTCCTATTTCTTCTGTTCTTATAAAATGCAGTTTACCTTTAAATACCACAATTTACACGAATGCTCAGTCTGAATTCTGGTGTCTGCTCTGTTGCGTAAGATAATATGGGATGTATTTAATTTGATCTGTATTTAAATGGAAAAAAGTGAAAATGTCAACAAAGGTGGCTGCAAACTTTGACAGAGTATCTCGTTAAAAATGAAATACTTCATTGCACTTTTCTATATTATCTTAGTTTGAGGAGAACTACAGATACAATTAGACATCATTTCATAAATGCATTATGTTCCTGCAGCTTTAATTAGTAGTGATGGAAAAATGAGAAACATTTGTCACTGTAATTAAAACAAATGAAAACCAATGCTAAATTTCTTTTCCCCTCTAGCATATGAAGTACTGTCTGAAAATTGTTTTTTCCCAGCTGATGTATACTATAATTAGCTGTGTTTTTGAATGAATCCGTCTTGCGGATGAGACGTTAAACCGAGACCCCGGCTGCTCTCTCAGGTGGACATAAAAGATCCCATGGCATTATTTCGAAGAAGAGCAGGGGAGTTATCCCGGTGTCCTGTCCAATATTTATCCCTCAATCAACATCACTAAAAGAGATTATCTGGCCATTATCACATTGCTGTGTGAGGGAGCTTGCTGTGTGCCAGTTGGCTAGCGCGCTTCCTACATTATAACAGTGACTACACTTCAAAAGTACTTCATTTGGTGTCAAGCGGTTTGGGACACCCTGAGGTCGTGTAAAGTGCTATATAAATGCAAGTCTTTTTTCTTTCTTTTTCTTAACAAACTGTAGTTTATCTAGAGCTAAATTGAGATGGCTAAAATATATATAGGCAGCACTGTTACCACAAGATTGACCATATGCTGTAGTATCTGCTGGTACTTTTAGCACAATTTGTGTACCAGTTAGACCAGACTCATAAACAGCCATGTGGAAACATTCCACAATCATCTGATACTTGTATGTAGCCCTATCTCTGTAAACTCCTCCAGCCCTACAGCACTCCAAGAACTCTGCAGTCCTCCAATTCCGAATGGAACTTGGTGCAAGTCAGGATAGGGGCAGTAGATGAGCTTTGGGTGAGCTGAGGCTAGCTACCAAATAAAGCTTCCTCTATTCCTCCCCAAAAATGTGCCTTAATCAGCGTGACATTTTCCAATTTCCCATACAGCCCTCCATGTGGCCTCCTTGAAATTTCAAACAGATGCCAAATTGTGGGCAGTTTTGTGCCCCCACAAACAGGGTTGCAGCTGCTTAAACTCATTTTGCACAGGATTCTTGCACCTACCAGTGAGAGACTTGGCTGAATTTGCATGCAGGTCCAGTGGTAACAAATACTTAACCCACTAAGTCACCCAGGCCTTCAAAGACAGTAAGTTTGACGTATTATTTGAAGTGTAATAAACTTCTATTCGTGTTTACTTCAAAAAATATTACAACCCTGCTGACTTTCTCCCACTTCCTCACCTAGGCCCACCAAAAAGAAATTAAGTAGATTGTTCCAGTTGATAATTCCCTGGTATGATAATGCATGGCACGCCATTGGCTGTTTGGCGTAGAATACTGACATTCATCATGGAGTTGATAACATCATCTTATGGAGTCAGTGGTTGTTCTCAATTGGTCTGGGCTAATGTAATGATTTACAATCAAAAGTACACGGTTTGATTATTTTTAGTTAGTGTATTTAAATATACTCTTTTGAGTTGCACCATATCTTAATCCATTTTCAACTTAACCCATTAGCCCCCGCTCCACATCCGCTATAGTGTTTGTATAAAGTGTTTGTTAAAGCAGAAATGTTATTAGCCAATCTCAAATTTAATGGAAATATTACAGTGAGCACTCAACGGACAATTAGAATCAATGGTGACTACCTTATGCTAATATATAACCTTGTTCTGATTCAGACAATCGTGAGCAAATCATCTTATTAGTTAAGTACTTTAAGCCACGCAAAACAAGTAGAAGGTCCCCAAGGTCTCATTAGGTTGATGACATTATGTTGGGAGCTGACATACTCAATGTTACTCTAATCGTTACAGGGTTTCTTACATTAGGAACAATTGCATTCATAAAAGCATCATCCCTTGGAAACAGCTGCAAGGTTTTGATGTTCGAATCAGTTTATCTGATAGTTCTGTTGCAACTTCAAGTCCCGAAGCACTGCAGATGGACTTTGCAAACACATTCATTACTTAACAAGCTCATAAAGCAAGTCACCTTGAATGAAAATGAACAATGCTTTTAATTGAAAATGATGCTATTAGACTTGTAACTTAAGCCCACATAGCTGTATGATATCATAACCTGCCGACTTCACGATTTCCTGTACTGAAATAATCTAGAAAAAAGGACAAAATCGGCCCGGATTTTGCGGTCGGTATGGCGCCGTACTGTCAGAGTACGTCGCCATACCGCCTTTGAAATCCACTGCAAGTTCGGGGCTTGCGCATGCGCAAAATCTGGAACTTGCTGTCTGTCAATGTACGCGTTGACAGGTCATCCGTGCGGGCCATGAAAAAGCAATTGCTGCTGCAGAGTTGGGCTATTTGCCCACCGACTGGCCAGCGATTGCGCACAGAAGTCTTACGGTTGATGCAAGCAGGCACAGGGTCTGTTTACATCAGTGTAAGGGGATATCAAAGCCATTAATTAAGCATTTTCACATCATAAATTATGCAAATACACTGTTTGAAATAAGTTTATGCAAATATTGGCCCGGATTACAGTTTTAATGATGTATAAAATCATTATCAAAAATTAAATTTTTATTGAGTTTGGTGGAATGAAGTTAATTAGGAATAAAATTCCAATTCTGTAAATTGTATAATTATTAGATTTGGGGATTCAATTTCATCTCATTAAGGGATTCCCTTCGTAAATGATTAAAATAAAATTCTGTTTTGTGATTGGAGGACTAGGCCTACACGATCCCAGTTACGCTTCCGCACTGCCTGGGATCCGTGGGCCATTACGCTGCCCTCCTCCTCAAGGCCTGAGACCGCAAATTTTCGCAGCCTCACCACCAGCAGGTAGGTTTGTAATTCTTCCGCAGGCTGGAGGTATGCCTCCGACCACAATTTCTAGTCCGATGTTTATAATGAAAATGATCTACGTGCAGTGCAGTTGGAAAAATGAAATCATTTCTGTAACCACGTATCTGTGGCCATGGTTTGCAGTATTAGTGCATGTGCGATTTAAGTCATCAATATGCTGCTGGACCCTGCTGATCTGGTAGTTTGAGTATGTTGACATGCGATAAAGAGAAACTTTTATTTAACTGAGAAGCTTGTATCTCAATGTTCGAACCTTGTTGAGATTTCTGCACCTTCTGGAGCCCTGCATCTGCCAAACCAATATTTTGTGACTTGTGGAAGCTGAGTCATGTGGTACCACTTGACCACTGATTGATTGAATATTCAGAGGCCGATGCTTTGTGATTCCTTCATAAAGGAATGTAGCTTGCGATGATTTATGGAAACACATCACTATTATTGAAAAAGGTTGGGAGAAAAAAGTAGAATTAAGTCAGTGGTACAATTTCTCAGCAATTATCTAATTTGTGCCTTCCATTTGCCCTATGCAAGCCATCTAGATCCTGATGTAGTTATCACAGACAAAGAACACAGCAGGTTGAATTTCCTCACTATTTTCAGCACACTTACCGTGCATGAACAGTGCAGGAATTTTTGTTACTGAGAAAACTCGGGTGGAAGCCTTTCCACCACTTGCGCACCTTAAACCTTCCAGCAATCTATCTAGCAAGTTCTTCCTGGCCACAGTTGCATATTTCAGAGTGAAAGCCAGGGGCGTAACAGCTATGAATTTGCTGCTAATGCACTCGGGGTAAGTTAGACTGAGATATATGAGGTGCACGATCACATGATCAAGGAATGTGAGCGTCGCTGGCAAAGCCATCATTTATTGCCTAGCCTTAATTGCCCTTGAGAAGGTGGTGGTGAGCCGCCTTCTTGAACCGCTGCAGTCTGTGTGGTGAGGGTACTCCCACAGTGCTGTTAGAGAGGAAGTTCCAAGATTTTGACCCAGCAACGATGAAGGAAGTCAGGATGGTGTGTGACTTGGAGGTGGTGGTGTTCCCAGGCGCCTGCTGCTCTTGTCCTTCTGGGCGGTAGAGGTCGCGGGTTTGGGCGGTGCTGTTGAAGCAGTCACGGAGGAGGAGGAGGAGGAACTGCTCTGCTCTCCCTCTGCGCGCAGATGGTGCTTGAGTGGTCATAATTCTGTACGTATAATAAAAATATTAATAAGACTTATTTGAAAGTGAAATGAAAGAGCCAATCACTCTTCCTCTCATACCCGCTTGTCCCCCCGGTGGGCTGCTATAGAGTGCAAACTGAACATGTTTTTAAAGGCTACAACTGAGTTTCCTGGTAGTTTGGCTGGTTACACTGGTCTTACACCAGTGACTGCACCAATGTGAATGCAAATGAGCCGTCCCATGAAACCCAGGGGTAACTCCATCTAACGGCCACTGATGGCCACAGATTTTTTTTTAAATGGAGGGAGACAGCGATATAACTCATTTTGAGGAAATTCTAGACCACCCTCTGGGTGAAAAAAGTTCTGCTCAACTCCCCTTTAATCCTTCTATCCATTATTTTAAATTTATGCCCTCTGGTTATTAACCTCTCTGCTAAGGAAAAATAGGTCCTTCCTATTCACTCTTATCTAGGCCCCTCATAATTTTATACACCTCAATCAAGACTCCCCTCAGCATCCTCTGTTCCAAAAGAAAACAACCCCAATCTATCCAATCGTTCCTCATAGCTAAAATTCTCCAGTCCTGGTAGCATTCTTGTAAATCTCCTCTGCACCCTCTCTAGTGCAGTTTCATCCGTCCTGTATTGTGGTGACCAGAACTGCATGAAGTATTCTAGCTGTGGCCTAACTGGTGTTTTATACAGTTCAAGCATAACCTCCCTGCTCTTATATTCTATGCCTCGGCTAATAAAGTAAAGTATCCTGTATGCCTTCTTAACCACCTTATCTACCTGACCTGCTACCTTCAGGGGTCTGTGGACATGCACTCCAGGGTCCTTCTGCTCCTCTACACTTCTCAGTGTCCTACCATTCATTATGTATTCCCTAGCCTCGTTAGCTTCATGAGCAACCCTTTGCTTCCAGACCCACTGACGCCCTAGCAAACCTTCTTCTTTTCAAGTTATTTTTTCCTGTTTTCTCTAATTGATTCTTTACTCCTGTCGACCAGCTGTGGCAGATCAGAGGGCAAGCAAGCTAAGCTGCTTCCAGGCCTCAATTAATGCCATGAGGTCCATGGCAGCCTGGGACTAGTCGAGGGTTGCCACCCCTCCAGGATTGTCCTGGACTCTCCAGGAATTGAAGATTCATCTCTAGGACACTGCTGCAAGCAACCCGGGAGAAAAATCATAGGGGGCATAAAAAAAATTGTTTAACACTTTTGATTGTTAGTTATAAAAAAAATCAGGGGGAAGAAAAGGCTGTTTGACTGACAGTCAAGCATCGTCCAGTCGGGTAACGAAGAGTCTGTTCGCTTTCCAATTGGCCATGGGGAAGGCGGGGCACCGGGAGGGCGGGCGTGTGGGGCGGCCAATGGCGGGAGCTTGGGGGCGGGGCAGTTGATGGTCATGTGATGAAACCTCCTGGAATACACCCAGCCACAGTTGGCAACCCTAGACCAGTATCATTCGGATTTTCCTTCTTTCTCAGCCAAAGCGGGGAATTGCCCGACCTCTGCTCAACTCCTCTCCACGGTGATGTGACGGAGATAGACAACACACCATGAAGTATCAAAGGAACCCACATTTCACCATTCTGTTGTGCCACTAATCAGTGTTGCAGTATGCATTATACATTGTTGTAACCACACCCTCAGCATCTCATTCTTAAACATTATTGGGGTTGAAGTGGGACAAGCACTTTTTATTTTTGTACACTGGACACTCCCTGGTTTTAATTTACCATGTAATTAATAATTGAAAACTGAGAAGACTGGTACCTCATTCAGATATGAAAATGAGATAATCAGCCTCTCAATCCTCCTGTGGAAAAACTACAGTATCTCTTTGACGAGTTTTACATTGACAGAAATGTTCTTCGGCCGGGAACCCTGACAATGAGACCTTGCAGTGAACTAGGCTCCTGAAGAGGACTACTTTGATGATTTCATGCTAATTGGTAACATTGAGCATCAACATATGAGCAACCACTATGTAGGCTCAGTTCACACAAGCTGGACTTGTCCTAGTGACACTCTTTCATATCTATTCTTGATTGACTCCTTTAGAGGTAGAAGATCAGATGCAAAATTGCATATTAAATATTAATAACATTGCTGTGGGCTTAATACATTCTTTGTTTCTTCATCAAATTTGCATGTATTCTCTTTTCATTTTATCATTCATCATTCACCAATGTACATTCATCTTACTCCACCCTGTCCCTGGCTTGCTGAATACAGGATTATCTCTGTTGTGTCAGCTCCCCTTAACTGTAAACTATGGAAAACGATCCCTTTCAATATTCTGAACATGCATCATTTTGTATCTCCCTTTAAGACAGCAGCAAAGAAGACAAATGTTGAATATGTTACTGAGTCTGCGGTTGAGAAAACTAAACAACCTCATTCTTCTGTTTGCTGAAGCTGATTTCATTCCTGAGTTTACCATTTGTCACTGCTCGCAGACCTGCGTTGCGATTCAGAATAAAAATAAATATTCTGAAGGATGGATGCCTTCAGGGCTCAACTAAGCTTATTTCTCTATCTGTTGTAACCCCCACAGACTATACTGTTCAGCTAAGTTGAGGGTGATTATTAGTTTTTTTTAATTAGAAAATGTTATTTATAAGTGCAATTAAAGTTATAATTGAAGTTGCGTCTGATTAATGATCAGTGGAACAGGTATTTGTCCCGGAGATCCGTCTCGGGATCTTTCAGAGGAGATTGTTCTTCAGCTACATTTCCTGCAATGTCTATCTACTTAACCAATGAATGAAAATGCAGCGTACCTTATAAATCTGTTATAGATTTAAAATAGGCTGTTTATTAGTGATGCATTACGTTCACAGTCTTGGTGTGTCAGAGTATCTGCTTGTATCATTTGGATTATTTTTTCTACAGTGACATTATCCAGAATAGTTTGTGTTACTTCTAGCTGATTTGTTGCAATCCTCAATGGGAGAAACCAAAGAGGAATGAAACGAGCCTGGCATTCATCGCTTACATCGAATGTACAGCACAGAAACAGGCCATTCGGCCCAACTGGTCCGTGCCGGTGTTTATGCTCCACATGAGCCTCCTCCCACCCTACTCCATCTCACCCTATCAGCATATCCTTCCATTCCTTTCTCCCTCATTTGTTTATCTAGCTTCCCCTTAAAGGCATCTATGCTATTTGCCTCAACCACTCCATGTGGTAGCAAGTTCCACATTCTCACCACTGTCTTAAGTAAAGAAATCTCTCCTGAATTCCTTATTCCCCTTCACTATCATTCATTTTCACCTCTTTCCATCCATCGCCCTCCTTATACTGTACCATACATTTCTCTCCATCCTACTTTTACCTGAGTCTAGCTGCCAGTGGACTGGACCAAAACTCCTCTCTCTTCAATGCTCCTTCTAAGGGCAGTGATCCTTGTCTCTGTATATTACAGGCAGGAACTTCTGTTCCCAAGAGAGTTCTCATTTACAGGTTGCAGCAGCCAGGATTACTGCCATTAGGAGTGGCATTGAGGAGAGAAGGGGCCTAGTCTAGTCCAATCTCGGGTACAAATAGCACAACCAGTGAGGGAGTATGGACTTGGATAGGAGCAGGTAGAACAGTGGGAAAGTTGCAGTGGCTGTATTGGGTGGGGGGGGGGGGGCGAAAGGGGCCTAGTCTGTGCTTATGTTTCTCTGTAAATGCTGGCATGCTGACCAGTTTATCAAAACACTGACTGTCGGTGTGAAACATTAATCCTTGGCATGAATGTAATAATTCCGCAATTAGCCCAGCTACTGATGTGCTGTTAATGGGCCTGTAGTTGCCCGGGTCTGTTTTATCACCTATTTTGAACTTAGGCACTATGTTAGGCTGTTTCCAATCCAAATGAGACTTCTTCATAATCAAACAGTCCAATATCTGTAGACTGGGGCGATTTTAACTCTACTTGCTCAGCAGAAACCTGGCGGGTGGGCAGTCAAAATCGCCCTGGCTCTTACCTGTCCAAAAGTCGCCATGATCGCAACATCTGTCATTTTAACCTGCTCTCCTGAGCAGGCAGCAAGGACATGCGCCCAGAGCCAACAGGGTCCTTCTTTACATATGTATGTTGCAGCCCGATGACATCATTGAGACCCGACTGTCATTTTAACTCAGGCCTGAGCAGGTAATCCACCTGGAGTTAAAATTGGGGCCACAACTGGCTAGAAAATTGTGTTGACTCTTATTGTGCTATTAAACTTAAATTTTACAAAGCAAGAAAGTTTTTCTGTAGAATGTGAAGGTGATTTAACATTTCACTGATTGTAATTTCATTTCTGTTTTCCTATACTGGATGACTTTAATCAGTTATGTTTTTCACAAAGCCTCTCTAAATATATTGGCCTGGAATTTGCAGTGGGTAATAACAGCGACCGAACAGCATGAGCATCTAAATGCAGAAATCCTGAATCTGCTGTCATTCATTCACTGCTCCGACACTGGTTGCACTGTGGCTCCCCCTTCCCCAGCCCTCCCCATAGCAAGCAATCAGGGAAACTGACTTAAATTTTGGCTTTTCCGCAGTAATAACGCTGTTAAATACCCCATTAAAAGTTAGTCCTAAAGGGATTAGGTGTAACTGGGGTTTTAACAGCCGACTGACTGCTAAACAAACATTATGGCCCTGAAAAACTCATTTTAATTTTGTGGAGTGTCAAATTTATCCATTTTAATAAAAATTACAATTTTTAAGAAACTATGAAAAATGTTTTTTTTTTAAGTTTGTACATCTTTATTTCAGGTTTATCTTTTCCCCATGTGAGAGCCCCAATCTTTGTTTCGCTCTCTATAATATTTTTTAAAAGTTAGAATAAAAGGAGCTTATTCACTTCCTGGTTCCTGGTCTGTGAGAATTCTGCATCGTGATTGGCTGCTTAGACAGCTTGTTGACATCACAGCAGCTTGCGCTAGGGGATCCCTATTAACTTACACTGATCTCAACTTAACGTTGGAAAAGCCGAACTTCTCGCCACAGAGATCGCGAGATCCTTGTGGGAAGGTTACTGTGGGACCAGCGGCGAATGCCTTTGCTTCGTTGCTGACCATAAATTATAGGTCATTATAGCTTTCCTGAAATCTAGCCCTAGAAATGACTTCATACGGTAGTATATGGGTTCAAAAATGTTTCTGTAATTTGTGATTAAGGCACAAATCCAGCTAATAATGTTTGTATAACATAAGCAAATTACTTGCCTTTTTAGTGTTAGAATCATAGAATGATACAGCACAGAAGGAGGCCACTCAGCCCATCGTGCCTCTGCCGGCTCTTTGGTAGAGCTATCTAATTAGTCCCACTCCCCCGCTCTTTCCCCATAGCCCTGTAATTTTTTTCCCTTCAAGCATTTATCCAATTCCCTTTTGAAAGTTACATTGAATCTGCTTCAACGACACAAGTTAAAATTGGTGTTTTTATTTCCAGGTGGATCGCATTATCTTCTGTGTTTTCTTGGAAAGTGACCTTAAGATCTACAAGGAGAAAATGCTTCACCATTTTCCTATAGGTACGTTATTTAAACAAATGCAATTAAAAAAAAAAGTTTTACTGTTTGATATATTATTCTTGCCAGTATTTGTTTTGGATGCATTAGTGTGTGAATTAAACTCTTGTGAAGAGAGGATTGGAGTCCTCTTATCCTGAACCTAGTGAGCCTGACTGAGCTCTGCTAAAGGATAACATTCCCAACAGAATCAGATCCAGAATTCCAAACGTTCCACAGTCTCCTCTCAATCCTCAGCTACCTCTATAAGGCCCCATTGGTGCCAGATGGAAGTCCTGTCATTAACTCGCTTTTCAGGCAAAGGACCTTCATTGAAAATATTCTGAGAGCCTGTCTTGCCCTTCCTCCTCAGAAGCACATGCACCTGGAACATATTATATGAGGATCTTCTATCTCTCCAGATTGGGACCTCAAATTCCTCATTTCCTTCACTGTCCTAAACTTTGGAGCAGGGGAAAAAATAGACTACCTGTTTTACCTCCCAGTATATGTCTTCATCTCTGTCTAGATAGATCAGCAACAGAGGATAAGGATGGAACAACCAAGAACATAAGCCATTTGCCAGTTGTGATATTGTAACCCCTGTTTTACACTGTATGCTCATAGTCACATAACAAAGAACTAATAATCTTTTACAGATCAAACCATAAAAATGATTATTTCCCTCCAGTATTACTCTTCATCCTCCATCTCCCCAAGTGTCCATAGCACTGAACAACAGACAGTGTAGGGTACAAAAGCAAAATACTGCGGATGCTGGATATCTGAAATAAAAACTGAAAATGCTGGAAACACTCAGCAGGTCAGGTGTGTGTCATCTGTGGAGAGAGAAACAGAGTTAACGTTTCAGGTCGATGACCTTTCATCAGAACTGGCAAATGTTAGAGATATATAACAGATTTTAAGCAAGTACAGAGGCAGAGAAAGCGGGAAGGGGAAGAAAGAACAAAAGGGAAGGCCTGTGAGAGGGTGGAAGGCAGGAGAGATTAAATGTCAAAAGTGATGATGATGTAAGGCCAAAGGAGTGGTAATGGGACAAGGAAAGAAACAAAAGATGGGTCTAGAGAAGCTGGAAATGGCAACACCAGAACTATGAATATGGAAGGCTGTAAAGTGCCTAATCAAAAGATGAGGTGCTGTTCCTCGCGCTTCAGTTGAGCTTCATTGGAACAGTGTAGGAGGCTGAGGACTGAGTGGGAGTGGAGCAGAGAATTTAAATGACGAGCGACCGGAAGCTTGGGGTCATGCTTGCGGGCTGAACAGAGGTGTCAGCAAAGAGACCACGCAGTCTGCATTTAGTCTGCCCAATGTCCAGGAGACCGCATCGTGAGCAGTGAATACGGTAGACAGGGTAGTGTTACAGACATCAGGGAGAAATATAAATAAACTGGCTCTCTTTATAGTCTAGACCCGAGTGTCTGATAACTTGATTCCCAGGTATGAGGTTGACTTGGCAAAGCCACTCAAGTGAATCATACACCTGCTATAAATAGTGGACAGGTAATTGAGTATTTAGCCTATGCTGTGGCATAACATTGATGAAATAAAGCAAAGCAATTTTTTTTTTGGTTCAAAAGGGAATGCTATTTCAGAGCCAATGTGGGGTTAGGTGTCATCAACTGTGCTATCAAGCAGCACTTACTCACCAATAACCTGCTCACTGATGCCCAGTTTGGGTTCCGCCAAGACCACTTGGCTCCTGACCTCATTACAGCCTTGGTCCAAAAATGGACAAAGGAGCTGAATTCCAGAGGTGAGGTGAGAGTGATGGCCCTTGACATCAAGGCAGCATTTGACAGAATGTGGCATCAAGGAACCCTAGTAAAACTGAAGTCAATGGGAATCAGGGGGAAAATGTTCCACTGGCTGGAGTCATACCTAGCACAAAGGAAGATGGTTGAAGGTCAATCATCACAGCCCCAGGACATCGCTGCAGGAGTTCCTCATGGCAGTGTCCAAGGCCCAACCATCTTCAGCTGCTTCATCAATGACCTTCCCTCCAACATAAGGTCAGAAATGGGGATGTTCACTGATGACTGCACAGCGTTCAGCGCCATTCACAACTCCTCAGATAATGAAGCAGTCCATGCCCGCATGCAGCAAGACCTGGACGACATTCAGGCTTGGGCTGATAAGCGGCAGGTAACATTTGTGCCACAGAAGTGCCAGGCAATGACTATCTCCAACAAGCGAGAGTCTAACCACCGCCCCTTGACATTCAACGGCATTACCATCGCTGAATCCCCCACCATCAACATCCTGAGGGTCACCATTGACCAGAAACTTAACTGGACCAACTACATAAATACTGTGGCAACAAGAGCAGGTCAGAGGCTAGGTATTCTGCAGCGAGTGTCTCACCTCCTGGCGCCTCAAAGCTTTTCCATCATCTACAAGGCACAAGTAAGGAGTGTGATGGAATACTCTCCACTTGCCTGGATGAGTGCAGCTCCAACAACACTCAAGAAGCTCGACACCATCTAAGACAAAGCAGCCCGCTTGATTGGCACCCCATCCAGCACCTTAAACATTCACTCCCTCCACCACCAGCGTACCGTGGCTGCAGTGTGTACCATCTACAAGATGCACTGCAGCAACTCGCCAAGGCTTCTTCGGCAGCATCTCCCAAACTCACGACTTCTTCCACCTAGAATGACAAGGGCAGCAGGCGCATGGGAACACCACCACCTCCAAGTTCCCCTCCAAGTCACACCACCCTGACTTAGAAGTATATCGCTGATCCTTCATCGTTATCAAAATCCTGGAACTCCCTACCTAACAGCAACGTGGGAGTACCTTCACAACACGACTGCAGCGGTTGAAGAAGGCGGCTCACCACCACCTTCTCGAGGGCAATTAGGGATGGGCAATAAATTCTGGCCCTGCCAGCGATGCCCACATCCCATAAACGAATAAAAAAAAAAGGCTAAGATTTGAAATATAGGAACAGGAGGAGGCCATTTAGCCCCTCGAGCCAGTTCCGTCATTCAACGAGATCATGGCTGATCTGTGACCTAACTCCATATACCTGCTTTGCCCCATATCCCTTAATACCTTTGGTTAACAAAAATATGTCTTCCCACCTCAAGTTCACATTGTGTGTGCTGCACGTTATCAGCAGTTGAAATCGCCACAGCCTAAAACCAGGATAAATGATATGCAAGAAATCGCCAAATTTATGATGTGCATCTCTAAAACCTAGGATCAGGACTGTTGTGTCTACTGAGACGCAATACTAAAATCTGAAAATGAAATTTACCAATCAGTCAACAACAACAGCAGCTATATAACATGTCTTTGTAGCTCATGGTAACTGCTACTCTGTGTATGTATACCATATTGATGTACACTGCATCCACTGTCAATGGTGTTAAATATGCCACTGCAAGGGCAAGAAGAAAATGACCAGATGTTAGTAATATCTTAGCAGGATCTGTACTGACCATTAAGAGTAAACATAGACACTACCCAGTTCAGATCCTGGAAATGCAAAATCAAGTGGCAATGTGCATTAACAATGATGAGAAAAAACTAAAAAGCGACATCTGATTGTCCTCCTACTAGTTTCAAGTTTTTGGTGGTACATAACCCTGGAATTTAATCTGTACATTTCTGCTGTAAATATTTGGAGGTCCGTAATCTTTGACCAGCACCATCTTTTTGATTGTTATAGACAGGTCTTTGTACCTCCCCTTATAACTGCAAAGTCAATTATGGGCCGAGGAATTTGGACGCTCCCATTCTTGGACGGGGAAGCGCGGCACAGGGCACAATTCCAGCCCCTGAACGGTGAGACCCGAGGCGCCCCCGATACTGGCGGGCAACGCACTTCTGGCTGGTGATGAGTGTGCGCTTCCTGCCCATCATATAGGAGGCTTAGGAGGCCGTTTAGCGCCCGAGAAACAGACGCTGTGCGGCCAAATTTCGAGGCCTTCCTTTCTTGAAAGCTCTTCCGAAACTGATTATACCCAACCAACCATTTGTGAGCCATTTAAAAGTGGTTATTCCACCAGAGAATCTGCATAATATCTACTTTTTATTCCTAGTATTCATAAAACAGGGTTAGCACATGCCCTAGTGAGGCAGACTTGGAGGGGAATGCCGGTATTTCTAGAAAGGACAAGGGCAGCAGGCGCATGGAAACACCATCACCTACCGGTTCCGCTCCAAGTCACACACCATCCTGTGGCAGTACCTTTACCACACAGATTGCAGCAGTTCAAGAAGGCAGCTCACCACTGTTAGATCCGTGTGCTAAATGGAGACACGGAATGCAGGAGTTGATTTAACAAGTGTTTACTGAACAAAGTCTGGAGGTGAACTAACTACACAAGACGCTACACAGGCTTATATACCCGAGTGGTCACTACTGGTACTACAGTATACAGGGGCTTCAAAAACATAGTTCCTCTTAAAGGTACATACACTACAATTCCTCCCCTTTTAGATAAATAGTACATAACATTTTAAGTAATCATTAAATAACATTTTTACAAGAACAATAATCTACACATTTGCTGAAGTTAATCAATTACAAATTCAGTCTCTCTGGAGGCTTCCTGACTCGGTCCCGATAACGCCTCGGTGGTGTAGTAGGTTTCGGTGGTGTAGTAGGTTCTTTTGGCAAGGTCGATTCGGCTTCAATGCCAGTGTCGGGTTCATCTGGTTCCAGTATCACCGGATCGGAGGTAGATACTATGGTTATCTCTGCTTCATCACTAGGCGTATAGAGTTGTGGTGTAGGTTGTCCTTTTTCGGATGACTCTATGATCTGGTCAGCATGGCGCCTTATTATGCTTTCTTCAATGTCCACGGTATACATCAGCGGTCCTAGTCGTGTGCAAATAGTTCCAGGCTGCCATTTCTCGGTACGGTAGTCCCGGGCCAAAACTGGTTGACCTATCTGGAAGGTTCTAGTTGGCCTTTCATTCATGCTTTGAAATTGCCGGTTCTCTACGTCCCTTCTGACGTTTGGCTTGACCAAATCCAGCCGGCATCTTAGTCTTCTATTGAAAAACATCATGGCGGGGGTTTGGTTTGTAACCACATGTGTTGCATTCCTGTATGCAAACAAGAAGTTATCTACCTGATGTTGTAGATTTATGTCTTCATTACCCATGGCCTTTATGGCCTTCTTGAAGGTCTGGACAAACCTTTCAGCTAATCCATTGGTGGCGGGATGGTATGGGGCGGACGTGTAGTGCTTAACCCCATTGTTTTTTAAGAACTTCCTGAATTCTTCGGATACAAATTGCGGTCCATTATCAGAACAGATCTGTTCAGGCAGCCCATTCCTGGCGAATATGGTCCTTAATACTGTGATGGTTTTTTCCGTGGTGGTGGAGGACATCTTTATTACCTCCGGCCACTTGGAGTGTGCATCCACCGCGATTAAGAACATTGAGTCCATAAATGGACCAGCAAAGTCGATATGTACCCTTTGCCATGGAGATGAGGGCCACTCCCATGGATGTAGAGGGGCTTGTGGTGGGGCGTTTTGGACCTTCTGGCATCCTAGACAGCTCTTGGTCATTTCTTCGATGTCTCCATTGATACCTGGCCACCACACAAATGCTCTGGCTAAGTTCTTCATTTTCACTCTACCCAGATGCCCTTCGTGAAGCTCCTTTAGCAATTTATCCTTGAGTTTGAGTGGAATCACCGCTCTGGATCCACACATCAAGGTTCTTCGGCACACTGACAGCTGTTCTCTTCTTTGCGAGAATGCTGGCAACAGTGGTTCGCCATGTGCTGGCCATCCCTTCACCGTTAAATCGTAGACTCGTGAGAGAGTCGGGTCATTTCTCGTTTCCTTTTCAATGGTAGAATTTGTCACCGGTAGACATTCCACTATGGTCGAGTGGAACATCTCCACTGGGTCCACTGTAGGCGCCTCTTCTACCGTTGGCAACGGTAGGCGCGATAACCCGTCAGCATTCCCACGCTGTTTTGTTCCTTTGTATTCTATGTCATATTGGTGTGCCCCTAGGAAAAGGGACCACCTCTGTAGCCTTTGCGCTGTCATAATGGGAACGCCCTTTTTAGGGTTGAATATGGAGACGAGGGGTTGATGGTCAGTCAACAAGGTAAATTTTTGTTCGTGTAGGTAATGGTTGAATTTCTTCACCCCCCACACCAGGCTGAGTGCCTCCCTGTCGATCTGGGCATAGTTACGCTCAGCTGAGTTCAATGAGCGTGACGCAAAAGCTGTCGGCCGCTCCGAGCCATCAGGGAATCTATGCGATAATACCGCTCCCACGCCGTAAGGGGATGCATCGCACGCCAGCCTGATTGGCAGTGATGGGTTGTAATGAGCCAACACTTCCCTGGACGTGATCAAGCCTTTGCATTTATGGAAGGCACGTTTACAGTCTTCGCTCCATTTCCAAACTACTCCTGTTTGTAGCAGTGCGTTAAGCGGGTGCAGAACCGTCGACAAGTTTGGTAAAAATTTATGATAGTAATTTACTAATCCCAGGAACGACCTTAATTGTGAGACATTTTCAGGCGCTGGGGCCTTTACGACCGCTTCAATTTTTTCAGGTGACTTATGCAACCCTTCTTCGTTAATGACATGGCCACAATATGATATTTGTTTCTGGAAAAATTCGCACTTGGGGCGATTTGCTCTTCGGCCCCGTTCTCTCAGCCTCGTGAGCACCTGCTCCAAGTTGGCAAGGTGCTCGTTGTCGTTTTCTCCTGTTACAAAGATGTCGTCTAGGTAGCATTGAGTCCCCGGAATCCCTTGCAGGACTTGCTCCATAGCTCTTTGCCAGATAGCCGGAGCTGATGCCACTCCGAAAACCAGTCGATTGTACTGGTACAGGCCTTTGTGTGTGTTTATCGTGAGATACTTTTTAAGAGGCCTCCTCAACCTCCATCTGTAGATATGCCTGTGCTAAGTCAATTTTGGTGAAACGTTTCCCTCCGGATAGTGAGGCGAAAATATCTTCTATCCTCGGAAGAGGATACTGTACCGTGTGAAGAACCGGGTTTACAGTCACCTTGAAGTCCCCACAGATGCGAATTTTTCTCTGTTCTTCAGATTTATCATTATTCAACGTTTTCTTCATGACCGGGACGATGGGTGTTGCCCACTCGCTCCAATCTACCTTGGATAACACGCCTGCTTTTTCCAAATTCTCCAGCTCTGCCTCGACGGCTGGACGAATTGCGTATGGCACCGGCCTTGCCTTAAAAAACTTGGGATTTGCCGCATCTTCCACTTTTATTGAGGTGGTGGCGCCTTTCAGGGTTCCTAGTTCCTGTTGAAACACTTCTTTGGCGTTAGCCAAGATTTCTTTTAATCGTCCAGGTATGACGTCATCATCATTTTCTTTCTTACTGGTCACCGTCAGTGCCTGAATGGAGTGCCAGTCTAAACGTATCTTTCTGATCCATTCACATCCCAACAACGGTGGACCACCATCTTGCAGAACGTATAAATACAACTTCTGTATTTCCTTGCCGTTGTATACAACAGGCACCCTTATTTTCCCTCTGGGGTATACTTTCTGCCCCGTATATGTCTTCAAGATAATGGATGTGTCTTTCAAAGGTATATGCGGAAATAGCCGCTCGTAATCCCGTCGACTCATGACGGTCAGAGCTGATCCTGTATCTAGCTCCATTTTGACTGGGGACCCCGCTATCGTGAGGGTAACCCAAATGGTCTGGTAATCTTCTTTGGCAATTACATTATGTAATTTGAGACAGCTTAGTCTCTTGTGTCCGGAGCCGCTATCGTTCTTCTGGTCTTCGGAGCTACTGTCCGTCATCATTTGTACCTTTCTGTACTTTTCCTTATTGACCTTTTTACTGTCAGCGGATTTTTTTCCAGATCTGCATACACGTGCAATGTGTCCCATCTTTCTGCATTGCCTGCATGCTTTGTCCTTGAACCAGCAGTCCTTCTGGTCATGGGTGGATCTGCCGCAGCAATAACATCTCTCGAAACCCCGTGTCATTTCATGGGTGCCGAAGTCCGGTGGCTTTTGCTGTATCTCTGCAGTTCCTCTTGCGGCTGCTTCGTATGATACAGCCACACTGAAAGCCTTGTCCAGTGTCAAATCTTTCTCAGAAAGTAGTCTTTTCTGTGTTCCTTCGCTTAGGAGACCGCAGACGAATTTGTCTCGTAGAGAATCTGCCAGTCCTGCCCCGAATTGGCAGTGCTTTGACAGCTTTCGTAATTCGGTGAGGTAATCAGTGTTACTTTCATTCTTGTGCTGATTCCTCCTGAAGAATTTGAATCGTTCCGCTATCAGCAGCGGTGTTGGGTTTAAGTGCTCCTGTAAGGTATCAACAATCTCCTTAAAATTCTTGTCCATCGGTTTGGCTGGAGTGATCAAGTTTCGTAACAGCCCGTATGTCCTTGCGCCCATGAGATTTAGAAGTACCGATGTCTTTTTATCATCCGCTACTTCATTCGCCTTGCAATATACCTCCACTCTTTCCACATATGTGGTCCAATCTTCTATATCACTATCGAAAGCAGTAATATTGCCAGTCTTCGGCATCTTGAAAATCTAAAATGGTGCTTCCCGCGCTTTTCTTCCGTCCCCGATGGATCAAAATGGCGCCTCCCGCGCTTTTCATCCCCCGCCGAGTTAAGATGGCGCCTCCCGCGCTTTCCCGCCGCTGCCGCTGCTGCCAACGCTGTTCTCCGCGGTTCCCGCTGCAACCTGCAGCCTTTTGCGGTATTTCTATTTCTCCTTTGTTTTTAATATATATCTCTTCAATAGCTTCTCCGTTACTTGGAGTACCGTTCCCGTCGTGGAGCGGACCCTCTGGGACTTTCCCCACCCTCTGCTTGGTCCGAACGCCGACCTGCTTTGCAGCACCGGCTGCGCCCTGAGTGCTCCACCCTCTCTCTCTCTTTGCTTCTGCTTCCCGACTCGCTGCCCGGCCCCGTTGCAGAGCCACCCGATCGAGTTCTAGCCCGCCACAGCCCAGGAAGGATCAGTGCACTACCTGCCACCAACCCGTTTAGCTGGTGAAAGCACAATTTTTTTGTTTTTTTTTGCTTCTGGCTTCGACCTTCGTCTGAGGAATCGATCCCCTTGAGGTGCTGCCGAATTGCAGGTAAGTTCGTTTCTAACTCGTCGCCATTGTTAGATCCGTGTGTTTAATGGAGACACGGAATGCAGGAGTTGATTTAACAAGTGTTTACTGAACAAAGTCTGGAGGTGAACTAACTACACAAGACGCTACACAGGCTTATATACCCGAGTGGTCACTACTGGTACTACAGCATACAGGGGCTTCAAAAACATAGTTCCTCTTAAAGGTACATACACTACAACCACCACCTTCTCGAGGGCAACTATGGATGGGCAATAAATTCTGGCCTTGCCAGCGACGCCCACATCCCGTGAATGAATACATTAAAAAAAATATTTTTTAAATTTCTGCTGGATAATTCTGCTGCAAGTTTTTACTGGCAGTAACTATTATCGCCCCATTTAATGAGTTTTTACACTCCAAAAACCACTCAAACGACCAGTAAATCAAAAGGAAAATCCATTCCATAATTTCAACAAGGTGGGAGCAAGATGATTTGGATAGCATTGGAAGTTAGGGGGAACAGGAAAGAAAATTCAGAGGAGCAAGAAGCAGATGGTTAAAATATACACAAAGAAAGAAAGACTTGCATTTCTATTGCGTCTTTCATGACCTCTGAACTCCCCATAACTTTTTACAGCCAGTGAAGTACTTTTTGAAGTGTAGTCACTGTTGCAATGTAGGACATAGTTCTGCTGTTGAATGTGACTGATGTGATGAGAAAAAAATGTGAAACACAAAGGTGTAATTGAGAGTATTCCCTGGAGAGTAATAAACCTAAGCATTTGCTTTTGTACAGAAATGTTAATATTGTCAGGAAATAGAGCTTGTGGTATATACCACAGCAATTTATATTCAAATAAATGGCATTGCAAAATCACTGACACACTGCAACATCTGCACAAAACTGGTAATGATCCTTACTGCTAATAAAGTAAAACAAAATGTTTGGAGGCTTGAGAAAAGATTGCAGCTATAACTACCCGTGGAACTAAGAAAAAGTATTCACCATTGTTTACACAGCAGCAGATGGGAATTTCTTTTAATTTAGTGCCTTTGATAGTGCACAGTAAGTGCTTTTTTTTGCAAGCCTAAATCCTCTGCTGCCTGGTTTTCAGATGCTACCCTCATTGTTACTTTTAGTTGCTGGGCAAAGTTTCAGACTAGTGTGTAGAAATGTCCAAGCTACCCTGTAAATAAAACAAACTGTACATTTGTAACAAATGGAATTGCATATTAAAGCAGTGGGATGTGGGGCAAAAATTCAATGCTCAGCACCCACTTTTTCCCTTTATGTACTAACCTATTGGTCATAAGAACAGAAGAGCAGAAGAAATAGGAACAGGAGTAGGCCATTCAGCCCTTCGAGCCTGCTCCGCCATTCAATAAGATCATGGCTGATCTACCTCAGCTCCACCTTCCCGCCCTATCCCCATATCCCTTGGTTCCAAAAATCTATCAATCTCAGTCCTGAATATACTCAACGACTGAACATCCACAGAGAATTCCAAAGATTCACAAACCATTGAGTGAAGAAATTTCTCCTCATCTCAGTCTTAAATGGCCAACCCCTTATCCTGAGACTGTGACCCCTAGTTCTAGACTCTGCAGCCAAGGGAAACATCCTCCCAGCATCTACCCTGTCAAGCCCCTTAACAGGTCATGACCAGTATAATTATGTCTCCCAACTGGCCTGCTACATCAGCGCTATATGTAGTACGGTAATATTTGCTTTGAAATTAGCCTCAGAAATCGCAATCTGCTGTAGTTCCTTTTAGTGTCAAGTCCCTGCCTTTACATTGAAGGGATAATTACTAGTCCTAGCCCTTTTCGGGCTACCATAGATCAGGTGTATTCCCCAGATGTTCACCTTCAACTAAAGTTAGAGATAGCTGAATTCTATAAGACGCTTAATTGGATCTAAAGGTTCAGAATATCTCTCCTTAAAGGAAAGACACGACTTGAAGATGTTACCGTCCTCCGGATAGCACTTTTAATAAGTTTAACTAGACTGTAACCTTCCGGATATTATGAGGGTTCGGAATACCCCCCAGCATTCTGCAACTCATTACAAAAAAGTGTACAGAAATTGAGTTCGCGAGATTGATGCAGAAATACCACTTGAGACAATTCTAAAAATATATAGATGTATTTAAGAGCCGACATACAGTTAACAGCTTTTGAGTCAATCGTAACATTAACAGTTCAAAAACAAATAGCTTACATTTCTTATCCTCAGAGATCCTTATTCTCAAATCTTAATTTGGTACATTTTTACATTTCTTATTCTTAATGCTAATCCAGGATATCCACCAAAATCAAATACCTTGATTACCCGAGACTCGGAGTTGTAGGCTTACAGAGTGGTTCTGAAGTCGAGAATCGCTTGCCCGTTTCCAGCGACTTCTGACTGTCTAATCTGAAAAGCTCTTATTTTTATATTTTTTTCGTGGTTTATCCTTTGAGGTTTTCTGCTGATGTAAGCTAATTATCTCAAGTCATCTTTGTTGAATTCTTTCTATTCTTAGTCATTTCAACTGCCAACTCTCAGACTTCTGTCTGTTGTTTAGGTGTTCAAAACGTATCATAAAATGGCTACAACAGATTTATCTCTTTGATGTCATTCTTATCGAAGGTCTCCCATTCAATTCTTAATATTGGCTTAACTGGTTATTGGCAGACTCCTGTCTCCGTGGTTGTTGGGGTAAAAGAGAAGTCTTCCCTCCTCTCAAGCGGACCCCCTGAGATAAGGGGTCGACGCTTGCCCGATAGCAACCATGAATTCACCAGACGGATACCTTGGATAAGTTTCACGATCTTTATTCATGCATATGCAGGGGGAAAATCTCAGTCTCATCCCAGAGAAAGGATTCTTCCACCGAGTATCAAATACGTACAGCAATTATACCCTAACTTGAGGCGTGCACCCCCCCTTCTATGATCATTGATTGGTCTACAGAATTATCTGTTCCTGCTCTGGCCAGGAGGTGCTTACATCATGCTTTGAGAATCTGTATGTCCTGCCTTATCTTAAGCAAGCACATAAGACCAGCTTATTAGCTTTACAGTTCCTGTTTTGTCTAAGTCCTACACTCCTAAGCAAGGATAGGAGACAAACTTATCAGCCTTCTAGTTTCCACTAATTTTAATTCTAAGAAGTTATAGTTTCTTCTAACTTTTAATTCTAAGAAGTCTTTTTTGTCCCCTTACAATCCCCCCTTATGGCCCTTGGCTATATGCCCAAGCCAGGCAATTTCCCTATTACTTTCTCGTGGATGAGCCCCAGGTTTGTCCCTCCGCTTGGGTAGCTACTTCCCAAACTGCAGGATCTGCCTGTTGACTTTCCCATCGAGGTTATATAAGTCCTTTCTGCCGGACTTTTTAAATTTGCCTTATCCAGTTTTTTACTTATTGCTCTCGCTATGGCTTGTCTCTTATTCCTGCTACATTTTTGACAGGATAACAACAACAAGATCACCGATACAACGCCTTGTACGACAACCAATACATGTGATATTATCCTTATCCAGGGGTGTATTTGCTCATTGAGTCCCGTATTCCAAAACTTCGTAGACCAAGGCTGACTAGCCAACATTTCTTCAGTGTCCTTTTGTAGCTTACTATTTCTTCCATTGAAATAACATGCTTTTGTCTCTGCTTCTGAATGTCATACTCCAGTTGGGTCTGTTGTTCGTTCAGTTCGGGTATCGGTTTTCCTTGTGGCCTTATTGCCTTTGTATACCTTCTCGGATAGTGTCCGTCACTGTCCCATTAATAGTTTCTTCTTTTAGTTTAGTTGATATACCCGTTTATATGTGTCTCCTCTTGTGGGGTAAAGCAGAAGTCAGTGTCCGTGATGGCACAGGAGGTGGTCCCTCCTTTATTCGTATCTGTCATATTGGGTGCCTTGGTGTTCATACACCATTCTCCATTCCCTCGTGGGGTGGCGGTTGTTTCGGAATCCCATGTCATTGGCGTGATACTCAATGTGCACCCTTCCGTTCGGCTATAACCGCAGTCATCCTTGGTCATTCTTGGTGGATCTCGGCATAAAACAACTTGGTTATTTCTATAACAATCATCTATGTTAATACCCCTCATACTGTTGTTTTCTTTAATCACATGTCTGGACAAATCATGGTAGCGCAAGGGAGTTTGATTCCTTATCTCCCCTATATTGTTTGTTTGGTATAAGGGATCTGCTTTTGTCACATCATACTGCAGCATTGATAGTACAAATCCTATTAATGGCCCAGAAATTCGGGTCAGGGGCTTCCCGCGGGTGTAAGCCCCCGACCTGCACTTACCTTGCGCGCCGGCCGTTGAGCTGTGGGTCGCCGTGGAATTCCAATCCGGGGCTTGGTCCAGCTGCTGGCGCGCAGTGCTTGCGTATCCCAGGGGCGTAGTTAGTTCGATGCGTCCCCTGGGATCACGTGGGCCATGGAGAGCCAATCGGAGCAGGGAATGCTTCATTCATAAGATTGACAGGAAGAGCTGTCAAAACTTATAAATACTATGGCCCCAAAACAGCACTAAATCTTCAAATAATTTTTTTTTTAAATCACATTTTTTAAATAAACTAAATTACATGAAATAACTATTTTAAACAATAATTTAAATTTTTGAAAAAATAATTTTATTTTCTAACGGGGCTAAAAATAAACTTACCTTGCTTTAAAGTATTTAAAAATAATAAACCTGTGGAAAAAATGTTTTAATTTTAATTAATTCACCACTTACCTTGTGAAAAGCAGGCCTTACGGCTGCTTTTTAAATGTGTAACTTCCGGAGACTTACCCTCCCGGGAAAACCTGCTAATAAAAACAAAGTTCGATGCGCATGTGCAACCTCTCCCGCGCACGCGTTCGAACTCTGAACCCCTTCTTTCAGGGGATCGGAAGTGCCGGTTTCCTGCACATGCGCAGTGCATGCAGGAAACCGGCACTTCCATTGGGCTTACGGGTGAGTACCCCGTGCGTACTCACCCGTGGAGACCCGAATTTCTGGGCCATTATATTTAAATGTCCGGTTATGCATCTAGCTTTTGGTATCCAAGCATGACTATTCCTCCATACCTCACACGTATGAGTCATGTTTTTATCTAAGGTCCATTTGGTAAATACATCATTCAGTATCCAATCCAGCACTTCTCCATTTTGGAGTTGCTCTAGGTTATGTTGTACCTCACTAAGTATCCATGCTCCGTACCCTGCGCAAACTATTTCCGACTGTAGTTGCCGACTCATGTCTTCCCCTGCTTTGTTTATCAAATTTATAGTTCTGGCATGGTCCTGCAAAGTTTGGGCCACTTGTAGCAACTCTCCCTCCGTACCATCACCTAGCTTTGCCTGCAGTCTTTGATTATCCCCTTCCCTACTCAACAATCCTTGTAAGATTCAGATTAGAGCATCAACTCGATCGTCTATGGGATGCAGATCTATAGTGTTAACTGTTGCAACCCCTGCCGCGTATCCCACGCCTGCCGTTTCTAGTATCCCTCTTTTCTCCCGGTCTCCTTTTCACATTAAATGTCATGGTTCTTGATTCAGGGCCTTCAAGAGCTCGTAGGGTCAAGTTATTGTACAGGCTTATTGTTTCCTTTCCACAAAAGCTGGGAATAGTTATATCCGTTAGGTTTAGGAACACCGTAATTATTCGTTGGCGTACCCCAAAGTGTATTTTATCCTTGGTTTTCTTTATTACCAATCCCCCTTTTACTCCTGATCACAGCTAACGTCGCTTGAGTTTCTGTAATACAAGCCTTGTTGGTCCCTTTGGCCGGCCTGCACAGCTTCTCCCATGGCTCCCCCTATAAGGGATAAGATCCTGTAAAACATAATTCCTGGTCGTCACCGGTTAATTAGGGTCCATGCCTTTTCAACTGGGTCCAGTGTTTCCATTTGCCGGTGCCCCTTATATCTGTGCATGCGCTCGTGTCACTTACCATTATTACCTGATCGGGGCCGGTCCATTTTGGCGAGAACCCGGGTTTCTCTGGGTTGTTTTTCTTTACCATTACCTGACTGCCTACCTGGGGTATTTGGACTTTCTGTTCCTTGGTGTCATTCTCTAAGTCTTTAATTACTTGCTGGTCCCTAGCCTGTGCTTTCAGGTCATGTAATTGCTTACAGAGTTCCATCAGAAACCTCCGCATTCTGTCTTTATATGGTCCTGTGACCAGTACCTCGGGCAGTCTCATTGCTCTCCCTGTCATTAACTCAAAGGGCGTCAGTCCTGTAGTCCCGCTAGGGGCTGCCCTTAATATCATCAGTACTCGGGGTAACATGTCCACTCATCCCTGTCCCATGGAGTGGCTTCTTCCTGTACATGTTCACCTCCTCGGGCCCAATTGTACACGCACCGACTTGGGCTTCATTGGTCAGATTCCCTTTCTCAGCTGCCCGCTTGGCTGCCTCGTCTGCCCATGCATTGCCCTGTTGGTGTTGGTCAGTAATCTTCATGTGTGCTTTAATTTTTATTATTGCGCACTCTTGGGGCAGGAGGGAGGCTCCCACTAATTCCTTGATTATATTCTCGTGTCTTATGGGTCCTCCTTCTGATGTCATATATCCTCGCCTACTCCAGGCTACCATGTAATCATGCACCACTCCAAAGGCATATCGACTATCTGTATATATGTTTACCCTTTTTCCTTCGGCTAACCTCAGGGCTTCGGTGAGAGCCACCAATTCTGCTACCTGAGCCGATAGGCTTCCTTCTAGCCGACCTTCCCTTTTAACCTGTCCGTTGCCATCTACCACTGCCCATCCTGTTTGTGGTGCCCCGTCTATATATCGCCGGGACCCATCTACATATAGATCCTCGAGCGGGGCTTCACTAACATGACTAATTTCCCCTTCCCTTCCTGTCATGTTACACTGATGTTCCTCTCCTTCCGTTATAACCCACCCTGCGGGATTGTTACCGTTGTCTTTAACTATTGTTACTGTGCCATTGGGGGGTATGAGCATTGCCTCCCATGTGGCCCTAAGCACATCTGATACAGTTCTTAGCCTTCCTGTGTTCAGCAACTCTACTAGGGTATGTGAGGTATGTAGAATAATTTGTCCTGACATCACTATTTGTAGTGTATGTACTTTGAAGAAGGAACTATATTCTGCAACCCCTGTATACTGCAGTACCAGTAGTGACCACCCCGTATATAAGCCTGTGTAGTAACTTTGTATAGTAGTTCCAGTTTTGTCTCCATTCAGTAAACACCTGTTATAACCAACTCCTGCAGTCCGTGTCTCAATTACACACGGACGTTACACTGGCGACGAACAGATCCGAACTTACCTACAGTTCTGCACCACCTCACGGGGATCCATCCTTGAAGCGAAGTTGTTAGAGGTCGAGGCCAGAAGGAAGAAATCCAAAAAGAAAAAAACAAAAACAAACAGAAGAAACGGGCGTCGACCGTGGGCAACTGCCCTCTGATTCATCGAATTCGAAGATTTGCAGGAGAGGCTGTCGAGAGCTGGGCTTGGTTATCCAGTCTATGGTGTTCCAGCTAATCGGGCTGGTGGCAGGTAGTACACTGATCCTTCCTGGGCTGCGGCGGGCTAGAACTCGATCGGGTGCCTTTTTAACGGGGCCGAGCAGCGTTGTCGGGAAGAGGAGAGAGAGAGAAAGGGTGGAGCACACAGGGCGCGGCCGGTGCTATGAAGCCGGGCAGCGTACAGACCCGAGAAGAGGGAGGAAAGTGTCCCATAGGGTCTGCTCTGACGACAGGAACAGTAATTAAAATAAAAGAAATTAGAAGCACAGAAAGCCGCGAGGAGCTGCAGTTTGCCACGGGGACCGCGGAGAGCGGCGTTGGCAGCAGCGCGGGGGGGAAGTGCGCGAAGACCATAGGGCGTCGCCATCAAAGCATAAAAACGCCAGCAACAGCGCTAGCAGCAGCGGAGAAGACAGAAAGCGCGGGAGGCGCCATCTCAATCCAGCGGGGAAGAAGGCAAAGCGCGGGAGGCGCCATTTTGTTCAATCGGGGAAGAAGGCAAAGCGCGGGAGGCGCCATCTTAGATCTCCAAGATGCCGAAGACTGGCAATATCACTGCCTTCGATAATGCAATAGAAGACTGGACCACGTATGTGGAAAGAGTCGAAGTATATTGCAAGGCAAATGAAGTAGCCGATGAGAAAAAGGCATCGGTACTACTAAACTTAATGGGCGCAAGAACGTACGGCCTATTGCAGAACCTGATAACTCCAGTCAAACCGATGGCGAAGAGTTTTAACGAAATTGTTGATATCCTACAGGAACACCTAAATCCTACACCGCTGCTGATAGCAGAAAGATTTAAATTCCACAAGAGAAATCAGCATAAAGATGAGAGCAATGCTGATTACCTTACGGAACTACGCAGGCTATCGAAGCACTGCCAGTTCAGAGCAGGACTGGCAGATACCCTACGGGACAAATTTGTCTGTGGACTCCTGAGTGAAGGAACCCAGAAGAGGTTACTCTCAGAGAAAGAGCTGACGCTAGATAAGGCTTTCAGCGTGGCAGTATCGTACGAAGCAGCAGCAAGGGGAGCTGCGGAAATACAGCAAAAGCCACAGGAATACGGCACCCGTGAAATGACACGGGGATTTGAAAAATGTTATCGCTGCGGCAGAACAACCCATGACCAGAAAGACTGCTG
Source organism: Somniosus microcephalus (assembly GCF_052327205.1). Lineage (NCBI taxonomy): Eukaryota > Metazoa > Chordata > Chondrichthyes > Squaliformes > Somniosidae > Somniosus > Somniosus microcephalus. The sequence continues at coordinate 134,728,164 of NC_140989.1, read as the reverse complement.
GTCCAAGGACAAAACATGCAGGCAATGCGGAAAGATGGGACACATTGCACGAGTTTGCAGGTCCGGGAAGAAGACTAATGATATACCTATCAATTTATCCAATGAAAAGCGACGAGTTAAGAAAGTAACTATAGCTTTTTATTGGCTAAATAACAGAGCCCACCCTCGTGGGTGATCGGATCCAACAAGGAGGAATACCAGCCAGTCAACCACCTTTATACCTGGGCAGGTAGGTGGAGCCGTGGGCGGAGTCAGCAGTGGTCAGCCCAGGTATAACAGCGTGACAAGAGGCGACTTCGTATAGTGATACAACAGTGTGAACAGTGATAACCATAGAGTAACGATATAACAGTGATAACTATAGTGTAACGATAGTGAACGATAAAAGTGGTTTACCACATTCACCCCTTGTTTAGATTTGAGTCCGGTGGGGTGAAGTGTACTACCAGTTCTGGTATGCCAGTCTGTCCGGAGGCCTCGTAAGCCTTTCTGATCGTTGCAGCGGCGGTGTTGCATTATCCGGTGTTAATGCTGGTGTCTGCGTGGTCGGCGAAGGCTCGTGGGGTTCCGGCATGCCGTCTACCTCGGGTGGCATTGGGGGGGTGGTGGCGGGGGGGGGGGGTAACGGTGGTGTCTCAGGAGTGCCCGAGGGTGCGAGGTCTCGTAAGGAGACTGTGTCCTCCCGCCCGTCTGGGTATGCCACATAGGTGTACTGGGGGTTGGCGTGCAGGAGGTTCACCCTCTCGACCAGGGAGTCCGTTTTATGGGCCCTCACGTGCTTTCGCAGCAGGACGGGCCCCAGGGAGGTCAGCCAGGTTGGTAGCGTGGTTCCTGTAGTTGACTTCCTGGGGAAAACAAACATTCGTTCATGGGGGGTGGCGTTAATGGCAGTGCACAGTAGTGACCGGATGGAATGCAGCGCTGCCGGGAGGACTTCCTGCCAGCGGGAAGTTGGGAGGCCCTTAGACTTTAAGGCTAAGAGGACGGCCTTCCATACCGTCGCGTTCTCTCTTTCCACCTGCCCGTTCCCTCGGGGGTTGTAGCTGGTGGTCCTGCTTGCAGCGATACCTCTCGCTAGTAGGAACTGACGGAGTTCCTCGCTCATGAAGGAGGAGCCCCGGTCACTATGTATATAGTTTGGGAACCCGAACAAGGCGAAGAGGTCGTTCAGGCATTTAATGACCGTGGTACTGGTCATGTCTGGGCAGGGGAAGGCAAAGGGGAAACGGGAGTACTCATCAACAATGTTGAGGAAGTACACATTGCGATCAGAGGACGGGAGGGGCCCCTTAAAGTCGATGCTCAGGCGCTCGAAGGGGCGGGTGGCCTTGATCAGGCTTGCTCTGTCCGGCCTAAAGAAGTGCGGTTTGCACTCGGCACAGGTCTGGCAGTTCCTGGTCATGGTCCTGACCTCCTCGATGGAGTAGGGCAGGTTGCGGGCCTTAATGAAGTGGTAAAGTCTGGTGACTCCGGGGTGGCAGAGGTCGTTGTGGAGGGTCTGACGTCTATCACTTTGCGCGCTGGCGCATGTAATTCGTGAAAGAGCATCAGGGGGTTCGTTCAGCTTACCTGGCCGGTACAAGATATCATAATCATAGGTGGAGAGCTCGATTCTCCACCTCAAGATCTTGTCATTCTTGATTTTGCCCCTCAGCTTGTTATTAAACATAAAAGCGACCGAACGCTGGTCGGTGAGGAGGGTAAATCGTTTGTCTGCCAGGTAATGCCTCCAGCGTCGTACCGCCTCCACAATCGCCTGGGCCTCCTTCTCGACCGACGAGTGTCGGATCTCAGGGCCCTGTAGGGTCCTTGAGAAGAAGGCCACCGGTCTCCCCTCCTGGTTAAGGGTAGCGGCTAGGGCGAAGTCGGATGCATCGCTCTCCACTTGGAAGGGGATGGACTCATCCACTGCGTGCATTGTGGCCTTGGCAATGTCTCCCTTAATGAGGGAGAAGGCTGCGCACGCTTCCTCCGTAAGGGGGAAGGATGTGGACTTCATGAGGGGTCTGGCTTTGTCCGCATAATTGGGCACCCATTGGGCATAGTAGGCGAAGAGCCCCAGGGTTCGCTTTAGTGCCTTTGGACAGTGGGGGAGGGGTAGCTCCATGAGGGGGCGCATTCTTTCGGGGTCGGGGCCGATGACTCCGTTCTCTACTACACAGCCGAGGATGGCAAGGCGCGAGGTGTTAAACACACATTTCTCCTTATTGTAGGTGAGGTTCAGCCGTTGGGCCGTACGGAGGAATCTCTCCAGATTAACATCATGGTCCTGCCGGTCGCGGCCGCAGATGGTGACGTTATCTAGGTAGGGGAACGTGGCGTGCAGCCCGTTCTGGTCAACCATCCGGTCCATCTCCCTTTGGAAGACCGAAACCCCGTTGGTGACGCCGAAGGGAACCCTAAGGAAGTGGTAGAGGCGGCCATTCGCCTCGAAGGCGGTATACTGGCGGTCCTCAGGGCGGATAGGGAGTTGGTGGTAGGCCGACTTAAGGTCGATGGTCGAGAATACTCGGTATTGTGCGATCTGATTGACCATATCAGATATGCGGGGAAGGGGGTATGCGTCCAGCTGCGTGTACCTGTTTATGGTCTGGCTGTAGTCGATGACCAGGTGGTTTTTATTGCCGGTCTTAACGACCACGACCTGGGCACGCCAGGGGCTGGTGCTCCCCTCGATGATGCCCTCCTTCAGGAGACGCTGCACCTCGGAGCTAATGAAAGCTCTGTCCCCGGCGCTGTACCGCCTGCTCTTGGTAGCGACGGGTTTGCAGTCGGGGGTGAGGTTAGCGAACAGGGAAGGTGGCGGGACCTTGAGGGTGGATAGGCCGCAGGTGTTACGCGGTGGGCGGTTTAAAACCTGTTGGTTGCCGACTGTGAGTGGGGGGAGGGGTCCGCCGTATGCTAGCGTGACGCTTTGGAGGTGGGATTAGAAGTCTAGACCTAGTAGGACGGCAGCGCATAGCTGGGGCAGGACGAGGAGTTTAAAATTTTTATACTCCGTGCCCTTAACCGACAGGGTCACAACACAGTAGCCGCTGATGTCTGTGGCGTGGGACCTCGATGCCATCGAGATCCGGTTGCGCGTTGGCCGGACAGTGAGGGAGTAGTGGCTCACCGTGTCTGGGTGGATGAAACTCTCCGTGCTTCCGCTGTCGAACAGGCAGGTCGTGGCATGGCCGTTTACTTTGATGTCCATCATGGACTTGGACAGGTGGTGCGGGCGGGCTTGGTCCAGTGTGACGGAGGCTAGTGTACAGCTGAGCGAGTTGCTGTTGTCTGCGGGTGAGGCGGTGGTCGGGTCTGGAGGCACGGTGGCGGTCGAGCGTGGTGGGTAAAATGGCGGCGCCCACGAGGTTGGACAAAATGGCGGAGAAGATGGCTGCCCCCACAACTCACATGAGGCACTGCTGGTGTCGGTTGCCTGGATCAAAGATGGCCGCCCCCATGACTCACATGTGGGGATGCTGGCCTCTGTGGCCTTGATGGAAGATGGCCGCCCCCACAGCTCGCATGAGGCACTGCTGGCCTCTGTTGATCTCCCTCTGCTGGCCTTTGCAAAGTGGCCTTTCTTCAGGCAGCTCGAGCAGGTCGCGTTTCTGGCTGGGCAGCGCGCCCTCGGGTGTTTCGCCTGGCCGCAGAAGAAGCAGCCGGTGGCCCGATCGCGGGGGTCCGATGTCGCAGCCGGTACCGAGGGTGGCGGTCCCGATCGGGTCCGGGACGCCGACGCTGAGGTAGGTCCCAGGGGGGGTGCTGCGGGGGGTATTGCGGTCGGGGTCGGTCCCGAGTCCCAGGGTCGCAAATTACAGTACCTGGAATATGCCTCGAGGTCCCGATGGGCCACTTCTAGGGAGCGAGCGAGGGCTGCAGCTTTGTCCAGGTCGAGGTCCTTTGCTTCAAGCAGTCTTTGCCGTGAGTAGTCGGACCGCAGGCCTTTCACGAAGGCATCGCGGACATTGTCTTCAGTATTTTCTGCCGTCGTTACCGCTTTAAAGTTACAGTCCCTGCCGAGTGCTTGTAGCGCCTGTAAAAATTCATCTACAGACTCTCCTGGCTGTTGCGGGCGGGATCTTAGGAGGTGTCTGGCATACATGGAATTTACCGGGCTCTGGTACTGTCGTTTCAGCCGGTTGATGGCGTCCTCGTATGTTTTAAGGTCCCGGATGAGTGTGAATACTTTAGGGCTCACTTGGGCGGTCAGAACTCTTAGCTTGGATTTCTGAGGCACGCCGGATTCTCCCAGGTAGGACTCGAAACAGCTCAGCCAGTGTTCGAAGTCGAGGGCTGAGTTTGCTGCCTGTGGGTTTAGATCCAGGTATGGTGGTCGGAGGGCTCGCAGCCAAGCCGGCTGCTGTGGCTGTTGTAGCTGGGCGTCTGGCTGGTCGTTTGGCTGCTCGTCTGGCTGCTCGTTTGGCTGCTCAAGTAACGACATTTTAAAATTTAGCCAATAAAATTGATATACCTATCAATTTATCCAATGAAAAGCGACGAGTTAAGAAAGTAACTATAGGTTTTTATTGGCTAAATAACAGAGCCCACCCTCGTGGGTGATCGGATCCAACAAGGAGGAATACCAGCCAGTCGACCACCTTTATACCTGGGCAGGTAGGTGGAGCCGTGGGCGGAGTCAGCAGTGGTCAGCCCAGGTATAACAGCGTGACAAGAGGCGACCTCGTATAGTGATACAACAGTGTGAACAGTGATAACCATAGAGTAACGATATAACAGTGATAACTATAGTGTAACGATAGTGAACGATAAAAGTGGTTTACCACAACTAACGACAACAAAAAGGCTACTAAGGAACAGTACAGGAAAGTACAAAAGATGACGGACAATAGTTCCGAAGACCAGAAGAGCGATAGTGAATCTGGGAACAAGAGACGAAGCTGTCTCAAACTACACAACGTAATCGCAAAAGAGGATCACCGAACTATTTGGGTCACCCTCACGATAGCAGGTTCCCAAGTCAAAATGGAATTGGATACAGGATCAGCCCTGACCGTCATGAATCGACGAGACTACGAGCGGCTATTCTCACACATACCCTTGAAAGACACATCCATTGTCTTGAAGACGTATACTGGGCAGAAAGTATACCCCAGAGGGAAAATAAGGGTGCCTGTCGAATACAACGGCAAGGAAATACAGAAATTGTATCTGTACATACTGCAAGATGGTGGACCACCGTTATTGGGACGTGAATGGATCAGAAAGATAAGTTTAGACTGGCACTCCATTCAGGCACTGACTGTGGCTGGTAAAAAGGATGACGACGTCACACCTGGGCGATTGTCAAAAATCTTAGCTAACGCTAAAGAGGTATTTCAACAAGGACTGGGAACTCTTAAAGGCGTAAGCGCCTCGATAAAAATAGAAGAGAATGCAATTCCCAAGTTTTTCAAAGCAAGACCGGTACCGTATGCAATTCGCCCAGCCGTCGAGGCAGAGCTGGAGAATCTGGAGAATGCAGGCGTGTTATCTAAGGTAGACTGGAGCGAGTGGGCGACACCCATCGTTCCTGTCATGAAGAAAACGTTAAACAATAAGTCTGAGGAGCCAAGGAAGGTTCGCATCTGTGGGGACTTCAAGGTGACTGTGAACCCAGTCCTTCACACAGTACAGTATCCTCTTCCGAGGATAGAAGATATTTTCGCCTCACTATCTGGAGGGAAGCGTTTTACAAAAATTGACCTAGCACAAGCATATTTGCAGATGGAGGTTGAAGAATCCTCTAGGAAATATCTCACGATAAACACTCACAAAGGTCTTTACCAGTATAATCGACTGGTATTCGGAGTAGCATCAGCTCCGGCGATATGGCAAAGAGCGATGGAACAAGTCCTGCAAGGGATTCCGGGGACTCAGTGTTACTTGGACGACATCCTAGTGACAGGTGAAAATGACAGTGAACACCTTGCCAACCTAGAGCAGGTGCTCACTAGACTAAGAGAACATGGGCTACGAGTCAATCGTCCCAAGTGCGAGTTTTTTAAGAAACAGATATCGTATTGTGGCCACGTGATTGATGAAGAGGGGTTACATAAGTCCCCTGACAAAATTGAAGCAGTAGTTAAGGCTCCAGCGCCTGAAAATGTGTCGCAACTGAGGTAATTCCTTGGATTGGTGAATTACTACCATAAGTTTTTGCTGAATTTGTCCACAATTCTGCACCCACTAAACGCCCTGCTACAAACTGGAGTAGCATGGAAATGGAGCGATGAATGTAAGCGGGCCTTTCAGAAGTGTAAAGACCTGATCACTTCAAGAGAAATGTAAGAAGTCACACAACACCAGGTTATAGTCCAACAGCTTTATTTGAAATCACAAGCTTTCGGAGCGCTGCTCCTTCTTCAGCCGCCTAACCTCAAACAGACCATCGTTCGCAGCAAATTACCCAGCTTTCAGGAGAACAGCGACCACGACACCACACAACCCTGCCACAGCAACCTCTGCAAGACATGCCAGATCATCAACACAGATACCATCATCACACGTGAGGACACCACCCACCAGGTACATGGTACATACTCATGTGACTCGGCCAACATTGTCTACCTCATACGTTGCAGGAAAGGATGCCCCGGAGCATGGTACATCGGCGAGACCATGCAGACACTGCGACAACGGATGAACGGACACCGCGCAACAATCACCAGGCAGGAGTGTTCCCTCCCAGTCGGGGAACACTTCAGCAGTCAAGGGCATTCAGCCTCTGATCTTCGGGTAAGCATTCTCCAAGGTGGCCTTCGAGACACACGACAACGCAAAATCGTCGAGCAGAAACTGATAGCCAAGTTCCGCACTCATGAGGATGGCCTCAACCGAGATCTTGGGTTCATGTCACGCTACATGTAACCCCACCTGATGCAGGGTCATCCAGACTCGAGTCGACATTGGCTTGTTCTCTCTACACAGATGCGGCCGGACCTGCTGTGATTTCCAGCCAAAAAAAATGTTTTTTGTCTGTTTTTTTGTTTTTCATACAGACCCCAGCATCTGCAATATTTGACCCCTTGTGACCCCACCTCATTGTTCTTTGATGTAATGTTTCCCTGACTGACCTGTTTGGACACCATTCACACCTTTGACTGCTGTGATTATCTCTCTGCCGAGGTGCGATAAATGGCAGTTGGAAAGGTTACCTGTAAACATCTGACATGATTCTCTGACTATATAAGCTGTGTCTTTATGCATTTCTCCACTTCACCTGAAGAAGGAGCAGCGCTCCGAAAGCTTGTGATTTCAAATAAAGCTGTTGGACTATAACCTGGTGTTGTGTGACTTCTTACATTTGTCCACCCCAGTCCAACTCCGGCATCTCCGCACCACTTCAAGAGAAGTATTGGCTCACTACAACCCATCACTACTGATAAGACTGGCGTGTGATGCGTCTCCCTATGGCATTGGAGCGGTACTGTCACATAAATTCCTTGATGGTTCGGAGAGGCCGATAGCTTTTGCGTCACGCTCGTTAACTTCAGCCGAGCGTAACTACGCCCAGATTGACAGAGAGGCCCTCAGCCTGGTGTGGGGGGTGAAGAAGTTCAATCACTACTTGCACGGACAGAAATTTACTCTACTAACTGATCATCAACCTCTTGTCTCCATTTTCAACCCTCAGAAGGGCGTACCGATAATGACAGCAGAACAGCTACAGAGATGGTCCCTTTTCCTAGGGGCACACCAATATGACATCGAGTACAAAGGAACTAAACAGCATGGGAATGCTGATGGATTGTCGCGCCTATCGTTGCCGACGGTGGAAGAAGCACCTGCAGTGGATCCTGTGGAGATATTCCACTCGACCATAGTCGAATGTCTACCTGTGACGAATGCAAACATAGAAAAGGAAACACGAAATGACCCGACACTCTCCAGGGTCTATGATTTAACGGTGAAGGGATGGCCAGCACATGGCGAACCACTGTTGCCAGCATTCTCGTCGAGAAGAGAACAGCTGTCAGTGTGCCGAGGAACCTTGATGTGTGGATCCCGAGTAGTAATTCCACCCAAATTGAAGGATAGAGTGCTCAATGAGCTTCATGAGGGTCATCTGGGAGGGGTAAAAATGAAGAACTTAGCCAGAGCGTTTGTGTGGTGGCCGGGAATCCATAGAGAAATCGAAGAGATGACCAAGAGCTGTACAGGATGTCAGAAGGTCCAAAACGCCCCACCACAAGCCCCTCTACATCCATGGGAGCGGCCCTCATCTCCATGGTAAAGGGTGCACATTGATTTTGCTGGTCCATTTATGGACTCGATGTTTTTAATTGCGGTGGATGCACATTCAAAGTGGCCAGAGGTAATAAAAATGTCCTCAACCACCACAGAAAAAACTATCACAGTCTTACGAACCATATTCGCCAGAAATGGGCTGCCTGAACAGATTTGCTCCGACAATGGGCCACAGTTTGTGTCTGAAGAGTTCCGGAGGTTCTTAAAGAACAATGGTGTTAAGCATTACACATCCGCCCCATATCATCCAGCCACCAATGGATTGGCTGAGAGGTTCGTTCAAACATTCAAGAAGGCTATCAAGGCAATGTGTAATGAAGACATACCCCTACAACACAAGGTGGATAACTTCTTGTTTGCCTACCGGAATGCGACACATGCGGTTACCAACCAAACTCCAGCCATGATGTTCTTCAATCGAAGACTAAGATGCCGCTTGGATTTGGTTAAGCCAAACATCAGAAGAGATGTGGAGAACAGGCAGTTTCAGAATATGAATGAAAGGCCAACCAGGAGTTTTAAGATAGGTCAACCAGTTTTGGCCCGGGACTACCGCACAGAGAAATGGCAGCCAGGAACGATCTGCACACGGCAAGGACCTCTAATGTATACCGTGGACATTGGAGAGAGCATTGTAAGACGCCATGCTGACCAGATTCTAGAGTCAGTGGAAAACGTCAAATCCACACCACGATCCGATACACCTGGTGATGAAACCGAAGTACCAATTGCATCTACCTCAGAATCGGTGATATTGGAAGCAGACGAACCAAACAACGACGTTGATCCCGAATCAACTTTGCCGGAAGAACCTGATACCCCAAAGAGGCGTTGTCCGGACAGAATCAGGAAGCCTCCTCAAAGACTGAATTTATAATTGCTTAACTTCAGCTAATGTATATAGCAACTGTAATTGTAAATATGTTATTTACTTATTAATCGAATGTTATGTACTGTTTAGCTAAAAGGGGAGGAATTGTAGTGTATGTACTTTGAAGAAGGAACTATATTCTGCAGCCCCTGTATACTGCAGTACCAGTAGTGACCACCCCTGTATATAAGCCTGTGTAGTAACTTTGTATAGCAGTTCCAGTTTTGTCTCCATTCAGTAAACACCTGTTATAACCAACTCCTGCAGTCCGTGTCTCAATTACACACGGACGTTACACTATTGGTACACTAACTCTGATGGCCCACGCAGCGCAGTCGAGGGCTGCAACACATCTTGACAATCCTGCAGCTACAGGCTGCTGCTTAGTGGAGTAGTGCGTTACCGGCCTTTGCCTATCCCCATGCACCTGGGTTACTACCGCATTGTAATGATCCTTACTGTGGTAGTTATAGATGTGGAATGGCCTATTCTGCTCTGGTAATCCCAGGGCAGGGGTGCTTATGAGGGCTTGCTTTAACTTTACAAAAGCTGTTTCTTGGTCAGGGCCCTGGTCCACCAGTTTCTGGGATAGTTTCCCCTCTTTGATTAAATCCTGTATAGGCTGGGCCATTTCTGCATATTCTGGGATAAAGTTCCGGCAATAATTCAATCGCCCTAGTACCTGCCTGACCCCTTTCACAGTTCCTGGCCTCGGCACCGTTCCACTAGCCTCTTTTCTGTCGTCGGGTTTTAATAGGTTAATTCACCTCATAACTCCAATTTAATCCAGATCAAGTTTTTTTAAACTAACCAGTATCACTTGGAAAAGAAAGAAGCCACATTAACAAAGAAACAATCACCCATGCCTTGTAAACATTCAAATTCATTTTCTTCCAGGCACCTTGGCAACTGTAACTTCAAGGCTGAAGCTTATCTTTTGTAAAACAATTAACTAACTTAAAACAACACATGCATGTCCATCATTCAAGACAAGTCTTCAAAGGGTTAAACAGCTTTTAGCTCTCTGTACAAAAGAGTGGGTGGAGCTAAAACAAACACAATAGACACTTTCAAAGACAGAAAACTTCCATACTTTTAACACACACTTTCACACAAACTGAGATGCCAGCATTCCTTTTAAGATTCCTTTTGCTCAGCAAATCCTGTATTTTACTTGTTTTGGACAGAAACTGATAGCATCTGTGCCGATAAAACTTTAATTTTTTTCCTTATTTCCTTTCTTAAATTACTGGTACTCGGGTACAATTTTGGCACCCGTTTTTGGTCCAAATTCGAGTATCTCTACTCAACTCATAATATGCGCGAGCCACTAAAATGATGAGCTTTTCTTCCTTTAATTTTGTATCCTTAGCCCACCATTCTCTTTGTTTTACTGGTGGGTCGTTCGGTTGCCAATCGTTTTTAACTATTTTGTCAATCAATCTTTTATTTCTGTCCGCTAAATAGCATGTCAGAGACCCCACTGGTCCCCACACGAGTTTTTCACTTCTCATGGTTAATTGTTGTCAGCGGTACGTCCCTTACTTTACTCTCGTAGAGTGAGATGATACTTGCAACAATTTTGTTCTGGTGATTTGTTGTCAGAGGTATGCTTAAACTTTCTGCACTACTTGCAACTCGCCTATTTTATCGCTGGGGTGGTTACGTTGCCCCTAGATTACTCTTGTACTCCTTCTTGTCTGCGCCGGCCGTATACGACCAATACCGGTTTGCTGGTATTGCCTCGTTCGCCGCGCTTCAGGACCTACTCATAACCCGTATTGTGATTATTCCTTGGTTTCCGTCAGTTCGTGGTTTACTATACTTAGTTCTTTTATACAGATTATCTCCCCTTCCGTCCACAATGCATCAGCTCTAACTTGTAGGTGGTATTTAAAAGGTACTCACCCCAACAGCTGCCACATTGTTCGGGTTGGAGAAACATAGAAACATATAAGATAGGAGCAGGAGTAAGCCATTCGGCCCTTCGAGCCTGCTCCGCCATTCAATGAGATCATGGCTGATCATCCAAATTCAGTACCCTGTCCCTGCCTTCTCCCTATATCCCTTGATCCCTTTAGCCTTAAGAAATATATCCAACTCTTTCTTGAATATATTTAATGAACTGGCCTCCACCGCCCTCTGTGGCAGAGAATTCCACAGGTTCACCACTCTCTGGGTGAAGAAATTCCTCCTCATTTCAGTCCTAAATGTCCTGCCCCTTATCCTTGGACTATGACCCCTGGTTCTGGACTCCCTGACCATCGGGAACATCCTTCCAGCATCTAGTCTGTCCAGGCCTGACAGAATTTTATAGGTTTCGATGAGATCCCCTCTCAATCTTCTAAACTCCAGTGAGTATAAGCCCAATCAACACAATCTCTCCTCATACGTCATTCCTGCCATCCCAGGTATCAGTCTGGTGAATCTTCGCTGCACTCCTTCCATGGCAAGAACGTCCTTCCTCAGATAAGGCGACCAAAACTGCACACAATACTCAAGGTGCGGTCTCACCAAGGCCCTGTACAACTGTAGCAAGACATCCTTGTTCCTGTACTCGAACCCTCTTGCTACGAAGGCCAACATACCATTTGCCTTCTTAACCGCCTGCTGCACCTGCATGCTTACCTTCAGCGACTGGTGCACAAGAACACCCAGGTCTCTTTGCACTTCCCCTTCTCCCAATCTATTGCCATTCAAATAATAATCTGCCTTCCTGTTTTTGCCACCAAAGTGGATAACCTCACATTTATCCACATTATAGTGCATTTGCCATGTTTCTGCCCAATCACCTAACCTGTCCAAATTGTACTGGAGTTTCACGACATCCTCCTCACAGCATACCCTCCCACCCAGCTTTGTGTCGTCTGCAAATTTGGAGATATTACATCCAATTCCCTCGTCCAGATCATTAATATATATTGTGAACAGCTGGGGTCCTAGGACCGATCCTTGCGGTACCCCACTAGTCACTGCCTGCCACTCGGAAAACGACCCGTTTATTCCAGCTCTTTGCTTTCTGTCCGCCAACCAGTTCTCTATCCAAGTCAATACCTTGCCCCCAATCCCATGTGCCTTAATTTTGCACGCTAATCTCTTATGCGGGACCTTATCGAAAGCCTTCTGAAAGTCCAAATACACCACATCCACTGGTTCTCCCTTATCTATTTTACCAGTTACATCCTCAAAAAATTCCAGTAGATTAGTCAAGCATGATTTACCTTTTGTAAATCCATTAAAAAAAAAAAAAAATTTATTCATTGATGGGATGTGGGCATCGCTGGCTAGGCCTGCATTTAGTGCCCATCCCTAATTGCCCTTGAGAAGATGGTGGTGAGCCGCCTTCTTGAACCGCTGCAGTCCATATGGTGTAGGTACACCCACAATGCTGTTAGGAAGGGAGTTCCAGGATTTTGGTCCAGCGACAGTGAAGGAACGGCGATACAGGTCCAAGTCAGGATGGTGTGTGGCTTAGATGGGAACTTGTAGGTGGTGATGTTCCCATGCGTCTGCTGCCCTTGTCCTTCTAAGTGGTAGAGGTCGCGGGTTTGGAAGGTGCTGTTGAAGGAGCTTTGGCGAGTTGCTGCAGTGCATCTTGTAGATGGTACACACTGCAGCCACAGTGCGCCGGTGGTGGAGGGAGTGAATGTTGAAGGTGGTGGATGGAGTGCCAATCAAGCGGGCTGCTTTATCCTGAATGGTGTCAAGCTTCTTGAGTGTTGTTGGAGCTGCACTCATCCAGGCAAGTGGAGAGTATTCCATCACACTCCTGACTTGTGCCTTGTCGGTGGTGGAAAGGCTTTGGGGAGTCAGGAGGTGAGACACCCGCCGCAGAATTCCCAGCCTCTGGCCTGCTCTTGTAGCCACAGTGTTTATATGGCTTTGTCCGATCCTGTCACTGCTTTCCAAGTGCTCTGCTATTACATCTTTTACAATGGACTCTAGCATTTTCCCCACTACCGATGTCAGGCTTACCGGTCTATAATTCCCCACTTTTTCTCTGCCACCTTTTTTGAATAGTGGGGTAACATTAGCTACCCTCCAATCCATGGGTACTGTCCCAGAGTCTATCGAGTTCTGGAAGATGACCAGCAATGCATCTACTATTTCTAGGGCCACTTCCTTAAGTACCCTGGGATGTAGATTATCAGGCCCTGGGGATTTATCGGCCTTCAGTCCCATCAATTTTCCTAACACCATTTCCCTACAAATACTGATTTCTTTCAGTTCCACCCTTTCATCAGACCCTATGTTCCCCGGTATTTCTGGGAGGTTATTTGTGTCCTCCTTTGTGAAGACAGAACCAAAATATGTATTTAGTTGGTCTGCCATTTCTTTGTTTCCCATTATAAATTCCCCCGATTCTGACTGCAAGGGACCTACGCTTGACTTCTGTATCTGCCAACTACGCCAATTGTTGGGGTATAAGAGAAGTCTTCCCTCTTCTCAAGCAGACCCCCTGAGATAAGGGGTCGACACTTGCCCTATAGCAACCATGAATTCACCAGACAGACACCTTGGATAAGTTTCACGATCTTTATTCAAGCATATGCAGGGGGAAAATCTCAGTCTCATCCCAGAGAAAGGATTCTTCCACCGAGTATCAAATACGTACATCAACTATACCCTAACGTGAGGCGTTTGCCCCCCTTCTACGATCATTGATTGGTCTACAGAATTATCTGTTCCTGTTCTGGCCAGGAGGTGCTTACATCATGCTTTGAGAATCTGTATGTCCTGCCTTATGTTAAGCAAGCACATTAGACCAGCTTATTAGCTTTACAGTTCTTGTTTTGTCTAGGTCCTACATGTCCTGCCTTATCTTAAGCAAGGATAAAAGACCAGCTTATTAGCTTTACAGTTCCTGTTTTGTCTAAGTCCTACACTCCTAAACAAGGATAGGAGACAAACTTATCAGCCTTCTAGTTTCCACTAATTTTAATTCTAAGAAGTTATAGTTTCTTCTAACTTTTAGTTCTAAGAAGTCTTTTTTGTCCCCTTACAGTGGTGTTCCAAGTTCAATACAAACACAATGCAATTGCTTGGTGCATCTATTGAAGCCATACCTTCAAATTGTTCTGTTGGTATCATATTTACAACATGTAAATTAAATACACTTCAACTAGGGTGTTTACTTGTTTTCTAGATATCTCAATGGGTGTATTAAGAATTATGGCCTAGAAATTCAGTTGGGCCCCGTTTGGGGCGCCAAGCTCGCCTGGGCGCCGGAATTACCGCTGCGAGCAGAGCCACTAGCGCCATCCCGATATTCAGTTTCAGCGCCCCAAACGGAAGCGGGCCGCTACTCGAGGCTCCCCGTGTCCCGCTTGGGGCGCTGAAACTGATTATCGCAGCGCAACGTGCCGCAGCGCCACACGCTGCGGCACGGCACGCTGCGGTACTGCAGGCCTTCCTCCCACTGTTAAGGGGGAGGTGCCTGCAACAGCGCGAGCCCCGCTCGCGAGTGTCGGCAAATGAGCCCGGCACCAAGGAGAAGTGCCGGGCTCTCGGGAAACAGCCGGCAATGCCGTGGGGGGGGAAGGGTTTAGGAGGCCGGGGACGGAGGTGCTGGCAGGCGGCCGCCCCGCACCTCCACCTTAATTTGCGTCACTACCACCACAGGTAGGTCCTGTGAACCGGTCGCGATTTGCGACCGGCGTTGAAGAGGCGGGCGCGACCAAATATGGTGATTGGGGCGCTGCGCACACCGATGACGTCATCGGTGGCGGCGCAGCGCTACAGGCTAACGCCGCCATTAGCGCCCCGCTAAATATCGCGGGAGGTGTGGCCAGTGGCGCTAAAGCCACTGAGTGCCCTCTTTGGGCGCTAACTGGTGGCGCAGCCCACTGAATTTCTAGGCCTATGTCTCCTGTCTTCCAAGTTTAACATAAAAACTATTTGACTAGCAGGTGTTTCTTTTACTTGATGTCATCTTTTCAAAGGCACATGCCTCTTTTAATGTTTCTGTGTTTCTGTTCAATGTGTTAGTTTATAACACCTTACTTAGGTCATTCCATTGTATTTCTCCCAAACTCCAGACCTTCTGGAAGCGCCAATAGGGCCATCGTTTTAGTATTTTTAACCAATTCCCATTTCAAAGCTTGTGGCGTTTACAACTTTTGTGTTATCAAACCATCCCATCTTAGAAGCCTGTATTGACACAGCTTGTGTCGCCGAGACTTTATATCTTTAAACCCAGTATGTCATGTTTTAATAATATCAGAAATCTGTTCATATGATGGTGTATTTTTCTGAAATATGGCTTATTCCTTCACAGTATGTGGTGTTCCAGTACGCTTAGTCGTATCGGCAAAATGCTGATTGTTTCAGTGATTTGAAGTGCTGCAACATTACAGAAAGCAGGACTATTTGGCATTTTTAACAGGACTGCGGAGTAGGGAGGTGGGCAGTTTCATTTCACAAAGTGCATTGGGAATTGTAGTCCACGTGCTCTTGTCCCTCTGAGCTTGTAGCATTGCATAACCTACAACAATCAAAGGATTATTAATGTGTTACTCGCATTAACAAAAGCAAATTATAAAAAAAACAAATTCTCGTGAAGTGGATCCTTAATTCACTGAACTCTCCTTTTAGTAGGAAGTGAAGCTTTTAGCAAAAGCCTTTCCTTAGTCCATTTCAGTCTTAAGGATCCGTAAAGGGAATTTCTGTGGTGGAGCTACAGTGGGAAGCCCGGTCCATTCGCCAGCCAGCTGTCTGCCTGAAACGGGCGTCCAAAGGAAGCTCGGGCCTGCGGAGATCGGGCAGCCCAGAGGCCGCCTGGGAAATTGTGGGGTGGAGGGGGGCAGGATTTGGGAGGGTCTTAAAGGGCAAATTGGGGGACCCCGGGGGCGACAGTGTTCAATCTTTCTTTGTGGGGCCTGGGGCTCAGTCCTACTCCCCTGGGGCCCCATCACAAGTAAGTTTTACACTTCTCTTACTTGTAGTTAATTGGCTGTAAAATGCTTTGGGGTGTCCTATGGCCGTAAAAGGCACTATAGAAAAGCAAGTCTTTCTTTTTCTAACCCGCTGGGTGTGCACCAGGTTTTACTGAGCGGAGAGTCTTGGGTTCGACGCTCCATTCAGTGGGCTGTTAAAATTGCATCGGGGTCCTAATGAAATCACGGTGTCCTGATTTACATTTATTTGCGAGGCGTCAGGCAAGTGTCTCAGCTGCCCAAGTAAACAGTGGCGTTAAATTGCTGCCAGACGGGACACAAGCGCTGCCTGGATTTTAACTCCCATTTCTCCCGATTTCCGCTGGGCAGATGGGAGTTAAAATCACCCCACCGTATATTGGCCCAGAACTTCGGGTCTCCATGGGTGAGCACGCACCGGGTACTCACCTGAAGGCCCAATGGAAGTGCCGGTTTCCTGCATGCACTGTGCGTGCGCAGGAAACCGGCACTTCCGTTCCCCTGAAAGAAGGGGTTCAGAGTTTGAACGCATGCGCGGGAGAGGATGCGCGTGTGCATCGAACTTACGTTTTTTTTTACGGGTTTTCCCGGGAGGGTAAGTCTCCAGAAGTTATACATTTAAAAAGCAGACATAAGGCCTGCTTTTTACAAGGTAAGTGGTGAATTAATTAAAATTAAAACATTTTTTCCACAGGTTTATTATTTTTAAATACTTTAAAGAAAGGTAAGTTTATTTTTAGCCCATTAGAAAATAAAATTATTTTTTTCAAAAATTTTAATTATTGTTTAAAACAGTTACTTCATGTAATTTATAGTTTATTTAAAAAATGTGATGTTTTTTAAAAATGTATTTGAAGATTTAGTGATGTTTTGGGGTCCGTAGTATTTCTAAGTTTTGACAGCTCTTCCTGTCAAACTTATGAATGGGCATTTCCTGCTCCGATTGGCTCCCCATGGCCCACGTGATCCCAGGGGACGCATCGAACTAACTGCGTCCCTGGGATACGCAAGCACTGCGCGCTGGCAGTTGGAGCAAGCCCAGGATCGGAATTCCCCGGGGGCCCACAGCTCAACGGCCGGCGCGCAAGGTAAGTGCAGGTCGGGGGCTTACACCCGTGGGAAGCCTCTGACCCGAATTTCTGGGCCATTGTCTTTTTCATGAAATCATACAAGACCTTTCCTTCTGTTGCATGAGGCCATGGATTTAAAATAATTTGCAAAAGTAGTAGGGGGGAAATGAGGAGAAATTTCTTCACACAGAAGGGCTGTTATGATCTGGAATGCACTACTTGAAAGGATGGTGGAATCAGATTCCATAGGAACCTTTAAAAGGCAATTGGGCATGTATTTGAAGAGGACTAATTTGCAGGGTTATGGAGAAAAAGCTGAGGTGTGGGAATAAATTGGACAGCTCGTTGAAAGAGCCAGCACAGGTGCAACAGACTGAATGGCCTCCTTCTGGGCTGTATCATTCTATGTGTAGCCTGTCCACCGAACACCAGCTTGCTTGGCATAGCAGAATTGATGACTTCAGTGAAAATTCATTTTTCACAAGCTCGGGGTTGGTAATGTATTACATTCTTGTCTGCAGGAAATAAATTACCTTTCAAAAACAAGTACTTTGGAGGGTTAGCCTACAGTTACCAAGAAAATCTGTTTAAATGTACATATTGTGCAAAGGTGTTACAACAAGAAGGAAATTAAAGTTGTTCATAACGTAATGATTTATTTACTGTAATACTGTGCTAATTACATTCCCTATATGTTACGTATTTTCTCCCTTCGATTAAAATAAGTGTTACCAGTGAACAAACAGCACTGGTCATTACTGATATTACACCTTGTTTGCCCACACTCCTGAGTGTGCAGTTTTTCACACTTATGAAAGTGCTCAGGTCAAGGATTGAATATTCTTCTATTAGCATTACCAATCGCTAAATGTTGCAAGTCTGCAGTATCTCAAGATTCCAGTCACAAACCACAAGACCAAAGGGTGTGATTTATCAAAGGAATCTTTAAACCCCAGCATGCCTTGCTGCCTTACAACACCTATCTTCATAAAGCACTGGTTCGGCCCCAGCTGGAATATTGTGGCTAATTCTGAGCACTGCACTTTAGGAAGGATGTCAAGGCCTTGGAGAAGGTGCAGAGGAGATTTACTGGAATGGTACCAGGAATGCGGGACTTCAGTTATTTGGAGAGACGAGGGAAGCTGGGAATGTTCTCCTTAGAGCAGAGAAGGTTAAGAGGAGATTTGATAGAGGTGTTCAAAATCATGAAGGGTTTTGATAGAGTAAATAAGGAGAAACTGTTCCTCGTGGCAGAAGGGTCAATAACCAGATGACATAGATTTAAGGTGATTGGCAAAGGAATCAGAGGTGACATAAGGACTTTTTTTTTTCGCAACGAGTTGTTAGGATTTGGAATGCACTGCCTGATAGGCTGGTGGAAACAGATTCAATAGTAGCCTTCAAAAGGGAATTGGATAAATATTCGAAGGAGAAAAAAATTGCAGGGATATGGGGAAAGAATGGGGGAGGGGGGACTAACTGGATTGCTCTTCGAAAGAGCTGGCGCAGACTCGATGGGCCGAATGGCCTCCTCCTGTGCTGTACTGTTCCATGATTCTATGATCTGTTGCTGGTTCATGTAGATAGTGTATTGTAGGATAGACAAGCACTAATTCCCACACAACACCCCCAATATGTATCGTACTGAGAAATCCCAATATGTAGCTTATGTTAGTGGAAAGGCATCCAACAAAACCCTCTTTTACCTCACCCCCCACTCCAGACCCATCAACGTATATTCATTCATGAATTAGCTCAGGATCTTACCATTTTGCATCCAAGGTTTCATTTCAGGGCCTGGAGTTTCCGCTTGGTTGCGCTGTTTTTTTCAGCGCCATTCGCCCGAAATCTGTCAAACCAGCGCGAAAGATCGCGGAGTTTTAAGCGCAAATTACATCCAGCGCAAATCGAGTTTCCGCGATCTATGGCGCTGGAAGCCAGCTCCGCCCGCAAAACTGGCCACGTCCCCAGCTGGAATTAATCACCATGGCGAGTTTCCCCTATTTGCGTCCGTTTGCGGGCCTTCGAGGAGGCTCTTAAAACTGTTTCTTTTTAGGTGCAAGGACGCTAATTGGCACGTTATAAAAGCTTTTAAATGTATATATTTTTTTAATTTACTAAGAAACTGACTACTGTACACCAATGAAACTAGTAAATGGTTCTGTGTAGTTTTTAAGTCATTATCAGCTATTTAAAATCAGGTTAGTCGCAGGTGGTGGACGAGACACTCTGATTAAAAATGCTTATTTTTTGTGATAAACCCATTTTCAGCTGTATTAATGAAACTGGACCAAGGTACCACGCTTAAATATATCAAGGAATATTTCTGAAATGCTGCCCGATTGCGCTGGTTCAATGCAGATTTTACGTTCAGCAATATCTAAATGAGTTTGAGCGGAAACTTGCGCAAAAGAAACACTTCTTAAATCTAGCAGAATTTGCGACGGATTGCCAATATCGCCCAAAGCGGAAACTCTTGGCCCACATGTTTAAATTGTTTGTCCCACATAACAGCATGAAACATACCAATTATTGACCAAACTACATCAATCAGCAGCAAAAACCGCAGGACAACACTGAATGAAGTGCAACTCTAACTTGCCAGAGACATAAAGGAATGAGGCAGAGGCAGCCCCAGACGTGTATTCCTAATACCACTTTATTTAGTGACAGCTGTGGCTCAGTGGGTAGCGCTCTTCCCTCTGAGTCAGAAGAATGCGAGTTCAAGTCCCACTCCAGAAACGTGAGCACAAAATTCCAGGCTGACACTCCAGTGTAGTACAGAGGGAGTGCTGCACTGTTGGAGGTGCCACCTTTTGGATGAGACCAAGGCTCTGGCTAGTCTCTCAGGTAGACATAAAAGATCCTATGGTGCTATTTTGAAGAAGAGCAGGAGAGTTTCTCTCAATCAACATCACTTAAAAAAAACCCAGATTATCTGGTCATTATCACATTGCTGTTTGTGGGAGCTTGCTGTGCGCAAATTGGCTGCTGCATTTCCTACATTACAACAGTGACTACACTTCAAAAGTACTTCCTTGGCTGTAAAGCGTTTTGGGATGATCTGAGGTTGTGAAAGGCGCAAGTCTTTTTACATTTGCAATGATATGGTCAGTACCATTACAAGGTGATACAGTAAAGGTAAGTTGATTTTTAGCCAAAAGAATCTAAATCAGTTTACGAAGAGCATCAACTTAATTGTGAACTTCACCGTATCTCCGTATTAGCTGGGTTTTGCTCAGTAGCAGTATAACAAAGTTACTTTCAATGACCAGGATTGCAATATGGTCTTGGTCTATATTGAGTGTATCACTGTTGGGCCTGTCGTGCAAGGCTGTCTCTTGGGGTTGAAATTGGTCTTTGCCGGTGGTGCCAAAACAGGTGTCAGCAAATCGGCAGCACGTTGAAGTCATTGAAAAGGAAATCGGGCGAGTGTAAAACGAGCTGGCCATTTTGCGCTACCATTGAAGACCAATTTCACCCCTTTGGTGAGGTAAGCATGAAAATCAGACCTCTCTTTCATTAGCTGCTGGCTGTGGCATTGGACAGTGCTGCTCACTTCTGAAACATGTCTGTGGCAAATCATCCTCATTGTCGTTTTTTCCTAGTTTAGCTCATGTAATACATTGTATGCCGTACTTTTTTTTACTGCTAGGCTATTGATACTGCCGATGCTTTACATTGTTAAACACTCTTTTTCTATTTTTAAAAACCATCTTGAACTCTCTAACGTTGTTCTTCACACATTTCAGAACCTTCTCCCATTAGGTGGACAGAGTCTGGCTTTAAATATCTTAAATTACCTCAAAAGAAAATTCCACTTCAGGTGACTTAACTAATCAAAGACCAATTTGCTTATTTAGATCCCCTTTTAAAGATATCACACAGGTACACAAACTGGCCTTCGAGAAGTTGTCACTGTCAGCCTGTGGGAACTGGAGCATGATAATATGTAACATGAAGATTTATTACAGAATGCCTTCAGTCATAAGTTTGGGTTTCTAGTTCGTAAGCATGACCCAGGGCCATTTAACCGGGAGGAATCAAAATCCTTTGTCTGGTTAATTCCACCAGCTTCTAGATTATAGTAAACCTCATTTGCCTCAACACTTAAATAACAAATAACAGAATTAACTACTTTGGTTGGATTACAGCTCTCTGTAGGCCAGAGCACTGAACCTCCTGCCAGATATGGTGCTCTTCTGTCCTCTCGTGTGGGTGCTCTGGAGTGCCAAATAGGGTAAAGCTCCTCGCATTCATTTCATGCAGAGCACCTCCACTTCACAATTATCAACTGCTCCATTGTTGCTCCACAGATTCCGTTTTTTGGCCTCCACACTTGCTTTGGCTTCTTAGGTGTTTTTATCCGCCAATTCTAAAAAAAAAAGGTTGAAAATGCTTTTAACCTATTTGCAGCCTTTGGAAAGGCTATGGGCTTGATTTTGATTCAGGGGCGGGCTGGGGTCGTGTAATCCGCATTTCGTGTTAGCCACCTGATTCTAAATCGATGTGGGAGAATGATGCGATTTTAACTTAATTGGCCAATTGAGTTCCAACGTGTGGGAACCCATGACCAATGAGTTTTTCCAGTCTGAAAGTTGCCTCCGATGACATCATCATTGCTGCTGCATTTAAGGTCTGCAACAAGCCTTGCTGCTTCTGCAGACTGCCAACCTTTTGGCCTTTGCAGTGAGAGGGTCCTGGAGGAAGAATGGCCAGCCAGAGACCTAGGTCTGCTCCCAGGTTCGATGATATTGCCCTGCAGGCTTTAGTTGAGGGAGCAAGAGCACATAAAGAGGTGCTCTTCCCTTCAGGGAGGAAGAAGCCTCCCCAGCAGACCAAGGCTGTGTGGATCCAGGTGGCAGAGGAGGTCAACTCATTGTCAGTAACCCGCAGAACCTGGCTTCAATGCCGGAAGAGGTTTCATGACCTTCTGCGCACTGGAAAAGTGGGTATGAATTTCCCATCACCCTCAATCTGATCCCCATTGCCTTTCCTCACCAGCACTCAGCTTTAGTAATCTCTTCCTCCACCTCCCACTTGACACTGACATCCATGCTCCCTTACCCATTCCCCCTCTCTCTATGGTCACATTTACCTAACTATTCGATTATGCAGCCCTCACACTCCCTATCACTGTGATGCTATGAAAACAACTGACAACACATAGGGAGGGCCCTTGGTCTTGCCACCTCACTCCATCTTTGTCGTCTCCTAAGCATCTATGCTATGGATTCTCTCCTTCATTCTCACTCAACCTCCACTTGTCTCCCTCATTGCAGGAAAAGAGAGCTCACAATAAGAGAGAAAGAGCGAGGACAGGAGGAGGGCCACCCTCAGTAGCCCACCTCACCCCCTGGGAGGATGCGGTCCTGGAGATCGTGGGAGTGGAGGATGATGTGCAAGTGGGGGACAGACAGACGGGTGCATCACAGCAAGCTGGTGACAGAATAGTTTTCCATCTCTCTCAATTGTAAGAAGTCACACAACACCAGGTTATAGTCCAACAGTTTTATTTGAAATCACAAGCTTTCGGAGCGCTGCTCCTTCGTCAGGTGAAGTGCAGAGATGCTTCTGGAAAGTTGAGAAACGCCCTGCCCATGCTGTGCTGGAACTCCAGGAACAGATGCAGGAGTCTCTGGCAGGTTTTGTCTCCAGGGTCGCTGCGAATGGAGGAGTCCATAGCGAACATGAGCAGAGCCTTTGTGACGTCATTGGCGCATGAACGCATCACCATGGAAAGGACGGCAACCTCCATGGAGGTGATAAGTCGCCAGAGTGCAGAAAACATGGTGAGTCTTCTGAATAGAATGACTTCTCTGGAGGAGCGATGGTCATCTATTGAACAGAGAAACCAGACCTTCATGGAAGTCCTTCTGAGTAGGACTGCCAGTGCAGATACGGGTGAGGGGGACCTGACCCATGAGAGGGAAGTTGGTGGCAGACATCAAGGAAGTGGGGGCTCCTCTCCAAGTGCTCACACTTCCATGCCACTGCAGAGCCCTCGGTCAGAGCCTCACCAGAGTCCACACCCACTTGAGATTGGCGTCTCAACCCCTGCACAGCCGCAGGAGCAGCAGACTGTTGATGAGCCCTCACAGGTTCGCAACCCCAGAGGATGCCTGCCAAAGGTATCGAGACAGGAGCAGCAAGAAAGTGAGCAAGGGGCCTCCACATCTGCTGAAGCCACAGGGGAAGCACCACGTAGGAGCACGCGTAAGAGAAATATACTGCACAAATAGTCACAAGGGTAGTCACTTGGGTGAAATTTGATGTTTTATGTTAAAAAGCCATCAGATGATTACTGTAAATAAAAAACCTGATGGCTACTGCTGCAGTTGTGGCGTGTGTCATTTCGCTAATGGGACTTCCACATTGAGGGCTTAGGATTACTTGGTATATGCCTCAGTTGAGGAAGCGCTCAGTGAAGGTGGCGACAGGGGTTTCCCAGGAGGTCATACTGGAGATGGGTGTCAGGCTCCAAACTTCCACAGCTGTGGTTACGCCTTCTAAAAGTTCCCCCAGACCTGAGACAACAAAGTCCTGCCACCTGCAAATGATGGCTGATCAAATATCCTATTTAATGGTGGAGCTGCAGCAAATAGTCAGCAATCCAATTGTGCTTCCGCCAGGTTTCACCGTCGTGTTTCAGAACAGGCGTGCTTCACGTCGGAAAAGGGTTAAAATCACCAAGGCCTATCAAAATGGCATTATAGAGGCAATTTAGTGCTTGTTAAGGGCCTTAACGGCCTATCCCGCCTCTTGGAGGCGGGACCAGTAGACACGATTTAATGAAAATTGCTTGGAGGCGGGGTTGGGCCCGCCCGCCAGTTTTTGCAATTTTAACCCCCCACACGCCTCCAGTCCCGCCTCAACGGCCCGATGAAAATCGAGCCCTTTGACTCTTATTTGCAGGCACTTTAAAATAGCTGCATCCCTTTAATTGTACACTGCATCCCTTTAAGCAAATAATAGAAATGACAACGGAGAAGGTCATAGACTTAGGTAACAGTGGGGGAATAAAAAAACAGAACGTGTCAGGAAGGGACAGAAGGTATGGAGCAAAAGGTAAAGTAGCAAAAGGGGAAAAAACAGGAACTAAGTGTCACAGAACATATTTGAAAGTTCTTTATCTGAATGCACGTAGCATTTGTAACAAAATGAATGAGTTAACGGCACAAATAACTACATATGGGTATGATCTTGTAGCCATTACAGAAACATGGCTGCAGGGTGACCATGACTGGGAATTAAACATGCCACGTTATTTAACAATCAGGAAGGACAGGCAGGAAGGGAGGGGAGGTGGGGTGGCTATGTTAATAAAAGAAGGAATCACTATAATACAGAGAAATGATATTGGGTCAAAGGAGCAGGATAGTGAAACAGTTTGGGTGGAGATGAGGAATAATAAGGGGAAAAAAACACTAGTGGGCGTAGTCTATAGGCTTCCGAACAGTTGCAACTCTGTTGGACAGAGTATTAATCAGGAAATAGTTGAGGCTTGTAATAAGGGAACAGCTATAATTATGGGGGATTTTAACTATCATATTAACTGGACAAATCAAATTGGGCAGAGCAGCCTTGAGGATGAGTTCATTGAGTGTATTAGGGATGGGTTTCTTGAGCAGTATGTAACTGAACCGACCAGGAGGCAAGCAACCTTAGATTTGGTCCTGTGTAATGAGACAGGATTAATTAAAAATGTCCTAGTAAAGGATCCCATTGGAATGAGTGACCATAATATGGTTGAATTCCATATTCAATTAGAGGGTGAGAAGGTTTGTCTCAAACAAGCGTGCTGAGCTTGAATAAAGGAGACTGTGATGGTATGAGAGCAGAATTGATTAGAGTGGACTGGGAAAATAGATTAAAGGGTAAGACGGTACATGATCAGTGGTGTACATTTAAGGAGTTATTTTACAACTTCCAAAAAAGATATATTCCACTGAGGAAAAAAGGGTGTAAAAGAAAAGAGGCATCCGTGGCTAAGTAAAGTAATTAAGGATAGTATCCGACTAAAAACAAGGGCATATAAGGTAGCCAAATCTAGTGGGAGGATAGAAGATTGGGAAGTCTTTAAAAGACAGCAAAAAATAACTAAAAGATTGATTAAGAAAGGGAAGATAGATTATGAAAGTAAATTAGCAAAAAATATAAAAACAGATAGCAAAAGTTTCTATAGTTATATAAAAAGAAAAAGGGTGGCTAAAGTAAATGATGGTCCCTTAGAGGATGAGACCGGGAAATTAATGGTGGGAAACATGGAGATGGCAAAAACGCTGAACAAATATTTTGTATCAGTCTTTACGGTAGAGGACACTAAGAATATCCCAACACTGGACAAACAGGGGGCTCGAGGGGGGGAGGAGCTAAATACGATTAAAATCACTAAAGAAGTGGTACTTGGTAAAATAATGGGACCCAAGGTGGATAAATCCCCTGGACCTGATGGCTTACATCCTAGGGTCTTGAGGGAAGTGGCGTTAGGGATTGTGGATGCATTGGTAATAATTTTCCAAAACTCCCTGGACTCAGCAAAGGTCCCGGCAGATTGGAAAAGTGCTAATGTAACACCCTTATTTAAAAAGAGTAGTAGGCAGAAGGCTGGAAACTATAGACCTGTTAGCCTAACATCTGTGGTTGGTAAAATGTTAGAGTCCATTATTAAGGAGACAGTAACGGGACATTTGGATAAACATAATTTAATAGGACAAACTCAGCATGGTTTCATGAAGGGGAAGTCATGTTTGACAAATTTTGCTTGAGTTCTTTGAGGAAGTAACATACAGGGTGGATAAAGGGGAACCAGTGGACGTAGTGTATTTAGACTTCCAAAAGGCATTTGACAAGGTGCCACACAAAAGATTATTGCTCAAGATAAAAAATCACGGGATTGGGGGTAATATTCTGGCGTGGGTGGAGGATTGGCTCTCTAACAGAAAGCAGAGAGTTGGGATAAATGGTTCGTTCTCAGACTGGCAATCAGTAACTAGTGGTGTTGCGCAGGGGTCAGTGCTGGGTCCCCAACTCTTTACAATCTATATTAACGATTTGGAGGAGGGGACCGAGTGTAACATATCAAAGTTTGCAGATGATACAAAGATGGGAGGGAAAGTAGTGAGTGAGGAGGACATAAAAAACCTGCAAAGGGACATAGACAGGCTAAGTAAGTGGGCAGAGATTTGGCAGATGGAATACAATACTGGAAAGTGTGAGGTTATGCACTTTGGCAGGAAAAATCATAGAGCAAGTTATTATCTTAATGGCAAGAAACTGGAAAGTACTGTAGTACAAAGGGATCTGGGGGTCCTGGTGCATGAAACTCAAAAAGTTAGTATGCAGGTGCAGCAAGTGATGAAGAAGGCCAATGGAATGTTGGCTTTTATTGCTAGGGGGATAGAATATAAAAACAGGGAGGTATTGCTGCAGTTGTACAAGGTATTGGTGAGACCGCACCTGGAATACTGCATACAGTTTTGGTGTCCATACTTAAGAAAAGACATACTTGCTCTCGAGTCAGTACAAAGAAGGTTCACTCGGTTAATCCCGGGGATGAGGGGGTGGTCATATGAGGAGAGGTTGAGTAGATTGGGACTCTACTCATTGGAGTTCAGAAGAATGAGAGGCGATCTTATTGAAACACATAAGATTGTGAAGGGGCTTGATCGGGTGGATGCGGTGAGGATGTTCCCAATGATGGGTGAAACTAGAACTAGGGGGCATAATCTTAGAATAAGGGGCTGCTCTTTCAAAACTGAGATGAGGAGAAACTTCTTCACTCAGAGGGTGGTAGGTTTGTGGAATTTGCTGCCCCAGAAAGCTGTGGAAGCTACATCATTAAATAAATTTAAAGCAGAAATAGATAGTTTCCTAGAAGTAAAGGGAATTAAGGGTTACGGGGGGCGGGCAGGAAATTGGACATGAGTCTAGGTTCGGAATGGTCATGGCCCTGTGGGTAGTGGAGCGGGCCCAGGGGCCATGTAGCCTGGTTCTGCTCCTACTTCTTGTGTTCTAATTCTGTGTTAGATTTCAGGAGATGGTTTTATTCCTGTTCCTGGCTGGGGTGGAGATCGCCTTTACAGAAGGTAAGTACTGTATAAAATACAGGGACAGAGTGATCTCCTGGACGAGTTTCGATTGCCTAGATGGGTCGGAGAGGAATTTCCGAGATTTTTTTCTCCCAAATTGGCCATTGTTTTTTTTTTTTTAACTGGTTTTTCGCCTCTCCCGGGAGATCACATGGGTTCGGGTGGGATGGAGAGTGATAATAGATTTGAGGTTAGGATCAGATCAGCCATGATCTTATTGAATGGCGGAGCGGGCTTGAGGGGCCGATTGGCCTACTCCTGCTCCTATTTCTTATGTTCTTATGTTCTAAGACCTGCTGCTTCCTCACCCCAGCCCCTGGGGTAATTGTGCACAAGCAATGATCTACCCTAGATCGTAGGGTAGATTTTCTGGTCACAATCAGAAAAATTACCAATTATCTACAGACTAATGTTGCAGCTGTCTGGAGGTCTGGCGCAGCTGGCTCACCAGCTTTTGAACAGAAAAAATCGCTCGTGCGCGGAAATTTGACTGGGCTGCACAACTCATTAAAGGGGCCACGCACCCAAAAAAAATGAAAGGAAACAATGCTACAGACTCGAACATATTTGCAGGCAGTGCACAGGGAATTAGCCACATTCAAAATTACCCCCTGGAGGCCTAGTATTAGTTCCTAAGTTGCTAATAATACCAGACTTCCAATTCAGAGAATGCCATCAGCAATTTTCCTTGGGGGCTCAGCTTCTCAACACAGCCACTGCACCCAATATTAGTACATGGAAGTCAATCAAGAGTCAGAATAAGATTTGACAATCTCAAAGGGGATAAGTTGTAAATAGCACCAGTTTGCTGATTACTGTACTCTCCCTTACTCTGATGACAAACATCTCTCTCATGGGTATTCAACTCCAGAATGGACTGATCTAGCAAGTACAAATGGAATGCTTTTAGAACCAAACATCAACAAGATACTGCCTCTTCAAACGTACAACATATCTGTGCTGTGATTGTATCCAAAATTGACAGGGAGACCAACTTCCTCCTTCTACGATAGCAAAATACTGCAGATGCTGGAAATCCGAAATAACAACAGAAAATGCTAGAAAAACTCAGCAGGCCAGGCAACAGGTTTTGAAAAAGGGTTAGACCCGAAACGTCAACTCTAATTTCTCTCCACGGATGTTGCCTGGCCTGCTGAGTTTTTCCAGCATTTTCTGTTGTTATTTCCTCCTTCTTCTGTTTTTCAACAATATTGCAGGTTGCAAGCCCACTGATTAATGTTTCACTGTGAATTTCTCAGGAAGCAAACAATCCTATAAAGACATTTCCTCAGATAAAGAGATTCTTCAAACTCCCTGAACAAATACTGACTGCACTCATGAAGATCTTTCAATATGTTGATAGCTCCCGTAGATGTCAAATCCACTATTGTAGAATGATAGTTAAATCAAGTCCAGCACACTTGCTCTTAGGACACTGTAGAAATGCTTCTGCTCTTGAAAGAAACAGCCCACTAAGTGAAGATCTTTACCTTTAATGGTATTCAGAAGATCTGCCTTCAAGGCATATAATGCCAAGCAGAAGAAATTTATTTTCTAGTGTAATGATATTGACTGTGCAGCTATAAACTCTGACATTTCAACAGTCTTGGTTTATTTGTAACACTTGTTCAAGCACAGCCTCAAAGCTAACTCCATCAGAGTTTATCGAGTAACTGTTCTAGCTTTGCATTCCCTTGTAGATGAAAAATTCATCCAAGAACAGTCTCTGGTGCCCAGGCTTATAAAGGGGGTCTGGAGATATAGTCCTTTTGCCTACCCCCAGGACCAACAGTGGGATCATAACTGTGTGAAGCATTCGCAACAAAATAGATGAATTAATAGCGCAGATAGAAATGAACAGGTTTGCTCTAATCGCCATAACGGAGACATGGTTGCAAAGTGGCCAAGGTTGGGAACTAAATATTCCAGGATACTTAACTTTTAGAAGAGATAGGCAAAATGGAAAAGGAGGAGGGGTAGCCCTGATAATAAAGGATGGGATAAAGACAGTAGAGAGAAAGAATCTTAGTTCTGAAAATCAAGAAGTAGAATCAGTTTGGGTGGAGCTAATAAACAGCAAGGGGCAGAAAACATTGGTGGGAGTTGTTTATAGGCCCCCAAACAGTAGTTATAATGTGGGGCAGAGTATAAATCAGGAAATTAAAGGTGCATGTAACAAGGGTAATACAGTAGTCATAGGTACTTTAATCTACATATAGACTGGACAAACCAAATTTGCAGTAATAGTGTGGAGGACAAATTCATGGAATGTATGCAAGTTAGTTTTCTAGATTAGTATGTTGAGGAACCAACCAGGGAACAGGCCATTTTAGATCTAGTATTGTGCAATGAGAAAGGGTTAATTAATAACCTTGTAGTAAAAGGGCCTTTAGGGAAGAGTGACCATAATATGATAGAATTTTATATTGAATTTGAAAGTGATTTAGTTAAATCCGAAACTAGGGTCTTAAATCTAAACAAAGCAAACTACGTAGGTATGAGGGGCGTGTTGGCTAAGGTAGATTGGGAAACTATATTAAAAGGTATGACGGTAGAGAAGCAATAGCTAACATTAAAAAAAGTAATACATAATTTACAACAAATATACATTCCTTTAAGGCACAAAAACCCCACAGGCAAAGTGGTCCAACTGTGGCTAACAAGAGACGTTAAAGATAGTATTAGATCAAAGAAAGAATGTTGCCAAAAAGAACAGTAAGCCTGAGGATTGGGAGGATTTTAGAATTCAGCAAAGGAGGAGCATGAAATTGATAAAGAAAGGGAAAATATAATATGAGAGTAAAGTAGCGAGAGACATAAAAACAGACTGTAAAAGCTTCTATAGGTATGTAAAAAGGAAAATATTAGCAAAAGTAAATGTGGGTCCCTTACAGGCTGCGACTGGAGAAATTATAATGGGGAATAAGGAAATGGCAGGGAAATGAAACAAATACTTTGGGCAGGAATTTAACTCAGGAATCGGGTTGGAGGCGGGACTACAACTTTCGGGGTTGTAGTCCTGCCTCCATCGAGATGCGGCCAATCCACGCGATTTTAACTTGATTGACCTTGTTGAGCCCTCCCAGCGGGCTCAGCAGGCCAATTAAGGGCCACCCGGCAACAGGTGACATCACAGACTGAAATTTCATCTGTCAAGAGCTTTTGACAGATGAAATATCAGTGTTTCACAGCTGTTTGAAGCTGTCAAACACTGACAGTCTTACTTCTAACCTGAGTCCTTCTCCACAGACTCAGTTAGAAATCTCACCTGTACAGAAAGCTGCAGGCTGTCTCTTTTGACAGTTCACAGCCATTCTGCTTTCTGTGCCGGTGAGATGAGGGACTCCCGGGACCTAAAGGAAGGAAGGCTGAAAAGGTAAGAAAAGGTAATTTACACTTCTTTAATCACTTTAGACACACCAAACACACTTACCTTTGCACTCATGCACACATCACTCACCTGAACACTGACATCTCGACCCCTCCAAGTACTTCAACCCGACAGCCCGCCTCCTCTAACTTGGCGTGGTTTGGAGCCGTCGGGAATCCCATACTTCAACCTTCAAAATAGGGATTAGGCTAAAAACTGCCTGTTAACTACCTGTTAAAAGGCAGTTAATTGGCACCAATCCCTTCCCGCCTCGGGTAGGCGGGTCCCAGTGCGGGGCGGGTACCCGCCTCCTTTGAAACTGGCATGGAGACGGGTTTGGGTGCGGGATGGGGTCGGGACCCCTGATTTTGGGATATTAACCCCCCGCATGCCTCCAATCCCGACTCTGTGGCACAATGAAAATCCTGCCCTTTGTATCTGTCTTCACGGAAGAAGACGCAAAAAACTTCCCGGAAATAGTGGAGAACCAAGAGTCTATTGAGAATGAGAAACTGAAATAAATTAGTATTAGTAAAAAAAAGTACTGGAGAAATTAATGGGACTAAAAGCCGATAAATCCCCTGGACCTGATGGCCTACATCCTAGGGTTTTCAAAGAGGTGACTATATAGCTCGTGGATACATTGGTTGTCATTTTCCAAAATTCCAGTTTCTAGAATGGTTCCCGCGGATTGGAAGGTAGCAAATGTAACCCCACAATTTAAGAAAGATCGAACAGAGAAAATGGGAAACTACAGACCAGTTAGCCTGACATCAGTAGTAGGGAAAATGCTAGAATCTATTATTAAAGATGTAGTAACAGGGCATTTAGAAAATAATAATGGGATTGGACAGAGTCAAAACGGATTTATGAAAGGGAAATCGTGTTTGAGGAATTTGTTAAGAGTTTTTTGAGGTTGTAACTAGCAGAAAAGATAAGGGGGAACCAGTGGATGTGGTGTATTTGGATTTTCAGAAGGCATTTGATAAGGTGCCACACAAGAAGTTATTAAACAAAATTAGGGCACATGGGATGGGGGTAATATACTAGCATGGATTGGGGATTGGTTAACGGACAGAAAACGTAGAGTAGGAATAAACGGGTCATTTTCGGGTTGGCAGGCTGTAACTAGTGGGGTACCGCAAGGATCAGTGCTTGGGCCTCAGTTATTCACAATCTGCATCAATGATTTGGATGAGGGGACCAAATGCAATATATCCAAGTTTGCTGATGATACAAAGCTGGGTGGGAATGTAAGTTGGGAGGATTCAAGGAGGCTTCAAGGGGATATAGACAAGCTAAGTGAGTGGGCAAGAACATGACAAATGGAATACAATGTGGAGAAATGTGAAGTTATCCACTTTGGTAGGAAAAATAGAAAAGCAGAGTATTTTTTAAATGGTGAGAGATTAGAAATGTTGATGTTCAGAGGGACCTGGGTGTCCTTGTACACGAATCACTGAAAGTTAACATGCAATCAATTACAAAAGCAAATGGTATGTCGGCCTTTATTACAAGAGGATGTAACTCTCGGGAGCCGCAAGCCTACATTTCGTTGTACTGCACTTGTGCACTAACAATGACAATAAAGTTGATTATGATTATGATTATGATGAAGAGTAAAGACGTTTTACTGGGTCCTGGTGAGACCACAGCTGGAGTATTGTGTACAGTTTTGGTCACCTTACCTAAGGAAGGATATACTTGCCACAGAGTGAGTGCAACAAAGATTCACCAGACTGGTTCCTGGGATGGGGGATTGTCCTATGAGGAGAGATTGAGTAGACTGGGCCTATATTCCCTAGAGTTTAGAAGAATGAGAGGTGATCTCATTGAAACATCCAAAATTCTTACAGGGATTGACAGGGTAGATGCAGGGAGGATGTTTCGCCTGGCTGTGGAGTCTAAAACCAGGGGTCACAGTCTCAGAATAAGGGGTCAGCCATTTAGGACTGAGTTGAGGAGAAATTTCTTCACTCAGTGGGTGGTGAATCTTTGGAATTCTTTACCCCAGAGGGCTGTGGAGGCTCAGTCATTGAGTATATTCAAGACAGAGATCGATAGATTTTTTAATATTAAGGGAATCAAAGGATATGGGGATAGTGCAGGAAAGTGGAGATGAGGTAGAAGATCAGCCATGATCTTATTGAATGGCGGAGCAGGCTCGAAGGGCCAAATGGCCTACTCCTGCTCCTAATTATTAGTTTTATGGGGGCAACATAAGAACATATGTCTGCTTGCTCTTGGGTACATGGCACCTTTTGCCTTCACCTATGTGGCCTTAAATCATCGCATATTCAATTATTGAGCTTCAGACTTGCATAATAGATCCACCATATTTTGTCTGGGTCTAAGACCATAATATTCTTTGATCTCAGCTGATGCACTTACATAACATCGTGTGAATTCCATCTTACTCGAGATTATGATTTTTTTTTTAACCAGAGGAGACAGATTTAAGGTGATTGGCAAAAGAATAAGCAGCGACCTTTTTTTTATTTGTTCCTGTGATGTGGGCGTCGCAGGCGAGGCCAGCATTTATTGCCCATCCCTAATTGCCCTTGAGCAGGTGGTGCTGAGCCGCCGCCTTGTACTGCTGCAGTCCATGTGGTGAAGGTACTCCCGTAGTCCTGTTCGGGAGGGAGTTCTAGGATTTTGACTCAGCGGCTATGAAGGAACGTCGATATATTTCCAAGTCAGGATGGTGTGTGACGTGATGGGGAACTTGGAGGTGATGGTGTTCCCATCTTCCTTTGTGTTAGGTATGACTCCAGCCAGTGGAGAGTTTTTCCCCTGATTCCCATTGACTTCAGTTTTACTAGGGCTCCTTGATGCCACACTCGGTCAAATGTTACCTTGATGTCAAGGGCAGTCACTCTCACCTCACCTTTGGAATTCAGCTCTTCTGTCCATGTTTGGACCAAGGCTGTAATGCGGTCTGGAGCCAAGTGGTCCTGGCAGAACCCAAACTGAGCATCAGTGAGCAGGTTATTGGTGAGTAAGTGCCGCTTGATAGCACTGTCGACAACACTTTCCATCACTTTGTTGATCTTCTTCTTAGGCAGTCCCTCGGAACCGAGGATGACTTGCTTCCACATTAAAAATGAGCTCACATGTGACTGATTAGTCCAATGCGGGACCTACAGTCTCTGTCACAGGTGGGGCAGACGGTGGTTGAAGGGGCGGGTGGGTGGGGTGCTTGGGTTGACATGCGCTCCTTGTGCTGCCTGCGCTTGGCTTCCGCTTGCTCCCAGCGAAGAGACTCGAGGTGTTCGGCGCCTTCCCGGATGCTTCTCCACTTTGTGCGGTCTTGGGCCAGGGATTCCCAGGTGTCGGTGGGGATGTTACACTTTTTCAAGGAGGCTTTGAGGGTGTCCTTGAAGCGTTTCCTCTGCTCACCTGGGGCTCTCTTGCCGTGCCGGAGCTCCGAGTAGAGCGCTTGTTTTGGGAGTCTCGTATCGGGCATGCGGACAATGTGACCCGTCCATCGGAGCTGATTGAGCGTGGTCAGAGCTTCGATGCTGGGGATGTTGGCCTGAGCAAGAACACTGACGTTGGTGCGCCTATCCTGCCAATGGATTTGCAGGATCTTGCGGAGGCAACGTTGGTGGTACCTCTCCAGTGCTTTGAGGTGCCTGCTGTACATGGTCCATGTCTCTGAGGCATACAGCAGGGCAGGTATCACTGCTGCCCTGTAGACCATGAACTTAGTGCCGAGTTTGAGGTCCTGGTCTTCAAACACTCTCTTCCTCAGGCGACCGAAGGCGGTGTTGGACTTCGTCATTGACGTCTGCCCTTGTTGACTGTAGGCTCCCGAGGTATGGAAAGTGGTCCACGTTGTCCAAGGCCTTGTCGTGGATTTTGATAATCGGGGGGCAGCACTGTGTGGCGGGGGCAGGTTGGTAGAGGACCTTTGTCTTACGGATGTTCAGTGTAAGGCCCATGCTTTCGTACACTTCGGTGAAGGTGTTTACGATGGTTTGGAGTTCGACCTCAGAGTGAGCGCAGACGCAAGCATCGTCTGCATACTGTAATTCAACGACAAAGGATGGGACGACCTTGGATCTGGACTGGAGGCGACGGAGGTTGAACAGTTTCCCGTTTGTTCTGTAGATTAGCTCCACTCCAGTGGGGAGCTTACTGAGGGTGAGATGGAGCATTGCAGCAAGGAAGAATGAGAAGAGCGTTGGTGCAATGACGCAGCCTTGCTTGACCCCGGTTCGTACGTGAATTGGGTCTGTGGTGGAGCCGTTGGTCAGGATCACGGCTTGCATGTTGTCGTGAAGCAGGCGGAGGATAGTGACAAACTTTTGAGGGCATCCGAATTTGAGGAGGACACTCCATAATCCCTCACGGTTGACAGTGTCGAAGGCCTTTGTGAGATCAAAGAAGGCCATGTACAGTGGTTGGTGCTGTTCCCTGCATTTCTCTTGTAATTGACGTGCGGTGAAGATCATGTCCATTGTGCCCCTTAGTGGGCGGAATCCGCATTGCGACTCTGGGAGGAGCTCTTCGGCCACTGGGAGAAGGCGATTGAGGAGGATTCTTGCGATGACTTTCCCTGTGGCAGATAGCAAGGAAACTCCTCTGTAATTACCGCAATCGGACTTGTCACCTTTCTTGAAGATGTTCACAATTACGGCATCTCTGAGATCCCCTGGCATGCTCTCCTCCTTCCAGATAAGAGAAATGAGTTCATGAATTCGCGCCAGTAGTGCTTCTCCACCATGCTTTAGTGCCTCGGCGGGGATTCCAGCTGCTCCTGAGGCCTTGTTGTTCTTCAGTTGTCGGATGGCCTTTTCAACCTCATGCCGGGCTGGGGTTGTGCTGAGATGGTGGTGGGTAGCATGCTGTGGGATGGAGTTGAGGACACTTGTGTCGAAGACAGAGTCATGGTTAAGGAGATCTTCGAAGTGCTCCTTCCAGCGGGCACTGACTGCTTCCCTGTCCTTGATGAGTACCTCTCCGTTCTTGGCCCGCAGTGGGGAAGGGCCTTGGGTGCTTGGGCCGTAGATGGTCTTGGCTGCGCTAAAGAATCCATGCACGTCGTGGTTGTCGGATAGCTGCTGGATCTCCTGCGCTTTCTCCACCCACCATCTGTTCTTTAGGTCGCGAGTTTTTTGTTGGACCTCGGCCTTCAGGCTTCTGTAAAGCTGCTTTCTTGCTCTCGAGTTCTGTTGCTGTTTCCAGATCAGGAATGCCTTGCGCTTGCGGCTTATTAGCTCCTGGATCTCCTGGTCATTCTCGTCGAACCAGTCTTGGTGTTTCCTGGTCGAGTGACCGAGCGTCTCTTCACAGGTGCTGATTATGGAGGCCTTGAGTGCAGACCAGGCACTGTGGGCACTCTGTGTCTCTGCATCACTGGGAGTCGTCAGGTTGTTTGTGAGGCGCAGGCTGAATAGGGCTTTCTTAGCGGGGTCTTTGAGTGCTCCAGCGTTAATTTTCCTGCAGCATTGTTTCTGTTGCCGCCGCTGTTTTGGGGCTACATTGATGGAGATGACAGAGCGGATTAGGCGGTGGTCTGTCCAGCAGTCATCAGCTCCTGTCATGACACGGGTGATGCGGACGTCCTTGCGGTCCCTCACTCGGACGATGACGTAGTCCAGCAGATGCCAGTGCTTGGAACGAGGGTGCTGCCATGAAGCCTTGTACTTGTCTCTCTGACGGAACAAGGTGTTGGTTATGACGAGGCCATGTTCCAAGCATTTCGACAGGAGGAGGGTACCGTTGGAGTTGGCTGTCCCTACCCCCTCTCTGCCGATCACACCTTTCTGGAGGTCTGTGTCCTTTCCAACTCTGGCGTTGAAGTCGCCAAGGAGGATCAGCTTGTCGCCTGTTGGGCCTCGGGACAGGGATTGTTCGAGGCTGGAGTAGAATTCCTCTTTGGTCTCGTCTGTGGCTTCCAGTGTTGGGGCGTACGCACTGATGACCGTAGCGCACTGGTTTCGGGCTACGGTGAGCCGAAGAGTCATGAGGCGCTCGTTTATATCACTAGGGGAGTCTCTGAGATGCCCGACCAGTTCATTTTTTATGGCGAAGCCTACCCCATGGAGGCGGCGTTCTTCTTCGGGTTTGCCTTTCCAGAAGAAGGTGTAACCACCGCCTTGCTCCTTGAGCTGGCCTTCCCCTGCCTGCCGGGTCTCACTTAGGGCGGCGATGTCAATATCGAAGCGTCTGAGCTCCTGGGCAACGATAGCAGTATGGTGTTCCGGTCTGTCACTGTTGGAGTTGTCCATGAGGGTTCTGACGTTCCAGGTCCCGAACTTCATTTTAAAGGGTGGAAGATGCCTGTGTGTGAATTCTTTTAACGTGGGGTGGCCGTTGCACACCAGCTACCACACGGGCTTGACAGAGCAAGGTCTTGGTCCAATGGCAAGGGGATCCAAGACGATTGGAGACCAGGCTGTGCTACATCGGCCTAGCACACACACACAAACATACTGCTACTGTCCTCCTCCCTCCTTCCCGCAGGTCCTCTCTGCTTGGGTTTCGTAGGATGCATTGTGGTCCTCCCGACCTCGCTGTTGGCCCGTGCCGCATCTTCCCTGGGCCCCGACCCCGCTGTTGGTCCACGCTGCGCCACTCCTGCGCCTTGACCTCGCTGCTGGGCTTGTCCTCGTTCCTGGGTCCCGGCCTCGGACATGAATGATGTTGCCTCTCACAGGATCAAATTAGCATTGATATTCTCACTTTGGGAGCCTTTTTTTCAAGATGGCTCCTGTGCTGGCAGCTCCCTAGGGCGCTCCTTTGCCATCCTTGACAATCCATTGCCATCCTTTGCTCTCTTTTCCCCCAGTCTCCTCTCTTCTGCTGTTTAAGCTCCCCTGGCTCTAATAGTGGGTGCATTTTTATCCCTAACTGCAAGTTGAAGCTGCAAGGTTAAAGTTACCTGAGCCAACTGCCCATCCCCTGACCATGCCTGTTCTTTGTTCTCAGTGAGCACTGGCTCTTCACTTTGTTGATTATTGAGAGTAGACTGATGGGGCAGTAATTGGCCAGATTGGATTTGTCCTGCATTTTGTGGACAGGGTATACCTGGGCAGTTTTCCACATTGTCAGGTAGATGCCAGTGTTGTAGCTGTACTGGAACAGCTTGGCTAGAGGCGCGGCTAGTTCTGGAGCACAAGTCTTCAGCATGACAACCGGGATATTGTCGGGGCCCATAGCCTTTGTTGTACCCAGTGCGCTCAGTCGTTTCTTGATATCACGTGGAGTGAATCAAATTGGCTGAAGACTGGCTTCTGTGATGGTGCGAACCTCAGGTGGAGGCTGATATGGATCATCCACTCAGCACTTCTGGCTGAAGATGGTTGCAAGTGCTTCAGCCTTGTCTTTTGCACTCGTGTGCTGGGCTCCGCCATCATTGAGGATGGGGATGGTCATGGACCCTCCTCCTCTCGTCAGTTGTTTAATTGTCCACACCATTCACGACTGGATGTGGCAGGACTGCAGAGTTTTGATTTGATCCGTTGGTTGTGGGATGGCTTAGCTCTGTCTATAGCCTGCTGCTTCTGTTATTTAGCATGCATGTAGTCCTGTGTTGCAGCTTCCCAGGTTGGCACCTCATTTTTAGGTACGCCTGGTGCTGCTCCTGGCACGCTCTTCTACACTCCTTATTGAACCAGGGTTGGTCGCGTGGCTTGATGTTAATGGTAGACGGATATGCCGGTCCATGAGGTTACAGGTTGTGGTGGAATACAATTCTGCTGCTGCTGATGGCCCACAGCGCCTCATGGATGCCCAGTTTTGAGCTGCTGGATCTGTTCTGAATCTATCCCACTTAGCACAATGTTAGTGCCACGCAACACGATGGAGGGTGTACTCAGTGTGAAGACAGGACTTCATCTCCACAAGGATTGTACGGTGGTCGCTGCTACCAGTGCTGTCATGGACAGATGCATCTGCGACAGGTAGATTGGTGAGGATGATGACAAGTAGGTTTATGCTTCATGTTGATTCTCTCACCACCTGCTGCAGGCCCAGTCTGGCAGCTATGTCCTTCAGGGTTCAGCCAGCTTGGTCAGTAATAGTGCTACTGAGCCACTCTTGGTGATGGACATTGAATCCCTCACCCATAGTACATTCTGTGCCCTTGCTACCCTCAGTGCTTAAGAACATAAGAAATAGGAGCAGGAGTCAGCCATGCGGCCCCTCGAGCCTGCTCCGCCATTCAATGGCCCAGAAATTTGGGTCGGAGGCTTCCCGCGGGTGCAAGTCCCCGACCTACACTTACCTAGCGCGCCTGCTGTTGTGCTGTGGGCCCACTTGGGATTCCGATCCTGGGCCTCCTTCAGCTGCCGGCGCACAGTGCTTGCGTATCCCAGGGGCGCAGTTAGTTCGAAGCGTCCCCTGGGATCATGTGGGCCACAGAGAGCCAATCGTAGCAGGGCATCTCCATTCATAAATTTGACAGGAAGGCCTGTCAAATCTATGAATAGAGATCAGCCCCAAAACCTAACTAAAACTTCAAATAATTTTTTTTTTTAAATCACATTTTTAAAATAACTATACATTACATAAAATAACTATTTTAAACAATAATTTAAATTTTTGAAAAAATTAATTACAGTTTTTAACAGGGCTAAAAATAAACTTACCTTTCTTTAAAGTATTTAAAAATAATAAACCTGTGGAAAAAATGTTTTAATTTTACTTAATTCACCACTTACCTTGTTAAAAGCAGGCCTTGCGACTGCTTTTTAAATGTGCAGCTGCTAGAGACTTACCCTCCCGGAGAAACTTGTAAAAAAATCGGAAGTTGTAGGCGCACGTGCTGCCTCTCTGGCGCACGCGTTTGACCCTCGAACCCCTTCCTTCAAGGGAACGGAAGTTCCGGTTTCCAGCGCATGCACGAAACCGGCACTTTCATTGGCCCTACGCGTGAGTACACAGCGCGTACTCACCCGTGGGGACCCGAATTTCTGGCCCAATAAGATCATGGCTGATCATTCACCTCAACTCTACTTTCCCACCCAATCTCCATATCCCTTCATTCCCCTTGAGTCCAAAAATCTAGCTATCTCAGTCTTGAATATACGCAAAGACTCAGCATCCACAGCCCTCTGGGGCAGAGAATTCCAAAGATTCACAGCCCTCTGAGTAAAGAAATTCCTCCTCATCTCAGTCTTAAATTGCCTACCACTTATCCTGAGACTATGCCCCCTAGTTCTACACACTCCAGCCAGGGGAAACAACCTCTCAGCATCTACCCCTTCAGAATCTTGTATGTTTCAATGAGATCACCTCTCATTCTTCTAAACTCCAGAGAGTATAGGCCCATTCTACACAATCTCTCATCATAGGACAGCCCTCTCATCCCAGGAATGAATCTAGTGAACCTTTATTGCACCGCCTCCAAGGCAAGTATATCCTTCCTCAGATAAGGAGACCAAAACTGTGCACAGTATTCCAGGTGTGCTCTCACCAAGGCCCTGTACAATTGTTGCAAGACTTCCTTACTCTTATACTCCAACCCCCTTGCAATAAAGGCCAACATGCCATTTGACTTCCTTACTGCTTGCTGTACCTGCATGCTAGCTTTCTGTGTTTCTTGCACAGGGACACCCAAATCTCTCTGAACACCAACATTTAAAAGTTTCTCACCATTTAAAAAATATTCTGTTTTTCTATTCTTCCTACCAGAGTGAATAACCTCACATTTCCCTACATTATACAGGAAACTTTGTGCTATCCGGCACCCATGGGACCGAGCTACTGCCATTTTTTTAAAAGCTCCGGATAGACCAGCGTCATTGTTATCAGATAGGAGCTTTTCATCGCAGTATCTGACCACAAACGCTGTTGCTCAGCAACAGCTTGTAAAAACTCGGCCCGTGGCTTGGAAGCGTCTCTGAAGCTGTTGCTAAGATACAGAGACGCTTTCTAGAGCCTGCCATGTCTGACCACAAACACTGTTGCTCAGCAACAGCTTGTAAACACTCGGCCCAGTAGCTTGGAAGCGTCTCTGAAGCTGTTGCTAAGCAACAAAGACGCTTTCCAGAGCCTGTCTGTGAAAAGAATGCTTGGAGAAAAAAAAAACTAACCAAAACGGCTGCTGATTTCTGCCGTTAGATCAAAGTTGCCGGACATTCAACTTCCGGATAGCACAAAGTTTCCTGTACTCCATCTGCCACTTTACTGCCCACTCACTCAGTCGATCTATATCCCTTTGCAGACTCTTTGTATTCTCCTCACAGCTTACTGTCCCACCTAGCTTTGTATCGTCAGCAAACTTGGATACATTACACTTGGTCCCTTCATCTAGGTCATTAATATAGATTTTAAATAGCTGAGGCCCCAGCACTGATCCTTTCGGCATCCCACTAGTTACAGCCTGCCAACCTGAAAAAGACCTGTTTATCCCTACTCTCTGTTTTCTGTCCGTTAACCAATCCTCTATCCATGCTACTATATTACCCCCCATCCCATGAACCCTTATCTTGTGTAATAACCTTTTATGTGGCACCTTATCGAATGCGTTTTAGAAATTCAAATATACTACATCCACTGGTTCCCCTTTATCTACCCTGCTAGTTACATCCTCAAAAAAGTCTAATAAATTTGTCAAACATGATTTACCTTTCATAAAAGCATGTTGACTCTGCCTAATCATATTATGATTTTCTAAGTGCCCTGATACCACTTCCTTAACAATGGATTCCATTCCTCATACCTATGTAATTGGCTTTATTGAAGTTTAAGACTCTAGTTTCGGACTTAGGCAAGTCACTCTCAAACTTAATGTGAAATTCTTTCATATTATGATCACTCTGCCCCAGAGGATCCTTTACTATGAGATTGCTAATTAATCCTGTCTCATTACACAATACAAGATCTAAAATAGCCTGTTCCCTGGTTGGTGCTATGACGTATTGTTCCATGAAACTGTCCTGAATGCATTCCATGAACTCGTCCTCCAGACTACCTTTGCCAATTTGATTTGTCCAGTCTATATGAAGATTAAAGTCCCCCACGATTATTGCATTACCTTTGTTACAAGCCCCTACAATTTCTTGATTAATATTCTGTCCAACGGTATAGCTACTGTTAGGGAGCCTATATACTACTCCCAACAATATTTTTTGCCCCTTGTTATTCCTGATCTCCACCCATACTGACTCTACTTCCTGATCTTGCAAGCCGAGATCCTTTCTCTCTATTGTCCTTATGTCATCCTTTATTATCAGGGCTACCCCTCCTCCTTTTCCATTCTGCCTGTCTTTTCGAAACATCAAGTACCCTGGAACATTTAGTTCCCAACCTTGGTCACCTTGCAACCATGTCTCTGTAATGGCTATTAGATCAAACCCATTTATCTCTATTTGTGCCACTAGTTTGTCTATGTTGTTACGAATGCTTCGTGCATTCAGATAAAGAGCCTTTAATTTAATTGTTTTACCATTATTCCCTGCTTTGACCTTATTCTCTGCTGCTGCATTGCTACCGTTCAACTCTCTGTCCCTTCCCGTCACACTGCTTATTTTGACCCAAATTGCAACACTGTTCTATTGCCTTGACCTTTCTCTTCA
The DNA here is from genome assembly GCF_052327205.1 of Somniosus microcephalus. Lineage (NCBI taxonomy): Eukaryota > Metazoa > Chordata > Chondrichthyes > Squaliformes > Somniosidae > Somniosus > Somniosus microcephalus. The sequence goes on along the minus strand of NC_140989.1, from coordinate 134,686,085 downwards.
AATTTCTAAATTTCCCCTCACATGACCCCTCCCCCTTCTCCCCCCTCCACCCCCCCCCCCCCAAACACTGCTTATGCCTTTAATAAATTGCTACCCTTTCTATACAAGAATGACCCAGTGGTCCATAAACTTGAGCTCATCCAAATCTCTGCTGCCCGTATCCTAACTCGTACCAAGTCCCATTCACCCATCACCCCTATGCTCGCTGTCCTACATTGGCTCCCGGGTCAGGGAGCACCTTGATATTAAAATTCCCATCCTTGTTTTCAAATCTCTCCATGGTCTCTTACCTGCCTATCTCTGTAACCTCCTCCAACTCTACAACCCTCCAAGATGTTGGCGCACCTCCAATTTTGCGCATCCCAACTTTAATCGTTCCATCATTGGTGGCTGTGCCTTCAGCTGCTTGGATCCTAAGCTCTGGAATTCCCTTCCTAACCTTCTCTGCCTCTTTTTCCTCCTTTAAGACGCTCCTTTAAACCTACCTCTTTGATCAAGCTTTTGGTCACCTGTCTTAATGTCTCCTATGTGGCTCGGTGTCAAATTTTGTTTGATAACACTCCTGTGAAGTGCTTTGGGACGTTTTACTAGGTTAAAGGCGCTAAATAAATGCAAGTTGTTGTTGACTGACGCCATTGGGAAGAAATTGAGACTGGTGTACTCAGAGCTTTGTTGTGATACAGGTGTAGAAGATCATGCAGCTTTCAGAGAATGCACAACACCTGGAGGGACAGCCTGTCAGCGATTTTTCAGATATTGAGCCTATCTCAAGAGACATGAAAGATAAATTTGATTTAAAGAAAGAGGAAGACCATACTGAGGGCGAGTGATCTCCTTTTCACAGTGTTGGAGAATGCCACCACTATTTTGAATCAGTTATATAATCTCCACAAGATACTTACAGATGAGATAGGCCATTTGGTCCCCTCTTAACTCATCCATCCAGAAAGAGATCACATTTCCCCCATTGCCACATTTAATTGCAGCTATGATTTGCTCCCTGGATTCGCTTTGACGCTCTGTATTTGGAAAATTAGGCTGTTCCTGCCTTAGGTGGAAAATGAAGTGAACTACTGCTCAGTTAGTGTCTGATATATGTAAGTGTGATTATATATAAAAGTTACATCTCGTCAACATCTTTGTCCATCACATTTCTTGTGTCAGGCATCACACTTATGCAAGGTATGAATTAAGCTGCACCTGATTGGTCAACACATGACATAACAAATCAATGATGAACTACTAGGGACATATGAAAACAATGAATGCAGCTTAAGCAGTCAGCAAAATATACCAATAAAAGAAAGGCGAAGGGAGCAAATCAAAATTGCCCCAGATAATTTTTGAGAATCCTTTTGGCCAGTTTCTCCACTAAGATGAGCACTTCAGGTTTGTAAAATAGCAAATTACAAAATTTAAATAAAATTATTAAGCTTACTTTTAATAACATTTTATGTGTTTGAAAGGTCCACAGTTACCTTTTCCATTGGAGAGGCCCGTGGCTTTGTGAAAAGCCTAAACTTTGCATTCATGCAAGTCCCATTCCATCAGCGTTAGCTGAGGAGACTCAATCTAGCAGGCTACAGCTTCCAGCAAGCACTTGTGCATCCAACTTTTATACACATCTGTATGATTGATACTAAGGCTACCTATTCACAAAGCATGTCAAGACTTTCCATTTTGTAATCGCCATCCCCTCCTCCATTCTGGTGCCTGAATCGAGCTTTGTTAATGTGCATTTGTGTAAGTATGTGCGTGTAAAATACATATACACTGTAAGTATCCAAAAAGGACATATCAGCTGATTACTGCCCAAAGTGGAAACTCTTGTTTGTAAGTAATTACAAACCCTTCTGACATTCACACTCCCTTAACTGGACCTGCCACATAAATAAAAACAGAAAATGTTGGAAATACTCAGCAGGTCAGGCAGCATCTGTGGAGAGAGAAACAGAACTAACATTTCAGGTTGATGACCCTTCGTCAGAACTGGAAAAAGCTGGAGATCGAACAGGTTTTTAAGCAAGTGCAGGGGCAGGGAAGGGCGGGGAGGGGAGGAAAGAACAAAAGGGATGGTCTGTGATAGGATGGAAGGCAGGAGAGATTAAGAGACATTAAGAGATGGTGCAAGGCAAAAGGAGATGGTAATGGGACAAGTTAAGAAACAAAAGATGGCTCTAGATGAAGTGTAAATGGTACAGAGTGAAAGACAACTGCCATGTGGGAGAGAGAGAGAGAAAATAAATAAATAAATAAATAAAATGGGGGAAAAAAGAATAGGGGCAGAGGTTCTGGTCTGAAATTGTTGAACTCGATGTTGAGTCCAGAAGGCTGTAAAGTGCCTAATCGAAAGATGAGGTGCTGTTCCTCGAGCTTACACTGAGCTTCATTGGAACAGTGTAAGAGACCGAGGATGGTGAGGTCTGAGTGGGAGTGGAGCGGAGAATTAAAGTGACAGGTGACCGGAAGCTCGGGGTCACCCTTACAGACTGAACGGAGGTGTTCTGCAAAGCGGTCACCCAATCTGCATTTGGTCTCCCCAATGTAGAGGAGACCGCATCGTGAGCAGCAAATACAGTATACTAGATTGCAAGAAGTACAAGTAAATTGCTGTTTCACCTGGAAGGCGTGTTGGGGCCCTGGACAGTGGGAAGGGAGGAGATGAAAGGGCATTTGTTGCATCTCCTGCGCTTGCATGGGAAGGTGCCGGGCAAAGGAGAAGGGGTGTTGGAGGTGATAGAGGAGTGGACCAGGGTGTCGCGGAGGGAGCAGTCCCTTGGGAATGCTGAAAGGGAGTTGAGGGGAAGATGTGTTTGGTGGTGGGATCACGCTGGAGGTGGTGGAAATGGCGGAGGATGATCCGTTGAATGTGGAGGCTGGTGGGGTGAAAGGTGAGGACAAGGAGAACCCTATCGTGGTTCCGGGAGGGAGGGGAAGGGATGAGAGCAGAAGTGCGGGAAATAGAACGGACACGGTAAATACTGTGGCTACAAGAGCAGGTCAGAGGCTGGGTATTCTGCGGCGAGTGTCTCACCTCCTGACTCCTCACAGCCTTTCCACCATCTACAAGGCACAAGTCAGGAGTGTGATGTAATACTCTCCACTTGCCTGGATGAGTGCAGCGCCAACAACACTCAAGAAGCTCGACACCATCCAGGACAAAGCAGCCTGCTTGATTGGCACCCCATCCACCACCTTAAACATTCACTCCCTCCACCACTGGCGCACCGTGACTACAGTGTGTACCATCTGCAAGATGCACTGCAGCAACTCGCCAAGGCTTCTTCGATAGCACCTCCCAAACCCGCGACCTCTACCACCTAGAAGGACAAGGGCAGCAGGGGCATGGGAACACCACTACCTCCAAGTTCCCCTCCAAGTCACATACCATCCTGACTTGGAAATATATCGCCGTTCCTTCATTGTCGCTGGGTCAAAATCCTGGAACTCCCGAACAGCAATGTGGGAGTACCTTCATCGCACGGACTACAGCGGTTCAAGAGAGCTGCTCACCACCCCCTTCTCAAGGACAATTAGAGATGGGCAATAAATGCCGGCCTTGCCAGTGATGCCCACATCCCAGGAACGAATAAAAAAAACCTCCCAGGTTGTAATAATACACATGCCTATGATAAACGTTTCTGCTATTTCTACCTATATTTCTTATCTGAAGCATAATAATACTGAGTGAAACAAATTAAGAAAAGGAAGTAGATCATGCTACATTAGATTGGTTTCTAATGTAATTATTCTTACAATGTAAGATTTTTTAAAAATACAGTACCATCTAAAAGCCATATCGTGACACATTTGCATACAATTTTATTCATATTTGTGAATTGTCAGATATGGATTTAATTAAACTGTATTTATGTTCAGCCATTAATTCCAGCTTTGGCAAGTCTAAATGGAATAAAGCATTTGTTCATGAATTTTACATTACTATGAAGAAATAGACTGCACATTGGGTGGTGTTGTCAGGAAACATATATCATCATTTATTCATGCCTTCTAATGATATGTGTTGGGTATTTTTCATGTAAATCACTTGTTTCTCTGGGCAAAGCATTCCCATTTTTCATGTTTAAGAACTTTCATGCAGAGTTTTTATGTTATGTTATCATATACTGGGAGTGTGACTGACAGAACAGCCTGCAATTACTTACAAGAGATCTTCTTTGTTGCAGTAATCAGCTGAAGTGTCCTTCATGGGCACTTAGAAAATAACTTAGGATTGTCTCATTCAGACAAGTAGACAAGCAATAGACTTGATTCAACTAAGCTCACGTTCATGACAGTTAGGGGAACATTTAAGAAAGATAAGCTTGTCACAAGTCTAGCGATTCCACTATTTCTTTCTGTTCTTCAGATGAAGAAGACCTGAACGCAAACTCCCCATCTACAAAGAAGTACAGAAATAAAGAATTGTTGGAAAAGAGCGACGATAAGATTGAAGGTATGAGGATTTTTTTTTGCAATAAGTAACATAAGCAGTACCCCAGTACCCTGGTACGTGTATTTATATCTCACAACTGGAAGTGTGAACATAATCCTTATTGGAAGAGGAAGCATCTATACAATGCTGCCATTGGAACAGGTGGGGAAGGATTTGGAACTGATGATTAGGTGTTCACAGAACATATGCAGTTATATGAAAAGCTGGCATCGACAAGGCTGGTCAAGTATTGGGAAATATCTTGAGGGCATTTGATTATAATTGGTAGGAGCAAGTTATTCTGACTTAATGTAGCTCAATTGGTTGAGGATATTGATGGTTGTAAAGGGTTCAGAGAAGAGGATCAAGTATGATTCTGTAACTTGGGTCTTCTGGATATGAGGAGAAACTCAAAAGACTGAACTTACTCTGTTTGAGAAAAGATTAAGATAAATCATGAGCCAAGTTTATGGGGGGGAAAATTAATAATGCAGTGCAAGCAAGATTGTTATCTAATAATGCATGCAGAACTGAGAGGAAATGTGCATAAGATTAACAAGCCTTAAACAAGATGTGAAATGAGAAGTAATTATTTTTCCTACAGATTTGTGAAAAGATGGAACAGTCTATGTGCTGATTAACTCATTTAAAAAATATATCTAATCATGAGTGGGATAGAATGTTATTTGTAGCGTTGAATTCTGCCCCTAACTAATTATTTATTTGCAACTTATGAGGGCTGATAAAAATAGAAGTGATTCTGTGGGACATGGTGGTTCCTATGACGATATCATGCAAAGAAAAGTGGGTGATCAAGTGTAAATTATATAGGTTGCAGGGTTAATTCAGTTGATTCGCTTGTGTGCCTGTGGGAGGTGCGAGAAATTAGAGCCTTGGTGGTATTGTGTGGAGAAGTACAGGCTCGTTGGGCTGAATGGCATTTTGTTGTTTTACATTCTAACTGCTCCTTGTTTCAAATCCCTCCATGGCCTCGCCCCTCCCTATCTCTGTAACCTCCTCCAGCCCAACAACCCTCCGAGACCTCTGCACTCCTCCAATTCTGGCCTCTTGCACATCCCCAATTTGAATCACTCCACCGTTGGCGGCTGTGCCTTCAGCTGCCTGGACCCTAAGCTATAGAATTCCCTCCCCAAACATCTCTGTCTCTCTACCTCTCTCTCTTCCTTTAAGGCGCTACTTAAAACCTACCTCTTTGACCAAGCTTTTGGTCGTCTGCCCTAATAGCTCCCTATCTGGCTCGATGTCAAATTTTGTTTGATAGCGCTCCTGTGAAGCACTTTGGGACTTTTACTACGATAAAGGTGCTATATAAATGCAAATTGTTGCTGTTGTTGAAAATGGTATTGGGTCACTTACCATCCCATTTACGTTGGCAGTCTGGCCTCCGCCATCTTGGGTAAGGTCCTGAGATGGGTGGCCCAAGTGCTTGCCTGTTTCAGGTGGGAGCCGACTTGTAATATTTAAATCGGGGTCCTATCATGTACATAGAAAAAATTTCAATTGAAAATTTCGAGATACACTCCGCCCACTTGCACCGGGCAGTGAGCGACCTAACTAGTGGTCCTTAAAGGAATCAGTCAAAAAAAAATCATCTCCATTCTGGCCGGGGTAAGTGGTGTCACAGCCCTTTTGTTAGGTGTTAATTTTTAAAACTCTATGTAGTTACTGTATGGATTCAGTTTCTACTCCATGGTGATTTTTTTTAATACATTGGTTTACAAGATGGCTGTTTTCTATGAGTTAAATCAGTAGAGTGTTGAGCTATTGATTGGAGCAGTTAAGTTCCACTGTCAGTCTTGTAGTCACCGCATCAATGTATACTTTGGCATTTGTTGTCATGTGTGTTTATTGCTAAGATACAATCTTTTGCTGTCTATTGTATTGAATGTACTGTGTTTATTATTAACTTATTGCTTTGATAGCTATTGACTGCAATATCCTCCTTGTTACTCTTCTTACATGAAACATTATGTACACATGGGCCCTACATTAGTGATATAACTGAATTAGGAGCTTTAGTCGTAAAAACGAGTAACATAGATAGAACCAGCTGCTCCTGGAGCAGAGATCACCGAGCTAGGCTCCCACAGTCCTTTATGCTACAGCTGTACAGAACCCTGGTTAGACCACACCTGGAGCACTGTGAGCAGTTCTGGGCATCACACCTTAGGAAGGATATATTGACTTTGGATGGAGTACAGCGTACATTTACCAGAATGATACCTAGACTCCAAGGGTTAAGTTAATAGGAGAGATTACACAAACTAGGGTTGTATTCCCTAGAATTTAGAAGGTTAAGGGGTGATTTGATTAAAGTTTTCAAGATATTAAGAGGAACTGATAGGGGTACATAGAGGGAAACTGTTTCTGCTGGTTGGGGAGTCTTGGACTGGGGACACAGTTTAAAAATTAGAGCCAGACCTTTCAGGAGTGAAGTTAGGAACACTTCTACACGCAAAGGGTAGTAGAAGTTTGGAATTCTCTTCCATAAACAGCAATTGATGCTAGGTCAGTTGTTCATTATAAATATGGGATTGATAAGGTAAGAATTTAATGTATTTATCACCACGAAATTGCGCTAAAACGTCATTCAGCGTTCTGCCGCCAGCTGATGGCGGTTCCAGCACCACACGCCATATCAGTCTTGCTGGTAGCGCTGCTGCTAAACTCGATCGCCAGAGACATCGCAATCATGGAGATCATGACGTCAGTGAGTGTGCAACGCTCACTTGATGCCTGATCTCCTAACTTTGTTTTGGCCACTGAACTTACCAGCTGGAGAAAGCAACGACAAGTTGAGGTGGCTTGCAGCAGCAGGAAGTCGACTCCAGCAACGCTATTTAAAGGGATCCTCACCAATCACTCGTACCCTGACGGGGTTTTGCAGCTTGAGTGGCTGTGTGCTGCTTCGTGCTATTGCAAGAGTTTTCCTTAGTTATTCCCAGGTTATTTGGTATCATGGAGTGTTCTGGTAAGTACAAAGCTCCCTAATTATTTTTGAAACGCTTCAACCTACAACACTTGCTAAAAGTCATGGGGGCTGTACTGACAGTCGACCTCACCCTCCTAGATCTACGGCGGAGGAGGTGAGAAAGACAGGAACATGTGCGAGGGAGGAGGAGGGCCATCAGGGCTCTCAACAGGAGACCTTACCCTCCTAGGGTCTTCCAACATCACTTCTCCTACCTTCAATTAAGCAAGGATCAGTGTATTAGGAGGCTTCGCTTCACCAAGGAGGTGGTCACAGAACTCTGCCACCTCCTGCAACCAGACCTCCAGCCTCAGACCAGGACAACCACAGCTCTCCCAGTGGTGACCTCAGTGACCTCCCATCGCTGCATCCGGGAGGTCACTGAGGCTCTGTACAACTGGAGAAGGGACGACATTGGCTCCCCGAGCACCAGAGAGAAGCAGCACGAGTGTGCATGTGAATTTGCCAGGATAGCGGGCTTCACCATGGTGCAGGGCGCCATCGACTGCACCTACATGGCTTTGCGGGCACCGCGTAACAATCCTAAGATCTTCCGTAACCACAAAGGCTACCACTCACTTAATGTGCCGGTGGTGTGAGACCACATAAAGTGAATCCTCAATGTCAAAACCTGCTATCCTGGCAGCAGCCACGATGCCTTCATTCTGTGCCAGACCAGTGTGCCAGCACTCTTCCACCCACCATGTCAAGCTCGAGGATGGCAGATCGGAGACAAGGGCTATCCACTCTCCACCTGGCTCATGACTCCCCTCCGCAACCCGAACATTCGTGCCCAGCACTCCTATAATGAGAGCCATGCTGCCACCAGGAACATCAACGAGCAGACCATCGCCCTACTAAAGCAACGGTTCTGCTGCTTTGACCGCTCGGGAGGAACCCTCCAGTACTCGGCTGAGTGGGTGTCCCATTTCGTGGTGGTCTGCTGCATGCTCCAGAACTTGGCTATCATGAGGGTGCAGCCCTTGCCACTAGGGATTGCGGGACCACCTCAGGAGGACGAGGAGGAGGAACAGGAAGGAGGGCGGAGGCAGCCAGATAATCGGCTTTCTGGATGGGCTGTCCGTGACTGGCTCATCAGACTCCAGACTCCAATTCGCATGAATGAAACCCCAGATCCCCATAGCTCACCACATCCCCATCATAGAAACATAGAAATTTACAGCACATAAGGAGGCCATTCGGCCCATCTTGTCCATGCTGGCCGACAAAGAGCTATCCACCCTAATCCCACTTTCCAACACTTGGTCCGCAGCCTTGTAGGTTACGGCACTTCAAGTGCATATCCAAGTACTTTTTAAATGTGATGAGGGTCTCTGCCTCTACCACCCTTTCAGGCAGATAGGTCCTTCCTATCCACTCTATCTCGGCCCCTCATAATTTTATACACCTCGATCATACCATCCCTGTCTCATGCCTTATCACAGCAAAACTGAAATGAGAAACACCACAAAAGATTCCAAACACAATTATTAAATTTATCTATAAACATATCACACATATATGAATAGTAATAACTAATCACCCTTGTGCAATCCCTTAGTGCCTGTCGTTCATGTGCCTTTTCCTACTCTAGTGCTTCTACGCAGTGCATCCCCAGTGGCTGCAACATGGCTGATTGAAGGCAGCTGAGTTTCCGTGCAGGACACTTCAGATGGTCTTGCAGGATGACCTTGACCAGCTCTGGACCTAGAAGGCCCGGCTGTAGACTGCACTACCTCGGCATGTGCGGCAAAAGTCTGGGCTGGCTGGCTGACCGGTAGCTGTAAAGGCAATGGCGGAGTGGCAGTGCTGGGATTAGGAATGCTGTTATCTTGAGAGAGGACAGCAGGTTTCTGCTCCACTGACTCACTGTCACTCCCCTGGGGCAGCACCTCAGCATTCCTAGCAATCTGTTGGAGCACAGATTGCTGGCCTGCTGCAACACTGTGAAAGCCCCGGTCGATGGTGGTAGACCCAGCCACGATAGCAGCAGGCAGAGCTTGGGTGGCATCACGCTGAGGCTTCATGGGAGCAGATAGAGCTTGGATGCCACCAAGCACAGACTGCATGAGAGCGGTCTGAGCTTCTGCTGCAGCTCTAAGATGTTGGGTCGCTTCTGCCCGTGCTGCAGTGGAAGCTGCGACATCATGCACACCATCACGTCTGGGTCACCACAGTCTCTCTGGGAGTGTACCATAATTTCCAGACTGGAAATTATGGGCTCCATGCTCTGCGCAGAGAGATGGACTCCTCCACGCTCCTTGCCATTGCCGAGAGGCTCTCTGCCAGCCTTGCCATTGCACCTATCATTTCCGTGTACATGCCCATCACCCTTCTTCTGAAGGCCTCCCATCGAGGTCCTCATCTGAGTCCTGTGCAGCAGAACTTGCGCACGAACTCGCCCTCCGGGGAGTTGGCCCATAAGCTAACCTTTCTCCCTGGCCTTGCTGCAGCCCATTCGTCCCCGGTGCCTCACCCTGTGCAGATCCCACTACTACACTAGCCTCTAAAGAATGCGTAGTGCCGGTATCTGAGCTGGTGTCTGCGAGTGGCAGGTGCAGTGAAGCGGTGTCTTCACCCCCCTCATGCTCATTGGTGCCCTTGGGGACAGGCTGCTCAGGTGTTTGCATTTACCTGAAAGCAGAAAGGCACAAGAGTCGGGCTATGGTAAGGGGAGGGGGGCAGGATGGCAGAAATGCATGCATACACGCCGGTTGTGTGCCACCTTGGCCTGCAAGAGAAAGGAAAGTGTGTGAGTGAGTGAGGTGCAATATGTTTGGGTGATGAGCCTGCGATGGTTGAATAGCTATTATTGTGTGCAGGGTGTGAGATGTGGGTGTGAGTGTTGAAAAGTAGAGATTGTTGGTGGGTGAGTGCATTGAGCAGTGTGTGAAGCTTGTGGTACAGATGATGGTATGTAGCATTTGTTGAAGCCATCACTCACTCTGACCACCCGTGTGAGGTTGTTAAACTTCTTCCTGCACTGGGTGTGGGACCTGGGGATACAGTGCTGCGCATGATATAGTGTGCCACCTCCCTCCATATAGTGCGACAGACTTATGGCGAGGGCCTCCTGCCAATTGCCGGGTACAGGACCGCATGCCTTCTCTCCACCGCAAAAACCAGTGCCTCCAAAGCTTCATCCGAGAACCTCTGCGCTCTCTCCCTGGGGCGACGATCTGCTATCGGGATTTGTAAATAAGTGCTCCTTCTCCTTGTCCTCCTTCTTATGGTTGTTGGGGCAACAATGCTGAGAATGAGGTGCTGCTGTGTCAATGAACCTCCCCTTTAAGTAGTGATAAAAGCCTGTGGCAATCATTACTTGCAATTAGACTGCCCCCAATATTGGTCCAGCTTTTCAGTGTAACGCCAATGAGCTTAAGTTTTTAGACTAGAATCATGACTGCAGATATTTTAATGAGGAGTGAGCACGAATTTTGCGTGTATCTGAGACGATTTTCAGGTGGCGCAGCTTAACTTTTTTAAGTCTAAACTGTGCCCATTTCTTGGCTATTTTGTTAATCAAAGGTATTAAGGGATATGGGGCAAAGGCGGATTTATGGAGTTAGGTCACAGATCAGCCACAATCTCATTGAATGGCGGAACAGGCTCGAGGGGCTAAATGGCCTCCTCCTGTTCCTGTGTTCCTTTCCGTAACCTGGCAGAAGAGGTTTCAATATGCTTTCTCCACTTTCTGTTCGATCCCCAGAGTTTCCACAAAGGAAACATAAAGAAAGAGACAAGGTAAAAAATATACAGATTTTTGCATAGCATCAATTTGCATGAGATTGCAGTTAATTAGGTAGGTACTCTTTCTGTTTGTCAGAGGCTAGCGTGAATCTTCAGTGGCAGATAAACATCTAAGAACCAATGGGTAGAAATTAGTCTGGGCCCCAGGTTTGTTGCTGTGGAAACCAGTGTGTGCCTGAACCAAGAGGCAAACTTATTTTTAATTTCTTTGTTCTGGCTACAGAGACATTGGGGTAGAAATTGGTATGCGTCCTGCCCTTTTTTTGTGCTCGATCTGCTGAATTTGTGGGACCCGTTTTTTATTTTAGGCGTAAAACAGGCATTAAGCCCGTTTAATATGTTAATGAGTGGCCTAAGGCCTGTTGAAGGACCTCTTTTCAAAATTAGTTCCCAATAAGCGGGTAAGTTTGAGCATTAAAAAAGAAATAAAACCTTTCCTGTGGAGCCAAGAGGAGCCGGAGCGCTTTCCTCGACTCCACAGGTGTCGCAGTTGCCCCCTGCCCCCATAGCCCACTCCAATCCCCCCTTCTACCCGGGACTTATCCAAGGGCCAGCAAGGCAGGCGGCCCAGAAATTGTCTTTCCCCAATGGGCAAGCTGCTTTTGGAGATGTGCCCAGTGCCAAGGATCCAATTTTGAATGATCCTTGGGCCTCTTATTTCATGCACAAACTGCTTCCACAGCCCCGAAAAGGGACCCAGTCCATTCTCTACCCCATTGGTTCTTAGATTTCATCTCCCTCTGAAGACTCGCCCTAACCTCTGACCAACAGAAAGAGCACCTACTCTTCCAAAAGGCGAGAACTGTCACCTTGTTCTGCTAGCCTTCAACTTGACAACTTTGCAGGTGATTGACGCCATTCCAATGTGCAGAAACCAAGTTGGAAGAGATTTGTAATTTATTGTCAGGATATGGAAAAAAGAATAAATTCATTGAGTGCAGTTTATAACATCCTGTCCTATTTACTGAGTTTAGCAGTTGAAGGTCAAAAATCTAGTTCCACCAGGATAAGTATAGCAATGATGTATCTTTTCCTTCAGTTATGAAACACCCCTTCATGTCCAAACTTATATCACTGGTAAGCAAGTTTGCATCAAAAACTCCTCTGAATTGAAAAGTGCACAAGCTAATGAAACCTTTCTATGGCTCTCTGTTTTTCAAAGTGATTTATTTGCTGTCTAGTTTACCAAGGATAATGTCAGTTATATTGGGACCAAATCAGCAATGGTGCACTCTGTGGGCACACTCGCATAGTTTGGGGCCCTTCCTCACTGAATCAGGCAAGCACATCTGAATTACAAGATGATAAAGTCACCAATTATTTATTTGTACAAGTTTTCTGAGGCCTCATGTTAAGTGTGCAAGAGTCCTAATTAAAGACAATCTCATGCAAATTGGTACTATGCAGAAATCGGTAATTGTTTTTTAACTTGGCTCTTTTTTGTGTTTCCTTAATCAAATTACTCCTAAGTTTACGCTTCTTTAAAGTGTAGAGTACCAGCTCTTTGAGCCTATCAGGAAATCAGATGCTTTAACTGGTAATTAGTCTAGTGGCTCTCCTCTGCACCCTTTCCAAAGCCTCAATATTACACACCATGTGAGGAGACCAAAACTGGACACAGTATTCCAGCTGAGGCCTAACCAAGATCTTGTACTGGAACAAAATAGTATGCTTTGTCTTATACTGAATTGTCCTATAAATACACTCTAGCACCATATTAGCTCTCGCTATTGCTTCCCGCATTGACCATGAACCTTTAGAGATTTATGCACTAGAACATCCAGATCTCTTTCTTTCTCCACTGGCTTTAGTAACTTTTCCATTAAGGGTCCACGTATATTCAGCCAGCGCCCTCCCCAAATGCATAACACTATACTTTTCTAAGTTAAACTTCAGTTGACAATCCCCCAGTGGGTCCAGATCTGCCTGTAGTCGTCGAACATCATCTACAGTTTTGACTCGTGTATCATCAGCAAACTGGCAGATCATTCCCCCAACACCTACATCTAGATCATTAATAAAAATAGTAAACAGCAATGGACCCAACACCGATCCCTGTGGGACACCACTGGTCTCCAAGTGGATCCAAATCCATCTGCAGCTACTTTCTGCCAACGAGCTTTTAGCTAGTTCTCAATCCAGTGCAATAGATTGCCACAACTACCTGAGACTACGAGCTTGTCCCTTGTACCTTCCACCTCTCCACCGCCTTTGATGCCCTTGTCCCCACTAAAATCATTACACTCTCTCACCCTAGTTGTTCCTTCTGGTATACCCCTCATCTCCACTCCCTTAAGTCCAAGGGACGCAGACTTAAACATCTTTGGCAGACAGCTGGTCGAATCATCCATCACCAGATTTGGCTAGATCACGTAAAGCATTACCGGGTTCTGCTCTTCAACACTAAAACCACCCACTATTCTAAGATCATCCAGGACGGCAAAAATAACACCAGGCTTCTCTTCTCCACCACTAACCGTCTTCTCAAACCACCCACGCCCCACCCCCTGCCTCCTCCTCCCTCACCTCCAGCAATAAATGTGAGGAGCTCATGGACTTCTTTGTCAAAAAGATTGTCAAAATCCATTCAACTGCTTCTGCTTTCATATCCCTCACTTCCCCTAGCCCACCAGACCTTACTTCCTCTCCGTTTTCCCCCTGCCCTATCCTTAAAATTGCATATTTTTCTAATTTCTCTCCTATCTCCTCTCTCGCTCTTTCAAAGCTCATCTTGTCAATGAGACCGACCTCCTGTTCTCTCGACCTTATTCCTACTGAATTGATGACAACCCAGCTTTCCTTCCTGGCTCCCATGTTGGCGGATATTGTTAATGGATCTCTCTCCTCCAGTATTGCCCCCTTTCCTTCAAATCTGCCACATCACCCCCTCCTCAAAAAATTAACCCTTGATCCCTCCGTTCTTGCAAACTAACACCCCATCTCAAACATTCCTTTCCTCTCCAAAATTCTTGAACATGTTGTCGCCTCCCAAATCCGTGCCCATCTTTCCCAGAACTCCTTGTTTGAATCCTTTCAATCAGGCTTCCGCCCCTGCCTCAGTACTAAAACTGCCCTTACCAAGGTCAAAAATGACATCCTAATTGACTGCGACAAAGATAATCTATCCCTTCTCGTCCTTCTGGACCTGTCTGCAGCCTTTGACATGGTTGACCACAAAATTCTGCTCAAACGCCTCTCCACCATCATCCAGCTGGATGGGACAGCACTCACCTGGTTTTATTCCTATCTTTACAGCCATAACCATAGAATCACCTGCAATGGCTTCTCTTCCAGATCCCACACTGTCACCTCTGGTGTCCCTCAAGGGTCTATCCTTGGCCCTCTCCTATTTCTGATCCACATGCTGCCCCTTGGTGACATCATCCAGCAACATAACATGTACGCTGATGATACGCAGCTCTACCTCTCTTCCATCTCTCTTGAACCTTCCACCATTTCTATACTATCAGACTGCTTGTCTGACATCCAGCACTGGATGAGTAGAAATTTCCTCCAGTTAAATATCTGGAAGACTGAAGCCGTTGTCTTCGTTTCACACCACAAACTCCATTCCCTTTCCACTGATTTGATCTCTCCCCCTGGCAACTGTCTAAGGCTGACCAAGTCTGTTCGCAACCTTGGTGTCATATTTGGTCATGAATTGAACTCCCTATCTCATATCCGTTCTATCACTAAGACTGCCCATTTCCACCTTCGTAATATTGCCCGTTTCCGCCCTTACCTTAACTTAGCTGCTGCTGAAACTCTCATCCCTGCCTTTATCACCTCTAGACTTGACTATTCCACTGCACTCCTGGACAGACTCCCTAGTTCTACTGTCCATAAACTTGAGGTCATCCAAAACTCTGACGTCTGTGTTCTAACTTGCACCAAGTCCCGCTCACCCATCTCCCCTGTGCTTGCTGACCTACATTGGCTCCCAGTTAAGCAACGCCTCAATTTTAAAATTCTCATCCTTGTTTTCAAATTCCTCCATGGCATCTCCCCTCCTTATCCCTGTACTCTCCTCCAGCGCTATAATCCCCCTAGACCGCTGCGCTCCACCTGTTCTGGCCTTTGAACATCCCTGATTTTAAATGCCCCACCATTGGCGGTCGAGCCTTCAGCTGCCTAGCTCCTAAGCTCTGGAATTCCATCCCTAAATCTCTTCGCCTCTCCACTTCTCTTTCCTCCTTTAAGATGCTCTTTAAAACCTAGCTCTTTGGCCAAGCTTTTGGTCATCTGCCCTAACATCTTATATGGCTTGGTGTCAAATTTTTTTTATAACACTCCTGTGAAGCGCCTTGGGACATTTCTATTACGTTAAAGGCGCTATAAGTTGTTGTTGTAGAGAAGCCTCTTATGCGATACCTTATCAAAAGCTTTTTGGAAGTCAAGGTAGGCAATGTCGCCCAGGTGTCCCTCATCCACTATCTTGGTGACTTCTTCTATAAATACAATCAAATCAGAAAGACAGGGACTCCTTTTTTGAAGCCAAGTTAGGTGTCTCTGATATGTCCCTCTCTGTCTAAGTGGTCATAAAATGCATCCCTAATCATTCCTTCAAACATCTTCCCTATTATTGATGTCAAGTTAATGGGCCTATAGTTACCCGGATCCGCCATCCCCTTTATTAAAGATGGGAGCTAAATTAGCTCGCTTTCAGTCGAAGGGAACAGTCCTAGATCCCAGCAAACTACAGGCAAGGGGCTCTCTCAGCACATTCCCATCCCCCTGAGGACCCTCAGGTGGGTATCATCCAGACCAGCTGCCCGATCTATTTTAAGGTTCCTAATTCTATCTAAAAACAATGGGGGCGATTTTCTCAGCCCGAGGAGGTGGGTATGGAGGCGGGACTGCCGGGAAAATGGCAGGATTTGGGGGCGAGTGCCCAACCCGCCTCCATGCCATCTTCCTAGGAGGAGGGTAGCCGTCCTGCGCCAGGTCCTGTCTCCTTGGAGGCGGGAAGGGATTAAAGCCTGTTAACTGCCTGTTAACAGGCAGAAAATAGGATTATCCTGTTTTTGCCCTCACAAGTGCGGGCTTCCCGACGGCACCAGAACCCGCCAGCGAGGCGAGTACTGGGTCTGCAGGGGTCGGGGGGTGCTAAAGTGTGGTGTGAAGGTAAGTGATGGGTGCAAGAGTGTAGAGGTGAGTATCTGAGGTAAGTCCTAAGTATTTTTAAAATTGTACTTACCTTTGTTTCTTCCTGCAGGCTTCAGTCGGCTTCAATACGGAGAGTCTCGCACCTCCGTGTTGCAGATGAGAGATGTCCGTTGCATTCTCAGATGCAACAAACATCTCAATTCTGTAAAAAAAAAAAAAAGGTTGATGAGGTCCAAGACCTCATCAAACTGCAGAGATTGTCACTGTTTGACAGGTTCACAGAGCTCTCAAATGATGACAATTCATCTGTCAAAAATTTTTGACAGATGACACGTCATACGTTGAGGTGCTCTGCAACCAGCTTTCCCTTAATTGGCCAGCTAAACCCGCTGGGCGGGCTTAACAAGGTCAATCAAGGGAAAATAGCGTGGGTTGGCCACAGCTCGATGGAGGCGGGACTGAAACCCGACAAACAGCAGTCCCGCCTCCAACTCACCCCCATTCAAAAAATTGCCCCCAATATGTTCATCTATTTTAATATTAACAACATTATTAGATTCTGACAGGCGAGTGTCATCTTCAATAGTAAAGACCGATGCAAAGTACTCATTTAGTATTTCCGCCATACCCCGTGAGTTCTTTGTAACCTGTCCTTGAGCATCCTTCAGTACAGTCTTTGACAGTTTTCTGACACTTCAGATCACTGAAAACGTTTTTCCCATTACTGCCACGATTGTCTATGATCCTCTTTTCCATTAATCCTTTAGCTGATCTAATAGCGGCCTTAGTTTTCTTGAGCTGTTCCTTGTACGCATCTTTGTTTTATTGATTATTATGAGTATAATGTGACTCTCGTTTGTAGAAACATTTTTGTTTCCATCTTATTTGCAAGGGTCCCCAGTGTTTTAGGCATCTGCTGCACCTTGCACAATTTTTGCAATCCGAAGTGGTTAACTATGCAAAAGAGAATGAGGAGATCCAGAACCAATTATTGGCAGAGAAGGAAAATGAGTAACAGGAGGAAGGATTGATGAGGGCAATTTGCCACCAGGAACGCTTATTTGAAAGTCACTGATTTTGACAGGACATTAACTCGTCATTAATATGGCCAAATATGGGCAAACAATCCTGCACACAAAACGGTGGCCAATCAACACTATTCCTTTCACTGTAATCAACTCCACCTGAACTACCATGTACAGTCATCAACCCATTTATCTTTATACGGCTCTTCTCAAAAGTACTTTTAGGGCTACATTGAAATCAAGTGCAACCATTTTATTTCCCAACTCGTGTTCTGTCTACATGCTATTACTGTGCCTTAGGTGATGGTATATGATGTATGTCTTCTACTACCTAATCTAGTGCTACTTCTAAGTGCTTCCCCAGTGGAAGGACTAAGCGTGGTGGCAGGCTGCTGGTTAACAATGGGGGTGAGGAACATGTCCCTATAACTCAACGTCGGATCATGAGATAACCCTGCCACTGTTGCCATCACTTCTGGTACCACACTGGCCATCTAAGCCGGAGTAGTTGCATTGGACCAATATACATCACCTTGAGCGACAGCTGCCTCATCCATGCTTCGTGCACATTGCCCCAAAGAGCCTATCCTCTGCTGCACCCCTTCTAGCAAAACGTCCAGGAGTAGAGTTTCCACTTTGGGTGCAAATGGGAAATTGGGCTCAAAATGCGCTTGAGATGGCGCTGTTTAGGTTACAGTTCAAGTTTCCGTTAAAATTCATTTGCATAATCACAAGCATAAAATCTTCCACGAACCAGCGCAATCAGGCAGCGTAATAGAACGGAATTGTTTCTTTTTATCTTTCCCTTAAAAAGTATTCCTTGATGTATTTGAGTGGTAACCCTGAAGCAATTTTATTAATACAGCTGAAAATGGGTTTATCACAAAAAATAAGCATTTTTAATAAGAATGTCCTCCTGTCCACCACCTGTGAGTAACCTGATGTAAAATCACTGAAGAAATCTTTAAAAAACTATACTGAACCATTTAATAGTTTAATTGGTGTACACCAGTCAGTTTCTCAGTAAACTAAATATTTTTTGATATGAAAACAGGAAGGGGCAGAAGGTATGGAGTAAAAGGTAAAGTAATAAAAAGGGCAAAAGCAGGAACTAAGTGTCACAAAACATATTTGAAAGTTCTCTATCTGAATGCATGTAGCATTCGTAACAAAATAGACGAGTTAATGGCACAAATAACTACATATGGGTATGATCTTGTGGCCATTACAGAAACATGGCTGCAGGGTGACAATGCCTGGGAATTAAACATACCAGGTTATTTAACGATCAGGAAGGACAGGCAGGAAGGAACGGGAGGTGGGGTGGCTATGTTAATAAAGGAAGGAATCACTGTAATACAGAGAAATGATATTGGGTCAAAAGATCAGGATAATGAAACAGTTTGGGTGGAGATAAGGAATAATAAGGGGAAAAAAACACTAGTGGGCGTAGTCTATAGGCCTCCGAACATGTTGCAACTCTGTTGGACGGAGTATCAATCAGGAAATAGTTGAGGCTTGTAATAAGGGAACATCTATAATTATGGGGGATTTTAACTATCATATTAATTGGACAAATCAAATTGGGCAGGGCTGCCTTGAGGATGAGTTCATTGAGTGTATTAGGGATGGGTTTCTTGAGCAGTATGTAACTGAACCGACCAGGGGGCAAGCAACCTTAGATCTGGTCCTGTGTAACGAGACAGGATTAATTAAAAATGTCCTAGTAAAGGATCCCCTTGGAATGAGTGACCATAACATGGTTGAATTCCATATTCAATTAGAGGGTGAGAAGGTTGGATCTCAAACAAGCGTGCTAAGCTTGAATAAAGGAGACTATGAAGGTATGAGACCGGAATTGAGTAGAGTGGATTGGGAAAATAGATTAAAGGGTGGTGATCAGTGGTGTACATTTAAGGAGTTATTTTACAACTTCCAAAAAATATATATTCCACTGAGAAGAAAAGGGTGTAAAAGAAAAGACAGCCATCCGTGGCTAAGTAAAGAAATTAAGGATAGTATTCGACTAAAAACAAGGGTATATAAGGTAGCCAAATCTAGTGGGAGGATAGAGGATTGGGAAAACTTTAAAAGACAGCAAAAAATAACAAAAAGATTGATTAAGAAAGGGAAGATAGATTATGAAAGTAAATTAGCAAAAAATATAAAAACAGATAGTAAGAGTTTTTATAGTTATATAAAAAGAAAAAGGGTGGCTAAAGTAAATGTTGGTCCCTTAGAGGATGAGACCGGGAAATTAATGGTGGGAAATATGGAGATGGCAAAAACACTGAATATTTTGTATCAGTCATTACAGTAGAGGACACTAAGAATATCCCAACACTGGACAAACAGGGGGCTAAAGTGGGGTAGGAGCTAAACACGATCAAAATCACTAAGGAAGTGGTACTCGGTAAAATAATGGGACTCAAGGCGGATAAATCACCTGGACCTGATGGCTTACATCCTAGGGTCTTGAGGGAAGTGGCGGTAGGGATTGTGGCTGCATTAGTAATAATTTTCCAAAACTCCCTGGACTCAGCAAAGGTCCCGGCAGACTGGAAAACTGCTAATGTAACACCCTTATTTAAAAAGGGCAGTAGACAGAAGGCTGGAAACTATAGACCAGTTAGCCTAACATCTGTGGTAGGTAAAATTTTGGAGTCCATTATTAAGGAGACAGTAACAGGACATTTGGATAATCAGAATTTAATAGGACAAAGTCAGCATGGTTTTATGACGGGGAAGTCATGTTTGACAAATTTGCTGGAGTTCTTTGAGGGAGTAACATATAGGGTGGATAAAGGGGAACCAGTGGACGTAGTGTATTTAGACTTCCAAAAGGCATTTGACAAGGTGCCACACAAAAGATTATTGCTTAAGATAAAAAATCACGGGATTGGGGGTAATATTCTGGCATGGATAGAGGATTGGCTATCTAACAGAAGGCAGAGAGTTGGGATAAATGGTTCATTCTCAGACTGGCAATCAGTAACTAGTGTTGTTCCGCAGGGGTCAGTGCTGGGTCCCCAACTCTTTACAATCTATATTAACGATTTGGAGGAGGGGACCGAGTGTAACATATCAAAGTTTGCAGATGATACTAAGATGGGAGGGAAAGTAGTGAGTGAGGAGGACATAAAAAACCTGCAAGGGGACATAGACAGGCTAAGTAAGTGGGCAGAGATTTGGCAGATGGAATACAATACTGGAAAGTGTGAGGTTATGCACTTTGGCAGGAAAAATCGCAGAGCAAGTTATTATCTTAATGGCAAGAAACTGGAAAGTACTGAAGTACAAAGGGATCTGGGGGTCCTGGTGCACGAAACTCAAAAGGTTAGTATGCAGGTGCAGCAAGTGATTAAGAAGGCCAATGGAATGTTGGCTTTCATTGCTAGGGGGATAGAATATAAAAATAGGGAGGTATTGCTTCAGTTGTACAAGGTATTGGTGAGACCGCACCTGGAATACTGCATACAGTTTTGGTGTCCATACTTAAGAAAAGACATACATGCTCTCGAGTCAGTACAAAGAAGGTTCACTCGGTTAATCCCGGGGATGAGGGGATGGACATATGAGGAGAGGTTGAGTAGATTGGGACTCTACTCATTGGAGTTCAGAAGAATGAGAGGCGATCTTATTGAAACATATAAGATTGTGAAGGGGTTGGATCGGGTGGATGCGGGGAGGATGTTCCCGATGATGGGTAAAACTAGAACTAGGGGGCATAGTCTTAGAATAAGGGGCTGCTCTTTCAAAACTGAGATGAGGAGGAACTACTTCACTCAGAGGGTGGTAGGTCCATGGAATATGCTGCCCCAAAAAGCTGTAGAAGCTACATCATTACATAAATTTAAAACAGAAATAGACAGTTTCCTAGAAGTAAAGGGAATTAAGGGTTACGGGGAGCGGGCAGGAATTTGGACATGAGTCTAGGTTCGATTCGTGTGTCTAATTCTGTTAGATTCAGGAGATGGTTCTGTGATAGTAGATTGGCGGTTAGGATCAGATCAGCCATGATCTTATTGAATGGCAGAGCAGGCTCGAGGGGCCGATTGGCCTACTCCTGCTTCTTATGTTCTTATGAAACATGCCAACTATTGCCCGTGCACCAAAGAAAATGAGCGCAATTTGAAGAGCCTTCCCGAACCACCAGAATCTCGCAATGTCGGCCTGGGGGCGTGGCCAGTTTTGTGGGTGGGGCCTGATTCGGGCGAATTGAATCTTGAACCACCGTAAAAGATGGCGGAAAATGCAAACGTAAGCGGTGTTGGGCGTAATTCGCCTACATTTAAAATTCCCTGATCTTTGGCACTGGTTTGGCTGATTCCACCTTTATTGCGCTGATATAACTGACAGAAACAAGCGGAAGCTCAACCCAACCCCACCGACACCCCCCCAAGCCTGCCTTCCAATAGGGGAGTTTTTAAAATTCATGTTGCGGATGTGGGCATTGCTGGCAAGGCTGCCATTTATTGCCATCTCTAGTTGCCCTGAAATGGTGTGGAGATGCCGGAGTTGGACTGGGGTGGACAAATGTAAGAAGTCACACAACACCAGGTTATAGTCCAACAGCTTTATTTGAAATCACAAGCTTTCGGAGCGCTGCTCCTTCTTCAGGTGAAGTGGAGAAATGCATAAAGACACAGCTTATATAGTCAGAGAATCATGTCAGATGTTTACAGGTAACCTTTCCAACTGCCATTTATCACACCTCGGCAGAGAGATAATCACAGCAGTCAAAGGTGTGAATGGTGTCCAAACAGGTCAGTCAGGGAAACATTACATCAAAGAACAATGAGGTGGGGTCACAAGGGGTCAAATATTGCAGATGCTGGGGTCTGTATGAAAAACAAAAAAACAGACAAAAAACATTTTTTTTGGCTGGAAATCACAGCAGGTCCGGCTGCATCTGTGTAGAGAGAACAAGCCAATGTCGACTCGAGTCTGGATGACCCTGCATCAGGTGGGGTTACATGTAGCGTGACATGAACCCAAGATCTCGGTTGAGGCCGTCCTCATGGGTGCGGAACTTGGCTATCAGTTTCTGCTCGACGATTTTGCGTTGTCGTGTGTCTCGAAGGCCACCTTGGAGAATGCTTACCCGAAGATCGGAGGCTGAATGTCCTTGACTGCTGAAGTGTTCCCCGACTGGGAGGGAAC
The DNA here is from genome assembly GCF_052327205.1 of Somniosus microcephalus. Taxonomy (NCBI): domain Eukaryota; kingdom Metazoa; phylum Chordata; class Chondrichthyes; order Squaliformes; family Somniosidae; genus Somniosus; species Somniosus microcephalus. The sequence continues at coordinate 134,663,614 of NC_140989.1, read as the reverse complement.
ACTCCTGCCTGGTGATTGTTGTGCGGTGTCCGTTCATCCGTTGTCGCAGTGTCTGCATGGTCTCGCCGATGTACCATGCTCCGGGGCATCCTTTCCTGCAACGTATGAGGTAGACAACGTTGGCCGAGTCACATGAGTATGTACCATGTACCTGGTGGGTGGTGTCCTCACGTGTGATGATGGTATCTGTGTTGATGATCTGGCATGTCTTGCAGAGGTTGCTGTGGCAGGGTTGTGTGGTGTCGTGGTCGCTGTTCTCCTGAAAGCTGGGTAATTTGCTGCGAACGATGGTCTGTTTGAGGTTAGGCGGCTGTTTGAAAGCGAGTAGTGGAGGCGTGGGGATGGCCTTAGCGAGGTGTTCGTCGTCATCGATGACATGTTGAAGGCTGCGAAGAACATGGCGTAGTTTCTCCGCTCCGGGGAAGTACTGGACGACGAAGGGTACTCTGTTGGTTGTGTCCCGTGTTTGTCTTCTGAGGAGGTCTATGCGATTTTTCGCTGTGGCCCGTCGGAACAGTCAATCGACGAGTCGAGCGTCATATCCCATTCTTACAAGGGCGTCTTTCAGTGTCTGTAGGTGTCCATCGCGTTCCTCCTCATCTGAGCAGATCCTGAAATGGTGGTGATGCAGATGAGTGGTATGCTCGGCCACCTCAGAGGGCAATTAAGAGTCAACCATGTTGTTATGGGACTGGAGTCACGTATAGGCCCAGACCAGGTAAGGACGGCAGGTTCCCTTCCCTAAAGGACATTAATGAACCAGTTGTGTTTTGACGACCATCCAACAGCTTCATGGTCACTTTTACCGATAACAGCATTTTATTTCCATACTTTCTTTTTAAACTGAATTCAAATTCTCAAACTGCCATAGTAGGAATTGAACTCGCGTTCTCTGGATTATCAGTCCAGGCAGGGAGTTCTGCCTACAATTCCCCTCAGAATATTCCATTGCAAGCAAAATTTCATGACACTTGTGGAATACAAACTGGCTGCTTGTAACTTGAAGCAGCAGCTCCCCAGGCAATTATAGAGCCTCCTAGGCTCATGGAAAACACACAGGAAGTTTATGCTAAGTATATTAATGAGCTGACCTTGCCGAATTCAGTGAGATCCACACTCCTCTACGTAGATGAGCATCCCTGTGATCATGTGGAGGTCTCACTGGTACATGCACCAGAATTGCTGAATCGACCCAACTGTCTCAAATTTTCTACTTCCTCCACAGTTGTGCAAAGTTGCTATTTTCATTGCTATTCAATTGATATGAAAACTGTTGCCATGTAACTGTTACGATATAGTAATAATGCATGAATGGTGAAAAAAACAAACAAAAAAAATTGACCCGTAATTTGTGGTCAGCGGCGAAGCAAAGCCGTTTGCCACTGGCTCCGAAGAAAGCTCCCCACAGAGATCTTGCGATCTCTTTGTCGAGAGGTTTGTCATTTTCAACGTGTAATTGGTTTTAGCGCTCTGTAGTGGGGATCCCTAGAGCGATGCTGCTGTGACATCAACAAGCTGTCGAAGCAGCCAATCACATTGCAGGATTCTCACAGACAGGAAACCAAGAAAGGAGAAGCTGCTTTTATCCGGACTTTATAAAAATGTTACAGAGAGCGAAATAAAGATTGAGACTCTCACATGGGGATAAGGTAAAATCTGAAATATCATGAACAAACTTTTAAAAATTATAATTTTTATCATAATGGTGAAATTTGACACTCCACAAATATAAAAATTAGTTTTTTAGGGCCAGAACATTTGTTTACCAGTCACTACGCTGCTAAAACCCCAGTTACACCTATTCCAACAAGGCGTAACATTTAATGGGGTATTTAACAGTGATATTACTGCAGAAAAGCCCAAGTTTTCGTCAGTTTCACTGATTACACTGATTGCCGACTATGGTGGGCAGGTCACAGCGCAGCCAGTGTCGGAGCAGCGAATGACTGACCGCAACTTCAGGATTTCCATGTTTCGATGCGCCTGCGCTACATCCTGAAGTTGCGGTCAGTTTCAAAGGGGTAATAATGGCAAACATTGTTCGTTCTGCAAATTCCGGCCCAATATATTTGATGGCACAACAGTTTACAGCCCTAACACTTTGCACAACGTTAAAAGGCTCCATTTCAAACTGGAGATGAACCTGCACGTGGAATTCCTGACATTAAGCGGTGCTGTCAATGGAAGAGAAGCGTGCAGGAAAGCAGGCTAAATGAGAAGGAAGACTTGTACCTTTATTACACCGTCCTTGCTGGCTAATTATAAAGTGTAGCCTAAGAGGAACCTATTTTTCTGCCATCTTGGTTGGGTGTGAATTATGGTGTCGTGATTCAGCACCAAGTACGTTACTGTGAAAATTGCAACTGTTCCGTCAAATGACCCCAGACTGTCCAATGTTTTATACTAGGAAATCTGGAACTGGATTTTCCTTTTCTATCCTGCCCAAAAATAAGTGAGATGGCAGCATGAACGATGGCAAAAATTGGGCGCCGAGGCCTACTGTTGTCTTCTTGATGTGAGCTAAATTTCCCTTGTTCTGCCCCTGTTGGGATTGCCGCTAGCTGCCCCTTCCCCACCTTCCGCATGTAAATGCCAATGTTTTGGCGGGGGGGAGGGGGGTGTGGCTGCGCAGGTGCAAGATCGCCTTTGGTCTCGCTTCACTCTCATCTGTCCCTTTTACCATTGCCCTGTAGAACTGTCGAGTGGAAGGTAGGCCCAGGGCAGAGGTGGTAATGGCCCCAAGCTTTGCAAGTAGAGAGATAGGACCCAGTAAAGTTCTCGTCTCTCTCTCAACGCGCCCAAGGTGCTTATCTTTGTAAGGACGCAATCTCTTCCAGAGTATACAAGGCTGTACCTCTTGGCGTCTTTGAGCTGCTCTGCCCCATTGACGCACTTCAATGTCTCTTGGGGAACTGCAACACTGTCCCCCGCTGCAGCACCACCTGTTTTTTTTTCTCCGTGGCACTAGCAAGACTACCTCTTGGCAGGAATCCCACCAGGAACCCGCCATGCATAGATAATGACCCTCAACCAGGGCATGTGTTGAAGGGGTGGACAGAAATTCCTCCCTGTCACAAAGCGGAAAATCCAGCCACAGGATTAACTGTAATCTTTTATCTGATTGAAACTGAATTTGATCTCTCGGTGTAAACGATGGAAATATTCTTCCTCTTTTATTTAGGTAACATGATTCATTCAGGAAGTCCCTATCTGAATAGCCTCATCAGTTCATTGGTCAGGAAAAGACAGCTCATGCTGCTTAGACAGCATTGGTCCGGAATTTGCAATTGTAACGACAGCAAAACTGTCGGCGCTCGCTGTCATTACTGTGTAAAATAGACAGCAACTTCTGGCATCTGCATATGCACAGTTAAATGCAAAAATCCGGAAATTGCTGTTGGTGATACCCTGCCCCTCCACAGGGTGCACTGTTGCAGTCTTTGCAGATGCAATCAACACAAAATCAGTGATTTGATGGGAACTTCAACTTTTTACGCGTTATTCTCGGTGTAAAAAGCATTGAAAATGTTAAGCCTTGTTGAATGAGGTGCAACTGAGTTTTTAACAGCATACTAAGTCATAATTATTGCTGAGCAACCTTTCTGGCCCTGAAAATCTAGTTTTACAAGTGTGGAGTGTCATTCCCTCACAATAACATTTAAAAATTGGATGATTTTTCAAATAATAAAAAACATTTTTTTAAATTTTATTTATGATGTTTCACCTTCTACCTTAATTTCATGTGTATGTCCCAATCTTTATTTTACTTTCTGTAAAATGATTAAAAAATGAATTATACTCCATGCTTTTTACTTCCTGGTTTGCCCTCTGTGAGAATTCTTCAATCTGATTGGCTGATCAGCCTGCTTGATGACTTCACTGTTGCTGGACGCCACAGATCCCCTATATATAGCACCAGATTCAAAGTCAAGTTGAAATTGGGGAAATCGACACTCTAAAGCCCGCGAAATCTTTGTGGGCAGCTTTCTTCGAGGTCAGCGGCCAGTGCTGTCCCTGCGTCGCTGACCACAAAATCCAGACCAACATCTCAATGCACTTTTTACTGTGTGCAGTAAAGGGTATAGCATCAACCAGTTCTATCCATGGCTCACCTGTAAATCATTGGCACTTAAAATGAGCAGCCAGTTATAACAGTCAGTGGGCAATTGTGCAATTGAATGTCATGTCAAGATTTTAATGAAATAATAATGATCTGAAAAGTGGAGGAATAGGGATGATACTGTAATATAGAATTGTGTTACAATCTATTAGAAGGCTTTCTACCTTTCCAATATTAATATTTAATACAAGTAATTTATTAATAAACTTGATTGTTGTATAATGCGGAATATTCTGTTCTTCCTCTACACTGGCAGCTGACATTTCGATCTTTCCTTATTTTAGACGCTCTGATTCAAGTCAGGATGGCTCCAGCCATTATTGCGGTCACTTGTTTACCTAAGCCCAAAATAGCAAAGAATTTTGCAGTGAACGAAGGGAAATGACACTCCACATGCACAGAGCAACATTTTGTGCTTCTGTGCATCAGATGCACCGTTGATTAAACTTAGATGATTTCTAAATGATCTGAACTGGGTGAAGTTCAGTATTTGCATATAAACAAGTACATGGCTCATTCTGGCTTCCCAGTTCATTTGAACCTCGCCGATGGCTCAAAACACATCAAACCAAATTGTTAGCAAGTGGAAAATAATACACACTCTGCATTTTTCTGATCATTCACCGGAAAATTAGTGTATTTACAAGACACTGTGAAAGGCACATTTATTGAAAAACATATTTGCTTTCTGACTATTAACATTTTAACCACATAAATTAGTGTATTTACAAGACACTGTGAAAGGCGCATTTATTGAAAAACAAATTTGAACCACTGGCCTTCAAATGGCAAAGAACCACATAGAATGATCAGGAAGTGGCTTCGCAGCCAATAAAAGCATGATTTATTAACTGATATAAAAACCATAGGACAGTACATTTTGTGAGACATGATCTGATTATTATAGTGTGTAGTGGTGAAAGCAAGTAGTCATTAATTGACATTTCTAATTGGTAGTAACCTGCAACCAGCACGTTGAATGAACCTTTGATGTTTAAAGAAAAGACTTGCATTTATGTAGCGCCTTTCACAAGCTCAGGATGTCCCAAAGCGCTTTACAGCCAATGAAGTATTTTTTAAGTGTAGTCACTGTTGTAATGTAGGAAACGCGGCAGCCAATTTGCACACAGCAAGCTCCCACAAACAGCAATGTGATAATGACCACATAATCTGTTTTAGTGATGTTGATTGAGGGATAAATATTGCCCAGGACACCGGGGCTAACGTCCCTGCTTTTCTTCGAAATAGCGCCATGGGATCTTTTACATCCACCTCAGAGAGCAGACGAGGCCTCGACTTAATGTCTCATCCGAAAGACGGCACCTCCGACAGTGCAGAACTCCCTCAGTACTGCACTGGGAGTGTCAGCCTACAATTTGGTGCTTAAGTCTCTGGAGTGGGACTTGAAACCCGCAACCTTCTGACTCAGAGACGAGAGTGCTACCCACTGAGCCATGGCTGACATACTGTTGTACATTATGGCATGAAAAACTAAACATGGAGGCCACACCAGCATTGAACTTCTATTGATAATATGGTGGTTGCAGCTAGTCAGTAGAATGTTAGTAATGATATAGACACATTCCACAGCATGCCATGCTGTGGTCAGTTGGCTGAAACCAAGCAGTTGAGAGATATGGATTATTAGACAACATTATACAGCTGGAAAGCAACATCAGTACACAAGTGCCACCTACTGGATTAGTAACAACAACTGCTCCAACTAAGACTCATTATGCAGTCCCAAACAGTTCCGATATGGATTATACAAGAGATCGTTAACTTCCTCAGGTCATGCAGAAGAAAGGATAAAATCAGGCATTGACTGATAACCCACTTATTATTATGCTCTACTTATTCAGTATAAATTGTGTCCACCGGTTTAGTTGCAGTCTTTTTATAGCACATGCCAGTGAAGATGATTTCCTCCGTTGAAGCCAATAAAATGTTGCTGTGATTTGGTATCCTGTGCTATTTAAGTACCAGGTCTTGAATGAGGTCCAACTTTCTGGTCGTCATGATGGTGATGTCCACGGTGATGAGCCAAAAGCAAAAATCTTAAATCCTCACTCTCCTTTAACCTGGAATTTTCTGCATTAATTTGCCCCAATTTCCTGACTAATTTCCAATGTAAAACACCCCTGTTTAAACAAATAGTGGAAAAAAAGTAATGCAAGTACCAACGTATTATTGCTGGAAAGTTGGCATGTATGGATATTGGATGAGGACAGGATCTGGTTTGTTTGTAATGCTCCCTGTGTTGGAATAGTCTGCCAAGACTTACTATGTAGGCTTGCACTCGAAGAATGGCCACTTGAGCAATATATGAAAGGACTGCCAGTGTCCATTGAACAATACATCAGTAGCAAGTGGCAGTGCCTTCTGGTGTCAAGAAGAGTAAATTAAAATATTTTTTGAATGTAGCAGCCTTAAAAGGAACTGAAAATGTGGTCTTTTTGCTGCTCATTATTAGCTGTCTTTAAGATGAAATTTATAGAACACCTGCGTTAACCACACCATTTCCTTCATTCAGGTTATGTAGCTTAATATTAACGTACTCAAAAGTAATGAAGACAAACACTCTGTTTACCTGTGTAAAGGTAGAAAAAAACTTCAAAATTGCATTGTCAGCTAACTCAGCAACAACTTGCATTATTATAGTGCCTTTAGTGGAGTAAAACATCCCAAGTTGCGATTATCAAACAAAATTTTACACTGAGCCACATAAGACCATATGAAATAGGAGCAGGAATAGGCCATCCGGCACCTCGAGCCTGCTCTGCCATTCAATAAGATCATGGCTGATCTTCTATTTCAACTCCACCTTCCCGCACTATCTCCATATCCCTTGATTCCCTTAGTGTCCAAAAATCTATCGATCTCTGTCTTGAATATACTCGACGACTGAGCCTCTACAGCCCTCTGGGGTGGAGAATTCCGAAGACTCACCACCATCTGAGTGAAGATGTTTCTCCTCATCTCAGTCCTAAATGGCCGGCCCCTTATTCTGAGACTGTGACCCCTGGTTCTAGACCCTTAGCCAGGGAAACATTCTCCCTGCATCTACCCTGTCAAGCCCTGTAAGAATTTGGTATGTTTCAATGAGATCACCTCTCATTCTTCTAATATCTAGAGAATATAGGCCCAGTCTACTCGATCTCTCCTCATAGGACAATCCCCCATCCCAGGAATCAGTCTGGTGAACCTTCGTTGCACTCCCTCTATGGCAAGTATATCCTTCCTTAGGTAAGGAGACCAAAACTGTACACAATACTCCAGGTGTGGTCTCACCAGGGCCCTATAGAATTGCAGTGAGACATCTTTACACTTATACTCAAATCCTCTTGTAATAAAGGCCAACACACCATTTGCTTTCCTAATTGCTTGCTGTACCTGCATGTTAACTTTCAGTGATTCTTGTACAAGGACACCCAGGTCCCTCTGAATACCAACATTTCCCAATCTCTCACCATTTAAAAAATACTCTGCTTTTCTATTTTTCCTACCAAAGTGGATAACTTCCATTTCTCCACATTATATTCCATTTGCCATGTCCTTGCCCACTCACTTAGCCTGTCTATATCCCCTTGAAGTCTCTTTGCATCCTCCTCACAACTTACATTCCTGCCTAGCTTTGTATCATCAGCAAACTTGGATATACTGTATTACATTTGGTCCCCTCATCCAAATCATTGATATAGATTGTGAATAGCTGAGGCCCAAGCACTGATCATTGTGGTACCCCACTAGTTACAGCCTGCCAACCCAAAAATGACCTGTTTATTCCTACTCTCTGTTTTCTGTCCGTTAACCAATCCTCAATCCATGCTAGTATATTACCACCTATCCCATGAGCCCTAATTTTCTTTAATAACCTCTTGTGTGACACCTTATCGAATGGCTTCTGAAAATCCAAATACACCACATCCACTGGTTCCCCCTTATCGATTCTGCTAGTTACAACCTCAAAAAACTGTAACAGATTTGTCAAACATGATTTCCCTTTTATAAATCCGTGTTGACTCTGCCCAATCCTATTATTATTTTCTAAGTGCCCTGTTACCACATCCTTAATAATAGATTCTCGCACTTTCCCTGCTACTGATCTCAGGCTAACTGGTCTGTAGTTCCCCGTTTTCTCTCTCCCTCCTTTCTTAAATAGTGGGGTTACATTTGCTACATTCCAATTCATGGGAACCATTCAAGAACCATTGGAATTTTGAAAGATGATAAAGAGATATTAGGACAGATGACCAAAAGCTTGGCCAAAGAGGTAGGTTTTAAGGATGTCTTAAAGGAGGAGAGAAGGTAGAGAGGCAGCGAGGTTTAGGCAGGGAATTCCAGAGTTTAGGGTCTAGGCAGCAGAAGGCACAGCCGCCAATCGTGGAATGATTGAAATTGGAGGTGCTCAAGTGACCAGAATTGGAGGAGACTGTAGTGTATGTACCTTTAAGGGGAGAACTACTTTTTACAGCTCCTGTATACTGTAGTACCGGCAGTGACCACACCTGTATATAAACCCTGAGTAGGGATCTGTACAGTTAGTTTTAGAGTAACCCTCACCCAGTAAACACCTGTTGATTGCTCCCTGCAGCCGCTTGTCTAATTATTGAAGGACACACAACATCAAGATACACGGATCTAACATTGGCGACGAGAAGATTCAAACCTACCTGCAACTCTGCATCACCTCCCAGGGATTCGCTCCTGGAGAACAGTGAAAGAAGAAGGCCGAATCCAGAAGCACGGGCGTCGACCATCCAGCGGAGACTTGAGCATCGCAGGGGAGGCTGTTGAGAGCTGGGCTTGGTTCTCCAGTCACGGTGGTCCAGCGAAACGGGCTGGCAACAGGTACACGCAGACCCTTCCCGGACAGCGGCGGCTAGAGCCGACCGACGGCACAGAAAAAGGCCGAGCAGCGTCGACGGGAGAAGAGAGAGGGTAGAGCACACAGGGCGCAGCCGGTGTTCAGGACCGAGCGGCGTCGACGGGAGAAGAGAGAGGGTAAAGCGCACAGGGCGCAGCCGGTGTTCAGGACCGAGCGGCGTCAACGAGAGAGAACAGAGCGTAGCCAGTGTTCAAGGGCCGAGCAGCGTCAGCGGGGAAGAAAGGAAAGCGCGGGAGACGCCATTTTGAGCCGCAGCAGAGAAGAAGGGAGAGCGCAGGAGACGCCATTTTGAGCCAGTCTAACCATACCCAGGGATGCCGAAGAGTGGCAGTGTCACAGCGTTCGACAATGAAGTCGAAGATTGGACGACATATGTCGAATGCATAGAAGTGTACTGCAAGGCGAATGAAGTGCCAGATGACAGGAAAGCGCTGGTATTGTTGAATTCAATGGGTGCAAAAACGTATGGCTTACTGCGAAACCTAGTAATCCCAGAGAAGCCAGTGGAAAAGGATTTTGAAAACATAGTGTCAACCCTACAGGACCACTTAGACCCCACACCGCTGCTGATAGCGGAAAGATTTAAGTTTCACAAAAGGAACCAGCATAAAGATGAAAGTAATGCTGAGTTTTTAACGGAACTGCGCAAGCTATCGAAACACTGCCAGTTTGGAACGGGACTAGCAGATACTTTAAGGGACAGGTTTGTGTGTGGGCTTCAAAGTGAAGGAACCCAGAAACGGCTTCTATCAGAAAAGGATCTTACACTGGACAAGGCTTTCAGCATGGCAGTATCACACGAAGCAGCAGCACGGGGCGCGGCAGAGATACAACGGAGACCGCAAGAATATGGCACAAATGAAATGTCATACGGAACAGTGAAGTGCTATCGCTGCGGCAGAACAACACACGACCATAAGGATTGCTGGTTCAAGGACCAAGTGTGCAGACAGTGTGGAAAAGTAGGACACATAGCAAGAGTCTGCAGGTCAGAAAAGAAAACCAGCAGCAAGAAATCCCCCACAGGAGAAGTACAAGAAGGTACATAAGGTGACGGAGAGTAGTGCAGACGAACAGAAAAGTGATACAGACTCTGGAAGCAAGGAGCTGGGTTGTCTGAAACTACATAATGTGATCAAAACGTTGGATCACCAAACTATCTGGGTCACGCTCCAAGTGAAAATGGAATTGGACACAGGATCAGCCCTAACAGTCATAAACCAAAGGGACTACAAGCGGCTATTCTCACATATACCCTTGAGAGATACAGAGATTGTCTTGAAGACGTACACGGGGCAAAAAGTCTACCCCAAAGGAAAAATAAGGGTGAACGTTATATATAACGGCAAGGAAACACCAAAAATGGACCTATATGTATTGCCAGATGGAGGACCACCACTACTAGGACGTGAATGGATCCGGAAGATACAGCTAGATTGGCATTCCATACAAGCACTAACTGTAGATGCCAAAAAGGATGACGATGTCACACCTGGACGACTGTCAAAAATGCTAACTGACGCACAAGAAGTGTTCCAGGAGGGAGTCGGAACACTAAAAGGCATAACAGCGACGATCAAAATAGAGGAAAATGCAAGCCCAAAGTTTTTTAAGGCCAGACCGGTACCTTATGCGATTCGCCCAGCCGTCGAAGCAGAGCTGGAAGGTTTGGAACGTTCAGGAGTACTGTCCAAAGTGGACTAGAGCGAGTGGGCTACACCCATCGTTCCTGTAATGAAGAGGCCGTTGAGTAATACGCCTGGGGAACCAAAGAAGGTTTGCATCTGTGGGGACTTTAAGGTGACAGTGAACCCAGTCCTTCACACTGTACAATATCCGCTTCCGCGGATTGAAGATATTTCGCCTCGCTATCTGGAGGGAAACGCTTCACTAAGATTGATCTGGCCCAGGCGTACCTGCAAATGGAGGTAGAAGAAGCCTCGAAACAGTACCTCACGATCAACACTCATAAAGGTCTCTACCAACACAACCGGCTGGTGTTCGGGGTAGCATCAGCTCCGGCTATTTGGCAAAGGGCAATGGATCAAATCCTGCAAGGGATTCCAGGGACCCAGTGTTATTTGGACGACATCCTGGTCACGGACGAAAATGACAGTGATCGCCTTGCCAACCTGGAGCAGGTGCTCTCTAGATTGAAGGAATATGGGCTCCGAGCTAATCGCCACAAATGCGAGTTTTTCCAGAAGCAGATCTCGTATTGTGGCCACGTTATTGATGAAGAGGGGTTACATAAGTCCCCTGAAAAGATTGAGGCAGTAGTCAAGGCTCCAGCACCGGAAAATGTGTCACAACTGAGGTCGTTCCTCGGGCTGGTGAACTACTACCATAAGTTCTTGCCGAATTTGTCTACAGTACTACACCCACTGAACACCCTACTGCAAACGGGGGTACCATGGAAGTGGAATGACGAATGTAAACGAGCTTTCCAGAAGTGCAAAGAATTGATCACATCAAAAGAGGTGTTGGCTCATTTCAACCCAGCACTACCAATTCGGTTGGCGTGTGATGTATCACCCTATGGCATTGGAGCGGTGCTGTTGCACAAATTACCGGACGGCTCGGAGAGGCCAGTAGCCTTTGCGTCTCAGTCACTAACCTCAGCCGAGCGTAACTACGCCCAGATTGACAGGGAGGCCCTCAGCCTAGTGTGGGGAGTGAAAAAGTTCAACCACTATCTGCACGGGCAGAAGTTCACCTTGCTGACTGACCACCAACCACTTGTCTCCATCTTTAATCCAAAGAAGGGCATTCCGGTGATGACTGCGCAACGGCTACAAAGATGGTCCCTTTTTCTAGGGGCGAACCAATATGAAATCGAGTATAAGGGCACGAAACAGCATGGAAACGCTGATGGGCTATCACGCCTGCCACTGCCTACTGCGGAGGAAGCACCAGCAGTGGACCCTGTCGAAATATTTTACTCGACTATAATTGAACGCTTGCCAGTAACTAACGCTGATATAGAGAAGGAGACCCGAAATGACCCGACACTGTCTCGGGTATATGACTTGACGGTGAAGGGATGGCCAACACATGGCGACTCACTGTTGCCAGCATTCTCATCCAGAAGAGAACAGCTGTCAGTATGCCAGGGGACCTTGATGTGTGGATCCCGAGTGCTAATTCCACCCAAGTTAAGGGAGAGAGTGCTCAATGAGCTTCACGAAGGCCATCTGGGAGGGGTGAAAATGAAAAGCCTTGCTAGGGCTTATGTGTGGTGGCCGGGGATCGATCAGCAAATCGAGGACCTGACAAAGAGCTGCTCAGGATGCCAGAAGGTCCAAAATGCACCACCACATGCCCCTCTACACTCATGGGAGTGGCCCTCATCTCCATGGCAACGGGTGCATATTGATTTTGCTGGTCCATTCATGGACTCAATGTTTTTAATAGCCGTGGATGCGCACTCGAAATGGCCTGAGGTGATCAAAATGTCGTCCACCACCACGGAGAAAACTATTGCAGTCCTACGGACCATATTTGCCAGGAACGGCTTGCCAGAGCAGATTTGCTCTGATAACGGACCACAGTTTGTGTCCGAAGAGTTTCGAAGATTTATGAAAAGGAATGGGGTAAGGCATTACACATCCGCCCCGTATCATCCAGCCACAAATGGATCGGCTGAGAGGTTCGTACAAACCTTTAAAAAAGCAGTAAGGGCCATGTGCGATGACGACATTCCACTGCAGCATAAGGTGGACAATTTCCTGTTAGCCTGCAGAAATGCGACACATGCAGCCACCAACCAGGCCCCGGCCATGATGTTCTTTAACCGAAGGTTGAGATCTTGTCTGGATTTGCTCAGACCAAATGTACGAAGAGATGTTGAGAATAAGCAATTCCAGCACATCAATGAGAAGCTGACAAGGAGCTTCAATGTAGGGCAACCAGTCTTGGTTCGCGACTACCGAACAGAGAAATGGCAACCAGGAACGATATGCACACGGCAGGGGCCACTAATGTACACAGTGGATGTTGGGGAGAACATTGTGAGATGCCATGCTGACCAGATCCTAGAGTCACAGGAACGAGTCAACCCCATGTCTCGCGTACCTGGTGATGAACCCGACATACAGGTAGCATCTACCCCAGAAACAGTAGCATCGGAAGCTGATGAACCAACCGACGACAGGGGGCCAGAATCGCCTCCGCACCAAGAGCAAGACACTCCGGAAAGGCGCTACCCAGAAAGGATCAGGAAGCCTCCCCAAAGACTGAATTTATAAATAGACTATTTTCAGTTAATGTTGCATGTTAAAAGTGTTAATTGTAATTAGTTGATGTTTAATTGTTAAATGAATGTTATGGTACTGTTAATCTAAAAGGGGAGGAATTGTAGTGTATGTACCTTTAAGGGGAGAACTACTTTTTACAGCTCCTGTATACTGTAGTACCGGCAGTGACCACACCTGTATATAAACCCTGAGTAGGGATCTGTACAGTTAGTTTTAGAGTAACCCTCATCCAGTAAACACCTGTTGATTGTTCCCTGCAGTCTCTTGTCTAATTATTGAAGGACACAACATCAAGATACACGGATCTAACAGAGACCATAAGAACATAAGAATTAGGAGCAGGAGTAGGCTATACGCCCCCTTGAGCCTGCTCTGCCATTCAGTAAGATCATGGCTGATCTTTGACCTCAACTCCACTTTCCTGCCTTATCTCCACATCCCTTAATTCATATGGAATTCAAAAATCTCTCTATCTCAGCCTTGAACATACTCAACAACTCAGCACCCACAGCACTCTGGGGCAGAGAATTCCAAAGATACACAACCTCCTGAGTGAAGAAATTCCTCCTGATCTCAGTCTTAAACGGCCAACCCCTTATCCTGAGACTATGCCCCCTAGTTCTAGATTCTCCAGCCAGGGGAAACAATCTCTCAGCATCTACCCTGTCAATCCCCTTCAGAATCTTAGATGTTCCAATGAGATCACCTCTCATTCTTCTAAACTCCAAAGAGTATAGGTCCAGTCTACTCAATCTCTCCTCATTGGACAACCCTCTCACCCCAAGGATCAATCTAGTGAACCTTTGTTGCACCGCCTCCAAGGCAAGTATATCCTTCCTTAAATAAGGAGACCAAAACTGTGCACAGTACTCCAGGTTTGGTCTCACCAGAGCTCTGTACAATTGTAGCAAGACAATTATATGTGGGTAGAAAAAATGAAGGACAGAGACACAATGAGTTGCTCATCCATGTGCTTGCTTTATTCGGCCAGAGCGAATTGAGCATGCTCATACCAAACCGTGTGATAATACATTACACTGCTTTCCCCCTTAAAAAAAATGTATGTACTCCCCTCTCAAAAAGAACAAAACTATGGTCCCATCTTTCCCAGCATTACATGTACCACATAACAAAAACTCCTGGCTTTTTTTCTTTTAAATGATCTACAAATCCAGTTTAATAATAAGCTTGCGGAGCCTTCCTGATCTCCTTACAGAAGGTTTTGGTGTTGAACCAATTTTCGGGCTGTTTTGTTTTGGTTCCAAACTCAAAGATGATCCTGTTTCTATCTCAGACTTGTCTGAACCTGGTACTTCAGTTACTGAAGTCTGAGCTGAGTCAAACTCATGTATGTGTTCATGATCAAGTGGTTCACGATCATGTTTTGGTTCATCTCTAACAAGAGATCATTTGATCGACAAGAACACTTCGGATTTTGTCACCAATTTCAACCAAATATCTCTTGGTTCCACCAACTCCTACTATGGTTCCTACATCACACTTGTGTGAACGCGACTTGCCAGGGGGACTCGTTTTGTTTGAAACTGCCTTCTTTCTGATTGGTGTCATAATAGTGTTTCTGACTCAATCAATCAAATCAAATCAACTTTTATTGTCATTGTTAGTGCACAAGTGCAGTACAACGAAATGTAGGCTTGCAGCTCCCGAGAGTGTACATTTAGATTAAGACATTTAAACATTCAACATACATTTGGCTTGTAATACATTAACATAAACATAACCATAATAAAGTGCTGATGCGCCATCAATTACTCAAAAGACTGAGGTTAAGCGAGTAACAACCAGGCTTTTATTAACTAAAGAATGAAGGTCTAGTCTCGAGTGGTCGACCCGTCCAGAATACTAAGGGACTGGGAGGTAGTCACTTATATACCTGGAATAGTGGGAGGAGTCAGCCGAGGCATGTCCAGACCTGTACCTAGTGGAATACACATACAGACAGGTATAACAGTGGTTTACCACAAGTGCATTGGCAGATGTGCAGGCTTTAGAGTTTATTTGTGGAGTTCAGTAGGATGACAGCCCTGGGAAAGAAGCTGTTCCCAAATCCGGTCGTACGGGTGCGAATGCATCTGTAGCGTCTCCCAGATGGCAGGAGGGCGAACAGACCGTGGCTGGGGTGGGTAGGGTCTTTGATGATGGACCGTGACCTCCGTAAACAGCGTTTCTGGTATCTGTGCTCTATGGTCAACTCTTGAGACCAAATTCAGTTGAACAAGACTCAATCGTGTTCTTAATCTCCTCTTCGTCAATAGTTCTGCTGGGATATATCCAGTTGTACTGTGCAGAGTAGTTCTGTACTTCAGCAAGAAATTTGCCAAACGTTGCTTCATGCTGAGTTCCAAACAACCCTGCAACACTTGCTTTTTGAGAGCTTCTTTTACTATTCTGACTGACCTTTTGGCTGCTCTGTTTGAAGTTGGATGATGTGGTGGAATGAGTGTGTGTTTGACACTGTTCTGTTTCATGAATTCTTGAAATAGAGCAGAATGGAACTGAGGGCCATTGTCAGAAACAAGCTCTTCAGTTAAGCCATGACATGCAAAGATAGACCTCAACTCATTTATGGTACGTTCAGTTGTAGTATTTGAACCCATGTGTTTCACTTCAATCCACTTTGAGTGACTATCTACAAGTACCAGGAAATAATCATTTGCTTTCTCATAGAAGTCTATGTATACTCTCTGAAAAGGCCTACTTGGCCATGACCAGGGTTGTAGTCGAGTTTTGGGTGGTTTGTTTCTGCAATTTTGGCAAATGCTGCATTTGTTGACAAGTGATTCAAGATCACCGTCCAATCCAGGCCAGTAAACAAAGCATCTTGGAATTGATTTCACACTGATGATCTCTGGGTGTTCAGTATGAAGTTCAGCCTGAATTCTATCTCTCAAAGAAGTAGGTACCACCACCCTGTTTCCCCACTTGATACAACCTTGTTCACAAGACAATTCAGTACTACGGTTTTAATTCTGTGTCCATACACTGATCAGTCCATCCATTCAAGGTGTTTTCATACACTCTTTTCAGTACTGAGTCCTTTTGAGTCTCATCTGCAATCTCAGTTGCTTTCACGGGAAAGTCTTTGTCAACACAGCTAGCATGAAAATCGCACCATCACTCCCAACACACGAGTCAGCATGTGGCAACCTGGACAAGGCATCTGCAATTTTGCTTTGAAGTGCAATATTCAATTGTGTAGTCATAGTATGACAACAACACTGCCCAATGTTGCATTCTTGTTGCGGCCATTGCAGGGATGACAGATTTGGGCCCCAATATTGCTAGGAGCGGTTTGTGATCGGTTATCAGGGTAAACTTTCTGCCGATCAGGAACTGTTGGAATTTCTTGATTCCAAACACTATGGCGAGTGCTTCCCTTTCAATTTGTGCATAGTTTCTTTCGCTCTTTGTGAGGGTTCGCAATGCGAACGTGATTGGTTTCTCTTGGCCGTCATCCATTAGCTTATGACAGCTCCCACACCGTAGCTGGAAGCATCATACGCTAACTTAAGTTCACGCTCTGTATCGTAGTGCACAAGTAGAGCAGCGCTAGAGAGACTTCTCTTACAAGCGTCGTAAGCTTCCTGTTGCGCTTTCGTCCACTTCCACTGGCCATCATTCTTGAGGAGCTCATGCGATGGAGCTAACATGGTCACTAACTCAGGTAAGAAACATGCGTAGTACTGTACCATTCCAAGGAAAGATCTTAACTCAGATACATTCTGTGGCTTTGGAGCATTGATGACAGCATCAACCTTTTCCTTCACTGGTTGCAAATCATTTGCATCAACTTTCAGACCAAGGTACACAACCTCGGGCTACACAAAAGCTCAGTTGCTCCTTTTCAATTTTGCATTGTGGGCATTCAACCTTTGAAGCACTAAATCTAATACTTCTAAATTTTCTTCCTCGCTGCTTGTTGCGATCAGCAAATCGTCTTGATTGCATAAACAATTTGGAACTCCTTGCAAAATCTTATCCATCGTAGTCTGGAAAATTTTGGGGGAGGACTTTACACCATATGGCAGCTTGGTATATGAGTACAGTCCCTTGTGTGTGTTGATGGTGAGATACTGTTGACACTCTGTCAACATTCAGCTGAGTATAAGCATGCAACAGGTCAAGCTTGGAGAAAACCTTTTACCCAGAATGCTGCGTACAAATCTTGCGATTTAGGTAACGGGTACTGCTCATCGTCAACTGCTTGGTTGATAGTAACTTTGTAGTCACCGCACAAGCGTATAGTTTTGTCTGCTTTGGGCACTACCACAATCAGGGTAGCCCATTCACTTTTGTCAGTTTTTACTAGCACTCCATTCTCTCTCAGTTTCTCCAGCTCTTCCTCCACCTGACTTTTCAACGCATAGGGGACGGGCCTTGCCCTACAATAGACAGGATTCGCGTTAAACTTGATGTGGATATACGCGTCATACCCAGTGATGCCCTCATAACTGTCTGTGAACACGCTTTCGTACTTGTTCAGCATTGTGTTGAGTCGCTTCTTTGAAGCACCTACACTGAAGATGTTTTTCCAGTCTAGTTTTAACTTTCTCAACCAGTCTTTCCCCATGAGAGTTGGCCTGTTGTTGTTGGTCGCTACAATAATAGGCAGCTTTACTGACTGGCCATTGTGTTGAACTGTACATTCCATTTGTCCACATGTCTCTAGGATTTCTCTGGAGTAGGTTTTTAACTCTACGGTACTCTTTGTAACTGATATTTGATTAAACTTACTCTCATATGCATCCTTACTCATGATAGAGCAGTCCGCCGCCGTGTCGATACACATATTGCTCGTTGATCAAAAGTTTTGTACGGAAGTCTTTCTCACAACTTCTAGCATTGCCACTAGTGGCATAGATATTGTAGATGCCTAGTTCTTCAATATCAGGTGTGCTCACTTCAATATTGTGAATAATGGCCCAGAAATTCGGGTCCCAACGCATGAGTACAGACGGAGTACTCACGCGTGGACCCAATGGAAGTGCCGGAATCTTGCATGCACTACGCATGCGCGGGAAACCGGCATTTCCGATCCTCTGAACCAAGGGGTTCAGAGGTCGAACGTGTGCGCGCAGGAGTCTGCGTGTGCACGTTGAACTTTCTTTTTTTTCCCAGGTTTGCCCGTGCGTGAAGGCCTCCACTTTTTACACTTGGAAAAAGCAGACGTAAGGACTTAATTTTAAAAGGTAAGTGGTCTAATAATTAGAATTGGAATTTTTTTTCCACAGGTTTATTATTTTTAAAGACTTTACAGTAAGGTAAGTGTATTTTTAGCCCCGATTTTTTATAAAATTATTTATTTCAAAAATTTAATTTATTGTTTAAAACAGTTATTTAAAGTTATTTATAGTTCATTTAAATAGTGTGATGTTTTTTCAAATTTTATTTCAAGTTTAAGTACTGTTTTGGGCGCCCGGAGTTTTCATGAGTTTGACAGTTCTTACTGTCAAACTCATGAATGAACTTTTGCAACCTCCGATTGGTTGCCCAGTGCTCACGTGATCCCAGCCGACGCATCGCACTAAGTACGCCGCTGGGTCACGCAAGCACAGCGCGCCGGGAGCTGAACCGGGCCACAGACAGGAAATCCACGCAGGCCCAGGCTTCAACTGTCGGCGCACTAGGTAAGTGTAGGTCGGGGGCTTGCACCCGCGGGAAGCCCCCGACACGAATTTCTGGGCCATTTTGTTGTTGCTGCTTTGCATTACCACTAGAATGGTTCTTACTTCCTGCTTTAGATCTAGCTCTGCGAGCTGTTAAAATATAGCCTTGCTTCTGGCAGTGAAAACACTTCGCATTTCTGTATTGGCAGGATATGGTGAGTGCTTTCCATTGCAGCGATAACAATTCACTGAACTGCTTTCACCGACATGCTTTTGACTCGGTCTCACAGCTTTAGGTTTGGTGGTGGCGTTGTGACGGTAGACCTCAGCTGCACTAGTCACTTGAGTTGAACGGAGCTCCCTAGCATTCTTAGATGCCATCTCCATAGATAGGGCAATTTTGCATGCTATGTCAAACGTTAGGTTCAGAGTGTTCGGTAACTTGGACTGTGTGTGCTCATCCACCAGTCCACACACAAACTTATCTCGCAACACACGATCCAAAAATGTGCCGAAGTTACAATGCAAAGACAGGTTCTTAAGAGCTACAATGTGCTCACTGATGGTTTCACTTTGTTTTTGGTTCCTGGTACCAAACTTATAGCTCTCTGCTATTTCTAATGGCTTTGAGTCGAAATGGTCCTCGAGTTTCTCGATAATGTTTTCAAACGACACATCCTTCGCTTTCCCTGGTGCGAGTAGGTTTGTCAACGTTCCGTAGACATCTGGCCTGATCTCCGTTAGAAAAATTGCTTTCTTCCATTCACTAATTACTTTATTTTGAGCTTGAATATTCTCAGCTGCACCTTCAGCCTCAATAAAGTTATTGGCCCTAAAAAACATCTCCATCCGCTCAATGCAAGAACTGAATGGTTCACGAGCTCGGTCATACATGCCGAGGCTTCCGATGAATCCCGTAGGCACAGCCATGATTGTCCCGATCCCTTTGAATGGTGACTCAGCACGCTACCTTTGTACATGTGAGAATCAACACCGCTGTTGCTGTGCATACATACATACGAAGGCAACGCACAGACGATTCTGCATGAGCATTAATGGTAAAACATCGCAAAAAATCAGTTTAGTTGTCACAAATTCACCTTAAACTTGTCCACTCAAAGGTTTAATACTGTGTCCTTCCATGATCCCTAAAAATGGCTTTGGGATCCCATCCTCGTCGCCAAAATGTAATATACTTGGCTAGAACAAATGAAGGACAGAGACATGATGAGCTGCTAGTCCATGTGCTTGCTTTATTAGGCCAGAGTGAACTGAGCATGCTCATACTAAACCATGTAATAATACATTACATCTTGTACTCCAACCCTCTAGCAATAAAGGCTTACATGCCATTTGCCTTCCTAATTGCTTGCTGTACCTACATGTTAACTCTGTGTTTCTTGTACTAGGACACCCAAATCTCTCTCAGCACCAACATTTAATAGTTTCTCACCATTTAAAAATATTCTATTTTCTATTCTTCTTACCAAAGTGAATAACCTCACATTTTCCCACTTTATACTCCATCTGCCACCTTATTGCCCACTCACTTAACCTGTTTATATCCCTTTGCAGGCTCTTTGCGTCCTCCTCACATCTTATTTTTCCATATATGTAGTTTCATAGTGATGAAAATATGGTGCTTGTATTTCAGTAATTATAAGACCTGTTCTCATTCTATAAACAGCAAAAAAATTGTACGGACTGAGAGTGAAAAGCAAAGGAGCAAATCCCAAACCAGTTACAACAGTATTGCATTAAATCTTGCCCTAGTTTCCACTGCATCAAGAAGCCATCATTAATGTCATATTTTTATTGTTACATTCTTCAACTCTTGAAAAATTCATATTCAATACCACGTTAAAAAAAAACCCAAGTGATCCACAAATACAAATTTCATCAGAGCCAATCCCCGGTGTTACAGTCAACCTAACTCACAGTCTTGAGGTAGCAAACACATCTAAAACCTGTAGCTATATAAATTTCATCTTGGTTTAATATTATGGCTCAAGGTTATGTCTGAAACACTAATCCCTCTGGGTGGGTCCTGAAGTGAGGGATCTCAGGAGGAGCTTTGTATTTCAATAGATTGAAAAGAGTTTAACCTTAGTAACTGCTACTACCGTATAATTGAGTTGAAGATGTCCTTGATCCAGTCTTGTACTTTGCAGATAGCTTGTTTTCACCACTTTATGATGTAAAGACTGGTTAGAATAACTTCAATTTTATATTTAGATTGCCTAAGTAGTAATGGGTCCCTGAATCTAGGTAGGGCAAAGGCCAATATAAGACTCATGTTATATTTTCCAATTTGAGAAACAGTTCTTTGCAGAATGGGAGAATCTCAAAGCACTCCCGCAAGAGTTCCATCAAGACCAAGTGTTCCTACATGCCCATTCTATAAAATCTATCGGCTCCTTAATGGCTAGGAATTCCTCTATACATTACACTTAATCTCTGAGGCAAAGTCATAATAGGATATTGGAGGGTAATTCCAGTCTCCCTCTAATATTCCTTTAATAACTTTGATCATCATGGGATACATATAGCATGTGGAAGAATTACAAGCCATAGTACATGCTGTTTAGGAGCTCGGTCAGCATTAGTTTTATTCTAGCATTGAATAGGAGAATTTCAACTGTACTGATATGTTGTCACTACTCTTTATAACTACAACAGTTTGCATGTATATAGCACCTTTAACAACAGTTTTCGTTTATATAGTTCCACGTATGTACGAGTATATTCAAGGCTGAGATCGATAGACTTTTGGACTGTAAGGGATATGGGGTTTGGCGGGAAAGTGGAGTTGAGGTCGAACTCAACTCCAATTTTATTCAGGGCAGGAACAGAACTTTATTTTACTGGTTGTGCGAATGAGTAGCATATAAAATTCAGCAGCAAAAAAATACAATTTGTCCCTCATAGCTCTGTGAGAATTGTTGAGAGAGAGAGAGCTAGCACTATTGCACAGGTAAAAATAAACTGTCAGAAGGAAAGGAAGAAAGAAACTGCATTTGCTTAACATTTAAAGAAGGATTGAATAAACCATCACAACTGACAATATACATTAACATGAAAATAACTAAGTGGGAAATCAGCTTGATTGCCTGTTCTTCTGTTACTGCCAGTCAGTTGCAGTGTTAAACCATTTCCGTAGTTCGACCAAGAGATGTTTGTCCCAGTTTGCTTCTGACTACATACTGTAATTTGATTTAAGGCAGTCAGTCTGAATTGGAAATTGGAAATTTGTAACCAATGTATACAATACATAATTGCAAATCGATTGATAAGGTAAAACTAGAAATATAGAAAAAATAGCAAAAAGCAGTGCTCAGTAAATTCCAGTTAACCCTACCTATAATACCAAATACCCAACTGCAATCTTTTTCAGGAATTTGCAGGAATAGATTTGTCCTGCTCCAGTCCTTTAACTCTATTTCCATTAGTTTGCTGTTGATGCATACTTAAAGGTCGATTTAAATCTCCAGAAGTACACTTTAAAACTGAATTTTAAAATCTTAGTATTAGGAGGCGGTCAATGTTCCCTCTAAAATGTTGTTGTTTTGTGCAGCCAGTCTTTTCAATGTGTGGTACCTTTAAATTTGTTATGCTGTATTTGAGAGCTTGTGAGCGGCCTGCACAGTACCTTCAAGATTGCTTCAGAGGGAACATTGGAGGTGTTATATTTCTATTTCGTCTTTTTACACCCTCCCATTCTCTTGCCAATGTTGATCATTTAATCACAACAAACAGTTCCATATTGCCCCTCACTTTTTTAACCTCGGTTTGGAGAGTGTTGTTACAAATTATGGTTATTTCTATTTTAATAGCACTCAACGCCAAGTATTAATTTGACATACAGACATAAAATAAGCTCAATCAGCGATGAAGAAATGCTATGCACCCAACAAATTGAGAACCTGAAGTAACCTAAACTGCACCTTCAGCAGGATTCCTGCCAAATTGCCCCAAGGTCTATTGCCACCCCTCTCCTGCTGGTTCCTGGGGTCAGTGGTATTGGCAGGGAAATCCAACAGGTCTCATCTCCCCGCTGTCATTTACATGTGGCGGGGCAAACAAGGGCAGCCAGCTGATTTCACTTTTGGAGTAGGAGGATCAAAATCCAAGATGGCGCTAGTAGCGGGAAGAATGTGGCAGTTGGCCTCCTTGTACGATTTTACGCCATTATGCCATCCAATTTTGGGTGGTTTAGCGAAGGAAAATCTAGGCCCAGGTCTTTTGAAATATCATATCCAAGTTTCTATGTTTTATCTACAATAACGGTAAACACTAGATACAGTTAATCCCAAGGGCAGAAATTTCACAATGTACTGTCATCTCCAGACAACATCCTCCATAATCAATTTTATTCTAATATCTAGTTCACTTGTGCAGGATTTAGAAAGGAATGAAATTGATACCCTTATCATACTCGTACAGATTTAATCAGCAATTATGAAACGGAGAAGGCTGGGATAGAATGAGGACCTCCGAAAACAGGATTATTTCATCAAGCTGCTAGAACAAAGTATTGACAGCTATTTATTAACTAACAAGCCCCTCGACATTTCTAAACCTTAACTATAGGGTGCAAGCAAACTGACATTAGATTACTGTAACCTCCCATGCTTCTATTCCAAAGAAATTCCCTCAACAATAAATTAAAGTTCTTGATACTAAGGTCAGTGAGTCAGAAGGTTGTGGATTCAAGTCCCACTCTGGAGACATGGGCACATATTGACACTTCAGTACTGAGGGAGTACTACACTCAGGTCAGAGGGGCTGATTTTCAGCTAAGAACATAAGAAATAGGAGCAGGAGATTACGGCTGACCTTTGAACTCAACTCCACTTTCCCGCCCTCTCCCCAGTTCCCTTGATTCCCTAAGAGTCCAAAAATCTATCGATCTCAGCCTTGAATATAGGCATCGACGGAGCATCGAAAGCCCTCTTAGGTAGAGAATTCCAACGATTCACAACCCTCTGAGTGAAGAAATTTCTCCTCATCTTAGTCGTCAATGGCTGACCCCTTATCCTGAGACTATGCCCCCTAGTTCTGGACTCTCCAGTTCTAATTCTAGTTCTACCAGACTCGTTCTAATAAAAGCTCATATCCCAAATGTCTTTTTCTTTCTGATGCCGGATCAACCCTTATTGCATTTCTTGTCAGTTTCCTCTCCTCACTAAAAGTGTCCATGCCTTACAGGAGTACAAGTCCACTGGTGAGGATCAACTTCCTCTACCTCATGCATATGCCCAGTATTCGGACATGAGTGAGATGTTTAATGCTTTCCAATGCTTTTTTTCTGCTTTTTGTTTTAAACGACTATTCGCCACTGAACGTTCTTTTGATCCTTGCATTAATTTTTTTCACTTTCAATTTTTAGAAGCATTAGTTTTCCCATGAAAAAAAATTACAATAGTTAAAGGATTAACTTACTTTCATCCCATTTAAAAAAACTTATAATTTTTTCTAATAATTATTTCTCAGAACCCTGTAGAGGGTTTAAAAAAAAAAAGATGAGATTCACGCTATCATATTGGCCTGGAGGACAACTGTGTAGTTCAAGGTACTTCTCGAATCAAAACTGTTTGGTGAGGTACAGTAAAATTGCAGCAGAGATGAAAGTGAAATTCTTTCCTGGAGATGAAGGTTCCGTAACCTGCAATGTTAATTGTCTTGGTTTTGCGCGACCTGTTTATTTCAATGCACAGTCCCTTTAAATTTGCTGCACACTTGGAGGGAACAGCTTGTGAGCGTCCTGCGTGGTACTTTCCAGATTGCTGTGCGGTCGCGCTCAGCTTAGAGGGAACATTGGTAACCTGTATAGAAAATTCCACATATTCACACTGAAAAATCCAGAAAGGTGAATCCACAGTTACCATCATCGAGTTGCATAGAATTACATCGAGTCTACAGCACAGAAACAGGCCATTCGGCCCAACTAGTCTGTGCTGCTGTTTATTCTCCACACGAGTCTCCTCCCATTCCATCTACCTCATCTCTTGCACATTCAACTAAAATGCACAACAATATCAAAAATCTTTTAGAGCTTTATCCAGCTGTGCAAACCAAACACTAAATAGCCGTTCCAGAAAGGCCATCATGAAGATGAATCCACATTTACCATTATTGAGTTACATAGAATTATAGCGAGTCTACAGCATAGAAATAGGCCATTTGACCCAACTGGTCTATGCTGGGTTTATGCTCCACATGAGCCTCCTCCCACCCCGCTCATCTCACCCTATCAGCATTATCCTTCTATTCCTTTCTACCCTCCTGTGTTTATGTAGCTTCCCCTTAAATGAACCTGTACTATTCACCTCCAACTACTCTCTGTCGTAGCGCGTTCCATATTCTTACCACTCTGGTCACCGAGTGACAACCTGCCCCTTCAGGCACAGAATGCATGGTTTGGATGAGCCGAATGAATGGAGGATGTGTACTGTTACTGTACTTCAAAGCAAGTAACGTAGGAAAAGTCTTTTTTTTAATGTGTTGAGCAACATGCTGATGAAAATGTTTAATAGTGAAAAGTTGTGTTTCTCTAACAAAAATGACTGTGTGCAGTTTACTGTAATTAGTAATTAAAATGAATCAATTTCACCATCCAATTTTTATTATGTTATTTTTTAGACTTACCAAGTGAATATATATTTTTTCTCTCTCATTTTGTAGTCTCAACAGAAGGAAGCCCTGACGGTGAAGCAGAAAATTCTCCACAGAAGACAGAGGATGAAAAATGTGCTGGTTCACCGAGTAAGGTCTTTTCACACATTGCATTAATAAAATGATTCTTCGAGAAGACTTAGTTGAAGTAGACATGGCATTTAGAACATTGCCTGTTCATATCGAAAACCTGGGCTTCAATGTAGCCAAGACTGAGTGATGAGGGTTGACAGGTTTTTTTATGATTGCTAAGAGTTCTATGTGATAGCCACGTCAGCCATGGCTCAGTTGGTAGCACTCTCACCTTTGAGTCAGAAGGTTGTGGGTTCATGTCTCACTCCAGAGATTTGAGCACAAAATCCAGACTGACAGTGCATTATTGAAGGGAGTGCAGCACTGTCAGAGGTGCCGTATTTCGGATGAGACGTTAAACTGAGGCCCCGTCTGACCTCTCAGGTGGATATAAAAGATCTCTCAGCACTATTTCGAAGAAGAGCAGGGGAGTTCTCCCCAGTGTCCTGGCCAATATTTATCCCTCAATCACCATCATTTAAAAAAACAGATGATCTGGTCGTTATCACATTGCTGTTTGTGGGAGCAAATTGACTGCCGCATTTCTGACATTACAACAGTGACTACACTTCAGAAGTACTTAATTGGCTGTAAAGCGCTTTGAGACGTCCTAAGGACTATTCCAATGCATCCTCACTGGCCTCCCATCTTACATCCTCCGTAAACTTAAGTTCATCTAAAACTCTGCTGCCCGTATCCTAACTCACATCACCCCTGTGCTCACTGACCTACATTGGCTCAAGTTTGCACATCCCCGATTTTAATCACTCCACCATTGGCGGCCATGCCTTCAGCTGACGAAGCTCTGGAATTCCCTCCCTAAATCTCTCCTCCTCCCTAACTCTCCTTCCTCCTTTAAGATGCTCCTTAAAACCTACCTCTTTGACCAAGCTGCCCTAATATTTCTTTGTGGCTCGGTGTCAAATTTTGTATTGATAACGCACCTGTGAAGCGCCTTGGGACGTTTTACTACATTAAAGGCGCTACATAAATGCAAGTCATTCTTTTATATGAGTTGTGGCGGTGGCGGTGCCAGTATAATTCTCACTGTCGGCAACGCTGCTCTGAATCTAGCACCAAGTGTACTATGCAGAAGGACTATTATTTTACTCCACCCTACTAATAAATCCAGTAGGAAAATAAGGAGAAATTTTTTTACTCAGAGAGTGGTTAAAATGTGGAACTCACTACCACAGGAAGTGGTTGAGGCAAATAGCTTAGATGCTTTCTAAAGGAAGATGAGAACATAAGAAATAGGAGCAGAAGTAGGCCATATGGCCCCTCGAGCCTGCTGCGCCATTCAATAAGATCATGGCTAATCTTCTACCTTAACTCCACTTTCCCGCCCTATCCCCATATCTCTTGATGCGCTTAGTGTCCATGAGAGAAAAGGGAATAGAAAGATATGCTGAAAGGCTGAGAGATGAGGTAGATGGAATGGGAAGAGACTTGTGTGGAATAGAAACACCAGCACTGACTTGTTGGGCCAAATGGCCTGTTTCTGTGCTGTATATTCTGTGTAATTCTTTGTACTTGACAAGGTTGTAGTGAATGGAAAAAGTAAATAACACTCCAAAGGCACTGTGGATTTTATGCCCTACTAATACTTACAAGGATTCATTTACCAAGGATTGGTAGTAATTTTGCAGCTTCACCCCACAGAGCCCTAAAGAATAATCCAGAGAAAGGAGCTATCTAATGTTCCCTCTAAGCTGCGTGTGTGCGCAGCCACGCAGTAATCTGCAAGGTACAGCGTAGGCCGCTCACAAGCTTTTCCATTTGAAGTACCGCGCATGCACAGAAATGTAAAGGGACCGCGCATTGAAATAAACAGGCCGCGCATATCAAAGGGAATAATCTTCTTCTTCTTCTTAGGCAGTCCCTCGGAACTGAGGATGACTTGCTTCCACATTAAAAATGAGCTCGCATGTGACTGATTAGTCCAATGCGGGACCTACAGTCTCTGTCACAGGTGGGGCAGACGGTGGTTGAAGGGGCGGGTGGGTGGGGTGCTTGGGTTGACGTGCGCTCCTTGCGCTGCCTGCGCTTGGCTTCCGCTTGCTCCCGGCGAAGAGACTCAAGGTGTTCGGCGCCTTCCCAGATGCAGAGATCGCACCTGACGTTATCGGTAGGTTCATTATCAGGCTGGACATTAAAGAGCCCTAAAATAAAAACAGAAAATGCTGGAAATACTCAGCAGGTCAGGCAGCATCTGTGGAGAGAGAAACTGAGTTAACGTTTCAGGTCGATGACGTTTCAGGTCGATGACCCTTTTTCAGAACTGGTTCTGATGAAAGGTCATCGACCTGAAATGTTAACCTGCTGAGTATTTCCAGCATTTTCTGTTTTTATTTCAGATTTCCAGCATCTGCAGTATTTTGCTTTTGTATTAAAGAGCTCTATACTGAATCTGAACTGTGCTACAAACCTGTGATAGTATGTATAAATATTTACAAATGACACTCCCAGCATTGTTGTCCCACACCTTGATGAGTAAAACCATGCACATCGACTGGTCTGTGTTGGTGTTTATACTCCACGCGAGCCCATCTATTAGACATGAATACAGATGTTTTCCCCCCGCTGACCTGTTGTCACGTAACAGTGCTGTGTTTCAAAAAAAATTTTTAATCTTCAGGCCTAATCTTTTGCACCCGGCACAATACACATTTTGTACCGGTTCAGTTTCCAATATCCACTTACACATCAGTTTTTTTTAAAAAAGCCTTTACTTTTTATTGATACTAGCTGCTCTGAAGGATGAATTATTTTACATGAACAGGATTTCAGTCGGTGCAGAGAGAACGCCAGTGAAAAATTAAAATGTCTAAATGAGAGCAATTGGTAGATTTGACTTTGAAAAATTTAATTTTCGACAAAAGAAAATTAATTTAATTCTTATTAGTTTATACCGGGGAGGTTTTTGCCATCATTTACAACTATTCTGACACCTAAGCGTTTAGCAGATACTTAATCTTTTTTCACTAATTGTTGAAATCACTCGTATCCCCTCATTGCGATTATTGTTGGGAGCTGAACAATTTAATTCATCTTGACACACAAAACGTTGTGTGCAGCAAAGCTTCCTCGGTACTCCTTGCAACAGAGCCATTAGTGCGCTAGTGTGATTTATCTGCAACAAAAAAAAGAGGTTGATTGCCTTTGAAGAGCAAGATACTGTGTTTGAGTTGTCAGATTTACAAGTCTTTTAAGAATGGCCCAACATCAGAATGCATCCCACACAAGTTAAAGATACAGCTCTCTTCAGCAAACTCCAGCTCTTATGGTCAATCATCTAACAATCATTTTGCACTTCAGCTGGCAGGCATTAGTTGCGCATTCTTAATTTTTTTAAGTAAGTGTATCATGTCACTTATTTATAATCTTTAAAATATGTCTCCATAAATGGTACTGTGTTCATTTGAATTGTCAGCACACAGTGCTATTTTTATTAAGTGTATTTTGTTCCTCGTGTTTTATGCTCTGATTGAACTACAAGTCCAGTTTAGAAACTGTGAAGTGGGAGCGATCTCTGATAAATAGAAATGGTGCAGACTCATTCAGTTTTGATGTGATCAGAGTTGAGCATTCAGTAACAGTGCCAGAAATTAATACAGGTGAGATGATCGGTTTAGAATAACTACCAGCTGCCACACAATGAAAGCAGCGTGGTGTAGTGTACATCCTCGGCACATGGAGAGTTAGGTCCTCAGACTCAACTTCTGCACTACAAAATTTCCAAACCTTTCAAATTACAACAGGATAATGAAATATAATTTTTTGGCATAAAAACATAAGAACTAAGAACTAGGAGCAGGAGTAGGCCATACAGCCCATCGAGCCTGCTCCTCCATTCAGTAAAATCACAGCTGAACTTCGACCTCAACTCCACTTTCCTGCCCTATCCCCATATCCCTTGATTCCTTTAGTGCCCAAAAATCTATCGATCTCAGTCTTGAATATACTCATCGACTGAACAGCCACAGCCCTCTGGGGTAGAGAATTCCAAAGATTCACCACCCTCTGAGTGAAGAAATTTCTCCAAATCGCAGTCCTTATCCTAGATTATGACCCCTAGTTCTAGGCTCTGCAGCCAAGGGAAACAGCCTCTCAGCATCTACACAAGACATAAGATAAGACATTTATACCCTCTCAGGTGGACGTAAAACATCTCATGGCATTAAAACAGGGGAATTCTCCCAGTGTCCTGGCCAACATTTA
Organism: Somniosus microcephalus; assembly: GCF_052327205.1. Taxonomy (NCBI): domain Eukaryota; kingdom Metazoa; phylum Chordata; class Chondrichthyes; order Squaliformes; family Somniosidae; genus Somniosus; species Somniosus microcephalus. The sequence continues at coordinate 134,633,755 of NC_140989.1, read as the reverse complement.
TCCCTCAACCATCATTACCAAAACAAATTATTTGGTCGTTGCTATTTGTGGAAGCTTGCTGTGCTCCAAATAGACTGCTGTGTTTTCCTACATTACAACAGTAGTTACACTTCAAACATACTTTCATGGCTGTGATGCACTTTGGGACATACTTTGGACATTTTTGTCTAATTACACGTCTGTGAAGCACCGTGGAAAGTTTTTTAACTTTAAAGGCACTATATAAGTGCAAGTTGTTGTTGTTATAACGAGTAATGACAACATTTGGAGCTTGAGCAGCAGCTGGCGTCACTGTGGTGCATCCGTGAGGCTGAGAGCTACGTGGATAGCATGTTTCAGGAGGTTGTCATCCCGCAGCTAAGGACTGTGCAGGCAGAGAGGGAATGGGTGACCGCCAGACAGAAGAGGCTGACCAGGCAGGTAGTGCAGGAGTGCCCTGAGTGCATCTCACTCTCCAACCAGTATTCTGTTCTGAGTACTAGTGAGGGCGATGGTTCCTCTGGGGAGTACAGCCAGAGCCAGGTCCATGGCATCACGGGTGGCTCAGCTGTACAGAGAGGAGAGGAGGAAGATAGGGAAAGCAATAGTGATAGGGGATTTGATAGTTAGGGGAACAGACAGGCGTTTCTGCGGCCGCAGACGTGACTCCAGAATGGTAAGTTGCCTTCCTGGTGCCAGAGCCAAGGATGTCACTGAGCAGCTGTAGAACATCCTGAAGGGGAGGGTGAACAGCCAGAGGTCGTGGTCCATATCGGTACCAACGACATAGGTAGAAAGAGGGATGAGGTCCGGCAGGCAGATTTTAGGGAGCTAGGAAAGAGATTAAAAAGCAGGACCTGAAATGTCTCTGGATTACTCCCAGTGCCACACGCGAGTGAGTATAGAAATAGGAGGATAGAGCAGATTAATGCGTGGCTGGAGAGATGGTGCAGAAGGGAGGGCTTTAGATTCCTGGGGCATTGGGGCCAGTTCTGGGGGAGGTGGGACCTGTACAGGCTGGACGGGTTGCACCTCAACAGAGCCGGTACCAATATCCTTGTGGGGAGGTTTGCTAGTGCTTTTGGGGAGGGTTTAAACTAAGTTGGCAAGGGGGATGGGCACCAGGATGTAGCATTAGAAAGGAGAAACAAAGGGCACCAAGGATTGGGAGAGATGGTTAACACTAAAGTAAGAAATAGTAAGGTATTAGGTAGGGTCAGACTAAGAGAGAACACAGGATGGTCTAAGATAGGTTTACAGTGTATGTAAACGCATAAAGCATAGTAAACAAGGTTGCTGAGCTGCAGGCACAAATAGCCTCATGGAAATATGATGTTGTGGCAATAACGGAGACCTGGCTCAAAAAAGGGCAGGTTTGGGTTTTAAATATTCCTGGATATAAGGCGTTCAGGAAAGATAGGGAAGGAAAGATAGAAGTTGGGACGGCAGTATTGATTAAGGAGAATATTACAACGCTGAAGGGAAAGGATGTACTGGAGAGGTCAAGGACAGAATCTATTTGGTTAGAGTTAAGAAATAATAGAGGTGCCATTACACTACTGGGTGTATTCTATAGGCCACCAACTAGTGGGAAAAATATGGAGGAGCAAATTTGCAGAGAAATTACTGAGAGATGCAAAAACTATAGAGCAGTGATAATAGGGAACTTCAACTATCCTAATATAGACTGGGATAGTAATAGTGTAAAGGGCATAGAGGGGGAAGAATTTCTGAAGTGTGTTCAGGAGAACTTTCTTGATTAGTATGTTTCCAGCCCAACAAGGAAGGAGGAATTGCTGGATCTGGTTCTGGGGAATGAGGTAGGTCACGTGAAGCAAGTGTCAGTAGGTGAACATTTAGGGAACAGTGATCATAGTATCATAAGGTTTAGATTAGCTATGGAAAAGGACAGGGATCAATCTAGAGTAAAATACTTAATTGGAAGAAGGCAAATTTCAGTGGGATGAGAACGGAACTTGCCCGGGTAAATTGGAATTAAAGATTGGCAGGCAAAACTGCAGTGGAACAATGGGCTGCCTTTAAAGAGGAAATAGTTCAGGTACACTCGAGGTGCGGGAAAGGTAGGGCAACTAAAGTCAAAGCTCCCTGGATGATGAAAGGGATAGAGAGTAAGATAAAGCACAAAAAGAACGCGTATGACAGATGTCAGGTCGAGAATACATCTGAGAATCAGGCTAAATATAGAAAGTTCAGAGGAGAAGTGAAAAAGATGATAAGAGGGGCAAAGAGAGGGTATGAGAATAGAATGGCAGCTAACATAAAAGGTAATCCAAAAGTCTTCTGTAGGCATATAAGTAGTAAACAGGTACTAAGAGGAGGGGTGGGGCCAATTAGGGACCAAAAAGGAGACTTCCGCATGGAGGCAGAGAGTATGGTTGAGGTACTAAATGAGCACTTTACATCTGTCTTCACCAAGGAAGAAGATGCTGCCATAGACACAGTGAAGGAGGGGGTAGAGGAGGTACTAGATGAGATAAGAATTGAGAACCATGAGGTACTAGAAAGGCTGGCTGTACTTAAAGTAGATAAGTCACCAGAACCGGATGGGATGCATCCTGGGACGCTGAGGGAAGTGAAGGGAGAAATCGCGGAAGTACTGGCCATAATCTTCCAATCCTCCTTAAAAATGGGGGTGGTGCCAGAGGACAGGAGAATTGCAAATGTTACACCCTTGTTCAAAAAAGGGTGTAAAGATAAACCCAGCAACTATAGGCCAGTCAGTTTAACCTCGGTAGTGGGGAAGCTTTTAGAAAATAATTAGGGACAAAATTAACAGTCACTTGGACAAGTGGATTAATTAAGGAAAGCCAGCACGGATTTGTTAAAGGTAAATCGTGTTTAACCAACTTGATCGAGTTTTTTGATGAGGCAACAGAGAGGGTTGATGAGGGCAATGCGGTTGACATGGTGTACATGGATTTCCAAAAGGCGTTCGACAAAGTGCCACATAATAGGCTTGCCAGCAAAGTTGAAGCCCATGAAATAAAAGGGACAGTGGCAGCATGGATACGAAATTGGCTAAGTGACAGGAAACAGAGTAGTGGTGAACGGTTGTTTTTCGGACTGGAGGAAGGTATATAGTGGCGTTCCCCAGGGGTCGGTTCTAGGACCACTGCTTTTCTCGATATATATTAATGACTTAGAAGTCGGTGTACAGGGCACAATTTCAAAATTTGCAAATGACACAAAACTTGGAAGTATAGTGAACAGTGAGGAGGAGAGTGATAGACTTCAAGAGGACATAGACAGATTGGTGGAATGGGCGGACACGTGGTAGATGAAATTTAACACAGGAAAGTGTGAAATGATACATTTTGCTAGAACGAATGAGGAGAGGACATAGAAACATAGAAGATAGGAGCAGGAGTAGGCCATTCGGCCCCTCGAGCCTGCTCCGCCATTCAGTGAGATCATGGCTGATCATCCAAATTCAGTACCGTGTTCCTGCCTTCTCTCCATATCCCTTGATCACTTTAGCCTTAAGAAATATATCCAACTCCTTCTTGAATATATTTAATGAATTGGCCTCTACTGCCTTCTTTGGCAGAGAATTCCACAGGTTCACCATTCTCTGGGTGAAGAAATTCCTCTTGATCTCTGTCCTAAATGGCTTACCCCTTATCCTTAGACTGTGACCCCTGGTCCTGGACTCCCCGACCATCGGGAACATCCTTCCAGCATCTAGTCTGTCTAGTCCTGTTAGAATTTTATAAGTTTCGATGAGATCCCCTCTCATTCTTCTAAACTCCAGCGAGTACAAGCCCAATCGACCCAATCTCTCCTTATACGTCATTCCTGCCATCCCAGGTATCAGCCTGGTGAATCTTCGCTGCACTCCTTCCATGGCAAGAACATCCTTCCTCAGATAAGGTGACCAAAACTGCACACAATACTCAAGATGTGGCCTCACCAAGGCCCTGTACAACTGCAGCAAGACATCCTTGTTCCTGTACTCAAACCCTCTCGCTACGAAGGCCAACATACCATTTGCCGCCTTAACCACCTGCTGCACCTGCATGCTTACTTTCAGCGACTGGTGCACAAGGACGCCCAGGTCTCGTTGCACTTCCCCTTCTCCCAATCTATTGCCATTTAGATAATAATCTGTCTTCCTGTTTTTGACACCAAAGTGGATAACCTCGCATTTATCCACGTTAAATTGCATCTGCCATGCTTCTGCCCAATCACCCAACCTGTCCAAATCATACTGGAGTTTCTCGGCATCCTCCTTACAGCACACACGCCCACCCAGCTTTGTGTCGTCTGCAAACTTGGAGATAGTACATCTAGTTCCCTCGTCCAGATCATTAATATATATTGTGATAGCTGGGGTCCAAGGACCGATCCCTGCGGTACCCCACTAGTCACTGCCTGCCACTTGGAAAAAGAGCCGTTTATTCCAACTCTTTGCTTTCTGTCTGCCAACCAGTTCTCTATCCAAGTCAATACCTTGCCCCCAATCCCATGTGCCTTAATTTTACACTCTAATCTCTTATGCGGGACCATATCGAAAGCCTTTTGAAAATCCAAATACACCACATCCACTGGTTCTCCCTTATCTATTCTACCAGTTACATCCTCAAAAAATTCCAGTAGATTAGTGAAGCATGATTTACCTTTTGTAAAGCCATGTTGACTTTGTCCGATCCGGTCACTTTTTTCCAAGTGCTCTGCTATTACATCCTTTAGAATGGACTCTAGCATTTTCCCCACTACCAATGTCAGGCTTACTGGTCTGTAATTCCCCGTTTTCTCTCTACCACCCTTTTTGAACAGTGGGGTAACATTAACTACACGCCAATCCATGGGTACTGTTCCAGAGTCTATCGAATTTTGGAAGATGACCAGCAATGCATCTACTATTTCTAGGGCCACTTCCTTAAGTACCCTAGGATGTAGATTATCAGGCCCTAGGGATTTATCGGCCCTCAATCCCATCAATTTCCCTAACACCATTTCCCTACAAATACTGATTTCTATCAGTTCCTCCCTTTCATTAGACCCTATGTTCCCCGACATCTTTGGGAGGTTATTTGTGTCCTCCTTTGTGAAGACAGAACCAAAGTATGTATTTAATTGGTCTGCCATTTCTTTGTTCCCCATTATAAATTCCCCTGATTCTGACTGCAAGGGACCTACGCTTGACTTCACCAATCTTTTTCTCTTCACATATCTATAAAAGCTTTTACAGTCAGTTTTTATGTTCCCTGAAAGCTTACTCTCATACTCTATTTTCCCCCTCTTAATTAATCCCTTTGTCCTCCTTTGTTGGATCCTAAACTGCTCCCAATCCTCAGGTTTACTGCTTTTTCTGGCCAATTTATATGTCCCCTCTCCTTGGATCTTATGATATCCCTAATTTCCCTTGTTAGCCACGGTTGAGTCACCTTTTTTGTTTTATTTTTATGCCAAACTGGGATGAACAAATTCTGTAGTTCATCCATGCGATCTTTGAATGTTTGCCATTGCCCATCCACCGTCAACCCTTTGAGTGACATTCCCCAATCAGTCCTACCCAACTCGCACCTCATACCATCGTAGTCTCCTTTATTTAAATTCAGGACCCTAGTCTCCGAGTCAACTATTTCACTCTCCATCTTAATGAAGAATTCTATCATATTATGATCGCTCCGACCCAAGGGGCCTCGCACAACAAGATTGCTAATTAATCCTTTCTCATTACATAATACCCAGTCTAAGCTGGCCTGATCTCTAGTTGGTTCCTCGACATATTGGTCCAGGAAACCATCCCGTACACACTCCAGGAATTCCTCCTCCACAGTAGTGTTACTAATTTGGTTAGTCCACTCTATATGTAGATTAAAGTCACCCATGATAACTGCTGTGCCCTCATTGCGCGCTTCTCTAATTTCCCGTTTAATGCCATCCCCGACCTCCGCATTACTGTTTGGAGGCCTATATACCACTCCCACAAACGTTTTCTGCCCCTTGGTATAGGTTTATATGTTCCCTAGGACATAAAGGGTACAATCCTAAACGGGGTGGAGGAACAGAGAGACTTGGGATATTTGTGCACAAATCATTGAAGGTGGCAGGGCAGGTTGAGAACGCAGTTAGAAAAGCTATGGGATCCTGGGCTTCATGAATAGAGGTAGAGAGTACAAAATCGTGGAAATTATGATGAAGCAGTGTAAAACACTGGTTCGGCCTCAACTGGCGTATTGTGTCCAATTCTGGGCACCGCACTTTAGGAAGGATGTGAAGGCCTTAGAGAGGGTGCAGAAAAGGTTTACAAGACTGGTTCCAGGGATGAGGGACTTCAGTTACATAGATAGACTGGAGAAGCTGGGGTTGTTCTCTTTAGAGCAGAGAAGGTTGAGAGAGGATTTGATAGAGGTGTTCTTGGACCCCAGCTATTCACAATATATATTAATGATCTAGACAAGGGAACTAGATGTAATATCTCCAAATTTGCAGATGACACAAAGCTGGGTGGGCCTGTGTGCTGTGAGGAGGATGCCGAGAAACTCCAGGATGATTTGGACAGGTTGGGTGATTGGGCAGAAGCATGGCAGATGCAATATAACGTGGATAAATGTGAGGTTATCCACTTTGGTAGCAAAAACAGGAAGGCAGATTATTATCTGAAAGGCAATAGATTGGGAGAAGGGGAAGTGCAACGAGACCTGGGTGTCCTTGTGCACCAGTCGCTGAAGGTAAGCATGCAGGTGCAGCAGACGGTTAAGAAGGCAAATGGTATGTTGGCCTTCGTAGTGAGAGGGTTTGAGTACAGGAACAAGGATGTCTTGCTGCAGTTGTGCAGGGCATTGGTGAGACCACATCTTGAGTATTGTGTGCAGTTTTGGTCGCCTTATCTGAGGAAGGATGTTCTTGCCATGGAAGGAGTTCAGCGAACATTCACCAGGCTGATACCTGGGATGGCAGGAATGACGTATGAGGAGAGATTGGAACGATTGGGCTTGTACTCGCTGGAGTTTAGAAGAATGAGAGGGGATCTCATTGAAACTTATAAAATTCTAACAGGACTAGACAGACTAGATACTGGAAGGATGTTCCCGATGGTCGGGGAGTCCAGAACCAGGGCTCACAGTCTAAGGATAAGAGATAGGCCATTTAGGACAGAAATTAGGAAGAATTTCTTCACCCAGAGAGTGGTGAACCTGTGGAATTCTCTACCACAGAAGGCAGTAGAGGCCAATTCATTAAATATATTCAAGAAGGAGTTGGATATATTTCTCAAGGCTAAAGGGATCAAGGGGTATGGGGAGAAAGCAGGGACCGGGTACTGAATTTGGATGATCAGCCATGATCGCATTGAATAGCGGAGCAGGCTCGAGGGGCCGAATGGCCTACTCCTGCTCCTATCTTCTATGTTTCAAAATCATGAGGGGTCTGGACAGAGTAGATAGAGAGAAACTGTTCCCATTGGTGGAAGAGTGAAGAACTAGAGGACACAGATTTAAGGTGATTGGAAAAAGAACCAAAGGCAACAAAAGAAAACACTTTTTTACGCAGCGAGTGGTTAGGATCTGGAATGCACTGGCTGAAAGGGTGGTGGAGGCAGACTCAATCACTGCTTTCAAAAGGGATTTGGATAAGTACCTGAAAGAAAACAATTTGCAGGGCTGCAGGGAAAGGGTGATGGAGTGGGACTAACTGAGGTGCTCTTGCAAGCAGCTGGCATGGGCCAAATGGCCGCCTTGCATGCTGTAACCATTCTATGATTCTATGATATCAGTACAGCTTCCACATCTCTCTCGGGTAGAGAATTCCAAAGATTCACAACCCTCTGAGTGAAGCAAATTCTCCCCATCTCAGTCCGAAATGGCCGACTCCTTATCCTGAGACCTGAGGCATGTTTGAAATGTTCAAGGCTACATAACAAACTACCCTATCTTTCACCAACTCTTGTCACTTGCCCAAATCTTGCACTTGAATCAGCATTTATTTTTCTCAAACTGTGTGTAAATAGAAGCCCAAGAAATTGAACTTTGACACAAAAGCAAAATACTGCAGATGCTGGAAATCTGAAATAGAAACAGAAAATGCTGGAAATACTCAGCAGGTCAGGCAATGTCTGTGGAGAGAGAAACAGAGTTAACGTTTCAGGTCGATGACCCTTCGTCAGTTCTGACCTGAAACGTTGGCCCCGATTTTCTCCCAGCCGTCGGGTGGGTTTTCAGGCGAGCGGGGGCCGAAAATCGCAGAAATAGGGGGTCGCGACCCCCCGCCCGATTCCCCGCCCCACCCGACTTTCGCCCCCGTGTTTCAGCGCGACCCGAATCAGTCCCGCCCGCCGCAGGCGGGAATGGTCGGCAGGAGCCTAATGATCAACACAGGGTCAGCTACCTCAACATGACTGAGCAGCAGTGCCAGAGACGGCTCCAACTTTCGTGAGAGGTTGTGACAGACATCTGCGCAATGCTGCAGCAAGACCTGGAGCCCAGAGCACCAGGTCCACACTACTTACCAGTGGCCATCAAAGTCACCACTGCACTCAACTTTTATGCCTCAGGCTCCTTCCAGGGATCAGCAGCAGACATCAGCGGCATCTCCCAGGTGGCCGCACACACTTGCATCACACAGGTAACCGATGCCCTCTTTGCCCTCGCGCACAATCACATCCATTTCAGCAGGGATCGCGCAAGTGTGAGGGCGCGAGCGCTTGGATTAGCTCAGCTTGCAGACTTTCCAAGTGTGCAGGGCATCATTGACTGCACACATGTGGCCCTTAGGGCACCCCACCGCAATCCAGGAGTTTTTGTCAACCGCAAGGGCTTCCACTCCCTTAACGTTCAGCTGGTGTGTGACCACAAGAAGGTGATTTTGCATGTTTGTGCCAAGTACCCTGGCAGCTGCCATGACTCCTTCATACTGCGCCAGTCTACTGTGCCTCCGCTATTCAGTCCGCCAAGCGAACTTCAATGATGGCTACTTGGAGACAAGGGATATCCCCTGCGCGCTTGGCTAATGACGCCGTTGAGGAGACCAGCCAGCGAAGCTGAGGAGCGCTACAACTTCAGCCACATTACCACCAGATGCATTATCAAGCAAACCATCGGATTGCTAAAGATGCGCTTCAGATGCCTCGATAGATCAGGTGGAGCCCTACAGTACTCATCAGCCAGGGTCTCCAAAATCGTCGTGGTATGCTGTGTGCTTCACAACATGGCACAGCGTTGTGGCTTGCCGATTCCGCAGGACCAAGAGGCTCCTCACAGAGCCGCCTCGGACGAGGATGATATGGAGGAGATGGATGGAAACGAGCATCCTGCAGAGGCCCGCCAACTAGCGGCACCAGTGCGCGAGAACATTGCTGGGCGGAATGCAAGTAACGCACTCATCCTGGGCAGATTTGCATAGCCTGGTACATCAAACACTGCAGCCTCACTGCTTCTTAACTGACCATGGACAGTGGCCCATGCCTACACATTCCTACCTATTTGACCAGCTTGCTGACATCTGCAAGTTATCCTAAGGCCTCTATGTGATATCCCCATTCGCCAAATGACAGACGCCATAACTGCAGCAGTTGCCACCAGATTTTTTATGTACAGGAAAATGATGGCATTAAAACTATTTACAAGACTTTTCACCCAAGTGACTACCCTTGTGATTAGTGGTGCTTTATTCTTCTCTTACGCGTGCTCCTACGTAGTGCTACCCCTGTGGCTTCAGCAGATGTGGAGGCCCCTTGCTCACTTTCCTGCTGCGCCTGTCTCGACACCTTTGGCGGGCGTCCTCTGGGGTGGCGAGCCTGTGAGGGCTCGCCAGCAGTCTGCTGCTCCTGCGGCTGTGCAGGGCTTGAGACTCCTATCTCACTGGGGTGTGGACTCCGGCGGGCCTCTGACCGAGGGCTCTGAAGTGGCATGGAAGTGTGAGCGCGTGGAGAGGAACCCCCACTTCCTTGAGGTGTGCCAACAACCTCCCTCTCATGGGTCAGCTCCCCCTCAGCGCCTGCAAGTGGCTGGAGAGCACCTTGCTGCACATCAGGGGGGCCTTGGGGACCCGTCTCAGCACTGGAAGTCCTGCTCAGAGGGACTTCCACAAAGGTCTGATTTTGGTGCTCAATAGATGCCCATCGCTCCTCAAGAGATGCCATTCTATTCAGAGCACTCACCATGTTTTCGACACCCTGGCGACTAAGCTCCTCCATGGCCGCAGCCCTCCTCTCCTCTGCTGCAGCTCTCCTCTCTTCGGCTGCAGCCAGCATTGCCACGGAGGTAGGCATCCTTTCCGTGGTGATGCTTTCATGCGCCAATGACTCCAATAAGGCTCTGCTCATGCTCGCCATGGACTCCTCCATTCGCTCCACACTCGCAGCGACCCTGGAGACAAAACCTCCCAGAGACTCCTGCATCTGTGCATGGAGATCCATCACCTCCTCTCTTGCAGATGGACCCAGAGGCATAGGGTCGACATGCAGCTGAGCAGAGCTGGCAGAGCCCTGCGCCCTCTGACGAGGACTCTCCACTGCTGTCCCTGTCTCCACAATCTGCTGATGCTCACTTGTGAGCTGTGATACACCAGGTGACAACTCTACTCTATGCCCCGAAGGTCCCACCGAGGTGGGAGTGTCTCCGCTGGTGCTGGGTGCGCTGAATTCTGCTGACGCTGTGCCATCAGAGGCTGGAGCTTCCTCTGAGGAGTCTGGCTGCAAAGCCTCTTCCTCCTCGGCAGTGGCGACGGGGGCACCGGATGGTCCTGTGGGGGAGTAAAGGAAAGAGTTAGAGATGTGATGGCAAGGCTACTTGCACATTGGATTTGGCATATGCTCATAAGTCCAAATGATGTGGCTTCAGTATCATATCAGCAACTTATGCTATGTCAATGAGAGAGATGGGGAACTATTCTGTCACCAGCTTGTGGGCTTGCTCCTGTCTCTCCTGCCCCAGCATCCACAGGCACGTCACACCCAGCAATCTCCATCACAGCTTCCTCCCAGGAGCTGAGGTGGGCGACTGAGGGTGGTCCTCCTCCAGTCCTCGCACGCTCTCGTCTATTGTGAGCTCTCTTTTCCTGCAATGAGAGAGACAAGTGGAGTTTGAGTGCGAGTGCAGGAGTGAGTGTGGAGATTGTATAGCATAGATGCTTAGAAGGAGACAAAGATGTTGTGAGGCTGCAAGACCAAGGGCCCTCCCTGTGTGTTGTTAGTTGTGTTCCAAGCATCAGAGTGAGAGGCAGTGTGAGGGCTGGATGGTGGAATAGTTATGTGAATGTGAGCATAGAGAGATACGGAATGGGTAAGGGTGCATGGATGTGACTGTGAAGTGGGATGTGGAGGAAGAGATTGCTGAAGCTGAGTGCTGTTGGGGAAAGGCAATGGGGATCAGGTTGAGGGTGATGGAAACTTCGTACTTACTTTTCCTGTACGGTGAAGGTCATGGAAGCACTTCCTGCGCTGCATCCAGGTCCGGCGGGTAACTCCCAGAGAGTTTACCTCTGCAGCCACCTCCATCCAGGCAGCCCTGGTCTCTTTGGGAGGCCTCTTCCTCCCTGAGCGAGGGAAGTGGACCTCCCTGTGGGCCCTTACCCTATCCACCAAGGTCTGCAGTGACGTCTCGTTGAATTTGGCAGCAGCTCGGCCTCTGCTGCTGGCAGCAGCTGGTGCAGGCTCCTCAGCCATTGTGCAAGAGTGGTTGAGAAGCCTGCAGAGGTGGAGAAGCTTGCTGGACACTTTAAAAGCACCACGAATGATGACATCATACTGTGGGGCTTTCTGACTGGAAATGGACAATTAGCAAGGCTGCCCACACGCTGGAACTTGAGGGAAAATTGCGTGCAGCTGGCTGACCCATTTTTTTTCGGGTCGGAACCCGACATTCAGGGAACCCAAAAATTTCTCGCACGATCCAGAAAATCGGGCCCGTTATCTCTGTTTCTCTCTCCACAGCTGCAAATTGAACTTTAATATTGTTCAACCATATTGAGAAAGTATTTCAAAGCAAATGACCTGTTTTTATTATCTGCCTACTATTCAGTATTGTGTTTGTTTTTGCAGTACCATTAGTAAGTCACGATGATGACTCTAAACCAAGTGACGTGTACATGGACAGCCAGATTGAGGGTAAGAACTAACGTCACACATTTAGCAAAACCAAAGACAATGAAGAATGTACTGAAATCACAATGGATACTTTCTCAGTGGCTTGCTTCTGTATGTAGTTCATGGACTCCATAGATGAAGAAGTTCACACATTGAAGGGACGAGCACGTATCCTTCACTTGCACGTTGAAAAAGGTTTCCCAATTTGAAGCAGTTTAAATTGGGCTAAATTCAGATTTTCGTGAAATTAACCCAGAATTGTGCATTTCCCATTACCTTGGTTCATTGTTTGGAATACCAGCGATCTCTAATAATTATTTTTGGCATCTAACTGGTACCATGGCATCTTAAAAACAGGACATGACACAGTTTTGCTTTGGATTTTAAAAACATGTTTTCATTCACAGTTTTTTTTAAATTTACTTTCCAGAAATGCCTGAAGACAGCAAAATCCTTAGCCAGCCTTGTACCCAGACAGAAGAAATGGAGATGGGCAACTCCCAGGATCAGTCAAAGGGTAAGAACTCATTTATACTCCAGCAAGAGAACAACTAGGGTATCTTGCAACCGAATTCCGTGTACAGTTGCAACACTTATTTCCACCTCCGTGAAATTGCCCGCCTGTGATGCAACGAAGGTTCACTAGATTGATTCCTAGGATGAGAGGGTTGCCCTATGAGGAGAGATTGAATAGATTGAGACTATATTCTTTGGAGTTTAGAAGAATGAAAGGTGATCTCATTAAAACCTATAAGATTCTGAGGGGGTTTGACAACCTAGATGTTGAGAGGTTGTTTCCCCTGGCTGGAGAATCTAGAACCAGGGGGCCTGGTCTCAGGATAGGGGGTTGGCCATTTAAGACTGAGATGAGGAGAAATTTCTTCACTCACAGGGTTGTAAATCTTTAGAATTCTCTACCGCAGAGGGTTGTGAATCTTTAGAATTCTCTACTGCAGAGGGCTGTGGATGCTGAGTCTTTGAGCATATTCAAGGCTGAGATAGATAGATTTTTGGACTCTAGGGGAATCAAGGGATATGGAGATCAGGCAGGAAAGTGGAGTTGAGGTCGAAGATCAGCCACGATCATATTGAATGGCGGAGCAGGTTCGAGGGGATATATGGCCTACTCCTGCTCCTAATTCTTATATTCTTATGTTTTTATGTCCATATTTACACCGCTCACTCAAAAGCCTCATCCATACCATCATCACCTCCAGGTTCAACTTCTGAACTGCAGTCCTCGTTGTAATGTATGTACCTTTAAGGGGAGAACTACTTTTTACAGCTCCTGTATACTGTCGTACCGGCAGTGACCACACCTGTATATAAACCCTGAGTAGGGATCTGTATAGTTAGTTTTAGAGTAACCCTCATCCAGTAAACACCTATTGATTGTTCCCTGCAGTCTCTTGCCTAGTTATTGAAGGACACACAACATCAAGATACACGGATCTAACACTCGTTGACTTCCTAAGCTCCATACTACATAAACTCCCAACTTGCCCCCTACTAAATCCAGATCACTTTTTACCCCTATTCTCACTAGTTCACCATCCTCCAATGCATTCATTCAAAACTTGTGACTTCTTTTAGAAATGCCTCAATGGCCTTGCCCCAATTTATTTCTGCAGGCTTCTGCAGTCCTCTGTCCCAGGTCTTGCTCTTGCTTTCCAAATCTGGCCTACTGTGTGTCACCCATTCCTCCCATCCAACATCAGTAGCAAAACCTTCAACCATCACTCCTCAGTTCCCTTCCCCATCTTGAGAGCCTCCTCAAAACTTACCTCTTCACTCCCGTCTTTGGTCACCTCCACTACTACTTCTCCTAACTCCCACTTGTTGTCTTTTACTCCCCTTCTCCCCCCTACCACCCCCATAAACCTTTTATTGAAGCACCTTGTGGTGTTTTGTTATATTAAATGTTCAATATACAGTGTGCTGCTGTTCTCATTTTTACCATGGTTACTCAGTGTAGATGGGAGCAGAAAGTTGTAAAGGGACATAGACAGATTAAGCAAGTGGGCAAAACGGTGGCAGATGGAGTTCAGTATGAGGAAGTGTGAGCTTTGGACCTAAGAAAGATAGATCAGAGTATTTTCTAAATGGTGATAAGCTAGGAACTGTGGAGCAGCAGAGAGATTTAGGAGTCCATGTAAAGAAATCACTAAAAACTAGTGGACAGGTACAAAAAATAATTAAAAAGAACTAATGGAATGTTAGCCTTTATCTCAGGGGAGCTGATTGGAACATGGGGGTGGGGTCGGGAGACTGAGATTTGGATGGGTGGTGGGTCAGGGCACTGATTGGGACTGGGGGGTTTGGGAGACAGATTTGGATGGGGGGGCCGGGATGCTAAGTCTGAGATTGGGCCGGAGGTCGTAAGATTGGCACGGGGGTGGTCGGGCGATTGGTTCAGGAGTCGAGAGCAAAACTGGGATCAGGGGTATTGGGGCGTGGGAGTGAGAAGAATGGGGTGGGGGTGGGGGTGGGATCCAGCATTTTCTGCAGAGCTGGGAGCAATGTGGTGGGTGAGAGTGGTGCTGAAAATTCATCAGCCAGTAAAGGGGTGAGTGAAATCTGGGGACCTTATTGTGGGTAAATAGTGAAAAATTGTTTCCGTATTACGCCCAAAGAATGGGCAAAATCCAAACCAATTTCTATCCCCTAGTGTGTCCAAATAACCTTCGCTGAATGTGGCCCACGCCAAATACCAGGATGTCGGATCAAGCCCACCCTGTAAATTGAGTTTCCGCTAGTTAGCGCAGGTTTTATCAGCACAATCCAGCTGAAATCAGCCGAACCAGCACAAAAGATCGGGGAATTTTAAACACAAGTTACATTCATTGTAAATCGAGTTTCCACGATCTTTAACACTGGTTTAAAAGAAATCGCGCTGGAAACCGGCCCCGCCCACAAAACTGGCCCCGCCCCCACCCTTCGCATCTGTTTCCGGAGGCTCTTCAGATGAAGCTCATTTTTTTTAGGCGCACAGGCACTAGTAGGCACGGTTTAAAAGTTTTTACATATTAAAAATTATTTTTAAGGTTACTGTTAAATACATCAATTAATATTTTTTCATGCAAAAGAAAAAAAGAAACGATTCCGTTGTATTTCGCTGCCCGATTGCGCTGGTTCATGGGAGATTTTACGTTTGTGATTATGTAAATGAGTTTGGGCGGAAATTTGAACCATAACTTCACTTCGGAAAACCAGCGCAATTTCAAGCGCAATTTGCGCTTAGTTTCCCAATTGTGTCCAAAGCGGAAACTCCACCCAGCGATGAATTCCTTCATTCAAGTCATTGATATACATGGAGATTGTTTAAAATGTGAATGGCCCATCCTAGAGAGTGCCATTGAAGATTGTCCCCCTGCCAGAGTCTTGCAGCACCTTTCACACCCACTTCGGGCAGGAGCTTCAGACACCAACCCCAGGCCCCGACGGAGATAGAACGGGGCCTTAAACCAGCATGAAACCAGCTTTTCCACAGGAATTCCCGACCCCTGCCATCCCGCTGGCAGGCACTCAGAAGATGAAAATCAGCCCCCATGTGTTTGGGATTGTGAAGCAATTTATTCCAACATCCAATGCCTAGCAGAGCTGACCCTTTCAAGAGGTAAAAGATTAATTTCAACTTCATTCAACCTCACTTGTCTGACACAAGGGTCAGTTTAGAAGTTATTGTTCTGCCATAAGCCAGCAGAATTTTGTCTGTAGCCTGCAAGCCTCTTACCTTTAAGAGGATTGTTTCTCTAATTCAAGCTATGACCCATTCTATCTATAAAACGTGGTTAATCAGTAGACAGTATGATTGGCTGTATAGATCAACAGGAAAGAGGATTAGATCATTTTAACGTGCACATAGCTTTAGGGTTTTTCTTTTACCTGATAACTAGAATCACGGATATATCAGAATACAGAATTACAACCAAGAGCTTCAGTCTTTACAAAAGGTAGGATTTGTGAAAAATATAGAAGAAGTAAGGTGGACAAAGGACTAATGCATAGAGAAAGATGATTTGAAAAGGAAAAAGTAGACAGAATAGATAGGACTTAACTCCATGCCCAAAACCTGCTGCCTATTGAAAGCCCCTATCCTGCCATCTGTCTGGTTTTGACCTGAACTAAAGTTAACCCTATTCCAAGTAATATTGTAGGAGTCTCTGCACTCCTAACAAAGAATCTATAACTTACTGGAAGTTAACAAACTGAATTTATTGTCTAAGAACTTTACAAAACAAGAAACTACAGGAGAAGCTCAAAACAGGTCTTTTCTCTTTCAATCCACACGAGGACTGGCTGTCCCCGCCCTCTACCTCTGACGTCATGACGTCATCACGTTTCCCGCCGAAGGAGACGTCACGTGACCCACGTGATGACGTCATCGCGTCAGATCGCGATGTTGTCGATCTAGCTCTGTTTAACCAGAGGCAACTTGAAAGGTAATAACATTGGTTACAGACAATTATGTAAGTCACTGTAAGAGTCTCTTAGTGGTTTTGCCACATACGCCCCCCCAGAATTGTCTTTAACGAAAAGAGTCAATCGCTGAGGAGGTCGGACAAGTCTGTTGGACCGACTCCGAAATTCCCGGAGGGGAAAACGCTGAGCAGGCGGCGAACTGGTAGGCAGCACGGCGTTGTCAGGTGTGGTAGCGGCCGGCCGTGGCGCGGAGGCTGCGCCAGCTCGATCGGTCATTCGAGGTCCAGATGCGCAGGCTTGAGGCGATCGACAGAGATGTGATCTGGTTTGCCCCCGACGTCAATCACGAAACTCTTGTTCCCTGCCTGCAAAACCTTGAAGGGTCCGGCATACGGCGGTGCGAGCAGGGTACGATGGCCGTCCTGGCGCACAAACACGAACTTGGCTTTCGACAACTCCCCCGGGTCGTCCGCTTGGTCAACTGCCACCTGTGCGTAGTCAATGCCCAATTGGACGGCCTGGACGGCGGCGCGGGATAGGCAATCGGCGACGACGTTGTCCTTACCGGCCACATGTCGGATGTTGGTGGTGAACTCCGATATGTACGTCAGCTGCCGTTGCTGCCGAGCCGACCATGGTTCCGCAGACTTGGCCATTGCGAACAGCAATGGCTTGTGGTCGACAAACGCGATGAAGCGTCGTCCTTCGAGGAGGAAACGGAAATGGCGGATGGCCAAAAACAAAGCCAACAGCTCTCGATCGAAAGTACTGTACCGGCGTTCATGCCGTTGTAGCTGGCGGCTAAAAAAGGCCAGGGGTTGCCACGCGCCATCGACCCACTGCTCCTGGACGGCCCCCACCGCGTAGTCTGACGCGTCCGTCGTGAGAGCGATGGTGGCTCCCGGCAGGGGGTGTGCTAACATGGTCGCATTGGCGAGTGCGGCTTTCGTCTCCTCGAAAGCACGATCCATGTCCTGTGACCGTACCACAGGGTCCTTTCCCGTCGAGCCTCTGAGGGCCTCATATAGAGGACGCATGAGCTGTGCAGCCCTGGGGATGAAACGATGATAGAAGTTAACCATCCCCAGGAACTTCTGTAAAGCTTTCACGGATTTCGGTTTCGGGAACGTCGCAATTGCTTCCACCTTGACCCGAAGTGGCGTTGCCCCCGTGGGGGTTATGCGGTGGCCCAGGAAATCCAGCTGCGATAGGCCGAAACGGCATTTGTCCGAGTTAACGATGAGGCCGTGCTGCTGAAGCCGTCTGAAAAGGACCCGAAGGTGCTCGAGGTGTTCCTCCTTGGAGGTGCTGGCAACCAGAATATCGTCCAAATAAACAAACAGAAAGTCAAGGTCCCGCAGGACTGAATCCATGAGGCGCTGAAACGCCTGTGCCGCGTTCTTAAGCCCAAAGGGCATTCGCAGGAATTCAAAGAGTCCAAAGGGGGTAATTACCGCTGTCTTTTCGACATCCTGAGGGTGCACCGGCACCTGATGGTAACCACGGACAAGGTCGATTTTGGAGAAGATGGACGTCCCCCGCCAAATGTGCTGAGAAGTCCTGTATATGGGGAATGGGGTAGCGGTCGGGCATCGTTATGTCATTGAGGCGGCGATAATCCCCACAGGGCCGCCATCCCCCGCCGGGCTTGGGGACGATGTGGAGAGGGGAGGACCAGGGGCTACTGGACCGACGGATGATCCCCATTTTTTCCATCACGGCGAACTCCGCCTTTGCTGCTGCTAGCTTGCTGGGCTCTAAACGTCGTGCCCTGGCGTAAACGGGCGAGCCGGTAGTCGAAATATGGTGCTCCACCCTATGCTTGACGGTCGGAGCCGAAAAGTTGGGCTTCGTCAGCTCGGGGAAATCCTCGAGGAGACGGGCGAAATCGTCAGGCTGCGGCCGCGCACATGAAATCGTGTGTGACGCAGCCGTGCTGTGCGCCCCTGAAATATCGTCGAGCATGGCGGCGCGAACGAGGCGTCGATTTTTCACGTCCACCAACAGGCCGTTGGCGCCTAAAAAGTCAGCACCCAACAGGGCCTGTGAGATTTGAGCGGTGATGAAATTCCAGCTGAAAAACTGTCCACCGAAACATACTCGGACGAGGCGCTTCCCGCAAGTGCGGATCGAACCCCCGTTGGCCGCTTGCATAGGGGGACCACGGCTGCCGGAGCGAAGGTCTATGACCGAGGCGGGCAGTATGCTGCATTGCGCCCCCGTGTCGCATAGAAAACGACGGCCGGAGATGGAGTCGGTTACGTAGGTGAGATTCCCGGAAGCACCGATTGCCATCGCGGCCGCGGGGGAAGTACCGGGACCGGCGTGCTTGACTCACGGCGGTCTATTTGACGGTCTGGTAACGAAACTGCACGGCGAGCGGCAGCAGTGGGCCTTCGGGCCAAAATGGATGTGGTAGTAGCAGAAACCGGTCGTCGGAGGCGCCTTTGTCGGAGCCGGGGCCGGGCTCTTCGTGGCGGGGCGTTGCGCGAGGGCGCAGTATTGTTGCCGGACCGCATAAATCTTATCCGCCTCTTCGGCGAGCGCGACGAAGTCTGCGGTTTCTGCTCGGGCGAGGGACGCCTGTACTTGCTCAGGAAGTTGAGTAAGGAACAGTTCGCAAAACAGAAAGCACTGGGGCTCGGACCCCAGGAGAGTCAGCATATGACTCATCATTTCCGAGGGTTTGGAGTCTCCTAACCCTGGTAGAGCCAGTAAACGGCGAGCGCGCTCCGCTTTGGTGAGACCAAATACATGCAGCAATCGTGTCTTGATGGTGACATACTTGTCAGCAGTCGGAGGACTCTCCAGCAGGCTGATGATTCTCGACGCCGTCGAGCTCTCGAGGGCGGAGACCACGTGGAGATATCTGGTCTGATCCTGAACGATGTTGCGGAGCTCAAATTGCGCCTCGGCTTGCACAAACCAAGAGGCTGCCTGTTGTTCCCAGAATTGGGGGAGCTTCAAGGCCACTGCATTGGCCTCCATCACTGGCCTGTGTTCGGCGTTCACCGCGAAAAACGATCGCGAGGAATCGGGGTCACCAATGTAGGAGTCTCTGCACTCCTAACAAAGAATCTATAACTTACTGGAAGTTAACAAACTGAATTTATTGTCTAAGAACTTTACAAAACAAGAAACTACAGGAGAAGCTCAAAACAGGTCTTTTCTCTTTCAATCCACACGAGGACTGGCTGGCCCCGCCCTCTACCTCTGACGTCATGACGTCATCACATTTCCCGCCAAAGGGGACGTCACGTGACCCACGTGATGACGTCATCGCGTCAGATCGCGATGTTGTCGATCTAGCTCTGTTTAACCAGAGCCAACTTGAAAGGTAATAACATTGGTTACAGACAATTATGTAAGTCACTGTAAGAGTCTCTCAGTGGTTTTGCCACATAATCATAATTATTCCTATCGGTCGTCACGATGGATGTATTTTTACAAAAAATCCCCAAAAAAGATTCACCCACCTGACATTGAATTGAAACATTTATTTCTTGGCGTACAATGCCTCCAGCAACAGTTCCTGTTCACAAAACACAAGTAATACAGCTGTTCTTAATTGAGGGAATGACGAGAGTTCTCAGCAACCAAAGACTGCAAGGTTGGGAATGATATAGACTGAAATACCAGCCAAATACATTTCCATTTCTTTCATGCAAGGAACGAAATGGTGCAGAGGGCATGACTTGTAAGTAAGTAGCCACAGTATAAAGCAAAATAATGAATGTATTTAGCAACTCCTTTTTAATCCTCCTCACACTCACGCATGCACACTGAACATTGTAGATGTTTAAAGATCTCCATATTTTTTTACCTTAAAAGTATGTATTTTTAACTTTTTATTTTCAAAGTATTTGGGCAGATTCCCCCTTTACTTTTGCATTTTTATCCCCTTTCTTCATCCACCTGATCTAACACCTGTACTAAGAGAAGGGCTGTGACTCAGATTGCAAACTGGACAGAGTGAGACTCAAGCTCTATCTGTGAGCACATCTTAATTTAGTTTTATTCCTGGGCGGTGTCAGCCGTGGCTCAGCGGGTAGCCCTTTCGCCTCTGAATCAGAAGGTTGTGGGTTCAAGTCCCACTCCAGAGACTTGAGCACAAAATCTAAGCTGACACGCCAGTGCAGTGCTGAGGGAGTGCTGCACTGTCGGAGGTGAGATGTTAAGCCGAGGCCTCATCTGCCCTCTTAGGTGGGTGTAAAAGATCCCATGATACTATTTCGAAGAAGAGCGGGGGAGCTCTCCCCAGTGTCCTGGCCAATATTTATCCCTCAGCCAGCATCATTAAATTAGAATATCTGGTCATTATCACATTGCTGTTTGTGGGAGCTTGCTGTGCGCAAATTGGCTGCTGCGTTTCCTGTATTACAACAGTGACTACACTTCAAAAGTATTTAATTGGCTGTCGCTTGCTGTAATAGATAAGCAGTAACTTACGTAGGTCTACACACTTCCGAATGTGCATCAGTACGGTGCCAGTACTGTTAACCGCTGAAGATTCTTGTGTTTAGAAGAGACATTCTCCTTTGAGAGTACTTTCTTTAAAGATTATCTTTAGCAAAGAGAAGATGTCCAACAACTCAAGTCAGCTCGGGAACTTTGTCTCCACACCACAACAAAATTATCAATGGAAAAGAAAACGAGACAGGCTGTGAAACGGGCGGCCAATTGGCTAGCACCTGTTTTGTGCTACCACAAAAGTCGAATTCACCCCAGGTCTCTTATCTAAAACATTAGCCCTAATGGATCTGCAATGTATTTCCAGCACATTTATTTCTTTTTACTTCCCATTTATTGAAAGATTTTTAATCTCTAAGTTACTTTGGCCTGGAGTTTCCGCTCAGTTGCGCTGGTTTTTTCAGTGCAATTCGCCCAAAATCACCAAACCAGCGCAAAAGACCACAGAATTTTAAATGCAAATTACGTCCAGCGCAAATCGAGTTTCCGCGATCTTTTGCGCTGGTTTAAAAAAACGTCATGCTACAACCCGGCCCCGCCCACAACACTGGCCAAACCCCCAACTCAAATTAATGACCATGGCAAGTTTCCACTAATTGCGCCGATTTGCGGGCCTTCGAGGAGGCTGTTAAACTTAAGTTTTCTTTAGGCGCAAGGACACTAATAGGCACCTTTTAAAAAGCTTTTGAGTATAATTTTTTCTTTTAATTTACTAAGAAAATGACTACTGTACCCCAATATAACTAGTAAATGGTTCTGTATAGTTTTTTAAAGTCATTTCTAGTGATTTAAAACTGGGTTACTCACAGGTGGTGGACTAGACACTGATTAAAAACGCTTATTTTTTGTGATAAGCCTATTTTCAGCTGTGTTAATCCAATTGCACCAGGTTACCACTCTTAAATATATCAAGCAATATTTTTTAAAGCAAAAAATATTTTTTTAAATTGCATTCTAAACCGCTGTCCGATTGCACTGGTTCATGGCAGATTTTGCGTTCGTTGATATGCAAATGAGTTTGAGCGGAAACTTGAGGAAAAACAACTTCTCAAAACCAGCGCAGTTTTGAGCGCAATTTGCCAATTGCGCCCGAAGCAGAAACTCTACCCCACGATGTTTAGCTGACAGCCTATGTCATTGATCTTTAATGATTATTGAGTCACATTTATCACACAGTTTTCAATGTGCTGTATGATTAGAGAAGTGGAGCAATATTGCTTCTGGCACGATTTCTGTGTGTCTGTATTGACTGATACTTTCCAGATAATTTTTGAAGGCAAGGACAAAACTGAACCTTTAAAAATACTGCAAGTTCTTCCATGAAAACTAAACACTTATTTTCAGATTTTATGAGGATTTATATTTTGAAGCCAACTAAAATATGTAATCTCAAAATTTGGGTCAGTTGATAAGTTGTAGGATGCGTCACCTCCTGGTTTTTGGTGCCGTTTAAGTTGTCACATCCTGGGTCAACATTTGTTACTCTCTGTAACCCATCAATAGTCTTTTAAAGATACAGGGCCCAAAAGTGCACACCCTTTTTGAATTGTGGCCTCACCATTGAGTTTTAAAAGGGTTACAGGCACAATTTGGCGGGGTGGGGGAAGAAACTTTTGTAGTCTGTCATGTGAATCAACGATAATATTCCTGTTTTGCGCTAATAAATAAAAGCCACAAGATAAGGAAGACTAGCATAACTGTAGATTGGAGGAGAGTACCAAGATAGTTTGATTTGTTCGATATAGATTCTCTGTCTTTGTGGCCCAAACGTACAGGATTAGGTGCCTATTCATCAACCATTACGCTGAGCTGCATACCATATCCATGGAGGGGTTATTATTTCTACAGAACACATTGCTAATTGGATGGTATGTGGGCTAGTGCAGGCTTTCATCTTTGCACTGAGGTCGGTGGCTTGACTTGGGAGTAATACTGAAGGGACAAACTTTCTCTACATTGTCGGATAAACATACACATGCGGTTGGGTAATTTTAGCTAGTTAGCCTTATACTTTGCAAATCTGTGGGTGATATTAACATAACATTTTGAGAACTAAGACTAGTATTCGGAACTGTATTTAGTGGCGGGGGGGGAAGCTTGACTTTCAGCACATATCCTAATATCTCCTTATGTTGTTCAGTGTCAAATTTTTGTTTTATTATGCTCCTGTGAAGCGCCTTGGGATGTTTTACTACGTTAAACGCGCTTTATAAATACAAGTTGTCGTTGTTGTTTAAGTGGGAAGATAGTTACATGATGATATATTACATTAATTTCTGAAAGTTTTTTCTTGCATAACCTTGCTGAGTAAGATATGTTACAGGCTGGTTATACTCTATAGTTCGCATTGATGTTCCGTGGGTTTGCATCAGTGCAAATGCTGTGGTCTAATTCGGGTGCAAAATCGTTCCAAAGTGCACGAAAGTAAGGGATCAGCTCCTTCCAAGAAGTTTGCACTGCTTTAGCTTCACACCTGCTGCCACAGTCTGATGCAAAACCGAGTTTATAAAATTATTAGGCCACCTGGGAACTCGTTAAATGTAATTTTCACTGTTGACTCAATCCTAACATTAATATTTAGCCAACATTTCAGGTGCTTGCCCAAAGTTCCGTTGGCCCTCAGCAGAGACAACATTTCAGCTGGCTGTCTGCTGACCCTATGTTACGCTCTACAGGTACACATCCAAGTACGTATAACTGGCCCCTAAAAGACTAGCTAAGTCCCTAAAGGGGTGCATGCTATAGCAGCACAAGGTCGCACAATAGGTTACACATCCATCCTTTCAATTTTGGAAACGTGGGCCAACATTTGCGATCGGAGGCATCCCGCGGGTGGACGCCTCCGATCTGCAAAATGTCTACGAATTTACCTGGTGGCCCCAGGAAGAATGGCGGCTTGTGCTCCTGGGCCTCTCCGGGTCCGCACGGGCAGAGCTCCACGTATCCCATGTAGGCGCTCCTGGGAGCACCTGGGCCGGCCCAAACAATGAAAGAAGGGAATCCCCATTCAAACTTTTGACAGATCCGCACGTACAGAACTGTCAAAAGTATGAATGGGGATCACCTAGAAAATACACCCAACACATGAAATAATTTTTTTTTAATTACATATTTAAAATTAACTAAAATGCTATTTAATTAAATATTTTTATCAAAAATTTAATTTTTTGAAGAGAAAAAATTTCATGTTTCTACGGGGCTAAAAATAAACTTACCTTTTTGAAGAGTATTTTTAATTTATAAATGAGTTATCAAATTTCATTTTTCTATTTTTTTAAAACACTTTTACCAGGCGTAAGAATTTGACAGTCATTCAGCGGGCGGAAGTTGTGCAAAAAGCGGAACTCGCCACCCGCAGAGGCACTTTACTTGGGCATGCGGATGATCTTCAAGAGAATTCTTAACAGATTGCAAGTTCCGGTTTTCAGCGCATGCGCTTCGCATGCCTGAGACTGGCACTTGCTTTATTCTACATCTGACCCCTATTGTAACTGAACTGGAAGTGCTTGATGAAAGGTTATCAACCTGAAATGTTAACTTTGTTTCTCTCTCCACAGATGCTGCCTGACCTGCTGAATATTTCCAGCATTTTCTGTTTTTATTTCAGATTTCCTGCACCCGCAGTATTTTGCTTGTGTAGAAGTGCTTCATGTTGACACTGGGCGGGTGGTGGGGGGCAAGTTGATTTTAAGTCCCAGGCGGGAACGTGGCATAGCTCTAGTAGACAGGCAGGCTCGGCCAATTTTTTTTTTTTACAGCCAGTCCATATTACACTATAAATGGTAGGACGCTGAGCAGTGCAGAAGATCAGAGGGACCTTGGAGTGCATGTTCACAGATCCCTGAAGGTAGCAGGACAGGTAGATAAGGTGGTTAAGAAGGCATACGGGATACTTACTTTTATTAACCGAGGCATAGAATATAAGAGCAGGGAGGTTATGCTTGCACTGTATAAAACACTAGTTAGGCCATAGCTAGAGTACTGCGTGCAGTTCTGGTCACCACATTACAGGAAGGATGTGATTGCACCAGAGCGGGTGCAGAGGAGATTTACGAGGATGTTGCCTGGGCTGGGGAATTTTAGCTATGAAATTTGGATAGACTGGGGTTGTTTTCTTTGGAACAGAGGAGGAGACTGAGGGGGAGACCTAACTGAAGTGAATAAAATTATGAGGGGCCTAGATAGAGTGGATAGGACAGACCTATTTCCCTTAGCAGAAGGGTCAATAACCGGGGGCATAGATTTAAAGTAATTGGTCAGAGGTTTAGAGGGGAGTTGAGGAGAAATTCTTTTCACCCAGGAGGTGGTGGGGGCCTGGAACTCACTGCCTGAAAGGGTGGTAGAGGCAGAGATCCTCATCATAATTAAAAAGTACTTGGATATGCACTTGAAGTGTCCTAACCTACAAGGCTACGGACCAAGTGCTGGAAAGTGGGATTAGGGTGAACAGCTCTTTGTCGGCCAGCACGGACAATATGGGCCGAATGGCCTCCTTCTGTGCTGTAAATTTCTATGATTCGCTTTGCCGATTGCTGACTTCCCGACCGAAATGCAGCCTGCCTGCTCCCCCGGGCCCACAGGGAACCCTATGAAAAAAAAATTAAAAACTCACCTTATTGAGCCTCGTCTGCTATTCCCAGCAGGTTTGGTCTGGCAGGTAGACCACCACTCCTCTTCCCCTGCTCAGGCCTCAGGTTAAAATGGCAGACCGGGCCCCAGATGACATCATCAGAGCCCAATTTGCATATTTAAAGAGGACTGCCAGCTTGTAGAGAATTTCCTTGCCTGCAGATCCGGGCAGGAAAGAAGCGGGTAAATACCCTGCTCAATTTTAACTGCTCCCCCTTTCCCCACCTGGTTTCCGCCAAGTACGGGGAGTTAAAATTGACCCCTGAACGTCAAGACCACAAAACTGTTCCATTCCCAGCACAAAGATTCTTTGTGTTGGGGTGGGGTGGAAATAAGATCTGAAGAACATGGGCATACAGAGAAGTGTGATTGGGGTTAACAACTATTTTTATTACTGTGTTACATCATCAGAGGACTTGGAGGAGTCAATGAGCCCCAGAGTGTGAAAGAATGCTACCTCAACACCACTGTTGAAACAAAAACTCCACTGAGTTAACCAATCAGTCCCTCGAGCCAGTTCCCTAATGGCCTTCGGAGCACCCACTAGCTGAATAAAAATATTCAATAAAGAGAAAGTGAGGAATAAATAAAAAAGATATTAGTAATAGTACTGATAAAAATTGCAGGGCTATGAGGAAAGAGCAGTGGAGTGGGACTAATTGTATAGCTCTACCAAAGAGCTGACACAGACACGATGGGCCAAATGGCCTCCTGTGCTGTACCATTCTATGGACTATCCTACACGGGTCACAGAGCGCATCTTTTGGGAAAAGGAGTATCCACGTTGCGTTGTTCCTCAGATAGCTGCAGGATAGAGCTTCTTGCCATATCCCCAGATCTCTTGATTCCCTTAGAGTCCAAAAATGTATCGATCTCAGTCTTGAATATACTCAACGACTCAGCATCCACAGCCCTCTGGGGTAGATAATTCCAAAGATTCACAATCTTCTGAGTGAAGAAATTTCTCCTCATCTCAGTCCTAAATGGCCGACCCCTTATCCTGAGACTATGACTGTTTTGACCATAATGGTCATATTGATGTGTTCACCTCCACATTCTTAGGAATGTAAAACAAATGCATTCACCTCTATGCTGCTTATATGCAGCTATTGCCAAGAATTGTTTTCCTAATACACGTTGGATCAATACTATATAACAAAAGAATATATGCTCCAGCGGTGTGTGTTCCAAGCTCAAGAGAAGGAAACATTAGCTAAATTAGAAAACTTGGATGGTGGTGATGATAAGCTTTATTTTTCTTCACCGAAGTGTCTGTTGAATATGAATTTAATAGCAAACTCTTGGTGCCAAGAATAGCTTGAGTGTGCAAGGGTGATCAAGGAGGACCAAGAATTTTGCAGAACAGGTGGACGTCATTTCTTGAAGCTAAGCTGGTTTGCACTCTACCTGAATCCAATTTTGTCTTCAGTGTCATTCAGGATTTTGAAAACTCCAAATTGGAAGGAAACAGTGTTTTATGGAGTATTTACATCACGGGAGTAATTTGGAAGCTGTGTTTTATATATAGGGGCGGAACACTTCATTATTCAGCGAATCACCAGTTTCCAAGATGCCTTGGATGTTGGATGGCGGTAGAAAGAAAGATAAACGGCAAAGTGACATAGAGAGATTGTTGGCCATTATTTGAGTCCTGCTCCACCAGCACCCCAATTTAGATGCTAACTGAATAGGGTCGATGGAGAGAAACTATTTCCTCTGGTGGCGGAGTCCAAAACAAACCTTAAAATTAGAGCTAGGCCATTCATGGGGTGATGTGAGGAAGCAGTTCTTCACACAAGGCGTAGTGGGACTCTGGATCTCTCTCCCAAAAAGCTGTTGAAGTTCGGGGTCAATTGAAAATTTCACAACTGAGATTGATGGATTTTTGTTAGGCAAGGGTATTAAGGGTTAAGAAACCTAGGCAGGTAGATAGAGTTAAGATACAGGTCAGCCATGATCTCATTGAATGGCGGAACAGGCTCGAGGGGCTGAATGGCCTCCCCCTGTTTCTAATAGCAGGAATGGGATTTTCCCCACTTCAGCGCAGGGGCACTGAGACTAATTGATGGACCACAGGATGTCTTCCCCAAATGTAGCCCATAACTCCTCCAAAAAGAAGTCTGTCTGAAATACAGAACCATCGTACTGGCTCTGCAATTGCCCCACTTGGAACTGTGGAGTTGGTTCCAGTGTGTAACAATACTCATTTCCTGACATTATCGCCTAAGTACTGTATCCGGGTTAATGGACACCTATTTCCAGACATTAATGGTAGTAATTCCAAAGGTTAATTTTTAAACACTGACCATTCGGAAAGTCTTTAAGGCCTTTTATATTGTAGGCCGAGTCTTGGGAGAGCAGCCTAAGAGCACTAGTCGCCTGAATTTACTTTAAGGCATGCTGTCAGTCTCCCTGTGAACTGGTGGTAAGTGGGGAAGTGAATTAACAGGCTAGCAATTGTCATTTTGGCCCTTGATGGATGGAGCATTGGCAACAACAACAAAAACTTGTATTTATATAGCGCCTTTAACATAGTAAAACGTGCCAAGGTGCTTCATCGGAGCATTGTAAAACAAAATTTGACATCCTAATGGTGCATGATGACAGCAATACTGAGATTTGCTTGCAGTGCATTTAACAATCCCAGTGAGACCAGAAGCAGCCAGGATGACCCAGTTGAACACAGGTCTTAACTGCTGCTGGTCTAAGAACAATCCAGCAGGTTTACGCTGATGTGACTACAGGAGCCGAGAATAATATAACATCGACTTTTGTGTTGCATACCTATTTTGATAGAAAAGAAAGACTTGAATTTATATAGCGTCTTTCACGACCTCAGGACATCCCAAAACTTTACAGCCAATTAAGTAATTACAGTAAGTACTTTTTTTTGAAGTGTAGCCACTGTTGTAATGTAGGAAATGCGGCAGCCAATTTGCGCACAGCAAGCTCCCACAAACATCAATGTAATAATGACCAGATAATCAGTTTTTTTAGGGATTTTGGTTGAGGGATAAATATTAGCCAGGACACCAGGGATAACTCCCCTGCTCTTCTTCGGAATAGTGCTGTGGGATCTGTTACGTCCACCTAAGAGGGCAGACGGGGCCTCAGTTTGCTGTCTCATCCAAAAGACAGCACCTCTGACAGTGCTCGGAGTATCAGCCTGGATTGTGTGCTCAAGTCTCTGGGGAACCCACAACCTTCTAAGGTCGATTTTCCTGGAGCCGTTAGGCGGGGTTTCAGGCGTGTGGGGGGGGGGGGGGGGAAATCCCGATTTCGGGGGTCCCGACACCATCCTGCCCAAAACCCGCCTCCACCTAAGTTTCAGGGGAGGCGGGTACCCGCCCCGCACTGGGACCTGCCGACCCGAGGCGGGATGGGATTAGTGCCAATTAACTGCCTGTTAACAGGTAGTTAACAGGCAGTTTTTAGCCTAATCCCTATTTTGAGGGGTGTCGTGTGGGATTCCCGACGGCTCCAAACCACGCCAGGTTAGAGCAGGCGGGCCGTCGGGTTGAAGGACTTGGAGGGGTCGCGATGTCGGTGTTCAGGTGAGTGATGAGTGCAAAGGTAAGTGTGTTTGGTGTGTCTAAAGAAGTTTAAATTACCTGTACTTACCTTAACAGCCTTTCCTCCTCTAGGTTTCGGGAGTCCATCACTCAGCCGGCACTGAAAGCAAAATGGCTGCGAGCTGTCAAAAGTGACAGCCTTCAGCTTTCATTGCTGGTGAGACTTCGAACTGAGTCTGTGGAGAAGGACTCAGGTTAGAAGTCAGGCTGTCAGTGTTTGACAGCTTCAAACAGCTGTGAAACACTGATATTTCATCTGTCAAGACCTCTTGACACTTGAAATTTCAGTCTGTGACGTCACCTGTTGCCGGGTGGCCCTTAATTGGCCTGCTGAGCCTGCTGGGTGGGCTCAACAAGGTCAATCAAGGGAAAATCGCTTGGATTGGCCGAACGTCGATATAGGCGGGACTAAAACCCAAAAGTTGTAGTCCTGCCTCCTTCCCGACAGCTTTATGAAAATCTACCCCTCTGACTCAGAGGCGAGAGTACAACCCACTGAGCCACGGCTGATGGACCAATACAAGAATCAGCACAAGTGCCCCTTTTAGGCACCACTAGTATAGGAAAGAAACATATGGTCCAATCAAACTAAAGGAAGTGCAACATAAGCAATGTTGCCCCAATGTCACCAGACGGTAGCAGAAACCGTTATGGCAAGTGCCCCTGGAGCACCACAAGTATAAAACAAACAATGACAACTATGTACAGTACAGTGACATTACACAAATAATAATTAAATCATAATGTGATTGTGGATGTCAACTATCGCCACTAATACCTTCGATGCCCACCGGTCGCGGAAAGCCTCGTGCGTATGGATGGACACCACGCGCTCCCTCTCCGGAGCCATCCGGGCACGGACAAGACCACAGAAGAGAGGTCAGGCAGTCAGAGCGACAAAACCCATTCTCCCCATGGGTTGCGTCCAACCTGAACCTGTAGATGGCCGCCTTGGCCAGGCCTGGGAGCAGACCCACGAGGATGTCCTCCAACTTGCCCACCCCCATGGTGTAGACTTACGTTTTTAACCTTTAAAAACAGAATTTATTTTTTATTCGTTCATGGCATGTGGGCGTCACTGGCAAGGCCAGCATTTATTGCCCATCGATAATTGCCCTCGAGAAGGTGGTGATGAGCCGCCGCTGCCTTGAACTGCTGCAGTCCGTGTGGTGAAGGTACTCCCATAGTGCTGTTAGGGAAGGAGTTCCAGGATTTTGACCCAGCGACGATGAAGGAACGGCGATATACTTCCAAGTCAGGATGGTGTGGAACTTGGAGGTGGTAGTGTTCCCATGCGCCTGCTGCCCTTGTCCTTCTAGGTGGTAGAGGTCGCTGGGTTTGGGAGGTGCTGCTGAAGAAGCCTTGGCGAGTTGCTGCAGTGCATCTTGTAGATGGTACACTCTGCAGAGGGAGTGAATGTTTAAGGTGGTGGATGGGGTGCCAATCAAGAGGGCTGCTTTGTCCTGGAAGATGTTGAGCTTCTTGAGTGTTGTTGGAGCTGCACTCATCCAGGCAAATGGAGAGTATTCCATCACACTCCTTACTTGTGCCTTGTCGATGGTGGAAAGGCTTTGGGGAGTCAGGAGGTGAGACACTCGCAGCAGAATACCCAGCCTCTGACCTGCTCTTGTTGCCATAGTATTTACGTGGCTGGTCCATTTAAGTTTCTGGTCAATGGTGACCCCACAGGATGTTGATGGTGGGGGATTCGGCGATGGTAATGCCATTGAATGTCAAGGGGCAGTGGTTAGACTCTCACTTGTTGGAGATAGTCATTGCCTGGCACTTGTGTGGCGCGAATGTTACCTGCCTCTTAGCCCAAGCCTGAATGTCATTCTGTCTTGTTGCATGCGGGCATGGACTGCTTCCTTATCTGAGGAATTGTGAATGGCACTGAACACTGTGCAGTCATCAGCGAACATCCCCATTTCTGACCTTATGTTGGAGGGAACGTCATTGATGAAGCAGCTGAAGATGGTTGGGCCTGGGACACTGCCCTGAGGAACTCCTGCAGCAATGTCCTGGGGCTGTGATGATTGACCTCCAACCATCACAACCATCTTCCTTTGTGCTAGGTGTGACTCCAGCCAATGGAGAGTTTTCCCCTGATTCCCATTGACTTCAGTTTTACTAAGGCTCCTTGATGCCACACTCGGTCAAATGCTGCCTTGATGTCAAGGGCAGTCACTCTCACCTCACCTCTGGAATTCAGCTCCTTTGTCCATGTTTGGACCAAGGCTGTAATGAGGTCAGGAGCCGAGTGGTCTTGGCTGAACCGAAACTGGGCATCAGTGACCAGGTTATTGGTGAGTAAGTGCTGCTTGATAGCACCGTCGATGACACCTTCCATCACTTTGCTGATGATTGAGAATAGACTGATGGGGCGGTAATTGGCCCGATTGGATTTGCCCTGCTTTTTGTGGACCGGACATACCTGGGCAGTTTTCCACATTGTCGGATAGATGCCAATGTTGTAGCTGTACTGGAATAGCTTGGCTGGAGGCGCAGCTAGTTCTGGAGCACAAGACAGCCGGGATTGAAGACACTTTTACACTTAAGCTGGTGTGTCTGGGGAATGGGGCTCAAATATAAACCAGTGGCATGCCTATTTATCTTCATTCCTGCCACTGCTCCAAATCAAGGTCTGTTGGAGCCGCAAGACTGGCGATGGATGAGTGAAAAGGAGGTTCAGAGACAGCTCATTATGAGATGCATAGTAGTTCATTTCTCCAATGCCATTTGGACCACGGAGCTGCCCTGCTTCAGATTAGCATTTAGTAGACAACTTCAATGTTAAAAGTGCCTCATGTCTTTAAGCATAAGTGCTTCTTTCTTTCCACCTGAAGATGGAATTGTAAGTGTTAACTTGCTAAATCACGGTGATATGGAAGAGTGGAGAAGCGATGGAAATAATGCCGGTTGTGCATAAAATATACCCCTTAACTGGTCCATCCTTTCATGACTGGTGAGATAGATGGCAGAGTCTATCCAGTCCTGTATTTTTCTCAGTTTCTCATGCTCCACCCCACACATGCAGTTTGGAGAAACAAATACCTGCTGCACAAGATGAATCTATACTCTTAGGTACTTTGCGATGTAACTTCACAATGTTAGAATTTACTTTGGATCCATATATAGTGATAGCACACTACAGAGAAAGTGTACTCTTACAATAAAGCCAAGCTAAATAGTTCCAATTAATAGAAAGAGTCTTAAATACCAACAGCATTAATATATAATTCATGAAGTGACAGAAAAGAGAGTAGCGTTACATTCTTATTTTCATGTTTCAACGCTTAGTAACACGTATCAATGAATAAAATGTTCAATATCACATTCACAGACATTTCTTTGTGTTTGTTTACATATATAATTCTTCCAGTTGTCAGCTGTCATGGTTACACTTGGAATTTGACCAGACTATAGACAGTATTCTACCATCCAATAAACACAATCCCCCTAATGTGTAGTGATTAGCTACAGTACAGTCCAATACACAGCTTCTATCAAAATCCAGCCTGTACTGAGGTCCAATGTCCCCTGTAAGCTGCACTTTGTTCTGCACGGCCTGTTGCTTTTAATGCGCGGTCCCTTTAAATTTCTGCATGTGCGTGGTTTTTACAATGTAAAAGCCGGTGAGCGGCCTGCGCGGGATCTTTCAGATTACTGCACCGCTGTGCGCACGCACCTTAGCGGGAACATTGTTGCGGTCTAAACAAAATTTAGGGATTGAAATCTTGATGGAAATGTTACCTTAAGCCAGCAACTTTATATAAAACAGAGTTCATTTTCTAATTGCTCCTCTCTGAAACATGGAACAAATTACAGTGGAGCAGGTTTCCTTTGTTATATGACATATTGAACCAAAGTGCATTTATATTTAAAAAAACATAATTCTTTGCAACAGCTAAATGCCAGGAGTTAAGGTACTTGCCTTATGTTCTAAGATTCTGGGGTTTAACCCATCAGTTCACAAGTCATACACAATATTGATGAGTGTTGTCAATTTGGAGTTCTCAGCATAGGTGACAAGCTAAATCCCATCTCACAAGTAGGAGGACAAACCAACACTCTGCCCTGTTTCAGCCACTGCAGAAATAAAGTCACAGCTATTATCAAATCCGATAATGCACACCAACTTATTTTGCAATGATCTGGTCTGCGTCAAGGCCAGTTTATTTCTAATTTTGTTTAATACAAATTACAGCCATTCGATTGTATGCGAGACTGCTTGTGACCAATTGTATATAACAGGATTCCACTTTTGGTAATTAAATCAAGATAATTAAATGCTAACATGATTGATGGGTACTTCCTATTTATTTTAAACAGTCACTCTGGGAGCTGATATTCTACGCACTTGCTTTCATATGTCCTCCACATGCTGATAGTTTCACTAAACTGATAATTAAAAGAATCCCAGGTACCATTTCTCTTCTCTTTCTCTTTGACTCCATTGTTTGTTCATTGGCATGGCAAGCAGATGGTCAGAGATTTCAGTCTTTCAAAGCTTCAGGGCTTTCCCATCACATCAAGCATGTCTTAGTGTTGTGCAATTAGATTTAGGCTTTCAGACTCCACGGGGGATTGACTAAAGACCTGAGTAATTTCAATAAAGATTTGTAAAGGAAATCTTGTAAGGTTAGTCAAAGCCATATGAGGGAACAATGGCAGTAAGCAGTGGAGGCTTCTTTCTTGTTTTAATCTGGGGAATATTGATGGTGAACCCTCTGCCCATTTAGTATATTTGTGTGTGTTTCGATGGTAGGAGGTATTTAACACGGGGCCATTTCCCTCCGGGCAGGTCACAGGCCACTGCTTAATTGATTGAGAGTGGAAGAACCTATGCAAGCACCTTTGGGCAATGAAAAAGTAAATGAAATGGCCTAATTTTTATGTAATTAGTGGGCTGATTCTCGGAGTAGGATTCTGTACGATCGCACTGTTGACCTCAAAACTCTCAGCTGCTGAAAAGTATTTTCATTTCAGAAATATCTAAACATTCAAGTCAGTAACGTACAGCACAGTGAAGGAAGTGTGATTTAATAGATGGGGGTATATGAATCTGTATGGTGGCTTGCAGACTACTTCCATCATAACAGTATTGTTACACGTTGGGGGTAGAAATTGGTATGTGTTTCATCTGTTTTTCGGACATAGAACAGGGTGCAATGTGTACTGATTTCTGGGCAGGAGGTCTTGCGCACGATATTGGGCGGCGGCAATTTGCGCCGGAATCGCCGATTGTACCTAAAGCGAAACTCTACCCCTATATCCTCAACATTCAGTAGCGACTAGCCACAGCTAGGGGACATTATTCTGACATTCTTGTCTCCTTAAGAGAACCTTTGTGCATGTTCCATGGCCACTACCCAAAGCAGATCTGTCCCATCCATCAGCTTTCCAGACAGATCAGTTTAGTTTCCTTTGTGGTTTCTCTGCTTCCTCATGTTTTTGTCTTGCTTGAGAAAGACTCACTGCCTCCAGCTTTTCCAGGAGACCAGGTTTCCCCCGCAGAATCTAGTAATGTGTCTCAGCGTCCACTGTCTCACACTATCACAGACTCTATCCATCTCGTTTAAACCTTCTGAGTTGAATGTCTGCATAGATACTCCCTGATCCTGCAAGATAATCAAGCAGAATTTCAGAACATTCACTCATCCCACATCTTCCTTATTCAATCTTGGCATCTTGCCTCCCCCATTGTGGCCCCAGCAGGATAGAAACAATAGCATCTCAAGTCTGTATCTAGCCCTTTAACCACCAGCCCCATTCCCCAATCAACTATTTTTCCAGCTCTTTTCGAAGGAATTAATTAGCACAGCACCAGCTGCTTTTGCTGGCAATCTGTTCCACGTATCCATTTCACCCTTGTTAATTTTAAACTTGCACCCTCTTAGAATGATACAGCACAGAAGGAGGCCATTCGGCCCATCGTGCCTGTGCTGGCTCTTTGCTAGAGCTCTCCAATTAATCCCACCCCCCTGCTCTTTCCCCATAGCCCTGCAATTTTTTTCCCTTCATGTTTTATCCAATTCTCTTTTGACAGTTACTATTGAATCTGCTTCCACCGCCCTTTCAGGCAGCGCATTCCAACTCGCTGTGCAAACAAATGTTTTCTCGTGCCGCCTCTGGTTCTTTTGCCAATCACCTTAAGTCTGTATCCTCTGGTAGTTTCTCTTTATTTACTCTGTCAGAACCCTGCATGATTTTGAATACCTGCGTTGACAGTCCAAGTTTAAATGTGCTCATCCCCAAAATATATTGATCAAGTAGTATTTAATTTCTGTGTTGGTTTTTTTCGTCACCCTCAGCATTTAATTAATGAACATTTACAATTTTGCTGCTGCTTCGATCAGGACTCTTATTTTGTTGGGAGTTATTTTATTTCCAAGGATGGCAATTTAAGAGGGCTCTGTGAGAAGGGTGACAATATAGCTAACACAATTCCAACGGGCATATTTATATCTGAATGTCTAGTTCCACAAATAAATGTAAAAGATAAAGCCAGCTAGAAGATATTGTACAGTCTTCAATCAATTACACTACCAGTTGCTTTAAACTGAAATATAAGAACATAAGAAACTGGAGCAGGAGTAGACCATAGGGCCCCTCGAACCTGTTCCGCCATTCAATAAGATCATGGCTGATCTTCGACCTCAACTACACCTTCCCACCTGATCCCCATATCACTTTTTTCCCCATAGTGTCCAAAATATTAATTCTAATATTCTGCAAAATAACATAGAAATTTCAGCACAGAAACAGGCCGCTTGGCCCAACTCGTCTATGCCGGCGTTTTTTCTGCTTCACACGAGCCTGTATCTAACCCGTGCAGTACCGGCCCTAGGAGTGTTTTTTTTTATTCGTGCATGGGATGTGGGCATCTCTGACAAAGCCGGCATTTATTGCCCATCCCTAATTGCCCCTTGAGAAGGTGGTGGTGAGCCGCCTTCTTGACAACTGAGTGGCTTGCTAGGCCATTTCAGATGGGCAGTTAAGAGTCAAACCACATTGCTGTGGGCCTGGAGTCATATACAGGCCAGACCAGGTAAAGACGGCAGATTTCTTTCCCTAAAAGGATATTAGTGAACCAGATGGGTTTTTAACGACAATCCGGTAGTTTCACCTTTACTTTTTAGCTTTTTATTCCAGATTTATTTAATTAACTGAATTTAAATTCCCCAGCTGCTGTGGTGGGATTTGAACTCAAGTCTCTGGATCATTCGTCCAGCCCTCTGGATTACTAGTCCAGTAACATAACCACTATATTGTACAAATTCCTCCATGGCCTCACCCTTATCTCTGTAACTTCCAGCCCTACAACCTTCTGAGAGCTCTGCGCTCCTCCAATCCTGGCCCCTTGCGCATCCCCAATTTTAATCGCTCCACCATTGGTGGCCGTGCCTTCAGCTAGGCCCTAAGCTCTGGAAATCCCTCCCTAAACCCCTCCACCGCTCCACTTCTATTTCCTCCTTTAAGACGCTCCTTAAAACCTACCTCTTTGGCCAACCTTCTTGTCATCTGTCCTGATATCTCCTTAAGGCTTGATGTCAAATTTTGTTTTACAACGCTCCTGTGAAGTGCCTTGGACGTTTTATTATGTTAACAGTGCTATATAAATGCAAGTTGTTATAATTTTCCTTTATCCAGTCAGTACTTTTGTCCTCAACTTTTCTTTTACCTTTTCTATTCTTACACTGGAAGCTAATTATATTGTGATCGGTGCTTCTGAAATGTTCCCCCAATTTTAGGTGGCCTAATTGCTCCACTTCATTAACCAGAGCCTTGATCGAAGTAGTGCTTCATCTTTAATTTCCTTTCCACTATTTGACAGTCTATAATATACTCCCAGTAATATGATTGATCCCTTGCTATTTCTCAGCTCAATCAAAAGAGATTCTGTTTAAACCACTTCTCTATTTAAGCCCATAAGCTCTCGTCCCTTGATATTGTCTCTGATTAATAATACTTTTTTTTTTTCCCTTCTCTATCCCTTCTGAAAGTTTTATACCCAGGTATATTTACTTTCCCATCCTGACCTGGTTGCAGCCACATTTCAGCTGCTTTTTATTATGTCATGCTTTTCTATTTTAATCCATGGCTCTAGTCACACAATTTTGTTGAGTTTAGGGTTATCCATCTTGGCAGCATCATGTGTGCTTTCAACTTTTCCAGAGGTACGGGTGCTAGCTTCATAAGGTTGTCTGAATCATCGTTGAGTCCGTCTCTTGCTTCAGCAGAAGTACCTTCGTGGGCAGTGCATGAGGGGATCGTTATTCTGCATTGACAGAAAGATAGTCTCAGCTTTTAGACTGAATTTTTTTTCTTTGACTTACTGTAAATTCTCGAGGTCATGCTGGAAGTAGATAATGTTTCATTCAAAAACCCACTGACTGGTGGATATTTGCATGAGGTCCAAGTGGAATTTCACGCCCAAACTGAATTGAATTAGGTCAATGTACGGCTGTTTAAAGTTGCTTCAATTCAGACTGGTTCCGATTTGGCTTCACTTTGGACAACAAGAAAATATTATGGATCCAGAGTGAGATAAAATATCCTTCTGCACCCGCGTGCTGTTGTTTTCAATGTAATATTTTATCCTGTTGCACATGACTACGGTATTTTTAAATTTCTTGTGCTCATGGAGATGGAGAATGCTATGTTAAAGGCTATTTTTAATGATTTAAAGTGTTACTGGAATGCATCCATTTTCCCTAATTAGCTAGCTTTCCGGGAGGCATGGGGGAAAGAGGGGGGAGAGAACAGTGATGCAACAACGCATGAGTCCAGTCTCTGCCAGTGTAGTATATATACATGCTCATTGTCCAAGTATAATTTGCGGTTGGGGAGGGAGAGGACCAGGACAGTGCTCTCTCGCAAACTATATTTTGACCTGTTGTATACTAAAAACATATCTATTTCCTGGTGATGCCACACGACTTGAACCTGCACCATCAAGTTAATGGGCACCTATCTCAGCATTGGTTTACATGAGCCCAAGCATATTATAAATTCTATCTGTAGTTTTTTAAGGCAGTTGCAGCCAAATTACTGACGCATGTGTTTGAGATGACCTTTGTTTCTGGTACCTGAACAAACCCCACAAAATATTTCCTTTTTAAATTGCGGTAGCCTTGGAATTTCGGACCACTAGGCTTAACCCCCATTCAGAACTGATTTCCATTGGCATTGTATACTTAAAAGAACACATTTATATACATGCCAATCCTTAATCCTTATTCATGGATTCAGCATGTTCATGATATAAAATATTTCTCTTTCATGAAGTATTAATGATGTAGGTTGATAAAATACCCCCAACCAGCTATTACATGGCTGATTATGAATTTTTTGTGGTCTATTTTATTTATGGGAACCTGTTAAATAAATGGTAAACACTTCAATTAAGATAGCAGATGAATATCTTACAAACCCTTGACGTATTCGTCCAATAATATCACCAGTGGTAATTTCCAGGCTCAAAAATGTTTTGTGGTCCAGCAAGAAACAACTTAAAGTTAAGAGTCACAAATCACTCTCCTAATAATAAATTCCTACTAGGTACATGATTCAGCATTATAATTTTCTGTCCAGCTTTAGTGGAATAGATCATCTCACATAAAGTAACGTACACATCATAAAATATATTTACGTATATGTATAAAAAATCGAATGAAAATGATGGAAAGTTTTCCAAATAAACTGTATCAAACTTTTCTCGGCAGTTATGTATCTAGACTCCAGTAGAAAATACATTTTACACATGAGCTCAGTAGTTACTTCTAAAGTTGTTGCTGCACTAACAGAGAGGATGGAAGACTAAGATAATGTAACAAAAAACAATGGAAAAGAAGCAGAAAGATGGTTGCAGTAAGTGAGAGATTGTTTTTATCAGGTGCATCACGACAGGTGATTAACTGTTATACTGCACTGTGTGTCACATGGTATAATGTTCCTTTAATAAAGTAGCATATCCTCTGACTCTGCATGAGCAACGCCATAGGAGATCTGCTAGTTTCTATGAAAGCCTCACCAGTTTACCCTGTACTGTCACTTCATACACTTGAGCACAAAAATCGAGGCTGACACTCCAG
Source organism: Somniosus microcephalus (assembly GCF_052327205.1). Classification (NCBI taxonomy): domain Eukaryota; kingdom Metazoa; phylum Chordata; class Chondrichthyes; order Squaliformes; family Somniosidae; genus Somniosus; species Somniosus microcephalus. Next base: position 134,594,537 of record NC_140989.1, on the reverse strand, counting down.
TGCAGTGCTGAGGGAGCGCTGCTCTGTCGGAGGTGCCGTCTTTCGGATGAGACATTAAACCGAGACCCCATCTGCCTTCCCAGATGAACGTAAACGACCCTATGGCACTATTTCGAAGAAGAGCGGGGGAGTTATCCCCGGTGTCCTGCCAATATTTACCCCTTAATCAACATCACTAAAACAGATTATCTGGTCATTATCAAATTGCTGTGTGTGTGGGAGCTTGCTGTGAACAAATTGGTTGCCACATTTCCTACATTACAACAGTGACTACACTTCAAAAGTACTTCATTGGCTGTAAAGTGCTTTGGATGTCTTGAGGTCATGAAAGGAGCTATATAAAAGCAAGTTCTTTTCTTTTTTTTACTTGGGCTCCTATTAAACCTGTACAAATGTTTTTTTTAAATAGCTTAAGCTGCATCTGAGGCATCGAGCTTTACAGAGTGGAGTTAAATAGTTTGAATTACTCTCCATGGATGGCCTCCAGCAGTGAGCAGAAAGCTGATGTTCATTTCTTCTTGTAGCGCTGGGGTTATGAAGGAACTGTTACCTACGAGCCAGTTCACATTTATCAAAACTAAAAGCTTGGAACCAATTTATTGTCTCTGGATCCATTTGTTGTTATCAGTTTTGCACAGAATGAAACCATTTCTCACAAGCTTTCTGCATTAGTACACAGTGAAGGGAAAAGCAATCATGCCATAAAATAATTCCCAATTCAGTCCTGCTCGTCAGATTCTAGACTTACTTAAAAGTGGTTTCTTTGCTTAAACAGGTACACAGAAAATGAATGATGATGAAGAAAATTCTCCAACTCAAGGTAAGAATTATAAACTCTTTTTAAAAGGAGTGCGCTGGTGAACACAAGTTACCTTGGGGTCTTCTGGCAACCCTGAGGCAAAAGAAAAATCTTTTATCAAGTGAATATTTCAGTTTGATGTAGGTAGGCCGTGATTTGTTCCTCCTGCTGTTCAAATGAAGCAAGACCCCGCAAAGATAGATTTTTTTTCATTTTTTGCAGCATTTTTTGTACACTACCTGCGCTATGTGCCACTTCCCAGCTGAAAGCTTAAATGCTAGGCTAGAAAGTTTGCAAAAGCTGACCGACAGCTTCAGTCAAGATGGCTCAGCCATCTCAAAATGAGCCCTCAATTTAGACCTGTTCTCTTTCTCAATTCAAATTGGCACCCATCTCCACTCCTCAGTTTATGCCAGCACAAAAATTATGGGCCATAAATATAAGATAGTCACCAATAAATCCAATAGGGAATTCAGGAGAAACGTCTTTACCCAGAGAGTGGTTAGAATGTTGAACTCACTACCACAGGGAGTGGTTGAGGAGAATAGCAAAGATGCATTTAGGGGCAAGCTAGATAATCACATGGGGGAGAAAGGAATAGAAGGATGTGCTGGTAGGATGACATGAAGAGGAATGGGAGGAGGCTCCTGTGGAGGATAAATGCCAGCATAGACCAGTTGGGCCGAATGGCCTGCTTCTATGCAGTAGACTGTGTGGCCAAGAATTTTCCTTATCACAACGGGCCCGGGGTGGGCGACGTCAGTGGCGGGTCCCGATCCCGCTGCTGGCTCCAGCCTGCTCTGGAAAATGAATTTCCGTTGATAGGGCTTGTTAAGCTCGCCCAGCGCGTTTCCTGGCCAATTAGAGGAAGCGGGTCTGGTGACGTCATTCATGATGCGTCATCAGCCGGTTTCCTTAAAGGGACCATGGCCACCTTACTTTTGACATTTGTGCTGTCAGTGTTCTACAGCATTGAAGAGCTGCAAACACTGACAAGCACTGCACAGAATTGCACGGCTGCACCCAGGTTCTCCCATGACTCCCTCCATATGCTTATGGAGGTAGTCACAACACACAGGGAGGTCCTCTTCCCTTCCCATGGGCAGAAGAGACCTCCCCAAGACACCAACACAGCCTGGTTGCACATTGCAGAGGAGGTCACAAGCAGGGATGTCATCAGGAAGACCTGGGTGCAGTGGCGCAAACCTTTCAATGATCTCATTAGATCATGAAACGTTAGTACAAAGCCACACTCAACCTCACCCTGCTGTGCCTCTCTTCACATCCCCATCACTCTGCCTTCCCTACCCTACTTCTGCACATTCTTACTCACACCATCTTACCTTGCACCTCCACCCATCCCTATCTACATTATCACATCCCCGTCTCACTAGCCACGACTCACCCTCATCCTAGTGCAATCATACCAACTAACAACACACAAGGGTAGTCACTTGGGTGTTGTATCCAATGTTCTTGTGAAGTTTCTGTTAATGTGCTGTCAAACACTGAAATCTTTATTTTCAACACTTTGCATTCTTGGACAGATTTGTGTGCACCTTTGGAAGTAGCTTAGTGAGTTGCAGTGAATGGTGAGACATAACGGTACCGAGTGTGAAAGGAATGGCTTGGGCATTGTAGGGATGCTTTATGGTGTTGGTGTGGGGTGGTGCCAACCTGATGCATCATGTGGGAGCCAGGGTGTAGAGCATCAAGTGAAGTAAATCTGACCATGGTGAGGCCATCCTTGACCTCCCGGGCAGCAATGTGCTTGGGTGCTGATGCCCTCTGTTCTGTGCCGCAGCAGGTGATTGCGGAGACAGTTGGTATTGTTGTTGGTGCTGCTGGTGTACCTGGTGCTGTTGGTGTTGGGGCTGATCGTGGTAGGATTCTGAGGACCAAATTGAGAGAGCAAAAAGGGCACCCATGTTGTTGGAATAGATGGCAGGTAAAGTAGAGATGACAGAAGTGATCTGTCAGTGGTGAGAGAGTTAATGAGTTAAGAGTGAATGGAAAGTCGAAAGTGGAAAGCCTGCAGAATCTGTGCTGGAAATGGACTGAGAAACAGCTTGTGGTTGAGGAAAGTGAAGATCTGTCAGGTGGGAGCTTTTACTGTACATTTGAAGCTGTCAAGTAATCAGCTGGAGCAATGGCCACTGAACTCCCACCTCAGGTTGCATGATGTGGTCCCCGAACAGCGTGGTTCCCGTTGCCATGAAATTAAAGTTAAAAAGTAAGTTAAAAAAGCCTGTTAAGGGTCTGTTATGTACATTATAATGAGTTTAATTGGGTCGCCCACCGCTGCCTGTCGGGTTTGCTCAGCGCTGACAGACCCGCCATTGGGGAAGGCGTGTTGCAGCGGGTTGACAGCGCTGTCAAAACAAACACTTTCCCACTCGACCCGCTACCGATCCCGCCCGCTGACCTCCCCGGAAAATTCCAGCCTATGTAACTCTCCCCCCTCCCCCCGCTTTTGTTGGCATATACCCTCAGTTCAAACTGGCATTCTCTTTTCTCCTGATCCCCAGTTCATGCTGGAACTCTACTCCCCCTCCACCTCCCCCATACCTCACTACTGCTCCCAGCTGCGTGTAGTGGGCAGGTATTCCTGATTTCACAAAACTGTTGAGAATTCCTGCAAGGCAAAGTGGGGGGGGGGGGGGTGGTAATGGGACAAGTAAAGAAACAAAAACTGGATCTAGAGCAGGTGTAAATGGTTACCGCAAAATAGCAATGGGGGAGGGAAGCATGTAAAATCTGGTAAAGCAGAGAACGTTCTTGTGGCCCAGGAATAAAGGTGGGTAGACGCCAGGGGGTGCGGACCACTCCACCAGCCATGTACCGATAGGGGATCCCCACCCCAAACCTCCTTCACCCCAAGCACCAGCCCGCACCTCCCCCACCCCAAGCACCAGCCCGCACCTCCCCCACCCCAAGCACCAGCCCGCACCTCCCCCACCCCAAGCACCAGCCCGCACCTCCCCCACCCCAAGCACCAGCCCGCACCTCCCCCACTTCAAGCACCAGCCCACACCTCCCCCACCCCAAGCACCAACCCACACCTCCCCTGTTGTGTATGTACCTTTAAGAGAAGAACTGATTCTATACTGCAGTACCGGCAGTGACCACCCCTGTATATAAAACCATAGCAGGCTTCTGTATTTCAGTCTTGAGTTCCCCGCTGTTCAGTAAATACCTGTTTTATTGTTCTCCTGCAGTCCGAGTATTATTGATACCCGGACACTACACTGGCGACGGGCAGGTTCGAACTCACCTGCAGTACTGCATCACCTCACGGGGATCTTTTCCCTGAAGAGAAGCTTCTTGGAGTTCGAAGTCAGAACGGCGGGCGTCGACTGCGGGCAACCGCCCAGGGATCCATCAGAGAGTTGCAGGGGAGGCTGTGGAGAGCTGGGCCTGGCTCCCCAGTCGAGGTGTTCTAGCAAGTCGTGCTGGTAGCAGGTAGTGCGCTGACCCTTCCGGACTGCGGCGGGCTTGGGCTCGATCGAGCGGCTCTGCAAAGGGGCTGTGCAGCGTCGTTGGGAGGAAGAGAGAGAGAGAGAGAGAGGGTGGAGCGCACAGGGCGCGGTCGGTGCTCAAAAACCAGGCAGCGTGGAGAGGATAGAACGAGGGGAAGGAAAAGTGATACGCGCCGAAGCCGTGGGTCGCCGCCATTACCCTGTAGAACGCTAGGAGCAGCGTGGCAGCAAGGGAAAGAAGGAAAAGCATGGGAGGCGCCATTTTATTACATTGGGGAAGAAGGAAAAGTGCGGGAGGCGCCATTTTAAATCACCCAAGATGCCCAAGAGTGGCAATATCACTGCTTTCGACAATGAGGTAGAAGACTGGACCACGTATGTGGAAAGAATTGAAGTGTACTGCAAGGCAAATGAAGTGGCCGATGGAAAGAAGGCGTCGGTATTAATAAATTTGATGGGTGCGAGAACGTACGGCCTATTGCGGAATTTAATTACCCCAGCTAAACCAATGGAGAAAAGTTTTGAAGAGATTGTTAATATCTTACAGGAACACCTAAACCCTACACCGCTGCTGATAGCAGAAAGATTCAAGTTCCATAAAAGAAACCAGCACAAAGAGGAGAGCAATGCTATCTTACGGAACTACGCAAGTTATCGAAGCACTGCCAGTTCGGAGCAGGACTGGCAGACACCTTACGGGATAAGTTTGTCTGCGGGCTCCAGAGTGAAGGAACCCAGAAACGACTACTTTCGGAAAAGGACCTGACGCTAGAACAGGCTTTCAGCGTGGCAGTATCCTACGAAGCAGCAGCACGGGGAGCTGCGGAAATACAACAGAAACCACAGGAATACAGCGCTAACTAAATGGCGTATGGGCAGAAAAGTGCTATCGCTGCGGCAGAACAACCCATGATCAGAAGGACTGCTGGTTTAAGGACAAAGTATGCAGGCAATGTGGGAAAATGGGACACATAGCAAGAGTCTGCAGGTCGGGAAAGAAAACCAACACTACAAGAACTACTAAGGAAAAGTACAAGAAAGTAAAGAAATTGACAGACAGTAGTTCGGAAGATCATGAGAGTGTGATAAGGACTCGGAGCAGGAGACTAAGTTGTCTAAAGTTACACAACGTGATCGCAAAGGAGGATCACCGAACCATTTAGGTCACCCTCATGATAGCAGGGTCCCCAGTAAAGATGGAATTGGATACAGGATCAGCCCTAACTGTCATGAATTGACGAGACTATGAGCGGCTATTCTCACACGTACCCTTGAAGGACACGTCCATTGTATTGAAGACATACACGGGGCAAAAAGTCTACCCCAGAGGAAAAATAAGGGTGCCAGTTGAATACAACGGCAAGGAAACACAGAAACTGTATCTATATATACTACCAGATGGAGGACCACCATTATTGGGACGTGAATGGATCCGAAAAATATAATTGGATTGGCATTCCATTCAGGCGCTAACTGTGACTGATAAAAAGGATGATGACATCACACCTGGACGACTGTCAAAAATTCTAACTGACGCGAAAGAGGTGTTCCAACAAGGACTTGGGACTCTAAAAGGAGTAACGGCAACGATAAAAATCGAAGATAACGCAAACCCAAAATTTTTACGCGATCCGCCCAGCCGTTGAAGCAGAGCTGGAGAGTCTGGAGCGTTCAGGTGTGCTGTCCAAGGTGGACTGGAGCGAGTGGGCCACACCCATCATTCCTGTAATGAAGAAATCATTGAGCAGCACACCTGGGGAACCGAAGAAGGTTCGCATCTGTGGGGACTTCAAGGTAACTGTGAACCCAGTCCTGCACACAGTACAATATCCACTTTCCCGGATAGAAGATATTTTCGCCTCACTATCTGGAGGGAAATGCTTTACAAAGATTGATCTGGCCCAAGCGTATCTACAAATGGAGGTGGAAGAAGCATCTAGGAAATACCTCACAATAAACACTCACAAAGGCCTTTACCAGTACAATCGACTGGTATTCGGGGTAGCATCAGCCCCGGCTATTTGGCAGAGGGCGATGGAACAAGTCCTGCAAAGGATCCCGGGGACCCAGTGTTATTTGGACGACATCCTGGTTACGGGCGAAAATGACAGTGAACACCTTGCCAACCTGGAGCAGGTGCTCACGAGATTACAGGAATATGGGCTACGAGCCAACCGCCCCAAATGCGAGTTCTTCAGGAGACAAATCTCGTATTGTGGCCACATGATTGATGAGGAAGGGTTGCATAAGTCGCCGGACAAGATTGAGGCTGTAGTCAAGGCTCCAGCACCGGAAAATGTGTCGCAACTGAGGTCGTTCCTCGGGTTGGTGAACTACTACCATAAGTTCTTGCCGAATTTATCCACAATTCTGCACCCACTGAACGCCCTGCTGCAAACTGGAGTAACATGGAAATGGAGTGATGAATGTAAGCGTGCCTTCAGAAATGTAAATGCCTAATCACTTCAAAAGAAGTATTGGCCCACTACAATCCAACACTACCAATTCGGTTAGCATGTGATGTGTCTCCCTACGGCATCGGAGCGGTGCTGTCACACAAATTCCTTGACGGTTCAGAGAGGCCAATAGCCTTTGCGTCGCGCTCGTTAACCTCAGCCGAGCGTAACTACGCCCAGATTGACAGGGAGGCCCTCAGCCTGGTGTGGGGGTGAAGAAGTTCAATCACTATCTGCACGGGCAGAAATTCACCCTACTGACTGATCATCAGCCCCTGGTCTCCATTTTTAACCCAAAGAAGGGCGTTCCGGTGATGACGGCGCAACGGCTGCAAAGATGGTCACTTTTTCTAGGGGCACATCAGTACGACATAGAGTACAAGGGTACGAAACAGCATGGAAACGCTGATGGGCTGTCGCGCCTACCGTTGTCTACCGTAGAGGAAGCACCTGCAGTGGACCCTGTTGAGATATTCCATGCGACCATAGTCGAATGTCTACCTGTTACAAACAAGTATAGAGAAGGAAACCCGAAATGACCCGACACTCTCTCGCCAAGGAGAGAACAGCTGTCAGTGTGCCGGGGGACCTTGATGTGTGGATCCCGAGTGGTAATTCCACCCAAGTTGAGAGATAGAGTGCTCAATGAGCTTCATGAGGGTCATCTGGGAGGGGTAAAAATGAAGAGCCTAGCCAGGGCGTTTGTGTGGTGGCCGGGAATCGATAAAGAAATCGAGGATATGACCAAGAGATGCACAGGATGCCAGAAGGTCCAAAACGCTCCACCACAGGCCCCGCTACATCCATGGGAGTGGCCCTCATCTCTATGGCAACGGGTACACATTGATTTTGCTGGTCCATTTATAGACTCAATGTTCCGAATCACTGTGGACGCCCATTCGAAATGGCCAGAGGTCATCAAAATGTCCTCCACCACCACGGAGAAAATTATTGCAGTCCTACGGACCATCTTCGCCAGGAATGGCTTGCCAGAACAGATTTGCTCCGACAATGGGCCACAGTTTGTGTCCGAGGATTTCCGGAGGTTTCTGAGGAATAATGGGGTGAAACATTACACATCTGCCCCATATCATCCAGCCACAAATGGATTGGCTGAGAGGTTTGTTCAGACCTTTAAAAAGGCAATAAAGGCAATGTATAATGACGACATACCACTACAACACAAGGTGGATAATTTCTTGTTTGCTTACCAACCAAGCTCCAGCCATAATGTTCTTCAACCGAAGGCTAAGATGTCGCCTGGATTTGCTCAAACCAAACATAAGACGAGATGTTGAGGATAAGCAATTCCAGCACATAAATGAGAAGCCAACCAGGAGCTTCAAGACAGGGCAACCAGTCTTGGCCCGCGACTACCGAACAGAAAAATGGCAGCCAGGAACAATATGCACACAGCAGGGACCACTAATGTACACAGTGGACGTTGGAGAGAGCATCGTGAGACGCCATGCTGACCAGATTCTAGAGTCACAGGAACAAGCCAAACCCATACTACGAGCAGGTGCACCTGGTAATCAACCTGAAGTACAGATTGCGTCTACCTCAGAAGCAGTGGTATTGGAAGCTGACGAACCAACCAATGACAATGAGCCAGAATCAACTCCGCCGCAAGAACAGGATACTCGAGAAAGGCGCTATCCAGTCAGGATCAGGAAGCCTCCTCAAAGACTGAACTTATAAATGATTATTTCAGTTGATTTATATAGTACAGAGAAAATTGTAATTGTAATTAGTTATTATTTAGTTGTTAAATGAATGTTACGTACTGTTTATCTAAAAGGGGAAGAGAAGAACTGATTCTATACTGCAGTACCGGCAGTGACCACCCCTGTATATAAAGCCATAGCAGGCTTCTGTATTTCAGTCTTGAGTTCCCCGCTGTTCAGTAAATACCTGTATTATTGTTCTCCTGCAGTCCGAGTATTATTGATACCCGGACACTACATCCCCCACATCAAGCACCAGCCCACACCTCCCCCCCCCTTCAAGCACCAACCCACACCTCCCCCACCCCAAGCACCAGCCCGCACCTCCTCCACCCCAAGCACCAGCCCGCACCTCCCCCACCCCAGCACCAGCCCGCACCTCCCCCACCCCAAGCACCAGCCCGCATCTCCCCCACTTCCACTGGCTCTGGTGCATCCGTCCTCCATTGCCAGCACCTGCTGTCTGAGACAAAATGGGACCTGTGATTAAGACCTATAGGGGAAGAAATTGAGTCGTGCCCCCTTTGGGGCACTAACTTCGCCAGGGCGCCACTTTTAGTGCCCCGGAAAAATTAGCACCCCTGCAGCTGAAATTGAGTGGTAGCACCCCAAGAGGGAAGCGGGGCGCTACTGGAAGCATCCTGCCTCCCTCCTGGGGTGCTGCGAGGGGAGGGGCCTTGCGCAGCCCGACCCAGGGCCCAGCTGGGCCCCCGGGGATCGGGAGTGCCGGCAAAAGAGCCCGGCACTCGAGAGAAATGCCGGGCTCATGGACCACAGCCAGCACGCCACGGGGGGCGTGGGGGTGGTCAGGAGGCCGGGGACGGGGGCGCAAGCAGGTGCTGGCAGGTGGCCAGCAACAAAAATGGCTGCCCGGCACTCACCTTTAAATAGCGCCACCCCAGCCGCAGGTAGGCCCCCCTGACCCCGTCGGACATTGCATCCAGCGGTAAGTCAGGGGGCGCTACCGAAGATCGCGGCCGGGGCGCAAGCAGGGCGCAGCGCACGGCAGTGACATCATCGCCGGCGGCACAGCACTAATGGTTAGCGCCGCCGCTAACCTCCCGCTGAATTTTGCGGGAGGCATTGGCGGCGCTGTGCCCAGGCGCTAGTTGATTTGCGTCCTCTTAGGGCGCTAACGGGAGGTGCAAAGCAACCGAATTTTTCCCCCATAGTTGTTAAACTCACTGTTAAGGCCGGCAGGATGTAAAGTGCCTAGTAGAAAGACGAGTTGCTCTTCCTCGAGCTTGCGTTGAGCTTCATTGGAACAGTGTAGGAGGCCAAGGACAGAGAGGTCAGATGGAGAATTGAGGTGGCAAGCGACACCGGAGATTCATGGTCATGCGGACTGAATGGAGATGTCCAGGAAAGCGATAAACTAATCTGAGTTTGGCCTCCCCAATGAGAAGGAGACCGCATCATGAGCAACGAATATAGTATGCTAAATTGAAAGAAATACAAGTAAATTGCTGCTTCACTTGAAAGGAGTGTTTGTAGCCTAGGACGGTGGGAAGGGAGGAGGTGAAAGGGCAGGTGTTGCATCACCTGCACTTGCATGGGAAGGTGCGGGGAGAAGGGGAAGGGATGTTGGGGCTGCTGGAAGAGTGCACCAGGGTGTCGCGGAGGGAATGGTCCCTTCAGAATGCTGGAAGGGAAGGGGAGTGGAAGATATATTTTGCTTTAAGTTGTATGGAACACAAGTTGACACATGTGACAAAAGTTCTTAATAAGCCTAATGTGACTCAATACCATACAATGTTTTGCAGAAGATAAGGAGAATAATGACCGCATACCCTATATTGATGAATGTGATGAAGGTATGTCAAACTCTTGTTTCACAATAATGTTAAACAGCAGAAATAATAAAACAAATATTTGAAAAACAAAATCATGGAGTAAAAAACTGAAAGTGTGGATTAGTTAAGATTCCAATTAGTCAGAGTTTTCATTAGTTTTAATGAGCAGTTTTTTACCAAAATGAATTTGAAGACAAAACATTGCTTTAATTGTTCATTTGTTCAACCGCTGCATACAGTAGGATATGCTGTCAACCAACAAGGAAAGAATATTTGGAATATTGTCCCTTTAAAAACTTTGCACTATTGCACAGCCATTTTGATCAGGTTTACTCCTCTTTAGTATCCAGATTCATTCCGTTGTGTATAAGGCCGCAATCAAATCAGGATGGCTCCATTGATGGCCATTCTTCATGCGTGATCTGGACTTTGAAAGTTCTGCCATGGGAGCTATCACAGTTGAAGGCGATTCTGTCCTTACCCAATATTTACTTTCAGCAGAAATCAGTGGATGGTGATTAAAAGCAGGAGCTGTGGTTGATTGTTCCACTCAAAGATGACGAGGCCATTTCTACCACAGTGCCAGCTGAGTTCAGCTAATTAACACAGATGAGCATTGAGTCTGGGACCTTAACTTGTACGTACGGGTCAGTAGCCCACCATATGGTGCAGTTATCCACTGAGCCGTTAGGTAGCTGACAAAATGTTGCTTTAAATGCACCTTGAAGTAAGACACAGTTGAAGATGATGAAAATGCCCTTTATGTGGAACATTTCTTACCTTTTCCTGGCAGCTTCTTTGGTTACATTTGTTTTTCTGTTCCAACAGACAGTGGACAGTGAGGACTACGCTTGACTAATACAAGATGCATCGATGTCTGTGAAGGCAGACTGTAACCCCTTTAGACCTCCAGAAGGCTTATGGTACAATTTTGTGCTTGAGTTTAGATAGCCACCTTGTTCAGTTTTGTGTATCAGAAATCTGAGTTGTATTATGTTTAGTAACTGTATTATTGAAGGGAATTTTTTGGCCTAATGATGTGCTTCTAAATAATACTTTCACTGCCTGCAGCTGTTGTTTTATTGGTCAATAGAGCTTTGATCCAACGTCATATGAGCTCCACACCAGATGAGTGAACTGGTTGTGTTCACCTCCATTGCACCGGGTATATCAAGCTTTTGATTCTGCTTACTTGCTAAAAAATAAAAGAGTTTGCACTAAAGCAACCATAGAGTACAATACTAACATCTCTGGTTTACATGCCGACAGTTGAATATGTGATGACTTCGCCTAATTTCTCTTTCTAAGTCCACTCTGCTTATCAAGCCAGTCCCATCGATGTTCAGCTGTCAACACTGACTTGATGGCCAAATGTTTGGAGAGGGTGGAGGAATTAAAAAGACGATTCTCCAGTTCTTTTTTTCCTTTGGCAATCCCTCGATAATCCAGTAGGATTGTTTCTCAGCATAAAAAGAAAAAAAAAGATTTGAGTTTCGAGATTGGCCAAGTCTTTGGTGAGCATTTAGATGGCTTTGTAAATCCTAGAGAGGCATATTTTACCACAAAACTGACATATAAAAGACAACCAGTTGATGGTGTGATCGCAACAGACTGACATTCTCTCCTCTGTCTATGTTTCTCTTCCTCTTTGGAATCTTAGCTTGTTCGAACCCGTTAACTCCCTGCCTGCACACACATTGCCACAGTTTGCCATCTTTGACAGTTTCCTCCCATGTATTGATGTCAATACCGCATTTCTAGTAAGCTCAGCTGCCTAGGCCCTAAACTCTGGAATTCCCTCCCTAAACCTCTCTGCCTCTCTGTTCCTTTAAGACGCTCCTTAAAACCTTCCTCTTTAACCAAGCTTTTGGTCCCCCTGTCCTAAAATCTCCTTATGTGACTTGGTGTCAAATTTTGTCTGATTACGCTCCTGTGCAGTGCCTTGGGACGTTTTACTACGTTAAATGCGCTGTATAAATACAAGTTGTTGTTAACAGTAGCACCCACCCCTCCTCCCCCGTCCCCCTTCAATACTCATGTCACTGAACATGAGCTCAGATTTTTAAAAAAATAAACTCTGGAGATGCACAGTGGGCAATCCAGCTTCTGCAAAAAGAAAAATCAGTTTCTCTATCTATCAGGGCAACTTCAATTTGTCTTTCAGATACTGACCAACCCACTGTATTTGCAGCGTTTTCTGTATTTGTTCCAGATTTTAAACATTGGTGGTTTTCCTTTTATCGCAGAAGATAGCCATTTTTATTTAAGGTTCTCGCAAATAGGAGTGCAATGTTATATCATCACAATGCAAGCCCCTTAGATGGCCCTGACAATTTCAGTAGGGATAGATGCTGTCATCACCATGCATCCTAACATCCTGTCATAGAGACAGCTCGCTTCTGATGCATTGCGCTGGGAAATGGAGCTTACTCCAAAATAATATTTCTGTAGTTTTATTCTTCCTGAAGTAGGTTTTGCTTTATCAGATCTTCAGGGAGTTTAAACAGCAAAGTCTAAAGTGGTGGTGAGGAGGACTGGCTCCATTTAATAAAAAAAAGTATAAAGTATTAATAGCCGCTACTAATAATTGTAACTCGTTGGTCATAAATTTTTAATTGACTTGAAAAATCATCATGCAACTTAGGCTGTGACTCATTGTTTGGTAGCAGCTATTAGTTTGCAATTGAGTAGTTATTTGCAAATTGTTAATGGGTATCAGAGAACTCTAAAGCAATTTATTACTGGAAGATAACTGGTTTCTGTTAAACTAGAAATAATTCAGTATTACTGCAGATCCATTAGTTGCTATTAACTGGGAACTCCAGCTTAATTGACCAAAATATTCACCAGTTGCTTTAAAGAGTCACTGATTTTTTAGCAAGGTCCCCACTGCCATATATCAGTCCACATTTGAGAGGATAGGTATTAACATTCCTCTCAGGCTTCTCTCTCTCCACCAGTGTAGAGCTGATCACTTTGGCTGGAGAAGTGTGATGTGGGTCAGCTAGTGCCCTCCCCTCGTTTCTCCCACTTATGGAGAAGTGTTTTAGTCATCCTACAATATCCTGTGCCCCTCAGTCACGTTTTGAATTTATTCTGGCATCTCTCACATTACAAAATGATCAGTTAACCCATCAACAATTTAGATATTGGTACAACGGACTTTAAAAAAAAAACTTTATAATTCACATTTCAGAAAAATGAATTTTACTGCCCTTGGCCCCACTTTATTTATTTAAAAACTGATCCTGCACCACTTTAAAAAAAAAACAATGTAGTATATATTTTTTTATGAAGCTAGCAAGTTAGTTGCGAAGCTAATAATTACTAGAATCAATTTGCTTCCCATTGAAATAGATGGAAAAGAAAGTTTTGTGAAGTGCACTACATTGGCATCATATTTCCTTTCCAGCACACTGCACCTGGTACATTGGGGGCTATCGAAACCCAATGGAGCCTTACGGAAGTATTTGTTATTAAAGTGTGCTCGTTAGCATTCTCAATATGAAGTGCTAAAGCAGCATATTCTAGTTTCTAAAGACCTTAATTAAATTTGAAATATAACAATATTCATTACAAAAATTATAGAGGAACATAGGAATTTCTAGGCCAAAAAAGACCAGTCCATCTAGTTTGCCTTCTACCATCCTGGTAGTCGGATGATACATCGATAATGGAGTTGTTGACTAATTGCAGCAGTCAATCTCTATCCATTAGTCTACAACAGACCCAGACATGAGGTGAGGAAAGCCCCCAGTGGTGGAGAGCTTTGGGAACCAGAGGTCCAAAGTCACCTTTGTTCCTCTCAAGCAATGCTACACTCACCACATCTCCTTTCTCAAATTACTCATATACTGTAATCCAAAATGTTATTTTCTGAAAGAAACCCATCAAATTTGCATTTAAATAAATCAATACTAACTGCTTCCACCGACGGTTCTCCCTAGGGAGCCTGTTCCATAGATTGACCATTGGCTCACTGAAATATTGTTTCCGCAGATTAGTTGTGAATTTATCCCCTTCAATCGCAGGCCGTGTCCACTGGTTCTGCTGTTCTGGACAAGATGCAATAGCCTGTCCTGGTCTACATTACCTACACCCTTTAGAATCCTAAAAACAGCAATACTATTGCCACAGCATGATGGGCTGAATGGCCTCCTTCTGTGCTGTACGATTCTATATCACCTCTCAAACTTCTCTTTTCCACGATAACATGCCCGATTTAGAATAATCGCTCCTCATAATCCAATCCCTCCAGCCCCTGAATCACTCTGGTTGCTTTCTTCTATATCCTTTCAGTAGCTGCAATATCCTTTCGTGCTGTGGCAACCAGAATTGTACACAGTAGGGTCAGGCTCAGAAGCACACTCCAGCATTTTCTTTTAATGAATTTTGATTGTTTTCTTTTAAAAAAGTATAATAATTTTACCGATAGTTTGTGATTTTTTTTCCTCAAATTGTCAGGGAACTTAGGAATTGCTGGACAAAAAAAAATCAAGGTCTATCTGAGTCCTATTTAATATTGACAAGGAGATCATTAAGGGGAAAAAGTACAGCTATTTCCTATAGTGGTCACTTACTCTGCCTTAATTTCCAGCTCGTTTGCAATGGGAAAAGGGACTGCGTAATCCTGGCAGCTAATGCTGGTCACCTTCCTAATTGGAAAGGGCATTAGTTGAATGCTCTTGCACTTAGCCTTGTTGCTCAAGGATATGCTGCTAAGGACAAGAGAAAGCTCTTACTTGAAAAAAATCATTATTCAGTTTGTAGAATGATACAGCACAGAAGGAGGCCATTTGGTAAAACTGTCCAATTCTGAGAAAGCTGTAGCCGTGGCCAGTGTGAACGTAAATCTACAACACGAAATTTGACAGAATTCACCCAGGTGTTTCTGAGACCGACTCCTCGTGACCCAATCTTGGGATGGCAGGTACTATTGTGATGGTGTTGGTGAAAATCACGATGGTGCAAGGTGTGATACACAGACATTGGGCTGGATCTTGACTTTATGCCCACTAAAATGGGTGATAGTGAAATCGGCAGCCTGTTTTACAACCTGCTCCTGATTTTTTATTTCCAGTGAAAATAATACTCAGGAGAGATGTAAAACAGGCTGCTGACTTGCTATCACCTGTTTTACTCTATCGCACAAAGTCAGAACCTACCCCATTGAGTCATCATCTGGTCTGATATGAAATCTTGTTTCCACTGCTCATAGCTCCAGATTTTGTCTGATTTACAATGAAAATGTTCAGAACACACTCTTTACCAGCTTTATGCATCCTGTAAAACTACACCTTGCAGTGCATGCTTGCTTTGCTTTAGACTATGTTTAGATAGACGTCTTACTTTCCATAGACTTTTCTGGAAAACATTTTTTTTCCTCCTTGGATGCTGTAACGATTTGCCTTACCTGATGGTATGTAATAGTAACTGGCAGTTGTTGCTTGTAAACTTGAACCAAATGGATCAAATTGGAGACTATCTTGCTGATTTACTGCCGTGTTGTTAACCTGTTAAATAGCCAGCATTACATATTAAAAGAAAAGGTTTTTTTCTCTTATTCTCTCTGTGCCATGAATTTGGGATGTAATCAATAGAAAACGATGCCTTCACATTATGTCTGTTAAATAAAATGATCAATAATAGCATTTTGAAAGATGTGCCTCTTCAATTATTCCATAATGTCATTTTGAAGAGACTGTTGGTGTTTGAGGGGCTGGATTTGAATCAGCTCATTCAGTCTGATGTAAATAGCGTCATTTGGACACAGGTTGTGAGTCAACACCTCCATTTCACTTTTGGGTCTTTTATTGATATATATTCCAGTAAATTAACAAAAGTTTGGACTTTCACTTGAAGTAGACCATATTTTTGCATGACGAGCAGAACCTTGTTGGAAAGCTGCAGCACGCTGGACAGATGGTGAAAGAGAAAAGAACGGCTCATGATTCAGGTGGGACCATTCATCGGAACTGGCATGGACCAGTGGATTCTTCAGCTTGGCTATGCCATTTGGGACAAAAGATTACATCTTAAATGTTTGACGTATCGTTCTTTTTTCAGCTACTGAATGACTGGCTGTGCATGTCCAGCATTCCATGTGTTATTTCAGACTCCAGTTTTGTTTTTATCTCCATTTAAATTTTTGTAGTTTATAAGGTTTGTCAAGCAGAACCCTTTCATACCTTAACCATGAGGCAATTCTTGCACCTTAGAGGTTTTGGATGCTGGAAAACACGATTCTAAATTCCCTGGGCTAGAAATTCGGTATTTTAGCGCCTCCTGTTGGTGCCTGACGGGTGCTAACGGGGCACTAAAGGGTTAGCGTCCAGGCGCGGCGAATGCAGCGATGCCCGTGAACTTCAGTGCTGGTTTAGCGCTGGCGCTAACTCTTAGCACCTGGACCTCTAGTGCCTCGCAGATTGTGACATCATAAAGTGCGCAGCGCCCCAGATGGAAAATTCACTTGCGCCCCCTGCTTTATCACCTCGCGCCAACAATGCCAGCAAAAGGAAGCGTTGTGAACTCAACTGGCCACTTCGGGAGTGGTAATTAAAGTGAATGCTTTTCAGCTCGCGCAACCTTTATTAATTGCACCAGTCTGGTGCCTGCGCAAAGTTTTTAATTTTTCA
Organism: Somniosus microcephalus; assembly: GCF_052327205.1. Classification (NCBI taxonomy): domain Eukaryota; kingdom Metazoa; phylum Chordata; class Chondrichthyes; order Squaliformes; family Somniosidae; genus Somniosus; species Somniosus microcephalus. The sequence continues at coordinate 134,577,648 of NC_140989.1, read as the reverse complement.
TTGGTGCAAGATGTCCAAGCCCTCCACTTTGTGAGAGTGTTTCGCCCAGGTCACCTTGCAAAACTGAAGTGATGACAACTAGCTTGTGCAGCATCATTGGCCCTTCCCTTTAAGCAAGGGAAGCAGCCTCTGTGATGAAAGAGTGCCATTTACAATGCGCTCGAAATTGTTTAGCGCTCTGCCGCTACCACCCCGCTCTCGGACCTTGGTGCCCTAAGAGACGTGTTTAGCGCTTGATTTAGTGGTCCACTTCCCTCTTGGAGCGCTAAAACTGAATTTCATGGGAGGCGAGCATGATTAGCGCCTGCAGCTAATTTTTCAACTTTTAGCGCCCCAAAAGGGGCTATACCGAATTTCTCTCCCCCGCATCTTATTTCATACAATCCTGAGCAAGCCTCATTATGTATGAATACAGCGATGTATAATGTAGGCAAATAATAGTCTTATTCTGGTATGAACTGGCACTCTCTCTCCCCCTCTATCTCTAATTTAAACGCCGACATAGACCTGTTGGACCAAATGGCCTGTTTCTCTGCTGTAAAATTCTATGCAAGATACATAGCTGCTGTTATTATGGGTTGCTTCATCTCATGACACAGGTAACAACTGATGAAATTCATTATGGGTACACCAAACAGATTTGAGTCTGTGCCTGATCTGGGACTGGACTACTCAACTGTAAGACTGCTGCTACAAGTCTTTCCCATTCAAGAGGCATTTTATTGAAACATTAAGTGGAGAGTCACTCCTGATTTGTGCCTTGTAGATGGTGAAGAGGCTTTTGTGGAGTCAGAGGAGGTGAGCCACTCTTTACAGAATACCCAGCCTCTGACTTGCTCTTGTAGCCACAGTAATTATGTGGCTGATCCAGTTGAGTTTCTGGTCAGTGGTGACCCGTCCCAGGATGTTAATGGTGGGGATGCGGTGATGGTAATGCCATTGAATGTCAAGGGGAGGTGGTCATTGCCTGGTATTTGTGTGGCGCAAATGTTACTTGCCACTTATCAGCCCAAGCCTGGATGTTGTCCAGGTCTTGCTGTAGGCTGACATGGCCTGCTTCATTGTTGGAGGTGTGGAACTGAGCACTGTAGAATCAATAGCAAACAGGCGCACTCCTGACCTTATGATGGAGAGATGGTCATTGTAAGTGGATGTGAGGAATCAATGCACCAATTTAGGCCTTAGTCAAGAACATCAATCCGCCATCTTCTCCATTTTACGTGACCTAAAATGCCCAATATTCTCAGAAGCCCGAACAAACACAAATATGATATAAAAACCTGAAATGATCCATTTGCATGTTTTATGTTGTAATTAATTTTACAATTTGTAGCAGCCTTTGTCAGATTGTCATTCAACTTGCAAGCAACATGTTTTTCAATTCCAATATTTACTAACTGACGGTGAAAAAAATAGCTACATATTAATTTTTGTGTCTGTATAATGGCAGAGTTCACCTTGGTTTGTCGATTGGTCCTTGGTAATGACATTGCATTGTCAGTCACATGATCAGCATGGACTCAATCAGATTCTACAAAAACATAGAAGGCTGCCATAAAGCTTACCAGACTGGATTAGAAATTCTCTCCATTATCTCTTTGTAACTCAATATCCACTTCATTCTCTTTTTTTTTTAAATTACTCTTTTCCGTCTTTCAGATGAGACGTTAAACCGAGGCCCCGTCTGCTCTCTGAGGTGGACGTGAAAGATCCCACGGCACTATTTTGAACAAGGGGAGTTATCCCGGTGTCCTGGTCAATACTTATCCCTCAATCAACATCACTAAAACAGATTATCCGGTCATTATCACATTGGTGTTTGTGGGAGCTTGCTGTGTGCAAATTGGCTGATGCATTTCCTATATTACAACAGTGACTACACGTCTAAAAGTACTTAATTGGCTGAAAAGAGCTTTAGGACGTCTGGTGGTTGTGAAAGGCGCTAGATAAATGCAAGTCTTTTTCTTCCCAATGTGATTTTGCACTGTTACTTTTTCTGGATACACTCCACCTTCTGTCAATGACTCTTCCTGTTGCCTCTGCTCCCATCCCCTCCACCGCCAATCGTCACAATGAGCAAAAAGGCCGAACGCAAGAAAAAAGTAGCACAAAATGAAATGAAATATAATGCAGTAGCAAAAGGGAAGAAAACAGACATAAAACAAAGCAGGCGGTAAGTGAGAAACAAGACAGAAAAAGACACAAGAAATCATACTTTTACAAAAGTCGATTTTCACTGAGAGTACTGTTTTGAAAGAAAAATGTCTTGCTTTTGAGCAAAGCCACGGGGTATCCACTGGAAAAGGAATAAAAGTTTAAGTTCACTTTCAATGTAGGTCATATACTTCAAACTGGAGTTTCTGGCCTAGAAAGGTCAGCTCCCAGGAAGCTGTCGTTAGGGAGGGATTTGCAAAAATATATATGAACACGTAGAAAGGCTTAAACAACTGACAGAATAATTTTTAGTGAGCAATTATGTTTTTTAAATAGTGAATGTAGGCAGGATTTAGATTTTCCAATTAATCTGTTAACTTAAACGAAGGAATCCTGAATAAGCTATTCAGAAGCATGTGCGTGCGTGTTTGTCTGCTCCGGATTGTAAATTGTGCAAAGCTATGTTCTCTTTCATTTCAGTACTCCGTTAATAAGATGCAGCGTCTCCCAATTCACTGCTTTGTGCAGAACAGGGATTTCAAATGAACTCTAAGCTTCTTAAGATAATTGGGTTCCGGCGCAGGAAGATTGCAAAAGGAAAGTTGCCTAGATTTGTTAGCAGTCCTGAGTTGGATAATGACGGCTGCTATTATTTTTTTTGTAGTTGGTCTGACTAGTGGTAAGCAATAATAATCTCTCAAGTGTTGCTTTTATGTGTGTAACAGTGTTCACTTGGGCGTGACATGAAGTTAAGTATTATTTGGACATTGCTTTGGGGAAACGCACATTCAGGCCATTGTTTCCATTAGATGCTAGGTCTCATTATTTACTGTGAGGTATACTTATAAGTTTCTTATTAAAGTCCTCAGTCAGTCTTGATTTTCTTTTTAAAAGGTACCCTACACCTAATTGTAAATAAAGTTCGGGTAGTATATTTGTTTTGAGCAGTGCAGGAATTAAATATTGGCCCAGAAATTCGGGTCGGGGGCTTCCCGCGGGTGCAAGCCCCCGACCTGCACTTACCTACCGCGCCGGCCGTTGTGCTGTGGGCCTGCGTGGGATTCCAATCCTGGACCTCCTCCAACTGCCGGCGCGCAGTGCTTGCGTATCCCAGGGGCGCAGTTAGTTCGATGCGTCCCCTGGGATCACGTGGGCCATGGAGAGCCAATGATAGCAGGGAATGCTTCATTCATAAGTTTGACAGGAAGTCAAACCTATAAATACTATAAGCCCCAAAACATCACTAAATCTTCAAATAATTTTTTTTTTAATCACATTTTTAAAATAAACTATAAATTACATGAAATAACTTTTATACAATAATTTAAATTTTTGAAAAAATTAATTACATTTTCTAACGGGGCTAAAAATAAACTTACCTTTCTTAAAAGTATTTAAAAATAATAAACCTATGGAAAAAATGTTTTAATTTTAATTAATTCACCACTTACCTTGTAAAAAGCAGGCCTTGCGACTGCTTCTTACATGTCTAACTTCTGGAGACTTACCCTCCCGGGAAAACCCGTAAAAAAACGTAAGTTCGATGCGTACGTGCTGCCTCTCCTGCGCACATGTTCGACCTCTGAACCCCTTATTTCAGGGGAACGGAAGTGCCAGTTTCCCGCATATGCGCAGTGCATGCACGAAACCGGCACTTCCATTGGGCTTACTGGTGAGTACCCTGTGCGTACTCACCCATGGAGACCCGAATTTTTGGCCAATGGGCCTGAATTTGCGGTCAGCGGCATAGCGGAGGCGTATGCTGCCGATTTGGTAAAGAAATCCGCACCCACCTCATGCGATCCTCCCTGCGAGAACTTCCTTTCAAACGCTGCAGAGTTCGGCACACCGTACTCCCCCACGGAACCCAGGAGCGCACCGTTGTGCGTTTGCGAACCTGGGATCACGTGGGACGGTGGTTCTTTTACTTCCTGACTCTTAGCCAATTGCCAATCCAATACTCTCGAAGTGAAATCCTGGATAAACGCAACAGGAATACCAGGGACCTTTCTTTGTCTCTCCTTTACACAGATTATATTGATATCAGTTTCTATTTAATTCAACGTGACTCCGAAAAAAACTCTATCGTTCTCGCATAACAACAAATGTTTATTACAAACCTTTTAAAACAAAGTATTGCAAAACTTTCATTGTGCCAATTTTTGTTATTGCAAACTTCTCATAATCAGTGCAGATCACTCATCATAATAAGCTCTGTTATTACAAACTATTTGTTATGTATAAATTAATTGTCACAAACTATGCATTGTAAAAAAATTTAACGCTAAAAGGCTGCCATTATAATAAATTCTGTAACTGCAGTCTTCTCATGGTAACAATCTGTTACTGTAGAGCTCTCATTAGAACAAAGTATGTTTATTCAAAATTCACAAACATCAATTGTTACAAACCTCTTATAAAATATACCAGCAATACAAGAGTCTCATTACTATACACTCTGATTATTAACTTCTCATTAAAAAAAATTACAAACCACTCATTTAATGCTTTATTCAGTGTGCTTACAAACACTTAATTATGATAACCTCTTAAAACAAATCTCCCATTATAGCATTGTCTTGTTACAGATCTTTTTGTTATTCCAATTTTCTCATCCGGCAAATAGGCTTCCTGCACCTGTTTGCACAAGACTTAAGCATTTTCAGCGTAATTACCTTACATTAGGTGAGCAATTAGCCCAACTTTTCGCCAGCACATATGTGGAGCTGAAAGATGCAGCGAAGCCTCTGTTTATTCGGAACTTGACAGATTGCAAGTTCGGGATTTAGCGCATACGCAGCATGTGGAAATCCCGAACATGCGGTCAGTTTCAAAGGCGGTATGACGGCGTACTCGGAGTACATGGTCATACCGACTGCAAATTCAGGGCCAATGTGTTTGTGGTTTTGTTGCACTTAGCATGTAGAGAAAATTGCCCCCACCTCCCCGTTGAAAAAGGTTGCAGATCGGTGATAATAAAATAACCCTGGTAACACAAGTTGTAGCAGCCCAGCCCAGTCCAGCCCAACAAGGGATGGCTGTTGATAAAACCTTCAAATTCCAGTCAGGAGAGTATTGTGAGACTTTCACCCGCGCTGCTACAGAGTACAGCATTGATGGAGAACAGCTGTAGGGAGAGGGGGGATTTAGAAATTGTAGACCACGTGAATCATCCGTGGATGGAATAGGATTTACAGTTAACCCAGAGCGCCCTGGACTCCCAGGATTTATTGTTGTGAAACAAAAAATAAGAAACTCTATGCAGCCAGAGGGAGAAGGAGCACATACCATGGGATCCCAGTGTGATACAAGGTTTAGTCAATGAGTAGGTCGATTGTATAGCAACACAAAAGGAAGAAAGGTGTTCCTGAGTCGTCACTGCTACTGTGCTATCTGACTGGTTGTCCAAAATCAACTCATGGATCACCCAGAAGAACTATCTCCATTGGAAAAAGAAAAGAAAGACTTGCATTTCTATAGCGCCTTTCATGACCTCAGGATGTCCCAAAGTGCTTTGCAGCCAATTAAGTACTTTTGAAGTGTAGTCATTGTTGTAACGTAGAAAACGTGGCAGCCAATTTGCATACAGCAAGCTCCCACAAACAGCAATGTGATACTGACCAGATAATCTGTTTTTGGTTTTGATTGAGGGATAAATATTGGCCAAGTCCACCGGGAGAAATGCCCCTGCTCTTCGAATAGTGGCCATGGGATCTTTTACGTCCACCTGAGAGAGCAAACGGGGCCTCAGTTTAACACCTCATCCAAAAACGGGCACCTCCGCCAATGCAGCACTCCTTCAGTATTGCGCTGGAGTGTCAGCTGAAATAATGTTCTCAAGTCCCTGGCGTGAGACATGAACCCACAACCTTCTGACTCGGAGGCGAGAATGTTACACACTGAGCCCCGGCACTGACATCTTTGTTCAGCTTCCAACAGAAATATTGAACCCCAGACCTAATTTCATTCCCATCTGCAGCTGTTTGCAGACTGAGCGGAGACTGAGATATGTTCCATAGATCACCTGCAGTGCACTGAGATGATCCAGAAGCATAAAAGGTGAGTGCTGTTGAAACTTTCAGCTGCACTGACAGAGCAGTGGTGTTCCAAGAGGATAGCCCAGGTCATGTTCCACTATCACAGCAGAGAAGGTTAAGAGGAGATTTAATAGAGATGTTCAAAAATATGAGGGGTTTTGATAGAATAAGATAGCGAGAAACTGTTTCCTCTGACAGGAGGGTCAGTAACCAGAGGACACAGGTTTAAGGTAATTGGCAAAAAAAACTAGAGGTGACATGAAGAAATGTTTTATTACGCAGCGAGTTGTTACGATCTGGAATGCACTGCCTGAAAGGGCGGTGGGAGCAGAGTCAATAGTAACATTCAAAAGGGGATTGGATAACTATTTGAAAAGGAAAAATTTGCAGGGCTATGGGAGAAGAGCAGGGGGAATGGGACAAATTGGATAGCTCTTTCAAAGAGCCAGCATAGGCATGATGGGCCGAATAGCCTCCTTCTGTGCTGTATCATTCTATGATGTATCCTACATGGGTGACAGGGCACATCCTTTAGGAAAAGGAGTACCCATGTTGCGTTGTTGCTCAGATAGCTTGCAGGAAAGAGCTTCTTCCTCTTGCTTTCTGGGTAATTCCAATCTCTGATGCAGTTGTATCCTTCTCTGGTCCAGTCTCCTCTCCTCATCAAGGAATGCCAGATATAATGGTACGCTTATTGTTAGTGCTGGTAAGGTTAATACCGTACTCTTAACCTCTCCAGGAGAATTCCCAATAAGAGGCAGGTTAGACACCTTTGAATCAGTAGTTTCAGCTGTCAGAAGACAAGCAGACTGAAATGCACTAAGTTAAAATTACATCAGAACCGGACAATATATTTAACACCTTTCTATTCAACACTCCATCTAGGTGAAACAGTGATTTACTTGTACTTCTTTCAACTTAGTATACTGTATTTGCTGTTCACAATACAGTCTCCTCTACACTGGGAAGACCAAACGCAGATTGGGTGGCCGCTTTGCGGAACACCTCCATTCAGTCCGCAAGCGTGACCCCGAGCTTCCGGTCGCTTGCCATTTTAATTCTCCATCCCACTCTGACCTCTCTATCCTCCTACACTGTTCCAATGAAGCTCAACAGAAGCTCGAGGAACAGCACCTCATCTTTCGATGAGGCACTTTACAGCCTTCTGCACTCAACATCGAATTCAACAATTCCAGATCTTAACCACTGCTCCCATTTTTACAGACAGCAGGTGTTGGTAATGTTTCTGCTGTTGCCATTTGCAGCTCATCTAGACCCATCTTTTGTTTCTTTACTTGTCCCATTACCATCCCCTTTTTCCCTTGCACCATCATCCCTTTTGTCTTTTAATCTCTCCTGCCATCCACCCTATCACACCCTTTGTTCTTTCCTCTCTACCGTACACCCCCCCCGCCCCCTTTCTGTGCTTCTGTACTTGCTTAAAACCTGTTACAACTCTAACTTTTACCAGTTCCCACGAAAGGTTACATGGAAACATAGAAGATAGGAGCAGGAGTAGGCCATTTGGCCCCTCGAGCCTGCTCCGCCATTCAATGAGATCATGGCTGATCATCCAAACTCAGTACCCTGTCCCTGCCTTCTCCCCATATCCCTTGATCCCTTTAGCCTTAAGAAATATATCCAACTCCTTCTTGAATATATTTAATGAATTGGCCTCAACTGCCTTCTGTGGTAGAGAATTCCACAGGTTCACCACTCTCTGGGTGAAGAAATTCCTCCTCATCTCTGTCCTAAATGGCTTACCCCTTATCCTTAGACTGTGACCCCTGGTTCTGGACTCCCCCGCCATCGGTAACATCCTTCCTGCATCTAGTCTATCTAGTCCTGTTAGAATTTTATAAGTTTCAATGAGATCCCCTCTCATTCTTCTAAACTCCAGCGAGTATAAGCCCAATCGACCCAATCTCTCCTCATACGTCATTCCTGCCATCCCAGGTATCAGTCTGGTGAATCTTCGCTGCACTCCCTCCATGGCAAGAACATCCTTCCTCAGATAAGGCGACCAAAACTGCACACAATACTCAAGGTGTGGTCTCACCAAGGCCCTGCACAACTGCAGCAAGACATCCTTGTTCCTGTACTTGAACCCTCTCGCTACGAAGGCCAACATACCATTTGCCTTCTTAACCGCCTGCTGCACCTGCATGGTTACCTTCAGCGACTGGTGTACAAGGACACCCAGGTCTCGTTGCACTTCCCCTTCTCCCAATCTATTGCGATTCAGATAATCTGCCTTCCTGTTTTTGCCACCAAAGTGGATAACCTCGCACTTATCCACATTATACTGCATCTGCCATGCATCTGCCCAATCACCCAACCTGTCCAAATCATACTGGAGTTTCTCAGCATCCTCCTCACAGCACACACGCCCACCCAGCTTTGTGTCGTCTGCAAACTTGGAGATATTACATCTAGTTCCCTCGTCTAGATCATTAATATATATTGTGAATAGCTGGGGTCCTAGGACCGATCCCTGCGGTAACCCACTAGTCACTGCCTGTCACTCGGAAAAAGACCCGTTTATTCCAACTCTTTGCTTCCTGTCTGCCAACCAGTTCTTTATCCAAGTCAGTACCTTGCCCCCAATCCCATGTGCTTTAACTTTACACACTAATCTCTTATGCGGGACCTTATCAAAAGCCTTCTGAAAGTCCAAATACACAACATCAACTGGTTCTCCCTTATCTATTCTACCAGTTACATCCTCAAAAAATTCCAGTAGATTAGTCAAGCAGGATTTACCTTTTGTAAATTCATGTTGACTTTGTCCGATCCTGTCACTGTTTTCCAAGTGCTCTGCTATTACATCTTTTATAATGGACTCTAGCATTTTCCCCACTACCGATGTCAGGCTTACCGGTCTATAATTCCCCGTTTTCTCTCTACCACCTTTTTTGAATAGTGGAGTAACATTAGCTACCCTCCAATCCATGGGAACTGTTCCAGAATCTATAGAATTTTGGAAGATGACCAGCAATGCATCTACTAGTTCTAGGGCCACTTCCTTAAGTACCCTAGGATGTAGATTATCAGGCCCTGGGGATGTATCGGCCTTCAATCCCGTCAATTTCCCTAACACCATTTCTCTACAAATACTGATTTCATTCAGTTCCTCCCTCTCATTATACCCTATTTTCCCCGACATCTTTGGGAGGTTATTTGTGTCCTCCTTTCTGAAGACAGAACCAAAGTATGTATTTAATTGGTCTGCCAATTCTTTCTTCCCCATTATAAATTCCCCTGATTCTGACTGCAAGGGACCTACGCTTGACTTCACCAATCTTTTTCTCTTCACATATCTATAGAATTTTTTACAGTCAGTTTTTATGTTCCCTGAAAGCTTACTCTCATACTCTATTTTCCCCCTCTTAATTAATCCCTTTGTCCTCCTTTGCTGAATCCTAAACTGCTCCCAATCCTCAGGTTTACTGCTTTTTCTGGCCAATTTAAATGTCCTCTCCATGGATCTTATGCTATCCCTAATTTCCCTTGTTAGCCATGGTTGAGTCATCTTTTTTGTTTTATTTTTATGCCAAACAGGGATGAACAAATTCTGTAGTTCATCCATGCGATTTTTAAATGTTTGCCATTGCCTATCCACCGTCAACCCTTTGAGTAACCTTCCCCAACTACCCAACTCGCGCCTCATACCATCGTAGTTTCCTTTATTTAAATTCAGGACCCTAGTCTCTGAGTCAACTACTTCACTCTCCATCTTAATGAAGAATTCTATCATATTATGATCACTCCGCCCCAAGGGGCCTCGCACAACAAGATTGCTAATTATTCCTTTCTCATTACATAATACCCAGTCTAAGATGGCCTGATCTCTAGTTGGTTCCTTGACATATTGGTCCAGGAAACCATCCCGTATACACGCCAAGAATTCCTCCTCCACAGTATTGCTACTAATTTGGTTAGCCCAATCTATATGTAGATTAAAGTCACCCATGATAACTTCTGTGCCCTTATTGCACGCGTCTCTAATTTCCCATTTAATGCCATCCCCAACCTCAGCATTACTGTTTGGGGGTCTATATACAACTCCCACTAGCCTTTTCTGCCCCTTGGTATTTCTCAGCTCTACCCATACAGATTCCACATCATCAGAGCTAATATCCTTCCTTACAATTGTGTTAATCTCCGCTTTAACCAGCAATGCTACCCCACCTCCTTTTCCTTTTTGCTTGTCTTACCTGAATATTAAATACCCCTGGATGTTGAGTTCTCAGCCTTGGTCACCGTGGAGCCATGTTTCCGTAATCCCAATCATATCATATCCGTTCACATCTATTTGCGCAGCTAATTCATCCACCTTATTACGAATGCTCCTCGCATTAAGACACAAAGCCTTCACGCTTGTTTTTTTAACACTCTTAGACCTTTTAGAATTATTATTTACAGTGGCCATGTTTGATTTAAACCGTTGATTTCTCTGACTGCCACTTTTGATTTTCTCCTTCCTGTCTTTTGCTTCTATCCTTGTTTCCCTTTCCTCTGTCTCCCTGCACAGGTTCCCAACCTCCTGCCATTTTAGTTTAAACCCTCCCCCACAGCACTAGCAAACACTCCCCCTAGGACATCGGTCCCGGTCCTGCCCAGGTGCAAACCGTTCAGTTTGTACTGGTCCCACCTCCCCCAGAACCAGTTCCAATGTCCCAGGAATTTCAGTCCCACCCCCTTGCACCATTCCTCTAGCCATGTATTCATCTGAAATATCCTTCTATTCCTACTCTGACTAGCACGTGGCACTGGTAGCAATCCTGAGATTACTACCTTTGAGGTCCTATTTTTTAAATTTACCTCCTAATTCCCTATATTCAGCTTTTAGGACCTCATCCCGGTTTTTACCTATATCGTTAGTACCTATATGCACCACGACAACCTGGCTGTTCACCCTCCCCTTCCAAAATGCTCTGCAGCCGCTCCAATACATTCTTGACCCTTGCACCAGGGAGGCAACATACCATCCTTGAGTCTCGTTTGCAGCCGCAGAAACGCCTATCCCCCTTATAATAGAATCTCTTATCACTATAGCTCTCCCACTCTTTTTCCTCCCGTCCTGTGCAGCAGAACCATCCACGGTGCCAGGAAGTTGGCTGCTGCTGTCTTCCCCCGATAAGCCATCTCCCTCAACAATCTCCAAAGTGGTATATCTGTTTGAAAGGGGGATGGCCACAGGGGACCCCTGCACTACCTGCCTGCGCCTACTACTCTGCCTGGTGGTCACCCATTCCCTTCCTGCCTGTGCAGCCAACTCCCTAAACGTGTTATCCACGACATCCTCAGCATCACGAATGCTCCAGTATGTATCCATTCACAGCTCCAGCATCGCAATGCAGTCTGCCAGTAGCTGCAGCTGGATACACTTCCCGCACACATGGTCGTCAGGGACACAGAAAGTGTCCCTGATTTCCCACATAGTGCAGGAGGAGCATACCATGGCGCCGAGCTGTACTGCCATGACTTACCCTTTAATTAATTCAAATTAAATTAAATCAAATCAATCCCACCAATTACACTACAATTAAATGATATACTCAAGGGCCCTTGTTTACCAGCAGTCCCTGTTACACAACAGAGACCCTAGAAACTATAAACCTCAAAATTTAAGTTTGGAAAAAAGCAAGAAAGAGAGAAATACTCACCAACCAATCACTTTAACTGCTTTCTGGTGACGTCACACTTCCATTACTTTTTATTTCTCTCTCTCCTCTCGGTGACTCTGCCTCTCGCAGGTCGGCCGCACAGCTCTGGTCCCAGGCCTCCTCTCTGCACTCTTTTTATCCTCCTCTCACTGACTCTGTGCCTCTCGCAGGCCCGCCGCTCAGCTCCGGTCCCAGGCCTCCTCTCCGCACTCTTTTTATCCTCCTCTCACTGACTCTGTGCCTCTCGCAGGTCCGCTGCTCAGCAATCTGAAATGTTGGCCGCGATTTTATCATTGATGGTGGGTTGGTGCGGGTCAGGTGGTCGGCGGGTTCCGGTCCCGCCGCTGCTTTCAGCCGGTCAGAAATTGAAATTTTACCTTAATTGTCCTATTGAATCCTTGCGTGCGCGCTACCCAGCCCAATTAGTGGTTTCGGGTCTGCTGCTCGCCTCTGCTGACATCTGGCAGCCAGCTACATTTAAGGGGCCCATGCAGCCTTGTTTCATTCTTATCCTTTTATGTTGGTTTTCATGCTGGCAACTGCTCCCATGACTGCTTCAAGAGCCAAGGCCTCTCCCCGCTTTGATGATGACTCCCTCCATGCTCTTGTGGATGGAGTGAGAGGGTGCTAAGAGGTACTCTTCCCATCCTCTGAATGGAGGAAGCCTCCTCAGCAAAGCAAAGCAGCCTGGCTGCAAATTGCTGAGGAGGTCAGCTCCAGGTCGTTGTGTGCTCGCTCCCGGGTCCAGTGCAGGAAAAGATTTAATGACCTGATCCGCTCAGGAAAAGTGAGTATAACATCACCATTACCCTCAATCTGCTCCCCATCTCTTCTCATCATCAGCACTCTGCATTGTCAACCTACTCCTCCACACCCCACTTTACCCTTACATCCCTTGCAACCTTAACCATCCCTCTCTATGTACACAATCACTTCACTATTCGACTATGCTACCTTCACACTCCCTATCACTGTTATGCAATGCCAACAACGAACAATGCACAGGGAGGGCCCTTGGTATTGGCACCTCACTCCATCTTTGTCTCCTTCTAAGCATCTATGCTATGGCTTCTCTACACTCACTCCATCATTCTCACTCAAACTCTACTTGTCTCCCTCATTGCAGCAAAAGAGAGCCCACAATAAGAGGGACAGGGCTAGGACAGGAGGAGGGCCACCATTGCCCCTTTGACCAACACTGAGGAGGCTGCCCTCAAAATAATCGGAGGTGATGAGGATCTGGAAGTGGGGGACGGTCAGACGGGCACAGCAGAGCAAGCTGGTGACAGAATAGATTTGCATCTCATTTACTTTGCATGAGTGACTGATATGGCATCTGATGCTCAAATAGATTGACTTATGATCATCTGCACAATTCGATGTGCATGCTATGTTAATATCACATGTCTAACTCATGCCTTTACTCCCCCACAGGACCATCAAGAGCCCCTACTCCCCACTGTCCAGGATGAAGAACCTGAAGATTCCTCAGAAGAAGCTGCAACCTCTGAGGGTGCAGCGCCAGCAGAATTAAGTGCACCCAGCACCAGCGCAGATATGCACACCTCGGTATAGAATAGTGTTGTCACCTGGTGTATCACAGCTCACAAGTCAGCATCAGCAGATGGTGGAGACAGGGACAATAGCGGAGAGTCCTCATTGGAGGCCGCAGGGTGCTCCCGGCTCTGCTCAGCTGCATGTGGACCCTGTGCCTCTGGGGCCATCCAGAAAGAGAGCGGTGCTGGAACTCCAGGAACAAGTGCAGGAGTCTCTGGCAAATTTTGCATCCAGGGTTACTGTGAGTGTGGAGACGATGGAGGAGTCCATATCTAACATGAGCAGTGCCTTTGTGGAGGCAACTGCGCATGAACACACCACCATGGATAGGATGGCAACTTCCATGGAAAGGATGGCTACGGCCATGGAGGAAATAAGTCGCCAGAGTCAGGAAAACACGGTGAATATTCAGAATTGATTGACATCTCTGGAGGAGCGATGGGCAGCTATTGAGCAGAGAAACCAGAGCTTCATGGAAGTCCTTTTGAGGAGGACTGCCAGTGCAGATATGGGTCCTCATGGCCCCCCTGATGTGCAGCAAAGTGCTGTCCAGCCACTTGCTGGCACTGAAGTGGGGCTGACCCATGAGAGGGATGTTGGTGGCAAGCAACAAGGAAGTGTGGGCTCCTCTCCAAGCGCTCACACTCCCAGGCCACTGCAGAGCCCTCGGTCAGAGTCCTCACTCAACTGAGATGGGCGTCTCAGCCCCTGCACAGCCGCAGGAGGAGCAGACTGTTGCCAAGCCCTCACAGGCTCGCAAACCCAGAGGACGCCCGCCAAAGGTGTCGAAGTAGGAGCAGCATGAAAGTGAGCAAGGTGCCTCCACATCTGCTGAAGTCACAGGGGAGGCACCACGTAAAAGCACACGTAAGAGGAAGATAAAGCACAATTAGTCACAAGGGTAGTCACTTGGGTGTTCTGTTCTGTTGTCTTTCGTTGTGTTTAATATTTGGCATTGTTATCCTTTTGTGTATGTATTAAACAAAAGGGATGGCAAACAGTTGAAGTTCTGGCCTATGTGTTCTGGGAAATGGAAGTTGTACATTGAGGGCTCAGGGCGACTTGCATTTGTAATGATGGTTGTGAGAGTGATAGGAACCCACAGGTTCTTGTACATTGGGTGTATGGTGTGATAAGAAGGTGCCAGCCACGTGTTTGGTTCGTCTACCTAAGCGAATCTGGCAAAGATTAGTGCATCACGGGCAGCAATGTGCTCGTGTGCTGCTAGAGTTGGCTGATCCGCCTCCGCAAGGTCTTCCTCCTCCTCATCTGAGGAGGCTATGCGCTGAGCCACTTGTTCCTCAGGCAGCTGCAAGCCACGATGTTGGGCAATGCATAGCAGACCACGATGATTCTGGAGACCCCGGCTGCTGAGTACTGTAGGGCTCCACCTGATCTGTCAAGGAATCTTAATCGCATTTTGAGCAAGCCGATGGTTTGCTCGATGATGGCTCTGGTGGAAATGTGGCTGGCATTGTAGCGCTCCTCAGCTTTGTTTGATGGCCTCCTCAACAGCGTCATTAGCCACGTTTTCAGGGAATAGCCTTTGTCTCCAAGTAGCCATCCAGATAGTTGGGTTGGCAGATTGAAGAGTGGAGGCACACTGGACTGCCACAGGATGAACGAGTCATGGCAACTGCCAGGGTACTTTGCGCAAACATGCATAATGTTCTTCCTGTGGTTACACACCAGCTGGATGTTAAGGGAGTGGAAGCCCTTGCGGTTGACAAATACAGCTGGGTTGTGATGGGGTGCCCTAATGGCCACATGTGTGCAGTCTACGATGCCCTGCACCCTTGGCAAGCCTTCCATATTTGCAGAGCCAACCACGCGTGCGTTTACACTTGCCTCATCCGTGGAGAAATGGATGTAAAATGTGCGCCTTTGCAAAGAGGGCATCGGTAACCTGCGTGATGCAAGTGTGTGCGGCTGACTGGGAGATGCCACTGATGTCTGCTGATGAGCCCTGGAAGGACCCTGGAGCAAAGAAATTGAGGGATGTGGTGACTTTGACAGCCACTGGTAAGGAGTGGCCACCCGCTCCTCTGGGCTCCAGGTGTTGGTGCAGCATTGTGCAGATGTCAGCGATTACCTCTCTCGAAAGTCTCAGCCCCTTTGGCACTGCTGCTCAGTCATGTTGAGGAAACATCTTCGGCCTGTAAGCCCTGTGTTGGGGGTATCTCCTGTGGCAAGGTGCAGCCCTGTGCTGACGCACTCTGCCCTGTGCAGCATCAGGTGGGTGAGGAGGAGGTTGGCGCTCCTGTTGTTGCTGCTGCTGTTGTGCCTGATTCTGCTGCTGCTGTGGCTGCTCTTCCTCCGACTCTGAGGACCAGGATGAGAGGGTATAAATGGTTCCCATTCTGCTGGTAGATATCTCAGTTGAGGAATAGAAGTTATAAGCGCTCAGTCAATGTGGGGAGACGGTTTTCCCAGGAGGTCACAGTGGAGATGGATCTCAGCTTCACCACTTACAAGCTCAGTAGACCTGCAAAAAGTGTTCCAAGACCTGGAAAAACAAAGTTCTGTCATCTGTAAGCCAGCCATGTTCGAGCTCCATTTTTATGCTGGAGATGCAGCTGTCAAGAACTTGGTGAACCCTGCACAATCAGCTGGCGTGATTTGGGAATGGCGAGGAACACGCAGAAAATGTTATAAAATCGAAAACCGTTGTTAAAATAGGCTTATCCAGGCAGTTAACAAGCTGTTAACTGCCTTAAGGGCCTCTCCTGCCGCTTGGTGGCGGGACCGATCAGGACTCCCAGCGCTGGCATTTGGCAAGGTGGCGTGGAGGCAGGTTGACGGCAGGGTCGCAACCTGCCGTCAACCAAAACGATTTTGACTCTTGACCCGCCTCCAAACCCGCCCTCTCAGTGCCGATAAAATCGCAGACGTTAACTCTGTTTCTCTCTCCACGGATACTGCCTGACCTGCTGAGTATTTCCAGCATTTTCTGTTTTTATTTCAGATTTCCAGCATCCACAGTATTTTGCCTTTGTTTTAGAGTGCGAACCTACTTGCCATCTAGTCTCTTGCTAAGTTCAGATTCAAAATATTTTTTGACCAGTCTGTTATAAAATATATTGAATTTCATTGCCAAAAAACGCACAAATTCTTTAAAATTGCTTATTTAAAATATACTGCATGATTGTAGATGGTGGTGTTTGAAATTACAGCATAGCTACCCTCTTTGAAAGGCTTAAAGAAGAAATGGGAATCTAACACATGCCTCACCAAAGGTTAGGACACTTTGCATTGTGTACATCACAGTAGACACCATATAATATACTAACATGATTGTACATTATCTTCCTTTAACCAAGACATCTTACCTCAAGACAAGACCTGGCCATTGACTTTATTTAAACACCTTGTCAAAACAGAACCGTGTAATTAATGGAGTGCAGAGCTAATCTGATGGGCACTGACATGTCTATGTTTATTACACATCAGTATAAAATGCAAGCAGTAGATTTCACTGCAGGCTAGCTTTCCCATCCCAGGGCCATCTCAGGCCATCAATCCTGTCAACAGACCTTTTGGAATGGGCTGGAGATTAATGCACTTTTCCCCATCTCAACCCATTATGAACCATTTAGAACACAGAGCACTGGATTGCTATCTCCCCTCTATGCAGATAAATCTGCCATTTGGAAAGTAATATATAGGTAATCCCGAAAACCATTCTGTTTGAGCAGTGGTTCCTATTTAATCATATTATTGATCATTGGAATTCTCTGTTAATGAGATTTGCTGACAATTGGATAGTATTTCTTTATCATGCACCATTGGCACTTGGCATGCAAAGAACTATAGTGAGGTTGAAAAGCATGCAAAAAGTCACCTTGAACTTTTGTTTTATTTAAAACACAAACTAATCTACAAGTGGAAATATCTTCTCTCCGTCTACCCTATCAACCCCTTTCTTAATCTTAAAGATCTCTATCAGGCCACCCCTCAGCCTTCTCTTTTCAAGAGAGAAAACTCCAGCTTGTCCAATCTATCCTGACAGGTATAACCTCTCAGTTCTGGTATCATCCTTGTAAATTATTTTTGCACCTTCTCCAATGCCTCTATATCATTTTCATAATATTGAGACCAGAACTGTTCACAGTACTCCAAGTGTGGCCGAACCAAGGTTCTATATAAGTTTAACACAACTTTTCTGCTTTTCAACTCTAGAAATGAACCCCAGTGCTTTGTTTGCTTTTTTTAAGGACCTTATTAACCTGTGTTGTGACTTTTAGTGATTTGTGTATCTATGTCCCCAGATCCCTCGGCTCTTCTACCTCATTTAACTCTTATTTTCCAAGGAAAGAAAGAAAGACTTGCATGTGTATAGCGCCTTTCACGACCACCGGACGTCCCAAAGCACTTTACAGACAATGAAGTACTTTTGAAGTGCAGTCAATGCTGTAATGTAGAAAACGAATATGTAGCCTCCTTATTCTTCCTGCCAAAATGCAATCACCTCACATTTATTGTTGTGACAGAGCTCATGGACTGGTGTGTGACACGGTGTGACCCTAAAAAGAAAGGAGAAAGAAAGATAAGTAAAAACTGGGAGAAGAAATATAACGATGTAATCCATTTTATAACAATAGGAAACATTGTAGTGAACATGTGAGTATAAAACAAAACGACAGAAAACTTAACACATTGTTTTTAAGAATAACAGCAAGATTGTTACAGAAAATCTGCAGCCCTCTGGTTCGCTGCACGTGTGCAGGAGAACTTATGAGTAGGAGGAGGACATTCAGCCCCTCGAGCCTGTTCCTCCATTTAATGAGATCATTGCTGATCTGTATCTTAATTCCATCCACCTGTCTTGGCTCTATATCCTTTTATATCCTTGGCTAACAAAAATCTAACGATCTCGCATTTAAAATTATTAATTGAGGAAGCATCTGCTGATTTTTGTGGGAGGGAGTTCCACACTTCTACCATGGCCACGCGGCTGTCTGGAGGTCCCGCGCAGCCCGGGACCAGCTTTTCAAATGGGAGATTTCGCACAGGCGCAAAATTTTGAATGGGCTGCGCAGCCTGTTAAAGGGACCGCGCACCCAAAAAAAGAATTAGGGGGAACATTGCCCCGGAGTCTCCAGGAATTAAAGATTAATCTCCAGGGCACTGCTGTGAGCAACCCAGGAGAAAAATCATTGGAGGAATAAAAAAATTCTGTATTTTAAAAAAATTCTTTGAACACTTTGGTTATTAGTAATCAAAATATTTGAGATAGGAAAAGAAAAGGTTGTTTGACTGACAGTCAAAAATCATCCACTCGGATAATGAAAAGTCTATTCGCTTTACGATTGGCCATGGAAAGGTGGGCACCGTGAGGATAGATGTGTCAAGCGACCAATGGCGGGTGTGTGGGGTCGGGGCAGTTGGAGGCAGGAGGTCATGTGATGACTCCTCCAGGAATATGTCCAACCAGGGTTGGCAACTCTGGCCCTGACCCAGGAGTCTCCGGGGGCTTTGTAAGGACCAGACCCTCCACCCACCCCAAATAAGGCCAGCAGCACAGAAGGGGGCGGGGGCTGGGAGTTCCAACATCCCCATCTTGATGGAGCATCAATGCATATATGCCAAGGTGCCAAATGACAGAAATGAGTCCTACCTAATGGTCCAGGCCTGGACTGAGGCCTCTTTATGAAGGGACCAAGGGGTTCCTACTGGCATCTTTCTGGGTGGAGAGGCCTGGGCGTGGTGGAGCTGGTGCCTATCCGGGGTGACCAGCCTCCTGACCCATCCAATTTTGGTAGGGTCAGTGCCAGAGGTCACGGGCAGTCGCAACCTGGCACATAAGCAGGATGCTGGGGCCACAGGCTTTAGGATATTTTTCTATGTTAAAGGTGCTATTTAAATACAAGTTGTTGTTGTTGTTCACATCCTTCCTTCAGAGCTCTGCTGTAACAAAGAGTTGCTACAGAAGCCTGGAGCAGATCACAGATAGAGTAAATAAGAAGAAGTTGTCTCCACTGGCAGGAGGGTCAGTAACCAGAGGACACTGATTTAAGGTAATTGGCAAAAAGAACCAGAGAGCAGATAAGGATAATTTCTCTTACGCAGCAAGTTGTTGTGATCTGGAATGCACTGCATGAAAGGGCGGTGGAAGCAGATTCATTAGTAACTTTCAGAAGGAAATTGGATAAATATTTGAAAAAGGAAAATTTGCAGGGATATGGGGAAAGAGCAGGGGAGTGGGACTGATTGGCTAGCTGTTTCAATCACAGGCACGATGGGCCGAATGGCCTCCTCCTGTGCTGTACCATTCTATGTCTTGCTACTTTGTAGTTTGCTAGGAACAGGAGGAGGCCATTCAGCCCCTCGAGCCTGTTCTACCATTCAATGAGATCACGGCTGATCTGCGACCTAACTCCATATACCCGCCTTTGGCCCATATC
Organism: Somniosus microcephalus; assembly: GCF_052327205.1. NCBI lineage: Eukaryota > Metazoa > Chordata > Chondrichthyes > Squaliformes > Somniosidae > Somniosus > Somniosus microcephalus. The sequence continues at coordinate 134,557,827 of NC_140989.1, read as the reverse complement.
CCTTAATACTCTTGATTAACAAAAAGCTATCAATCTCAGATTTAAAACTAACTTTTGATCTAGCATCAATTGCCGTTTGCGGAAGAGAGTTCCAAACTTCTTCTACCCTTTGTGTGTAGAAGTGTTTCCTAATTTCACTCCTGAAAGGTCTGGCTCTAATTTTTAAACTATGCCCCCTGGTCCTAGAATCCCCAACCAGTGGAAATAGTTTCTCTCTATCTGCCCTATCTGCTCCCCTTAATATCTTAAAAACTTCAATCAGATCACCCCTTAACCTTCTAAATTCTAGGGCATACAACCCTAATTTGTGTAATCTCTCCTCATAACTTAACCCTTGAAGTCCAGGTATCATTCTGGTAAACCTACGCTGCACTCCCTCCAAGGCAAATATATCCTTCCTAAGGTGTGGTGCCCAGAACTGCTCACAGTACTGCAGGTGTGGTCTAACTAGGGCTTTGTACAGCTGCAGCATAACTTCTACCCCCTTGTATTTTAGTCCTCTAGATATAAAGGCCAGCATTCCATTAGCCTTTTTGATTATTTTCTGTACCTGTTCATGACATTTAATGATCTATGTACCTGGACCCCCAAGTCTCTTTGGACCTCCACTGTTTTTAGCTTTTCACCATTTAGAAAGTACCCTGTTCCATCCTTTTTAAGTCCAAAGTGGATGACCTCACATTTGCTACCTCTGACAGTGCAGCACTCCCTTAGCAGTACTGCACTGGAGTGTCAGCCTTGATTTCTGTGTTCAAGTCTCTGGAGTGGTACTTGAACCCACAACCTTCTAACTCAGAGATGAGAGTGCCACCACTGAGTCACAACTGATGCCCCGATATTCTAACGCCCTGATATTCTGAACAGTGATTAGTGGCAAAGATGAAATTAAGTCACTTCCATTCAATTCAGCCAAGAAAGCAGATTTGAATTGTGAATTTTAAATAATTTACTTACTTTGGTAAATTCTATGCAACAAAAATTAGCTTTAAAATGATACAGGACATTAAATTTAATTTGTGATCTCTGTGAAATATGTTTTGAGTCATCACGAAAGGCATTACAGCCATTTGCTTTTCGTCAATAATGTTAGTGGAGTCTTTGTTGCATTGCGTGTGTTCATCGAAGCAATTTTGACAATTTATGGACGATTGGAATGAATTTAAAATCAACTTCTGAGATTCTCGTGTGAAATCCTTTATCTAAACTGACCTGATTTTTGACAATATTCTAATAGTTCTGGGTAAACAGGAATCAGAGCTGATTCATATTCAGTCAGATTGATTGGGCTGGGCCAACACTGAGCTTCGACTGCTTCAGGCTCTGCTAAATTTGGATTAAAACTGCATAAAAACAATTTGAGTGGAAAAAATTTGCATTTTGTTCAGCCAGAAGCTCTAGTTCCACATTTAAGATGCGGAGGGAAACCACTGGAAGAATCAAAATTGGACATTTATTTCAGTTGTGCAAGATTAATTTGGGATGTCGCAAAGCCAGTATTATTATGTTCGTTAATTACTGATAAATCCGCTATTAAAAGCATTGAACTAACTTTGAATAAGGGAACTTAAAAAAATGCAGGTGGAAAAATACATTTCAAAACTAGTGTTTATTTTTGAATGCAAAAGGGGGAGATTGAACGCTCACCCATGCATTGTGCTCCAGTGTGTTGCACTGCAAGTCGACCAAAAGTAAGTTCACTTATTCATATTAACATAACCATGGCAGTGCAGAGTTGCAACGTTGGTGTACCAAGTTGTGAAGTCATGGGCTGCAGATTTAAAACTCCAAAGGTTCCCCTTGCAGGCACTAGATTCAATACTACAAAGTATTACCAAGTATTACAAAGTATTTACAGTCTTGAAACAGGCCATTCGGCCCAGCTGCTCCATGTTGGTGTTTATGCTCCACACGAGCCTTCTCCCACCCCTCTTCATCTCACCCCATCAACATATCCTATTCCTTTCTCCCTCGTGTGCTTATAGTCTTGACTTATTGTAATTGGGGAGGGGAAAGGGAAGGGAGGGAAAGACTGGTGCCCCTGCTAGTAACAGTATTTACAGTAGAAGAAGAGGCTAGCAGGCCGGGAATCCTAAGGAAACTAATATTGAATTGGGGACAGGGACTCAATAAAATTCACTTAAGTAAAATAACAGTAATGAAGAAAATAATGGCACTAAAGAGTGACAAATCCCCAGGACCAGATGGTTTCCATCCCAGGGTTTAAAGGAAGTAGGTGAGCACATTGCAGATGCCCTAACAATAATCACAGAATCACAGAAACCCCACAGTGCAGATAGAGGCCATTTCGGCCCATCGAGCCTGCACCGACACATTTCCCACCCGATCCCCGTAACCCCACGTATTTAATCCCCTAACACTAAGGGTCAATTTATCATAGCCAATCAACCTAACCCGCACATCTTTGGACTGTGGGAGGAAACCGGAGCACCCGGAGGAAACCCACGCACACACGGGGAGAATGTGCAAACTCCACACAGACAGTCACCCGAGGCCGGATTCGAACCCGGGTCCCTGGCGCTGTGAGGCAACAGTGCTAACCTTTGGGGACAGGGACTGTCCCTTTGGGGAAGAATAATCTTTCAAAGTTCTCTAGACTCAGGAACTGTTCCTTTAGATTGGAAAATTGTACGTGTCAGGGAGCTAGGAAAGAGGTTAAATAGCAGGCATTCAAGGAGGAGATCCGGAGGGTTCAGACCAAACATGTGCCATTAAAAGAAAAAAGGTGGGACTAACAAATCTAGAGTCCCCTGGATGTCTAGAGACATACAGGGTAGGATAAAGAAAAAAAGGGAGGCGTATGACAGATACCGAGGACTAAATACTCCAGAATCTTTAGAGGAGTACAGAAAGTGCAGGGGTGCAATTAAAAATGATATTAGGAAAGCAAAGAGAGAGCATGAAAAATTCTTGGCAAGTAAAATCAAGGAAAACCCAAAGATGTTTTATAAATATATTAAGAGTAAGAGGATAACTAAAGAAAGGGCAGGGCCTATTAGAGATCATGTGGGTATTCTGTGTGTGGAGGCGGGAGATGTCGGTAGGGTTCTTAATGAATACTTTGCGTCTGTTTTCACAAAGGAGAGGGGCGAAACAGACATTGCTATCGGGGGAGGAGTCTGAAATATTAGATGAAATAAACATAATGAGAGAGGAAGTATTAAGGGGTTTAGCAGCTTTAAAAGTGGATAAATCCCCAGGTCCAGATGAAATGTATCCCAGGCTGTTAAGCAAAGCAAAAGAGGAAATAGCAGAGGCCCTGACCATCATTTTTCAATCCTCTCTGGCTTCAGGTGTGGTGCCGGGGGACTGGAGGACTGCTAATGTGGTACCCTTGTTTAAAAAGGGAGAAAAGGATAGACCGAGTAATTACAGGCCAGTCAGCCTAACCTCGGTGGTGGGAAAATTATGGGAAAGAATTCTGAAGGACAGGATAAATCTTCATTTAGAAAGACACGGATTAATCAAGGATTGTCAGCATGGATTTGTTAAGGGAAGGTCGTGTCTGACAAACTTGATTGAATTTTTTGAGGAGGTAACGAGGGTAGATGAGGGTAGTGCACTTGATGTAGTATATATGGACTTTAGCAAGGCTTTTGATAAGGTTCCACATGGCAGACTGGTCACGAAGTTAAAAGCCCATGAGATCCAGGGCAAAGTGTCAAGTTGGATTCAAAACTGGCTCGGAGACAGGAAACAGAGGGTAATGGTTGATGGGTGTTTTTGTGACTGGAAGGCTGTTTCCAGTGGGGTTCCGCAGGGCTCAGTACTAGGTCCCTTGTTTTTTGTGGTATATATCAACAATCTTGACTTGAATATAGGGGTATGATTAAGAAGTTTGCAAATGATACTAAAATCGGCTATGTGGTTGATACTGAAGAAGGAAGTTATAGACTGCAGGAAGATATCAATAAATTGGTCAGTTGGGCAGAACAGTGGCAAATGGAATTCAATCTGGAGAAGTGTGAGGTAATGCATTTGTGGAGGGCTAACAAGGAAAGGGAATACACATTAAATGGTAGGACACTGAGTAGTGTAGAGGAACAAAGGGACCTTGGAGTGCATGTCCACAGATCCCTGAAGGTAGCAGGCCAAGTAGGTAAGGTGGTTAAGAAAGCATACGGAATGCTTGCCTTTATTAGCCGTGGCATAGAATACAAGAGCAGGGGGGTTATGCTTCAACTGTATAAAACACTAGTTAGGCCTCAGCTAGAGTACTGCGTGCAGTTTTGGTCACCACATTACAGGAAAGATGTGATTGCACTAGAGAGGGTACAGAGGAGATTTACAAGGATGTTGCTGGGAGTAGAGAATCTTAGCTATAAGGAAAGACTGGATAGGCTGGGTCTGTTTTCCTTGGAACAGAGGAGGCTGAGGGGAGACCTTATTGAGGTGTATAAAATTATGAGGGGCACAGATAAAGTGGATAGAAAGGACCTATTTCCCTTAGCAGAGGGGTCAAAAACCAGGGGGCACAGATTTAAACTAATTGGTGGAAGGTTTAGAGGGAATTTGAGGGGAAATTTCTTCACCCAGAGGGTTGTGGGGGTCTGGAACTCACTGCCTGAAAGGGTGGTTGAGGCAGGAACCCTAAGCACATTTAAAAAGTACTTGGATGTGCACTTGGGACGCTCTAACCTGCAGGGTTACGGACCAAGAGCTGGGAATTGAGATTAGGCTGGATAGCTCTTTGCTGGCTGGCCCGGACACGATGGGCCAAAATGGCCTCCTTCTGTGCTGTAACTTTCTATGATTCTATGACACTTTGCTATTTAAGAATGGCGAGAAAGGGAAACCAGGGAATTATAGACCAGTTAGCCTAACATCTGTTGTTGGGAAATTGCTGGAGTTCATAATTAAGGATAGGGTGACTGAGCACCTCGAAAATTTTCAGTTTCAAATTCTGTTTGATGATCCCTCCTGTGAAGCGCCTTGGGACATTTTTACTACATTAAAGGCACTGTATATATGCAAGTTGTTGTTTGTTCAGAAGGTTCGTGCTGTTGCTGTGGGAACAGTGTGTCTGTACAGCAATAATAACATAGTACACAACAGCCAGCACGGATTATAAAGGGAAAAATCCTATCTGACCAACCTCCTTGACTTCTTTGAGGAAGTGACAATCTAAGCGAACTGTGGAAAGCCCGATGATATGATTTACCTGGACTTCCAAATGGCACTTTTGGACAATTCCACCAAAAAAGGCTATTAGTTAAGCTCAAAGCAAAAGGGATGCATGTAAATCTTGTAAGTGGATAAGAAATTAGTTGAATAGTAGAAAACAACGTGTATTTATTGGAGGAGTTATGTTGTGACAGAGGGGGAGTACTGAATGGCTTGTCCAGGGGATCAGTTTTGAGACCATGACTGTCTTTGAGTGAATATGAAACATTTTCAGAAATAAATGTGATTAATGAAAGAGCAAATATACCCAGCCAAATAAATAAATGTAAAATTTATATGGAGGGAGCGAGAAAAAAAAGTCCTGGAAAAATGATAAACAATTTTAATTAAAAAAACTTGATTTCTAACAAAAATACAATTGGAAAAAAATCCATGGATACAATTCCTGGGTTTCTAAATAAATAAAAATGAAATACAATTGAGTCCATGGATATTTTTGAAATCTGGAAATTTATCTAGATTTAACTTTTCTTGCTGTTGGAATACCAATAATGCCTAACTGGGAAACGGATTAAAATTTAACATAAAAAATAAATATTTTAGGAATTTGCAATTCTTTTGCGAATGCTTGCGAGTAATGTTATTATTTTGGCATTTATTCAGTGCTTTTTGTTAATTTTTGGAGAATTTTTCATTCAATTCCTCTGGACATTTGAGTTATTTGAAAGTAGTTGTACTTTTTAACTTTATCAAATGCACTCCAGCTTTAGAAAAAAAAATCAGGATTTCCCTGAAGGATAAAGGCTATTAAGTTATATGCACTCTGTCTTGAGTTAAATATGCCCTAAAAGTCCCAAATTCAATCATCACTGTGTGCTGATTTAGTCTGACATACCAAAAGAGTTGTAGATAATTTATATGATGCATATATTAAACTCCTTGAATTTTTATCACCAATTTTTTTTGAGAATTATTTTAAATTCTTATTTAACAATTATTCTAGTCTTGAATAGTATTTCTGTTTGTTTTTCCCAGTGATTTAAACCCAGCTGGGATCTGTATTTGAATTAATGGCCCCGATTTTGCGGTAGGAATAATGATGAAGCTGTTGGCGCTCACCGTTATTATGGAGTAAATAGGACAACAACTTTCCATCTTCCACACATGCGCAGTTAAACGTGGAAATCAGGAAGTTGCTGTTTGAATTGCCCTGCTCCTCCAGAAGCTTCGCTACCGATAGACTCGATATTGAAATCCATGTAAAGATGTGAAGATGCAGTAGTTACCGACAAGACACCCCCTAAACACGGCAGAAAAAGTTAGGGTTTGTCTATTCATGTGTGAGTGAATTTATAGTGGCGTGATAAGTCTTAATTACTGCCAAACAACCTCTCTGGCACTGAAAATTTACTGTTACAAGTGTGGAGTCTCATTCCTTCAGATTTTAATTATTGTTGGAGACTTAAAAAAATGTAAAAAACTAAAAAAAAATTTTACTTTTTCTTTCTGTTTCTTTTATCTCTCTCTCTTAATCCCATATTTCTTTCCCTCTCTTTATTTCACTTTTTGTACATGATTTTACATTGAATTAAATATTCTAACTTACACTTCCTGGTTTAGATTCTATGGGCTAGAAATTCATGTAGTTTGCGCCACACGTTAGTGCCACAAGATGGCGATAAAATGCTGTTGGAGAGATTGAGTAGACTAAGCCTATATTCTCTAGAATTTAGAAGAATGAGAGGTGATCTAGTTCTTATAGCCATGGTGTTGGACTGGGGTGGACAAATGTAAGAAGTCACACAACACCAGGTTATAGTCCAACAGCTTTATTTGAAATCACAAGCTTTCGGAGCACTGCTCCTTCGTCAGGGCTTGACAGGGTAGATGCAGGGAGGATGTTTCCCCTGGCTGGGGAGTCTAGAACCAGGGGTCACAGTCTCAGAATAAGAGGTTGGCTATTTAGGACTGAGATGAGGAGAAATTTCTTCACTCAGAGGGTGGTGAATCTTTGGAATTCTCTACTGTGGAGGCTCTGTCATTGAGTATATTCAAGACGGAGATCAACAGATTTTTGGATATTAAGGGAATCAAGGGATATGGGGATAGTGCAGGAAAGTGGAGATGCAGTAGAAGATCAGCCATGATCTTAATGAATGGCGGAGCAGGCTCGAAGGGCCAAATGGGCCTATTTCTTATGTTCTTATTGCGCCACACATTATCACCACAAGATGGCGCTAAAATGACATTGACAGCTGTAACGACAACTGATGCCATATCAGTGTTGCCGGTAGCACTGCCGGCAAACTCGATCACCAGGGACCTCGTCTGCATGAAGATCGTGACGTCAGTGAGTGTGCAACGCTCACTGGATGTCTGATCTCCCATCTTAGTTATAGCCACTTACCTTAACAGCACCGCAGAACAACGACAGCTAGCGTCTACCAACAAGAAGCAGGCTGCAGCAGCGATATTTAAAGGTACCATCCCCAATCAGCAGCAACTAACATGGTTCTGCAGTTTCAGTGCCTGTTTGCTACTTTCTGCAACTGAAACAGCTCTCTTTAATTATTTCAAGCTTTTTTAGTGATAGAGAGTGTTGATTCAAGTGCAGACGTCACTCATTATTTGTTAAAGGCTTCTGCTCACAACACTTCCTCACAGTCATGTGGGCTGCGGGATAGTGGGGTTACCTCAGGAGGACAACTAGGCAGAGGAGGATGAGGAGGAAGAGGAGGAGGTGGAAGAAGAATAGGTGGAGGAGGATGAGGATGAACAGGAGGGAGGGCAGAGGCAGCAAGACAATTGGCCTTCTGGACGGGATGTCTGTGACCAGCTCATCAGACTCTGATTGACATGAATGAAACCCCCAGATCTCCGTAGCTCACCACATCCCCATCATACAATCCCTGTCTCATGGCATAGCACAGCGTCCTCCTGAGCAAAAAGGTGAAATGAGAGAGACCACAAAATATTCCAAACACACTTAATAATTTATCTATAAACATATCACATGAATTCTAAGAACTAATGACCCTTGTGCCTGCCATAGTTGAATAGCTGTCATTGATTGCAAGGTGTGAGATGTGGGTGTGAGTGTTGCTAGGTAGAGATTGTTGGTGGGTGAGTGCTGGGTGTGTGGTGCATTGAGCAGTGTGTGAAGCTTGTGGTACAGATGGTGGTATGTAGCATTTGTTGAAGCCTTCACTCACCCTGACCACCCGTGTGAGGTCGGTAAACTTCTTCCTGCACTAGGTGTGGGCCTTGGGGACCACAGTGCTGCCCATGACGTGGTGTGCCTCTTCCCTCCACATAGTCCAGCAGGTCTGTGGCGAGGGCCTCCTGCCAGTTGGCGGGTACAGGATCCCCCGCCTTCTGTCCAATGCTAAAACCAATGCCTCCAAAGCTTCATCCAAAAATCTCCGGGCTCTCTCCCTGGGGCGGTGATCTGCCATCAGGATTTGTAAATAAGTGCTCCTTCTCCTTGTCCTTCTTATGGTTATTGAGGCAGCTGCGCTCCCAACAATGCTGAGAATGAGGTGCTGCAGCATCAACGAACCTCCCCTTTAAGTAGTGAAAAAAGCCAGTGGCAATCATTACTTGAGTTTAGACTACACCCGAGAAGCTGGGGTTGTTCTCCTTAGAGCAGAAAAGATTGAGAGGAGATTTGATAGACGTGTTTAAAATCATGAATGGTTTTGATAGAGTAAATAAAGTGTAACTGTTTCCAGTGGCAGAAGGGTCGGTAACCAGAGGACACAGATTTAAGGTGATTGGCAAAAGAACCAGAGGCGACATGAGGAAACATTTTTTTTAAATGGCAAGTTGTTGTGATCTGGAATGCACTGCCTGAAAGTGTCGTGAAAGCAGATTCAATAGTAACATTCAAAAGAGTATTGGATAAATACTTGAAGGAAAAACATTTACAGGGCTATGGGGAAAGAGCAGGGGAGTGGGAATAATTGGATAGCTCGACCAAAGAGCTGGTACAGGCACGATGGGCTGAATGACCTCCTTCTGCTGTATCATTCTATGATTCTATAATCAGTCCTGTGAAGTGCCTTGGGATGTTTTACTACGTTAAAGATGCTATATAAATGCAAGTTGTTGGTTCAATCCCTGGGCTGCTCTGAGTTCAATAGTCTCAATTACAGTGGCAGCAGTGATGTTAGGATTGACTTCTGTGCCGCTGGACTGGATTTCCTTAGGGGGCAGGGGGTTGAAGGAAAATCCTGCTCCTCATCAATATCCAGTGACTTTTGCTGAAACGTGTACGCGTTTGGATGTCAGATGACAATTGCTTCGGGCTCAGCTTGCAATTCACCTAATGAATGAATGGCCTACTAACCCTCACTGTCGAGGCTGGCACATCAAGCATGGCCATTTGGGTTAAGAATTGGATGGCTGCCCTTATCCATGGAACCTTGCCTCAGTAAGAGTTACCCGCTTTGGGAGAACAGGAGATTTTTTTAAAAAACAGAGCCATAACTGAATGTAAACCACAAAGTGAAATGGAGCAGTGATCAGTGAATCCATCTTCATACCATTGCACTGGGGATTAAACATACAACTTATTGGCTCCTGCTACATTAACAGAGCAAATTGTACTATGGATGCACTGGTTTGAAATTGGATTCATTAAGCTGCACTAGTACCAGATTCTGCAATGCTATCTTAAGTTAATAAATCAGAAGCCTTCTCCTTCCTTTCACAATTTACAGGAGTTTGTGGGAGATTTTCTCTTATTGACCCTGTTGTAGGAATGTTTAGTTCCTATCCAAAAGACTGAGGTCCACTCAGGCGATCAAATAAACGAGGTTTAATGAAAACTAACAGAGTTTGACGGATAACTACAGGAGAACATTGAATATAGGTCTAGTCAGTTCGGAGGCTCCACGAGGTCTGCTTGGGCGGTCCCGTGGCTGACGTCATGACGTCATCACGTTTTTCCCGCCGGTGGGGGATCACATGATGAACTGCGTGACGTCATCGCGTTTACCCGCGCTATTAAAGTGATCACGCTCTGTACATGTAAACAGTGAAAACAAAGATACAGACTCAGGCTGTAGCTAACATATTATTAAAGGGAATTATATACAATTGATCAGAGTCCCTTAGTGGCTTCGCCACATGCGTCCCCCCAGAATTGTCTTTAATAGCAAAAGTAAAACGGCGAGGAGGCCTGACAAGCCTGTCAGATCGACTTCTGTAGCCTTGAAGTGGAAGCTGATGGACGGCGGGCGAGCTGGCGGGCAGTTGCGTTTGATCTGGCACGGTTACTGTGGGCGGTTGGCCATGTTTCGGCGGTTGTGCGATCTCGACTGGGCGGTCAAGGTCCAAATGAGCCGGCTTCAACCGGTCAACCGAAATATGGTCCGGTTTACCTCTGACATCGACCGAAAAAGATTTGTCTCCTGGCTCTATCACGCGGAAAGGACCAGTGTAAGGGGGTTTCAGCGGGTCCCAATGAGCGTCGTGGCGGATAAACACATAGTTGGCGTTCTTCAGCTCAGCTGGGACGTGGGAGCTCTGCAAGCCGTGATGCGACGTAGGCACTGGAGCGAAACTTCTGGCTGCCTCCTGGTGGCCGATGAGCTGCTGGGATGCAGACCATGGCTCTGTTGGAGTCGGAAGGAAATCCCCTGGTACGCGTAGCGGCTGGCCATATACGAGCTCCGCCGAGGATGATTGAAGATCTTCTTTAGGTGCCGTACGAAGACCCAAAAGGACCCATGGAAGCCTGTCCACCCAGCCCGTGCCTTGAAGGCTGGCTCGCAGTGCGGCTTTGAGCAACCTGTGTGTAATGAAATCTGTTTGTCTTGATCCTGTATTCGTTTTGCACTCATGTATATTACCCTCCCCCACTGTGTATAGTTTCACTTCCTCTTTCCCGACTAACCTGGGAGGTTCCAGGTCTTGGCTCTTGGCTCCGCCCCTGACTTCTCTTACATAAAGATCCCAGGATCTGTATGACTCATTCCTGTGAACCAGTCGGCGTGTTGAGATGTTAGCTCTGATCTTAGTGATTAAAAGCCAACTTGTTTAAGTCTATAACTTCTAGTTTTGTGGTTATTGAAGGCCCATCACTGTGGAATCGTTCGCACAGGCCGTTCGCCTGTGGATGGTAGGCAGTGGTGCAATGTAGCTTGACGCCGAGCCCCTGAGCCACAGCGTTCCAGTGCTCCGAAGAAAACTGCGGCCCACGATCAGACGAGATGTCCGCCGGTACCCCGAAATGGGCGACCCAAGAGGAGATGAATGCCCTGGCGATGTCTGCAGAAGTGGTGGATGACAAAGGAACCGCCTCCGGCCATCGAGTGGTGCGGTCCACCATTGTAAAAAGATGAGTAAATCCATGCGAAGGCGGAAGTGGCCCCACCAGGTCCACATGCACATGATCAAACCTACGTTCCGGAACAGCGAAAGTGGCCAATGGAACCTTGACATGACGCTGCACCTTGGCCTTTTGGCAGACCACGCAGGTGTTGGCCCAGTCGCGAACATCCATGCGCATGCCCCGCCACACGAATTTGGACGACATCAGCTGTTGCAAGGCCTTCATGCCATGGTGTGACAACCCGTGTATGGCGTCAAAAACTTTTCGGCGCCAGGCGACCGGGACGATAGGGCGAGGATCTCCTACGGAGACGTCGCAGAGCAGCGTAGTGCCCGCGGCATGGAATTTGACGTCGGCCGCTTGGAGGCGAGAGGGGTTGGTTCTGTAAGATTGGACTTCCGGATCCGAGGCTTGATCCGCAGCCATGAGGGCATAGTCGATGCCGAGCTGGACTGCATGAACGGTTGCGCGGGAGAGGCAATCCGCCACCAGGTTGTCTTTACCAGACACATGCTGAATGTCAGTGGTGAATTCTGAGATAAACGTCAACTGACGTTGCCGAGCTGACCACGGTTCGGCGGTCTTGGCCATAGCGAACGTTAGTGGCTTATGGTCCACAAAAGCCGTGAACGTGACATCCCTTTAGCAAGAACCGGAAATGGCGGATGGCCAGAAAAAGGGCCAGCAACTCTCGGTCGAACATGCTGTACTTCTGTTCGTTTCGTCGTAGTTGACGGCTGAAAAACGCCAGCGGTTGCCACGTCCCATGCACCCACTATTCCTGCACTGCGCCGATGGCGTAGTCTGACACGTCGGTGGTAAGGGCGATGGTGGCACCTGGCAGCGGGTGTGCCAGCATGGTTGCGTTGGCTAAAGCGCCTTTTGTGTCGACGAACGCCCGGTTCATGTCGACCGTCCAGCTAATCGGATCCTTGCCGGACTTGCCCTTGAGGGCCTCGTACAGGGGCTGCATGAGCAGAGCTGCATTAGGGATGAACCGGTGATAAAAATTTACCATCCCGAGGAACTCCTGCAGGGCCTTGATGGTCTGCGGGCGCAGGAACGAAGTAACTGCCTCCACCTTCGTTTGCAGGGGAATTGCGCCATCCGATGTGATGCGATGGCCTAAGAAATCAATCTGCTGCAGGCCGAACTGGCACTTGGCCGGGTTGATGATCAAGCCGTGTTGACTGAGGCATCTAAAGAGGGTGCGCAAATGGCAGATGTGCTCCTCTTTATTAGGGCTGGCGATGAGGATGGCGTCGAGGTAGACGAATAGAAACTTGAGGTCCCAAAGCACGGAGTCCATCAAGCGCTGGAAAGCCTGTGCAGCGTTCTTCAATCCAAACGGCATCCGCAGAAATTCAAACAGGCCGAATGGGGTGATGACTGCAGTTTTTGGGATGTTTTGCGGGTGTACGGGGACCTGGTGGTAGCCACGGACAAGGTCGACTTTTGAAAAAATGGTATTTCCCGCCAAATGGGCAGAGAAATCCTGAATATGAGGGATCGGGTACCGATCAGGAGTAGTGGCGTCGTTCAGGCGTCGGTAGTCGCCGCAAGGCCGCCATCCGCCGCAAGGTTTCGGAACAATGTGGAGAGGCGAAGACAAGGGACTGTTCGACCGGCGAATAATCCCTAGCCGCTCCATCGTGTCGAACTCCGCTTTCGCAGCCGCAAGCTTGCCAGGTTTGAGGCGCCGAGCCCGTGTGTAGACCGAGGAGCCAGTAGTGGTGATGTGATGTTCGACACCATTTTTCGTGGCCGTGGAAGAGAAAGTGGGTCTGGTCAGGTCTGTGAAATCTCCGAGGAGGCGAGTGAAGTCATCCGGAGGTGGGGACGCGCAGGAGACAGTGCGTGTCATGGTGTTACTGCGGTGGCATGGGATGGAGTGAAAAGTGGCCGCATTGATCAACCGGCGGTGCCGTACATCCACCAGGAGGCCGTTGGCGCACAAAAAATCCGCCCCGATGATGGCTTGAGAGACTTTGGCCGTGATGAAATCCCAGTAAAACCGCTGGCCGCCGAAGCACACCTGGACCCGCCGGCTTCTGAAGGTCCGAATGGCCCCGCCATTAGCCGCCTGGAGGGAGGGGCCGTGCCCCCCGGCTTGTAGATCAAGATTTGACGCGGGTAGGATGCTACACTGCGCCCCGGTGTCGCAGAGGAAACGTCGACCAGATAGGGAGTCGTTGATGAAGAGGAGTTTTCCCGAATTACCGATTGCCATCGCAGCCGCGGGGCGCTCGTTATAACCGGTCCTCTTTCGACAGGGTGGCTGCTGTTTTTTTTGAGCGAAAAGCTGCAGGGAGGGCGGCAGCATCTTGCTTTCGCACCAAAATGGGCGTGGTAGAAGCACAACCCCGCAGGTTGAGGGGCGGGAGCGACGTCTGTGGGGGATGGGCGCCTCGTGGCAGCGTAGTACTGCTGTGTCACCGCGAAGATCTTGTCCGCATCGGCAGCCAGCTCTGCGCAGTCTGTGACTTCCGACCTGGCTAGGGCAGCCTGAATTTGCTCCGGTAGCTGGCTGAGGAATAGCTCCCTGAAGAGGAAGCATTCTGGTTCGGAGCCCAGGAGCGTGAGCATTTGGCTCATGAGCTCGGACGGCTTGGAGTCCCCGAGGCCGGGCATATTGAGCAGCCGGCGGGCGCGCTCCGACTTCGTGAGCCCGAAGACCTGTAACAACCGCGCCTTTATCGTTTCATACTTGCGATCTTCTGGTGGATTACCAAGCAGGCTGATGATCCGCGAGGCTGTGGCGCTGTCGAGGGCGGAGACCACGTGATAGTAACGGGTCTGATCCACAACAATGTTCCTGATTGCGAACTGGGCTTCAGCCTGGATGAACCACGCGGCTGGCTGTTGCTCCCAGAACTGTGGTAGCTTCAAAGCAACGGCGTTCGATTCCATGTTCAGTAACTTCTGCGAAAACTGTTCGCAAAAGTCAGGGTCACCAATGTAGGCATGTCTAGTTCCTATCCAAAAGACTGAGGTCCACTCAGGCGATCAAATAAATGAGGTTTAATGAAAACTAACAGAGTTTAACGGATAACTATAGGAGAACATATAGTGTCCCTGGCGACCATGTATGCGGGAAATGCATCCAGCTGCAGCTACTTGTAGACCGCATTGTGGCGCTCGAGCTGCGGGTGGATGAATTTTGGAGCATGCGCGATGCTGAGAGGCTCGTGGATAGCACGTTTAGCGAGTTGTTCACGCCTCAGGGTAGGGCAGCACAGGGGGTGACCATCAGGCGGAGCAACAAAGGCAGGCAGGTAGTGCAGGGAACCCCTGCGGACATCCCCCTTTCAAACAAGTATACTGCTTTGGATACTGTTGAGGGGGATGACTCACCAGGGGAAGGCAACAGCAGCCAACTTCCTGGCACTGGGGGTGCTCCTGCTGCCCAGGAAGGGGGGAAAAAGAGTGGGAGAGCAATAGTGGTAGGGGATTCTATAGTAAGGGGAACAGATAGGCGTTTCTGTGGCCGTAGACGTGAATCCAGGATGGTTTGTTGCCTCCCTGGTGCCAGGGTCAAGGATGTCACTGAGCGGCTGCAGGGCATTCTGGAGGGGGAGGGTGAACAGCCAGTGGTCGTGGTCCACATTGCTACCAACGACATAGGTAAAAAGAGGGATGAGGTCCTGCAGCAAGAATTTAGGGAGCTAGGTGAAGGATTAAAGAGCAGGACCTCAAAGGTTGTACTCTCTGGATTACTCCCGGTGCCACGTGCTAGTAAGTATAGGAATAGGAAGATAGAACAGATGAATGCGTGGCTAAAGGGATGGTGCAGGGGGGAGGGCTTTAGTTTCCTGGATCACTGGGTCTGCTTCTGGGAAAGGTGGGACTTGTACAAGTCGGACGGTTTACACCTGAACCAGAGGGGAACCAATATCCTTGCGGGGAGGTTTGCTAACACTGCTGGGGAGGGTTTAAACTAACTTGGCAGGGGGTTGGGGTACAGAGTGGAGCTATAGTAGGGGGTGATTTACAGCCAAATACAGAGGGAAAAACAAGTCAGCTGGGAAGGCAGAGCAAATATGTGAAGGCAAAGGAGAATATGGCAGGGCTGGAAGGCATTTATTTTAATGCAAGGAGTCTTGCAAATAAGGCGGATGAACTGAAGTTGTTGTTGAACACATGGGAGTACGATATTGTTGCTATCACGGAGACATGGTTGAGGGAGGGTCAGGACTGGCAGCTCAATATTCCGGGGTATAGAATCTTCAGGCGAGACAGAGGGGGGTGTAAAAGGAGAGGGGGTGTTGCAATATTAATTAAGGAGTCAATTACTGCTGTAAGGAGGGATGATATATTAGCGGGTTCCTCTAATGAGGCCATATGGGCAGAACTTAAAAACAAAAAGGGGGCAAGCACTTTGCTGGGAGTGTACTATAGGCCCCCAAACAGTCAGGGGGAGATAGAGGAACAGATATGTAGGCAAATCTCAGAAAAGTGCGAAAATAATAGGGTAATAATAGTGGGGGATTTCAACTTCCCCAATATAAATTGGGACAGTCAGAGTGTGAAAGGCTTAGAGGGTGCAGAATTCTTAAAGTGCATCCAGGAGAGCTTTTTGAGCCAACATGTAGAAAGTCCTACAAGAGAGGGGGCGGTACTGGACCTAATTCTGGGGAATGTAGCCGGGCAAGTGGTGGAAGTGTCAGTAGGAGAGCATTTTGGCGACAGTGACCATAATTCGGTGAGATTTAAGGTGGTCATGGAAAAAGACAAAGACGGCCCGGAAATAAGGGTTCTAAATTGGGGGAAGGCCGATTTTAATATGATAAGGCAGGATCTGGCCAAAGTGGACTGGGAACAGCTGCTTATAGAAAAATCCACATCAAAACAGTGGGAGACTTTCAGAAGGGAAATAGAGAGAGTACAACGCCAACATGTTCCTGTAAAGGTCAAGGGTGGGACCAACAAGCAAAGGGAACCTTGGATGACAAGGGATATACAAAAATGCATTAGAAATAAAAGGGGGGCTTTTGGCAGTTACAAAAGACTAAAGACGGAAGAAGCCCTAGCGGAGTATAAAAAGTGCAGGGGCATACTTAAAAAAGAAATTAGGAGGGCGAGGAGGGGCCATGAAATAACACTGGCGAGCAAAATAAAGGAAAATCCTAAGATGTTTTATAAGTATATTAAGGGCAAGAGGATAACCAGGGAAAGGGTAGGGCCCATTAGGGACCAAAGTGGCAATCTGTGTGTAGAGCCAGAGGATGTAGGCGGGGTTTTAAATGAATTTTTTGCATCTGTGTTCACTATGGAGAAAGACGATGCAGACATAGAAATCGGGCAAGGGGACTGTGACATACTTGAACATATTAGCATCGAGAGGGAGGAGGTGCTAGCGGTTTTAGCAGGCCAAAAAGTGGATAAATCCCCAGGCCCAGACGAGATGTATCCCAGGCTGCTGTGGGAGGCAAAGGAGGAGATTGCAGGGGCTCTGACACAAATTTTCAGAACCTCTCTGGCCACAGGGGATGTACCAGAGGACTGGAGAACAGCTAACGTAGTACCATTATTCAAGAAGGGTAGCAGGGATAAACCAGGGAATTACAGGCCAGTGAGTCTAACATCTGTGGTGGGGAAATTATTGGAAAAAATTCTGAGGGACAAAATTAATCTCCACTTGGAGAGGCAAGGATTAATCGGGGATAGTCAGCATGGCTTTGTCAAGGGTAAATCATGTCTGACAAATCTGATTGAATTTTTCGAGGGGGTGACTATGGGGGTGGATGAGGGAAATGCTGTGGATGTGGTTTACATGGACTTCAGTAAAGCTTTTGACAAAGTCCCGCATAGGAGACTGGTCAAGAAGGTAAGAGCCCATGGGATCCAGGGTGCCTTGGCGCGTTGGATCCTAAACTGGCTGAGTGGCAGGAGGCAGAGGGTGATGGTCGAAGGTTGCTTTTGTGACTGGAAGCCTGTGTCCAGTGGGGTACCTCAGGGATCGGTGCTGGGTCCCTTGTTGTTTGTGATCTACATAAATGATTTGGATGAGAATGTAAAAGGTATGATCAGTAAGTTCGCAGATGACACGAAAATTGGTGGGGTGGTAAATTGCGAGGAGGAAAGCCTCAGGCTACAGGACGATATAAACGGGTTGGTCAGATGGGCGGAAAAGTGGCAAATGGAATTTAACCCTGAAAAGTGCGAGGTGATGCATTTTGGACGGACAAATAAGGCAAGGGAATACACAATGAGTGGTAGGACCCTAGGAAGTACAGAGGGTCAGAGGGACCTTGGTGTACATGTACATAGATCCCTGAAGGCAGCGGAACAGGTAGATAAGGTGGTTAAAAAGGCATATGGGATACTTGCCTTCATTAGCCGAGGCATAGAATATAAGAGCAGGGAGGTTATGATGGAGCTGTACAAAACGCTGGTGAGGCCACAGCTGGAGTACTGTGTGCAGTTCTGGTCGCCTCACTATAGGAAGGATGTGATTGCTTTGGAGAGGGTGCAGAGAAGATTCACCAGGATGTTACCTGGGATGGAGCGCCTCAGCTATGAAGAGAGGCTGGACAGGCTGGGGTTGTTTTCCTTGGAGCAGAGAAGGCTGAGGGGGGACCTGATTGAGGTGTACAAAATGATGAGGGGCATAGATAGGGTAGATAAAGAGGAACTTTTCCCCTTAGTGGGGGGGTCAATAACAAGGGGGCATAGATTCAGGGTAAGGGGCAGGAGATTTAGAGGGGATTTGAGGAGGAACTTTTTCACCCAGAGGGTGGTTGGAATGTGGAACTCACTGCCTGAAAGGGTGGTAGAGGCAGGAACCCTCACAACATTCAAGAAGCATTTGGATGAGCACTTGAAATGCCATTGCATACAAGGCTATGGACCAAATGCTGGAAAATGGGATTAGACTGGACAGGGATGGATGGGCGGCGCAGACACGATGGGCCGAAGGGCCTCTTTCTGTGCTGTAAAACTCTATGACTATGAACATCGAATATAGGTCTAGTCAGTTCGGAAGCTCCACGAGGACTGCTTGGGCGGTCCCGTGGCTGACGTCATCACGTTTTTCCCGCTGGTGGAGGATCACGTGATGAACTGCGTGACATCATCGCGTTTACCCGCGCTATTAAAGTGATCGCGCTCTGTACATGTAAACAGTGAAAACAAAGATACAGACTCAGGCTGTAGCTAACATATTATTAAAGGGAATTATATACAATTGATCGGAGTCCCTTAGTGGCTCCGCCACACTCTAATATTTGCAGTGAATGTATTGCAAAAGTGGCAATACTTTCATTTGTAGTTAGGATTGCTCAATCATTTTGAAATCACTTTAAATGTTTCACAGTAAATGTATAAATTCTTAAGGGGCTTGACAGGATAGATGCTGGGAGGATGTTTCCCTTGGCTGGAGAGTCTAGTACTAGAGGTCACAGTCTCAGAATAAGGGGTCGGCCATTTAGAACTAAGATGAGGAGAAATTTCTTCACTCAAAGGGTTGTGAATCTTTGGAATTCTCTACCAAAGTTGGCTGTGGATGCTCAGTGGTTGAGTATATTCCAGGCTGAGATCGATAGATTTTTGGATACTCCTTAATCAAGGGATATGAGGCTAATGAATGAAGGTGGAGTTGAGGTGGAAGATCAGCCATGATCTTAGTGAATGGCAGAGCAGGCTCGAACGGCCAAATGGCCTACTCCTGCTCTTAATTCTTCCAATGTTCTTACACTTACCTTTGAATCATCAGCACACTACCAATATGAGACTCGAGATGTTCATGCTGCCTGTTTCTCCAAAGGTTCAGTATTAGTCTGGGTCAATGGGGATTTTCAAATCATTATGGAAATGTTCATACTGCCACTGAATACAGTTTGCGTATATCTAAATAGAAAGCTACCAGGCTTGTACTTACAGCCACTTGGATACTAAGGGAATCAAGGGATATGAGGTTAATGTGGGAAGGTGGAGTTGAGGTAGAAGATCAGCCACGATCTTAGTGAAGGGTGGAGCAGGCTCGAAGGGCCGAATGGCCTACTCCTATTTCTTATGTTCTTATACCAAAGCAGCATTTTACATTCATACTTTTAGTCATAACTAAAATACTGAGATGTGAACATATTTAGAAATGCCTCTAAATATCGGTAAGTCTGTAAATGAATTTATCCAGCCGTACCTTAATAGAACTTAAAGCAGGACTTTCAGTTGGACTTTTTCAGTCTTTGAAATTAAAGGAAAATTTTAAAGATGAGTACAGTAACCTTTCCAAAAGTGCAAGTCACATCTAATAAAAACTGAGCTCCCCTCCCTGAGCAGAACCCCTTATTTTATCTCCGTTAAATACAAGTGGCACAGTAAGGGTTGCCTTACTTTGCTCTTAATTCAAACCATTCTCTGCACATTACCGCTTGTCAGATTACTGAGCTGAGCAAGAGCTCTTTTTAACAGTTCTTTCTAGTGGTCTCACAGATCATGTTAACACTCAAATACTACACCACATTTCAGGGTCGCCAAACTGACCTGTCGCTTATTTCCAATATTAAGCACTATTATTTGTGTGTGTGTGTGTGTGGTGGGGGGGGGGGGGGGGTGGAGGTGGGCGGGTGAGAATGCAACACCTTTCTGTGTAACTCTCTGTGAAATTAATTTTAATGGGTTTTGGAATCCATATAAACCTGCAGTTTCTGACAATATATCTCAGTCTCCAGTTGTCTGACCTTGCCACGAGTGAAATTGTCATTTCAAAAAGGTACAAAGACAGAAGTTGTTAGAAGGGCAGCACGGTGGCATAGTGGTTAGCACTGTTGCCTCACAGCGCCAGGGACCCGGGTTCGAATCCGGCCTCGGGTGACTGTCTGTGTGGAGTTTGCACATTCTCCCCGTGTTTGCGTGGGTTTCCTCCGGGTGCTCCGGTTTCCTCCCACAGTCCAAAGATGTGCAGGTTAGGTTGATTGGCTATGATAAATTGACCCTTAGTGTTAGGGGGATTAAATACGTGGGGTTACGGGGATAGGGTGGGGTATGTGTTGGTGTAGGGGTTACGGGGAGCGGGTGGGATATGTGTCGGTGCAGGCTCGATGGGCCGAAATGGCCTCTATCTGCACTGTGGGGTTTCTGTGATTCTGTGAAGATCCATTAGAACATGCGGCTCACAATAAGTTGGAGGAACGCCAAGTGCTGTGAAAACAGTAAAAAGCCTGAATCTGGAGAATTTAAGGTGGTACGTGTCAGGTTTCCAGATGCAGTTCTCAACCATGTTATTGGTTCAGAATGGAGAAACTGTCTGACCACACGTGATGAGACTCTCTTAATTTTGCCACCAGACTTTTAAAATGAAAATGATATGCTTTGGGAGAAAATTTACATAATCATTCTCGCATTCTCTTGACAATTCATTCCTGGTAGGCGTGTCCAAACTATGTGCCCTACAGGCAATCCAGCTCTCAAAGCCCAAACAGCTCCATTCTCTTCCATCCGAGTCGGAGTAGACTGTTCTTATCCCTAGCTTGAGACCGATACAAATTAATGGCAAAATTGATTCAAACTGTGCATGTAGGCCAAGATGGTCCATCTAAATAGCCCATAAATACAGTGAGATTGGACACTGCTGATTGAAGGTATGTCATGTCACCTAGTAAATAACCTGCACAATATTTTTTGCACGCTAAGTATCCAGTGCATGCATTTTAAATTAAATCCTAGTCTCAGGATAATAGGTCAGCCATTTAGGATTGAGATGAGGAGAAATTTCTTCACTTACAGTGTGTGAATCTTTGGAATTCTCTAACCCAGAGTGTTGTAGATGCTCGGTCGTTGAGCATATTCAAGACAGAGATCGATAGATTTTTGGGCACTAAGGGAATCAAGGGATTTGGGGATAGGGCAGGGAAGTGGAGCTGAAGTAGAAGTTCAACCATGATTTTATTGAATGGCGGAGCAGGCACGGTGGGCCGTATGGCCTAACCCTGCTCCTATTTCTGATGTTCTAGGCAGATGATATGTATGTTATGTACCTAGGATGAGAAAAGCCATCGGGCCGGTTCACGCTTGACCCTTTTTTTGTCAGATCTATCCCCATGTACCAACGCTCCCTCCTCCCCACCTCCCATAAAAAGGTAGAGATCTATAGCTATTCGAGGAATCCTCTTACTAAAATTCCTCTCCAACCCCTCACAGGCAACCAGGCAAACCCCAAAGGGTTTCTAAATGCCTTCTATATGCCCGACTCGTCTCATAAGAACATAAGAAATAGGAGCAGGAGTTGGCATTTGGCCCTTTGAGCCTGCTCCACCATTCAATAAGATCATGGCTGATCTTCTACCTCAACTCCACTTTCCTGCACTATCCCCATATCCCTTGATTCCCTTAATATCCAAAAATCTATCGATCTCAGTCCTGAATATACTCAATGACTGAGCCTCCACAGCTCTCTGGGGTAGAGAATTCCAAAAATTCACAACCCTCTGAGTGAAGAAATTTCTCCTCATCTCAGTCCTAAATGGCCGACCCCTTATTCTGAGACTGTGACCCCTGGTTTTACACTCCCCAGCCAGAGGAAACATCCTCCCTGCATCTACCCTGTCAAGCCCTGTAAGAATTTTGTATGTTTCAATGAGATCACCTCTCATTCTTCTAAACTCTAGAGAATATAGGCCCAGTCTACTCAATCTCTCCTCATAGGATAATTCCCCCATCCCAGGAACCAGTCTGGTGAACCTTCGTTGCACTCCCTCTATGGTAAATATATCCTTCCTTAGGTAAGGAGACCAAAACTGTACACAATACTCCATGTGTGGTCTCACCAGGGCCCTATATAATTGCAGTGAGACATCTTTACTTTTATACTCAAATCCTCTTGTAATAAAGGCCAACAAACCATTTGTTTTCCTAATTGCTTGCTGTACCTGCATGTTAACTTTCAGTGATTCGTGTACAAGGACACCCAGGTCCCTCTGAACAACAACATTTCCCAATCTCTCACCATTTAAAAAATAATCAGCTTTTCTATTTTTCTTACCAAAGTGGATAACTTCACATTTCTCCACATTATAATCCATTTGTCATGTTCTTGTCCACTCACTTAGCCTGTCTATATCCCCTTGAAGCCTCCTTGCATCCTCCTCACAACTTACATTCCCACCCAGCTTTGTATCATCAGCAAACCTGGATATATTACATTTGGTCCCCTCAGCCAAATCATTGATGTAGATTGTGAGTAGCTGAGGCCCAAGCCCTGATCATTGTGGTACCCCACTAGTTACAGTCTGCCAACCTGAAAATGACCAGTTTATTCCTACTCTCTGTTTTCTGTCCATTAACCAATCCTCAATCCATGCTAGTGCATCACCCCCAATCCCATGAGCCCTAATTTTGTTTAATAACCTCTTGTGTGGCACCTTATCAAATGCCTTCTGAAAATCCAAATAAACCACATCCACTGGTTCCCCCTTATCTATTATGCTAGTTAGAATTTCAAAAAATTCTATCAGATTTGTCAAACACGATTTCCCTTTCCTAAATCCGCATTGACTCTGCCCAATCCTATTATTATTTTCGAAGTGCCCTGTTACCATGTCCTTAATAATAAATTCTAGCATTTTCCCTACTACTGATGTCAGGCTAACTGGTCTGTAGTTCCCTATTTTCTCTCTCCCTCCTTTCTTAAATAATGGGGTTACATTTGCTATCTTCCAATCCATGGGAACCGTTCTAGAATCTATGGAATTTTGGAAAATGACAACCAATGCATCCACGATCTCTATAGCCACCTCTTTCAAAACCCTAGGATATAGGCCATCAGGTCCAGGGGATTTATCGGCTTTCAGTCTCGTTAATTTCTCCAGTACTTTTTTTTTTAACTAATACTAATTTCTTTCAGTTCCTCATTCTTAGTTCTCCACTATTTCCGGGAAGTTTTTTGCGTCTTCTTCCGTGAAGACAGACACAAAGGGCTTGAATTTCCAAGCCCCGTGGAGGCGGGTTTGGAGGCGGGAGTGGTGGGAAAATTGCAGAATCGGGGGGCAGGAACCCATCCCGCTCCCAACCCGCCTCCGTGCCAATGTCCCAGGAGGCGGGTATCCGACCTGTGCTGGGAGCCGCCACCCCGAGGCGGGAAGGAGATTAGTGCCAATTAACTGCCTGTTAACAGGTAGTTAACAGGCAATTTTTTGCCTAATCCCTATTTTTAGCCCTGAAGTGTGGGCTTCCCGACGGCTCCGACGCATGCCAAGTTAACGAGGCAGGCCGTCGGTCTGCAGGGGTTGGAAGGGTCGAGATGTCTGTTGTGCAGGTGAGTGATGGGTGCATGTGTGCAGAGGTAAGTGTGTGAGGTAAGTGTAAAGTGTTTTAATAAGTTTTACTTACCTTTACTTTCTCCTGCAGGCTTCCTTCCTTCAGTTCTCGGGAGTCCCTCAGTTCACCGGCACAGAAAGCAGAATGGCCGTTGAACTGTCAAAAGCTGCAGCATTCTGCTTTCTGGCCTGGAGAGATCTCTACCTGAGTCTGAGTAGAAGGACTCAAGTTAGAAGACAGATTGTCAGTGTTTGACAGCTTCACACAGCTGTCAAACGCTGATTTTTCATCAGTCAAAAGCTCTTGACAGATGAAATGTCAATCGCTGACGTCACCAGTAACCAGATGTCCCTTAATTGACCTGCTGAGCCTGTTGGGTGGGCTTAACAAGATCAATCAAGGGAAAATAGTGTGGGTTAGCCACAAGACGATGGAGGCGGGACTACAACCCAAAAAGTGGGAGTCCCGCCTCCATCATGTCCCCATTGACAAAATCCAGCCCAAAGTATTTTGTTTAATTTCTCTGCCATTTCCTTATTCCCCATTATCATTTCTCCTGTCTCAGCCTATAAGGGACCCACATTTACTTTCGGTAATCTTTTCCTTTTTACATACCTATAGAAGCTTTTACAATCTGTTTTTATGTCTCTCGCTAGTTTACTCTCATATTCTATTTTCCCTTTCTTTATCAATTTCTTGGTCCTTCTTTGCTGAATTCTAAAATCCTCCCAATCCTCAGGCTTACTGTTCTTTTTGGCAACATTATAACCCTCTTCCTTTGATCTAATACTATCTTTAACTTCTCTCATTAACCATGGTTGGACCACTTTTCCTGTGGGGTTTTTGTGCCTTAAAGGAATGTATATTTGTTGTAAATTATGTATTAATGATTTAAATGCTAGCCATTGCTTCTCTACTGTCATACCTTTTAATGTAGTTTCCCAATCTACCTTAGCCAACTCGCCCCTCATATCTACGTAGTTTGCTTTGTTTAGATTTAAGACCCTAGTTTCGGATTTAACTAAATCACTTTCAAACTCGATATAAAATTCTATCATATTATGGTCACTCTTCCCTAAAGGCCCCTTTACTACAAGATTATTAATTAACCCTTTCTCATTGCACAATACTAGATCTAAAATAGCCTGTTCCCTAGTTGGTTCCTCAACATGCTGATCCAGAAAACTATCTGGCATACATTCCATGAATTCGTCCTCCACACTATTACTGCAAATTTGGTTTGCCCAGTCTATATGTAAATTAAAGTCCCCCATGATTACTGTATTACCCTTATTACATGCACCTCTAATTTCCTGATTTATACTCTGCCCTACATTACAACTACTGTTTGGTGGCTATAAACAACACCCACCAATGTGTTCTGCCCCTTGCTGTTTCTTAGCTCCACCCAAACTGATTCTACTTCTTGATTTTCAGAGCTAAGATCCTTTCTCTCTACCGTCTTTATCCCATCCTTTATTATCAGGGCTACCCCTCCTCCTTTTCCATTTTGCCTTTCCCTTCTAGAAGTTTTCAAAAATCCATCTAGCACCTTTTTGAAGGACTCCAAAGAGTCAATCTTCACTACCATGTCCAAAATCCGGTTTCACAGGTTGATCATGCTCTGAGAAAAAAAACTTTTAGACATGCAAACTCACTCCTTGCTTTCTCAGATTTCCTGGGGGGTGTCTAGCTCTACCCGACCCCGCACCTTAAACACATGTTGTTGATACCTTTAAAAACGTTAAATATGTGAAACAAATCTCCTTGAAAACTACGTCTTGCCAGTGAATACAAATGCAAGGTATCAAGTCTATCTGCATAGCTCAATAATCATAGGACTAAGATTATCCTTGTTGCCCTTCTCTGTACCTTCTCTAAAGCCAGTGTTCTTCTTGAGATGGGGGGGTGGGGCATCAAAATTATACAGTTTTCCCAATTTAGGTGTTATGTAACCCTATTTTCATGGTCTTAGTTTTGTACTGAATTGTTCAGGCAATACAGCCTAGGACCCTGTTTGCATTGGCCACAGTCTCCTGACATTGTGGTTGAGGATTTGAGAGCAGTCAATGATTACTGCTAAGTCTTTCTCCCTCCCAGTTACATTTAACCTGCACTTACTCAAGTTATATTCTGTGCACCTGTACGCATGCTTTTGCACTTATCTGTGTAGAAGGCCATTTACCAATCTCAGGGCCACTTTCCAAATTTTTCTCGATCTTTTCACAATCTGTTTCTCTCTCCTAACTTCCTGACTCTACCACACAATTTGGTATCATCAGCAAATGTAATTACTGACTGCCTATTCCCTCCTCTAGATCTTTGATAAATATAACAAACAGAATGAGACCAGAATCACTGAATCATGGGACAGCTCATTTGTGACCAGGCCCCATTGCAAAGCCACTCCATTTAAAATCACTTTTTGTTTACACTCCCTTAGCTAATATGCTAACTGTCTTGCCATTATTCATGTGGCACTACATCAAAAGCTTTTTGGAAATCCAAGTAGATAATATCTACTGGGTCTTCTTGAACAATTATTTTAGTGATGCTAAGTTAGGAAGCACATTAAGTTGTGTAGATGAGAGCAGGAGGTTACAAAGGGGCATAGACAGACTAAGTGAGTGGGCAAAACTGTGGCAAATGGAGGTCAATGTGGGGAAGTGTGAAGTCATTCACTTTGGATCCAAGAAAGACAAATCAGAATATCTTCTTAATGGTGAACTGTGTAGGAACAAGAGATCTGGGTGTCCATGTATACAAATCACTGAAAGCTAGTGACAAGCAGGTACAAGGCTAATGGAAAGTTGGTCTTTATCTCAAGGGGATTAGAATACAGAGCCTTGGTCAAATCCCATCTGGAGTACTGGTTTCAGTTTTGGGAACCGAACCTCAGGAAGGTATATTAACCTTAGAGGGGGTACAGCGCAGATTCACCAGAATGGTACTTGGGCTTAAAGGGTTAAATTATGAGGACAGGTTGCATAAACTTGGCTTGTGTTCGTTTGAGTTTATACGGTTGAGGGGTGATGTAATCAAGATCTTTAAGTGATGAAGGTATTCAATAGAGTAGATACAGAAAAACTAGTTTACCTGATGGGGATTCCAGAAGAAGAGGGCATAATCTCAAAATTAGCGCTAGGCCATTTAGGAGCGAAATCAGGAAGCATTTTTTCACGCAAAGTGTAGTGGAAATCTGGAACTCTTCCCCCAAAAGGCTGTGGATTCTGGATCAATTCATAGTTTCAGGACTGAGATTCTTGTTATGTAAAGGCAGCAAGGGTAAATACAGCAATGATATAATGAATGGTGGAAAAGGCTTGAAAATAATTTGATCGAAGTTTTCAAGATATTAAGGGGAACTGATAGGGTAGATAGAGAGAAATTATTTCCATTGGTTGCGGAATCTAGGACTAGGGGGCATAGTCAAAAAATAAAGCCAGGCCTTTCAGGAGTGAAGTCAGGAAAAACTAATACACACAAAGGGTGGTAGAAGTTTGGAACTCTCTGTAATGATCAATAACCTGTCATTCTGGAATGGTACACTAGGTGGTGCTGTATGTATATAAGAATGGGCTACCCACGATGCACCAGGCTACCCACAAGGCAGCAGTCAAGATGGATGCCTCTACAGATACTGTACCTAGTCCACATGTGCTCAATAAAGTGTCTAGCAAAAGCTAGCTGTTCTTAATAAAAACGACTAGTTATTAATGAACATAACATGGTACCAGGATTGGTAAGATCTGCTGAATATTGTGCAACGCGACATGGAGAATTTGAAGCCACCAGAGCATTTGAAACTCACAGGAAATATCGACTACAATTGGCAGACTTTTAAACAACAATTCGAACTCTACATTGCTGCCATCGGGTACGGTGCGAAGCCAGACGCAAGGAAAATAGCATTGCTGCTCACGGTTGCAGGCCCACAGGCGATAGAGGTATTTAATACATTTGTATTTAATCCAGAGGAGAACAGAGAAAAATTAGAAGATGTGCTAAAGAAATTTGATACACATTGTTCTCCCAAAAAGAATGAGACCTATGAAAGGTATGTGTTCTGTTCTCGGACACAGTGGCAAAATGAGACTTTTGATAGCTTTTTGACTGATCTGAAACTGAAAGCACAGACATGTAATTTCTCTGAGCTGAAAGCATCCATGATTCGTGACCAAATTGTGTTTGGTATTCATGATAAAAAGGTCAGAGAACGTCTGTTGAGAGAAACCAAACTAACATTGGAAAATGCTGTGAAAATATGCCAAGCCAGCGAGCTAGCTTGAAAGCACGCGAAGACTTTCAGTGAAATCAATAATGATGCAATTGTAATGAGTGATAATGCTGCTGTCGGTGCTGTGTCCTACAAGGGGAAGAAACGTGGGCAGAACAGAAATGAAAAGCAATCGGAGGATGACATTTTTAATTGTAAATGCTGTGGTTACAAACACCAGTTAAGACAATCCCTATCATTTGGAAAAATGTGCACAAAGTGTAATGGAAAGAATCACTTTGCCAAACAATGCTTTTCAAAAGTAAAAACAAAGAAAGGGCAACGAGTTAATGTGATTGAGGACACTAATTTAAGTGAGACATGTTTTGTAGGAATGGTGTCATGTGACAATATCAAAAAGGATACAGAAAATGTGCAGCCCTCAGGAATTAACAATGCTGAACATAAAGTTAATGCAGTAAAAGAGGACAAATGGATGATCCCACTGCAGGTAAATGGAGCATTAGTTACATTGAAACTAGACACTGGGGCAAAAGCAAACTTAATCAGTATGAGTGACATTAACAATATGAAAGAAAAGCCCAAAATACAGAAAAAGTCAGTACTACTGAAGGACTATAATGGACAGAAAATAGATAGCTTAGGTGTATGCAGACTTAAAGTGACAGTCAAAGACAAAGTGCATCATCTCATGTTTTCTGTTGTGGCTGAAGGACTTGATTCACTACTGGGTGACAAAGCTTGAGAGGACTTAGAACTGGTCAAGAGAGTCTACCGTATAAACTGTGCCATAAGCAGACCAGATGACTCGGATTCTGTAGTGAATAATTTCCAGGATGTGTTCAAAGGATTTGGAGTTCTACCATTCACTTACAAGATCCAGCTAAAGGAGGATGCTCAGCCAGTGGTACATGCTCCACGAAGAGTTCCAGCACCCCTGCGTGACCGGCTCAAGAATGAACTGGACAGAATGACCACACTAGGAGTCATCAGGAAAGTCGAAGAGCCAACAGGCTGGGTTAACTCCATGGTATGTATAAAGGAAAAGAACAATGATCTAAGAATATGCATGGATCCAAAGGACTTAAATGCAAACATAAAACGTGAACACTACCAGATTCCCAAGCGAGAAGAAATCACCAGTGAAATGTCAGGTGCCAGATACTTTACAAAGCTCGATGCCTCACAAGGATTTTGGCAACTAAAACTGGATGAAGAGAGCACCAAATACTGTACCTTCAACACACCATTTGGCAGGTATTGTTTCCTCAGAATGCCTTTCGGGATAATACCTGCATCTGAAATCTTTCATAGAGCGATGGAACACATAATTGAAGGCCTGGAAGGAGTTCGGGTCGATGTTGATGACATCATCATCTGGGGCTCCACACTGAAAGAACACAATGAGAGACTGACTAAGGTGCTACAGAGCATACGCCGGAATGGACTGAAGCTCAACAAAGCCAAGTGTCAGTTTGGCGTCCAGGAAGTCACTTTCCTAGGAGATAATCTATCTGGTAAAGGAATAGAGCCAGATATGGAAAAAGTAAACGCCATACTCAACATGCCCCGACCCACTGACAAAAAAGGAGTGCTACACATAATGGGGATGATAAACTTCATTGGAAAGTTCATTCCTAACTTGTCAGCCAAGACAGCCTGTCTGCGAGACCTGCTACGTAAAACAAATGAGTTCGCATGGACAGAAAGACATGAAGGAGTGGATAAACTTCAAAACAGTGCTGACAACCACACCTGTACTCACCTTCTTTGACCCAACAAAAAGAATCAAAGTGTCAACGGATGCATCAAAAGATGGCCTAGGTGTGGTCTTGCTACAAGCAGATGGTGAAGATTGGAAGCCTGTTGCCTATGCCTCCAGGTCTATGACTGATACTGCGTGTCGATACGCCCAGATTGAAAAGGAATGTCTAGGCTTGGTAGTTGGACTAGAAAAGTTTCATGGCTACATATATGGACTTCCCACCTTCACAGTTGAGACAGACCACAGCCCACTGGTTGCCATCATAAAAAAGAACCTGAATGAGATGTCTCCAAAGATTCAATGACTCATGATGAAGCTGCAAAGATATGACTTTGAACTGATCTACACACCAGGCAAATACATAGTGTTAGCAGATGCACTATCCCGAGCACCCACAATGAGTCATGTGAGCTCTACTGAAGAAGACGTGGATGTTCATGTGAGTATGGTCACTGCTGCGCTGCCCGTGTCAGACACAAAATCAAAGCAAATAGCAGAAGAAACAGTAAAAGATACAGTATTACAAACGGTAATAGAGAACATTCATCATGGTTGGCCAAAAGGTTCCTGTCCAAAATATTTTCACATAAGGTGTGGAAGTACAGTTTCTCACTTAGACACAAAATGGCTTCCTAGGCATAGAATAAAAACTCAAATGGCCGACAGCATGATTCACTAATCAGTTTCAAGGGGATGAGACAATTTTAGGAATGCTACATACATACTCCTTATCTGTGACAAGCTTAACAAGGAGCCTCGTTTACCAAACAAATAGCCAAGGACAGGATAAGGTAAACATCGGCCCACAGGCTCAGTTGGTACAGTGGAAGAACAGAAGGATCCCATAATAAAGGATTAATTAATCTTATCTCAAGGTATTTCTGTTCGTTATTCTAACGAAGCCTGGAATACATTGTTCCAATAATTCGCAAGGTCTGTGCCTTTGTAATCAGGTATGATTCAATACTATGTCATGTGGCATAGAAAGCCTGTTTTGTTTCTGTACTGTATAAATATGTTACAAATTCTGTATTACTTTGAAGAGGTCTGATGTAGCCTTTGACTACACAACCCTTCCCTTGCAAGCAAATAAAGCCTGTCTTTGACGATACTTTGTGTTTAAGAGTCTTACTCGGGAGTCGAGACTTCGACAAAGGTCAGAATTGAGTGTCGCAAGTGGTCTATTACTAAAACAGAACAGAATAGTCATTCCACAGGCTTTACGTCAAGACATGCTCAAAAGGATTCATGAGGGACACCTCAAAATTGAAAAATGCAAAAGGAGAGCAAGAGACACTGTTTATTGGCCTGGCATAAATAAGGACATTGAGAACATGATAGGCAAATGTGAGACATGTCAGAAACACCAAAACAAACAAGCAAAGGAACCAATGATAGTAGCTGACATACCAACAGCACCATGGCAAAAGGTTGGTATGGACCTTTTTCATTTAAATGGTAAAGACTATCTAATAGTGATTGACTACTATTCTAACTATCCTGAGATGGCGCTGCTCTCAAGCACCACAGCAAGCAGTGTCATAATGCATGTGAAATTCATCTTCGCCAGACATGGAATTCCCAGGATTGCCGTTAGCGACAATGGTCCGTGCTTCAACTGTAAGGAGTGGCAACAGTTTGCAGCACATTATGACTTTCAACACATCACATCCAGTCCTTTGTATGTTCAGTCGAATGGTAAGGCAGAGAAAAGTGTTCAAGTTCTCAAGCAGCTACTGAAGAAAGCGACAGAAAGCAAGTCTGATCCTTATCTCGCCCTGCTGAGCTACCGAGCCTTACCTTTAGACTCTGGTTCTTCACCTGCTGAACTCCTAATGGGTCGCAAGTTGCGTACCATGCTACCCTGCTGTGCAAAAGAAAAGCAGAGTAAGGAACTGAGACAGAGACTTCAACTGTTAAAGCTGAAACAGAAATCATACTATGACAAGTCATCCAAAACTCTGAAACCATTGACAAGGGATGATGTTGTCAGGATTGAGGATCCAGATGCATGGAACAGGAAAGCTACAGTTCTTGAGGAAGTAGGACCAAGGTCATACACTGTTAGAACTGAGGAAGGACAGATTCTCAGGAGGAACCGCCGTTCCCTCCTAAAAACACAAGAGACTTATCGGAGAGCAAATCAATGACAATGCCGCAACTGAATCTTGTCACTCACCACCAGAACAATCTAACACAAATACACATACAGGCTCTCATGAAAACACATCAGACTCACCTGTGCTGAGAAGATCCACACATGAAGTAAAAAAGCCTGATAGACTTAATCTTTGAGTACAAAGAAAACTACATTGAAAATGTATTGACTGTTGAAGATGTTTATGTTGTTATGATTGATTGATATTGATTGATACTGATATTGTTTAACCTCAAAGAAAGGGGGATGTAATGATTAATAACCTGTCATTCTGGAATGGTACACTAGGTGGTGCTGTATGTATATAAGAGTGGGCTACCCAGGAGGCAGCAGTCAAGATGGATGCCTCTACAGATACTGTACCTAGTCCACATGTGCTCAATAAAGTGTCTAGCAAAAGCTAGCTGTTCTTAATAAAAACAACTAGTTATTAATGAACATAACACTCTCTTCTGCAAACGGCAGTTAATGCTAGATCAATTGTTAATTTTTAATCCGAGATTGATAGATTTTTGTTAACCAAAGGCATTAAGGGATATGGGACAAAGGCAGGTATATGGAGTCAGGTCACAGATCAACCATGATCTCATTGAATGACGGTAGAGGCTTGAGGGCCTAAATGGCCTCTTCCTGTTCCTATGTTCTCCCGTTCTTACGTTCCAGTATTCCTATCATAAACTTACAATGAATCCTGGGAAATGCTTGGATGAGTGTGAAAAATTATTACTTGCAGAACAAATCTATTAATGCTTGGATGAGTGTGAAAAATTATTACTAACAGAACAAATCTATTAAAAATAAATTGTAAATGGAATAGCATAATTATTAAATAAAATCATTCATTTTTAATTGTTAATCAACGAAACAGGAAGCTGAGGATCCCTATAAAATGGGAAGATGCTTCTCGAATAACACAAAATAAGGAAGTAACCTTGTGCACATAAATGGAGATTCATCTACACAGAAATACAGCAACAAAAGAACACACTACAAAGAAAAGTTATCAGAGTGGAAGATTACAACCAAGGCTATAAAGATGTGTCAAACCATCCACGGCAAATGCATCGATCAATAGGGGAATTAACACATTAGTTCACGTCTCTCAGGAATACAGCTCTACAGTGGTTAGTCTGGAAGTATTCTCGTCTTCACCCCCTGCCCCAGTAACTCAACCTGCAAATACATACATAGGCCTAGAAATTGGAACCTTTAGCGCCAGCCATTAAGGCCAGTTTTGAAGAAGAAATGGTGGTGGCCACCTCGCTTTCACCCACTTCCAGCGCGGAACGCGGAGACCGATATATTGGGCGGGTCAGCAGTGCTACCATTGCCTGTGCTCACTGCAAATATTTTAATAATCAAGAGTGTAACGTCAATTGGCATGCAACACCAAATTGACGCACGCTGAGTGATTTTCGACGTCACTGCTCCTCTTACTGCCCTCTCCAAAGCACGCCCATGTGTGCAGCCTTTGACAGTGCGTGGAGCTGGGAGAAAGGGGCGGAGATCTATAGATCACCACCAAAGTCTTCAATAACTCTGCAGAGTATGTCCAGTCCAGTGAGATGGCTCATGGTGATTTTTGCAGAAACACATAAACAGATTGAATGCCTGTTCTGTTACACGTTAGATGCCAGTACTGAACCGGAGCAGGTCAGTGAGTTCTGACACGTAATGTGTACAGAACAGCATATGGTTACAAACAGTCTGGGGGACTTGTGCTGCATCTAAAGTCCTGATCCATTACGGTCATTTGCAGTTGTGTCAGTTAACTGGAATAAAATGATATTTGGGCTTTGTAAATGTTTACTGTTATTGTTCCCAGCGTCCGTACTGAATATGCATCCTGTTCCTCTGAAGTAACAGGTGTGCTTATTACTTTTTCAATGAAAGGAGACTAAATGACTTTTTCTTGTTTCTGAAGGAATTTGTACACCTACATTTGCTCGTATCGATATTCAGGTGTTCTGGGTATCCAGTAGACTTTTCACATCTCTTGGTGTATTCAGGGAGGAATCATGGATCACCTATGCCGGCTTTGACATCCAGTATTGCAAACAAACCTCCCAACACCATTGCCCTTTCAAATTGCTTATCTGGTTACTTTTGAGATTCCTGAAAAGACTTACAGTGAAAATCTGCTGTAATAACAAAGCTTATTCACTATGTATTCACCTTCTTGAACTGCTGCAGTTCATGTGTTGTGTCATAGCGGTTTGAACTGAGTGGCTTGCTAGGCCATTTAAGAGCAGTTAAGAGTCAACCACATTGCTGTGGGTCTGGAGTCACATATAGGCCAGACCGGGTAAGGTTGGCAGATTTCCTTCCCTAAATGACATTAATGAACCAGTTGGGTTTTAATGACAATCCAGTAGTTAAATGGTCACCATTACTGATACTAGCTTTTTATTCCAGATTTATTTAATTAACTGAATTTAAACTCCCCAACTGCCATGTTGGGATTTGAACTCATATCTCTGGATCATTAGAGGTCTCTGGATTACTAGTCCAATAACATAACCATTATGGTACCATTCCCAGTACATTCCCACTTTTATTTGTATTCTAGGGAGTAAAATTGGAAATATTGGTTGCATTCTTTAAAATATGACAGATTAGTCTATTCTTACGCTTTCATTTATCTTGCATACCCTCTCTGTCAATCGAGAAACATAACTGTAAACATAACAGTTCACTTTAAGAAATCCACACGGATCCTTTAGACTCGACCTTCGGCCTCCAGCTGATTTTACCGCCAGAAAGAATGCATTGCACGGGAGCTTCTGTGCTGCGGCCATTTAAATCAGCAGGCAGCACCAAAATAACCTGCACTCTTTTTGAGGGCGGCTGTTAACCTTGGCCCGCGGTGGCACTGCCCATTTTCGGGCTTAATCGAATTTCTAGGCCATGAGCCCATTCGGCCCAACTGGTCCATGCCGGTGTTTATGCTCCACATGAGCCTCCTCCCACTCTTCTTCATCTAACCCCATCAACATCTCCTTCTATTCCTTTCTCCCTCATGTGTTTATGTAGCTTCCCTTTAAATACGTCTAAAATTTCCCAAAGTAATCAAACTACAAAAGCAATGAACAAAACCTCTGAAATACTGGAGCAGTGAACAAACTGTTAAGTAAAATATTACCATTATATAGAATTACATAGAAATTGCAACACAGAAACAGGCCGTCCGACCCACCAAAAATGCATTTGTGTTTAATCTCCACACGAGCAGTAGTACTAATCCCATGTACCCACACGGTTCCCATATCCCATTATCCCCCCTTCCTTCAACTACCTCTCTAACCTATTCTTAAATGTTGACGTGGTCTCAACCACTAAGTCGACATTCCACAGACTCACAACTGTCTGTAATAAAAGTTTTTCCTGCTCTCTATCCTAAATCTGGAGATAGCAGATGCTCTAAGGATCATCTTCCGGAACTCCATTGACTCGGGAACAGTACCCGTGGATTGGAGGGTTGCTAATGTTACCCCAATATTTAAAAAGGGGGGTAGAGAGAAAGCAGGGAATTATAGACCAGTAAGCCTTACATCGGTTGTGGGCAAAATGCTAGAGTCCATTATTAAGGATAAAATAGCGGAGCACTTGACAAATGGGGAAAGGATCGGACAAAGTCAACATGGATTTACAAAGGGTAAATCGTGTTTGACTAATCTGCTGGAATTTTTTGAGGAAGTAACTGGTAAAATAGATGGGGGAGAGCCAGTGGATGTGGTGTACCTTGACTTCCAGAAAGCCTTCGATAAGGTTCCACACAAAAGATTATCATGCAAAATTAAGGCTCATGGGATTGGGGGCAAAGTATTAACGTGGATAGAGAACTGGCTGGCGGATAGAAAACAGAGAGTTGGAATAAACGGCTCGTTTTCGGAGTGGCAGGCAGTGACCAGCGGGGTGCCGCAAGGATCTGTCCTGGGACCCCAGCTGTTCACAATATATATAAATGATCTGGATCAGGGAATTGGATGCAATATTTCCAAATTCGCTGACGACACTAAACTAGGAGGAGCGGTGGGCTCTGATGAGGATGTCAGGAGGCTACAGTGCGATTTGGACAGGTTGGGGGAATGGGCGGATACGTGGCAGATGCACTATAATGTGGATAAATGCGAGGTTATCCACTTTGGGGGTAAAAACAGGAGGGTAGATTATTATCTAAATGGCAATAGATTGGGAGATGGGGAAGTGCAGAGGGACCTGGGTGTTCTTGTGCACCAGTCACTGAAGGAGAGCATGCAGGTGCAACAGGCGATTAAGAGGGCAAATGGTATGTTGGCCTTCATATCAAGGGGGTTCGAGTATAGGAATAGGGATACCTTACTACAGCTGTACAAGGTGCTGGTGAGACCGCATCTGGAGTATTGTGTACAGTTTTGGTTGCCCCATCTGCGGAAGGATGTTCTTGCCATGGAAAGAGTGCAACGGCGATTCACCAGGCTGATACCTGGAATGGCGGGAATGACCTACGAAGAGAGATTAAATAGTTTGGGCTTGTACTCACTGGAGTTTAGAAGATTGAGAGGGGATCTCATCGAAACATATAAAATTATGGCAGGCCTGGACAGGCTGAATTCAGAGAGAATGTTTCCAATGGCCGGGGAGCACAGAACCAGGGGCCACAGTCTAAAAATAGCGGGCAAATCATTTAAAACAGAGATGAGGAAGAATTTCTTCACTCAAAGAGTGGTGAGCCTGTGGAATTCCCTGCCACAGAGGGCTGTGAAGGCTAATTCAATAAATATTTTCAAGAGAGAATTGGATATATTTCTGAAGGCTAAGGGGATTAAGGGTTACGGAGAAAAGGCGGGGACGGGGTACTGAACTGGTAAGATCAGCTATGATCTCAGACGAAGATCAGCCATGATCTCATTGAATGGCGGAGCAGGCTCGAAGGGCCGAATGGCCTACTCCTGTTCCTATCTCTATGTTTCTATGTTTCTAAATCTCTTATTTTTAAGCCCCAATTTTAACCCCTCGCGCCCAACGAGACTGGAATGTGCAGGAGTGTGGCGGGGAGGGGGGGGTGGTGGGTTAAAATCGCAGCAGCGTGATACTGTGCCCACACTCAGTTTGCGCCACTCACCATTTTTACCAGCACAATTCGGGCAGCGTCTCAACCCTCATACCCAGGCAGCGAGAGCTGAAATGAAATGTAAG
Source organism: Somniosus microcephalus (assembly GCF_052327205.1). NCBI lineage: Eukaryota > Metazoa > Chordata > Chondrichthyes > Squaliformes > Somniosidae > Somniosus > Somniosus microcephalus. The sequence continues at coordinate 134,520,755 of NC_140989.1, read as the reverse complement.
AGTCGCAGCCCGATGATCCCATTCAGACCCTGACTCTATTTTAACACATTTTTAGCGAGGTCGTCAAGAAGCAGCAGCCCAGAAGAGGACTGAAAAGGTAATTTCATTTTTTTTTTAATAGGTTGCTCCTCCAGACCCCACAAGGAAACCCGAAGGCCTCCCCGGAAATTTAGGGGAACATAGGAACAGGAGGAGGATATTAAGTCCCTTGAGCCTGTTCCGCCATTCAATGAGATCATTACTGACCTGTATCCTAACTCCATCCACCCGCCTTGGCTCCTTAGCTTTTTATATCCTTGTCTAACAAAAATCTATCGCTCTCAGATTTAAAATTATGAATTGAACTAGCATCATCTGCTTTCTGTGGGAGAGACTTCCACACTTCTACCACCCTTTGTGTGAAGAAGTGTTTCCAAACTTCTCTCCTGAGTGGCCTGGCTCTGATTTTAAGGTTTTGTCCCCTTGTCCCAGACTCCGCCCACCAGCAGAAAAAGTTTCTCTCTACCCGAACAATTCCTTTCAAAATCCTAAAAAACCTCAATCAAAGCATCCCTTAACCTTCCATATCCCAGGGAATACAGTTTATGTATTATCCCTAGTTTATGTAGTCTCTCCTCATAATCTAACCCTTGGAGCCCTGGTAACAGTCTGGCGAATCTACTTCCCACCCACCCTGCGATCTGTTCTTACTGCCCCGACATACCTTCGCTCACGACCATTCCCGGGGGCTCCTTAAAACCTACCTCCTTGTCACCTGTCCTAATATCTCCTTATGTGGCTCAGTGTCAAATTTTTTTGTTGCCTGATTACGCTCCTGTGAAACTCCTTGGGATGTTAAAGGTGCTATATAAATGCAAGTTATTGATGTTGTTAACAGATATTAACAAAAGGAACATATTTGCCCCATAGGATCAAGATACAGCTCATATTAATGCCTATGAAATGATTTACAGTCTATCAGGCCATTATGTCTATTCCCTGCACTCTCAGGAACAGCTAGCTGCAACCAATTGTATTCTAGCGTGCAGTAGTGTTAGTAGTTATTATACACTATATATGAAGAATATGGGTTGCCCTCTTTGCTAGAGTTACCTGTAGGAAATGCAGTCACGTTGCCGTTCCTCAATTGTCAGATAGTTAATTTAAAGTTGAGAATCTTAAGTTTTTACTCACACCTTTCTGACAATGCTGCTAAGTTACTTCATCCTCACACTGCATTTCACTGAGAATTTATCTTCCAGTGGCGTATAATCTTCTATAAAAAGATCAATCAGTCCACAAGGAATCTGGACAGCTATGAGCAGATCGCATTAAAAGTATGAAGCACAGCACCAGGTAAGTGGTACACCTCAGTGGCCTCCTAAAGAGACGTGGAATCGACTATCAGTCCAAACTACTCTTCATCATCACACAGATCTGAAAACTTTTATTGATTGAACCCTGTAATATAGAAAACGATCAGTTATGTCCTGTGAGGGGAAATCAGCTATAAACCTTTTTTTTTACTACAGTGGTGCAGATTTTTTATGTGAAACAACGTGCACCGCATCTAAAAATGCAATCTTCTGCTCTTCATCGCCTCTTACTTTCTGCATCCTGCTTTCAAGTTGAGAGGCTGAAACTGTGGAGATTGCCATCAGTGCTGCTCTTTAGTCTGTCAATAGAGTATAAAGTCTGACGGTGAAAGTCATCTTTAATTTTGGCTGCGCACTTTTCTTCTTTTCAATTAACCTTCCCATCTGCCCAGTTACTTAGCCAATGTTGACAAATTGACAGTCCAGAAAGAGCTTACTGATGATGCGAAAGACGTGCATTTCTGTAGCACCTTTCACGACCACAGGATGTCCCAAAGTGCTTTACAGCCAATTAAGTACTTTTGAAGTGTAGTCACTGTTGTAATGTAGGAAACACAGCAGCCAATTTGCGCACAGCAAGCTCCCACAAACAGCAATGTGATAATGACCAGATAATCTGTTTTAGTGATGTTGATTGAGGGATAGATATTGGCCAGGACATCGGGGATAACTCCCCTGCTGTTCTTCAAAATAGTGCCATGGGATCTTTTACGTCCACCTGAGAGAGCAGACAGGGCCTCGGTTTAACATCTCATCCAAAAGACAGCACCTCTGACAGTGCAGCACTGGAGTGTCAGCCTAAAGTTAGTGCTCACGTCCCTAGAGTGGGACATGAACCTACAACCTTCCGACTCAGAGAATGCTACCACTGACACAATGCAGCCAAGACAGTGCTGAAGAATGGAACAATTTTTCCACTTTTTGTGTTCACGTACTCTTACTCCAATTATAATGCATGGATCAGATGATGTCAGATGCTCCTTCTACTCTGCCCCAAATCCCACGTCAGAAGAGCACCTCCTAGTGGACCAGTGTGACATTTCCACTCCCTTACACCACTGTGATGTCTCTGAATGAGACTCGCAATTTAGTCCCAAGTTATTGATAGTTTCGTAATGTGGATCTGAGGTGGCTGGCTGCTGTGTGACCATGAAAGCTTTTTCCCACTAGCAGATGAATCCTGACACGAACCCCAGCTGCAGTCTCTGCCACTTCTGCAACTGTATAGCTGGCGTGGCCCAGTGGGCTTCCTGACAGGAGCATCCAATTGGTACATCGAGTCTACAGCACAGAAACAGGCCGTTCGGCCCAGCTGGTCTATGCTGGCGTTTATGCTCCATACAAGCCTCCTCCCACCCCTCTTCATCTAACCCCATCAACATAACCTTCTATTCCTTTCTCCCTCATGTGTTTATCTAGCTTCCCCTTAAATGCATCTATGCTATTTACCTCAGCTACTCCATGTGGTAGCGAGTTCCACATTCTCACCACTCGCTGGTCAGGAGACGTTTCTCCTGAATGCCCTATTGAATTTATTAGTGACTATCTTATATTTATGACCTCTAGTTTTGGACTACTCCAAATTGTGTGTTGTCATCCTGAGCGACTGCAACGTGTCAATGCTGATTCCAGCCTCACTATGGCACTGACCAGTGTGACCAAAGACCCGATGGCGCCAATGCAGATCAGTGAAGCCCCACCCCTTGGTTTCCTTTAGCTAATCCCCAAGCTTGTCATGGCTGGAAAAGACAGCCCATTTCCCCAGGCAACCCAAGGCCTCCATGGCAGCAGTTGAAGCATTCTTAGAAGATGCGCCGTCTAGTCATCAGGCCATTGTCTCTCATAGCTACTCTGCAGATGTCCGTGGAGTTTCCGCACGCCTCGCGGCAGACCGCACTGTTGCAAAGTCCTCACCAAGGATGTGCACGTGTCGAGCGCTCTCCTTTATGCAAGTTGCCATCTGTAGCGCGCTGCACCAATAAGTGATATTTTAGATGCCATGAAGTGTTTTTTTATTCGTATATGGGATGTGGGCATTACTGCCCATCCCTAATTGCCTTGAGAAGGTGGTGGTGAGCCGCCTTCTTGAACCGCTGCAGTCCGTGTGGTGAAGGTACTCCCACAGTGCTGTTAGGGAGGGAATTCCAGGATTTTGACCCAGCGACGATGAAGGATCAGCAATATACTTCTAAGTCAGGATGGTGTGTGACTTAGATGGGAACTTGGAGGTGGTGGTGTTCCCATACGCCAGCTGCCCTTGTCCTTCTAGGTATTAGAGGTCGCGGGTTTGGGAGGTGCTGCCGAAGAAGCCTTGACGAGTTGCTGCAGTGCATCTTGTAGATGGTACACACTGCAGTCACAGTACACCGGTGGTGGAGGGAGTGAGTGTTTAAGGTGGTGGGTGGGGTGCCAATCAAACCGGCTGCTTTGTCCTGGATGGAGTCGAGTTTCTTGATTGTTGTTGGAGCTGCACTCTTCCAGGCAAATGGAGAGTATTCCATCACACTCCTGACTTGTGCCTTGTCGATGGTGGAAAGGCTTTGGGGAGTCAAGAGGTGAGACACTCGCCGCAGAATACCTAGCCTCTGACCTGCTCTTGTTGCCACAGTATTTATGTGGCTGGTCCAGTTAAGTTTCTGGTCAATGGTGACCCCCAGGATGTTGATGGTGGAGGATTTGGTGATGGTAATACCGTTGAATGTCATGGGGAGGTGGTTAGACTCTTACTTGTTGGAGATGGTCATTGCCTGGCACTTCGGTGGCGCGAATGTTACCTGCCACTTATCAGCCCAAGCCTGAATGTTGTCCAGGTCTTGTTGCATGTGGGCATGGACTGCTTCATTGTCTGAGGAGTTGTGAATGGTGCTGAACACTGTGCAGTCATCAGTGAACATCCCAATTTCTGACCTTATGTTGGAGGGAAGGTCATTGATGAAGCAGCTGAAGATAGTTGGGCCTAGAACACTGCCCTGAGAAACTCCTGCAGCAATGTCCTAGGGCTGTGATGATTGACCTTCAACCACCACAACCATCTTCCTTTGTGCTAGGTATGACTCCAGCCAGTGGAGCGTCCCCCCCCCCCCCCCCGATTCCCATTGACTTCAGCTTTACTAGGGCTCCTTGATGCCACACTCGGTCAAATGCTGCATTGATGTCAAGGGCAGTCACTCTCAGCTCACCTCTGGAATTCAGCTCCTTTGTCCAGATCCCCTAGCTTATCAGCCAGGTGGGATACCAGCTGATCCTCTGGATGCTGGCACTTGTGGGGGTGGTGGGGGGTTAGAGTGAGTGACAGCATGTGTTGTGGAGCAATGGCATGCCTGGTGATACTGGGGTCTAGCTCTACCTCCTCCAGTACACCTGGAGGGTGATAGGTTACAATGGTGTACTTAATGGAAGCCTTCAAATAAAGTAGAGGGAGACACCTGGTAAAGTGGCCTTGTTGCCACTGAGTGTATGAGAGTGTATGAGCGAAGGATGAGCAGAAGGTTTGCATGGTCCCTAAGCTTAGGCCAGTCTTCCTACTTCCCCACCCCATCACCTTCAGTAGCTTCTCTTACCAGTAATTTTAGGGCTTCTTATTCACATGGGGTTAGAGGACACCTGTTAGTGAGATTACTCCTGGGCATTTTACTCTTGGGTCATAGGGGCTGTCTTGTCCTGCAAAGTATAAGTTTGAAGTTTGATGACACAAAGTGATACCCATGTAGCCCATAGTGGATGAGATGACATATAGATGCATCATGAAGCTACATTGGATGGGAGGATTATTTGGGTTGAATTAATGCACAAAACTCAATTAAAGTAACGTTATTTCTGGTGCACCCAGGTCAAACAATAAAAGCTGACAACTTGTACTGAGAAGGCCAATAAAAGCCTTTATAACTCTATATGATGCTGAAATGTTACATGAATTCAGCTATAAGCATGACCGGTTTGAGTGTGATCCAATTGGTTTTTAAGCTACACTTGTCAGCCATCTCATATAACTCTCTGACAACAGGGTTTGCCAGCACTGGCAATGGTTTCTGGCTGTGATGTGTTTTGATTCGGGAAACACAATTCAAGGATCTAAGACTTGAGAATAGCGGGATTGTTTTTAATTCTTCAACTGTGAGATGTGTTCTTTCTATCACACTATAATTCTATAACTATCACCTTGGTAACATGCTCACATTTGTTACCAAGTGGACTATAGAAAGTATTACAGATCTTTAGCTCACTGTTCAAGCAAGCATAAAACACTTGAGTAGTACAAATGTTTACTTTGCACTGATGGTTTATTTATTGCTACAACTGTATAGATACAAGTGTGAAACGTTCACATCGATTGCTTCCAACCTGAGGGTTAATACAGCCACACAGTCAAAAGAGCACTGTGTTCTTGACCAAAGTTTGTGAGCATAGCAAAATATGGAATGAGCAAACTAAAACCATTTACTTCACCGAGCATATTCCCTCCATAGATCATGTACCGTTTGTGCTATCATAGAATCTATCCTGCTCACTCCATCTTCTGAGGGAGGTAAGCAACCACAAATAAAAATGTCTACGCTCTGTGAATTGACTCTCTGATGCCCAAGCAGAACTGTAGAATTTTAACCCAACGTTATAATCCACATGTCTGACTCTGACCATTGCACTGGCAATTCAGCCGTGACCCCAACAATTTATTCTTAAAGCAGATATTTACTCCTTTAAAAAAGACACAGCTGATAATTAAACAGCCGTAATGGTTTTTGCTGGAAGTCTATTCACCGGGAAGCATGCAACAGCAGCTGCAGTGACTTATCAAGAATATTTTACCCTGCCTTCTTAACTGGATGGACCTGGCTTCCAATTCCAGCCTCTCCAGAATGAGAACTGACATTTGGGATTTTGATATGGCCAAACTTTGGCCAATCTCTACGCCCTTCATCCTGGTGATTTTGAGAGTGCCACATGTTCTCTGTCTGAGATCCAACATCAAGCTGCCTCAGGATGCTGGCCTTGAGTTTGTTGCTAGCCCCAGTCTGGCCTCTTGGCAATGTGTGTCGGTGCTGGCTTCAAGAATTTGATGCTCAAAAAAAGAAAACATATTTCCTCAGAGAAAGCGTCGGTGTGCATTTTCACTTGTGCAAGCGTCACGTGTGGCAGGGGAGTGGAGCTGAGGCTGAGGAAGCTTACAAATCACAAAGTATTTACAGCACAGAAACAGACCATTCAGCCCAGTTGGTCCATGCCAGAGTTTATGCTGCACGCAAGCCTCCTCCCACCCCTCTACACCTAACCCTATCAACATAATCTTCTATTCCTTTCTCCCTCATATGCTTATCTAGCTTCCCCTTAAATGCATCTATACTATTCACCTCAACTATTCCCTGTGGTAGCGAGTTCCATATTCTCACCACTCTTTGGATAAAGAAGTTTCTCCTGAATTCCCAATTGGATTTATTAGTGACTATCTTATATTTATGGCCCTTAGTTTTGGTTTCCCCACAAGTGGAAACACCTTCTCTAGATCTATCACAGCCAAGCTCAATCATGTCCTTAAACAGAACCCTTGCTGTTTTCCCCCCTCCGTAACCCAGGCTGTTTTTACCTCAGTGCTGTTTGTGGGATCTTGCTATGTGCAAGTTGATTGATGTGTTTGCCTACATAACAACAGTGACTGCACTTCAGAAGTAATCCATCACTTGTAAACCAATTGGAGACATTCTGAGGACTTGTTTAGGTGCTAAATAATGATTTCTTCTTTCTCCTCAGTTGAAGTGATACCAGGATCAATGGTTAACTAAGGAGTTCCCTGGCTTGCATTGCATAACCCATCTCACCCAGAGCTCAGCAAGACCCATACGACCCTCTTTGTCTATTGCAAGTCCATTTGTGTCAAAGTTCCATATGTCATGACCCAAGAAAGTAAAAAAGATGAACAAATATTTTCCATTAACTCTGAGTTATATGGAAAATTAGCACTCATTATCGATCTGTCAGCAGTGTTGGATATAATAGTTCTTCAGTGCTGCTCCCCAATGTGGCACTCAAGTCAGCACCTATATCCATGGCACAGTGTACTAGAGTAACAACATGCTGAATTTCAACCTAACATCCCACAAACCTTCTCTTGCACATGACCTCTTAGGAAACTAAAATTCCAATGCTTTGATAGGGTAGGTCTAAATCCAAAGGACCCAATGGAAAGGGCTATAATTTTGGACTTAGGATACACCGAATTTACGCCACATTTAAGTTCAGTGTCCCAAATTCTGCTGGAAGTGAGGGAGAATGTAAGATGCACTGCCCTAGCTAACTTGCAACCTATCAAATGGTAGGTTTAGACCATCATAACATCGTTTGTCCTGAAGTCCAATACTTACACTCTTGGATCTGCCAATCTAACTAATGCCACTATAAAATAAGGATAACTTCTTAGACCAGCAGCTGAGGAAGGCTGATGCTGGGATCTTAATGGTGAATTGCTTGTGTTTCATTATGTTGTCAGATATAACTTTACTTTGGATTGGACTTTTGTCAAAACTCACTCAAGACGTTTTTCTTGTTTGGGGAATTGGCTTAAAGTGAAGGGGAAGACTGAAAAATGTTTTTCTCCATGGGGTTGGCCATCTTTATTGTTATTATTTGTCAGAGGAAAGGGGAGGATTAGCAACAGACAACCCGGGAAGGGCGGTTTCTAAGACAGCACCACAGGAGATCAAGATCCCCAGCCACTGGACTGCAGAGCCACTGAAGATCATTCCTCAATATATCCATGGAGTTAAGTGCTGGGAAACCTCTGTGTTCTGTGCGTTGTATGCAGAGGATCCTAGTGCTGCCACTCACTCCAGGATGCTCTGCATTGTGGACAAGACCCACATCTTCAGAAAGTCTTTGCAGTACCTTTATAAGGTTCTGAAGCTCTGCAAGCATTTGTCTCTTCATAGAAGGATCCCTGAGATCATGGTCTGAATGCTGATCAGCCGGGTTCTGACATCTCCTCAGCTTCAACTCAGGTACAACATGCTCCATCTTCAATACTTCATTCTCTGGCTTCCCTGTGAGTTGTGAGTCACCTTAAGACAATTCCTCATTTAGACCATCTGCATCACTCTAACTTAACCTATTTGGGCTGGTGAGTGCGTACGATCCTGGGAACATGAGTACGCCATTCAGCCCCTTGAGCCTTTTCTACCATTCAATTAGATCGTGGCTAATCTCTATCTTAACCCCATCTACCCGCCTTGGTTCCATAGCCCTTAATACCCTTGCCTAACAAAAATCTATCAATCTCATTTTTGCAATTTTCAATTAACACCTCAGCCTCAACAGCTTTTTGGCGGAGAGAGTTCCAGATTTCCACTACCCTTTGTTTGAAGAAGTGCTTCCGGACATCACCCCTAAATGGCCTAACCCTAATTTTAAGGTTATGCCCCCTTGTTCTGGACTCTCCCACCAGGGAAATAGTTTCTCTCTCTCTACCCTATCAAATCATTTAATTGTCTTAAACACTTCAATTAGATCACCCTTTAATCTTCTATACTCAAGGGAATACAAGTCTAGTCTATGTGACCTGTCCCCATAATTTAACCCTGGTATAGGGTTCATGTCAGAGTGGGCCAGATGTTGATGGTTCTGGTGTTAGTTCTTTCTCTCTTGCTCTCTCTCTCTTTTTCTGCAGCATTTTCTTCTTTCCAGTTTCTGAGGAGATGAGGAGAATAAGAAATGTAACACATTTCCTATTGTCCACCTTTTCCTTCCTGTTAGGCTCATGTAAGGATCTGCTTAGTGTACTAGTCTCAAAAATGAAAAGCATTTCTGATCTTTGACCGTTAGCAATTAGCACAAACCATCTGCAGACACAGACCCTCTCAAGTCTCCATCTCCTGCAGCATTAGCTGAGTGAGTTGCCAGGATTTGTTTTGCCTCCATCTTGTAGCCTGTCCTTCTCAGGAATTGTTTGCAAACTTGTCCCGGATGACAAAAGAATTGCTTGTTATTGTCAGTGGCAGAACTGCGAGACACTATCTGGGCCAGTTTCTTCCACATGGTCATAACTGCTGTATTGGCAGATCTCCTGTCATCCACTCCAACTATTTCATCAACTCGCAGTGCCTAATTTCAGTTCAAATGATATTTACCTCAATCTCTGATAAGTTTCAAGCTGTCTTCCTGGTTAATTTTTAATCCATGGTTAGGAATTGCTGCATGCTGCTACTACTTTAAGGGCCGTTCCGTTTTAATTGCGAGACTTTGGCCTTTATCAGGACTTTCTCTGCCCCCACGCCCTCCCCCCGCCCCCCCCCCCCAAATTTCCTGGGCCTCCTAGTGTAAGTAGGCAATTGGTGGAACATGTGGCTTTGGATTTGCTGACCTGGGATTATGGTGGTGGATTGCGGACTTGTAATTTTGGGGCCGATATGTCTAAAATGAAGCCAGCTTTCACTGCACTGAGAATATCTGTTGCGATATCTGTCTATCAATAATGATCAATGATCCTTTTTGTCATCACAAAATCCCATGTGCTTGACTTGACTAATATTTTATACAAAGCCCGCCATTATCTATGGTATGGATTTCACTTTTGGTCAAAAATGTGTTACATTCTTAATATGTTCTATTTAGAAACATATTCCAACTGCTTCTCCAGAAATTTATCTTGGAAGAATATCTAGAAATATGACTGTTTTTATTTATATTTAGAGCTTAATTTATTATATCACTCATTAATAATTGCTAGATTATTAATGTGTCATGATTAATTTATGAAATAAAATTAAACATTAAGCATGGAGAAAATGAGTTAAATAGTGGATATATTTATATTAGTTTTACCTTTTTATTCCCTGTATCCATATAAATGTTTTAACATTCATTGCTATAACTTTTTACAACTGCCAGATCTGGGACTAAGAGCTCATAAATTTCAAATTTTGTATAAAATGTTAATAAGTTGCACATTCTTATTCTGTAGCATTATTTGGGACCCTGTTGTTACCTCCATTACACATCAACACTCTACAATATTCTACCAGTGCTGTGTTTGTAGCCAAAACACAACCTATGTTTTAATGAAATGAATTAAATTTGAATTGAGTGATTATAAATTCTTGGCTCTTTACTAAATGAATTCCAGAAAGTGGATGGCTGGGTTTCAGCTATAAATGAAGACATTAAAAAGCCTGAACCGGAAGTTACTGCTGTGCAGAAGCTACTCCGATACTTTCAGTACAAGTATTCCATGAGTGAGGAGAGCTCGTTAACTCATGAGTAATTGAATCACTTGGGTTATCAGAATTTTCTCCCAAGCGGGAAAGCATCTTGTTTCTATCAAAGTGTACGACCAATTTTGTGAGGTATTTGACCTCGGAGGCAAGTTGCACAGAGCCCAGTTCCATGGAGTACTGCTTCTACAGAGTACTAAACTCGGGAATTTGGTGAGTGAGGGAATTTTAAGGGTTGATCTCTTTCTAAAATTTAGTTAAGTTTTGCATTTAACATTTGGCATTTAACTTAACTTTAACCTTAACTTGTAGTTTCTTTCACAGTGGTAAACAAGCCACGAGCAAATTGGCATAGGGTCAATAAGATGAGAGACTTGAATGCGTGGCTCAAGAATTGGTGTGGGAGAAGTGGGTTTCGATTCATGGGGCACTGGCACCAGTACTGGGGAAACAGGGAGCTGTTCCATTGGGACAGGCTTCACTTGAACCGTGCTGGGACCAGTGTCCTGGCGAATCGAATAACTAGGGCTATAGATAGGGCTTTAAACTAAATAGTGGGAGGGAGGGTCCAGCTGAGGGGATACATAGAAAGTTAAAGAGAAAGGACAAGGCAATAGTGCAGGGTAGCGATAGGGGTAATGATAACCAGAGTGTGAGAGGAAGGGACAGAGTGTACAGGCATGAGAGTGCACCAGCAAATAGGGTCAGAGTAGGGAAAAATGGTAAAAAGGCAAAAATTAAATACATACTTTGGTTCTGTCTTCTGTCTTCACAAAGGAGGACACAAATAACCTCCCAGAGATGTCGGGGAACATAGGGTCTAATGAGAGGGAGGAATTGAATGAAATCAGTATTTGTAGGGAAATATTGTTAGGGAAATTGACGGGATTGAAGGCTGATAAATCCCCAGGGCCTGATAATCTACATCCTAGGGTACTTAAGGAAGTGGTCCTAGAAATAGTAGATGCATTGCTGGTCATCTTCCAAAATTCTATAGACTCTGGAACAGTTCCCATGGATTGGAGGGTAGCTAATGTAACCCCACTATTTAAAAAAGGTGGTGGAGAGAAAACGGGGAATTATAGACCAGTAAGTCTGACATCGGTAGTGGGGAAAATGCTAGAGTCCATTATAAAAGATGTAATAGCAGAGCACTTGGAAAACAGTGACAGGATCGGACAAAGTCAACATGGATTTACAAAAGGTAAATCATGCTTGACTAATCTACTAGAATTTTTTGAGGATGTAACTGGTAGAATAGATAAGGGAGAACCAGTGGATGTGGTGTATTTGGACTTTCAGAAGGCTTTCAATAAGGTCCCGCATAAGAGATTGGCGTGCAAAGTTAAAGCACATGGGATTGGGTGTAAGGTACTGACTTGGACAGAGAACTGGTTGGCAGACAGAAAGCAAAGAGTTGGAATAAACGGGTCCTTTTCCGAGTGGCAGGCAGTGACTGGTGGGGTACCGCAGGGATCGGTGCTAGGATCCCAGCTATTCACAATATATATAAATGATCTAGATGAGGAAACTAGATGTAATATCTCCAAGTTTGCAGACGACACAAAGCTGGGTGGGTGTGTGTGCTGTGAGGAGGATGCAGAGAAACTCCAGTATGATTTGGACAGGTTGGGTGATTGGGCAGATGCATGGCAGATGCAGTATAATGTGGATAAATGCGAGGTTATCCACTTTGGTGGCAAAAACAGGAAGACATATTATTATCTGAATGGCAATAGCTTGGGCAAAGGGGAAGTGCAACGAGACCTGGGTGTCCTTGTGCACCAGTCACTGAAGTTAAGCATGCAGGTGCAGCAGGCAGTTAAGAAGGCAAATGGTATGTTGGCCTTCATAGCGAGAGGATTCGAGTACAGGAGCAAGGATGTCTTGCTGCAGTTGTACAGGGCCTTGGTGAGACCACACCTTGAGTATTGTGTGCAGTTTTGGTCACCTTACCTGAGGAAGGATGTTCTTGCCATGGAGAGAGTGCAGCGAAGATTCACCAGACTGATACCTGGAATGGCAGGAATGACGCATAAGGAGCGATTGGGTCGATTAGGCTTATATTCGCTAGGGTTTAGAAGAATGAAAGGGGATCTCATTGAAACTTATAAAATTCTAACAGGACTAGATGCAGGAAGGATGTTCCCGATGGTGGGGTAGTCCAGAACCAGGGGTCACAGTCTAAGGATAAGGGGTAAGCCATTTAGGACTGAGATGAGAAGGAATTTCTTCACCCAGAGAGTGGTGAACCTGTGGAATTCTCTACCACTGAAGGCAGTTGAGGCCAATTCATTAAATATATTCAAGAAGGAGTTAGATATATTTCTTAAGGCTAAAGGGATCAAGGGATATGGGGAGAAAGCAGGGACAGGGTACTGAATTTGGATGATCAGCCATGATCTCATTAAATGGCGGAACAGGCTCGAGTGGCCGAATGGCCTACTCCTGCTCCTATCTTCTATGTATCTATTGTAAAGGCTCTTTATCTGAACGCATGCAGCATTCATAACAAGATAGATGAATTGACGGCACAAATTGAAATAAATGGGTATGATCTGATAGCCATTACAGAGATGTGGCTGCAAGGTGACCAAGGCTGGGAACTGAATATTCAGGGGTATTTGGCATTTCGGAAGGATAGGCAGAAAGGAAAAGGAGGTGGGGTAGCTCTGTTAATAAAGGATGAGATCAGTACAGTAGTGCGAAATGATCTTGGCTCGGAAGATCAAGATGTAAAATCAGTTTGGGTGGCGATAAGAAATAATAAGGGAAATAAATCACTGGTGGAAGTAATCTATAGGCCCCTAACAGTAGCTACACTGTAGGACAGAGTATAAATCAAGAAATAATGGCACTGCAGTAATCGTGGGTGATTTTAATCTTCATATAGATTGGGCAAATCAAATTGGCAAAGGTAGCCTTGAGTTCATAGAGTATACTCAGGACAGTTTCTTAGAACAATATGTTGTGGAACCAACCAGGGAACAGGCTATTTTAGATCTGGTAATATTGTAATGAGACAGGATTAATTAATGATCTCATAGTAAAGGATCCTCTAGGGAAGAGTGATTAAAACATGATAGAATTTCACATTCAGTTTGACGTTGAAAAACTTGGGTCTGAAACTTAAATAAAGGCAATTATAAGGGTTTGAAGTTGACTGGGAAAATGGATTAAAAGGTAAGACTGTAGATAAGCAGTGGCCGACTTTCAAGGAGATATTTCATAACTCTCAACAAAGATATATTCCAGTGAGAAAGACTCTACAAGAAGGATGAACTAAGGAAGGATTAACTGTAGCTAACTAAGGAAGTTATCGATGATATCAAATTGAAAGAAAAGGCATACAACGTTGCGAAGATTGGTGGTAGGCCAGAAGATTGGAAAATCTTTAGAAACTTGCAAAGGATGACTAGAAAAATAATAAAGAGGGAGAAAATAGATTATGAGAGTAAACTAGCAAGAAATATAAAAACAGACAGCAAGAGCTTCTACAAGTATATAAAAAGGAAGAGAGTAGCTAAAGTAAACATTGGTCCCTTAGAGGATGAGACTGGGGAATTAATAATGGGAAACCAGGAAATGGCAGAGACTGTGAAGAAATATTTTGTATCTATCTTCATGGTAGAAGACACTAAAAGCATCCCAATAATAGTGGAAAATCAAGGGGCAAAAGGGAGGGAGGAACTTAAAACAATCACTATCACGAGAGAAAAAGTACTTGGCAAACTAATGGGACTAAAGGCTGACAAGTCCCCTGGACCTGATGACCTGCACCCTAGGGTCTTAAAAGAAGTGGCTGCAGAGATAGTGGATGCATTGGTTGTAATCTTCCAAAATTCCCTAGATTCTGGAAAGAACCTAGCAGATTGGAAAACCGCAAATGTACCATAGAATCATAGAAATTGACAGCACAGAAGGAGGCCATTTGGCCCATAATGTCCGCGCCAGTCGACAAAGAGCTATCCAGCCTAATCCCACTTGCCAGTTCTTGGTCCGTAGCCTTGTAGGTTACGGCATTTCAAGTGCACATCCAAGTTCTTTTTGAATGTGGTGAGAGTTTCTGCCTCTACCACCCTTTCAGGCAGTGAGTGCCAGACCCCCACCACCCTCTGGGTGAAAAAAATTCCCCTCAAATCCCCTCTAAACCTCCTACCATTTACTTTAAATCTGTGCCCCCTGGTTGTTGACCCCTCTGCCAAGGGAAACAGTTCCTTCCTATCTACTCTATCTAGGCCCCTCATAATTTTATACACCTCAATTAAATCTCTCCTCAGCCTCCTCTGTTCCAAAGAAAACAACCCCAGCCTATCCAATCTTTCCTCATAGCTAAAATTCTCCAGTCCTGGCAACATCCTCGTAATTCTCCTCTCTACCACAATCACATCTTTCCTGTAATGTGGTGACCAGAACTGCACGCAGTACTCTAGATGAGGTCTAACTAGTGTTTTATACAGTTCAAGCATAACCTCCCTGCTCTTATATTCTAAGCCTTGGCTAATAAAGGCAAGCATTCCGTATGCCTTCTTAACCACCTTAACTACCTGTCCTGCTACCTTCAGGGATATGTGCACATGCACTCCAAGATCCCTCTGTTCCTCTGCACTTATCAGTGCCCTACCATTTATTGTGTATTCTCTTAACTTGTTAGCCCTCCCCAGATGCATTACCTCGCACTTGTCCGGATTGAATTCCATTTGCCACTCTTCTGCCCACCTGACCAGTCCATTGATAGCTTCCTGCAGGCTGCAGCTTTCTTCTTCATTATCAACCGCACGGTCAATTTTTGTATCATCTGCAAACTTCTTAATCATACCCCCTACATTCAAGTCTAAATCATTGATATATATCACAAAAAGCAAGAGACCTAGTACTGAGCCCTGTGGAACCCCACTGGAAACAGCCTTCCAGTCACAAAAACACCCATCGACCATAACCCTTTGCTTCCTACTTCTGAGCCAATTTTGGATCCAACTTGCCACTTTACCTTGGATCCCATGGGCTTTTACTTTCGTGACCAGTCTGCCATGTGGGACCTTGTCAAAAGCCTTGCTAAAATCTATATATACTACATCAAATGCACAACCCTCAGCGACTCTCCTTGTTACCTCCTCAAAAAATTCAATCAAGTTAGTCAGACACGACCTCCCCATAACAAATCCATGCTGACTGTCCTTGATTAATCCATGTCTTTCTAAATGAAGATTTATCCTGTCCCTCAGAATTTTTTCCAATAATTTTCCTACCACCGAGGTTAGGCTGACTGGCCTGTAATTACACAGTCTATCCCTTTCTCCCTTTTTAAACAAGGGTACCATGATAACAGTCCTCTAGGGTTTCTGTGGTATTGAGCACTTGGTAACTGTCATAAGCCTCCCTTTTTCTCTTTATCCTACCCTGTATGCCCCTTGACATCCAGGGGGCTCTAGATTTGTTAGTCCCACCCTTTTTCTTTAAGGGAACATACTTGCACTGAGCCCTCACTATCTCCTCCTTGAATGCCTCCCACTGCTCTGACACTGATTTACCTTCAAGTAGCTGCTTTCAGTCCACTTTGGCTAAATCACATCTCAGCTTAGAAAAATTAACTTTTCCCCAATTGAGAACGTTTATTCCTGGTCCGTCTTTGTTCTTTTCCATAACTACCCTAAATCTAACTAAATCATGATCACTACCCCCCAAAATGCTCGCCCACTGATATCCCTTCCAGCTGCCCAGTTTCATTCCCTAAAACTAAGTCCAGAACTGCCCCCTCCCTTGTTGGGCCTGCCACGTACTGGCTAAAAAAGTTCTCCTGAATGCATTTTAGAAATTCTGCACCCTCTATAGCCTTCACACTAATTTTATCTCAGTTAATATTAGGGTAGTTGAAATCTCCTACTATTACTGCCCTATAGTTTTTGCACTTCTCAGAAATTTGCCTACATATTTGCTCTTCTATCTCCCTCTGACTGTTTGGGGGTCTGTAATATACTCCCAGCAGTGTGATTTGTGATGAAATATTCCATTCATCACTGCCTGTGACTGTGGTTGGTTTCAGGTTTCCCCTCACCATTGTATTGCCTGTGACTGTGGTTGGTTTCAGGTTTCCCCTCACCATTGTATTGCCTGTGACTGTGGTTGGTTTCAGGTTTCTCCTCACCATTGTATTGTATGTTGGAATGTATGGAATGTGTTGTGTGTAGGGCTCCGCCCATACCTGGCCTCTATGTAAGCCAGCTCAGTCTGGCCTCATATCCAGTACTGCAGAGCTCCAGATGGAAGATACCTCTCTCCACTGCGTGTTATCTTCTAAGTTAATAAAAGCCTTGTTTTGTTCCGCTAACATCGAGTCTCGGGATTATTGAGGCACATCATGATTGCCCCTTTTTTATTCTTCAGTTCACCCCATATGGCCTCATTTGATGATCATTCTAACATATCATCCCTCCCTCACAGCTGTAATTGTTTCTTTAATCAATACTGCGACCACCTCTCTTTTATTCCCCTCTCTATCTCGTCTGAAAACCCTGTAACCAGGAATGTTGAGCTGCCATTCCTGCCATTTTTTCAGCCATGTCTCAGTAATAGCTATAATATCATACTCCCATGTGTTTATCTGTGCCCTCAGCTCATCTGCCTTATTCCCTATACTCCTAGCATTGAAGTATATACCATTTCACACTGCCAAACTCCCTTGGTGTCTATTTTCCAGCCTTTGTTTCCACTGCCTTCCAGACTTGCTTACTATTTTTCTGCCCTCCAATTCTAGCTTTGCTTCTCTCCCTTCTGAAACTACTCTCAGGTTCCCATCCCCCTGCCAAGCTAGTTTAAACCCTCCCTAACAGCACTATCAACCCCCCCGCGAGGATTTTGGTCCTGTTGAGGTGTAACCCGTCTGGCTTGTACAGTCCCACCTCCCCCAGAAATGGTCCCAATGTCTCAGGAATCGAAAACCCTCCCTCCTGCACCATCTCTCCAGCCATGCATTCATCTATTCTATCCTCCTATTTCTATATACTCATGCACGTGGCACCGGAAGTAATCTGGAGATTACTACCTTTGAGGTCATGCTTTTTAATCTCTTTCCAAGCTCCCTAAAATCTGCCTGCAGAGCCTCATTCCTCTTTCTGCCTATGTCATTGGTGCCAATATGGACCATGACCTCTGGCTGTTCACCCTCCCCCCTCAGAATGTCCTGCAGCCGCTCAGTGACATCCTTGACCCTGGCACCAGGAAGGCAACATACCATCCTGGAGTCACGTCTGCAGCCGCAGAAATGCCTGTCTGAATCCCCTACCGCTATTGCTCTTCCACTCCTCTTCCTCCCCCCCCCCCCTGCAGCTGAACCACCCGTGGTGCCGTGGACTTGGCTCTGGCTGCACTCCTCAGAGGAACCATCACCTCCACCAGTACTCAGAACAGAATACTGGTTGGAGAGCGTGATGCACTCAGGAGACCCCAGCACTACCTGCCTGGTCCTCCTCTTCTGTTTGGCGGTCACCCATTCCCTCTCTGCCTGCACACTCTTAAGCTGCAGGGTGACCACCTCCTGAAATGTGCTATCCATGAAGTTCTCAGCCTCGCGGATGCACTCTAGTGACTCCAGCTGCTGCTCAAGCTCCAAAACCCGGAGCTCAAGTTGCTGCAGTTGGCGACACTTCCCGCAGATGTGGTCATCCAGGCCGCGAGAAACGTCCAGGATTTCCCACAGGATGTGCAATTCACAGGACTGAGCTGCCCTGCCATGCCTCTATATAATATACTATGAACTACCTTGATAGAAATAAACTTAAAAACTTAACAAAAAACACTCACCAGCTACTGACCAATCAGCTCTCTCCCTCTATTAATAGGCTATGAACTACTTAGCAGAAATACACTTAAAACTTAACAAAAAACTTAACAGAAAATACCCACCAGCTACTCATCAATCAGCTCCCTTGTGCCGACATCACTTCTGTGTTGAGTTCTGACGTCATCCTGTGTTGAGTTCCTCTCGCCGACTCTGTGCCTCTCGCAGGTCCGCCGCTCAGCTCCGGTCCCAGGCCTTCTCTCCACACTCCTTTTATCCTCCTCTCGCTGACTCTGTCCTTCTCGCACAGAGGCCCCTATTCAAGAAAGGAGGGAGACAGAAAGCAGGAAACCATTGGCCAGTTAGCGTAACATTTGTCATTAAGGAAGTAGTAGCAGGACATTTAGAGAATCATAATACAGTCAAGCAGAGTCAATATGGTTTTATAAAAGGGAAATCACGTTTGACAAATTTATTAGAGTTCTTTGAGGATGTAACGAGCAGGGTGGATAAAGGGGAACCAGTAGATGTAGTGTATTTGGATTTCCAAAAGGTATTCGATAAGGTGCCACATAAAAGGTTTGTTCTGGACCGATGGACATTATGTGACATTTTGGACATTTTTACATGCAATAGCACCCTCTGGTGGTGGTTATTGTGTTAACAGTTTGTATGCTGGAAAGGTCATCTGATCTTTCTTCCTGTGTGAGGTCATTTGACCTTTGTTCCTTTCTTCCTGTGTGGGGTCATTTGACCTTTGTTCCTTTCTTCCTGTGAGAGGTCATTTGACCTTCCTACCTTTCTTCCTGTTGCCTCACAGTGCCAGGGACCCGGGTTCGAATCCAGCCTCGGGTGACTGTCTGTGTGGAGTTTGCACATTCTCCCCGTGTTTGCGTGGGTTTCCTCCGGGTGCTCCGGTTTCCTCCCACAGTCCAAAGATGTGCGGGTTAGGTTGATTGGCTATGATAAATTGACCCTTAGTGTTAGGGGGATTAAATACGTGGGGTTACGGGGATAGGGTGGGACA
Source organism: Somniosus microcephalus (assembly GCF_052327205.1). Taxonomy (NCBI): domain Eukaryota; kingdom Metazoa; phylum Chordata; class Chondrichthyes; order Squaliformes; family Somniosidae; genus Somniosus; species Somniosus microcephalus. The sequence continues at coordinate 134,501,399 of NC_140989.1, read as the reverse complement.
TGTGTTGGTGTAGGGGTTACGGGGATCGGGTGGGATATGTGTCGGTGCAGGCTCGATGGGCCGAAATGGCCTCTATCTGCACTGTGGGGTTTCTGTGATTCTGTGATTCTGTGAAGAACCTGACTTGAGTAATGGAGAATCTGCCATGAGAGGTTCCATTTACAATCCAATGTAATCTGATTTCATATGTTAGGCCAAGCACAATATCTTTTCACAAATTTGTTCAAGTAAAGCTTCAAAACAGCAAACGGCTTCAGAAGAATTATTTTGAATAGAGTGTTTAACTTGCTGGATAACTAGATAGGAGCATGTCTAGCATGGCCAGTACAGTGAAAAGATATCAGTGAAAAGATAGCAATACGGCTAGCTGTGAAGAGCAGAGCAGGAGGAACCCAGAGTAAGCCTTAACCTCGTAGAGCACATCTACCTCACATCAACATGTCAGAAGATAATAACGAAAATGCTTTGCAGCAAGTAGAAGACCTTAAACAGGCAGACGAAACTGTAGAACGTGACAATCGGTCTATAAGCTCCGGTTACTACAGATCGCAAGTTGGTTCACGGTCATCGGGTGGTTCTAGAGTAAGCATAGCCATCGCCAAAGCACGGGCTAAGCTAGTAGCAGCTCAAGCCAGAGCTGCGCATACGGACAGTGAAATAGAAATAAAAGTAAGACAGGCCCGTCTCCAAGCTGAACCCCAAGCAGAACAGGCCCGGCTCCAAGCAGAACAGGCCCGGCTCCAAGCGGAACAGGCCCATCACCAAGTGGAATGCCAGGCTGAACAGGCCCGTCTCCAAGCCACATTAGAGGCTCTGCAGCAACAAAAAGAGATAGATGCTGCATTAGCCGAGACACAAGTATTCGAGGCAATTTTGGAGGGAGCTGATCCCGAGACAGCTTACAAACCTTTAATTCCCGTTCCGTGGCAGAGTCCACGACAGCGCACCATAGATTACGTGAGCGACCATGCCGACATACAGTTTACAGGAGAAAGGGATGGAGGCCCGCACATCTCTACAGACGCAAGCACTTCGTACAACATGCCACAAGTTGCCAACCAAGGTCAAAGCAGACGGCGTGCCTCAAGCCGCAGAGTCTCCCCCAGCAGAACGGAAGACACGGTGCAGAGGAATAGGATGCTGAATAGAGAAAGTCAGAGGCAAATCCCCTCTCGGTTCCTTGAGACCCCCAACAGAGCCCCTAGCCAAGGCAACCCTGGCACAGGTCCCAGCACCTACGACCTCGCCAAATACCTTGCACGCACCCAGCTGGTGACTTCGGGGTTAATCAAGTTTGATGACAGGCCGGAGAATTATCGGGCTTGGAAGTCCTGCTTCCACAATGCCACATCGGGCTTAGACCTGTCGGCAGGAGAAGAGCTCGGCCTCCTTATCAAATGGCTCAGCCCAGACTCCGCCGGACAGGCCTGCAGGATAAAAGCGGCCAATGTGGGGCAGCTGCCAGAGGGGTTGAAGAAGGCTTGGGTGAGGCTGGAAGAAAGCTACGGCTCGCCCAAAGCCATTGAAAGGGCTCTCTTTGACAGGTTGGAGAACTTTCCGAGGTTGACGAGTAAGGAACCCCAGAAGCTCCGCGACCTTGGAGATCTGCTGTCGGAACTCGAAGCCGCAAAGCAGGACGGCTACCTACCCGGTCTATCGTACTTAGACACTTCCAGAGGGGTAAGTCCCATCATTGAGAAGCTTCCATTTAACCTGCAGGAGAAGTGGATAACGTTTGGATCAAAGTTCAAGCTAAAGCACAACGTGGCGTTCCCACCATTCTCGGCGTTCGTTAAATTCATCTGTAAAGAAGCCAAAGCCAGGAACGACCCCAGCTTCAACTTCTTCTCCTCCCACCCAGCACTTGCCAGAAGAGACAAGTTCGACAGACATGGAAAGACACCAATATCTGTCCACAGAATGCAAGTGTCCTCAACTGAGCACACAAAGATTCAGAAGAAACCTGAGGATATGAGCAAACAATGCCCTATCCACAACAAGCCCCATCCTTTAAAGAAGTGCAGAGGCTTCAGGGAGATGTCCCTGGAAGAACGGAAACAATATCTTAAAGAGAACTCTATATGTTTCAGGTGCTGCTCGTCCACGAGCCATCTCGCCAAGAACTGCAAGGTGGATGCAAAATGCACTGAATGTGAAAGTGATCGGCACGTTTCAGCACTACACCCAGGCCCAGCTCCTTGGAAGTCAGAGACGCCTCCTCCCGCATCAGAGCACGGCGGGGAGAGAGAGGGAGCTGCTGGTACGGAGATTACATCCAGGTGCACCGAGGTGTGTGGAGAAGGAGTGAGCGCAAGAGCATGCTCCAAGATATGCCTCGTTAATGTGTACCCTGCAGGATGTCGCCAGGAATCTGAAAAGATGTATGCCATACTAGATGAACAAAGTAATCGTTCTCTAGCAAGATCCGAGTTCTTCAACATCTTCAAGGTCAAAGGAAGTTCGTCGCCTTACACGCTGAAGGCGTGTGCTGGACTTTCAGAAACAGCCGGCAGGAGGGCCTGCGGTTACGTTGTTGAGTCAGTCGATGGGAAGATTAGTCTCCCCCTTCCTACACTCATCAAATGTAATCAAGTCCCCGACAACCGTTCTGAGATTCCCACTCCGAATGCAGCTCGTCATCACCGTCATCTGAGACGCATTGCAGACGAGATCCCACCTCTTGACCCAGGTGCAAGCACACTTCTGTTGTTGGGAAGAGACATCCTGAGGGTACATAAGATAAGGGAGCAGATCAATGGTCCACATGACGCCCCTTTCGCCCAAAGGCTAGACCTCGGCTGGGTCATTGTTGGAGATGTGTGCCTCAAGGGCGCTCACAAGCCATCTCAGGTGAGCACACTCAAGACTTCCATCTTGGAGAATGGTTGTCCAAGCTACCTTACCCCATGCAGTAGTCAGATCCGAGTGACAGAGAAGTTCAGTCATACGGCTCAGCCTCAGAAAACCCCAGCGCTGATCTCCGCAGACAGCACACAGATGATGCTCACTGGAGAGAACTCGGGTCAGTCAGTCTTCTGTCGCACTGCCAACGACCACAAACTTGCTCCATCGATTGACGACATGAGGTTCCTCCAGATTATGGACAATGAGGTCTCTCGTGACAGCTCTAACAGCTGGGTTGCACCCTTACCCTTCCGGAACCCCAGACGACGGCTTAACTCACTCCGTCGCACACTAGAGAAGAAGCCAGAGATGAAAGCACACTTCCTAGAATTTGTCAAGAAAATGCTTGTCAACGATCATGCAGAGATAGCTCCTCCACTCCAAGAAGGCCAAGAGTGTTGGTACCTCCCTTCCTTTGGAGTCTATCACCCCAAAAGCCGGAGCAGATCCGCGTGGTGTTTGACTCCAGTGCACCATATCAGGGCGTCTCTCTCAACGACGTACTCCTCACAGGGCCCGATCTTAACAACAGCCTCTTGGGAGTGCTCATGAGATTCAGGAAAGAACCCGTCGCCATCACTGCCGATATCCAGCACATGTTTCATTGCTTCGTGGTGAGAGGAGACCACAGAGACTTCCTCCGCTTCCTGTGGTATCGGGACAATGACCCTAATGACATTGTGGACTACAGAATGCGTGTCCATGTCTTTGGGAATAGCCCATCCCCTGCTGTCGCCATATACGGACTAAGGAGGGCTGCCAAGGAAGAAGACGACGACTTTGGCAGTGATGTGAGAGGGTACATCGAACGAGAGTTCTATGTCGACGACGCACTGAAGTCATTCCCGACCGAAGCAGAGGCCATCAGTACCCTCGGACGAGCCCAGGAACTACTTGCACTATCCAACCTCAGGCTGCATAAGATAACCTCTAACAGACCAGCAGTGATGGAGGCATTCCCCCCTGAAGATCGTGCTAAGGACGTCAAGGACCTAGACCTCTTCACTGATGACCTCCCCCTACAGCGTAGCCTAGGGGTGTCGTGGAACATAGCAACAGACACGTTCACGTTCCAAGTCCTAGACGCCAAGAAACCCTTCACACGTAGAGGAGTGCTCTCTACAGTCAACAGCCTATACGACCCTCTCGGCTTCTTAGCCCGTGTCACCATACAAGGCAGGTTGCTCCTCAGGGAACTCTCCACACGCGCTGAAGAGTGGGATTCACCTCTCGCTGAAGAGATGGAAGCAGAGTGGGACAGATGGAGAGACTCACTCCAAGACTTACAGGAGATCCTGTTGAAACGGATTTTTTTGGTCCTCAATCTGGTTCAGTACAAACACTGAGTCGAATACTGGTTTAGTTCAACAGTTGTTTTATTCTGTTGTCCCGGGAGACTTACTCTGATACAGCACCGTTCTGACTCCAGCAGAGTCTCGACAGGTTCCACCAGAGCAAGCAATCTTTCATACAGTGGGTCACATTATTATACTTTACTTTTGAAAAGACATTAACACATCGTACATTCTACACCAATCCCGAGCGAGGCACGTACACAGTTTAAAGTGATGTCCTGGCCTGGCAGTTTGAAATAAAGAAGTCACAGTTCACTGAATGGTTTATAATATAGAAAATATGCAGGTAATGGTTTCACGATCACCTAATCATTATGGTAATGCATGGTAATGTGTTTTCGGATCGCCTATTGTCAGTATATCCTTTGCACTCCACCCTACATTGTTCCACCAGCAAGGTGTGACATCGTGGGTGCCAGCCATATTAGCATTTTACTTCCTGCTGCCTTCAGTTTCTTGAATTAACATGATCATCTCTCACAATATGCAAGTGACTCAGCGATGTCGACATTGCACCACCATTTTAGGCTAACAGGGTCCTCCATTTTAGGTTGGCAGGGTCCTTGGCCATGCGGAGCGAGTTGTTACCTTATTTTTGCATTCTATATTCTCATTCCCCCCTTTTATCATTCCATGATAACCATCTAAGATACCCAGTGATTCTGGGCTTCATCCTACTGGTCCATCTCTACTTTATTGAGTCTATTATACTCCTCCTCCATTAATTCCTTCTCGACTTGCTCCTTTAACATCTCACTCGCTTCACCCTCTATATTTAGTAATTCAATTTCTTCTTCTGATGATTTCCTTTTTTAATAGTCCATTACAGAAGTCCCATTTAGTCACGTTCCAGGATCTGAAAGCTTTAAGATTCTTGTCTTTGCACTGGAGAATATCTCTTCGGCACATTTCTTCAGTCGATTGAACGCCCCGCCCGCGAGCAGGATAACGCTCAGAAGCAGTAATAAAGTCCTCATCTTGATTCTTGGTGATCAATCAATGCTACTTATTAACTATTCATCTGGAAAACAAAGTGCTTACACAAGATCAAAAGTTAAAAACTTAAAACTAAAATTTTAAAAATTAAAAATTAAAATCGTATAATAAGTATAATAAAAGTAGGATTTCGGCAGGCCAAAACAATCCAAACACAACACCAGACCTCGTAAAGCTGCAGTCACCTTTATCAAGGCCGAGCACGAGTTCTGTAGTCTCCTATCAATGGCTGATCAATTAAAATAAAATTAATGATTGTTCGTAAAATCTACTATATACTGTACTGAAATCTACTGATTATCTCCCCCCCCTTTTGATTGGTTTCTCCAATCAATTTACAGTGGTGGAATGCACCCATACGCTTCTTCCCTCGACCTTAGCTGCAGTCGGGGTTGTTAGTAAGACCTGATATGGACCTTCCCACCTTGAATCTAGACTTTTACGAGTCCAGTTCTTAACCATCACATAGCAAAGTGTACACATTCAATAACCCATAGAGCTAACTCATCAGACATGCAAGTCTGTTCCGCGGGAGTAGTCCAGAGTTTTGATAAAGGGTTATATACACATCCCGATTCTCTCCATAAATGCTTATCACTATCAGGAGCGTCCTCCTGCAACTTAATCACCTCTTGGATGGTTGGCATTAGTTTTTCCGAGGTAGACTGATTCTTGTTGGAATTTTTAGTCTGCCTCATAATTCGGGGCACAATCATTTGGTGACTCCTAGAAGCAATTTTGGCCGCCTCATCAGCGCGGCGGTTTCCTATATCTACCGGGTTTTGGCCAGTGGTATGGGCAGAGCATTTAATCACAGCTATCTGTTTGGGGAGTAAAAGGGCTTGCAGGAGGTCTGAAACTAACTGACGGTGTGAGATCGGACTGCCCGAGGAGGTTAGAAATCCTCTATTTTTCCACAATTGTCCAAAGTCGTGAACTACTCCAAAGGCATATCTAGAGTCTGTATATACATTGATTCGTAATCCTTCTCCCAAAGTACAAGCTCGTATGAGTGCAAACAGTTCGGCTTGCTGGGCAGAAAAAGGGGATTCAAAGGCTGCTGATTCTAAGGTGACACCTTCCTGATTTACAATTGCATAACCAGAAATTCGTTTTCCCATGTCATCAATTGAAGAACTGCCATCCGTATACATGGTAATACCGGGATCCGTAATAGGAGTGTCAAACAAATCAGGTCGGACTGAGGTATCATCCTTAATGAGGTGTAAGCAATCATGGCTTGGTTCATCACTCTCGGAAGGCGGGTTTGCAATGAAACTGGCAGGGTTGATAGTGCTACAGTGTTTAAATGTAAGCCTAGGATTGTTCAGTAAGTATATTTCATACTTATTTTGCCTGGCGGTAGTCAGGTGTTGGGTCTGCAATTGCCCCAGTAACGCAGTGACTGAGTGACAGCTATACACAGTAATATCCTGCTGAAGTGTCATGTTAGCGGCTGACTGTAGACTGTTGTAGACGGCTGTAAGGATCTGGGTGCAATAGGGATGTCCTAAAGCTACCGGATCCATTTTTGATGAATAATAAGCTACCGGTCGATGCTTATCTCCATGCTTCTGGGTCAGGACTGCTGTTGAGCAATCGTTCATTACTGTGCAGTATAACTGGAATGGTCTATCGTACAGGGGTCGTCCCAGGGCTGGTGCTTGGACCAGATCCTGTTTTAATTCCTCAAATGCCTGCTGTGCCTCTAGTTCCAGCTCAAACTCTCCCTCTTTAGCTGTGTAGGGAGTCAGATGTTTGGTTAATACTGCAATATTAGGTATCCACTGTCGACAATAATTAACCATTCCCAGCCACTGTCTGACTTGTTTGGCCGTTTTAGGGGCTGGTGTCTCGCATATTGGCTGTATTCTACTGGTTTCCAGACTGCGGTTCTCTGCTGATAACATAACTCCAAGAAATTTAACTGTCTTCTTAGCCACTAGTACTTTAGCTGGAGATACCACATATCCCAATTCTGAGAGATAGTTCAACAACTGAATAGTGTCCTCTCTGTTACTTAGCTCATCAGGGCTGGCAATGAGAAGGTCATCCACATACTGGATCAAATTAGAGCCACGATTTAATGTCAGTGTCTGTAATTGCTGTTGAAGGCACCGCGAAAACAGGGTGGGTGAATTCACAAAGCCCTGGGGTAATCGAGTCCACGTATACTGCTGGCCATTGTACGTGAAGGCAAAAAGGTATTGGCTAGTAGCGGCCAGTGGCAGGGAGAAAAAGGCATGCTGGAGGTCGACTACCGCAAAAACTTTAGCATCAGCAGGTATCGAGGCCAAGATGTGTGCTGGATTAGGTACCAGTGCATGAAGTGGCTGAACAATTGCATTTATTGTTCGTAAATCCTGCACTAGGCGATACTGGTCAGGCTTACCAGTTTTCGGAACAGCTAGGATGGGTGTATTACAACTGGATTGGCATGTTACCAAAATCCCCTGCTCCAACAATCCCTTAATGAGTCTGTCTATACTCGGAATAGCTTGCTGCTTCTAAGGGTATTGTCGTACCGTTGGCAAGGTCACATTTTCCTTCACTGGGATCTCGATGGGTTGTATGCCGGTTAGACCTACATGCGTTGGGTCTTCGGCCCATACCTGGGGATTCACATACTCCAGTATATCTTTCCCTACATGACGATGCACCACTGTCAGGCTAGGCTCAGGGTTTTGGTAAAATTGGACCATCAGACCTCTGGGTAACTGTTGCGGCTGGTGGCATTCAGGGTTTGCCTGATCGATTGCTCGTTTTACCATGGGCCCCAAATCTTTGGCGTGGAAAGACTGGTTAACTTCCCGCGTGATATGAGGGGCCACTGTCGAAGGCTGCTTCCACAAGTGTAAGGGGACCTGCACAAACTCTGCTTTTCCCTCAGGTCCAGTTACTACAGCCTTGAGGTAGATTGTCCATTCCGTACCTTCCTGATTTTTAAAATACTCCTCAAGGGTCCTATCCTTTCCACTTCGATCATATGCCAGTGTCACATGATAGGAGGATGCATTGAGGTCGAGTGACCACCATTGAGGTGTAGTCGAAACATAACATTGCCTTTTATTTGCCCAATGTCCTATTGCTATTCCTTCATCACCACAATCAAGTTTGAGTTGGAATGCACATAGTAAGTCTCTGGCCATTAAATTGCAGTCCAAGCCGGTAGTTATTACAAATTGGTGGGTTGCAGATTGATTTTTGTAGGTCACCTGAACTGGTTCTGACATAGCATACTTGGTCCTTTGACCTTGGAAGCCTGATAATTCCTGGGTCTTGTTGGATCGGGGAAGTTTAAGGTACGATTGGACAGAGGACATGGCGGCTCCAGTGTCTACTAAAAAGGGGTACCATTGATCCTGGATTTGCAACATTAATAAGGGTTCTTTGGCCGACTGTGAACTGCTGGTCACTAGATTAGCTAGTCAATTCTGTGGGAATGGATTATTCTGGGAGAAATTGGTATATCCTCCCCTGCCTCTAGGTCCTCCTCCGTTTCTTCTCCATCCTCCCCTGCCTCTCCTAGGTGGGTCTCCAGAGGCTAAGGATGGGCAGTCTCTGACCCAATGTCCATCCTTTCCACAGTTATAACACTGCCCTTGTCTTTGACCTTGGTATCCCCGTCCTTGTCCTCTACCCCTTCCTCTACCTCCGTAATTCTGTTGTGGAGTGGCGTAGGGTTGGCCGTATGCAGTAGCATTGAAGCCGTTTGGATGAGGGTAATATCCATAATTCTGAGAGTCTACCCCTCCAGGGTTACAGTATTGAGGTTCCATCTGATACCCTGTCTTGTCTATCGTGTGTGGTTGAATTGGGACTTCCTTCACGACATATTCTGTTTTTACTGTCTTCTGGGGTTGGTTCCCCGAACCTTTACTCTCTTTCCAATGATACTTTACGGCTCTAGCCATTTGAGTTGGAGTATTTTCTGCCCAGTTCATATTATTGGTTTTAACGGCTGTCGCCACAGCAGCCGGGAGACAGTTCATCAGAATGGCGCAGAATTGGGGTGAATTGGCTCCTGCTTGGTAATTGGTGTCCCCTGACTGTCCCTGATAAACCTCACAGAATCTTTCCAAAAATTCCTCAGGTCCCTCATCTTTCTTTGGCTTAGTATCTAGGACATTAGATATATTGATAGGTTTTTGGAGTGTAGCATTGAGTGCTGCAAACATGCGTCGCTCCCTATCAGCTGTGAGGGCGTGGGCGGCCTCTAAAGCGGCATGATTAGGGTGAGTCAGGCGTTCCAAAAATCTAGTGTGTTCGGAAGGAGTTAAAACTTGTTGAATCAAAGCCCATAGATCTCAGGAGTCTGCATTGTACACCTGTATCGTGGTTCGAAGAAAGTCCACAAACCTAGCCGGCGCCTTTTTCCTGTCTGGCATACCGGTTAGGATAGCCATTATCTCATTAGGTTTCCAAGGGAAAAATACATCTATGGTGGGGTTGGCTGCGGCAGCCGCTGCATTCGGGTTTGGCATTGTTCTTACCGGCAGATTTCTGGGCGTTCGTTTTGGTTTAGTAAGGCTAATTTCGGGTTCTGAGTCGGAACTGTTTAAGGGTGAAAGGTTGTCTTCAGAATCAGTAAGGTCACTACATGAGTCAGTGTCATCTGCTTTTGCTGGTTTATGTTATACTAATTGTCTGGGTCTACGTTTCTTCTTCTGCCAATTCAGACTAGGGGTATTCCCCGGTTTCACGTCTTTCTTGGGATTTGTTGGATCTTTCGATCGGGTTCGACAAGCAACAGGGTCTACATAAACATCAGAAGTCGGCGTGATTGGGGAGTGACTTGGGACAGTAAGGGAGGGTGTCGGTGGACTGGTAACGGACGTAATAGGGATCAAGCCAGTCTGATTTGCAATAGGTTGGTCGGGATAAATGTTATTATATTGGGGTGGCTGAGGAGGTGGCGCGGTAGGAGTTCTAATTGTCCAATTGTTTAAGTCCTCATCTGTTCCGTCTCCCTCCGTCAACCTAAGGCCAACCATTGAACTACGTAGTTCATTTTTATCCTTTTTATCTGGCGCCATTTCAGATTTTGACCTTTTCTCATGTGCACATTCTTTCTTAAGTATTTCAATGGGTTTAGGATTTCCTCCTTCGGTTAACTTTATTCCTAACTTAACAGCATTCTCTTGCCAGCTGGCTAATAGGGAACTGTCTTTAATTTCTTGGCAATACTGTCGCCAGAGTCCAATTAGTTTCTTAGTCTTACTTCCCATATTCTTTTTCCAAATCACTTCTTGAGCTTGTTTAACCGTTTCTAAGCTTTTGGGACCCCCTAGTGGCCATTGTTCGCTGCCTAACTTTTTATTTAAACCCCCTGAGAGTTGTCTCAATTGTTGGGCTTTGTCCGGGTATTGGTCACATAAGGTTTGTAAGGCACTGCCCTCATCACTTGTGGTATCTAGGTAATTACCCATGGTTCTCTTACACTAAGGGTTCTTTTTCAGCATTCGAGTTACTTTTTGCACGTGTCTTATATATTTCACGGATACCGGCACACAAAATGAAACGCAACACTACAATACTTACAATACTTAGACTTAACAAAAACACAGTACAACACTTAGACTTAACAAAAACACAGTGAGTCGTCTATAGTCAAATAGTAATTTTAGCCTCTGTCACCGCCTGGTACAGGTATTCTTAGCCTAATTATTCAAATCGTAAATTTAGCCTCTGTCACCGCCTGGTACAGGTATTCTTAGCCTCTGTCACCACCTGGTACAGGTATTCTTAGCCTAATTATTCTACTTATACGACCCTTATCTTGCACTCCCCGAGTACAAGTTGCTATAGCTCTAGAGTCCCCGACTCTCTCTTTTTACTTTCTTTCAAGTATTCCTTTTCTCTTTCTTTAAAATCACTTATCTACTTTTTAGTCCAATCGGAGCCTGAGCGGGCCAAGTGAAATACAAGGCCGGCGCTTTACCCGACTTGGATACTTATTTCCTAAATTTACACAGTATTCGCCAGATTGACCCAGATCTCGTCGGGACACCACACAAGAATTAGCGAGTGGCAAAACTTTTATCGGACTTACGGATCAGAGGAAAACCGAAGTGGTAAATTTAAACATACTCACTCCGGGGGCCCATTTCCTCCTCTCACGTCTAAAACTAGTTCGGCTCTTAATTTCGCGAATTCTCGGTGATCGTCCGTTGAGATCCCACTTCTGACACCAAATGTTGAAACGGATTTTTTTGGTCCTCAATCTGGTTCAGTACAAACACTGAGTCGAATACTGGTTTAGTTCAACAGTTGTTTTATTCTGTTGTCCCGGGAGACTTACTCTGATACAGCACCGTTCTGACTCCAGCAGAGTCTCGACAGGTTCCACCAGAGCAAGCAATCTTTCATACAGTGGGTCACATTATTATACTTTACTTTTGAAAAGACATTAACACATCGTACATTCTACACCAATCCCGAGCGAGGCACGTACACAGTTTAAAGTGATGTCCTGGCCTGGCAGTTTGAAATAAAGAAGTCACAGTTCACTGAATGGTTTATAATATAGAAAATATGCAGGTAATGGTTTCACGATCACCTAATCATTATGGTAATGCATGGTAATGTGTTTTCGGATCGCCTATTGTCAGTATACCCTTTGCACTCCACCCTACATTGTTCTACCAGCAAGGTGTGACATCGTGGGTGCCAGCCATATTAGCATTTTACTTCCTGCTGCCTTCAGTTTCTTGAATTAACATGATCATCTCTCACAATATGCAAGTGACTCAGCGATGTCGACATTGCACCACCATTTTAGGCTAACAGGGTCCTCCATTTTAGGTTGGCAGGGTCCTTGGCCATGCGGAGCGAGTTGTTACCTTATTTTTGCATTCTATATTCTCAATCCGAATACCTTGCTGCTATTCGTCTTTCTCTCCCTTAAATGCCCAATTCAAAGAGCTTTGTGTCTTTGCAGACGCATCCGCTAAGGCCATTGCAAGTGTGGCTTATCTGAAGGTCACCACTCAAGAAGGACAAAGCAAAATCGGCTTCGTCTTTGATAGAGGCAAGTTGGCGCCCCAGCCTGACCTCACCATACCCAGATTGGAACTGTGCGTAGCAGAACGCAACCTACCCCCTCACAGCAGTCTACGGAAGCTGCATCCTATCATCGACATCGACGGACCGTCTCTGAGGTGGTTCTTCTTTTGTCGCCAGAGGACTCCAGTGACAAGTAGAGTTCGGACTATGTGGAGTCATTAATGACCCCAGACGGGGAGTGTTCTGGATCGATGGACATTATGTGTCATTCTGGACATTTTTACATGCAATAGCACCCTCTGGTGGTGGTTATTGTGTTAACAGTTTGTATGCTGGAAAGGTCATCTGATCTTGCTTCCTGTGTGAGGTCATTTGACCTTTGTTCCTTTCTTCCTGTGTGAGGTCATTTGACCTTTGTTCCTTTCTTCCTGTGAGAAGTCATTTGACCTTCCTACCTTTCTTCCTGTTGACCCCAGGAAGCAGCTTTGCCAGGAAGAACCTGACTTGAGTAATGGAGAATCTGCCATGAGAGGTTCCATTTACAATCCAATGTAATCTGATTTCATATGTTAGGCCAAGCGCAATATCTTTTCACAAATTTGTTCAAGTAAAGCTTCAAAACAGCAAACGGCTTCAGAAGAATTATTTTGAATAGAGTGTTTAACTTGCTGGATAACTAGATAGGAGCACGTCTAGCACGGCCAGTACAAGGTTACTGTGCAAGATAAGAGCTCATGGTGTTGGGGGTAATATATTAGCATGGATAGAGGATTGGCTAACTACAGAAAACAGAGAGTCAGGATAAGTGGGTCATTTTCAGGTTGGCAAACTGTAACCAGTGGGGTGCCACAGGGATCAGTGCTGGGACCTCAACTATTTATAATCTATATTAATGACTTGGATGAAGGAACCAAGTGTACTGTAGCCAAATTTGCTGACGATAAAAAGATAGGTGGGAAAGTTGTGAGGAGGACACAAGGGCCCCGATTTTCCCAAAGGTGCGGGGTATTGTCGGGTTCCTCAAATGTCGGGTTCCGACCAGATTCTAAATGGGTCAGCCAGCTGCATGCAATTTTCCCTCAATTGGCCAATTTATTTCAAGCGTGTGGGCACCCTTGCTAATTGTCCATTTCCAGTCAGAAAGCCCCACAGTATGATGTCATCATTCGTGGTGCTTTTAAAGTGTCCAGCAAGCTTTTCAACCTCTGCAGGCTTCCCAACTAGACTTGCAGAATGGCAGAGGAGCCTGCACCAGCTGTTGCCAGCGGCAGAGGCCGAGCTGCTGCCAAATTTGATGAGACGTCACTCCAGACATTAGTGGATGGGGTAAGGGGAGGTCCTCTTCCCTAGCTCAGGGAGGAAGAGGCCTCCCAAAGAGACCAGGGCTGCATGGATGGAGGTGGCTGCAGAGGTCAACTCTCAGGGAGTCACCTGACGGACCTGGATACAGTGCAGGAAGCGCTTCCATGACCTTCACCGTACAGGAAAAGTAAGTATGAAGTTTCCATCACCCTCAACCTGATCCCCATTGCCTTTCCCCAACAGCACTCAGCTTCAGCAATCTCTTCTTCCACATCCCACTTCAAGGTCACATCCATGCACCCTTACCCATTCCGTATCTCTCTATGCTCACCTTCACATAACTATTCCACCATGCAGCCCTCACACTGCCTCTCACTCTGATGCTTGGAACACAACTGACAACACACAGGGAGGGCCCTTGGTCTTGCAGCCTCACACCATCTTTGTCTCCTTCTAAGTATCTATGCTATGCAATCTCTACACTCGCTCCTGCACTCTCACTCAAACTCCACTTGTTTCCCTCATTGCAGGAAAAGAGAGCTCACAATAGGAGAGAGCGTGCAAGGACTGGAGGAGGACCACCCTCAATCGCCCACCTGAGCCCCTGGGAGGAAGCTGTGATGGAGATTGCTGGGGCTGACGTGCCTGTGGAAGTTGGGGCAGGAGAGACAGGAGCAAGCCCGCAAGCTGGTGACAGAATAGTTTCCCATCTCTCTCATTGACATAGCATGAGTCGCTGATATGAATCTGAAGCTACATCATTTGGACTTATGAGCATATGCCAAATCCAATGTGCAAGTCGCCTTGGCTTCACATCTCTAACTCTTTCCTTTACTCCCCCACAGGACCATCTGGTGCCCCCGTCCCCACTGCCGAGGAGGAAGAGGCTTTGCAGCTAGACTCCTCAGAGGAAGTTCCAGCCTCTGAGGGTGCAGCGTCAGCAGAAGTAAGCGCACCCAGCACCAGCGCAGACACTCACACCTCGGCGGGGGGGCCTTCGGGACATAGAGTAGTGTTGTCACCTGGTGTTTTACAGCTCACAAGTGAGCATCAGCAGATTGTGGAGACAGGGACAGCAGTGGAGAGTCCTCGTCGGAGGGCGCAGGCCTCTGCCAGCTCAGCTCAGCTGCATGTTGAACCTATGCCTCTGGATCCATCCACAAGGGAGGAGGTGATGGATCTCCATGCACAGATGCAGGAGTCTCTGGGAGGTTTTGTCTCCAGGGTCGCTGCGAGTGTGGAGCGAATGGAGGAGTCCATCGCGAACATGAGCAGAGCCTTATTGGAGTCATTGGCGCATGAAAGCATCACCACGGAAAGGATGCCTACCTCCGTGGTAAGGCTGGCTACCGCCGAGGAGAGGAGGGCTGCGGCCGAGGAGAGGAGGGCTGCGGCCGAGGAGAGGAGGGCTGCAGCCGAGGAGTGGAGGGCTACGGCCATGGAGGTGCTTAGTCGCCAGGGTATCGAAAACATGGTGAGTGCTCAGAATAGAATGACATCTTTTGAGGAGTGATGGGCATCTATTGAGCACCGAAACCAGACCTTCATGGAAGTCCCTCTGAGCAGGACTTCCAGTGCAGAGACGGGTCCCCATGGCCCCCCTGATGTGCAGCAAAGTGCTCTCCAGCCACTTGCAGGCACTGAGGGGGAGCTGACCCATGAGAGGGAGGCTGTTGGCAGACCTCAAGGAAGTGGGGGCTCCTCTCCACACGCTCTCACTTCCATGCCACTTCAGAGCCCTTGGTCAGAGCCCCGCCGGAGTCCACACCCAAGTGAGATAGGAGTCTCAACCCCTGCACAACCGCAGGAGCAGCAGACTGCTGGCGAGCCCTCACAGGCTTGCCACCCCAGAGGACGCCCACCAAAGGTGGCGAGACAGGAGCAGCAGCAAAGTGAGCAAGGGGCCTCCACATCTGCTGAAGCCACAAGGGTACCACTATGTAGGAGCACGCGTAAGAAAAAAATAAAGCACCACTAATCACAAGGGTAGTCACTTGGGTGAGAAGTCTTGTATATAGTTTTAATGCCATCACTTTGTTGTACATAAAAAATCTGGTGGCACCTGCTGGAGTTGTGGCGTCTGTCATTTGGCAAATGGGGATTTCACATTGAGGCCTCAGGAGTACTTGCAGATGTCAGCAAGCTGGTTCAATAGGTAGAAATGCACAGGGATGGGCCACTGTCCATGGTCAGTTAAGAAGCAGCAAGGCTACAGTGTTTGAGGTACCAGGCTACGCAAATCTGCCCAGGATGAGTGCGTTCCTTGCATTCCGCCCAGCAATGTTCTCGCGCACTGGTGCCGCTGGTTGACGGGCCTCTGCAGGATGCTCGCTTCCGTCCTCCTCCTCCTCCTCAGCATCATCCTCATCCGAGGCGGCTCTGTGAGGAGCTTCTTGGTCCTGCAAAATCGGCAAGCCACGATGCTGTGCCATGTTGTGAATCACACAGCATACCACAACGATTTTGGAGACCCTGGCTGATGAGTACTGTAGGGCTCCACCTGATCTATCGAGGCATCTGAAGCGCATCTTTAGCAATCCGATGGTTTGCTCGATAATGCATCTGGTGGAAATGTGGCTGGAGTTGTAGCGCTCCTCAGCTTCGTTGGCTGGTCTCCTCACCGGCGTCATTAGCCAACTCCGCAGGGGATATCACTTGTCTCCAAGTAGCCATCCCTGAAGTTCGTTTGGCGGACTGAATAGCGGAGGCACAGTAGACTGGCGCAGTATGAGGGAGTCATGGCAGCTGCCAGGGTACTTGGCACAAACATGCAAAATCTCCTTCTTGTGGTCACACACCAGCTGAACGTTAAGGGAGTGGTAGCCCTTGCGGTTGACAAAAACTCCTGGATTGCGATGGGGTGCCCTAAGGGCCACATGTGTGCAGTCAATGACGCCCTGCACCCTTGGAAAGTCTGCCAGCTGAGCTAATCCACGCACTCGCGCCCTCACACTTGCGCGATCCCGGGTGAAATGGATGTGATTGTGTGCGAGGGCAAAGAGGCCATCGGTGACCTGTTTGATGCAAGTGTGTGCGGCCGCCTGGGAGATGCCGCTGATGTCTGCTGCTGATCCCTGGAAGGAGCCTGAGGCATAAAAGTTGAGTGCGGTGGTGACTTTGATGGCCACTGGTAAGGAGTGTCGACCTGGTGCTCTGGGCTCCAGGTCTTGCTGCAGCATTGCGCAGATGTCTGTCACTACCTCTTGCGAAAGTCGGAGCCGCCTTTGGCACTGCTGCTCAGTCATGTTGAGGTAGCTCACCCTGTGTCTGTAGACCCTGTTTGGGGAGTATCTCCTGCGCCGACGGCCTTCCATGCGCTGGCCCCTTCTGGCCTGTGCTGCCTCAGGTGGCTGAGCCGCAGCCTGTCGCTCCTGCTGCTGCTGCTGTTGCTGGTGCTGCTGTTGTTGCTGGATCTGCTGTTGTTGCTGGATCTGCTGCTGTTGCTGGATCTGCTGCAGCCTCCTCTGCTGTTGGAGATCCTCTAATGCCAAGAAGGGAAGGAACAAAAGGCCTCCCATGCTTCTGGCAGATGCCTCCATTGAGGAGGCGCTGAGTTAGGGTGCTCAGAGGGGCTTCCCAGGAGCTCACACTGGAGAAGTGTGTGAGGCTCCAACCTTCCACAGCTGTGCCTAAGCCTTCAACAAGTTGCCCAAGCCTTCAGCAACAAGGTCCTGCAGCCTACAAATGCTGGCTGATTAAATCTCTTCAGTCCTGATTGACCTGCAGCTGAAAGCAAGCAAGCCGACATTGTTCATGCCAGGTTTCATCAGCGGTGTTCCCACCAGGCGTGTTTTACGTGGGGAAAGGCTGAAAATTCCAAGGGCCCCTGAAAATAGGATTAAACATGCCAATTATTGATCATTAGGCTCCCGCCGACCATTCCCGCCTGCTGCGGGCGGGACTGATTCGGGTCGCGCTGAATCACGGGGGCGAAAGTCGGGCGGGGCAGGGAATCGGGCGGGGGGTTCGTGACCCCCTATTTCTGCGATTTTCAGCCCCTGCCCGCCTGAAACCCTGCCCGACGGCTCCAGGAAAATCGGGGCCAAAGAGTCTGCAAAGGGATATAGATAGGTTCAGTGAGTGGGCACAAATTTGGCAGATGGGGTATAATGTGGGAAAATGTGAGGTTCATCCACTTTGGTAGGAATAGAAAAGCAAAATATTATTTAAATGGAGGGAGACTACAGAATGCTGCGGTACAGAGGGATCTGGGTGTCCTCGTACATGGAACACAAAAAGTTAGCATGTAGGTACAGCAAGTAATCAGGAAGGCAAATGGAGTGTTGGCCTTTATTGCAAGGGGGATGGAGTATGAAAGTAGGGAAGTCTTGCTACAACTGTACAGGGCATTGGTGAGATCACACCTGGAGTACTGCATACAGTTTTGGTCTCCTTATTTAAGGAGGGATATACTTGCATTGGAGGTAGTTCACTAGGTTGATTCCTGGGATGAAGGGGTTGTCTTATGAGGAAAGGTTGAGCAGGTTGGGTCTATATGCATTGGAGTTTAGAAAAATGAGAGATGATCTTATTGAAACATATAAGATTCTGAGGGGGCTCGACAAGGTAGATACTGAGAGGATGTTTCTCTCATGGGGGAATCTAGAATTAGGGGGCATAGTTTCAGAATAAGGGGTCACCCATTTAAGACGGAGATGAGGAGGAATTTCTTCTCTCAGAGGGTCGTGAATCTTTGGAATTCTCCACCCCAGAGAGCTGTGGAGGCTGAGTCATTGTGGGGAAAAAATTGGGTGGCGCACATTTTGGGGCGATAACGTCACCGGGACGCTAATTTTAGTGCCCCAAAAAGGTTTGCGCCCCTCCGCTGTAAATTCAGTAGTAGTGCCCCAAGCAGGAAGTGGAGTGCTACTGGAGAGTGCTCCACCTCCTGCTTGGGGCGTTACTACTGAATTTGACTGCGCTACGTGCCGCTGCGCGTGCCGCGTCATTGCAGGCCTCCTTCCCTGATTAAAGGGGAGGGGCCAAGCACTGTGCGCACCGGGACCCTGCTGGATCACCAGGGAGCGGGGTGCCGGGAAAACAGCCTGGCCGATCGCGGCCAGCACCCCGCATAAAAAAGTGAAAGGGGGCAGGTGCTGGCAGTCGGCCAAAATAAAAATGGCTGCCCGACACCTGCCATTTAAGTAGCGCCGCCGCCGTCAAACCGCCCCCTGATCCTGTCGGGCATATTGTCCGGCGATAGTTCAGGGGGCGCAAAGGAAGTTTGCGGCCGGGGCACAAGCGGGACGCTGCACACAGCGATGACGTCAAAGCTGGCGACGCAGTGCCATGGGGCGCTACCGGCTACTGCTAACCTCTTGCTGAATTTTGGGGAGGCATTAGCGGCGCCGCGCCTGGGCGCTAGGGGATTTGCGCCTGGTGACGTTAATGAGAGGCGCAAACCAACCCAATTTTTCCCCCATTGAATATATTCAAGGCTGAGGTCGACAGATTTTTGAACTACAGGGGAGTCGAGGGTTATGGGGAACAGGCAGAAAAGTGGAGTTGAGGCCAAGATCAGATCAGCCATGATCTGATTGAATGGTGGAGCAGGCCCGAGGGCCCGAATGGCCTACTCCTGCTCCTATTTCTTATGTTCTTATTACTCTTGCCCCCAATAGTTTAATATTAATTTTAAAATCAAGACAAAAATAAAGATAGCTCCCACCAATGGCTCTTTGGGTAGACGTATGACATAGTGTGATAATGGTCTATCAAAATAGGAAGCATTCAGCTTTTCACCATATATTGGATGAAGGAATAGATAGTTGCATATCCAAGCTTACAGGCAACATTAATTTAGGAGACACGGTAAGTTGTGTAGATTGAAGCAGGGCGTTACATAGACAGACTAAGTAAGTGGGCAAATCTATGACAGATGGAGCTGATTGTGGGAAAGTGTGAGGTCTTCCACTTTGGATCCGAGAAAGACAAGTTGGAATATTTTCTTATTGATGAGAGACCAGGAGCAAAGGGATTTAGGTGTCCATGCTCACAAATCACTAAAAGCTAGTGCATAGGTACTTCATCTCAAGAAGTTAGAATACAAAAGTGAGGAAGTGATACTTCAGTTGTACAGAGCCTTGCTCAGACCCCATCTGGAGTACTACGTTCAGTTTTGGGCACCGACCTTCAGGAAAGATATAATGGGGTATAGCGTAGATTCACTAAAATGATACCAGGGCTTAAAGGTTTAAATTATGAGGACAGGTTACATAAACTTGTTTTGTATTCTTGAGTTTAGAATGTTGAGTAGTGAGCTAATCAAGATCTTTAAAATGATAATGCTATTCGATAGGGTAAATCCAAATAATCTAATTCCTCTGGTGGGGGAATCCAGAACAAGGGGTATAAGCTGAAAATGGGAGCTAGGACATTTAGGAGTAAAACCAGCAGGCACTTTTTGACACAAAGGGAAGTGGAAATCTGGAACTCTCCCTCCCTAAAATGCTGTGGATGCTGGATCAATTGAAATCTTCAAAACTGAGATCGACAAATTTTACAAAAGCAAAATCCTGTGGATGCTGGAAATCTGAAATAAAAACAGAAAATGCTGGAAATCCTCAGCGGGTTTGGCAGCATCTGTAGAGAGAGAAACAGAGTTAACGTGTCAGGTCAATGAACTTTCATCAGAACTGGAAAAAGTTAGAGATGGAACAGGTTTTAAACAAGTGCAGAGGCAGGGAAAGGGGGGGAGGGGAGGAAAGAACAAAAGGGAAGGTCTGTGATAGGGTGGAAGGCAGGAGAGATTAAATGACAAAAGGGATGATTGTATAAAGCAAGAGGAAATGGTAATGGGACAAATAAAGAAACAAAAGATGGGTCTAGAAGAGGTGTAAATAGGAATGGCAGAATCATTACCGACAGCTGCCATCTGAAAAAATAGGGGCCGAGGTTATGGTCTGAAATTGTTGAACTCGATGTTGAGTCCAGAAGGCTGCAAAGTGCCTGATCGAAAGATGAGGTGCTGTTCCTCGAGCTTCATTGGAACAGTGTAAGAGGCCAAGGACAGAGAGGTCAGCATGGGAGTGGAGCGGAGAATTAAATTGACAGGCGACCGGAAGCTCGGGGGTCACACTTACGGACTGAATGGAGGTGTTCCGCAAAGCGGTCACCCAATCTGCGTTTGGTCTCCCAAATGTAGAGGAAACTGCATCATGAGCAACAAATATAATATACTAAATTGCAAGAAGTACAAGTAAATCACTCTTTCACCTGGAAGGAGTGTTTGGGACCCTGGACAGTGGGAAAGGAGGAGGTAAAATGGCAGGTGTTGCATCTCCTGCGCTTGCACGGGAAGGTGCTGTGGGAAGGGGAGAGGGTGATTGAGGAGTGGACCAGGGTGTCGCGGAGGGAGCGGTCCCTTCGAAATGCTGAAAGGGGAGGGGAAGATGTGTTTGGTGATGGGATCAAGCTGGGGGTTGCGGAAATGGTGGAGGATGATCCGTTGAATATGGAGGCTGGTTGGGTGAAAGGTGAGGACAAGGGGAATCCTATCGTGGTTCTGGGAGGGAGGGGAAGGGGTTAGAGCAGAAGTGCGGGAAATGGAACGGACATGGTCGAGAGCCATGTCAACCACGGTAGAGAGGAATCCTCAGTTGAGGAAAAAGGAAGACATATCGGAAGCACTGGTATGGAAGGTGGCATCGTCAGAACAGATGCGACAGAGATGGAGAAACTGGGAGAATGGAATAGAATCCTTACAGGGTGGGAGGAAGTGTAGTCCAGGTAGCTGTGGCACTCAGTGGGCTTATAGTGGATGTTTGTCAATAGCCTATCCCCAGAAATGAAGACAGCGAAGTCAAGGAAGGGAAGAGTCAGAGATGGACCATGTGAAGGTGAGGGAAGGGTGGACATTGGAAGCAAAGTGAATGAAATTTTCTAGTTCAGGGCAAGAGCAGGAAACGGCACCGATACAGTCATCAATGTATCGGAAAAAGAGGTGAGGGAGGGGACCTGAGTAGGACTGGAACAAAGAGTGTTCCACATATCCCACGAAAAGCAGACATAGCTAGGACTCATGCGGGTTCCCATAGCAACACTTTTAATTTGGAGGAAGTGAGTGGAGTCAAAGGCAAAGTTGTTCAATGTGAGAACAAGTTCAGCCAGGCAGAGGAGGGTGGTGATGGATGGGGACTGTTTGGGCCTCTGTTCAAGGAAGAAGCTGTTGTATCCGTGTGTTAATAGAGACACTAAAGACAGGAGTTGGTTTCACAGGTGTTTACTGAACAAAGTCTGGAGGTGAACTAACTGATACAACACAATATACAGGCTTATATAGCCCGAGTGGCCACTACCGGCATTACAGTACACAGGGGGCTCTTAAAGGCACATACACTACAATTCCTCCCCTTTTAGCCAACCAGTACATAATATTTTAAGTAATCATTAATTACATGTTACAAGAACAATAATCTACACATTGCTGCAGTTAATCAATTATAAGTCAGTCTTTCTGGAGGCTTCCTGACTCAGTCCGGATAACGCCTCGGTGGTGTAGTAGTTTCTGGTGGTGTAGTAGGTTCTTTTGGCAAGGCTGATTCGGCTACAATGCCAGTGTCGGGTTCATCGGGTTCCAGTATCACCGGATCGGAGGTAGATACTATGGGTATCTCTACTTCATCATTAGGCGTATAGAGTTGTGGTGTAGGTTGTCCCTTTTCGGATGACTCTATGATCTGGTCAGCATGGCGCCTTATTATGCTTTCTCCAATGTCCACGGTATACATCAGCGGTCCTAGTCATGTGCAAATAGTTCCAGGCTGCCATTTCTCGGTACGGTAGTCCCGGGCCAAAACTTGTTGACCTATCTGGAAGGTTCTAGTTGGCCTTTCATTCATGCCTTGAAATTGCCGGTTCTCCACGTCCCTTCTGATGTTTGGCTTGATCAAATCCAGCCGGCATCTTAGGCTTCTATTGAAGAACATCATGGCGGGAGTTTGGTTTGTAACCATATGTGTTGCATTCCTGTATGCAAACAAGAAGTTATCTACCTTATGCTGAAGTTTTATGTCTTCATTACCCATGGCCTTTATGGCCTTCTTGAAGGTCTGGACAAACCTTTCAGCCAATCCATTGGTGGCGGGATGGTATGGGGCGGACGTGTAGTGCTTAACCCCATTGTTTTTTAAGAACTTCCTGAATTCTTCGGACACAAATTGCGGTCCATTATCAGAACAGATCTGTTCAGGCAGCCCATTCCTGGCAAATATGGTCCTTAATACTGTGATGGTTTTTTCCGTGGTGGTGGAGGACATCTTTATTACCTCCGGCCACTTGGAGTGTGCATTAACCGCGATTAAGAACATTGAGTCCATAAATGGACCAGCAAAGTCGATGTGTACCCTTTGCCATGGAGATGAGGGCCACTCCCATGGATGTAGAGGGGCTTGTGGTGGAGCGTTTTGGACCTTCTGGCTTCCTAGGCAGCTCTTGGTCATTTCTTCGATGTCTCCATCGATACCTGGCCACCATACAAACGCCCTGGCTAGGTTCTTCATTTTCACTCCACCCAGATGCCCCTCGTGAAGCTCCTTTAGCACTTTATCCTGGAGTTTGGGTGGAATCACCACTCTGGATCCACACATCAAGGTTCCTCGGCACACTGACAGCTGTTCTCTTCTTTGCGAGAATGCTGGCAACAGTGGTTCGCCATGTGCTGGCCATCCCTTCACTGTTAAATCGTAGACTCGTGAGAGAGTCAGGTCATTTCTCGTTTCCCTTTCAATGGCAGAATTTGTTACTGGTAGACATTCGACTATGATAGAGTGGAACATCTCCACTGGGTCTACTGTAGGTGCCTCTTCTACCGTTGGCAACGGTAGGTGCGATAAACCGTCAGCATTCCCATGCTGTTTTGATCCTTTGTATTCTATGTCATATTGGTGTGCCCCTAGAAAAGGGACCACCTCTGTAGCCTTTGCGCTGTCATAATGGGAACACCCTTTTTAGGGTTGAATATGGAGATGAGGGGTTGATGGTGTCAACAAGGTAAATTTTTGTCCGTGTAGGTAATGGTTGAATTTCTTCACTCCCCATACCAGGCTGAGTGCTTCCCTGTCGATTTGGGCATAGTTACGCTCAGCTGAGTTCAATGAGCGTGACGCAAAAGCTATCGGCCGTTCTGAGCCATCAGGGAATCTATGCGATAATACCGCTCCTACGCCGTAAGGGGATGCATCGCACGCCAGTCTGGTTGGCAGTGATGGGTTGTAATGAGCCAAAACTTCCTTGGACGTGATTAAGTCTTTGCATTTATGGAAGGCACGTTTACAGTCTTCGCTCCATTTCCAAATTACTCCTATTTGTAGCAGTTCATTAAGAGGGTGCAGAAGAGTTGATAAGTTCGGTAAAAATTTATGATGGTTGTGATAAAAATGGTAACTTCCGGGAAGTTATGTCATCACTTCCTGTGAACTATGAACTATGAACTGTGTACATACCTCACTTCCTGTCATATGTCACTTCCTGTTGGACTGGTATAAATACTGGTCTGTTCAGTATTGTAAGAGGCTTCTACCAGAGGCATGGTAAAGACCTCTCTTGTGTATATAGTGTGTTTATAAGTTACTTAAAGCTTACTTTAAAGTTACTTGATGGTAAGTCTCCTTTTTCTTACATCAATGGTAATTTATCAATCCCAGGAACGACCTTAATTGTGAAACATTTTCAGGTGCTGGGGCTTTTATGACCGCTTCAATTTTTTCAGGTGACTTATGCAACCCTTCCTTATTAATTATGTGGCCACAATATGATATTTGTTTCTGGAAAAATTCGCACTTGGGGCGATTTGCTCGTAGGCCCCGTTCTCTCAGCCTAGTGAGCACCTGCTCCAAATTGGCAAGGTGCTCGTTGTCGTTTTCTCCTGTTACAAGGATGTCGTCTAGGTAGCATTGAGTCCCCGGAATCCCTTGGAGGACTTGCTCCATAGCTCTTTGCCAGATAGCTGGAGCTGATGCTACTCCGAAAACCAGTCGATTGTACAGGTACAGGCCTTTGTGTGTATTTATCGAGAGATACTTTCTAGAGGCCTCTTCAACCTCCATCTGTAGATATGCCTGTGCCAAGTCAATTTTGGTGAAACGTTTCCCTCCGGATAGTGAGGCGAAAATATCTTCTATCCTCGGAAGAGGATACTGTACCGTGTGAAGGACCGGGTTTACAGTCACCTTGAAGTCTCCACAGATGCGAATTTTTCTCTGTTCTTCAGGTTTATCATTATTCAACGGTTTCTTCATGACCGGGACGATGGGTGTTGCCCACTCGCTCCAATCTATCTTGGATAATACGCCTGCCTTTTCCAAATTCTCCAGCTCTGCCTCGACTGCTGGACGAATTGCATATGGCACCGGCCTTGCCTTAAAAAACTTGGGAATTGCCGCATCTTCCACTTTTATTGAGGCGGTGATGCCTTTCAAGGTTCCTAGTTTCTCTTGAAACACTTCCTTGGCGTTGGCCAAGATGTCTTTTAATCATTCAGGTATGACGTCATCATCATTTTTTTTCTTACTGGTCACCGTCAGTGCCTGAATGGAGTGCCAGTCTAAACGTATCTTCCTGATCCATTCACGTCTCAACAGCGGTGGACCACCATCTTGTAGAACGTATAAATACAACTTCTGTATTTCCTTGCCGTTGTATACAACAGGCACCCTTATTTTTCCTTTGGGGGATACTTTCTGCCCCGTATATGTTTTCAAGATAATGGATGTGGCTTTTAAAGGTATATGCGGAAATAGCCGCTCGTAATCCCATCGATTTATGACGGTCAGAGCTGATCCTGTATCTAGCTCCATTTTAACTGAGGACCCTGCTATCGTGAGGCTAACCCAAATGGTCTGGTAATCTTCTTTGGAAATTACATTATGTAATTTGAGACAGCTTAGTCTCTTGTTTCCGGAGTCGCTATCGCTCTTCTGGTCTTCGGAGCTACTGTCCGTCATCATTTGTACCTTTCTGTACTTTTCTTTATTGATTTTTTTTTTCCTGTCCGTGGATTTTTTTTGTCCAGATCGGCATACCCGTGCAATGTGTCCAATCTTTCCACATTGCCTGCATGCTTTGTCCTTGAACCAGCAGTCCCTCTGGTCATGGGTGGATCTGCTGCAGCGATAACATCTCTCGAAACCCTGTGTCATTTCATGGGTGCCGAAGTCCTGTGTCTTTTGCTGTATCTCTGCAGCTCCTCTTGCGGCTGCTTCGTATGATACAGCCATACAGAAAGCCTTGTCCAGTGTCAAATCTTTCTCAGAAAGCAGCCTTTTCTGTGTTCCTTCACTTAGGAGACCGCAGACGAATTTGTCTCGAAGAGAATCTGCCAGTCCTGCCCCGAATTGGCAGTGCTTTGATAGCTTTCTTAATTCGGTGAGGTAATCAGCGTTACTTTCATTCTTGTGCTGATTCCTCTTGAAGAATTTGAATCGTTCCGCTATCAGCAGCGGTGTTGGGTTTAAGTGCTCCTGTAGGGTATCAACAATTTCCTTAAAATTCTTGTCCTTTGGTTTGGCTGGAGTGATTAAGTTTCATAACAGCCCGTATGTCTTCCTCTATATCATTATCAAAAGCATCAATATTGCCAGCCTTAGGCATCCTGGAAAAAAAATGGCACTTCCCACGCTTTCCCGCCGCTGCTGCTGCTGACAATGCTGTTTTTAAAATTTTTAAAATTTTTTTTTATTTACAGGTGGAGACTCGTTCCCGCCGGACTCTCTGGGACTTTTGCCCCCCTCTGCTAGGTCCGAACGCCGACCTGCTTTGCAGCGCCGGCCGTCTCCCGAGTGCTCCCCCCCCGTCTGTTTCTGCTTGCCTCCGCCTTCGCTGCTTGGCCTCGCCGCAGAGCCAGCCGATGGAGCCCCAGCCCACCCAGGAAGGATTATTGCAGTACCTGCCACCAGCTCGGCTAGCTGGTGAAACCACAGTTTTTTGTTTTTTTTCTTGCTTTTCTTCGACTTTGGACGTCTGAGGAATCGGTGTCCTTGAGGTGCTGCCGAATTGCAGGTAAGTCCGTTTCCAATTCGTCGCCACTGTTGTATCCGTGTGTTAATAGAGACACTGAAGGCAGGAGTTGGTTTCACAGGTGTTTACTGAACAAAGTCTGGAGGTGAACTAACTGATACAACACAATATACAGGCTTATATAGCCCGAGTGGCCATTACCGGCATTGCAGTACACAGGGGGCTCTTAAAGGCACATACACTACAGAAGCGGAGCGCCCTCAGGCTGTCCTGGTGGGGGATGGAGGTGTAGAGGGATTGGACGCCCAGTAAAAAAGAGACAGTTGGGGCTAGGAAACTGGAAACTGTTAAAGTAGCAGAGGGCATCAGAAGAGTCACAGATGTAGGTGGGAAGAGACTGAACAAGCGGAGAAAGAATAGAGTAGAAAATCAATAGATTTTGTTATGTAAGGATATCAAGGGATATGAAGCAAAGGTGGGTAAATTGGATTGAGGTACAGATCAATTATAATCTAATGGAATAGTCGTGGGGCTGAATGTCCTGTTCCTCTGTATGTTGAAGATGGCCCAATCACTTCAAACATACTATCTACTTGAATCATGCCCATGTCTTTAATAGTCTTAAATACCTGGATCATATCCCCTCCAAGTCTCCATTAACTATGAACCCAAGGCATCGTATATCTTCATAGCTCAGACTATGGATCATCCTTGTTGGTCATCTCTACACTTTCTCCAGAGTTGTAATGCCTTGCCAGGTATGGTGGGACCAAAACTGTGCAAAGTACTCCAAAACAAGATGGTACCAAAGCCTTATGGAATCCTATTATTGTGGGTCTAGATTTGTAATGAACTGTCTGGACAATATAACCCAGGACCCTGTTTGTTTTGACTATGGCCTTTTTTTCTGAGCCTGAACTTTGAGGGATGGTCAATGTCCTTAAATCTTTCTCCATCTCATTTTACCCTTTAACATACACCCACTAGTGTTATATTCTGTACCTGTGTTCATAACTAGATACTTCTCTAAACTGAAGGATAGTTTCCAGTCTTGGGTCCACTTCCCCAACCGATCCAAATCCAGTTGTAATTTTTCGCCCTCTCTAGACAGTGGAGCCTGCGTTTCTCTAACCTTACTCATCGGACATCCACATTGCACTTGGGATCAGTCTTGTTCTTTGCTGGACTCTCTCCACTGCCTGCATATGTGTTTTCTTGCATGGTGATCAAAATTGAACACAGTATTCTAATCAGGGCCTGACTAATGCTTGGAACACCTCAGGATATGTGTACTCTATTATTCTGGCTATACATCCCAGCATTCTGTTAACTTTTTGAATTGCTTTGCTGCATTGACCAGACATTGATGAATTTACTTTCTCTCCTGAGCCCTTTCTTTACACTCTTTGTGTACAAGATGATCAACATGCAAAACTTTATGGGGGGTTAACTTCCTCGACACTATTACTGCTCCACTACGCAAACTTCCGCAGAAGCCCTGTTTCCACAGCAAGTGGGGGTTTCCGCCGAAATTATGACGGCAGAGAGAGAGAGAGAAACCCTGAGGAGATTCACCCGTTAAATCTGTCAGCATTAAATTTTAATTGAACATTTGTCTTTCAGGTGGAAGAACCAATCTAAATCTTTCTGCAATTCTCTTGCTGCATCCTCCAGCAGTATTCAGGTTCAGATAATGTCTGAAATGTTAGAATTTGGTTTGTTAAAACTAAAACATTTTGGAAATCATACAGAGTTTTGGAAGTATTTGAAGCCCAAACGTTGCATCACCATCATATTAAATATTGTTGAGCAAGAGAAAATTCAATCTCAGCTTACAGATTAGTTTTAGTTCAACATATTCTTTTTAAAGTAGCCTGTTTCGATCGAATCCATCAAAATGACCTTGCTTTCCCAGCCACACCTGCTATACGTGTGTAATTAGTGTCTTCAGTACTCGTTTTTGTTGCACAGTTTATAATTGGATTTCTACCATCACAAAAATCTGATGGATTCAGTTACCCAAGTCACTTAAAGGCCTCAAGGTTGCTTAATTTATGAGGAGCTATTCCAGGCACAGTGGAAAATATATCAGTGGATGGAATTCTGATTTGATTGTCTGACACACCGCTAAACATGTACCCAGGTTGCACAAATCGCAATCGTGTCTCCCATGAGTCTTATTTAATGATTCAAGCCAGCTTTGAAAAGTACACATGAAAAATGAGGTCTATCTAAAAAGAAGCACTACGTCTATCAAACTACATTAGATACGGGTCAACAAAATATTGAAATGATTCAGTGAAATTTTTTATCATTAAATGGCAATTTATTTGTATTTTTAAAATCATTCCCATGAAGAAAGATGGTATCTGCCGAATGTGCAGTAGGAGTTAATATTTTCACAGTAAAGGAAATCCAATTTACTTCCATTCATGCCAAAATTGTTGTGTAGAGATTGGAAGAGATGAACAGACACACTTACATTCAAATGCAACTTTTTTATTTCATCCATCTACCATACATATTTCCAAATCAACTGGAAATCTCAAACTAAAATTGCACATTTATTAGAATGTATTTCAAAGAAAAAGGTACGTTGTTTCAGTGAAATTGGTCCACTGCGTCGCAAGCTGGGAGACAAGTTTCTTGCAACCTCTGCTGAAAAATGCACTAAAGTTTGCCTTCTCTTCCCCCTTACCCCGTAAAACTGTGACAAATAGGTTTCTCGGTCCTGTTGTATGATGTTGTGCCAAATGGATTAAGGGAGGGAGAGAAAATCAGAAGAATGTGATCTTGCTGCTGTTGGCCAAGGCAGCAGTAAGTCACATGGCTACAGCTGGTATTAGCACCCCTGGGTGGGGAGATGGGCGGAGGGGGATATCTGTCATGATTCCTGCTACTAATCATAGGTCATTCAGCCCCTCAAGCTAGTTCCGCCATTCAATTAGATCATGGCTGATCTGTATCTCAACTCCATCCACCCGCCTTGGTTCCGTAACCTTTAATAACCTTGCCTAACAAAAATCTATCACTCTCA
The DNA here is from genome assembly GCF_052327205.1 of Somniosus microcephalus. Classification (NCBI taxonomy): domain Eukaryota; kingdom Metazoa; phylum Chordata; class Chondrichthyes; order Squaliformes; family Somniosidae; genus Somniosus; species Somniosus microcephalus. Next base: position 134,471,846 of record NC_140989.1, on the reverse strand, counting down.
GTTTTGAAATTTTCAAATGACCAACAGCTTTTTGGGTGAGAGAGTTCCAAATCTCCGCTACCCTTTGTGTGAAGAAATGCTTTCTGACATTACCCCTGAACGGCCTAGCTCTAATTTTAATGTTAGGCCCCCTTGTTCTGGACTCTCCCACCAGAGGAAATAGTTTTTACAAAGTATTTACAGCACAGAAATTAGCCATTCGTCCCAGCAGGTCTATGCCGATGTTCATGGTCCACATGAACCTCCTCCAACCCCTCTTCATCTAACCCCCATCAACATATCCTTCTATTACTTTCTCCCTCATGTGCTTATCTAGCTTCCCCTTGACTTCATCTATACCATTCACCTCAACTATTCCCTGTGGTAGCCAGTTCCACTTTCTAACCACTCTCTGGGTAAAGAAGTTTCTCCTGAATTCCCTATTGGATTTATTAGTAACTATCTTATATTTATGACAAAAAGAAAATACTGCAGATGCTGGAAATCTGAAATAAAAACAGAAAATGCTGGAGATACTCGGCAGGTCAGGCAGCATCCCCTTTCAGCATTCCGAGGGGACCGCTCCCTCCACGACACCCTGGTCCACTCCTCTATCACCCCCAACACCCCTTCCCCTTCGCCCGGCACCTTCCCGTGCAAGCGCAGGAGATGCAACACATGCCCTTATACCTCCCTCCTTCCCACTGTCCAGGGCCCCAAACACCCCTTCCAGGTGAAACAGCAGTTTACTTGTACTTCTTGCAATTTAGTATACTGTATTCGCTGCTCATGATGCGGTCTCCTCTACATTGGGGTGACCAAATTCAGATTGGCTGACCACTTTGTGGAACACTTCAGTCCGTAAGGGGGACCCCAAGCTTCCGGTCGCCTGTCACTTTAATTCTACGCTACACTCTCACTCAGACCTCACCGTCCTTGGCCTCTTACATTGTTCCAATGAAGCTCAACGTAAGCTCGAGGAACAGCACCTCATCTTTCGATTAGGCACTTTACAGCCTTCTGGACTCAACATAGAGTTCAACAATTTCAGATCATAACCTCGGCCCCTGTCATATATTTTTTTCCCACTTTTTTTTGTTTGTGTTTTCTTTTCTTCTCCCCCACATGGCAGCTGTCTTTCATTCTGCCAGCGCAATTTACACTTCATCTAGAGCCATCTTGTGTTTCTTAACCTGTCCCATTACCATCTCCTTTTGCCTTGAATATCTCTTAATGTCTCTGAATATCTCTTAACCTGCTACCAGTGCCATGTGCTAGTCAGAGTAGAAATAGAAGGATATTTCAGATTAATACATAGCTAGAGGAATGGTGCAAGGGGGAGGGATTCAAATTCCTGGGACATTGGAACCGGTTCTGGGGGAGGTGGGACGAGTACAAACTGGACGGTTTGCACCTGGGCAGGACCGGGACCGATGTCCTCGGGGGAGTATTTGCTCGTGCTGTTGGGGAGCATTTAAACTAAAATGGCAGGGGGTTGGGAACCTGTGAAGGGAGACAGAGGAAAGGGAAACAAGGATGGAAGCAAAAGACAGGAAGGAGAAAAGCAAATGTGGCAGTCAGGGAAATCAAGGGTTTAAATCAAACATGGCCACAGTAAATAATAATTCTAAAAGGTCTAAGAGTGTTTAAAAAACAAGCATGAAGGCTTTGTGTCTTAATGCGAGGAGCATTCGTAATAAGGTGGATGAATTAGCTGTGCAAATAGATGTAAACGGATATGATATAATTGGGATTACGGAGACATGGCTCCAGGGTGACCAAGGCCAGGAATTCAACAAGGCAAAAAGGAAAAGGAGGTGGGGTGGCATTGTTGTTTAAAGAGGAGATTAACACAATAGTAAGGAAAGATATTAGCTCTGATGATGTGGAATTTGTATGGGTAGAGCTGAGAAATACCAAGGGGCAGAAAACGTTAGTGGGAGTTGTATACAGACCCCCAAACAGTAATACTGAGGTTGGGGATGGCATTAAATGGGAAATTAGAGACGCGTGCAATAAGGGCACAGCAATTCTCATGGGTGACTTTAATCTACATATAGATTGGGCTAACCAAATTAGTAACAATGCTGTAGAGGGGGAATTCCTGGAGTATATACGGGATGGTTTCCTGGACCAATATGTCGAGGAACCAACTAGAGATCAGGCCATCTTAGACTGGGTATTATGTAATGAGAAAGGATTAATTAGTAATCTTGTTGTGCGAGGCCCCTTGGGGTGGAGCGATCATAATATGATAGAATTCTTCATTATGATGGAGAGTGAAGTATTTAACTCAGAGACTAGGGTCCTGAATTTAAATAAAGGAAACTATGATGGTATGAGGCGCGAGTTGGCTAGGATGGATTGGGGAACGTTACTTAAAGGGTTGACGGTGGATAGGCAATGGCAAACATTTAAAGATCGCATGGATGAACTACAGAATTGTTCATCCCTGTTTGGCATAAAAATAAAACAAAAAAGGTGACTCAACCATGGCTAACAAGGGAAATTAGGGCTAGCATAAGATCCAAGGAGAGGACATATAAATTGGCCAGAAAAAGCAGCAAACCTGAGGATTGGGAGCAGTTTAGGATTCAGCAAAGGACGACAAAGGGATTAATTAAGAGGGGGAATATAGAGTATGAGAGAAAGCTTGCAGGGAACATAAAAACTGACTGTAAAAGCTTCTATAGATATGTGAAGAGAAAAGGATTGGTGAAGTCAAGCATAGGTCCCTCGCAGTCAGAATCAGGGGAATTTATAATGGGGAACAAAGAAATGGCGGACCAATTAAATACATACTTTGGTTCTGTCTTCACAAAGGAGGACATAAATAACCTCCCAGAGATGTCGGGGAACATAGGGTCTAATGAGAGGGAGGAACTGAATGAAATCAGTATTTGTAGGGAAATGGTGTTAGGGAAATTGACGGGATTGAAGGCCGATAAATCCCCAGGGCCTGATAATCTACATCCTAGGGTACTTAAGGAAGTGGCCCTAGAAATAGTAGATGCATTGCTGGTCATCTTCCAAAATTCTATCGACTCTGGAACAGTTCCCATGGATTGGATGGTAGCTAATTTAACCCCACTATTCAAAAAATGTGGTGGAGAGAAAAGGGGGAATTATAGCCTGACATCGGTAGTGGGGAAAATGCTAGAGTCCAGTATAAAAGATGTAATAGCAGAGCACTTGGAAAACAGTGACAGGATCAGACAAAGTCAACATGGATTTACAAAAGGTAAATCGTGCTTGACTAATCTACTGGAATTTTTTGAGGATGTAACTGGTAGAATAGATAAGGGAGAACCAGTGGATGTGGTGCATTTGGACTTTCAGAAGGCTTTCGATATGGTCCCGCATAAGAGATTAGCGTGTAAAGTTAAAGCACATGGAATTGGGGGTAAGGTATTGACTTAGATAAAGAACTGGTTGGCAGACAGGAAGCATAGAGTTGGAATAAACGGGTCTTTTTCCGAGTGGCAGGCAGTGACTAGTGGGGTATTGCAGGGATTGGTGCTAGGACCCCAGCTATTCACAATATATATTAATGATCTAGACAAGGGAACTAGATGTAATATCTCCAAGTTTGCAGACGACACAAAGCTGGGTGGGCATGTGTGCTGTGAGGAGGATGCAGTGAAACTCCAGTATGATTTGGACAGGTCGGGTGATTGGACAGATGCATGGCAGATGCAGTATAATGTGGATAAATGCGAGGTTATCCACTTTGGTGGCAAAAACAGGAAGGCAGATTATTATCTGAACTGCAATAGATTGGGAGAAGGGGAAGTGCAACGAGACCTGGGTGTCCTTGTGCACCAGTCGCTGAAGGTAAGCATGCAGGTGTAGCAGGCGGTTAAGAAGGCAAATGGTATGTTGGCCTACATAGCAAGAGGATTCAAGTACAGGAGCAAAGATGTCTTGCTGCAGTCGTACAGGGCCTTGGTGAGACCACACCTTGAGTATTGTGTCCCGTTTTGGTCGCCTTTTCTGAGGAAGGATGTTCTTGCCATGGAGGGAGTGCAGCGAAGATTCACCAGACTTGTTGAGTCTGTGTTTTCAAATGCAGTTATACTGAATAACAGGACACAGACTACAGAAGTAAGTAAACAGGTCTTTAGTGATTGAGGGTCAGGGCTGAACTGAGATACACTTTGCTCCGCAGGGTTTATATACCGGTGTGGTCACCACCGGTACTACAATGTACAGGAGCCATCAAAAAGTAGTCCATCACCTTAAGGTATCCTCTTAAGGTAGTACAGGTTACATACACTACAATTCCTCCCCTTTTAGCTTAACAGTGTACATCCCAAATTAAACATTACATGGATAACATATATACAATTTACACACAAGAACTGTTCAAAGATTCAGTCTCTGAGGAGGCCTCCTGATCCGGCCCGGATAATGCCTTTCAGGGGTCTCTGGTTCTCGTTGCTGGGGTGACTCATCCACTTGATCTATGGATTTAACATCATCATATACGTTCGAGTCTGAGGTAGATGCTACAGGCTCAATAAGTTCTTCAACTGGTGTCTCTGCCGTAGACATAGGGTCGACCCTTGTTCTCGATTCCACAAGTTGGTCAGCATGACGTCGTATTACGTTCTCTCCAACGTCTACTGTGTACATCAAGGGTCCTTGTCGTGCACGAATTGTTCCAGGTTGCCATTTATCATCGCTATAGTCCCTGGCCAACACTGGTTGTCCTATTTCAAAACTACGAGTGGCCTTGTTATTTACATGCTGGAATTGCTTGTTTTCGGCTTCCCGTCGCACATTGGCCTAGAAATTCAGTGGGCTTTGCGCCCAGTTACCGCCCAAATAGGGTTTATGCGCCAGTGTAAGAGGGTGCGCTGATATTCAGCGCTGCGGTAATGGCGGCGGTAGCCGGTAGCGCTGCGCTGACACCGATGACGTCATTGGTGTGCGCAGTGCCCTGGTTCCGCCCTGCTTCCGGCCCAAACCCCATATTTAGTTGCGGCCGCCTCTTCTGCAGCGGCCGCAAACAGCGCTGGAAAAACGGGGCTGTACTGCTGCGCTACTGGGGCGCTTTAAGGTGGAGGTGCGGCCGGCCGCTTTTTCGGCGGCCGCCTGCCCGCACCTCCTTCCCCGGCCTCCTCCACCCCGCCCCCCCCCGCGGCATTGCCGGCTGCTTTCCGCGAGCCCGGCACTTCTCCGTGGTGCCGGGCTCATTTGCCGGCACAATCCAGCAGCGATCTCGCTGTTGCAGGCACCTCCCCCTTAAGAGAAGGAGGAGGCCTGCAGCACCGCAGCCTGCCGCTCCGCAGCGGGTGGCGCTGCGGCACCTAGCGCGCCGATATTCAGTTTCAGCGCCCGAAGCGGGGGCGCCGAAACCCTTGAATAGCGGCCGCCTTCGAGTTGGGGCACTGAAACTGAATTTCCGGCGGGCGCAAGTGGCTCCGCGCGCAGCGCTAACTTTTGGGCGTTAGCCTGCTGGCGGGCCTTAACTGAATTTCTAGGCCATTGGGTTTTAACAAATCCAACCGGGACCGCAACCTTCTGTTATAGAACATTATGGCAGGGCTTTGATTTGTCACTGCATGCGTGGCGTTTCGATACGCCATCAGGAAATTGTCCACCTTGTGTTGTAGTGGAATATGGTCTTCACTCATGGCCTTTATCGCCTTTTTGAACGTTTGTACAAATCTCTCGGCCAACCCATTTGTAGCCGGATGATATGGGGCAGATGTATAGTGTTTCACCCCATTCTTTTTCATGAATTTCTGGAATTCTTTTGACACGAACTGTGGTCCGTTGTCTGAACATATTTGCTCCGGCAACCCATTCCTTGCAAATATGGTTCTTAGAACTGCGATCGTCTTCTCAGAGGTAGTGGTCGACATCTTAATCACTTCTGGCCATTTAGAATGTGCGTCTACTGCTATCAAAAACATGGAATCCATGAATGGACCTGCAAAGTCGATATGCACACGTTGCCATGGGGCTGAAGGCCATTCCCATGGATGCAGCGGTGCAATTGGAGGTGCATTTTGAACTTTTTGGCACCCTGAGCAGCTTTTAGTCAGATCCTCTATTTGTTTGTCGATACCTGGCCACCACACAAAAGCCCTAGCAAGGCTTTTCATCTTGACTCCCCCCAGATGACCTTCGTGCAATTCTTTCAGAACTCTCTCCCTTAATTTAGGAGGAATAATCACCCTTCTTCCACACATCAATGTTCCTTGACATACGGACAGCTGTTCTCGTCTGGCTGAGAATGCTGCAATGTTCCTTGACATACGGACAGCTGTTCTCGTCTGGCTGAGAATGCTGGTAACAGTGGTTCGCCATGTGCTGGCCATCCCTTCACTGTCAAGTCGTAGACCCGAGACAGTGTCGGGTCATTTCGGGTCTCTCTCTCAATACCCGCATTGGTGACTGGTAAGCATTCGATGATGGTCGAGTGAAATATCTCGACAGGGTCAACTGCCGGTGCCTCTTCCGCTGTAGGTAGTGGCAGGTGCGACAGCCCATCAGCATTACCATGTTGCTTTGTACCTTTGAATTCAATATCATATTGATGTGCCCCTAGGAAAAGGAACCATCTCTGAAGCCTCTGCGCCGTCATTACCGGAACACCCTTCTTAGGGTTGAAAATGGAAACCAATGGCTGGTGATCTGTCAGCAGCGTAAACTTTTGGCCTTGCAGGTAATGGTTAAATTTCTTAACTCCCCACACGAGGCTGAGAGCCTCCCTATCTATCTGAGCATAGTTGCGCTCAGCGGAGGTCAATGATCTGGATGCGAAAGCGACTGGCCTTTCCGAGCCATCTGGAAACTTATGTGAGAGCACTGCCCCGATACCATATGGAGAAGCATCACAAGCTAAGCGAATAGGCAGCGTTGGGTTAGAGGTCATCAGTGCCTTGCTCCTTTGAAAAGCCCGCTTACAATCATCGCTCCACTTCCATGGTATTCCCATTTGCAAAAGAGTGTTTAGCGGGTGTAACACCGTGGATAAATTTGGAAGAAACTTGTGGTAATAATTAACCAACCCGAGGAACGACCTCAACTGGGATACATTTTCCGGTGCAGGAGCTTTTACCACAGCTTCAATCTTGTCAGGTGACTTATGGAGCCCCTCCCGGTCAATGACGTGGCCGCAGTACGAGATTCGCTTTTGAAAGAACTCGCATTTCTGGCGATTAACTCTGAGCCCATATTCTTTCAATCTGATGAGCACCTGCTCCAAATTCGCGAGGTGATCCTTATCGTTATCTCCTGTAATCAGGATGTCATCCAGGTAGCATTGTGTGCCTGGGATTCCCTGCAATATCTGCTCCATGGCCCTTTGCCAAATCGCTGGAGCCGATGCCACTCCAAAAACCAGTCTATTACAGGTAGACTACCCTTTATCCGGACTTCTGAAAACCGAAACCCTCTAAAAACCGAAGGTTTTTTCGTTCAGCGTAAGTCGTGCGTACGACTTACGCTGAACGAAAAAACCGAAGGTTTTTAGAGGGTTCCGGTTGCGGAAGTTCGGATAAAGGGTAAGTCATGCGCACAACCCCCCGCCGACCCCGCCGACCCCGCCGGCCCCGACAACCGCCGACCCCGCCAGCCGCCGATCCCCCCGCGGACCCGCCGGCCCCGACAACCGCCGACCCCGCCAGCCCCGACAACCGGCGACCCCCCCCGCGGACCCCGCCAGCCCCGACAACCGCCGACCCCGCCAGCCCCGACAACCGCCGACCCCCCCGCGGACCCCGCCAGCCCCGACAACCACCGACCCCGCCAGCCGCCGACCCCCCCGCGGACCCCGCCAGCCCCGACAACCGCCGACCCCGCCAGCCGCCGACCCCCCCGCGGACCCCGCCGGCCCCGACAACCGCCGACCCCCCCGCGGACCCCGCCAGCCCCGACAACTGCCGACCCCCCCCCGCGGACCCTGCCAGCCCCGACAACCGCCGACCCCCCCCGCGTACCCCGCCGGCGCCGACCCCGACTGACTTACGCTGAGCGTCAGCGTAAGTCGTGCGCCCGACCCCCCGCCGACCCCCCCGCGGACCCCCGCCGACCCACCTTCCGAAATCCGAAATTCTCCTTTATCCGAAACTCGGCTGGTCCCGAGGTTTTCGGATAAAGGATAGTCTACCTGTATACCGATATAAGCCCTTATGCGTGTTGATCGTGAGATACTGATGTGACGCTTCATCAACTTCCATCTGTAGGTACGCCTGTGCCAGGTCTATCTTAGTGAAGTGTTTCCCGCCAGACAGCGAAGCGAAGATATCTTCAATCCGCGGAAGCGGATATTGCACCGTGTGAAGAACCGGATTAACAGTGATCTTGAAATCGCCACAGATGCGAACCTTCCCAGGTTCCCCCGGCTTGTTGCTCAACGAACGCTTCATGACAGGAACAATGGGTGTAGCCCATTCGCTGCAGTCCACCTTGGAAAGTACCCCTGAACGTTCTAGCCCTTCCAGCTCTACTTCCACAGCAGGTCGTATCGCATAAGGCACCGGTCTGGCTTTGAAAAATTTTGGGTTTGCATGTTCTTCAACCTTGATGGTTGGCGTAATTCCTTTCAGTGTTCCAAGTCCCTGTTGGAACACCTCCTTAGCATTGTCTAAGATTTTGGACAGTCGTTTAGGTTTGACGTCGTCCTCCTTACAGGCATCTACAGTCAGTGCTTGTATGGAATGCCAGTCCACATTTATTCTCCGGATCCATTCCCATCCCAGTAGTGGCGGACCTCCATCAGGTAACACATACAAGTCCATTTTCTGACTTTCTTTACCATTGTAGACCACATTTACTTTTATCTTTCCTTTGGGGTATACTATTTGCCCCGTGTATGTTTTCAATACAATCTCCATATCCCTCAGGGGAATGTGCGAGAATAACCTTTTGTAATCTTGCTTATTCATGACCGTTAATGCCGACCCAGTGTCCAATTCCATCTTCACTTGGACTCCTGCTATTCGAAGCATGACCCAGATAGTTTGGTGGTCTGCTGTGTTACCCACATTATGTATTTTCAGACAACCCAGTTCCTTACTGCTGGAGTCTGAATCCGTCTTCTGTTCATCCGAACTGTTCTCTGTCACCTTGTGTACTTTTTTGTACTTCTCCTGTGGTGACTTTTTGCTGCTGGTCTTCTTTCCTGACCGGCATACTCTCGCTATGTGACCAAGCTTGCCACATTGCCTGCATTCTTTATCTTTGAACCAGCACTGGTTCTGGTCATGCGTTGTCCTTCCACAACGATAGCACTTTACTGTGCCCAATGCCATTTCATTGGTGCTGAATTCCAATGGTCTTTGCTGTATCTCTGCAGCGCCCCGTGCTGCTGCCTCGTGAGATGCTGCAATGCTGAAAGCTTTGTCCAGCGTAAGGTCCTTTTCCTCTAGCAGTCGCTTCTGGGTTCCTTCCCTTAGGAGCCCGCACACAAACTTATCTCTCAGTGCGTCTGCTAGTCCTGTTCCGAACTGGCAGTACTTTGATAACTTGCGCAGTTCTGTTAGGAATTCAGCGTTGCTTTCTTCTTTAAGTTGAATTCTTTTGTAGAATTTAAATCGTTCCGCTATCAGCAGCGGCGTGGGGTTTAAATGCTCTTGCAGGATAGTAACAATATCCGCGAAACTCTTCCCTACCGGTTTGTCTGGGGTGACAAGGTTCCTTAATAACCCATACGTCTTCGCACCCATTGAGTTTAATAGGGTTAGTGCTTTCTTATCATCCGGTACCTCATTCGTTGTACAGTAAACATCGATGCGTTCCACATAAGTGGCCCAATCTTCCACATCGTTATCAAAAGCAGTGATGTTACCCGTTTTTGGCATCCTTGCTGAGTTTCTCCTTTCCCTTCGGATATTATTATTATTTTTTTTTCTATTTAAGATGGCGGCTTTTCCCGCGCTTGTCTTCTTCCCCCGCCGACTCAAAATGGCGATTCCCGCGCTGTTGCCGTCCACGCCTCCCAGCGGTCCTTTATTTTCCCCTGCGCTGCTGCTCTTGTTCCCCGCCGCTCCCGCGGTCCTTGTGGCCATAAACGCTTTCCTGGCTGCTGCGCGTCTCTGCCCCGATTGCAGTCCGGCCCCTGACACCGGCTGCGGTTGTGTTCTCCACCCTTTTCGTCGTTTTCCCTCCCCTTCTCCCACTGACAACTCGGCCGACTTCCCCCCCGTGCCGCTTGATCGGGCTTACCCGCCGCTGTCGTCGAAGGGATGCTCACTGATGTTTGACTTCGTGGCCAGAAACCAACCCGGGTTCCCGATGGCCTCCCGTGTGATGCAGTGCTCAGCAGAATGTTGAGGGCAGATAAGAACATAAGAAATAGGAGCAGGAGTAGGCCAATCGGCCCCTCGAGCCTGCTCCGCCATTCAATAAGATCATGGCTGATCTGATCCTAACCGCCAATCTACTATCACAGAACCATCTCCTGAATCTAACAGAATTAGACACACAAAATAGGAGCAGGATCAGGCTACACGGCCCCTGGGCCCACTCCGCTACCCACAGGGCCATGACCGATCCAAACCTAGACTCATGTCCAAATTCCTGCCCGCTCCCCGTAACCCTTAATTTCCTTTACTTCTAGGAAACTGTCTAGTTCTGTTTTAAATTTATGTAATGATGTAGCTTCTACAGCTTTTTGGGGCAGCATATTCCATGGACCTACCACCCTCTGAGTAAAGTAGTTCCTCCTCATCTCAGTTTTGAAAGAGCAGCCCCTTATTCTAAGACTATGCCCCCTAGTTCTAGTTTCACCCATCATCGAGAACATCCTCCCCGCATCCACCCGATCCAACCCCTTCACAATCTTATATGTTTCAATAAGATCGCCTCTCATTCTTCTGAACTCCAATGAGTAGAGTCCCAATCTACTCAACCTCTCCTCATATGTCCATCCCCTCATCCCCGGGATTAACCGAGTGAACCTTCTTTGTACTGACTCGAGAGCAAGTATGTCCTTTCTTAAGTATGGACACCAAAACTGTATGCAGTATTCCAGGTGCGGTCTCACCAATACCTTGTACAACTGAAGCAATACCTCCCTATTTTTATATTCTATCCCCCTAGCAATGAAAGCCAACATTCCATTGGCCTTCTTAATCACTTGCTGCACCTGCATACTAACCTTTTGAGTTTCGTGCACCAGGACCCCCAGATCCCTTTGTACTTCAGTACTTTCCAGTTTCTTGCCATTAAGATAATAACTTGCTCTACGATTTTTCCTGCCAAAGTGCATAACCTCACACTTTCCAGTATTGTATTCCATCTGCCAAATCTCTGCCCACTTACGCAGCCTGTCTATGTCCCCTTGCAGGTTTTTTATGTCCTCCTCACTCACTACTTTCCCTCCCATCTTAGTATCATCTGCAAACTTTGATATGTTACACTCGGTCCCCTCCTCCAAATCGTTAATATAGATTGTAAAGAGTTGGGGACCCAGCACTGACCCCTGCGGAACACCACTAGTTACTGATTGCCAGTCTGAGAATGAACCATTTATCCCAACTCTCTGCCTTCTGTTAGATAGCCAATCCTCTATCCATGCCAGAATATTACCCCCAATCCCGTGATTTTTTATCTTAAGCAATAATCTTTTGTGTGGCACCTTGTCAAATGCCTTTTGGAAGTCTAAATACACTATGTCCACTGGTTCCCCTTTATCCACCCTAGATGTTACTTCCTCAAAGAACTCCAGCAAATTTGTCAAACATGACTTCCCCTTCATAAAACCATGCTAACTTTGTCCTATTAAATTATGATTATCCAAATGTCCTGTTACTGTCTCCTTAATAATGGACTCCAAAATTTTACCTACCACAGATGTTAGGCTAACCGGTCTATAGTTTCCAGCCTTCTGTCTACTGCCCTTTTTAAATAAGGGTGTTACATTAGCAGTTTTCCAGTCTGCCGGGACCTTTGCTGAGTCCAGGGAGTTTTGGAAAATTATTACCAATGCATCCACAATCCCTACCGCCACTTCCCTCAAGACCCTAGGATGTAAGCCATCAGGTCCAGGTGATTTATCCGCCTTGAGTCCCATTATTTTACCGAGTACCACTTCCTTAGTGATTTTGATCGTGTTTAGCTCCTCCCCCCCTTTAGCCCCCTGTTTGTCCAGTGTTGGGATATTCTTAGTGTCTTCTACTGTAAAGACTGATATAAAATATTCATTCAGTGTTTGTGCCATCTCCATATTTCCCACCATTAATTTCCCGGTCTCATCCTCTAAGGGACCAACATTTACTTTAGCCGCCCTTTTTCTTTTTATATAACTATAAAAACTCTTACTATCTGTTTTTATATTTTTTGCTAATTTACTTTCATAATCTATCTTCCCTTTCTGAATCAATCTTTTTGTTATTTTTTGCTGTCTTTTAAAGTTTTCCCAATCCTCTATCCTCCCACTAGATTTGGCTACCTTATATGCCCTTGTTTTTAGTCGAATACTATCTTTAATTTCTTTACTTAGCCACGGATGGCTGTCTTTTCTTTTACACCCTTTTCTTCTCAGTGGAATATATATTTTTTGGAAGTTGTAAAATAACTCCTTAAATGTACACCACTGATCATGTATCGTCTTACCCTTTAATCTATTTTCCCGATCCACTCTACTCAATTCCGCTCTCATACCTTCATAGTCTCCTTTATTCAAGCTTAGCACGCTTGTTTGAGATCCAACCTTTTCACCCTCTAATTGAATATGGAATTCAACCATGTTATGGTCACTCATTCCAAGGGGATCCTTTACTAGGACATTTTTAATTAATCCTGTCTTGTTACACAGGACCAGATCTAAGGTTGCTTGCCCCCTGGTCGGTTCAGTTACATACTGCTCAAGAAACCCATCCCTAATACACTCAATGAACTCATCCTCAAGGCAGCCCTGCCCAATTTGATTTGTCCAATTAATATGATAGTTAAAATCCCCCATAATTATAGATGTTCCCTTATTACAAGCCTCAACTATTTCCTGATTGATACTCCGTCCAACAGAGTTGCAACTGTTCGGAGGCCGATAGACTACGCCCACTAGTGTTTTTTTCCCCTTATTATTCCTTATCTCCACCCAAACTGTTTCATTATCCTGATCTTTTGACCCAATATCATTTCTCTGTATTACAGTGGTTCCTTCCTTTATTAACATAGCCACCCCACCTCCCCTTCCTTCCTGCTTGTCCTTCCTGATCGTTAAATAACCTGGTATGTTTAATTCCCAGGCATTGTCACCCTGCAGCCATGTTTCTGTAATGGCCACAAGATCATACCCATATGTAGATATTTGTGCCATTAACTCGTCTATTTTGTTACGAATGCTACGTGCATTCAGATAGAGAACTTTCAAATATGTTTTGCGACACTTAGTTCCTGCTTTTGCCCTTTTTATTACTTTACCTTTTACTCCATACCTTCTGCCCCTTCCTGACACGCTCTGGTTTTTAATTTCCCCACTGCTACCTAAGTCTATGACCTTCTCTGTTGTCATTTTTATTATTTGCTCTCGAGGAACCTCCCCCCCACTAGTTAGTTTAAAGCCCTCTCTACAGCCCTAGTTATATGATCCGCCAGGACTCTAATCCCAGCACTGGCCAAGTGAAGCCCGTCCCAACGGAACAGCTCCCTCCTGCCCCAGTACTGGTGCCAGTGTCCCAGGAAGCAAAACCCATTTCTCCCACACCAGTCTTTGAGCCACGCATTTAACTCTCTAATTTTATTTGTCCTAGCCAAATTCGCTCGTGGCTCAGGTAATAATCCAGAGATTATTACCCTTGTGGTTCTGCTTTTTAATTTGGCCCCTAGCTGCTCAAACTCCCTCAGCAGAACCTCCTTCCTTGTCCTATCTATGTCGTTGGTACCAACATGGACAACGACAACTGGATCCTCCCCCTCCCACTCCAAGTTTCTCTCCAGTCCAGAGGAGATGTCCTTAACCCTGGCACCGGGCAGGCAACACAGCCTTCGGGACTCTCGCTCATGGCTGCAAAGAACTCTATCTATCCCCCTAACGATACTATCCCCTACCACTACAACATTTCTTTTAACTCCCCCCACTTGAATGGCCCCCCGCTCCACGGTGCTGTGGCCAGGATGCTCATCCTCCCCGCAGTCCCTGTTCTCATCCTCACAGGGAGTAAGAGCCTCGAACCTGTTGGACAAGTGCAAGGGCTGCGGCTCCTCCAACACTACCTCCTGGATCCCCTTGTTCGACGCCTGTTTCTGAGGACGAAGCTTCCTTTGATGCAAAACTGCCGCTAGGTAAGATCAGACTCGTCGCCACTGTTGAGTCTGTGTTTTCAAATGCAGTTATACTGAATAAAAGGACACAGACTACAGAAACAAGTAAACAGGTCTTTAGTGATTGAGGGTCAGGGCTGAACTGAGATACACTTTGCGCCGCAGGATTTATATGCCGGTGTGGTCACCACCGATACTACAATGTACAGGAGCCATCAAAAAGTAGTCCATCACCTTAAGGTATCCTCTTAAGGTAGTACAGGTTACATACACTACAAGACTGATACCTGGGATGGCAGGAATGACGTATGAGGAGAGATTGGGTCGTTTGGGCTTATATTCGCTGGAGTTCAGAAGAATGAGAGGGGATCTCATTGAAGCTTATAAAATTCTAACAGGACTACACAGACTAGATGCAGGAAGGATGTTCCCGATGGCACGGGAGTCCAGAACCAGGGGTCACAGTCTAAAGATAAGGGGTAAGCCATTTAGGACAGATATGAGGAGGAATTTCTTCATCCAGACAGTGGTGAACCTGTGGAATTCTCTACCACAAAAGGCAGTTGAGGCCAATTCATTAAATATATTCAAGAAGGAGTTAGATATATTTCTTAAGGCTAAAGGGATCAAGGGCTATGGGGAGAAAGCAGGGACACGGAACTGAATTTGGATGATCAGCCATGATCTCATTAAATGGCAGAGCAGGCTCGAGGGGCCGAATGGCCTACTCCTGCTCCTATCTTCTATGTTTCTAACCTCTCCTGCCTTCTATCCTATCATAGACCTTCCCTTTTGTTCTTTCATCCCCTCCCCCCTTTCCCAGCTCCTACACTTGCTTAAAAATCTGTTCCATTTCCTGCTTTTTTCCAGTTCTGACGAAAGGTCATCGACCTGAAACGTTAACTCTGTTTCTCTCTTCACAGATGCTGCCTGACCTGCTGAGTATCTCCAGCATTTTCTGTTTTTATTTTATATTTATGGCCCCTAGTTCTGGTCTCCCTTGCAAGTGTATTCATCTTCTCTACGTTTACCCTATCAAACCTCTTCATAATCTTGAAGACCTCTATCAGTTCACCCCCTCAGTCTTTTTTTTTCTAGAGAAAAGAACCCCAGCCTGTTCAATCTTTCCTGATAGGTATAACCTCTCATTCTGGTAAATTTCTCTCTATCTACCCTATCAAATCCTTTAAAGATCTTAAACACCTCAATTAGATCAACCTCTAATCTACTATACTCAAGGGAATACAAGCCTAGTCTATGCAATCTGTCCTCATAATTTAACCTCTTTCGCCCCGGTATCATTCTAATCTCTGTAGAGAACGTTGTGTTGGAAGTACACACATGTGGACATTGGGTAAGAACAAGATAAGGATCAGCTATGACATCTCCATAGTCAAACAGCCTGCAATACTCACGGTCAAGTCAAGACTCATACGTGGAAAATGTTCACTTATGCAAGGTACTGGAGGGCTGGTGGCTCCTGTGGAACTATATCCCAGTATAATTTTTAAAAAATTCGGGAAAGGAGGGGACAATAAGGAAGATAATTAAGGTAGGAGAAGATTGGATCTAGTGTACTATTATAGTATATTTATCATCAGATTAGTCGAAATGATGAAACATTTAGTTTAAAACAAGGTGGCCAATGTACTTTTTTAGGTTTACCTGCTATTTTCAGTATCTTGATTATCCTAAATTTTAGTATGTACTTTAATACACTCCATACAAAATAGGCTTGTTTTGTACCTAAAATACTTCTCTCAATCACTTCTCTTGACCCCTCCACTGTATCTAAATCGTCAGACTGCTGGTCCGACATTCAGTACTGGGTGAGCAGAAATTTTCTCCAACTAAATATTGGGAAGACCGAAGCTGTTGTCTTCAGTCCCTGCCACAAACTCCATTCCCTGGCCACCAACTCCATCCCTCTCCCTAGCAGCTGTTTGAGGCTGAACCAGACTGTTCACAACCTTAGTTTCCAACCTGTCGTATTTGACCCTGAAATGAGCTTCCGACCGCATATCCGCGCCATTACTAAGACCGCCTACTTCCACCCCCGTAACATCGCCCGACTCCGCCCCACCTCAGCTCATCTGCTGCTGAAACCCACATCTGTCTTTGTTACTTGATTATTTTAAAATATTCGTTCATGGGATGTGGGCGTCGCTGACAAGGCCAGCATTTCTTGCCCATTCCTAGATGCCCTTGAGAAGGTGGTGGTGAGCCGCCTTCTTGAACCGCTGCAGTCCGGTTCCCATGCGCCTGCTGCCCTTGTCCTTCTAGGTGGTGGAGGTCACGGGTTTGGGAGGTGCTGCCAAAGAAGCCTTGGTGGGTTGCTGCAGTGCATCTTGTAGATGGCACACACTGCAGCCACGATACGCTGGTGGTGGAGGGAATGAATGTTTAAGGTGGTGGATGGGGTGCCAATCAAGTGGGCTGCTTTTTCTTGGATGGTGTCGAGCTTCTTGAGTGTGTTGGAGCTGCACTCATCCACGCAAATGGAGAGTATTCCATCACACTCCTGACTTGTGCCTTGTAGATGGTGGAAAGACTTTGGGGAGTCAGGAGGTGAGACACTCGCCGCAGAATACCCAGCCTCTGACCTGCTCTTGTTGCCACAATATTTATGTGGTTGGTCCAGTTAAGTTTCTGGTCAATGGTGACCCCAAGGATATTGATGATGGTGGGTCCGGCGATGGTAATGCTGTTGAATGTCAAGGGGCGGTGGTTAGACACTCGCTTGTTGGAGATAGTCATTGCCTGGCACTTGTGTGGCGTGAATGTTACCTGCCACTTATCAGCCCAAGCCTGAATGTCGTCCATGTCTTGCTGCATGCGGGCATGGACCACTTCATTATCTGAGGAGTTGTGAACGGCACTGAACACTGTGCAGTCATCTGTGAACATCCCCACTTCTGACCTTATGATGGAGGGGAGATCATTGATAAAAGCAGCTAAAGATGTTTGGGCCTAGGACACTGCCCTGAGGAACTCCTGCAGCGATGTCCTGGGGCTGTGATGATTGACCTCCAACAACCACAACCATCTTCCTTTGTGCTAGTTATGTCTCCAGCCAGTGGAGAGTTTTCCCTCTGATTTCCATTGAGTATTCATATGCACTCTTGGCCGACCTCCCACGTTCTAGCCTTCATAAACTTGAGGTCATCCAAAACTCTGCTGCCCATGTTGTAACTCATACCATGTCCTGTTTACCCATATCACCTGTGCTCGCTGACCTACATTGGCTCCCAGTTAAGCAACACCTCGATTTTAAAATTCTCATCCTTGTTTTCAAATCCCTCCATGGCCTTACCCCTCCCTATCTCTGTAGCCTGCTCTAGCCCTACAAGCCTTTGAGATCTCTGCGCTCCTACAATTCTGGCCTCTTGATCACCCCCGATTTTAATCGCTCAACCATTGGTGGCTGTGCCTTCAGCTGCCAAGGCCCTAAGCTCTGGAATTCCCTCCCTAAACCTCTCCGCCTCTCTTTCTTCCTTTAAAACACTCCTTAAAACCTACCCCTTTGACCATGCATCTGCCCTAATATCTCCTTATGTGGCTCGGTGTCAAATTTTGTTTTATGATGCTCCTGTGAAGCGCCTTGGGACGTTTTACTACATTAAAGGTGCTATATAAATTCAGGTTGTTGTTTTTGTTATAAAATAACGTAGCCACGCTGGTTTTGTTTAGTTAAACCTGAATGCTAAGCTTTATTGGGAATAATTGACACTTAATTACTGAGGACTTCACCTTTCATAATTAATGCAGCGCTTCCTCAAAACCATATTCAGCAGAGATTAACAATTGAGTTAATTTGGTGGTGTCAGCCGTGGCTCAGTGGGTAGCACTCCCGCCTCTGAGTCAGAAAGTTGTGCGTTCAAGTCCCACTCCAGAGACTTGAACACAAAAATCTAGGCTGACACTCGCAGTGCAGTACTGAGGGAGTGCTTCACTGTCAGAGGTGCCGTCTTTCGGATGAGACGTTAAACTGAGGCCCCGTCTGCCCTCAGGTGGATGTAAAAGATTCCATGGTCACTATTTCGAAGAAGAGCAGGGGGGTTCTCCCCAATGTCCTGGCCAATATCTATCCCTCAACCAATATCACTAAAACAGATTATCTGGTCATTATCACATTGCTGTTTGTGGGAGCCAAATTGGCTGCAGTGTTTCCTACATTACAACAGTGACCACACTTCAAAAGTACTTCATTGGCTGTAAAGTGTTTTGGGACATCTTGAGGTCATGAAAGGTGCTATATAAATGCAAGTCTTTCTTTCTAGATTCATACCACAAAGTATTTGCGCCTTGCATTTTCAGTCAAGGAATATCTTTCAGCCTGCGTGCCTCTTCCTTCCCTGCCCCCATCCTCAACATATTTGTATTCACAACTGGCTGATCTGCAAAGTTTGTATGAAAACAGATGGGCAGCTGTGGATGGTTCCGCAGTAAGCTTGACTTTTGGATTGGATTGCAGGGTGAACCGGAGAAGTGAAGGTTAAGTAATGCATTAAGAGTCACTCTGAGTGGCTTCCCTTGTAGCAGATGTTCCCAAAATTTAAACTTGACCTAAATGCCTCAGCACCACAGTAACTGCAATATTTTGGCAATTGTTACTGAGCTTTGAAGACAAGCAGAAAATCATGAATTTGAAAACACTGCTTCCTATTGTGCTCGACCTTGGCGGGGCAGGGGGGAATAGCAGTGATATCCTGCAGCTATTAAAGCAGCACTTCTGAATTCATGGGGATGAAGAACATCCCACTGACAGCAGTAGCTGTGGCCAGCGGTAATTGGGACATGCTACTAACAATGTTATTTTCATCAAATGAACTATTCTGCAATAAGAGATAGAAGCAATCGCTTCAGAATCAATTGAGAAAAGAGAACTCATCAGGCATTCTTGCATCTGATGGTTTTGATCACCAATTTCACAGCTTTTTGTGACACCTCTCTCCAGAGTGGATGTTGAAATGTGACTGAATGCTTTAAGTATTTGATCAGTGGAACAATATTGTGGTCTGCTGTTGGAAATCGTAGATTTGAGTTCACTATTTCATCAGACTTGAACTAAAATACAAGTATGTTCTTGATCACAGAAAATGCTGGAAATACTCAGTAGGTCAGGCAGCATCTGTGGAGAGAGAAACAGAGTTAATATTTCAGGTCGATGACTCTTCATCAGAACTGGAAGAAGTTAGAGATGTAACAGTTTTTAAGCAAATACAGAGGCAGGGAAAGGGGGGAGGGGAGGAAAGAACAAAAGGGAAGGTCTGTAATAGAGTCATAGAGTTATACAGCACAGAAAGAGGCCCTTCGGCCCATCGTGTCTGCGCCGTCCATCAATCCCTGTCCAGTCTAATCCCATTTTCCAGCATTTGGTCCACAGCCTTGTATGCAGTGGCATTTCAAGTGCTCATCCAAATGCTTCTTGAATGTTGTGAGGGTTCCTGCCTCTACCACCGTTTCAGGCAGTGAGTTCCAGATTCCAACCACCCTCTGGGTGAAAAAGTTCCTCCTCAAATCCCCTCTAAATCTCCTGCCCATTACCCTGAATCTATGCCCCCTTGTTATTGACCCCCCTACTAAGGGGAATAGTTCCTCTTTATCTACCCTATCTATGCCCCTCATCATTTTGTACACCTCAATCAGGTCCCCCCTCAGCCTTCTTTGCTCCAAGGAAAACAACCCCAGCCTGTTTAGTCTTTCTTCATAGCTGAGGCGCTCCATCCCAGGTAACATCCTGGTGAATCTTCTCTGCACCCTCTCCAAAGCAATCACATCCTTCCTATAGTGAGGCGACCAGAACTGCACACAGTACTCCAGCTGTGGCCTCACCAGTGTTTTGTACAGCTCCATCATAACCTCCCTGCTCTTATATTCTATGCCTCGGCTAATGAAGGCAAGTATCCCATATGCCTTTTTAACCACCTTATCTACCTGTTCCGCTGCCTTCAGGGATCTATGTACATGTACAGCAAGGTCCCTCTGAACTTCCTAGGGTCCTACCACTCATTGTGTATTCCCTTGCCTTATTTGTCCGTCCAAAATGCATCACCTTGCAATTTTCAGGGTTAAATTCCATTTGCCACTTTTCCGCCCATCTGACCAACCCGTTTATATTGTCCTGTAGCCTGAGGCTTTCCTCCTCGCAATTTACCACCCCACCAATTTTCGTGTCACCCGCGAACTTACTGATCATACCTTTTACATTCTCATCCAAATCATTTATGTAGATCACAAACAGCAAGGGACCCAGCACCGATCCCTGAGGTACCCCACTGGACACAGGCTTCCAGTCACAAAAGCAACCTTCGACCATCACCCTCTGCCTCCTGCCACTCAGCCAGTTTAGGATCCAACGCGCCAAGGCACCCTGGATCCCATGGGCTCTTACCTTCTTCACCAGTCTCCTATGCGGGACTTTGTCAAAAGCTTTGCTGAAGTCCATGTAAACCACATCCACAGCATTTCCCTCATCCACACACCTAGTCACCCCCTCGAAAAATTCAATCAGATTTGTCAGACATGATTTACCCTTGACAAAGCCATGCTGACTATCCCCGATTAATCCTTGCCTCTCCAAGTGGAGACTAATTTTGTCCCTCAGAATTTTTTCCAATAATTTCCCTACCACAGATGTTAGGCTCACTGGCCTGTAATTCCCTGGTTTATCCCTGCTACCCTTCTTGTATAATGGTACTACGTTAGCTGTTCTCCAGTCCTCTGGTACATCCCCTGTGGCCAGAGAGGTTCTGAAAATTTGTGTCAGAGCCCCTGCAATCTCCTCCTTTGCCTCACACAACAGCCTGGGATACATCTCGTCTGGGCCTGGGGATTTATCCACTTTTTGGCCTGCTAAAACCGCTAGTACCTCCTCCCTCTCGATGCTAATATGTTCAAGTATGTCACAGTCCCCTTGCCCGATTTCTATGTCTACATCGCCTTTCTCCATAGTGAACACAGATGCAAAATATTCATTTAAAACCCCGCCTACATCATCTGGCTCTACACACAGATTGCCACTTTGGTCCCTAATGGGCCCTACCCTTTCCCTGGTTATCCTCTTGCCCTTAATATACTTATAAAACATCTTAGGATTTTCCTTTATTTTGCTCGCCAGTGTTATTTCATGGCCCCTCCTCGCCCTCCTAATTTCTTTTTTAAGTATGGCCCTGCACTTTTTATACTCCTCTAGGGCTTCCTCCGTCTTTAGTCTTTTGTAACTGCCAAAAGCCCCCCTTTTTTTCCTGATGCATTTTTGTATATCCCTTGTCATCCAAGGTTCCCTTTGCTTGTTGGTCCCACCCTTGACCTTTACAGGAACATGTTGGCGTTGTACTCTCTCTATTTCCCTTCTGAAAGTCTCCCACTGTTTTGATGTGGATTTTCCTGTAAGTAGCTGCTCCCAGTCCACTTTGGCCAGATCCTGCCTTATCATATTAAAATCGGCCTTCCCCCAATTTAGAACCCTTATTTCCGGGCCGTCTTTGTCTTTTTCCATGACCACCTTAAATCTCACCAAATTATGGTCACTGTCACCAAAATGCTCTCCTACTGACACTTCCACCACTTGCCCGGCTACATTCCCTAGAATTAGGTCCAGTACCGCCCCCTCTCTTGTAGGACTTTCTACATGTTGGCTCAAAAAGCTCTCCTGGATGCACTTTAAGAATTTTGCACCCTCTAAGCCTTTCACACTCTGACTATCCCAATTAATATTGGGGAAGTTGAAATCCCCCACTATTATTACCCTATTATTTTCGCACTTCTCTGAGATTTGCCTACATATCTGTTCCTCTATCTCCCCCTGACTGTTTGGGGGCCTATAGTACACTCCCAGCAAAGTGCTTGCCCCCTTTTTGTTTTTAAGTTCTACCCATATGGCCTCATTAGAGGAACCCGCTAATATATCGTCCCTCCTTACAGCAGTAATTGACTCCTTAATTAATATTGCAACACCCCCTCCCCTTTTACACCCCCCTCTGTCTCACCTGAAGATTCTATACCCCGGAATATTGAGCTGCCAGTCCTGACCCTCCCTCAACCATGTCTCCGTGATAGCAACAATATCGTACTCCCATGTGTTCAACAACAACTTCAGTTCATCCACCTTGTTTGCAAGACTCCTTGCATTAAAATAAATGCCTTCCAGCCTTGCCATATTCCCTTTTGCCTTCACATATTTGCTCTGCCTTCCCAGCTGACTTGTTTTTTCCTCCGTATTTGGCTGTAAATCACCCCCTACTATAGCTCCACTCTGTATCCCATCCCCCTGCCAAGTTAGTTTAAACCCCCCCCAGCAGTGCTAGCAAACCTCCCCGCAAGGATATTGGTCCCCCTCTGGTTCAGGTGTAAACCGTCCGACTTGTACAAGTCCCACCTTTCCCAGAAGCAGACCCAGTGATCCAGGAAACTAAAGCCCTCCCTCCTGCACCATCCCTTTAGCCACGCATTCATCTGTTCTATCTTCCTATTCCTATACTTACTAGCACGTGGCACCGGGAGTAATCCAGAGATTACAACCTTTGAGGTCCTGCTCTTTAATCTTCCACCTAGCTCCCTAAATTCTTGCTGCAGGACCTCATCCCTCTTTTTACCTATGTCGTTGGTACCAATGTGGACCACGACCTCTGGCTGTTCACCCTCCCCCTCCAGAATGCCCTGCAGCCGCTCAGTGACATCCTTGACCCTGGCACCAGGGAGGCAACAAATCATCCTGGATTCACGTCTACGGCCACAGAAACGCCTATCTGTTCCCCTTACTATAGAATCCCCTACCACTATTGCTCTCCTACTCTTTTTCCTCCCTTCCTGGGCAGCAGGAGCACCCCCAGTGCCAGGAAGTTGGCTGCTGCTGCCTTCCCCTGGTGAGTCATCCCCCTCAACAGTATCCAAATCGGTATACCTGTTTGAGAGGGGAATGGTCACAGGGATCTCCTGCACTACCTGCCTGCTTCTATTGCTCCGCCTGGTGGTCACCCATTTCCTTTCTTCCTGTGCAGCCCTTACCTGCGGTGTGACCAACTCACTAAACGTGTTATCCACGTCCCTCTCAGCATCGTGAATGCTCCACAACCCATCCATCCACAGCTCCAGCGCCTCAATGCGGTCTGCTAGTAGCTGCAGCTGGATGCATTTCCGGCACACGTGGTCATCAGGGGCACCGGCAGTGTCCTTGAATTCCCACATAGAGCAAGAGGAGCATAACACGGGGCTGGGCTCTCCTGGCATGACTTACCCTTTAATTAATTTAAATTAATTCACTATCACCAATTAAAGATATCTCTAAGGCGCTTGTATAGTCTACCAACAGTCCCTGCTACACCAGAAAAGACCCTAGTAACTATAAACTACAGAGTTAAAGTTTAAAAAGAGAAATACTCACCAACCAATCACTTACCTGCTCCCTGATGACGTCACACTCTGATTACTTTTTACCTCTCTCCCCGCTGCTGAGTTGGTCGGGCCTCACTGCTCCCTGGAACTGGTCGGGCCTCGGTGCTCGCGCCGGTTTTTATACCGGGCTCCTCCTCGCCTCACTGCTCCCTGGAACTGGTCGGGCCTCGGTGCTCGCGCCGGTTTTTATACCGGGCTCCTCCTCGCCTCACTGCTCCCTGGAACTGGTCGGGCCTCGGTGCTCGCGCCGGTTTTTATACCGGGCTCCTCCTCGCCTCACTGCTCCCTGGAACTGGTCGGGCCTCAGTGCTCGCGCCGGTTTTTACACCGGGCTCCTCCTCGCCTCACTGCTCCCTGGAACTGGTCGGGCCTCGGTGCTCACGCCGGTTTTTATACCGGGCTCCTCCTCGCCTCACTGCTCCCTGGAACTGGTCGGGCCTTGGTGCTCGCGCCAGTTTTTATACCGGACTCCTCCTCGCCTCACTGCTCCCTGGAACTGGTCGGGCCTCGGTGCTCGCGCCGGTTTTTATACCGGGCTCCTCCTCGCCTCACTGCTCCCTGGAACGCTGTGTTTGAACTCTCCTGGGTATTGGCGCTCTCACTTTGCTCCCGCTGCTTTTGAACTCTCCCGGGTGGAAGGCAGGAGAGATTAAATGACGAAATATGGTAATGGGACAAGTAAAGAAACAATAGATGGGATTAGAGGAACTGTAAATGATAACAGCAGAACCATTACCAACATCTGCTATCAGAAAAAGTTGGAGCAGTGGTTATAATCGTGGTGGACCATTAAACAACTGACGGGAGGAGGAGGCTCCATGAACATCCCCATCCTCAATGGTGACGTAGCCCTGCACGCAAGTGCAAAAGACAAGGCTGAAGTGTTTGCAACCATCTTCTGCCAGAAGTGCCGAGTGGATGACCAATCTCGGCCTCCTCCTGAGGTTCCCATCATCACAGAAGCCAGTCTTCAGCCAATTCGATTCACGCCACGTGTTATCAAGAAACGACTGAGCGCACTGGATACAGCAAAGGCTGCGGGCCCCGACAACATCCCGGTTGTCGTGCTGAAGACTTGTGCTCCAGAACTAGCCGCGCCTCTAGCCAAGCTGTTCCAGTACAGCGACAACACTGGCATCTGCCCGGTAATGTGGAAAACTGCTCAGGTATGTCCTGTCCACAAAAAGCAGGACAAATCCAATCCGGCCAATTATCGCCCCGTCAGTCTACTCTCAATCATCAGCAAAGTGATGGAAGGTGTTGTCGACAGTGCTATCAAACAGCACTTATTCACCAATAACCTGCTCACTGATACTCAGTTTAGGTTCCACCAGGACCACTCGGCTCCAGGCCTCATTACAGCCTTGGTCCAAACATGGACAAATGAGCTGAATTCCAGAGGTGAGGTGACAGTGACTGCCCTTGACATCAAGGCAGCTTTTGATTGAGTGTGGCATCAAGGAGCCCTAGTAAGATTGAGGTCAATGGGAATCAGGTGGAAAACTCTCCACTGGCTGGAGTCATACCTAGCACAACGGAAGATGGTTGTGGTTGTTGGAGGTCAATCATCTCAGCCCCAGGACATCGCTGCAGGAGTTCCGCAGGGCAGTGTCCTAGGCCCAACCATCTTCAGCTGCTTCATCAATAACCTTCTCTCCATCAAATGGTCAGAAGTGGGGATGTTTGCTGATGATTGCACAGTGTTCAGTTCCATTCGCAATTCCTCAGATAATGAAGCAGTCCATGCCCGAATGCAGCAAGACCTGGATGACCTTCAGGCTTGGGCTGGTAAGTGGCAAGCTACATTCGCGCCACACAAGTGCCAGGCAATGACTATCTCCAACAAGCGAGCATCTAACCACAGCCCCTTGACATTCAATGGCATTACCATCGCCGAATCCCCCATCATCAACATCCTGGGGATCACCATTGACCAGAAACTTAACTGGACCAGCCACATAAATACTGTGGCTACAAGAGCAGGGCAGAGGCTGGGAATTCTGTGGCGAGTGTCTCACCTCCTGACTCCCCAAAGCCTTTCCACCATCTACAAGGCACAAGTCAGGAGTGTGCTGGAATACTTTCCACTTGCCTGGATGAGTGCAGCTTCAACAACACTCAAGAAGCTCAACACCGAAGTAGTCCGCTTGATTGGCACCCCATCCAGCACCTTAAACATTCACTCCCAACACCACCAGAGCACCGTGGCTGCAGTGTGTACCATCTACAAGATGCACTGCAGCAACTCACCAAGGCTTCTTCGACAGCACCTCCCAAACCCACGACGTCTAACACCTAGAAGGACAAGGGCAGCAGGTGCATGGGAACACCATCGCCTCCAAGTTCCCCTCCAAGTCACACACCACCCTGACTTGGAAGTGTATCGCCGATCCTTCATAGTCGCTGGGACAAAATCCTGGAACTCTTTCCCTAACAGCACTGTGGGAGTACCTTCACCGCACGGACTGCAGCGGTTCAAGAAGGCGGCTCACCACCACCTTCTCAAGGGCAATTAGGGATGAGCAATAAATGCTGGCCTTGTCAGCGACACCCACATCCCAGGAACGAATATATTAAAAAAAAGAACCTGAAATTGTTAAACTAAATGTTGAGTTCAGAAAGTTGTAAAGTCTTGTGCCTCCCAGAACCATGATAGGGTCCCCCTTGTCCTCACCTTCCACCCCACCAACCTTCACAGTCAATGGATCATTCTCTGCCATTTCCAGCTCAGAAGTGAACAGTTTACCATAATCTGGCCTTACCTGGGATCCTGTGGCTTAGGTGGAGGAGTATTCCTGATGGTGTAATCTGCACAGAGACTGTAAATATTTGAGATGGGCTGTATTGGTCATTCCTTCAGACAAGGCCCTACAACCTATGAACTGGATATTTCTTATTGAAACTTCCATAATTTGGATGGCTGTTTCCAGTTCAGGAACTTATTCATATTCATAACTACATTACTCGATTAGAAGAGCTACTGCGGAATCTCTCACAGTGAGTCAGGAGATACTCCCACATATTGTGCAATATACTATCAATTTACAGTGATTGAATAATTTAAATTGCATTTTTATTACTAGTATTATGGCAGTGTTAGCGATATTTTCAAGTTGAATTCCGTTACTATGCCCACATTTATGTGGGAAAATGTAAATCAGTGGACTTTATTATTATATGTTTGTTTAAGTATGCAGTTAATTTTATCTTTGATGTGCCTCAATGAATTCGAGACTCGACGTTAGCGGAGCAAAGCAAGGCTTTTATTAACTCAGAAAGTAATACACATTGGAGAAGTGTCTCTCATCCAGAGATCTGCTGTACTGCTGTGAGACACGCTGGGGCTTGCTTAAGTAGGGGCCAGGTATGGGCGGAGCCCTACACACAATACAATACAGGTAAGGAAATGAAACTGAAACTAAACTAAACACAGGGAATACAGTGCCTGATGAATGGCATATTTCATCACAATCTTCTACCTCTTTCCAAAACGCAGGATACAGAGAAGATGGTAGGGAAGATGTTGCCAGATGCAGGTGGCTAGTAGGTAGGTTGCAGGTACTGCATGGAGCAATACTGAGAGAGGGGAGGCCTGTATGTTTAGGTAATGTTGGAAGATTGGTCCTGGGGTAGGGGAGCACTGGTAGGGGTCAGGGAGGTGTGAGAAATGAGGAGGTGGTCTTGAGGTGTGATAATGGTGGGATGGTAGTGGCAGGGTATGGAAGTGCTTGGTGTGGGACCCTGGATTGTGGGAAAAATAGAAAGAGTACTGTGGGCTGCTGGTGAGCAAAGCATGGCAACAGGGGTTTTGACAGGGGGTGGGTCAACAGTAATGAGTATGGGTAAAGTCATATGACAACCCTCTGAGATATCTGTGCCTCTCCAATTCTGGCCTCTGGAGCATCCCTGATTTTAATCGCTCCACCATTGGTGGCCTTGCCTTCAGCTGCCTAGGCCCTAAGCTCTGGAATACCCTCCCTAAATCTCTCTGCCTCTCTCTCCTCCTTTAAGACGCTGCTGAAAACCTACCTCTTTGACCAAGCTTTTTGTAATCTGTCCTAATACAGGAAACTCTTTGGTATCCGGCACCGACGGGACTGGGATGGTGCCGGTTGATTAAAAATTCTGGATGACGGAGAGGGTTATCTACCGAGGCTATTTTTAACAAACAAAAATAAAAAAATCAAGAAATGTGCAGTATACAGTAATTGGGTACTCACCTACAGAATGCTGTGTTAAATGGATGGTGGAAGATGCTTGATTAAGTACAGTACTGCCAGTTGAGGGTAATCCATAACTCTTTAATTACTTAACAGTAAAACAAAACTTATACAGTAAACAACTGTATACAGTACTGTAGTTGATTGTACACTTATTCCAAGTCATCAGGAATATCAATGTCAGCGGGGTCATCAGGATCATGCACTTCAACAGATTCTTCAGGCACTTCCACTGCTTCAACTCTTTTGGAAGCTTTCTTAAACATGTCCCGGATGTCTGCTTGCTTAGTGGATTGTCTTTTTTGTAGAAAGGTGTAATGCAGAATATGGAGTTGCATAACTTCTTGGGCAGAGTAGCAAGGCTGCCTTTCAGCAAATTGGAGGATTAAAGCAAATCCTTCTGCAGCTTTAGCCCAAGAAATCATCTTCTCTTCAGAAATCTCATCCTCTTCACTTTCCATCTCACTTTCCTTTTCTTTCTTTGGATTCAAAATAGTCTCAATTATTTCATCATCACTCAGCATATGCACAACAGCAACTTCTCTATCTGCATCAATCCACTGCTCACTATCACTGAGGTTACATAGAGGGTTTGCTGGGCCTACATTTTTCACCATGCCAGCCATTTCCATTATTGTACTCCTCTTGGGACGAACGTTGAACCCATGAAATTCCTCCTCTGAAGAAGAACCTTCAGCAAACATTACAGAAGGCCACAATTTGCACCAGGCTTGCCTCAAAGTGTGACCATTCACCAAGTTCCAGGAACATGCAACATTAAAGATGGCATCTTTAAGATTGTATTCCTTCTGAAATGCGTGAATATTGTCATCTTGGTTTATCAGTTTATGTAGGACGTCTTTCTTGTAATGACACTTGAGATTTTGGATAACGCCCTGGCCCATGGGTTGTATGCGAGAAGTTACATTTGGTGGCAAATAAATGGTGAAAATATTTCCCGAAACTAACTCGGATTCATGCGGATGGGCTCTACAATTATCAAGCAATAAAATGCATTTGCTATCTTCAGGTTTCCCTATTTTACAGAAATGTTCTCTCACAGATGGAACAAAAGTATGATGGAACCAATACGAAAAGATTTCCTTATCCATCCAAGCATTTCTTTGAGCTTTGTACTTAACAGGTAAGTGCCTCACATTTTAAAATGCACGGAGATTTTTATACTTCCCAATAACAAGAAGTTTAACCCGGTGTGATCCAGCAGCGTTCGCACATGTTAGCACGGTTACACGATCTTTATTTTTCTTGTAACCTGAAGAATTTGCTTCACTAGCCCCAGCAAGTGTTGATTCTGGCAAAAACCTCCAAAATAAGCCAGTTTCATCGGCATTGTATATCTGTGCTGGCGACAAATCTGATTGAAATAATCGCAGTATTCTTCTGCGGCGTCGTGATCAGCTGATTTCTTCTCCCCGGAAATATCGAGTTGTATCCCGTGCCGTAACTTGAAGCACGTTAGCCATCCCTCGGAGAAAGCACACTTGTCAGTGAGCTCCATCTTTATGTAGAAATCCTTCGCTTTCTCGATTAGCATGGGTCCGGAAAGTGGAACACCCTCTGAACGCTTAAGAGAAAACCACTCATAAAGCATGGTATCCAGCTCTTCAAGCTTAGGCTTACGAAGCATAAGCCGTTTCTCTACACTCTTAGATGTCTCTGAGCTTGAATAAAACTTGATCAGCTTATCCTTCTGTGATTTGATGTCATAGATTGTTGACGAACCGATTTTTAATTCATTCATAATGTTGAAACGCTTCTCTCCCCTTTCTAGTCGTTGGCATATCTCGATTTTCTGTTTTAAAGTTAACACCACTCTTTAAGATTGTATTCCTTCTGAAATGTGTGAATATTGTCATCTTGGTTTATCAGTTTATGTAGGACGTCTTTCTTGTAATGACACTTGAGATTTTGGATAACGCCCTGGCCCATGGGTTGTATGAGAGAAGTTACATTTGGTGGCAAATAAATGGTGAAAATATTTCCCGAAACTAACTCTGATTCATGCGGATGGGCTGTACAATTATCAAGCAATAAAATGCATTTGCTATCTTCAGGATTCCCTATTTTACAGAACTTTTGGGAATTCCATAATGCAAGATGGGGGAGATAATTCACGATAAAGATGGAGAAACACACAGAAAAATGGCGGATCGGAAGAGACTACCGGCAGCGTGGGAGACACACAGAAAAATGGCGGATCGGAAGAGACTACCAGCAGCGCAGCCTGTTATTGAGGTGTTCGGACTTCCGACAGCGCCAAGAAGCCGAGTAGTGGCAGTTTGGAGAACTACCCCAACTGACTAACTCAGCCACCGCGGGAGACTCGGACTTGGACTCGGCAACATTTCCGGTTATTGAGGTGTTTTTGGAGTATGAATTTTTCCGGTTAATAGAGAATTCCGGATATTTAGGTGCCGTTTAAATGAGTTTCCTGTATCTCATGTGGCGCGGTGTCAAATTTTGTTTGATAATCGCTACTGTGTAGTGCCTTGGGACGTTTTGCTATGTTAAAGGTGCTATATAGAATCATAGAATGATTACAGCACAGGAGGCAGCCATTCAGCCTGTTGAGCCTGTGCCAGCTCTCTGCAAGAGTACTTCAGCTAGTCCCACGACCCCGTCCTTTCCCTGTAGCCCTGCAAAAATGTTTCCTTCAGGTACTTAAACAATTCCAATATAAATGCAAGTTGTTGGCCAAATGACCATTCTTCACTTATGAACCTATATAGTGAGTGTTTACAGGCTAGCTGATCACTAGCATCACTGTTGAGCCCATTATAGAATCATCAGTATGTATAGGAGCGTGAAAGACCACAGGGCCAATTTTTCTCTACTTTGCCTGATACCATACCACCATCGGTACCTTTCAAAGCTGCAACTACTTGTTTGACTTTATGTTTATTCCAGATGTACTTATAGAAGTGTTTTATCTTGTTTTATATGTTCCCTGCAATCCTAATCTCATTGTCGATTTTTGCCTAACGAATCTTTACTTAAAAAAAAGTATTTACCCTACCCTTAAAATGCTATCTGTTCCTCACTGAACCTCAAGATCTCTTCTTAGGCAGTCCTTCGGATGACTTGCTTCCACATTAAAAATGAGTTCTCAGATCTACACTTGAGGAAGCCCCTCTTTTTTGCCCTTAATCCTTTATTGCCCAGATAGGTTCCCTCTTATTCTGACTGTTTCTCACCCAGTGGCATAAATTGACGTTGTAATATCTGTATTCTGCATTTAAAATCATACCACTTCTCTCCAAAACTTTGTCTAACTCCATTAAGTTCTTCTTCATTCGCTCAATCCCCAAACCAGATCCAGAGTCACCTTGGCCCCTCATGTGTTTCCTAGCCACCTGGGTCAAAAAGCAGGCCATGATGACGTACAGGAAGTAACTGTCTTTGCTGCTGATCCCACTATGGGTCTCTCAAGTTAATTCCAGGTAGATTTAAAACCCCCATGACAATCTTATTCACACTCAAACATACCTCTCTAATCTGTTGGCACAGATTAGGATCTGCAGCTTTACTCTGACTCTGTAACAGACCCCAGCAACTAAATTCTTCTCCATATTATCCCTTACCTTAAACAGTAATGCCTCTACCTTGTCCATATTAAACCCAGCTTTAATTATTTTCCCTACCTTCATATCTTATATTAAAATCAACACCCACTTTTGGCCCATCCTCTCTATCCTTATGTATCTATCAATCAATATCCTTTGAGATGCACCACTCCAGTCTGTCCTCATTTAACCATAACGCTACAATACCTATAATACTCATTATTCTTGTCACATAGAACTCGATATAACTAATTTATTTTTAATGCTCCTCGCATTTACGCACACTATTTCCACTTCTTGATGCAGTTCATACTCCTTCTGATCCCTCCTCCTCCCTTAGTCTATTCTCATTCTTAATACACTTCCAGCAGGGATTATTGGATATTGATCAGGAGCAAGAACTCGGACTGGAGACCCGCCAGGCACAAAGATGTAGCACCTTTACTGTCAGCCTGGTTAAGAGCTAACAGCACAGACCAGGGATCAAGCCTGAGGTTTCCCTGATCTGTTTGGCCCATATACCTACTGACTCAGCCAACTAGCTGAGCTATCAGGACAGCTTTAAAAATTACTTACAACCTAGCATTGTGTAGTACTTGTTATTTAGCAAAATGCGCAGTAGAAAATCCTCATCCAAGCATTCTCCAGTTAACTGATCCTTGCTCTTGAGTATGTGAAACAGTCTGTGCATCATGACATTTCCCCTGGAGACAGCAGCATACTTTGGATGTAATTTTTATGCCTTGATTTTAAAATTCTCATTCTTATTTTGAAATCCCTCCACGGCCTCGCCCCTCCCTACCTCTGGAATCTCCTCCAGCCCCACAACCCTCCGCAATACCTGTGTTCCTCTAATTCTGCCCTCTTGAACATCCCTGAATTTAATTGCTCAACCATTGGTGGCTGTGCCTTCATATTAAGCTCTGGAATTCCCTCCTTAAACCTCTCTACCTCTCTCTCCTCCTTTAAGAGCCGCCTTAAAAATAATCTCTTTGACCAAGCATTTGGTCATTTGCCCCAATATCTCCTTATGTGGCTCAGTGCCAATTTTTTGTTTTATAACGCTCCTGTGAAGCGACCTGGGATGTTTTACTGTGTTAAAAGTGCTATATAAATACAAGTTGTTGTTGTTGTACTAAATAAGTTGGCATTTTCTCTTGTTTGTGTTGAGGCTAAATTGTTGGGAGGATACAATGTTCAGATTAGCTCTTCATAGATACCTAATCCAAGCATAATGTTGTGGCAAACTAGTTATATGGTTGGCATCTAAATATGTAGATGAAGAAAACATAAACAGAACAGTAGTTTACGATGGAGGTCACCATGATTATAATTAGATATTTTTCATTTACCTTAGCATGCATATAATGGTCTTATTCAGTGTTCATATTAGTGCAGAAGTGGGAAAACGAATAACACAGCAAAAGGTTATGTAGACAATAATGGATACTTGGGAGCAATTGCCGATAGTAATTTCATCTAGGGGTTCAAATGATGTTCTAAATTGTAGGAGTGAAGCTGTTTTCTAAACCCACAGATGAAATTAAAGCCTTTAATTCACTTTAGCGTGTATGTTATTTTTAATGTATTCCCTTGCTTCCTGCTAACCAATTTATGTTATATAACACTAAAAAGTTAAATCATTACATTGCAATTTTTAATCCATCAGTCACAACTATATGTGATGGCCATCACTTAAAAGCAATGGACCCCAATAGAATAAAATGAACCTGTTGAGCTTCACAGTATATATAATGGAGAATAAATGGCTATTCAGGAGTGATTACAAAGCAAAAATCACATTCCGATGACACCATAGAATGAAAATTAAACATGAATGATCTACTAATTGTTTAAAATAATTTCACTACTAGTCAATTAATAATAGTAATAAATTTATAATTACAATTACTTGTAACCTATAATTCTTCCTGTTATTTTATTCCTTCCACCTTCTTTCTAATTTATTTTTAAGCCTTGATTTGGGTTCTGCCATGCTCCAATCCACAGTCAAAATGTTGAGCAGGTGACCTCCTTCTTGACCTATCAATGACATTTTGTAATCAAATGATAAAAGAGTGTGAATGGGTGTCTGCTCTGGCAAATTTTCTTCCTTCCCTTCAAGGAAGTGCCTGTTCTTTGCTCTGTATCTTCCTCCAACAGAAAACCAAAGGCTAGCACTTCCTCCAACTTACCACACATTGCTTCAAATTTAAACTAAGAAAAGTTTATGATTTTTAATTGTGTTTACTAAAAGCTTAGTACCAGAGGTTAAGAAAAGACCTACATTCGTAAATAACCCAGATACAGTGGCAGCAATGATAAAAGTGCTCCATTAGGATTCCTTTGGCTGATATTGGAGTAATGTCTTAACATCATCATTAAGGAAATTTGAGATCTGGGCTATATGAAAGCCTTTCAAATTAAACTTTCTAATGAAAAGCGCTCGTGTTATCAAAATGAACAATTGAGGGGCACATAATCTGCCTCCGGAGCTTTCCTCTCCTTTAATGTTTTGGTCTAGGTACAAAAATAGGTGAGAAGGTGGTGGTGATCTGTCTTCTTCAACCATTGAGTCCGTGTGCTGATGGTACTCCCACGATGCTGTTAGGTAGGGAGTTCCTGGATTTTGACCCAGCGATGATGAAGGAACGCTGATATATTTCCAAGTCAGGATGATGTGTGACTTGGTGGGGAACTTGGAGATGGTGGTGTTCCCATGTGCCTGCTGCCTTTGTCCTTCTAGGCGGTAGAAGTCGTGGGTTTGGGAGGTGCTGTTGAAGAAGCCTTGGTGAGTTGTTGCAGTACATCTTGCAGCTGGTACACATGTTGCGCCGGTGGTGGAGAGAGTAAATGATTAAGGTGGTGAATGGCGGGTTGATCAAGCGGGCATTTAGTTCTCTGATGACCACCTCAAATGTCGGTTTGACGTTTACAATCCATATTTAATGATTAAGAATGAAAAAGTTCTTGTGACCTGCATGTCTAACATTCTCTGTTGCTGCACTCATTGAATAACCTATTGATCACCCCCATGTTCCATGTAGTGGGCTTGCAGTGTGTAGGAACTATATTTAATGCATTGGTGAGGGAGCTCCCATTGGAGATGGCAGATGGCTGGTTTTGTACTTAATGGGACAATTATCAAATTGGGAAGCATCAGTGAGGGTGGCTGATGACACAACAGTGGGAATAAATGTTATTCCCACAGTTCTCAGACTATACAAGTGTGATAAGTGGAACTAAACTTGTTTAGTGCCCTTGGTAGGTAGTTGTTTGGTACATATGGTGTTGACACCAACAATCTGTGCAGCAATGTTCTATTGATCCCATGAGAACAGTGAATCTTATTTTCAAACATCTGAAATGTTGTTCCTTCATAAATGAAGCTTTTAGTTTGATGCATATAAGAAGCAGAATGAGAGCAGCTGTTCAGCTTAACATTTTATTTGAGGTCAGTGAGTTTACTTTACAAATAGCAGTTTTAAACACTATAAAAACACACACGAAAAGTGCTTTCACCGCAGTTATAAATTATAAATGATTACACAATTAGGTGCAGAATCAGGTTGAGATTGCATTATTTATGCTTATATACAGTGTACAAATACATCATCTTGGTAATTACAGGACCCTCAATAAATTCCCATAGTTACTAAAAAAAAATATTTAAAAAAAACTTTACTCGTATTTCCATGTACAATATTTATAGTGTTTCCTTGTTAGTTAAGTCTACTCAGTAGCTAAGTACAAATTTAGAACCAGTGGACAACCAGTTTATGATTGTCACCAACTACATTATAAATGTAAAACCTGTGAAGCAGAAGCTGTTCAGTATAGCTCCTTTGACATGAAAACTACTGAAAGTAGTAATGGCCACTGTTCACTAATCCAGGTTTACACAATGTATATAAATCTATACACCCATAATGTAGTGAAAAACACACTACAACAATTCTGGATTGTTTCCACCATCTCTTTGCAATCAAGTTACCTGAAAAATTAATGAAAGTCATGGGAGACTATTCCTATTTAACAGATCTTCATGGTACAATAGTTCGAGATGCCTTTGGTGTGGGTGGTATTCCTTTTATTGCACTGTATATACAGATCGAATTTCAGCCTATAAAATCCATCTTGAACAAACGTTATCCAAGTTTTCCAAATAACAACAGGAACTGCACTTCAAAGTAATTCAGTTTATGTGAAATTGTGCTTTTGGAACATGTTAACATGTTATGTAAATATGAGTTGTGTCTTTCGATCTGTCCAGTCACCATATACCAATTTCAGATGGCCATTTCAACCTGCATTTTGCTGTTCACCTAGCAACTATGAATGGTATTCCACATCAGAACAATTCATGTTTCTCTAATTGTAGGGAATATTTATGAATCGAGATGATTACCTGTAAGCCTTTGAATGATTGAAAAGCATAAGGAAAGCCAAGGAAGCAACTATGGTTTAAATAAACAAATATATTTAAATTGAAAGATAAATATGTGTGCATGTTTAGATTCAAGCAGTGAAAAAAAATTTGAATGGTACACTGAGAAAAATGATTGATTAGTGTAGCAACATTCTTCTATATATCTATATTGAAACCTGTAACTATGAAAGTACTAATTATAGCCAATTTATTTCAAACTTTGATGTTCTGTCTCCAAATAGGTATGCAATAATATGCATAGATTGTGGTACTAGCTCCGCTAATGAAACATCGCCAACAAATAGTTCAGCATTTAGAAGAACTACAAAAACTATTTTATTTCATGTAATTATTTTCAGAAGTTCATCAGTAACATTTATGAATAATCAATTAGTTAGGGACCGTGATTATTGCTGTCTCAAATAAAGGCTTCCCCAATAAATACATGAAAATGTTAACTGATCAAAGATACAAAGAAACTAAGAGCAACAATAAGAAGTGCTCAACGGAACTTCATTCTGCACATTAAAAGGACACCAATTCCTACTGCTACTTAATTATATGAAACATAAGCATATAAAGATAAACTTTGTACAAAATGGTATAATGTTATCCCTCTTCCATTTTCCCAGTATTTCCCTACTTAACAACTCACTTCGTTCAACCTTTCTTTTGACTTGGGAGTCAGACCAGATTCTCTGTGACTTTTCATACTGGGTCATAGCTAATCCAGTAGGGTGAATCGAGTCATATAGTTGCACCCCATTAAGGTCAGAAGTCTCAGCAAGTGACCCAGGTGTCACCAGGTCAAATGTCAAGCACCTTGGGACGTTTTGCTATGTTAAAAGGTGCTATACAAATGCAAGTTGTTGTTGTTGTTTGTGGGGAGTGGAAGCCATGATCACAGAGTGGCAAGCTCTGTCTTTAAATATGGAAAGTGGAAACAAGCCAGGAATTCCGACTCCCTGGCGTGCTCTCCAATCCTGCCCTCACACAAGTCAAAAGTTCTGCTGCATTGCTGATGCAACTCAATTTGATTTCTGGTTGCATTTATGAACTTTGCTCAACAATTTCAAATGTGATTGCAAAGTAAATTACAGCTTGTTCATATGAACAGCACAATAAAATTATGTAGGAAATTGAATACGTGCATTTCCCCAGTCAAAATCGCACAATTTATGGGGCTACAAAGTTTTAGTTGAAAACCCAGCTTTTACAGTGTATGACGATTATAATTTTATCCCTTTGCATAAGTTTGCTTATTAAATCAGGAGTAACAGATTGTTTCTTAAAATAACACTACCTTGTGTATATGAAAGGAACAGCTTTATTTGTTCTACTTATGTTTATTTGTCTGCAAAATTTAAAAAAATAATGCTTTTCTATAGCCCATCTTGAACTCAAAATCTGATTTAGATTTCAGAACACTAAGTGATTTTAAGGAAGGAAAAATTATTTCAAACTTACAACAACTAAAACTTACAACAATCATCTTTAAATGAGTATCAATTAGAAATGCTGGAAAGTTTGATATATTTATGGATGAGTACAAAATATTTTGTGGCATTGACTCAAAACATTTCCTAGTGATTTCCTAAAATATTCTGCACATGTCTAGCTTTAAGTTAATGCAAATGGAGGGTAATAAGTAACAATATAAATGCTCTGTTATAGCCATAACTGCCCATACAGGCAGCTGGTTGCTGAATCAAGGGATTTCTACACTACTTAGGTCGCCTTTGCTGATGACACAACTGCCCATAACAGACTGCTTCGAATCAAGGGGAGTTGCTAAGTTAGTTCAACTTAAACTCTGCACCGTTTTTGGGGATCAGACAGAGAAAGCAGAACTGTGAGATCCACACCAGGTTAAATGACTGTAAATGATCAGGCCACTATAGGTAGTCATGGACACAGGTATTACTGTACTTGTTACAATAATTTTTATTAGATCAGAAGTGCAGTTATTAAATGGACCTGTAATTGATTGAGATATTTTAAAGTATTTGTCCCATTATTTTGGCCAAAATCATCACTGTAAAACTATGTCCATGATTAATATGTAATAATGGGTCAGAATTTACAGTGTCTTTGATGGCATATGCTGTCGTAATCCTTCAGAAAGGCTCAGTGAGTTACGGGTTTCCGAATGCGCTGCGCATGCGTGAAAACCCAATACCTGTGATCTGTCAAGGTACGCCTTGACAGATCATATGAACCGACTGGAAACTCACTTTCGCTGGTGCAGAGTTGTGCTATTTGCCCAACAATTGCCCATGAAACTCTTACGGCTGGAAAAAGCAGGCATGGGGCCTGCTTTCACCAGTGTAAGAGTTATTATAATTCTTAAATTAAAAACGTTTAAGTAAAAAATGATGCACAAACACTTAAAATTAGGTTATGCAAATATTGGCCCGGAATTAAATTTTTATTGTATTTGGTGTAATGAAGGGACTTAATTAAATTTGAAAAACAGAACATTTATATTTATTAGAGTTGTCTAAATTGTTTAATTATTTGGGGATTCTATTGAATGTCATTAGGGGAATCCTTTTGGAAATGACTGCACTGAAACCTCCTTTCTCATTGGAGGACCTGGCCCACGTGATCCCAGGGTCACTTCCAAACCGCCTGCATCCCTGGGATCCGTGGGCCTTCATGCAGACATATGCCTGGAGGCCCAGGACCCGAACACTCCGTAGCTTTGGAGCCAGGAGGTAAGTTCGTAGTTGTTTCCGAGGTATGCCTCCGACAGCAAATTCAGGGCCCTTATTTCCAAAAAAGATTACTCTTAAAGCTGGACTCTGTGTATTTATAATGGTTGGTGACTAGAGCGATTCAGTTCATATTAGAATAGCTTAGGTAATAACTATGGAGAAGGAAATGTATCATCTGGCATTTTGAACCACTGTTACTAATCTAGATGAACACATTTTGGCTTATGGCAAGAAACATTATAATCATCAGTAGTTCTCTACTGGTTTGGTGCAAATATTTACAACCTAAGCCTCGTTCCTGGAGAGTTTTATTCCATGGACTACATTGGAAGAAAATCACATTTAACACTAGATAGAGTTGACTGTACATGTAGCTTACTATTTTTATATAATATGGTGGTGCTTTTCAATGTAAACAGAAGAAATGTGAGCTACTTTTCATAACGAGACTGTGAGACACAAGATAATCTGCCTGTATATATAGAAAATCTAGTCGGATAGTGAGAAGGCACTGCTTTTAGTCCTGGTCCTTAAACAAAAACGGGTAAATCTCGCAGTTGTCTTATTCAATTACCCAGTCCCATGACTGCTGAAGTCAAAAACTCCTTTCCTGAAAAAAGGTGTAAACTCGCACAGAGTGTGCTTCGACAGTGTAAAATCCTCTTTGTGTAGGTTTATTGGTGAAGTTGGAGACTTTAAGATCAAAGTGAAGAAGTTCCTGAGGTATCTCTGCAAGAAAAACAGAATAAACACATTGAATATTTCATCTGTAAAATAACTCATGAAGGGGTTTGATAGAGTAGAAAGGGAGGAACTTTCCAATGGCAGGAGGGTCAGTAACCAGAAGACACAGATTTAAGGGACTTGGCAAAAGAACCAGAGGGGAGATGAGGAGAAATTTGTTTACTCAGTGAGTTGTTTTGATCTGGAATGCACTGGCTGAAAGGGCGGCGGACGCAGATTCAATAACAACTTTCAAAATTGAATTGGATATATACCTTTTTTTATTAGTTCCTGGGATGTGGGTGTCGCTGGCAAGGCCAGCATTTATTGCCCATCCCTAATTGCCCTTGAGAAGGTGGTGGTGAGCCGCCTTCTTGAACCCTGCAGTCTGTGTGGTGAAGGTACTCCCATAGTGCTGTTTGGTAGGGAGTTCCAGGATTTTGACCCAGCGATGATGAAGGATCGGCAATATACTTCCAACTCAGGATGATATATGACTTGGAGGTGGTGGTGTTCCCATGCGCCTGCTACCCTTGTCCTTCTAGGTGGAAGAGGTCGGGGGTTTGATAAGTGCTGCCGAAGAAGCCTTGGTGAGTTGCTGCAGTGCATCTTGTAGATGGTGCACACTGTAGCCACGGTACGGCAGTGGTGGAGGGAGTAAATGCTTAAGGTGGTGGATGGGGTGCCAATCAAGCGGGCTGCTTTGTCCTGAATGGTGTCGAGCTTCTTGAGTGTTGTTGGAGCTGCACTCATCCAGGCAAGTGGAGAGTATTCCATCACACTCCTTACTTGTGCCTTGTAGATGGTGGAA
The DNA here is from genome assembly GCF_052327205.1 of Somniosus microcephalus. Lineage (NCBI taxonomy): Eukaryota > Metazoa > Chordata > Chondrichthyes > Squaliformes > Somniosidae > Somniosus > Somniosus microcephalus. Next base: position 134,431,767 of record NC_140989.1, on the reverse strand, counting down.
AGACTTTGGGGAGTCAGGAGGTGAGACACTAGCGGCAGAATACCTAGCCTCTAACCTGCTCTTGTTGCCACAGTATTTATGTGGCTGGTCCAGTTAAGTTTCTGGTCAATGGTGACCCCCCAGGATGTTGATGGTGGGGGATTCGGCGATGGTAATGCCGTACATTTCAAGGGGCGGTGGTTAGTCTCTCACTTGTTGTGATAGTTATTGCCTGGCACTTGCGTGGCGCGAATGTTACCTGTCACTTATCAGCCCAAGCCTGAACGTCGTCGTTTTGTTGCATGCGGGCATGGACTGCTTCATTATCTGAGGAGATGTGAATGGCGCTGAACACTCTGCAGTCATCAGCGGACATCCCCATTTCTGACCTTATGTTGGAGGGAAGGTCATTGATGAAGCAGCTGAAGATGGTTCGGCCTAGGACACTGCCCGGAGGAACTGCTGCAGCGATGTCCTGGGGCTGTGATGATTGACCTTCAACCACCACAATCATCTTCCTTTGTGCTAGGTATGACTCCAGCCAGTGGAGAGTTTTCCCCCTGATTCCCACTGACTTCAGTTTTACTAGGGCTCCTTGACACCACACTCGGTCAAATGCTGCCTTGATGTCTAGGGCAGTCACTCTCGCCTCACCTCTGAAATTCAGCTCCTTTGTCCATGTTTGGACCAAGGCTGTGATGAGGTCGCGTGGTCTTGGCGGAACCCAAACTGGGCATCTGTGAGCAGGTTATTGGTGAGTAAGTGCCGCTTGATAGCACTGTCGATGACACCTTCCATCACTTTGCTGATGATTGAGAGTAGACTGATGGGGTGGCACTTTCACAACGCCATACTGCTATTGTTGCCCGGGAGCTCAGACGTTTCAACATAGACATCGCCGCCCTAAGCGAGACCTGGTGGGCAGGGGAAGGCGAGCTCAAGGAACAAGGCGGTGGTTACACCTTCTTCTGGAAAGGCAAACCTGAAGAAGGACGCCGCCGCCATGGGGTAGGCTTTGCCATAAAAAATGAGCTAGTTGGACATCTCAGAGACTCCCTTTGCAGAATAAACAAACACCTCATGACTCTTCAGTTCATCCTAGCAAACAAACCAGTGCGCTACGGTCAGCAGTGTGTACGCCCTAACACTGGAAGCCACAGACGAGACCAAAGACGAATTCTACTCCAGCCTTGAACAATCCCTGTCCCGTGTCCCAACGGGCGACAAGCTGATCCTCCTTGGCGACTTTAATGCCAGAGTTGGAAAGGACACTGACCTCTGGGGAGGTGTGATCGGCAGAGAGGGGGTAGGGAAAACCAATTCCAACGTACCCTCCTCCCGATGAAATGTTTAGAACATGGCCTTGTCATAACCAACATCTTGTTCCGTCAGAGAGACAAGTACAAGGCTTCATGGCAGTACCCTTGCTCTAAGCTCTGGCATCTGCTGGACTACGTCATCGTCTGAGCGAGGGACCACAAGGATTTCTGCATCACCCGCGCCATGACAGGAGCTGTCGACTGCTAGACAGACCGCTGCCTCATTCGCTCTGTCATCTCCATTAATGTAGCCCCAAAACAGCGGCGGCAACAGAAACAATGCCGCAGGAAAATCAACGCTAGATCACTCAAAGACCCCGCTAAGAAAGCCCTATTCAGCCTGTGCCTCACAACCAGCCTGACAACTCCCAGTGATTCAGAGACACAGAGTGTCCACATTGCCTGGTCTGCACTCAAGGCCTCCATAATCAGCACCTGTGAAGAGATGCTCGGTCATTCAACCAGGAAACACCAAGACTGGTTCGATGAGAATGACCAGGAGATCCAGGAGCTAATAAGCCGCAAGCGTAAGGCATTCCGGATCTGGAAACAGCAACACAACTTGAGAGCAAGAAAGCAGCTTTACAGACGCCTGAAGGTCGAGGTCCAACAAAAAAAACGCGACCTAAAGAACAGATGGTGGGTGGAGAAAGCGCAGGAGATCCAGCAGCTAGCCGACAACCACGACGTGCATGGATTCTTTAGCGCAGTCAAGACCACCTATGGCCCAAGCACCCAAGGTCCTACCCCACTGCGGGCCAAGAACGGAGAGGTACTTATCAAAGACAGAGAGGCAGTCAGTACCCGCTGGAAGGAGCACTTCGAAGATCTCCTTAACCGAGACTCTGTCTTCGACGCGAGTGTCCTCAACTCCATCCCACAGCATGCTATCCGCCACCACCTCAGCACAACCCCAGCCCGGCATGAGGTTGAAAAGGCCGTCCGACAACTGGAGAACAACAAGGCCTCAGGAGCAGATGGAATCCCCGCCGCGGCACTAAAGCAACGTTTGTTCAGCAGTCAGTACATTATTAAAAATCCAGTTACACCTCTTTCAACAAGGCTTAACGTTTTAGGGGGTTTTTAACAGTGATATTCCATCGTAATAGGGGAAGTTTTCGTCCTTCAGTGTGATATGTATTGATTGCCGGCTTTAGGGAGGTCCACCGTGCAATCTGTGGCGGAGCAGGGAATGACTGACCGCAACTTCAGGATTTCAGCGTTTAGCTGCTATGTGCTAAATCCTGAAGTTGCGGTCAGTTTCAGAGGGGTAATGACGGCGAAAGCAGGCAGCAAAATCCGGGCCATTGTTTCGGGTGTGGTGTAAGCAGAACGGGGAAATATTTTGTCCAGAGTCCAAAGTGCATTTTGACTTCTGAGAAAATGTAATTGGTGGATCTCAATTTCAATATCTCTGATCTGTTCTCGTACCTTAAAAGGTTTGAAGTTTCAGTGAGAAACATAGTTCCAGTGAAAACAGTTCAAGCTTACATGCAAACATAACAAAACAAAGGACAGGAAAAGACCAGCTGGCCCATTGAGCGTGTCCTATACTATCATGATGTAACTTCTACACTGCATTGATCCATATAAAATGGATCATAGCCACTGATGTGTCCAGGAATCTTTAAAATAGTTTTTATCCCAGTGTTTTCTGTTATATAAGTTACTTCTGAAAAACATTTAAAATATGCTTGAAACTGTAAAATAATTGAAAGTCATACATGGTTACAAAAACTATTTGTTTACCCCTTTACGTATTGTGAGAGGTGTCTTATATACGCAGTGTAATTATATCGGTCCTTCAGCATTGCAGTGGCACCTGCCAGCTCAAGAAGCAAGGTTTTCCATAGTAAGCATTCAATAACAGTAATGAAGAGAAGATGGTGAAATTAGAAAAGGAATATCAGAATGCGGTACTGGGCAAGGAGCAGGCCAGATAATAACAATTATTCAGTCTATGATAACTCGGACACATCAGGAGGACGCTAACCAGGATAGTTTCGGGACTGGAAGCCAAAAGGGGTGAACAACACTTAATTTAAAGAAATTAAATTAAGAAAGATGCATGACTAATGGGTTCTACCTGGAGTGAGTTTACTAGTCTGATAAGGAAGATGGTCATCTGGCATTAATATGTTGTCTCATGTGTCTTTTGGCATGAGGAGAATAAAGTCTCAGTGAAAGGGCAGTACATAGTCACTGGCTTAGGCTGATATCCAAGAGCAAAGAAGTCTTACTGCAATCATATAGGGCTTTGGTGAGACTACACCTGGAGTACTGTGTACAGTTTTGGTCTCCTTACCCAAGGAAGAATATATTTCCCTTAGAGGGAGTGCAATGAAGGTTCACTAGACTGATTCCTGGGATGAGGGGATTGTCCTATGAGGAGAGATGGAGTAGACTAAGCCTATATTCCCTAGAGTTTAGGAAAATGAGAGTTGATATCATTGAAACATATAAAATTCTTAAGGGGCTTGACAGGGTAGCTGCTGGGAGGATGTTCCCCTGGCTGGGGAGTCTAGAACCAGGGGTCAGTCTCAGAATAAGGAGTTGGCCATTTAGGACTGAAATGAGGAGAAATTCTTTCACTCAGAGGGTTGTGAATCATTGGAATTCTCTACCCCAGAGGGCTGTGGATGCTCAGTTGTTGTGTATATTCAAGACAGAGATCAATAGATTTTTGGATACTAAGGGAATCAAGGGATATTGGGGATAGGGTGGGACAGTGAACTTGAGGCAGAAGATCAGCCATGAGTTTATTGAATGGCGGAGCAAGCTTGAAGGACCAAATGGTCTACTCCTGCTCCTATTTCTTATGTTCTTTTGATATTGGAGGAAGTACCTCCTAGTAGTGGTCTTGGTTCACACCAACAACAGTATAACTGCCACTTGTACAAAGCTTATTGTTTTAAAGTTTTCAAAACTTTGGAATACAATCAGCTGCCTTTCAATTTCTTCTACCTGTCTTGTCAACTCTCTTCAATGCGATCAAGCTGACCTGAGCCATGGGAAGAAATCAGTGAACTGTACAGATATCTGAGTGCAGATACAAGGGCGCCACAATTATATTAGCAGGGAGTGCAATTGTCATTTTCTGCTTGCACTGCTGCTTAAGTGCTGTCAATAATACACCACATGTTCATTGCATTTTCAGCATTATTGACTAGTATCGTAATGTAACTACTGGAAATGCAAGGCCTGTGCTAAAAGAAAAGTGGACTACATCTACCAGAACAAATGTAAAAATGTTCAATACTCAGCAGGTCAGGCAGCATCTGTGGAAAGAGAAACAGAGTTAATGGCCCGTATTTTCCGATCGGAGGCTTCCTGCGTGCGGAGGCCACCGATCTGGAAAAAATCTACGCCCTTACCTGAGGGCTCCGGATGTCCGGACATTTCCGCTCCTGGGCCGCTGCTCTATGAAATGCGCAGGGCCCAGGTATCCCAGGGGTGTATGCGGTTTGCAAGCGTCCCTGGGATCACGTGGGCCATGGGGAACCAATGAAAGAAGGGAATCTCCCTTCATACTTTTGACAGCTTAGACCTGTCAAAAGTATGAATGGGGAATCACTGAAAAAACACATCAAAACATTAAATAATTTTTTTTTAAATCACGTTTTTAAAATTAGTTAAAATTACATTAAATAAACTTTTTAAACAAAAATTTAATTTTTTTGAAAAAAAATTAAAGTTTTTTACAGGGCTAAAAATAAACTTACCTTTTTTAAAAAGTATTTTTATATTATAAATGAGTGAAAAAAATTATTTTTTTACTTTTTTTAAACTCTTATGCTGGTAAAAGGGTTTTCAGTGGGCGGAGGTTCTGCAGAAAGCAGGAACACTCCACCCGCAGAGGCCCTTCTCCAGGGCAGGCGTCTGATCTGTCAAGAGGATTCTTGTCAGATCGGAAGTGCCGGTTTTCAGCGCATGCGCTTCACATGCCTGAAACCGGCACTTGCGAGGCCCCTACGGGTGTGTACACAGCTTGTACACACCCATAGGGATTGGAACATACGGGCCAATGTTTCAGGTCAATGACCCTTCGTCAGAACTTCTGAGAAAGGTCATTGACCTGAAATGTTAACTCTGCTTCTCTCTCCACAGATGCTGCCTGACCTGCTGAGGATTTCCAGCATTTTCTGTTTTTATTTCAGATTTCCAGTATTTTGCTTTTGTAAAAATGTTCAATTGCCTTTCGGCCTAGGGTTTTAAAAAATCTTTTTTTGCCTCTCCCAGGAGATTACATGGTGGCTGGGGAATGTTGAGGGTCATACTTGGTTGCATTGTTACTACTGTAAATAGGACAAGCGCGATGGACCAGCTCATCTTTTTCTGTCCATTTTTAAAAATGTTTATAACCTGCAGTTCCTAAAACTTTGAGGATTATTTCATTTATGTCTACTGCTATTAAATGACTGAAAGAAAAAGCATGCATGTACATAGTGCCTTTCATGACCTCAGGACATCTCAAAACACTTTGTAGCCAATAATTTACTTCTGAATTGTAGTCACTGTTACTAATGTCGTGAAACACAGCAGCCAATTTGATCACAGCAAGTTCCCACAAACAGCAATGAGATAAATGACCAATTCAACTGTTTTAGTGGTGTTGGGTGAGGGATAGATGTCGACTAGGACATTGAAGAACTCCCCATCTCTTCGTTGAATGTTACATGGGATCTTTTGTGTCCACCGAGTGGGCAGACAGGGCCTCAGTTTAACGTCTCATCTGAAAGACGGTATCTCCAACAGGCCTGCATTGTAGTATCAACCGAGATTATGTGCTCAAGTCCTGGAGTGGGACTTGAACCCACAGATTTCTGACTCAGAGCTGAAGGGGTTGACTGGCAACAGATTGAAGAATGATGAAGCCAATAGTTACGTGGATCTTTTCTGTTTTGATCCTGAGAAGCCGTACTTGGAGATGGGGGAGATATAATGAGACGTTTCTCTAGCAGCCCAGCTACAAGCTATCCTCCCCCTCAAGATTGTGCCTAGTGGATTGAAGTTACCCTGGGACTCAAAACCACAAGTGATCTTGCAGTGCTAGAGTTTAATAACAATGGCAACAGGGGATTAAAATCCTCAATGTATACAAGATAACAAGCAACGACGAGTAAAATCAGAAACTTTTTCAAAGGAATATTACTCTTCCTTCGGCCCAAGGCATCCTTCACTCAATGGAACTTGTTTTTTCCCTTTCATTCAACATTTTAGTTGATGCAAACCAAATACCAGCATTTCAGTTCACAGTTTATTTGACGAGGTCATATCTAACTATTAATATGTTAGCACAGGATAACAGATGAGATCTCATCATTAATCGCCATGATTACCTTTCAAAGATTGCCATTTAGCTATCTGTGCTGCAATATCACTGAGCATTATGTCTTTATTTGGTCAGCTTTGTAACATCGCAGATTGACTAAAATGGTAGGTGACCTTTCAGTGGACTCAGTTATAGTTATAATTGAAATTTAGTTGTTTAAGATTTGTTACATGGTAAGAAAATTTTAAACACGGGTAATGTAAGTCAAGAAAGAACTGTTCATTTTTCTTTCACTGAAGGTGTATTGTATGATTGATATTTCTTTCAGCTCAACACCTTACTGATTAGTAGATTAAAATAAACATTACAATACAGTTAATTGATTTCTCTAACCTATAGCTCAAGACTAATTGCAAGTTTTTGTTCATGTTGATTCCCTAATGCTGCTGATAAGTGGTATTCATTTGGTTTAAACTTTCTTCTTTAACCCCGAATGACTTCAGGTTACCTACCTCTGGCAACAGATGTAATGTTCAGTGTCTGTCACAGTTAGAATAAAAAAATACTGTGGACTAATTCAATCAAGCCAGTCTGTTATCTGGTTGTGAATCTAAATGATTATTAGATTTTCTAATTCAGGGATATTTCATTCTATTACTCTGCCTCTTGAATCATGTAGACAGGCTCCCTTGACAACACAGAAATTTGAAGATTACAAACAATTACAAACATAATTGTGCTATAAATGAACAGCAGAACCCCAAAATGCCAGAATCTGTAAACAGTTTGATTTTCCTTTCAAAGTTGTTACATGAGGTTCAGGAGAGATAATTCACATTAATAAAAAAATCCAAAACTGAATTATAAATGTTCTCCATCGCTCTATCCATTACCAACTTAACATGATGGAATAAAAGACTTTGGGCCGGATTTTCCGATCGGAGGCTTCCTGCGTGCGGATGCCTCCGACCGGGAAAAATCTACGAACTTACCTGCTGGCTCCGTAGGTCCCGACACTTCCGCTCCTGGGCCTCTCCGGGTCCGCGCGCGCAGACGCCCAGGTATCCCAGGGGTGCAGGCGGTTCGCAAGCGTCCCTGGGATCACGTGGGTCATGGGGAACCAATCAAAGAAGGGAATTCCCGTGCACACTTTTGACAGGTCTCTCCACTTAGATTTGTCAAAAGTATGAATGGGGATCACTCAAAAAACACCGTTAAACATTAAATAAATTTTTTAAAAATCACGTATTTAAAATTAGTTAAAATTACATTAAATTAAATATTTTAAACAACAAGTTTTTTACGGGGCTAAAAATAAATTACTTTTTTAAAAGTTTTTTTTAAAATTATAAATGAGTGAAAATTTATTTATTTACTTTTTTAAACTCTTATGCTGGTAAAAATAGGCCTTACGCCTATTTTTACCAGCATAAGATTTTTAAAGGTTTTCAGCAGGCAGAGGTCGTGCAGAAAGTGGAACTCTCTGTCCGCGGAGGCCCTTCTCCTGGGCAGGCGGGGGATCTGTCAAGAGGATTCTTGACAGATCGGAAGTGCCGGTTTTTAGTGCATGCGCTTCGCATGCCTGAAACTGGCACTTGTGAGGCCCCTATGGGTGTGTACACACCTCGCACATACCCGTGGGGGTCGGAAAATCCAGGCCTTTATTTACATCCAATGAATGAGATAGGAAGGGGCGAAGCCATGGAGGGATTTGAAAACAAGGATGAGAATTTTGAAATCGAGGCGCTGCTTAACTGGGAACCAATGTAGGCCAGCGAGCACAGGTTATAGATATTTTTAAAAATCTTGACTCATTACAAACAAGATGTTAATGATAAATTGCGCTATGCTTGTTTTTATTCATTTATAAGATGTGGGTGTGGCTGGCAAGGCCAGCATTTATTGCCCATCACTAATTGCGTTTGAGAAGGTGGTGGTGAGCCGCCTTCTTGAACTGCTGCAGTCCGTGTGGAGAAGGTACTCCCACAGTGCTGTTAGGGAGGGAGTTCCAGGATTTTGACCCAGCGACGATGAAGGATCGGCGATATACTTCTAAGTCAGGATGGCGTGTGATTTGGAGGGGAACCTGGAGGTGGTGGTGTTCCCTTGCGCCTGCTGCCCTTGTCTTTCTAGGTGGAAGAGGTCGCGGGTTTGGGAGGTGCTGCCGAAGAAGCCTTGGCGAGGTGGTGGATGGGATGCCAATCAAGCGGGCTGCTTTGTCCTGGATGCTGTCGTGCTTCTTGAGTGTTGTTGGAGCTGCACTCATCCAGATGTGGAGAGTATTCCATCACACTCCTGACTTGTGCCTTGTAGATGATGGAAAGGTTTTGGGGAGTCAGGAGGTGAGACACTCGCCACAGAATACCGAGCCTCTGACCAACTCTTGTTGCCACAGTATTTATGTGGCTGGTCCAGTTAAGATTCTGGTCAATGGTGACCCCCAGGATATTGATGGTGGGGGATTCGGCGATGATAATGCCATTGAATGTCAAGGGGCGGTGGTTAGACACTCGCTTGTTGGAGATAGTCATTGCCTGGCACTTCTGTTGCGCCAATATTACCTGCCACTTATCAGCCTAAGCTTGAACGTTGTCCAGGTCTTGTTGCATGCAGGCATAGACTGCTTCATTATCTGAGGAGTTGTGAATGGCATTGTACACTGTGCAGTCATCAGCGAACATCCCCATTTCTGACCTTATGTTGGAGGGAAGGTCATTGATGAAGCAGCTGAAGATGGTTGGGCCTAGGACACTGCCCTGAGAAACTCCTGCAGCGATGTCTTGGGGCTGTGATGATTGACCTTCAACCACCACAACCATCTTCTTTTGTGCTAGGTATGACACCAGCCGGTGGAGAGTTTTCCCCCTGATTCCCATTGACTTCAGTTTTACTGGGGCTCCTTGTTGCCACACTTGGTCAAAGGCTGCCTTGATGTCGAGGGCAGTCACTCTCGCCTCACCTCTGGAATTCAGCTCCTTTGTCCATGTTTGGACCAAGGCTGGATTGAGGTCAGGAGCAGAGTGGTCTTGGCGGAACCCAAACTGGGCATCAGTGAGCAGGTTATTGGTGAGCAAGTGCCGCTTGATAGCACTGACGAGGACACCTTCCATCACTTTGCTGATGATTGAGAGTAGACTGATGGGGTGATAATTGGCCGGATTGGATTTCTCCTGCTTTTTGTGGACAAGACATACCTGGGCCGTTTTTCACATTGTCGGATAGATGCCAGTGCTGCAGCTGTACTGAAACAGCTTGGCTAGATGTGCAGCTAGTTCTGGAGCACAAGTCTTCAGCACGATAGCCGGGATGTTGTTGGGGCCCATAGCCTTTGCTGTATCCAGTGCGCACAGCCGTTTCTTAATATCACGTGGAGTGAATCGAATTGGTTGAAGACTGGCTTCTGTAATGGTGGGGACCTCAGGAGTAAGCCGATATGGATCATCCACTCGGCACTTCTGGCAGAAGATGGTTGCAAATGCTTCAGCCTTGTCTTTTGCACTCACGTGCTGGGCTCCACCATCATTGAGGATGGGGATATTCATGGAGCCTCCTCCTGCTAGTTGTTTAATGGTCCATCATCATTCACGACTCGATGTAGCAGGATTGCAGAGCTTTGATCTGATCCATTAGTTGTGGGATCGCTTAGCCCTGTCTATAGCATGCTGCTTCCGCTTTTTAGCATGAATTTAGACCTGTGTTGCAGCTTCCCCAGGTTGGCACCTCATTTTTAGGTACGCCTGGTGCTGCTCCTGGCATACTCTTCTACACTCCTCATTGAACCAGGGTTGGTCCCCTGGCTTGATGGTAACAGTAGAGTGAGGGATATGCCGGGCCATGAGGTTACAGATTGTGGTGGAATACAATTTTGCTGCTGCTGATGGCCCACAGCGTCTCATGGATGCCCAGTTTTGAGCTGCTAGATCTGTTCTGAATCTATCCCATTTAGCACGGTGGTAGTGCCACACAACACGACGGAGGGTGTTCTCAATGTGAAGCCAGGACTTCATCTCCACAATGACTGTGCGGTGGTCACTGCTACCAACACTGTCATGAACAGATGCATCTGCTACTGGTAGATTGAGAGGACGAGGTCAAGTAGGTTTTCCCCTTGTGTTGGTTCTCTCACCATCTGTCGCAGGCCCAGACTGGCAGTTATGTCCTTCAGGACTCGGCCAGCTTAGTCAGTAGTGGTGCTACTGAGCCACTCTTGGTGATGGACATTGAAGTCCCCCACCCAGAGTGTTTCTTCCAAATTGTGTTCAACATGGAAGAGTACCGATTCATCAGCTGAGGGAGGGCGGTATGTGGTAATCAGCAGGAGGTTTCCTTGCCCATGCTTGACCTGAAGCCATGAGACTTCATGGGGTCCGGAGTCACTGTTGAGGACTCCCAGGGTCACTCCTTCCTGACTGTAAAGCACTGTGCCACCACTCCTGGTGGGTCTGTCCTGCTGGTGGACAGAACATACCCAGGGATGGTGATGGAGGAGTTTGGGACACTGGCTGAAAGGTATGATTCTGAGTATGACTATGTCAGGCTGTTGCTTGACTAGTCTGTGGGACAGCTCTCCCAATTTTGGCACAAGTCCCTCAGATGTTGGTGAGGACGACTTTGCAGGGTCGACTGGGCTGGGTGTGCCATTGCCATGTCCGTAGCCGGTGCCGAGGTCGATGCCAGGTGGTCCGTCCGGTTTCATTCTTATTATTGTGTTTGTTATAGCGGTTTGTTACAATTGAGTGGCTTGCTAGGCCATTTCAAAGGGAATAGAAACATAGAAACATAGAAACATTCGGCCCCTCAAGCCTGCTCTGCCATTCAATGAGATCATGGCTGATCATCCAAACTCAGTACCCTGTCCCTGCCTTCTCCCCATATCCCTTGGTGGGCAGTTAAGAGTCAACCACATTGCTGTGGGTCTGGAGTCACATATAGGCCAGACCAGGTAAAGAAGGAAGATTTCCTTCCCTAAAGGACATTAGTGAACCAGATGGGTTTTTACGACAATCCGTTAGTTTCATGATTACTGATACTAGCCTTTTTTTTAACTCCAGATTTATTTAATTAACTGAATTTAAATTCCCCAGCTGCCGTGGTGGGATTTGAACTCGCATCTCTGGATCATTAGTCCAGGCCTCTGGATTACTAGCCCAGTGCTACTATGCTATGCTGATGTATTGTTAGTTATTATTACATTAATTCCATATTATATATTTTAAATTATCCTAATTCTAGTATTCAGGATGGTAGCTGTTTTAACCAACCATAGATTACTACTGCCACATTCTGTGTTCACTTAAAACAATTGTTACTGTTATTTGAGTTGGGAAGTATTTGTACTCACAGTTCAACATAATTATTACAGCTATGACAGACACTTGAATAAAGGCTAAACAATACCTCTAAGTGGGATCGTCTCTCAGCAATCACTCTTTCATCCCTGTTACCAAATAGCTTTTTTGGAGGAAATTCTAGACCGCCAATCTGGAAAAAGGAAGCAATGATACTATCAGTCTCATTTGTCAAAAGCAACATTAAAAAACACTTCAGACTCTTATTGAGTAGACCACCGAAGACATATTATTATCATCCTATCACAGAGTCACTCATGTATACTTATTTGAGTATTCTAAAGAAGTTAGAATAGCTGCACAGTGTTCACAATGGACTAAAAGCATCCAATTTTAGCAATTGTACCTAGAAGATAAATGGCTGGGTGCTCCAGTATTTCCAATAAAGAAATAAATAAAAGTAATAACAAAATCTTAGGACATTTTTGAAGCAATGGCACAGTAGTTCAAATCCCACTTCATCAAAATCAAAATAGAATAAAGAACAGTAGAATCCAAACTTTTATTTTTTGATTATAAGTAATTTGCTATTCAGCTTTTAGAAATGGAAGAGCAAGAAGAGCACCACGTCTGGATTTGTATTTTCTTACTGCTATAAGAATTAAACAGCAACATAAACTTGACATATGAGAGAGCAAGAAATCATCACAAAATATCTGTAGCAACAGAAGGCTTCAAAACATCAACAAGGATAGAAATGGAATCACAACATCTACCACAGGAGTGACCACAAAGTAATCCTGTGTTTCTTATGATATCTATAAACCTTGAAAAGCTCGAGGTACCTTAAGACCTGCAATCCAAACCATCCAATTCCCATCTGATTACATTAGTAATGAACTGCTGCAAAGCCAACCTCCATGTTGACTCTGCTCGCCTTGGATTTGTACACATCAATGATCCTTGCCTTGGGCAGTTCTATTGACAGGACACTGCAAGCAATAAACTGTCACATGCAGAACCTTCTATTAAGATCCAAGCCCACTTCGGCTCCCTCATCTGGGCTCATGGATTTATCAGAAGACTGCAATAGTAATTGAGGTTTCTTGTGCACTTGTGCACTAACAATGACAATAAAAGTTGATTTGATTTGATTTGATTTGATTGTGGCAGCTGGAGGAGTCTTTGGCTTCAAACTGGGTAAAATATAAAGATTACTGAGGAGGAGATAACAGTAAAAATGACCAGAGGCATCTTTCCTGTTTTCTAGATCTTGAAGTGATCTGGAACAATCAGGAGAGTTCTTTGCTCATTTTGGTTTGTAAGGCTGGAATGGAGGGGAAGGAGAGAAGGAATGAATTACAAAGGTCCCATCTATCAAATTCTACCTATGGAAAAAAAATCTGGGGTATTCTCAAAGTTTCATATATGATTTGACCACACTCCTTTAATATGTTGCAGATAAATTGTAGGAAAGGATTAAATGACAAAATATAGCTGAAGATTCTGAGAAAAGCCCACACTTACTGCATGCACATATGGTGGTTATTCTGGGAGTATTATTCAAATTCCACGCATATTGACAATGCATTGTTAATAGTTTTATGGACTGGATACCTGTTTTATCCTTGTAATAAAGCCTGCAGACTATGAGAAAACGAATAATACATTCAATGTGGAGGATGCTTTACTTAAAAAAAATCAATGTAGAGAATCCTCAAAGGACAAAGACTGAGAGATATAAGTAAAAATAATTAAAGAGAGAGATATGCACTACATTGTTTTTCCAATACACTATACACTGTGCCAAAGGGCAAGAGCACACGTTGGACATTATTGTTCGTACTATTAGTAATGGCTAGACACTTCCCAAAGGGATGAAAGAAAAAAAAAGTAATCAGCTGAGTCACGGTGATCAACTCATTCACTGCAATAGAATATGATGTGTTTGGCCCTTGGTTCATGAAGATGGATACATTCCAGTTGACAAGTTGTCTATAGCTGTTATATGCACTGTAGATCACAGGGTCACAGTTATTCTGTATAAGAATTACTAAATAGATCTACAAGTTTCTGGCACTGTACATCAAATACATTAACATGTTACGAGCATACAAAAATGATGGGCAGGAAAAGACCATCAAGCCTGCCCCACACCACAGTGGCCGGACCATCATGGATAAAAACTTCTTCCCCACCTCCAGCTCACAGTCACTCCCGCAGCCACGTTTAGCATTTCCCTATACTTTTCACTCATTGCTCATCTATTTGGCAAAGTTAAACAGACTGCGCATGTTATAAGCTAATCACATTATTTCTAAACGCATCTTATTTTCTGATTAATGTTAGAACATAAGAAATAGGAGCAGGAGTAGGCCAATTGGCCCCTCGAGCCTGCTCCGCCATTCAATAAGATCATGGCTGATCTGTTCCTAACCGCCAATCTACTATCACAGAATCATCTCCTGAATCTAACAGAATTAGACACACGAAATAGGAGCAGGATCAGACTACACGGCCCCTGGGCCCGCTCCGCTCCCCACAGGGCCATGACCGATCCGAACCTTGACTCATGTCCAAATTCCTGCCCGCTCCCCGTAACCCTTAATTCCCTTTACTTCTAGGAAACTGTCTATTTCTGTTTTAAATTTATGTAATGATGTAGCTTCTACAGCTTTTTGGGGCAGCATATTCCATGGACCTACCACCCTCTGAGTGAAGTAGTTCCTCCTCCTCTCAGTTCTAAAAGAGCAGCCCCTTATTCTAAGACTATGCCCCCTAGTTCTAGTTTCACCCATCATCGGGAACATCCTCCCCGCGTCCATCCGATCCAACCCCTTCACATTCTTACATGTTTCAATAAGATCGCCTCTCATTCTTCTGAACTCCAATGAGTAGAGTCCCAATCTACTCAACCTCTCCTCATATGTCCATCCCCTCATCCCCGGGATTAACCGAGTGAACCTTCTTTGTACTGACTCGAGAGCAAGTATGTCTTTTCTTAAGTATGGACACCAAAACTGGATGCAGTATTCCAGGTGCGGTCTCACCAATACCTTGTACAACTGAAGCAATACCTCCCTATTTTTATATTCTATCCCCCTAGCAATGAAAGCCAACATTCCATTGGCCTTCTTAATCACTTGCTGCACCTGCATACTAACCTTTTGAGTTTCGTGCACCAGGACCCCCAGATCCCTTTGTACTTCAGTACTTTCCAGTTTCTTGCCATTAAGATAATAACTTGCTCTACGATTTTTCCTGCCAAAGTGCATAACCTCACACTTTCCAGTATTGTATTCCATCTGCCAAATCTCTGCCCACTTACGCAGCCTGTCTATGTCCCCTTGCAGGTTTTTTATGTCCTCCTCACTCACTACTTTCCCTCCCATCTTAGTATCATCTGCAAACTTTGATATGTTACACTCGGTCCCCTCCTCCAAATCGTTAATATAGATTGTAAAGAGTTGGGGACCCAGCACTGACCCCTGCGGAACACCACTAGTTACTGATTGCCAGTCTGAGAATGAACCATTTATCCCAACTCTCTGCCTTCTGTTAGATAGCCAATCCTCTATCCATGCCAGAATATTACCCCCAATCCCGTGATTTTTTATCTTAAGCAATAATCTTTTGTGTGGCACCTTGTCAAATGCCTTTTGGAAGTCTAAATACACTACGTCCACTGGTTCCCCTTTATCCACCCTATATGTTACTTCCTCAAAGAACTCCAGCAAATTTGTCAAACATGACTTCCCCTTCATAAAACCATGCTGACTTTGTCCTATTAGATTATGATTATCCAAATGTCCTGTTACTGTCTCCTTAATAATGGACTCCAATATTTTACCTACCACAGATGTTAGGCTAACCGGTCTATAGTTTCCAGCCTTCTGTCTACTGCCCTTTTTAAATAAGGGCGTTACATTAGCAGTTTTCCAGTCTGCCGGGACCTTTGCTGAGTCCAGGGAGTTTTGGAAAATTATTACCAATGCATCCCCAATCCCTACAGCCACTTCCCTCAAGACCCTAGGATGTAAGCCATCAGGTCCAGGTGATTTATCCGCCTTGAGTCCCATTATTTTACCGAGTACCACTTCCTTAGTGATTCTGATCGTGTTTAACTCCTCCCCCCCTATAGCCCCCTGTTTGTCCAGTGTTGGGATATTCTTAGTGTCTTCTACTGTAAAGACTGATACAAAATATTCATTCAGTGTTTTTGCCATCTCCATATTTCCCACTATTAATTTCCCGGTCTCATCCTCTAAGGGACCAACATTTACTTTAGCCACCCTTTTTCTTTTTATATAACTATAAAAACTCTTACTATCTGTTTTTATATTTTTTGCTAATTTACTTTCATAACCTATCTTCCCTTTCTTAATCAATCTTTTTGTTATTTTTTGCTGTCTTTTAAAGTTTTCCCAATCCTCTATCCTCCCACTAGATTTGGCTACCTTATATGCCCTTGTTTTTAGTCGAATACTATCCTTAATTTCTTTACTTAGCCACGGATGGCTGTCTTTTCTTTTACGCCCTTTTCTTCTCAGTGGAATATATATTTTTTGGAAGTTGTAAAATAACTCCTTAAATGTACACCACTGATCATGTATCGTCTTACCCTTTAATCTATTTTCCCAATCCACTCTACTCAATTCCGCTCTCATACCTTCATAGTCTCCTTTATTCAAGCTTAGCACGCTTGTTTGAGATCCAACCTTCTCACCCTCTAATTGAATATGGAATTCAACCATGTTATGGTCACTCATTCCAAGGGGATCCTTTACTAGGACATTTTTAATTAATCCTGTCTCGTTACACAGGACCAGATCTAAGGTTGCTTGCCCCCTGGTCGGTTCAGTTACATACTGCTCAAGAAACCCATCCCTAATACACTCAATGAACTCATCCTCAAGGCAGCCCTGCCCAATTTGATTTGTCCAATTAACATGATTGATTGAAGTGTTTTCTGCAGGACTATTCTTTCATCATGAAGCCGTATACTTACGATGTCTTAGTCAGACTGACTTTATTTGCTACTCATATATGCAAATTACTATACTTGTTTTTTTTCTGGACCATAACAAAAAATGAACAGACCAAATTGCTGGAATCCAATTTTTCTGATCTATTAGCAGATCTCCTGTGGCGCTGCCCATAGAATCATAGAATGGTTACAACACAGAAGAAGCCCATTCAGCTCGTCGAGCCCATTACGGCTCTCTGCAAGAGCACTTCAGCCAGTCCCACTCCCCCGCCCTTTCCCCGTAGCCATGCAAATTTTCTTCCTTCAGGTACTTATCCAACTCCCTTTTGAAAGCTGTGATCGAGTCTGCCTCCACCACCCTTTCAGGCAGTGCATTCCAGATCCTAATCACTCACTGAGTAAAAAGGTTTTTCCTCATGATGCCTTTGGTTCTTCTGCCAATCTCCTTAAATCTGTGTCCTCTGCTTCTCGACCCTTCTGCCAATGGGAACAGTTTCTCTCAATCGACTCTGTCCAGACCCCTCATGATTTTGAATACCTCTATCAAATCTCCTCTCAATCTTCTCTGCTCTAAGGAGAACAGCCCCAGCTTCTCCAGTCTATCCACGTAACTGAAGTCCCTCATCCCTGGAATTATTCTCGTAAATCTTCTCTGCACCCTCTCTAAGGCCTTCACATCCTTCCTAAAGTCTGGTGCCCAGAATTGGACACAATACTCCAGTTGAGGCTGAACCAGTGTTTTATACAGGTTCATCATAATTTCCACGCTTTTGTACTCTATACCTCTATTCATGAAGCTCAGGATCCCGTAAGCTTTTTTAACCGCTTTCTCAACCTGCCCTGCCACCTTCAACGATTTGTACACATATACCCCATGGTCATGTGGAGTCTACAGTACAGTCCCTGTGGTAATCCAGGTAATTATAGATGCTTGCAGATATCAATTAGAAATCAGTAAATTGTTTTTACATTTCAGGCTGCAGCTCACAAGAACCCAGGGTAAAATACCCAATTAAAAAAAATTCTTTTGGAACCATAACAAAACGTGGCATCTGTAACATGACACCTGGAGTGTAGGCGTCACATTCCAGATCCAAGGCTTTGATTCACCAGGCCACAGGAGATCCACCAGGATATAAATAAAAGGATATTCTAAAGTGTGACCACTAAATTGCGACAGGAAGTAAGAGTGGAGCGGAATTGGGCAATTTGGGTTGGTAGTGGCAGTTTTTAAAAAACGGCAGCTCTCTTTGACATAAAATATTTCCTTGAGTTTACTAGTCAACCTACCTCTTTGCTCAAGCTTTTGGTTATCTGCCCTAATATCTCATGTGGCTCGGTGTTTTATAACACTCCTGTGAAGTGCCTTAGGGATGTTTTACTACGTTAAAGGTGCTATATGAATACAAGTTGTTGTTGTCAGAGATTAATCTTGAGCAGTGAGGCACCAGTGCAGTGTGAAAGGCTAGGAGATTGTTGAGTTTACCCTTAAAGATACAGTTGGTCTAAAATTTTATCTGATTGGTTAAATCACTAAGTTGCTGAGTTCGATTTTATTAAACTTTTAGTTTATTTTGGGAGGACAACTGAAACTTGTGGTGTGTGGAACTTAGACAATATGGGAGTTCTGGATAATCACATGTTTAGGAAGTATCTCCGATTACTTGCGCTCAAACTCAAAGTTTCTAGCTTGAGAAGCAGCGGGGGGCCCTCCATCACTTACAGGAGGCTGAAGGACTCCTAGATTGCACTTTCCAAGAGTTGGTCATCCTGTAGTCAAAGTGAATCAGTGAAGAAGGGAGGTGAATGACCATCCTTCAGGTTTGGAAGAGACCGAAGAAAGGTCAAGGATCCCTCTTGGCACTGAATCCCTGTGAAAATGATAACAACTTGGATGAGGGAAACCATGAGCAAAACAAGAGTACCACGGAGCAAGTGGTTGTTAAAGAGGGGGCTTTGCCGTATTGCAGTAGTTAATAGAGAATTTCACAGCCATGGGAATAAGCAAGTGCTTTTGGAGTCGCAACAGAGTCCTACATTGTGCATTATCTCCCATGTGCTGTGGTAAGAAATATAACGGAGTGGGTACAAAAGCCTTTGGAGAGGGAAGGACAACAGTCGGAAGTTGTAGATCACGTTGCAGCCAAGGACACAGGAAGGAAAAGAACAAAGGGAGTTTCAGGAATTCTAATGACACCAATCCACATAGAACATTATCAATACGTAGATGCGTCTGTACAGCTAGCTGTCTCACTTGGCCAAGTGAAAAGTTAAGTGAGACAGCTGGGTGTTAAGTAGCAGCTATTACTGTAAACAGCAAAGCAGCAGGTAGTGCTCAGAGGCAAAGCACAATAAATTGCTTTTGACAGTTCAAATACATAATTTTTTTCCAAAAAGCCACCAATTTAACACCGTCATTAAAGGGTATTTGAAAAATATTTATTTGAATTAGAGGAAGCCAAACCCTGGCCAGAGTTGCTGCAGAATCTGCCTTCCCATTCTTGCATAATTTGGTTGGATTTGTTGCCACAATCGCTCTTGGTGTGAAGCACAATTCCTCACGACTTGTAATGCACTGTTTCAACTTTTCTGGAAATCAATATTAGAACTAACCCGGATGTCGATATGGGCACTTCATACAACCTTGTATTGTCTACATCACAGTATGTTACACTTTTCTAAATTTCAGTTAAGCTAATAAGGGAATATTATAAAAGAACATTTTCATAAGATAGAGGCACTGTCTTAAAGATTAATTAAAGACAGTTTTATATCTGATATGCCAATAGGCACCTAGGTTGGTTGAACATAATTCTAAGCTATTTAGCTATTCATACAAAGCTCTCAGAATTTCCCACAGAAGAAATGTATGCAAATTTTAATTGCATTTCCTGGCATTGAGTACACAAGATAAAAAGGGAAGACCGTCAATGTAATTTATTTTAGAGTTTTACCTGGGGCATTAGCCTGACTCTATAAGCATTTTATGTTTATTCTTTCAAATACAAGACTAAACCAGAAGGCAGCAAGTATATATAATGCAGAATACTGGCCCCCCATTAGACTTGAAGTACCATAATCTCCAGGGCTACCAACCAAGAACTGGAAAGTGGGTATAGGCTCGATAGCTCTTCTTCGGCCGGCACAGACACAATGGGCCGAATGGCCTCCTTCTGCGCCGTAAACTTCTATGACTCTAAAATATAAATATAATGTATCAAATAAGCTAAGAGCAAACATCCCTAGTAGAATTATTCTCAAATTTATCTAATGTACTAATCTTTTATTTCAAACAGACCCTTCTTTTTCTCCCCCCACCCACTCCATACAGGATTAGTGTTAGATTAAAAGAGAACGAAATACATGCACTAGCAAGTTCCAAATAAAAGTATTCCTCCCATTTATTTAAAAAAAATAGAGTATCTCCCACCTATTAGGACGTGTCATAATTTTAATTATATTGTATTGTTAGCTTCATAGACACTTCCCATTTTGGGTCAGGTTATGGAGATGTCCCACCTGCATCCCAAAGTGGGATCACCAATTTTAAGTATATATTTTTAATGAAAGACTGGGAGTGGGGGTTGCGAGTACTTTGCACATTAAGTATTTACCCTAAACTTTTTTCCTCCTCTAATAAACCATTTTTTACTGGTCAGCTGAAATGAACTTTCAGATTTGCCAACTTTACAAGAAATATTTTAAAACTGAGATGCAGTGTAAGAAGTCACAATTCTGATTTTACATCAGGCAGCCAACCAGCAAAGGGGTGTATTCAAATTGCTGATTAAGTCACTTCGTCGGGTCTGAAGGTCAGTAAAACCTGCAAAGTAATGCAAGTTGTCCATCAGATTATTTTACAGTCATTACCTTTGCTTACTGAATGCAAATATTAGTTCTCCGGATACAGAGTGTAACCTTGGGCACGGGAAGCACAGCTGTCATCATGTTAAGCACATGGACATAATGAATATTTCAAATACTGAGCACATGCTGATCTGTTGGGCATATCACACCCCAATCAAATTAGATCTCGAGCCATTTCTGACTGGATAGCAGCACCACAGCTTCCACCCAAATGGCGTACAATGTTTTTTTTGTATCTCCAAGAATGATAGAAAACATTTGACAAGTTCCTCAACTCACAAATCAACCCAACATATCACAAACTGCTAAGATTAAGCAGTTTACATGGTTGATGGTGTGTGACTTTGCTCCCCCTCCACCTCACTGATAGAAAGGGTTTTCTGTAATTCACTGGCAAGAACAAAAATTTAAAATCTATAAATACTGTACATTTTACTTTACTCACCCCTCGACACATAATTTGTTAATGTTTGGTCACTTTATAGGATTCATCTAGGACCAAAAACCATGCAATACATTTGGACTTCAACAATACCAAGGAAAAGGGTATGGAGGGCGGGAGGGAGATGGATCTTTCAGATAACCTTTTACTTTTAATTTGTTCTCACGATGTAGACAACGCTAGCATTTATTGTCCCTCCCCAGTTACCCTGAGAATGTGGTGGTCGGCAATTTTGAACTGTTTCAGTCCTTGTGGCCGTAGTGATTTCATGACGTACACAATGAATATTTCAAATATTGATCATGTGCTGATCTGTTGGGCAGATAACACCCCAAATATGCTAGTCAAGTTACATCTCTGACCGGATAGCAGTACCACATCTTCCAGGAAATTAGGTTAGGAGGGAATTTCAGGATATTGATACAGCGAAGATGAAGAAACAGCAACAACTTGTATTTATATAGCACCTTTAACAAAGTAGAACGTCCCAAGGCGCTTCACAGGAGTATTATAAGACAAAAAAATTAGACACCGAGCCATATAAGGAGATATTAGGGCAGATGACCAAGAGCTTGGTCAAAGAGGTAGGTTTTAAGGAGCGTCATAAAGGAGGAAAGAGAGATAGATAGGCGGAGAGGTTTAGGCAGGGAATTCCAGAGCTTAGGGCCTAGGCAACAGAAGGCATAGCCACCAATGATTGAGCAATTATAATCAGGAATGCTCAAGAGGGCAGAATTAGAGGAGCGCAGATATCTTGGCGGGGGGGGGGGGGGGGGGTTGTGGGGCTGAAGGAGATTACAGAGATAGGAAGGGGCGAGGCCATGGAGGGATTTGAAAACAAGGATGAACATTTTGAAATTGAGGCGTTACTTAACCGGGCGCCAATGTAGGTTAGCGAGCACAGGGGTGATGGGTGAATGGGACTTGGTGCGAGTTAGGACACGGGCAGCCGAGTTTTGGATGAACTCAAGTTTACGTAGGGTAAAACGTGGGAGGCCAGCCAGGAGTGCATTGGACTATCAAGTCTAGAGGTAATAAAGGCATGGATGAGGGTTTCAGCAGCGGATGAGCTGAGGCAAGGGTGGAGACGGGCGATGTTATGGAGGTGGAAATAGGCGGTCTTAGTTATGCCGTGGATATGTGGTCGGAAGCTCATTTTAGGGTCAAATATGACACCAAGGTTGCGAACAATGTGGTTCAGCCTCAGATAAATGTTAGGGAAGAGGGTTGGAGTCAGTGGTTAGGGAACGAGTTTGTGGCGGGGACCGAAAACAATGGCTTCGATCGTCCCAAAATCCAGAACTGGATGTCAGACAAGCAGTCTGACAATTTAGAGACTGTGGAGGGGGTCGAGAGACGTGGTGGTGAGGTAAAGCTGGGTGTCGTCAACGTACATGTGGAAAATGATGCTGTGTTTTCGGATGATGTTGCCAAGGGGCAACATGTAGATGAGAAATAGGAGGGGGCCAAGGATAGATCCTTGGGGGACACCAGAGGTAATGATGCGGGAACGGGAAGAGAAGCCATTGCAGTTGATTCTCTGGCTATGGATAGATAAGAATGGAACCAGGCGCGTGCAGTCCCACCCAGCTGGACAACGGTGGAGAGGCGTTGGAGAAGGATGGAGTGGTCAACTATGTCAAAGGCTGCAGACAAGTCAAGAAGGACAAGGAGGGATAGTTTACCTTTGTCACAGTCACAAAGGATGTCATTTGTGACTTTGATGAGAGCTGTTTTGGTACTGTGGTGGGGACGGAAAGCTGATTGGAGGGATTCAAAAATGGAGTTGCAGAAAAGATGGGCATGGATTTTGGAGGAGACAACACGTTCAAGGACTTGAGAGGAAAGGGAGGTTAGAAATGGGGCGGTAGTTTGCAAGAACGGTGGGGTCAAGTGTTGGTTTTTTGAGGAGGGGCGATGATGGCAGATTTGAGGGAGAGGGGGGACAGTACCAGAGGAGAGAGAACCGTTAACAGCGTCAGCTATCATGGGAGCCAGAAAAGGAAGTTGGGTGGTCAGCAGTTTGGTGGGAATAGGGTCGAGGGAGCAGGAAGTGTGTCTCATGGACAAGATGTGCACGGAGAGTTCATGAGGGGAGATTGGAGAGAAGCTGGAGAAAGATGTGAGTTCAGGGCTAGGGCAGGGAGGGAAACTTGGAGGAAGTTTGCCCCGGTGGGCTAGGGGAAGGAAGGGAAGTGGCAGAGGCAGCTGAACAGATGGTCTCAATCTTAGAGACAAAGAAGTCCATGAGCTCCTCACACTTGCTGTCGGAGGTGAGGGTGGAGGAGACAGGGGAGAGGGGTTTAAGAAGACCATTAGCAGTGGAGAATAGAAGCTGGGGTTTATCTTTGCATTCCAGAATGATTCTGGAATAGTGAGCAATTTTGGCAGATGAGAGCAGGGCCCGATAATGCTTTATGTGGTCCAGCCAGGTCTGACAGCTAAGCCAGTTGTCCGCCATATCCGTTCAAGGCTGCGTCCCTTGGACTTAAGGGAGAAATGGTGAGGGCTGTACCAGGGGGAGCAGCCAGGGTGAAAGAGAGTAATTGTTTTAATAGGGACTAGGGCATCAAAGGTGGTGAGGGTGTGGTTGAGCAGATCAGTAGCTGCAGAAATGTCGTGGTGAATGGAGGGCCAAAGGTTGGACAGTTGGGATTTTGTAAGTGCAGTTGTAAGAGAGTTGGGAGAGAGTTTTTTCCAGGGACGGACACAGAAGGAAGTAGGGTTGTGGGGGGGTGGTTTAGGAAGGTAGTTAAAGATGGCCTTATCGGCAATTGACATGAGAGTAGCGAGTCCACAAGAGATGGCAAGGTCAAGGGGGTGGCCGTGAATATGGGTCGGGGAGTTTACATGGAGAGAGAGATTAGGGAGGATAGTGAGCATGATGAATTGAGATGGAGGTTGAAATCACCGAGGATGAGAACTCACTCAGTGCAGAGGCCGAGGGAGGAAAACAGTAAAAGATATCTCGGTAATAACATTTTTATGGTACTTGGGTGGGCGGTAGAGAATGAGAATTTTAAATGAGAGGTGAGAGGGGTGGAATAAGATGAGATGCTCAAAGGAGGAGAAAGTGTCGGAGTAGTGGGACAGACCACGGTGTGATTTGGTGATGAGAGCCACACCGCCACCACGGCGGTCTGAGCGGGACAAGTGGTGGAAGGTATAGCCAGGCGGGGAGGCTTCATTTAAGGGTAAGGTGTCATCACCCCTCAGCCAAGTTTCCGTCAGGGCCATGATGTCGATGCAATCAGCAAGGGCCTTGTTCGCAAGTGAACAGACATTCTGGAGGGAGATGCGGAGGGGGTCGGTAATGGCTGACCCACTGCCAGCGTCCACAGGGTCAGCGCTGGGGGGGGGGGGGGGGGGGGGGGATGAGTTGGACGGGGAAGAGATTAGCAAGGTTAGCCCCCAGTGGATGCGCTGGGCGGGAAGGCCAGTGAGACAGTAGGATGGGACAGTTGGGGTTGCTGCTCCTAAGGAGGCAATGGCGAGTGCCTTGATGGGCCCTTCGTAGGATGCCAAGAGAGGCACAGAAGGAAGCTGTAGACTTATCTAAGAGGGAGTCAAGCCTGGGACGGCGGCAGGAGAGTAGGAAGGTCGAAGAGTAATGAAGGATTGGGGTAGGGATTTGGGAGGGCAGAGTATTCGAGAGAGGCAAGATGAAAGGAGGCAGAACGACAGGAGAGAGTGGTCAGGGAGGTATAGAGAGAAAAGGAAACGGGGGAGAAAAAAATGGAAAAAGAAATGAACGGCTCGGGTCCGGAGCGGCAGCCAAAGTGCGCATGTGAATGGACACAGGGAAAAACTCAGGTTACATAGGCCTGGTTATGTAGTAATTAATGGGAAACATATTTCCTGGTAGCAGGGAATAGGTTGGAGTGAAAGAATGATATATGTCCAAGACAGGATGGTGTGTGACTTAAGAGGAACTTGGAAGTAATGATGTTCCCATGGCATTGCTGCTCTTGTCCTTCTCAGTGTTAGAGGTTACAGGATGGGAGTTGCTGCAATGCCTCCTGTAGATCATACATACAACAACCACAGTGCATCTGTGGCGGAGGGGTTAGTTATTGAGTCCAGTGACAGAGGTGCCGCTTAAACAAACTGTGCTGTCCTGGATGGTGTTGAGGTTCTCGAGTATTGTTTTGTCTGCACCCATGGCGGGGGTGGGGGCATTTAAGGGTCAGGAAATGAGCCACTCGTCACAGACTACCCAGTCTCTTCCCTGCCCTTGTAACCCCGTGCTGATATGGTTCATGCAGTTAAGCTTCTGGTCAGTAGTAACCATGATAAGAGACCAAAAAATGCGGTGGGAGGCGTACCTCCGGAGTACGCCTCCGACCTGTGAAAGGAATACACTCCTACCTGATGGTGGCAAGTTGGCGAAAACTTCCGGTCTGAGAATGTGAGGCGGAGGGCAGCGTAATGGCCCATGGATCCCAGGGATGCAGGCAGCGCAAAAGCATACCTGGGATCACGTGCGCCTGGTCCTCCAATCACAAAACAGAATTCGATTTTAATCATTTCCGAAAGGAATCCCGTAATGAGATTTAATGGACTTCCAAAATCAGATCTAATTACAATTTACAGAATTAGAATTTAATTCGTAAGTAGCTTCATTCCACCAACATCACTAAAAATTGAATTTTTTGATAATTTTCGACATCATTAAAACTCTAATCCGGGCCAATATTTGCAGAAACTCATTTGATAATTTGTATGTGTATAATTTCCGATATGAAAATGTTTAAATCATGCCTGAGGTATTCCCTCACGTTGATGCAAACAGGCCCTGAGCCATTTGGCCCCTCGAGCCTGCTCTGCCATTCAATAAGATCATGGCTGATCTTCTACCTCAACTCCACTTTCCTGCACTACTCCCATATCCCTCGATTCCCTTAATATCCAAAAATCTATCGATCTCTGTCTTGAAGATACTCAACGACTGAGCATCCACATCCTCCCCGTCAAGCCCTGTAACAAATTTGTATGTTTCAATGAGATCACCTCTCATTCTTCTAAACTCGAGAATATAGGCCTAGTTTACTGAATCATGCACCAAGACCTGGACGACGCTCAGGCTTGGGCTGATAAGTGGCAGGTAACATTCGCGCCACACAAGTGCCAGGCAATGACTATCTCCAACAAGTGAGAGTCTAACCACTTCCCCTTGGCATTCAACAGTATTACCATCGTCGAATACCCCACCATCAACATCCTGGGGGTCACCATTGATCAGAAACTTAACTGGACCAGCCACAAATACTGTGGCAACAAGAGCAGGTCAGAGTCTAGGTATTCTGTGGCGAGTGTTTCACCTCCTGACTCCCTAAAGCCTTTCCACCATCTATAAGGCACAAGTAAGGAGTGTGATGGAACTCTCCACTTGCTTGGATGAGTGCAGCTCCAACAGCACTCAAGAAGCTCGACAACATCCAGGACAAAGCAGCCCGCTTGATTGGCACCCCAGCCACCACCTTAAACATTCACTCCCTCCATCACTGGCGTACCGTGGCTGCAGTGTGTACCATCTACAAGATGCACGGCAGCAACTCACCAAGACTTCTTCGGCAGCACCTCCCAAACCCACGACCTCTTCCACCTAGAAGGACAAGGGCAGCAGGCGCATGGGAACACCACCACCTCCAGGTTCCCCTCCAAGTCACACACCATCCTGACTTAGAAGTATATCATCGATCCTTCATCGTCGCTGGGTCAAAATCCTGGAACTCCCTACCTAACAGTACTGTGAGAGTACCTTCACCACACGGACTGCAGTGGTTCAAGAAGGCAGCTCACCACCATCTTCTCAAGGGCAATTAGGGATGGTCAATAAATGCTGGCCTTGCCAGCGACGCCCACATCCCATAAATGAATTTAAATTAAAATCTCTCCTCATAAGACAATCCCCCCATCCCAGGAATCAGTCTGGTGAACCTTTGTTGCACTGCCTCTATGGTAAGTATATCATTCCTTAGGTAAGGAGACCAAAACTGTACACAATACTCCAGGTGTGGTCTCACCAGGGCCCTATATAATTGCAGTAAGATGTCTTTACTCTTATACTGAAATCCTCTTGTAATAAAGGCCAACATACTATTTGCCTTCCTAATTGCTTGCTGTACCTGTACGTTAACTCTCAGTGATTCGTGTACAAGGACACCCAGGTCCCTCTGATCACCAACATTTCCCAATCTCTCATCATTTAAAAAATACTCTGCTTTTCTATTTTTCGTACCAAAGTGGATAACTTCACATTTCTCCACATTATATTCCATTTGCCATGTTCTTGCCCACTCACTTAGCTTGTCTATATCCTCTTGAAGCCTCTTTGCATCCTCCTCACAACTTACATTCCCACCCAGCTTTGTATCATCAGCAAACTTGGATATACTACATTTGGTCCCCTCATCCAAATCATTGATATAGATTGTAAATAGCCAAGGCCCAAACACTGATCAATGCGGTATCCCACTAGTTACAGCCTGCCAACTCGAAAATTACCCATCTATTCCTACTCTCTGTTTTCTGCCCGTTAACCAATCCTCCATCCATGCTAGTATCACTACTGGGATATTAACAGGACCCATAGTCTTTGTTGTGTCCAACTTCTGTTTTTAGTGGCATTGTTTGAGGGAGAAGTGTTGACCAGGACAGTAGGAGAATTCTGTGCTCTTCTCTGATAGTGTCACAGGATCTTTAATGTTCACTTGAAACACCAAAAATGCAGAGAGGGTCTTGGTAAACACCTCATCCAAAGGATAGAACCTCCAAAAAATGCAATACATCCAATGCAATAGTACTGCAATGGAGTATCATCCTAAAGGGTTCAAGTTTCTGGACTGGGCATTCAACCCTCAACCTTCTGCTTCAGAGTGAGAGTAATAATAACTAAGCCAAGCTGTACTCATATACAGACTATCCTGAATTAATCAGGACTACTTTTTTATATCTTCCTGGATGGATTGTCTGTATCTTTGCCCTTGATGTTGGAATACCATCGAGACATTGTGATCTCTGAGGAGAAGGATGTCCCGGCCCAACATAAGAAACCTGGTCTAGCTGAGGAAGTGCATGAAGCAGAAGATGTGTAACAAAGTCTTTGGCCGTGATTTTGCCGGCACTCAGAGGGCGGGTTCGGAGGCAGGTCAGTTGTTAAAGTCGCAATGATTGACGGCGGGCGATCCCACCTCCGTGTGAGTTTCAAGAGTGTCGAGTCTGCGATTTCACAACAGACCCGACACCAAGCGGCGGGTGAGGGATTTAAGACATTTAACTCCTTGTGGAGTGCTTGTCAACTGCTATTTTGACAGCCTTTTCCTATTTTCCCACATTTTCAACGGGTTTCACGACGTTCGGAGAACACGCCAGGTGAGTACGTCGGGAAGACCAATGAGCTGGATAGTTCACAGCTGCAACTGCAGTCTAAAAGCTGCACTCTCGCATCTGTTCAATTTCAAATGTCAGAGGTTGCTGATTTCACGATTTGGGAGACACATTCTGTCTTGAGGCTGTAAGTGTGTGGTGTTAACTCTATATCCACCGTCACCTCCATTCCTGGACATAAAAGGCACCTTGACCCTTCAATGTGCCACCTCAAATTGTGAGCACACATATGGCAACGATGTCAACCATTCATACAACATTAATTTATTACAACAGAATAAAAGAACAGAAACTCAACATTGATTTCTAGCAGAACACCCAAGTGAGTACCTTTGAGATTATTTACGTTGTCAGCTTTCTCTTACGCGTGCTTCTACGTGGTGCTACCCCTGTGGCTTCAGCAGATGTAGAGACAGCCTGCTCATTTACCTGCTGTGCCTGCTTAGACGCCTTTGGCGGTCGTCCTCTGGGTTTTGGAGCCTGTGAAGGCCCCGCCAAAGTTTGCTCCTCCTGCGGCTGCACAGCGGCAGACTCAGCCATCACTGCTCGGGGAGGCATCTGGGGCTCTGACCCGAGGGGTTGGCAAGAGGATGGAAATTTGAGTGCTTAGAGAGGAGCCCCCACTTGCATGTCGCTTCCCACCATCATCCCTCTCATGGGCCACCCGCATTTCTCTGCTAGCAAGTAGCTGGAGAGCACCTTGCTACACATCAGTGGGGCCATGAGGAACCGTCTCTATACTGACAGTCCTCATAACGGGGACTTACATGAACCTCTAGTTCACCTCCACGAGAGATGCCCACCTATCCTCCATAGCGGACCATCTATTTTTTTTTATTTTTTTTATATAGAGTTACCATGTTGTTTTGAGTCTGGCGATTTATGTCCTCCAAGGAGGTTGCCATCCTTCCCATGGCGTTACCTACATTTACCATTGCGTGCATCATGGCATTGCTCATGCTCAAGATGGACTCTTCCATTCTCTGCACACTCGCAGTCACCGTGGTTACAAACCCAGTCAGAGCCTCCTGCACTTGTTCCTGAAGCGCCAGCACCGCTCTCTTTCTGAATGGCCCCCGAGGCTCAGCGTCTACATGCAGCTGAGCAGAGCTAGGAGCGTCCTCCAACGAGGACTCTCCACTGCTGTCCCTGTCTCCATCATCTGCTCTTGCTCACTCGTGAGTTGTGATACATCAGGTGACAACACTACTCTATCTCGCAATTGACCCACCGAGGTGTGCGTCTCTGTGCTGGTGCTGGGTGCGCTCATTTCTGCTGACGCTGCTCCCTCAGAGGATGCAGTATCCTCTGAGGAGTCCTCCTGCTCTTCTTCCTGGACAGTAGGGAGGGTGGCTCTTGATGGTCCCGTGGTAGAGTAAAGACATGAGTTAGACATGTGATATGTAGATTGCAGACACATCTCATTGTGCACATGATGAGCATTCAATTCTATTGACATCAGATCCCATATGTGTCACTCATGAAAGCCAAATAAGATGGATGGAGAAGCATTCTGTCACCAGGTTGTTCTACTGAGCCCCTCTCTCCATCCCCCCCTGACCCTGAACACGGGGGCCCCACAAGGATGTGTGCTGAGCCCCCTCCTCTACTCCCTCTTCACCCACGACTGTGTGGCTGTTAATGGTTCCAACACCATCATCAAGTTTGCGGATGACACCACGGTAGTAGGCCAGATCACCAACAACGATGAGTCAGCCTACAGGGAGGAGGTCCAGCATCTCGTGAAGTGGTGCGCCGATAACAACCTGGCCCTTAACACCAAGAAAACCAAGGAAATCATTGTGGACTTCAGGAAGTCTAAAGGCGGAAGTCACACCCCCATCCACATCCATGGGGCTGTGGTGGAAAGGGTGGACAGCTTTAAGTTCCTCGGAGTCCACATCACGGAAGACCTCTCCTGGTCCCTCAACACCTCCTCTCTGGTGAAGAAGGCCCAGCAGCGCCTATATTTCCTAAGGAGGCTGAAGGGATGTAATCTGTCACCCCTGATCCTCTCTAACTTTTACCGCTGCACTATAGAGAGCATCCTGACAAACTGTATCACAGTATGGTATGGCAGCTGTAGCTACTATGACCGGAAAGCCCTGCAGCGGGTAGTCAAAACTGCCCAACGCATTACCGGCACCTGGCTACCGACCATAGAGCACATATACCAGAAACGCTGTCTACGGAGGTCACGGTCCATCATCAAAGACCCTAACCACCCCAGCCACAGTCTGTTCGCCCTCCTGCCATCTGGGAGACGCTACAGATGCATTCGCACCCATACGACCAGATTTAGGAACAGCTTCTTTCCCAGGGCTGTCATCCTACTGAACTCCACAAATAAACCCTAAAGCCTGCACATCTTCCAATGCACTTTATTATGGTTATATTTATGTTAATATACTACAAGCCAAATGTATGTTGAATGTTTAAATGTCTTAATCCAAATGTACACTCTCGGGAGCCGCAAGCCTACATTTCGTTGTACTGCACTTGTGCACTAACAATGACAATAAAAGTTGATTTGATTTGATTTGAAGCTGTTCCACTGATCCCGCAATGTCGAGAGTGGCCTCCTCAGCGTTGGTCAGCTGTGAGTACGATCGTGATCCTCCGCCTGTTCTCTCCCTCTCCCTCTATTGTGGGCTCTCTTTTCCTGCAATGAGGGAAAGAAGTGGAGTTTCAGTGAGAGTGATGGAATGAGAGTAAAGAATGAATAGGATAGATGTTTAGAGGGAGATTATGATGGAGTGAGTTCCTATTACCAAGTTCCCTCCTTTTGAGTTGTTAGTTGTTGTGATTGCACAACCTTGAGGGTGGGTGTGAGGGGTACATAGTTAGATGGGGAAGTGATTCTGTACATAGGGAGAGAGGGATGGGTGATGGTGCAAGGGATGTTGGTGAGAGTTAGGATGTGCAGGAGTAGGGTTGGCAATGCAGAGTGATGGGGATGTGATGACAGGCACAGCAGAATTAAGGTAAGTGTGCTTTTATACTCACTTTTCCAGAGTGCAGGAGATCATTGAACCTTTTCCTGCATTGGACCCAGGTGCGTCTGAACACAGACCTGGCATTGACCTCCTCAGCTATTTGCAGCCAGGCAGCCTTTGTCTGCTGAGGAGGTTTCCTTTTTCCTCACCTGGGTATAGGACCTCCCAATGTCCTCTGACTCCCTCCACAAGAACATGGAGGGAGTCATTGTTGAAGTGGGAGCAGCCTTTTGTCTCTCTGCAGGCACCGTGGAGAGCAGCAGCATGCAGGAGCATCAGAAACGACATGAGATCTAATTGTGAAATGGCCTCCTTAAATACACCGGCTGCAAACGCGTCAGTAAAGCAGCTCAGCAGACCTGCACCTTGTGATCAGGGCAGGTAACGCGCATGGCAGGCTTAACTAGCCCAATTAACAGAAAATTGTGTCAGCAGGCCAGCTGGAGCCGGGAGCGGGACCGGAACCCGCTGACTAACATTCCCGATGCCGACCCGCCTCCAATCGGAAAATCCAGCCCTTTGTGAGGATTAAGTGTACAATCAGGCAAGGGAGCTCTCTCAGGCAGGAGTAATCAAAATGGCTATCCCATGTAAGAGGGACTCAACTGCCACTGTTGATATATAACAACCCCTTCAATAGCTGTGGCTGTTGCAAAGCTTCTGGTATCATTTGTCAATTGTGACCTTCATATCTGTATAACAGAATCTTTGATTTACCGTGACAATGATTTATCATGGAAATATTTCTTGGTACATTAGATACTTCAGAGGGAACATAATTGTACAGCCTTGACCTAGCACCTCACAGCACCGAGTGTCACCCACTGCTACAGTGGTGAGCACCAGCAGATATATCGGGCTCGAATTTCATCGGGCCGTTGAGGCGGGATTGGAGGTGTGTGTGGGGGGTTAAAATCCCGAAATCGGGGGGGGGGGGGGGGGGGGGCACGAACCCATCCCACCCCCATACCCGTTTCACAGGAGGCGGGTACCCGACCTGTGCTGGGAGCCGCCTCCCCGAGGCGGGAAGGGGATTAGTGCCAATTAACTGCCTATACACAGGTAGTTAACAGGCAGTTTTTAGCCTAATCCCTATTTTTATCCCTGAAGTGTGGGCTTCCCGACGGCTCCAAACCACACCAAGTTAGCGAGGCGGACCGTTGGGCTGAAGGACTTGGAGGGTTCGAGATGTCCGGTGTTCAGGTGAGTGATGGGTGCATGAGTGCAGAGGTAAGTGTGTTTGGTGTGTGTAAAGTGTTTAAATAAGTTTTACTTACCTTTACAGGCTTCCTTCCTTCAGGTCTCGGGAGTCTCTCATCTCACCGGCACAGAAAGCAGAATGGCTGCGAGCTGTCAAAATCTGCAGCATTCTGCTTTCTGTTCTGGAGAGATCTCTAAATCAGCCTGAGAGGAAGGAATTAACTTGCCAGTGTTTGACGGCTTCAAAGAGCTGTCAAACGCTGATATTTCATCTGTCAAAAGCTCTTGACAGATGAAATGTCAATCTGTGACATCACCTGTTGCCGGGTGGACCTTAATTGGCCTGCTAAGCCCGCTGGGTGGGCCCAACAAGGTCAATCAAGTGAAAATCGAGTGGGTTGGCCACAGCTCGATTGAGGCGGGACTACAACCCCAAAAGTTGTAGTCCCGCCTCCTACACGCCTCCATTGATAAAATCCAGCCCAGAAAGTTTGGGGGAGTCTGTTAGTGAATTGCAGGAGGAACCATTTGGTGCAACACAGCACAAATCAGGAGGCAAACATATCGGTGGAAATCACAGGAGATAGTATCTGCTGGTTTGAGGCCTCCTTCATCTGATATGCCCAGGGATTTAGACCGGACAGAATGTACCTACATATGTTCGTTGGTAGTACAACATGAGCACTTAATAGAGCCATTTAAAACTATGCCTTGCAGCCTGTACAGTTTGGGATGTCCACAACCTGCATATCTTGCATGACCGAGCTAAAGGGTGCCATGGAAAACTCCAGGCCCTCTGCAACAGAGCACTCTAGGGCAAAGTTCTATGCTCAGGTATGCCTTCCCTCAGGAATCCTTGGACTGGAGCTAATGGAGACTTTGAACTTAAATCTAGAGCAGACTGTGCCCTCTAGATTAACTACATTGATGAATCAGATTTAGATAGCCAAAATGCAGAGTATCTGCAATACTGCTCTGTTGCTTCACCTTAATGAAAGTGAATGGGCTGTACCTTCTATTTCCTAACTATGTGTTGCTTCTAAGTGCAGTGAAGTGGCTGGCTGGTTGCTGGGTTTCATTGCTTACCTCAAGAGATGGAGCTTTCCATATAGTTTGCACACTGACTCCAAATGTGCATTAGGGCATACTGAGTGCATCCTGTGCAGAGTGGGCATGACGCTCCCACACCCAATGAGGGCCCGGCATCCTAATGCGCAACAGGTGCTCACCATTGCATCATCAGCCCCAAGGTTTACAGTGATTATCTACAGCACCTTGGAGATAGCTCGCAAATTTAAGGTAACCATGTCAAAACGTATTGCTTTGGGACCTGCTTCTAATTCCTAACTTTGATCTATGCTGTGTTTTTTTTTTAAGAAAGGCAACCTAACATCTACGAAAAGTGTAAAAAAACTTTCCCGGGAGGACAAGCTATGAGCATTATTAATCATTCTCTGTGTTTATCGTAGAGCTGTCTAAGACTCTTCCACCAGCTGAGCAAGTTTATCTAAATCAGGAAAATGCCAGGTTCAATCCTGGATTGCTGAATTAGCTGATTTCCACTGGGGCAGCTGAAGGGGAGCTACTATTGGCCACGGTGTCCGTGGGTAATAACTGGGCAAAATTAGCCAAAGTTTCCATTCTTAGTTGGTATCCAGTGTGTGCGAGCAAGAATAAATGGGACAAAAGGATCAGGATCAGCTGTGACAGACGCATGGTTGATTTGCTTGTTATTCGGCTCACACAAGGATAATAGTCCCTTTGCAAAATATCAGCGGGTGCTTACTGACCATGGAAATGTACTTCAGCAAGGAGTCAGGGAGAAACAATGGTGGGAAAAAAAGTAGTCCTGATTTAAAATAAAATAATAAAAACAAAGAATAATTTACCAATCACAATAAAACCTTTTATTAAAACTGAAATGACTTATGTAGGCAAATGTGGCAACCATTCTGCACCACAAATAGCTGTGAAAACTCTTACACTGTCGATGTATTGCGAGCGAGGGTGAAAAAATTACTACTGCAGAGTAGAAAGTCAATAGAAAAATCAAAGC
Source organism: Somniosus microcephalus (assembly GCF_052327205.1). Taxonomy (NCBI): domain Eukaryota; kingdom Metazoa; phylum Chordata; class Chondrichthyes; order Squaliformes; family Somniosidae; genus Somniosus; species Somniosus microcephalus. Next base: position 134,396,972 of record NC_140989.1, on the reverse strand, counting down.
TGATGGAATTAAAGGAACTTTTGAATGTAAAATCATGTCACGTACAAGAGAATGTTTGTCGGGTGGCTGACATACTACAAAGTTAATTGCTGTAGCGGCTCAATGAACACGAGCCTTCAGCACAATTACATTCCTGTTGCTTAGGGAGATTGGACATTGCCCACTTTGACCTTTGATGAACAGGCTCCTGCTACACTCTTTGGCTTCCTATGGTTAACCTCCAAAAGACAATGCGTCATTTTCAACCAAGCGATTGCATTTTGTCAAATTAACAGTTCAAGAAGCTCCTCTACCAGTCACTGAAGCATTTCTGCATTTCAAAAAGTACAGCTCTTTATTTCAGAAACAATTACTACCCTCAATTATTCATAAATGTACATAACCTAATAAATTCTATGTCTTATGTGGCTCAGGGACAACAGATGTTTGAAAAAAAATGCAACTGTAAGATTTAGTACTTAGAATTCACTAACTATATGCAAATATATTAACATTTCAAGGCAGAGTTAATAATTCACTAACGCAGAACAAACACGAGGGATCCTGGACAGCATGTTTGTAATCTGGCATTAGTGATGTAATCAGCTTTCTTGGGTATAAAAGTAACAATTTTGGTGGTTGAACACAGAAATGTTGCAAAAAAAGGGAAGATTTCAAATGAACTCTAGGTGGAAGATTGAACAGACTAAAGCACAACTAAATCTTTTAGTTACACTTTATTTCAACTGTAGTTCAAAAGATGTGCAGCAAACATCTGGGCGAAGGGGGAAATCCAGATACCTGCCAATCAACTTCATGCTAACAGTACTGGAACAGCAGTAAAAAAAAAGGATCTCTCCTACAGTGGTTTGAGCTCAACAACGTTACAGTAGTTAGAGAAATAATTAATTTACAGAATTTAATTATCTGCTTGTAAACTGGTCGATAAATTCTCTTGTAGCCAGCATTATACATTTTGGGGGCAGTCAAATGCTTGCTTCAAACTTGGGCTTGAATGGGAACAGCCAACTGAACTATTCTTTCAAGAAATTGCAATTAAGCTTTTTATTGTCTTCTGATTGATTGCATTGACCACATCAAAAGCATCACCATGTGACTTTGATGATTCCTTCGTCTTCGGTTGTGGCGACTTAGGAATCTGTACGGCAATATCTATATGGCTGTAAAGTGGGTCTTTTGAGAAACGGGCTGATGACAGCGGTTTTAGAAGCGAGAGGGACAATACTGGAGGAGAGGAAACCTAGCTAGCAAAAGAGTCAAGAAGGGAAGTTGAGTGGTTAGTACTTTAGTAGGAATTGGATCAAGGGAGCAGTAGGTGGGGCTCATGGACAAGATGAGTTTGGAGAGGGCGTGAGAGGAGATAAAAGAGGAACTAGGGAAAGACATGGGATAGTCAGAGTGTGAAAGGCTCAGAGGGTGTAGAATTCTTAAAGTGCATCCAGGAGAGCTTTTTGAGCCAGCATGTAGAAAGTCCTACAAGAGAGGGGGCGGTACTGGACCTAATTCTAGGGAATGTGGCTGGCCAAGTGGAAAAAGTGCTAATAGGTGAGCACTTTGGTGACAGTGACCATAATATGGTAAGATTTAAGGTGGTCATGGAAAAGGACATGGATGGGCCGGAAATAAAGGTTCTAAATTGGGGGAAGGCCGATTTTAATAGGATAAGGCAGGATCTGGCCAAAATGGACTGGGATCAGCTACTTGTAGGAAAATCCACATCGAAGCAATGGGAGGCTTTCAGAAGGGAGATTGAGATCATACAATGGCAACATGTTCCCGTAAAGGTCAAGGGTGGTTCCAAAAACCACAGGGAACCTTGGATGTCAGGGGATATACGAGAATGGATTAGGAAAAAAAGGAGGGCTTTTGGCAGATACAAAAGGCTAAAGACGAAGGAAGCCCTAGAGGAGTACAAAAAGTGCAGGGGGATACTTAAAAAAGAAATTAGGAGATCAAGGAGGGGCCATGAAATAACACTGGCGAGCAAAATAAAGGAAAATCCTAAGATGTTTTATAAGTATATTAAGGGTAAGAGGATAACTAGGGAAAAAATAGGGCCCATTAGGGACAAAAGTGGCAATCTGTGTGTGGAGCCGGAAGGTGTAGGAGGGGTTCTGAATGAATTTTTTGCATCTGTTTTCACTATGGAGAAGGACGATGTAGACATAGAAATAGGGCGGGGGGACTGTGATATGCTCGAACATATTAACATCGAGAGGGAGGAGGTATTGGCGGTTTTAGCTGGCCTAAAAATGGATAAATCCCCAGGCCCGGATGAAATGTATCCCAGGCTGCTGTGTGAGGCAAAGGAAGAGATTGCGGGGGCTCTAACACATATATTCAGGACCTCTCTGGCCACAGGGGATGTGCCAGAGGACTGGAGAACCGCTAATGTAGTACCATTATTCAAGAAGGGAAGTAGGGAAAAACCGGGGAACTACAGGCCAGTGAGCCTAACATCAGTGGTAGGAAAATTATTGGAAAAAATTCTGAGGGACAAAATTTGTCTCCACTTGGAGAGGCAAGGATTAATCAGGGATAGTCAACATGGCTTTGTCAAGGGAAGATCATGTCTGACTAATTTGATTGAATTTTTTGAGGGGGTGACTAGGTGTGTGGATGAGGGTAACGCAGTGGATGTGGTATACATGGATTTCAGTAAGGCCTTCGATAAAGTCCCGCACAGGAGACTGGTCAAGAAGGTAAGAGCCCATGGAATCCAGGGTGCCTTGGCACATTGGATACAAAACTGGCTTAGTGGCAGAAGGCAGAGGGTGATGGTCGAAGGTTGTTTTTGTGACTGGAAGCCTGTGGCCAGTGGGGTACCACAGGGATCGGTGCTGGGTCCCTTGCTGTTTGTGGTCTACATTAATGACTTGGATATGAATGTAAAAGGTATGATCAGTAAGTTCGCGGATGATACAAAAATTGGTAGGGTGGTAAATAGCGAGGAGGGTAGCCTCAGTCTGCAGGACGATATAGATGGGTTGGTCAGATGGGCGGAACAGTGGCAAATGGAATTTAACCCGGAAAAGTGCAAGGTGATGCACTTTGGGGGGACTAACAAGGCAAGGGAATACACAATGAATGGTAAGACCCTAGGCAAGACGGAGGATCAGAGGGATCTGGGTGTGCAAGTACACAGATCCCTGAAGGCGGCGGAACAGGTGGATAAGGTGGTAAAAAAGGCATATGGGATACTTGCCTTCATTAGCCGAGGCATTGAATATAAGAGCAAGGAGGTTATGATGGAGCTGTATAAAACACTGGTTAGGCCACAGCTGGAATACTGTGTGCAGTTCTGGTCGCCACACTACAGGAAGGATGTGATCGCGTTGGAGAGGGTGCAGAGGAGGTTCACCAGGATGTTACCAGGGCTGGAGCGCTTCAGCTATGAAGAGAGACTGGGCAGATTGGGTTTGTTTTCCTTGGAGCAGAGGAGGCTGAGGGGGGACATGATTGAGGTGTACAAAATTATGAGGGGCATAGATAGGATGGATGCTGAGGAGCTTTTTCCCTCAGTAGAGGGGTCAATAACTAGGGGGCATAGATTCAAGGTAAAGGGCGGGAGGTTTAGAGGGGATTTGAGAAAGAACTTTTTCACCCAGAGGGTGGTTGGAGTCTGGAACTCACTGCCTGAAAGGGTTGTGGAGGCAGGAACCCTCACAACATTTAAGAAGCATTTGGATGAGCACTTGAAATGCCACAGCATACAAGGCTACGGACCAAATGCTGGAATATGGGATTAGATTAGACAGGGCTTGATGGCCGGCGCGGACACGATGGGCCGGAGGGCCTCTATCCGTGCTGTATAACTCTATGACATGGGTTCAGGGCTAAGGCAGGGGTGAGCCTGTGGGAAGGTTTGGCTAATCGGGTCAGGGGAAATAGCAGTATGTTAAATGTTGTTGTAACTCACTTATAATTGTATTCCAAGTACTTTATTGAAATTAATAGTCAAAGACACTTCATGATCTGATGGGGCAGGCATAAATGTAACTCCGATTATTTCCTATGTGAATGAAATTGCCAGTCAAGTGCCAAGTCATTTGTTGTTTTACACTTGGTATCTTGCCCACCAGGCAGTGGATGAACCCTGGTAATTTACGATTATTGTCAGCATTAAAATATGCAAGCTGTTATGTGGGGAACTTGGTAGTACAAGCAATCCCATTGTTTCCTAAGGTGTTAAAAGATCATTACTATTTTGGTCACATTGGTTCTTCAAAGCAATTGCTTGAACTTCAGCAAGGGGAAAATATCCTTATGACCCAAAAATCTTCTAATGCTCATCAGTTTCTATTCATCATTGCTGTTATACATATGGAAAGTGTATAAGGTGTCAACCTTGGCTCAGTGGTTGCACCCACCGAGTCAGAAGGTTGTGGGTTTAAGCCCCATTCCAGAGACTTGACCACATAAACTAGGCTGACACATCAGTGCAGTACTAAGGGAGTGCTGCATTGTTGGAGATGCCATCTTTGCAACAGGGATATTATCTTGCTTTCTTTATTCATCTGGATTGATAAGTTTTGTAAAGTATTCAGATACATCTAGTATTTATTAAAAAAAACAATTAGCAGTCTCAACATTTTAATAGTATTGTACCCGTGGGTCATGTCGTGTGCATAACATTAAGCCAGCTTACGTTACGTAACAGTCAATTAACTGAACTCGAGTTTTAGATCAAATCTAACTGCAATACTTAACATTCAACACAGCGCTGTGCTGTAGCAGTGTATTTCTTAGATAACAGTAAAGATAAGTAAAGCCAAGCCCATTGCACTCACCAACAACTTGCATTTAGAAAGCACCTTTAATGTAGTAAAAAAAAAGTCCCAAGGCCCTTCACAGGAGCATTATCAGGCAAAATCTGACACCAAGCCACAAAGAGATATTAGGGCAGGCGACCAAAAGCTTGGTCAAAGAGGTACGATTTAAGGAGCATCTTAAAGGAGGAGAGAGAGGTAGGGGGACAGAAAGGTTTAGGGAGGGAATTCTAGGGCTTAGGGCCCAGGCAGCTGAAGGCATGGCCACCAATGGTGGAGCAATGAAAATCGGGGCTGTGCAAGAGGCCAGAATTGAGGAGCGCAGAGATCTCGGAGGCTTGTAGGGCTGGAGGAGGTTAGAGAGATAGGGAGGGGTGAAACCATGGAGGGATTTGAACACAAGGGTGAGAATTTTAAAACCTCAAAGCCCACAGAAATGGATGTTTTCGTGTTCCTCCCACTCCTGTTTTCGCCAACAGCATGGGTTCCACTCTTGGGTCACGTTCCATTTGCCAGCACCTTCCAGTTAGTGGCGGTAATGCAGCTGCTGCTGCATATCTTTTTCCCCAGGGTTGATATAGCCACCTTGGCCACTGGGATATTCTGGCTGCTGCCACTGGCTGTTTAGCTGCCCTCGCTCAATTGCTTGCTGACTCGCAAATCTGGGTGGTGTTGCAATACTGCGGTCCTGTTGCTCACTGCTGTACCCCATAACCAGAAGGAGAAGTCCCCTCCTCTGACCTCTTACTATACTCTACCCTCCTCCCTCCCTCTAAACCTGCTCTATCTTTCTTCCCCACCCGCCTCCACCCAGCCTCATTGTACCTACTCTTTCTGCCCTATTTTTGCCCCCTATCTTCAGTCTTACCTCAGACGTGGGTCCAATTGCTTTCCACCCCTCACCTTCCCATGTGCAACATCGTGGGGAGATCGACTAGTAATTTCTTAAGTTTATGGCCTAGAAATTCAGTTGGTAGCGCCAGTGATTAGCGCCTAAAGAGCCCGAGAATTGGGGCGTTACCCAATTTTCGGGCGGGCGCAGTGAATATAGCGCCACCTCCCATATTGAGTATCCTTTTAGCGCCGGCACTAACTCTTTGTGCTTGCCCACGGGCGCAGGCAGATCATGACGTCATTTCAGTGTGCAACGCCTTTTTGGCGCCCTGGACCGGATATTCGGTGGCGCCCGCAACCTTTCCGCCTGGCGCTATTAGTGACAGTTGGATGGAGCGTTCCCAGGCCCTTCTCGGACTTGGGGGGGGGCGCTATTTAAAGGGGACAGCACTAGTATAAAAGCTGCAGCCATTTGGGCTGGCCATTCTGATCGTTGCTGGAGAGAGTTGCTGACCTTCTGTTGGACAGTAATTTTCTCATCGAGTCTTCGGAGGCACTGGCAGCTTGAGGGCCCGGCTCCCGAGCTGGTGATGCAGCATCTGAAAGCAGGGAGGTGGAAGAGTGGCTTTAGCAAAAGGACAGCTTGGCAGCAAGGGATGCCAGATTGCGGCAAGGCTATGACATGGGTCTACAGTGAGAAAGCATGCTGGCGGGGGGAACAAGTGGAAGGAGACAGTTGTAAAAGGTGAGAACCTTTCCATCGCTGTCGACAATGGGCTCGGCAGCTGCAGTGGTTACAGGACTACTCAGACGTCCTCCAAGAATCTGGTGGACTCTCTCCTCGAGATCCGTGAGAATGACCACTTGTGGAGGTCCTCTGCCGGTGCGAAGCTGGTCTTTCCCCTGCAGTCCAAGCTGGCGAGGATTGGCAAAGGAGGGGAAGTTATGTTACATGATGCCCTGAGTGATCATCTCATGCCCCCCATGGTGCAATAGCCCTTACATGACGCCTTGAGTCAAATGTGCATGTGTGTGCCCAGAAAGGGCCATGGGTGCTTGCTGGCAGATGGCCAATGGGGCACAGCCCACCCTGTAGCCATAAAGTCAGGTGCAAATGAAGGGATGCAGAAGTTTGCAGAAACAACACTCACCCTCACGACCCGAGTGAGGTCGTTGAATTTCTTTCTGCATTGGACAGGGCTCCTGGTCACCATGCTGCTGGAGTTGACCCTCTGGCATACATCCCTCCAAGCTCGTCGGTAGTCCTTATGATTCGGTCTCCTGCCATTGTCTGGGTAGAGAACATCTCGCTGGCGCTCCACTGCGGCCACCAATTGCTCCAGAGCCTCATTGGTGAAGCGCTCTGCTCTCTCTCTCACCTTCTCCATCTGGTCCAAGTTTTTAGCACCAGAGAAGGGCCTGCGCCGATTCTGAGGCCTGCAAGGCGCAGAGTGTGGATGCTGAAGCTGACTGACCCACCCCTTTCAGAGCTGGCCGGCGCCTGGAAGTCTCGTGGTCATCAGTAATTGAGAGCACCTGCGCTGCGCCCGTCCGCTCCGATATTGGGTTGCGCCGGAAGTTTAGCGCCTTAGGAGTCCCGTGTAACGCCTGAATTCGCGCCTCAATCACCTTTAGGGGCGATGCAACCCAATATCGCGCCAGGTGGCGATAAGTTGCGTCTGGCTATAAACTTTGCGCTGCGCCAATTCTAACGCCCCAAGCGGGGCTATACCCAATTTCTAGGCCTATATATATTAAGACTCGATGGGCCGAATGGCCTCCTGTGTTGTACTATTCTATAATAACATTTCTCAAATAGATCAAAATTAAATTTGGTGTTTCTCATCAATTTTTAAAATAAATACTGCACATACTTTCTAGCCTGTTCTTCAATTATGTCCTTGCCAAAGGGCTTTCCTTCAAAGAAATGATAGTGATGCAAGGAACTCTTGATGATCCTAATATCAGAAATAACATCATGATCTGCCTTTAAAAAATACCTTCAAGCACTCTGGATAAGCTGCAGGTCAGAATGAAATCTGAGCAGGGACAGTCAAAATATATGTATGTATATGTATGCATCCTGCACTCACAAAGCTCCTCGGCAGATATATTTGGCAAGTCTGTGAATAATGTAAATAATCAGAAGACTTGCTATATTAAAACTCCTTTTAAAATGGAATTTCATTCAATGGTCAGTGACCTGTAAGTGTTGGATGACAAATTTTCTGCTTCAAGGCACAAATTACATCTCCCCGTACGGCTGCATATAATGACACCACTATTCCCGGCCAGAATAAAAATGTTTGGGTAATATCCCGTCAATCGCGCACTGCTGTAAGTGACTGGGATTGATTTTACACACACAAAATTTGTATGCAACTATCCTCCACTCATTGCATTTTGCTGGAGAAATCACCCTGCTTTTACTGGGAGATGTTCATGGAGACTCTTTTTAAGTAGACTCTGTAAACTGTTGGCTGTAGTGCGCAGTTTAAATAAACTTGGTTTGTTGAGTAAATATATTTGCTATAAAATAGACTGCTGCAAGTCCCACCCCATCTGCAATGCAGTGGCAGACACAGTGGTGTCAATGGACACTCTGTTATTTCATTACCTGTGTTTGTGAATAAATTACAACCTCCATAACTTGAATAGAAATTTATCTCGACCAATGTAGGGAATCAACTAGGGACACTGTCCCTTTCATGAAACTTGGACCATGTGGGGGTCTGGTGACTCCAGTGTCTAATACTTTGCTCCATGCTTGAGTTTAAGGGGCATCACTGAGAAACCAAGAACAGTGAAAACTCTGAAATATCTACAGTAAACAAAAGAACTCCAAGTCATCAGGTTAGAACTCTGTATGTGGAAATTGGATTTATTTTCCAGAATAAGAAAGATCACACTTTTTTGGTAGATAATCTGACTTATTCCATAATTAGTTCAACCTCCACACAGAATTAGCAGTATATCAAAAGTAGTGTAGAGACTGGTGGTGGCCGAGAACTGAGATCTTCAGGACAACCTCACCACAACAATACCAAAGTATTCATCAGTCTCAGCTCTCAAGGCAATAAGGCAAAAGCATGCCAATTCTTAGAGGTAATTGCCTTAGAGATAAGTCTCTTGAAGAACCCTCTGCATATTGGCTCAGCTAGCTGCCACTGCACAAATAGATATGCTTGCTTTCCATGAGGAAACTGCCCTGTCTTTGAATGAAACAATAAGATTGTTGCACTACCCAATTTGAATTACAACCAGCCCTAGGGCAGAACACAATGGACAGACGGACATTAGTGGAATCAATGGTCTTTCTCTATTAAGGTTTCAGAAATTTCTCCTTCCATCTCTGTTCAACAAATTCCAGTGAGAATAGCTCTCTATTTATCTAATGAATTGGCATAATTTTAAATTAAAAGATTCCTGACCTTAATTACCATAATAAAACAGGTGTGATTGGCAGAGAGGGGGTAGGGAAAGCCAACTCCAACGGTACCCTCCTCCTGTCAAAATGCTTAGAACATGGCCTCGTCATAACCAACACCTTGTTCCGTCAGACAAGTACAAGGCTCCATGGCAGCACCCTCGTTCCAAGCACTGGCATCTGCTGGACTACATCATCGTCCAAATGAGGGACCGCAAGGACGTCCGCATCACCCGCGCCATGACAGGAGCTGACGACTGCTGGACAGACCACCGCCTAATCCGCTCTGTTATCTCCATCAATGTAGCCCCAAAACAGCGGCGGCAACAGAAACAATGCCGCAGGAAAATTAACGCTGGAGCACTCAAAGACCCCGCTAAGAAAGCCCTATTCAGCCTGCGCCTCACAAACAACCTGACGACTCCCAGTGATGCAGAGACACAGAGTGCCCACAGCGTCTGGTCTGCACTCAAGGCCTCCATAATCAGCACCTGTGAAGAGACGCTCAGTCACTCAACCAGGAAACACCAAGACTGGTTTGACGAGAACGACCAGGAGATCCAGGAGCTAATAAGCCGCAAGCGCAAGGCATTTCTGATCTGGAAACAGCAACAGAACTCGAGAGCAAGAAAGCAGCTCTACAGAAGCCTGAAGGCCGAGGTCCAACAAAAAACTCACGACCTAAAGAACAGATGGTGGGTGGAGAAAGCACAGGAGATCCAGCAGCTAGCTGACAACCACAACATGCGTGGATTCTTTAGCGCAGTCAAGACCATCTACGGCCCAAGCACCCAAGGCCCTTCCCCACTGCGGGCCAAGAACGGAGAGGTACTCATCAAGGACAGGGAAGCAGTCAGTGCCCGCTGGAAGGAGCACTTCGAAGATCTCCTTAACCACGACTCTGTCTTCGACACGAGTGTCCTCAACTCCATCCCACAGCATGCTACCCGCCACCATCTCAGCACAACCCCAGCCCGGCATGAGGTTGAAAAGGCCACCCGACAACTGAAGAACAACAAGGCCTCAGGAGCAGCTGGAATCCCCGCCGAGGCACTAAAGCATGGCGGAGAAGCACTACTGGCACGAATTCATGAACTCATTTCTCTTATCTGGAAGGAGAAGAGCATGCCAGGGGATCTCAGAGATGCCGTAATTGTGACCATCGTCAAGAAAGGTGACAAGTCCGATTGCGGTAATTACAGAGGAGTTTCCCTGCTATCTGCCACAGGGAAAGTCATCGCAAGAATCCTCCCCAATCGCCTTCTCCCAGTGGCTGAAGAGCTCCTCCCAGAGTCGCAATGCGGATTCCGCCCACTAAGGGGCACAATGGACATAATCTTCACCGCACGCCAATTACAAGAGAAATGCAGGGAACAGCACCCAACCAGTGTACATGGCCTTCTTTGATCTCACAAAGGCCTTCGACACTGTCAACCGTGAGGGATTATGGAGTGTCCTCCTCAAATTCGGCTGCCCTCAAAAGTTTGTCACTATCCTCCGCCTGCTTCACGACGACATGCAAGCCGTGATCCTGATCAACGGTTCCACCATAGACCCAATTCACGTACGAACCGGGGTCAAGCAAGGCTGTGTCATCGCGCCAACGCTCTTCTCGATCTTCCTTGCTGCAATGCTCCATCTCACCCTCAGTAAGCTTCCCACTGGAGTGGAGCTAATTTACAGAACAAACGGGAAACTGTTCAACCTCCGTCGCCTCCAGCCCAGATCCAAGGTCGTCCCATTCTCTGTCATCGAATTACAATATGCAGACGATGCTCGCGTCTGCGCTCACTCGGAGGTCGAACTCCAAACCATCGTAAACACCTTCACCGAAGCATACGAGAGCATGGGCCTTACACTAAACATCCGTAAGACAAAGGTCCTCTACCAACCTGCCCCCGACACACAGTGCTGCCCCCCGATTATCAAAATCCACGACAAGGCCTTGGACAACGTGGACCACTTTCCATACCTCGGGAGTCTACTGTCAACAAGGGCAGACGTCGACGACGAAGTCCAACACCGCCTTCAGTGTGCCAGTGCAGCCTTCGGTCGCCAGAGGAAGAGAGTGTTCGAAGACCAGGACCTCAAACCCGGCACTAAGCTCATGGTCTACAGGGCAGCAGCGATAACTGCCCTGCTGTATGCCTCAGAGACATGGACCATGTACAGCAGGCGCCTCAAAGCACTGGAGAGGTACCACCAACGCTGCCTCCGCAAGATCCTGCAAATCCATTAACAGGATAGGTGCACCAACGTCAGTGTTCTTGCTCAGGCCGACATCCCCAGCATCGAAGCTCTGACCACACTCAATCAGCTCCGATGGACGGGTCACATTGTCCGCATGCCCGATACGAGACTCCCAAAACAAGCGCTCTATTCGGAGCTCCGGCACGGCAAGAGAGCCCCAGGTGGGCAGAGGAAACGCTTCAAGGACACCCTCAAAGCCTCCTTGAAAAAGTGTAACATCCCCACCGACACCTGGGAATCCCTGGCCCAAGACTGCACAAAGTGGAGGAGAAGCATCCGGGAAGGCGCCGAACACCTCGAGTCTCTTCGCCGGGAGCAAGCGGAAGCCAAGCGCAGGCAGCGCACGTCAACCCAAGCACCCCACCCACCCGCCCCTTCAACCACCGTCTGCCCCACCTGTGACAGAGACTGTAGGTCCCGCATTGGACTCATCAGTCACCTGCGAACTCATTTTTAATGTGGAAGCAAGTCATCCTCGGTTCCGAGGGACTGCCTAAAACACAAACAAAAAAACCCAAAACAGACCATCTCTAGTATTAATGAAATGTATATATTTAAAATTAATTATAAAATGTACATGAAGTGTTGAGCTGCTTGATCAATCAAACATTGATGACTTCTCCATGCAAATGATCCTAAACTCAAACCAAAATAAAAACTGTTTTCACACCTCGCTTCCAAATATTTGTAGTTTAACATTGTGAAAAAATACATTGCATACATCCCCAGATTAAGGAAAACAAGAATTAAAATGTCACCAGGCTAGATCAGGACCCTTGTTTATAAATCTTATATGCACTGCTGCTGATTCTCAGTCTTTTTGCTTCTACTTTTCTTCCCGTCTTTCTCTTTCACTGATACTTCTTTCTCCATAACTCGTCTTTTTGCTTCTCTCTGTCCTGTTTAAAGGGCAATTAATGTGCCAATGTACTTCATTGGCTGTAAAGTGTTTTTGGTCGTCCTGAGGTCGCGAAAGATGCTATATAAATGCAAGTCTCTTCCTCCCTTCTTCAAATGCAGCAACTTCATGAAACTCACGGGAGATTGAGGGCAGGTTGTAATTTGCGTGGAGCAGTGCAAATCATCCAGCAACTTGTGGTGATTCGCTATTCACGGGGTATCTCTTCCTCACCACAAGTTGCTGCATAATTTACACATTAATAACGGTGAGTGCCATTAAACTCGCCGTCATTTTGGCAGTAAATTCTGGACCAATATGCAATAGATATCAATTAATTCGCATTACATTAATTCTGGCCAAGTGTTCTGATTTAGTAATACACAAGCTGTTTCCTGACTTGTATTTACTCTTGTAAAGGTGCAATTTGTGTCTCTTTTGCCTGAAATTCCTATTTATTTTTTGCTCATCAGTACGAGGGAATGGAATTCTTCTCTTGTCAGGCACTCAGTATAGGGATCAAATACTTCCATATCAGGCAGTGTATAGCCAAACGCAGAGTGAAACTTCTTCTATTCTGCACCCAAAACGTGCCTCAGCACTAACCTCAGAATTGCGCACTACTGCACCCAGATGGCAATGTTTTCATTTTCTACACCAGCCATGCTGTGGCCTGTTAGTGAGATTCCCACTAGTGCCACAATGAGGACAGTTTTGTGCTGTAGGATGCTGATCACTAGGAACTGCATTGAGACAACAAAACTCATTTCATGTAGAGACAACAATTGTGGGCGAAGTGACAGAGACACTGGGCTCTTGTGCTGTTGTACTACAGGTAGTGGCTCGCCATGTTATCTGGGGTAGAAGTCTCAGACGTGTACTCCTGTTCCGCATGCAACAACAACTTGCATTTATACAGTGCCTTTGACGTAGTAAAATGTCCCAAGGCGCTTCACAGGAGTGATTATCAAACATATACAATAAATCCCAGGTGCAGGTACAGCAAGCAATTAGAAAGGCAAATGGCATGTTGGCCTTTTGTGCAAGGGGGTTGGCGTACAAGAGTAAGGAAGTCTTACTACAATTTTACATGGCTTTGGTGAGACTACACCTGGAGTACTGTGCAGAGTTTTGGTCTCCTTATCTGAGAAAGGACATACATGCCTTAGAGACAGTGCAACGAAGGTTCACTAGATTGATCCCTGGGATGAGAGGGTTGTCCTATGAGGAGAGATCGAGTAGATTGGGCCTATACTCTCTGGAGTTTAGAAGAATGAGAGGTGATCTCATTGAAACATATAAGATTCTGAGGGGGACTGACACGGTAGATGCTGAGAGGTTGTTTCCCCTGGCTGGAGAGTCTAGAACTAGGGGGGATAGTCTCAGGATAATGGGTCAGCCATTTAAGACTGAGATGAGGAGGAATTTCTTCACAAAGAGGGTTGTGAATCTTTGGAATTCTCTACCCCAGAGGGCTCAGTCTTCGAGTATATTCAAGGCTGAGATCGATAGATATTTGGACTCTAAAGGAATTGAGGGATATGGGGATAGGGCAGGAAAGTGGAGTTGAGGTCGAAGATCAGCCATGATCTGATTGAATGGCGGGGCAGGCTCGAGGGGCCGAATGGCCTACTCCTGCTCCTAATTCTTATGTACCCATCACCCCTGTGCTCGCTGACTTACATTGGTTCCCGGTTGAGCAACGCCTCGATTTAAAAATTCTCATCCTCGTTTTCAAATCCCTTCCTGGCCTCGCCCCTCCCTATCTCTGTAACCTCCTCCAGCCCTACAACCCTCCGAGGTATCTGTGCTCCTCCAATTTTGGCCTATTGTACATTCCTGATTTTAATCACTCCACCATTGGCATCTGTGCCTTCAGCTGCCTAGGCCCTAAGCTCTGGAATTCCCTCCCTAAACCTCTCCACCTCTCTGTCCTCTTTTAAGATGCTCTTTAAAACCTACCTCTTTGGTCATTTACCCCAGTATCACCTTGTCTTGGTGTCAAATATTGTTTGACAATCGCTCCTGTGAAGCGCCTTGGGATATTTTACTACGCTAAAGGCACTATATACAGGAAACTTTTTTTTATCCGGCACTGACGTGGTGCCAGTTCATCAACAATTCCGGATAACCAAAAGCTATAGTAAAAGATACGGAGCTGAGAGCTCCGTATAAAGCAACAAACCCTGTTGCTTAGCAACAGGTTCAGAACAATGGCCACAAGTTCCAAGCGTCTCTGTAGCTTAGCAACAGCTGCAGCCACACCCTTGCACAGCAACAGATGGAGGAAGGCAAGTAATAAAACTTACCTGAACCTACTCCTGAATTTTGCTGGTTAACCGGGATTTCCAGTTATTTAGGTGCTGGTAAATCGAAAGTTTCCTGTAAATACAAGTTGTTGTTGTTGTTGGTGACATGCCTGTGGCGATGAGGGTTTAGATGCAAGACATTAGCTAGCCTCAGCAAGATCTCAAGTTTCATGCAAAAAAATTAGAAAGAGCAAATACGAACCTAATGCGGTATCCCTGCCAGCTTTGATCAAGCTGGTATCCCAAGTGCCTATTTTGAATGGAAGGGAAAGAAGCTTCATGGCTGCAGGAGTTCTTAAACTTCCTTTTTAAAAAAAAATCAGTATTTGCAATTTATTTTAGTACAATATTGCGGTTACTAATTTTTCCCTTGTATTTTTGATATTTGATTTCTCATTTATTTCAACAACAAAAAATGGGGGGTGGAGAGAGGGATTTTAAACCCCTGCAAATGTTTGTTTTCAAAGTGCCTCAGATACTGCTATTTATGGGTTAGGTGATACAAGATGAAAACAGAATGCTGGAGATTAGAAGGCTCCAAAGCCATATGTGAAGACTGTCATACTCTTGCCTGTCAAAGACCAAGGACAAATACCTCAATTTCCTGTGAATCAGCTGGGTGCCATCTGCAACAAACCTGCAGGCAAACTGCAGCATAGGGACGGCATTTCTCTCAACTGTTATTGTTTGTGACTCCTTGTTGCCTAGCACCGTAACATGAGCTAATGTGCTGCTTGCAGATCAAACAGGTACCTGATACATGGCCTGCAATTTCATAGAATCATAAATAGTACAGCACCGAAGGAGGCCATTCAGCCCATCAAGTCTGCGCCGGCTCTTTCAAAGAGCAATCCAGTTAGTCCCACTCCCCGCTCTTTCCCCATATCCCTGCAATTTTTTCTCCTTCAAGTATTTATCCAATTCCCTTTTGAAGGCTACTATTGAATCTGTTTCCACCATCCTATCAGGCCGTGCTTTCCAAATCCTAACCACTCGTTGCGTCAAAAAGTTTTTCCTCGTGTCGCCTCTGGTTCTTTTGCCAATCACCTTAAATCTGGGCCCTCTGGTCGTCGACCCTTCAGCCATTGGAGACAGTTTCTCTTTATTTACTCCATCTCCTTTCCCACTAAATAGCATGACACAGCTGTCCAATGTCACCGTACAGTTGAATTTCCCAAAGTACACAAAGTTAATGATGGCTGCTATATGCCCAACCTGAAATCCATCTTGGATGTCAGTAAGCGTCCATGGTTGTTAGTGGCTTGATGTGGAAAGTCCTTTGCAAGATGCAAGTGTGGCAAGGCCTTCCATTGTAAGTTGTATCTGGAACGTGAGCCCTGCTGAGGTATAGGTATACACGAGATGCAATGAAAGAACTGCAAGGTTGTGTGAGAGCTTGACATGCATCACCAGTACGCATGCGACAGGGTAAAAAGCAACATTTTGCGGAATGACTTTGCCAGGTTCCTTATAGTATGCCATCTTCTCCTGCACCTGTTCCCAGATCCTGTAGATACTATAAACAGCAGTCAGCCTGTCTGCCCCTTCTGCCAGGCATGGTGTAGTGCCTTGCTGTGGAGAGGGTGTCCTCCTTGTTCTCACTTCATAAAGCAGCATGTCCATTGTACCTGCCATCAAACAGGGGGTTGGGATCTGTGGCATACTATCACTAGCCCATAGATTTTGTTTCACGCCTCGAGACTGAGTTGCATTTGGCCTGTCACTTTTCTGGCTGAAATAATATTTGTCCCCTAAGTCACCACTTATCATGAATTGAGGACATCCCTTTAACTTTGAGCTGATCAGAATTTGCGCATCCCCCATTAAAGTAGCTGCCAATTCAAGGCCAAAACTGTGCTGGGAGCTTGTGCTAATAATTCAAATGAGCTGACCCTGTCATTGAGTGTGCTAGCTTGGGTCACCTAACCATTCATGGCACAAATTTTGCTAGTCTTGCAAAATTGTTTTTTTTAGATCAACAGAGGGCATACTATTAAGATTGTAAAATGATGCCAATTCATTTGCATTAATTAATGAATACAATTCAGTAAGTTAATTAGTGCTCTCCATGTGAATCCCACACTGTGCACCCATACTGATCACTCTGTCATCCGAGGAATGTTAACATTTTAAAAGGATTAATTTAAATGTAAAAGGCAGAGACAATGGTTCCACATCACTGACAATATGGAGCTGTGGGGATTGCGGTTATAAGGCCACCACGAAATCTCAAATTTCAGCGAAATGATGAAAGATGTGGGAAATTAACTTAGAAGGAAAAAGAGACATCCAGCTGTTGAAGTCTCTAGTGAGAAAACAGTACATCATTCTGTTGAATCCGAGTAGGATGTCAGAAACTTTGTTAAATATGTATCAGCAGAATCTGAACTGCCTTTAGTTTCAAGATAGCATTTGCTTCAGATTTAGAGTCTGAATGAACTTTTTAGGATCAGAATTCCCCCCCCCCCCCAGCACATACACATGGATGCAGACAATAAAACCTGGCAAAAATTGTAATGTCCAAGTACTTCTTGTTCAAAATCACAGAATCACAGAATCCCCACAGTGCAGATAGAGGCCATTTCGGCCCATCGAGCCTGCACCGACACATATCCCACCCTATCCCCGTAACCCCACATATTTAATCCCCCAACACTAAGGGTCAATTTATCATAGCCAAATCAACCTAACCCGCACATCTTTGGACTGTGGGAGGAAACCGGAGCACCCGGAGGAAACCCACGCAGACACAGGGAGAATGTGCAAACTCCACACAGACAGTCGCCCGAGGCCGGATTTGAACCCGGGTCCCTGGCGCTGTGAGGCAACAGTGCTAACCACTATGCAAAATGCCTTAAGATTCAGGTTTTTGAATATTTAAATGCAAACAAAAAACTTGAGACTCTAACACAATATTTTAATTATTAAAAAAGTTATGTGACCATAGCTTGGATATTGACCTGTGTAATTTAATGCATCTTTAAGGTCCTAAAATATGGTACAATACTGTCAAAACAAAGATTGTCTTTTGTTATTTTTCCTCTTTCCTCCAAAACAGCACACATTTTGGCACATCATACATAATGATTCACCCAAAACATAAAATTGACATTTTTTAAAGTCAAATGTTGAATGGAAAATGTGTGGGGTGGTACTGAATAATGAAAAGCACACAAAATATTATGGCAGCGCTGGTTGCTTTCATTATTTTTGGAATGAATTTCTCTTCAATGAGATGAGTTTGGGCAGTCTCAATGCAGGCCCACACCACAAAAACGACTCATAATTCAGCACAAAATTGACAATCTCACCCCACAAAGCTACAAGGTGGCTAATGTGGCAAATGGAAAATGTCACATGGTGCAATATGGATGCTTTCTCTTTGGGGCTTGGGCATATTGTTGGGAAAAAAGAGGGAGCTGTACTCTGCATCTAACATTGTTGTACCTGACCTAGGACTATTTGATGCTAACATGGGCTTCCATTCCTCAGAAAGAATTATTAAGCCATGAACCATGATAAAACCCTTTTATAGCCAAATTGTGTTTGGAGTGCTAGAGGTTACTGGAGGCTGAGATGCTCAATGGTGATGAGTTGAGTTTGTGTGGCAGTCAAAATGGTGAAATAGTTGAGAGCTGTGATCAGCCTTTTACAGCATTGGATAGAGATGTAAAGTGTGGCCTGATACTTCAGAAACCCATTAACGGTTTTAATTTTTTAGGCTGGATTTTACTGAAGTGGAATTAATTTGATTTGATGGCTGTTCAAACATGGGCCTTGAATTTGTGGTCGGAGGCTTCTCGCAGAGAATTGCCTCCGATCCACAAATAAAATGCCTGCGTACCTGCTGGTCCGGGAGATACGGAGATTTGCAGTCCTGGGCCTCTCCAGGTACCCGTGGGTAGAGGCCCATGTATCCCAGGGGCGCAGGCGGTTCACAAGCACCCCTGGGATCACGTGGGCCAGCCCAACAAACAAAAGGGATCCCCATTCATGCTTATGGGGATTCCGTATGTACAGAATCCCCATAAGCATGAATGGGAATACCCCAAAAATACATCTACACATCAAATAAATAAATACAAAAATTTACATATTTAAAATGCCATTTAATTAAATATTTAAAACAAAATGTTATATTTTGAAAAATAAATTTAAATGTTTTAAAGGGACTAAAACAAACTTACCTTATTGTACAGGTTTTTTAATGTATAAATGACTAAAAAAAATAATTTTTTTTTATCAAACTGTTACGCTGGTAAAAGCAGGCCTTACGCCTGTTTTTAACCAGGTGTAAGAATTTCACAGGCATTAACTGGGCAGCAGTTAGGCAAATAGCCCAACTCTTCTCCCGGGATGCCCTTTTCCTGGGGATGCATTGGGTCTGTCAAGAAAATTCTTTGCGCATACATAAACCCCTTACGGGCATGTACGCACTCGTAGGGGCCGCAAATTACGGCCCATTGTGTTAATCTGAATCTGGAATCATTGCCCATGTACCACAGCTTTCAGTGCTGTACCTTGGTATTCATTTGTAATTTTAAAAGCATTCATCCTTTTTTCTCCATCTTCCCTACTGCCCTATATAAACACAAATTCTTCTTTCTTCTTCCCTTACTTCTTTTCATTACAACATATATACTAAGCCCATTGAATTAACATCCAAACAACTTGGAACGATTGCAAATTCCTAAGAAGACGTTAAATAATACTCAAATTTAAAACATTGGCCGGGGATTTCCTCAGAGCTGCTTCTGCTCCGTCACTGGAAGTGCGAAGTTACAGCAGCAGAGCGGGAGCAGCTCTGAGGAAATATCTGACCATGAATTTCAAAGTCAGAATTACCAAAGAACTATTACAATAAATTGAACTTGACATTTCTATAAACCCAATATAAATGTGTTTTCATTGCAGTACAATGAACTTTGGTTTTCAGTGCTGCATACAAAAATGATCTAATTGGGTTTGAATAGCAGTTGTGGAATATGAGCATACATAAAATTAAAGTAGTACAGTATATTTATAGTGGCATGACATTGGTAAAGAAACGTCATGTACTACAAGAGGGCTTCTTCTGAAATAAAAACATTTAATTAGCATGGCGCTCTATTTTGTTTGCTACAATTCACTGCAAACTGTATTTAAATAAAACTGGGTTTTAAAACAATGGTAATACCGCATTTCAAATATAGACTGAAAACAGCAAGGTCTGTGTTACTGTATTTTAAATTAAATAGCTGATGCAAAACAACAGTGGATGACACTAAATTTAGCAGTAACCACAAATACTTAAAAGGGACTACAACTCTAAGATCAAACCTATTACACTAAAAGGCAGGCAAATCATTCTGGTAAGTCATGGGATACAAGACTAGAAATTGTATCCAAAGTCGCTGTTACCTTGACCTAGAAGACATTTATTCTAATATGTATATATCAAGTATGACAGAACTCCTTACGGCAAACAGCCTATTATAGCTCATCGCCACTTGCACAAAATAACTCAGTTTCAGTTAAGTTTACGAGAAACTGAATTTTGCAATTTTTGACACGACATCAGTAGCCTGAAAGAGTAAGAAATGAAAGCCCGTGTGATGCAGCTAGTTAAAAAATATGGGCTTTTCTACATATGGGATTATGGTTCAGCTTAGCCCACATTGTTGGAATGAAAGTCTGATCTCTCTCTGATGGTTGTAAATGTGATAAATAATTGGTGAGAGTTCACAATTTTATCATACAAAGCACCCGGAGGCAATACCAGAAGAAGTTTAATGATCTTACCAGGTGAGACAATGTAGGAGAACCCATCATGACCTTCCATTAACGCAGTGTACTTAGCATGCATGTCACTTACAATTACCTCTCCTTCACAGTGTTAAATTGCATTCAGTGTTATCCAGCAATGCCAATTATGCAACAGGGTACACACCACCAGCCTTCCTTCACCTGGGACTGTTCCATCACTCACATCCTAACATGCATTTAGTCCAAAATAATCCTCCAATCTAATGCATGTACCTGTGATCACACCCACTACAGGCTGCTTGCTGACAATTAGGTATGACTATATCATGACAACTGGGACTTCTCACTTATTTTGGTTGCAGAAGACAGCTCATAAGAGAGAGAGAACATGAAGAGAGGTCCACCTACCATTTGTCCTTCTGAAAAATCATGTATATGACATAATTTGATTCTCCTCTGTCATAGAATTCTATCAGGTTACTTAGCCAATTATCTCCCCGTCAGCCTACACCCAATCATCAGCAAACTGATAGATGGAGTAGTCAACAGAACTATCAAGCGGCACTTACCAATAACCTGCTCACCGATGCTCAGTTTTGATCAGCCAGAACCACTTGGCTCCAGACCGCATTACAGCTTTGGTCCAAACATGGACACAAGGGCTAAATTCCAGAGACGAGGTAAGAGTGACTGTCCTTGACATCAAGGCAGTATTTGACAGAGTGTGCCACCAAGGAGCCCTAGTAAAACTGAAATCAGTGGGAATCAAGGGGGAAACTCTCCAGTGGCTGGAGTTATACCTGGCACAAAGGAAGATGGTTACATTCGTTGGAGGCCAATCATCTCAGCCCCAGGATATCACTGCAGGGGTTCCTCAGGGAAATGTCCTAGGGAAAAACTATCTCCAGCTGCTTCATCGATGACCTTCCCTCCATCATAATGGTCAGAAGTGGGGCAGTTTGCTGATGACTGCACAGTATTCAGCTCCATTCGTAATTGCTCAGATAATGAAGTAGTCTGTGCCCGCATGCAGCAAGACCGGGACAACATCCAAGGTTGGGCTGATAAGTGGCAGGTAACATTCGCGCAACACAAGTGTCAGGCAATGACCATCTCCAACGAGAGAGAGCATAACCACTTCCCCATGCCAGTTAATGGCATTAACATCGCCGAGTCCCTCACCACCAACATCCTGCAGGGGTCACCATTGATCAGAAACTCAACTGGACCAGCTACATAAATGCCGTGGCTATGAGAGCAGGTCAGAGGCTAGGTTATTCTGTGGTAAGTTGTTCACCTCCTGACTCCCCAAAGCCCCTCTATACTGCTTACAAGGCACGAGTTAGGAGGGTGATGGAATACTCCCGCTTCCCTGGACGGGGGAAGCTTCAACACTCAAGAAGCTCGACACTATCCAGGCTTGATTGGTTAGGTAGAGAATTCCAGGATTTTGACCGAGCGACAATGATGGAACGGCAATATATGTCCGAATCAAGATGGTGTGTGACTTGGAGGGGAACTTGGAGGTGATGGTGTTCCCACGCACCTGCTGCCCTTGTTCTTCTAGGTGGTGGAGGTTGCTGGTTTGGGAGGTGCTGCCGAAGAAGCCTTAGCGAGTTTTTGCAGGGCATCCTGTAGATAGTACACACTGCAGCCATGGTGTGCCAGTGGTGGAGGGAATGGATGTTTAAGCCAGTGGATGAAGTTCTCCTGGTGTCCTGACCAACATTTATCCCTCAATCAACACCACCAAAAGCTGATTAACTGGTTGGTTATCTCATTACTGTTTGTGGAGCCTTGCTGTGCACAAGTTGGCTGTCCTGTTTGCCTACAGAACAAGTGACTACAAGTCAAAAAGTAATTCATTGGTACAAATGTACACAAACAAAATTGCAATCTTGCACTATGCAATAGGTTCAGTGGTCCTATAAAATTAAAAAAGGAAATTCTTAGAAAACAAAAAGAAAGTTTACTCTAAAAATACACCAATCAACAAATGAACATAAAAACAAAGTAACTTACTGAATATCAAGATGCCGTCATACTGGCACCCAGACACATTAGCAATATTCCCACCTATTATTCCAAATTTCAACAATAACTGCAATCTAAGCCCATATTCATTAATGCAGTTAGAGCTAATGAGCTATATATCAGTGAACCAAACAACAAAAAGATATTACGATGTATGCATGTTAAGCTGATTCTAGCTGTTCTAATTCCATATGTTTGCATTATGTATACATATATAAATATGGACTGGAGCTTATGGCCCACTATGGTTTACACTAGTTGACATGTATGTACAATGTGCAAGGGGTCCAATGGCCCAGAAATTCGGGTCGGGGGCTTCCCGCAGGTGCAAGCCCCCGACCTGCACTTACCTGCCGCGCTGGCCATTGAGCTGTGGGCCCGCGTGGGATTCCGATCCTGGGCCTCCTCCAACTGCCGGCACGCAGTGCTTGCGTATCCCAGGGGCGCAGTTCGTTAGATGCGTCCCCTGGGATCACGTGGGCCATGGAGAGCCAATGGTAGCAGGGAATGCTTCATTCATAAGTTGACCTGTCAAACCTATAAATACTATAAGCCCCAAAACATCACTAAATCTTCAAATACATTAAAAAAAAAATCACATTTTTAAAATAACTATAAGTTACATGAAATAACTATTTTAAACAATTTAAATTTTTGAAAAAATTAATTACATTTTCTAACGGGGCTAAAAATAAACTTACCTTTCTTTAAAGTATTTAAAAATAATAAACCTGTGGAAAAAATGTTTTAATTTGAATTAATTCACCACTTACCTTGGAAAAAGCAGGCCTTGCGCCTGCTTTTTAAAAGTGTAACTCCTGGAGACTTACCCTCCTGGAGAAACCTGCAAAAAAAAACGCAAGTTCGATGCGCACGCGCTGCCTCTCCTGCGCACGCGTTCCACCTCTCAACCCCTTCTTTCAGGGGAACGGAAGTGAAAGTTTCCCGCGCATGCGCAGTGCATGCACGAAACTGGCACTTCCATTGGGCTTACGGGCGAGTACCCCGTGCGTACTCACCCGTGGAGACCCGAATTTCTGGGCCAAAATTGTATTTCTCCCCCAACCATCCTAATTAGAGGTGATACGTGATTTGGAAGAATCATTTCAGTAGTATTTGGTATATGTGCAGTTTCACAGTGGTAATTTGCACCGCTTGGCAGGTTCAAATAGAGCAGAGGTTGCTGGGAGGAGTAAACTGCATTGTAGCAAAATTAAGCTGTAACCCTTTATCAGAACTGGAAAAAAATACTGATGGGCAGCATTTAAAAAGGAACAGAATAAATGGAAGGGGGAAGGAATACACACACACACACACGAGAGGAAGTAGAATGAGCTAAGTGCTTAAATGGAAAATGTAAATGGAAAATGGTTAAATGGCTGAAGTGATATCAACATGACATATTAAAAGATATTAATGACATTTAAGACACAGAGAGAACACATGGTGGGCGTTGGGGGGGGGGGGGGGGTAAGGCAGGTATGAAATGGAAACAGGAAAATCTTTTTTCTAAATTCATTCATGGGATGTGGGCGTCGCTGGTAAGTCCAGCACTTATTGCCCATCTCCAATTGTGAAACAGATGGGTTTTTACAACAATCCGGTAGTTCCATGGTCACCATTGCTGACACTAGCTTTTTATTCTAGATTTTATTTAATTAATTTAATTTAAACTCCCCTGCTGCTGTGGTGGGATTTGAACTCATATCTCTGGATCATTAGTCCAGGCCTCTGGATTATTAGTCCAGTAACATAACCACTATGGCTACTGTACTGTAAAGTGGAACAGAGTCCATAACTTGAGAAGAAAGCAGATGACATTGAGGATGCAGGCTGCCCGTTCTGCCCCTTCCGACAGACACTCCCCACCCCAAGTGGCAACCCATCTCACCCTCAGACATACCAATGTATCCGTTCCACATCACCACCACCTACTGCCGTGGCAGTTGCTGATTGACCTGCTGAGTGGGTCCAGCATTTTCAGTTTCAGATTTATAGCATTTGCAGTTTTACTCGCACTGTAGCGAAACTGTCCTCTATTGAAAATGGACCACGTACACATTCATATCTATATACAGGAAACTTTGTGATATCCGGCACCGACGGGACCGAGCTGTTGCCGTCCCATCAAAACTGCCGGACAAACCAGCGCTAATGTTAAAACATACGGAAGCTTTTGAGCTCCGTATCTAGCAACAAACCCTAACAGCTTCTAAACAGTCGGCCGTAGCTTGCAAGCGTCTCTGTAGCTAAGCAACAGCTTTAGCTAGACCTTGCAGAGCCTGACTAGTGAAAAAAAAGCAACGAAAAGAAAAAAAACTTACTGAACCAACTCCTGAATTTTGCCGGTGGCTCGAGCATTCCGGACAGTTAACCTCCGGATAAACCAAAGTTTCCTGTAGTTGAAGCTATTACAACATAAGACCATAAGAATTAGGAGCAGAAGTAGGCCATACGGCCCCTCGAGCCTGCTCCGCCATTCAATAAGATCACGCCTAATCTTCGACCTCAACTCCACATTCCCACCCGATCTCCATATCCCTCAATTTCCCCAAGAGTTCAAAAATCTATTTATCTCAGCCTTGAATATACCCAATGACTCAGCATCCACAGCCCTCTGGGGTAGAGAATTCCAAATATTCACAACCCAAATATCCAGGCTCAATCAATTTTCCATCCCGCCCTAGCTTATCTCCAAATATAATTTGTATTCCAGCCAACAAAAGGACGCTGCAAAATAACTTGGTGAACTTGACCTTAGTATTCAGTCGAAAGACTGCAATCTGGCAAAAAATAAATAAAATGATCAAAAATATGACAGCAAGTGAAACCTTGCCTCTGCTATTGTTTAACTGTGATAACAAAAGTGTGAAGCATGTGTTCCATTATCATGTCACAGAACTGGACTTATTCCAAAATGTTTAATTATGGCTTACCTCTGGGTATTTCATCTTCATTGTTCTGTGCAGTTCCCTGAAACGATTGTACCGTCGAAACACTGCCCAAGTTTCATCCAGGATGGTTATCTAACAGAACACATAACATTATTTTTGCAGAATAGCAATGTAAACTCATTTACTTGACTGTAAATAAAAAGTTAAATTTTCCATTATATACTGCCAAAATCAGTTGCATTCTGAACACTGCAGAGCTCCTTTATGAAGCCTCAACTTTATTTGGCCTTACCTAATTTAATTATTTTCCCATGAGAAATACATTGTATGAATAACTGTGCAAAAGCCACCAAGGAATTGGCCAAAATAAATTCATTTTTCAAAACTGGCAAAAGTCCAAGTGCATTTTTATTTATTTTCCCCATAGTTTCATACTGAAGACATTGGCCCGTATTTTCCGATCCCTACGCGTGTGTACACACCCGTAGGGGCCTCGCAAGTGCCGGTTTCAGGCATGCGAAGCACATGCATTGAAAACCGGCACTTCTGATCTGTCAAGAATCCTCTTGACAGATCGCACGCCCGCACTGGAGAAGGGCCTCTGCGGGTGGAGGGTTCCGCTTTCTGCAGAACTTCTGCCCGTTGAAATCCTTTAAAAATCTTACGCCTGGTAAAAGCAGGCATAAGGCCTGTTTTTATCAGCATGAGTTTTAAAAAGTTTTAAAAAAATTTCACTCATTTATAATTCAAAAATACTTTTTTAAAAAAAAGGTAAGTTTATTTTTTAGCCCTGTAAAAAACTTAATTTTTTTTTCCAAAAATTAAATTTTTGTTTAAAATATTAAATTTAATGTAATTTTAACATTTTAAAAACGTGATTTAAATTTTTTTTTTAATGCTTTGATATGTTTGTGGAGTGATCTCCATTCATACTTTTGAAAGATCTAAGCTGTCAAAAGTATGAAGGGCGATTCCCTTCTCCCATTGGTTCCATATGGCCCACATGATCCCAGGGATGCTTGCGAGCCGCATGCGCCACTGGGATACCTGGGCCCTGCGCATTTCATAGAGCAGAGGCCCTGGAGTGGAAATGGCCAGACCTCTGGAGCCCTCAGGTAAGGGCGTAGATTTTTTCCAGATCGGAGACCTCCGCACACAGGAAGCCTCCGATCGGAAAATAAGGGCCATTGATTTTCTGGGATTTGGTTCCACAGGTGCTAGCAGCCCTCCAATACTTCAATGAAGTAGCTACTCTTCATGTGTGAAACTCTTCATGTCAGCAAACTATCCAACTGCAGAACATCACAATTGAGTCCAATCCCGTACTCGCTTTGAGGTAGACGTTCAACTCGTCACTCGGGTATAAAAACTGATGTTACACAGAAACATAGAAGATAGGAGCAGGAGTAGGCCATTCGGCCCCTCGAGCCTGTTCCACCATTTAATGAGATCATGGCTGATCATCCAAATTCAGTACCCTGTCCCTGCTTTCTCCCCATATCCCTTGATCACTTTAGCCTTAAGAAATATATCTAACTCCTTCTTGAATATATTTAATGAATTGGCCTCAACTGCCTTGTGTGGTAGAGAATTCCACAGGTTCACCACTCTCTGGGTGAAGAAATTCCACCTCATCTCAGTCCTAAATGGCTTACCCTTTATCCATAGACTGTGACCCCTGGTTCTGGACTCCCGTGCCATCGGGAACATCCTTCCTGCATCTAGTCTGTCTAGTCCTTAGAATTTTATAAGTTTCAATTAGATCCCCTCTCATTCTTCTAAACTCTAGCGAATATAAGCCTAATCGACCCAATCTCTCCTCATACGCCATTCCTGCCATCCCAGGTATCAGTCTGGTGAATCTTCGCTGCACTCTCTCCATGGCAAGGACCAAAACTGCACACAATACTCAAGGTGTGGTCTCACCAAGGCCCTGTACAACTGCAGCAAGACATCCTTGCTCCTGTTCTCAAATCCTCTCGCTGTGAAGGCCAACATACCATTTACCTTCTTAACCGCCTGCTGCACCTGCATGCTTACCTTCAGCGACTGGTGCACAAGGACACCCAGGTCTCGTTGCACTTTCCCTTTTCCAATCTATTGCCGTTCAGATAATAATCTGTCTTCCTGTTTTTGCCACCAAAGTGGATAACCTTGCATTTATCCACATTATACTGCATCTGCCATGCATCTGCCCAATCACCCAACCTGTCCAAATCATACTGGAGTTTCTCTGCATCCTCCTCACAGCACACACGCCCACCCAGCTTTGTGTCGTCTGCAAATTTGGAGATATTACATCTAGTTCCCTCGTCTAGATCATTTATATATATTGTGAATAGCTGAGGTCCTAGCACCGATCCCTGCGGTACCCCACTAGTCACTGCCTGCCACTCGGAAAAAGACCCATTTATTCCAACTCTTTGCTTCCTGTCTGCCAACCAGTTCTCTATCCAAGACAGTACCTTACCCCCAATCCCATGTGCTTTAACTTTGCACGCTAATCTCTATGCGGGACCTTATCGAAAGCCTTCTGAAAGTCCAAATACACCACATCCACTGGTTCTCCCTTATCTATTCCACCAGTTACATCCTAAAAAAATTCCAGTAGATTAGTCAAGCATGATTTACCTTTTGTAAATCCATGTTGACTTTGTCCGATCCTGTCACTGTTTTCCAAGTGCTCTATTACATCTTTTATAATGGACTCTAGCATTTTCCCCACTACCGATGTCAGACTTACCGGTCTATAATTCCCCATTTTCTCTCTACCACCTTTTTTAAATAGTGGTGTTACATTAGCTATCCTCCAATCCATGGGAACTGTTCCAGAGTCTATAGAATTTTGGAAGATGACCAGCAATGCATCTACTATTTCTAGGGCCACTTCCTTAAGTACCTTAGGATGTAGATTATCAGGCCCTGGGGATTTATCGGTCTTCAATCCCGTCAATTTCGCCAACACCATTTCCCTACAAATACTGATTTCATTCAGTTCCTCCCTCTCATTAGACCCTATGTTCCCTGACATCTCTGGGAGGTTATTTGTGTCCTCCTTTGTGAAGACAGAACCAAAGTATGTATTTAATTGATCAGCCATTTCTTTGTTCCCCATTATAAATTCCCCTGATTCTGACTGCAAGGGACCTACACTTGACTGCATCAATCTTTTTCTCTTCGCATATCTATAGAAGCTTTTACAGTCAGTTTTTATGTTCCCCGCAAGCTTACTCTCATAATCTGTTACAGACTGGCCGCCCGTGGTAAAAAGCGCCGAATTTTCGCTTCTATTGATTTTGAATGGGAGGCTGATCTGCAATGCCAGTTATACCCCCAGGTGGCAAGTTGAAAATCTACCACCTTGTGTACACACAGGCAGGCACCATTTCCAGCAGGGAGTCAGAGGAGTGATTAGGGGCTGGAACTTCGGCTGACTTTTATCCTCCTTAGTCGAGAACACTAAAGCTCACTGTAGTGCCCCAAACTGTTGCCCTTGGTGGGAGCACCTAACTCAGTAAGAGCAAGAATGGAACCTGGGGCCTTCTGGCTTCTATGGCTCAGCATCACATTATACTGTGCATTTATCCACCACGCTATCGCGAGGAGCTGTATTTTATATTTTAATCAATACTGCAAATAAACCAGATATCAACAGGTTACTAAAGGGCATTTTACTGATACCAAATAAATGTTGCAAGAAGGAAAAAGCAATTATTATGGGCAAAATACAACTGTGGCAGATGGAGTTCAATGTGGGAAAATGCGAGGATGCAAGAAAGAGAAACTGGAATATTTTCTTAATGGTGAGAGACTAGGAAGTGTGGAAGGGGAGGAGAAGAAATTTGGGTGGTCAGGTACACAAATTACTAAAAGCTAGTGGACAGGTACAAAAGGTAATAAAAAAGGCTAATGGAATGTTGGCCTTTATCTCAAGGGGTCTGTAATATAAAGTGAGGAAGTGAGATTTCAATTGTACAGAGCCTTGGTCAGACCTCATCTGGAGCACTGCGTTGACTTTGGGCACCGCACTACAGGAAGGACCATCGAAAGTGACCATGAAGCTGTCTGATTGTTGTCCTTACCTGGTCTGGCCTATGTGACCCCAGTCCCACACCAACATTGTTGCCTCTGAACTGCCCTCTGAAGTGGCCTAGCAAGTCACTCACTTCTATCAAGAGGTCAGCCCACCATAATCTCCTCAGGGCAACTACAGATGGGCAATAAATGCCAGCCTTGACAGGACACCCACATTCCGAGAATGAATTTTTAAAAATAGCCTCTCTGAGCTGCTAGGACTATATCCCTCAACTATCCCATTTTTATCATTAATTAGTGCTGCTGAAAAAAAAAATCACCGTGCACAAAGCTTTCTTAGCCTGAGTAAATCAGCTGATTTGTTAGTTCAGTAGTTCTACAGAAAACTGTTCACCAGTCACAAGTGCTGACCTGAATTTCACCCTTCCAGAATATTGCAGCTCGTGAGGCATGGAGTGAAAGGTAACCAATACACAACTGGAAGTATATGCATCAGGGGGTTTAAGAGCTTAAAACTCCCATAAATTCTTTAGCAGGAGGTTGCTAGCAGTGCACTCGTGTTACCACAAAACAATAAAAATGCATATACATCTTATTTTTGGATGTAAAAATACATTTTTGTTCAACAGGTCTCCTGATGTTCCTACTGATAACTTATTCGGACTTTTCCTGTGATATACCCCAGCTGAATCAGGATTATCTTATGCTCATGTCATGGTATTTTTCATTATAAAAATGGTCCCGGGGAGTGCCACACTGGAGCCCCACGACTGCTATGTGCTGCTCTCTGTTCTTTTCTTCCTGCCATCACTTCTAATCAAGGCCAGAATCTCACAACTCCTTTGCTAAAAAGGGGAATATGCCTCCATACTTTTAGTATCAGTCTTTGGAGATCAGGCCATTTATATTAAAGTGTGTGGTGGTATTGCACGTCTGCTATCCATCTATCAATGTAAAATCACCTTCAGAGTCCTTAGAATGTTGATTGCATTAATCATAATTTGCAGTTTAATAAAAAAACTACACATTTGAATGGATACTCTTGTCCTCAAAGATTTGCATAAATTATTGTAATACTGTTGTACCTGGTCTGCACTGGTAACAGTACAATTCCTGTTTGAAAATTAATTTCACTCTTGGGGATTTTATGATTCAGAAATGAATGACTTATAATTGCCATATTGACATCAGAAAGGAAAAAAGGTTAAACACTCACCTTCACTTCAAACTCATAGTGCTCATCTTTCCCTTGTCCACGCAAGACATAACGGGGAATACTAATTTTAATAGGATCCTTTAGGTTGTCTGGATCAGTCTCCAGTGATCGAGAGAATAGGCGCTGCCGAAGCAAAAGATCACAAGAAATCTTGGATCAGCAATGAGAAACTGAACCACTGTCCATCATGATTATAAGAAATATTAAGCACAAAGCAGTCTGAAGACACACAAGAGAGCATAGGAACAAGAGTAGGCCATTTAGCCCCTCGGGTCTGTTCCGCCATTCAACGAGATCACGGCTGATCTGTGACCTAACTCCAATTACACAAAGGGAGAGGAACGGCACAGTTCAATAATACAAAAAAGATGATAGCCTTAACAAAAAAAATACTAACTTCTCAGTTATAATAGACAGCACTTCACAAAACCTTGACTGCAGCTTGTTTAAATAAATAAGATACAACTATATGAAATAAGAGAACCAGTCCCTGATAGATTAGCGAGTACTCCCTGACTCTAAACTTTTTAAAAACAGAACAGTTGTTGAGAGGCTTGAAAATAGCAGCATTCTCTTAAAAATGTTCAATGATCAGTACAAACTGACAGACTAGTACGCCAACACAACTGATAGATGGCATACGTAATTTATTTTAAATTCTTTTTAATTTAAGAGTTAGAGCAGCGTTTCATCCCTAGGTTCTCAGTGATTGATTGCACTTTCAAATGCCAGTGGTTGTAGGCAGCCTAATTGCGCTAGTGCACAGCACTAGAGAGCTGCAAAACATTAACAAACATCTAGAGATCCTTACAAGTTCCTGATTTCAGTCAGTAAATCTAAAGTAAGTACCAAGCAAAGTAGACAGGAGAGAGAAAAAAGTTGGAATAACTTCTTTTGTACCACTTCTCTCTGAATAATAACTTCCACGAACTGCTCTACACTGAGTAGTTTATAGGCCCCCAAATAGTAGTTGTAATGTAGGGCAGAGTATAAATCAGGAAATTAGAGGCGCATATAACAAGGGTAATACAGTAATCATGGGGGACTTTAATCTACATATAGACTGGGCAAACTGAATTTGCAGTAATAGTGTGGAGGACGAATTCATGCAATGTATGCAAGATAGTTTTCTAGATCAGTATGTTGAGGAATCAACTAGGGAACAGGCTATTTTAGATCTAGTATTGTGTAACGAGAAAGGGTTAATTAATAACTTTCTAGTAAAGGGGTCCTTAGGGAAGAGTGACCATAATATGATAGAATTTGATATTGAGTTTGAAAGTGATTTAGTTAAATCCGAAACTAGGGTCTTTAATCTAAACAAAGCAAACTACGTAGGTATGAGGGGCGAGTTGGCTAAGGTAGATTGGGAAACTACATTAAAAGGTATGACAGTAGAGAAGCAATGGCTAGCATTTTTTTTTTTTATTCCCTTATGGGATCTGGGCATCGCTGGCAAGGCCAGCATTTATTGCCCATCCCTGATTTAAAGAATTAATACATAATTTACAACAGGTGATCAGGAAGGCCAATGGAATCTTGGCTTTTATTGCAAGGGGGATGGAGTATAAAAGCAGGGAAGTCTTGCTGCAGTTATACAGGGTACTGGCGAGGCCACACCTGGAACACTGCGTACAGTTTTGGTTTCCATATTTAAGAAAAGATATACTTGCTCTCGAGGCAGTTCAGAGAAGGTTCACTCGGTTGATTCCGGAGATGAGGGGGTTGACTTATGAGGAAAGGTTGAGTAGGTTGGGCCTCTACTCATTGAAATTCAGAAGAATGAGAGGCGATCTTATCGAAACATATAAGATTGTGAGGGGGCTTGATCGGGTGGATGCGGTGAGGATGTTTCCACTGATGGGTGAGACTAGAACTAGGGTGCATAATCTTAGAATAAGGGGCTGCCCTTTCAAAACTGAGATGAGGAGAAACTTCTTCACTCAGAGGGTAGTAAATCTATGGAATTTGCTACCTCAGAGAGCTGTGGAAGCTGCGACATTAAATAAATTTAAAACAGAGATAGACATTTTCCTAGCTGATAAGGGAATAAGGGGTTACGGGGAGAGGGCAGGGAAGTGGACGTGAGTCTAAGTTCGGATCAGCCATGATCCTATTGAATGGCGGAGCAGGCCCGAGGGGCCGTATGGCCTACTCCTGCTCCTACTTCTTATGTTCTTATATAAAAATAAACATTCCTTTAAGGCACAAAAACCCCACAGGAAAAGTGGTCCAACCGTGGCTAACAAGAGAAGTTAAAGATAGTATTAGATCAAAGGAAGAGGCTTATAAAGTTGCCAAAAAGAGTAGCAAGCCTGAGGATTGGGAGGATTTTAGCATTTAGCAAAGGAGGACCAAGAAATTGATAAAAGAAAGGGAAAATAGAATGAGAATAAACTAGCGAGCGACATAGAAACAGATTGTAAAAGCTTCTACAGGTATGTAAAAAGAAAAAGTTTAGCAAAAGTAAATGTGGCTCCTTTACAGGCTGAGACAGGAGAAATTATAATGGGGGAATAAGGAAACGGCAGAGAAATTAAACAAATATTTTGTGTCTGTCTTCATGGAAGAAGACGCAAAAA
The DNA here is from genome assembly GCF_052327205.1 of Somniosus microcephalus. Lineage (NCBI taxonomy): Eukaryota > Metazoa > Chordata > Chondrichthyes > Squaliformes > Somniosidae > Somniosus > Somniosus microcephalus. Next base: position 134,363,979 of record NC_140989.1, on the reverse strand, counting down.
ATTTCCCAGAAATAGTGGAGAATCAAGGGTCTAGCGAGAATGAGGAACTGAAAGAAATTAGTATTTGTAAAAATATAGTACTGGAGAAATTAATGGCACTGAAAGCCAATAAATCCCCATGACCTGATGGCCTACATCCTAGGGGTTTGAAAGAGGTGGCTATAAAGATAGTGGATGCATTGGTTGTCATTTTCCAAAATTCTATAGATTCTAGAATGGTTCCCGCGGATTGGAAGGTAGCAAATGTAACCCCACTATTTAAGAATGAAGGGAGAGAGAAAATGAGGAACTACAGACCAGTTAGCCTGACATCAGTAGTAGGGAAAATGCTAGAATCTATTATTAAGGACATGGTAACAGGGCCCAACTCTCCGCCAGCGAATGTCCATTTCCCGGGGATACAGAGGATCGGTCAAGAAGATTTTTGACAGATTGTAAGTTCCAGGTTTTCGCGCATGCGTAAACCTGGAACTTGCAGGGCACTTACGGCCGCGTACGCATTGCATACACGGTCCGGGCCAATGTATGTGTGCATCCACACACACAAAATGAATGTGATATATTCAATTTTTGCTTTTGATTTCAGTCAAACCATTATCTGCAGATATCCATTCAATGCACTGATTAAATAACAGGAAAAAGTGCCTGTGATCACTTATCACCATTATTACTAGTGTATCAGGTTATGTGGTTAGAATCTAACTTATATTCCACCTAAAAGGAGTCAAAGAAAGATTTCAATATTATATTATAACACCTGTGGAGCAGTCCAGAGCCCAACCAGTTGGGCAAAATCAAGCATGGGAAATGAGTGTCCACTGATGGATATAATAAAAATGCCTTTGGACAGTTTTAAACTGCAATCTTAATAGATAAGGTTGTGTTGGAAGACTGCATTTTTGGCACTGTCCAAAAACGTCTTTATTGGAAAGTCAGCCTTCACACATCCTTCAACCACCTTTCATACAGTTTTATTGAATACTCCAAATTTATTGCGGTAGACAATGCCATACAAATGACACTATGATAATAGATTTACCATTTATACAGGACTTCTTCGCACTCAATTGCCTAAAATTGGATAATCCCTATTAGCTGCAAATCAAAATATAAATTAAACCGTTGGATCAAATTAATAGACTTCTTTCCTCCTACAAGAATAACATATGATTGTTAGAAATCTGCAGCAATGCAAGAAAAAAAATGAAAACTACCTCATACTTCAGCTTGCGCTGGTTCATATTATTCTGAAGATTCCCATTTTCCTGAAAAGGGCAAAAGAAATGTTAGTTTCATTTTTTTCTTAAATAGTATTTGTTCTTATAAAACCCGTTAGACTGCTAAACAAGACGAGAAGATCTGTTGACAACTTCTATCAGTATTATTGCTTCAGCTCAATAGATGTCATTATCTATCTAATGATCTACTGTCTCATTTAAGAACCCAACCTGGGGCACAGCTCATGAAGCTTGTTACAAGGACAAAGAGTTCATTATAGGCAAAAATATGAGTTTTGAGGACAAGTCTTCAGCCATGCACCAAGTAAAATACAAGCTATTCTTTTGGAATGGAATGTCATCCTTCCATCAGCACTAATACACTAAAGGCAAAATGTGCAATTCGGTTAGCAAATTACTACAAACATCAGACTATGATTTCAACAGAAGCATTAACTTCTCTAAATCACAGAAACTTTACAGTAAAAGAGTGTAGCATATGTAGCCGTCTGGCAAGTATTCAATATTTTTGGTTGATCCGTGCCCATCTTTCCCGCATTTCCATGTTTGAATCCCTCCAATCAGGTTTCTGGCATTGCCACAGTTCCGAAACGGCTCTCATCAAAGTCACAAATGACATCCTTTGTGACTGCGACAAAGGTAAACTATCCCTCCCCTTGACTTGTCCGCAGCCTTTGACACGGTTGACCACTCCATCCTTCTCCAATGCCTCTCCACCATTGTCCAGCTGGGTGGGACTGCACTCGCCTGGTTCCATTCTTATCTATCTAATCGTAGCCAGAGAATCACCTGCAACGGCTTCGCTTCCCGCTCCCGCATCGTTACCTCTGGTGTCCCCCAAGGATCTATCGTTGGCCCCCTCCTATTTCTCATCTACATGTTGCCCCTTGATGACATCATCCGAAAACACAGCATCAGTTTCCACATGTACGTGGACGACATCCAGCTCTACCTCACTACCTCTTCTCTCGACCCCTCCACGGTGTCTAAATTGTCAGACTGCTTGTCTGACATACAATTCTGGATGAGCAAAAATTTTCTCCAATTAAATATTGGGAAAACCGAATCCATTGTTTTCTGTCCCCACCGCAAACTCCGTTCCCTAGCCACTGACTCCATCCCTCTCCCTAACATCTGTCTGAGGCTGAACCACACTGTTTGCAACCTTGTCGTCATATTTGACCCTGAAATGAGCTTCTGACCGCATATCCGCAGCATAACAAAGACTGCCTACTTCCACCTCCGTAACATCTCCTCTCTCCGCCCTTGCCTCAGCTCATCCGCTGCTGAAACCCTCATCATGCCTTTGTTACCTCTAGACTTGACTATTCCAACGCACTCCTGGCTGGCCTCCCACATTCCACCCCACGTAAACTTGAGGTCATCCAAAACTCAGCAGCCCGTGTCCTAACTCGCACCAAGTCCCGTTTGCCAATCATCCCTGTGCTCGCTGACCTACACTAACTCCCCATTAAGCAGCGCCTCGATTTCAAAATTCTCATCCTTGTTTTCAAATCCCTCCATGGCCTTGCCTCTTCCTATCTCTGTAATCTCCTTCAGCCGCACCCACCCCCCCACCCCGAGATATCTGTGCTCCTCTAATTCTGCCCGCTTGAGCATCCCTGATTATAATCGCTCACCTTTGGTGGCCGTGCCTTCTGTTGCCTAGGCCCTAAGCTCTGGAATTCCCTGCCTAAACCTGTCCGCCTCGCTACCTCTCTTTCCTTCTTTAAGACGCTCCTTAAAATCTAACTCTTTGACCAAGCTTTTGGTCACCTGCCCTAATTTATCCTTATGTGGATCAGTGTTAAATTTTTTGTCTTAAAATACTCCTGTGCAGCGCTTTGGGACGTTTTACTACGTTAAAGGCACTATATAAATACAAGTTGTTGTTGTTAATTTCTAGTTACAGAAATGGGCACAAGTTAATTCTCAAACTTTTTTAAATATTTAGGTTAATACTTTTCAGGTATCACAGTTCAATATTTAACTTCAAGGGCATTAAAAATTTGCCTTCAGAAAAGGAATAGTCTGTGCTGCCAGCTTGTGTCACAAGTTTTCTGGCCAAGCTAATAATTTGGTAAACTATTGGAATTCAGGCAGTTTATGACAAATGTCACACAAATATCTTGCTGAAAGGTGTTGAAGTAGAAATTGCATATAGTGGCCTGGTCTCCAATTTTAAAACCAATTTACATTTTTCTTTTCATGTTGAGTCAGAGACCTAAAACCTCATTTTAATTGCAACTCACTGCTACAACGTGTTTTGTTTTCACGGAGAGGGATCCAAGAATTTAATTTTGTTATTCCTTTGCACTTTCACTACAGAAGCCTCCTGGAAGTTGGAGATGCACAGTTCACATACTTGGTAATGAATTGTGATGGGTTATCCATGCTGGTTTAAGCACTCATTAATGATAACATATAAAAATGAATGTAAATACTTAAAAATTACAAATTTCTTATAAAATTTAAAAAGACTAGGAAATTCATGAAGAAATGGAAAGTCTGGATAATGCATGATTTTGCCAGATGGCGAGTCAATTACTGATTTGAAATAAATTCTTTGGCCTGTAATTTGCGGTCAGCGGCGAAGGAAAGGTGCTCGCTGCTGGCCCCAAAGAAAGCTGCCCACAGATCTTGCGAACTCTGTGGCAAGAAATTTGTCTTTTTTGACATTCAATTGTTTCAGCGCTGTGAACAGGGGATTCCCACCAAAAAGATGCAGTGACGTCAACAAGCTATCTAAGCAGCCAATCACATTGAAGAATTCTCAGACAGGAAACCGGGAAATGAAAAGCTACTTTTATCCGGACTGTTTAAAAATGTTAGAGAGAGCGAAATAAAGATTGGGGCTCTCACATGGGGATATGGTAGAAGCTGCAATATCATGAACAAACTTAATTTTTTTTTTTTAAAGTTTAAAAAAAATTGTAATTTTTAATCGCAATGGTTAAATTTGACATTCTACAAATATAAATTAGTTTTTCAGGATCAGAATGTTTGTTTAGCAGTCAATACACTCTTAAAACACCTGTTATATCTATTCCAACAAGGCGCAACATTTAATGGGGCATTTAACAGCAGTAATACCGTGGAAAAGCCCAAGGGGTAGATTTTCCCGAACCTGTCGGGAAGAAGGCGGGACTTCCCCTTTCGGGTTTTTGACCCGCCTACTTCGACATCCGGCCAATCTGCGCGATTTTCCCTTGATTGACCTTGTTGAGCCCGCCCAGCGGGCTCAGCAGGCCAACCGACAACAGGTGACGTCACAGACTGCAATTTCATCTGTCAAGAGTCCTTGACAGATGAAAATCAGCATTTCACAGCTGTTTGAAGCTGTCAAACACTGACAGTCCGAGTTCTAACATGAGTCCTTCTGCACAGACTCAGTTAGAACTCACATCGGCAATGAAAGCTGAAGGCTGTCACTTTTGACAGATCGCAGCCATTCAGCTTTCAGTTCTGGCTGAGTGATGCGCTCCCTACAGCTACAGGAAGAAAGGCTGTTAAGGTAAGTACAGGTAAGTAAAAGTTCTTTACACACTTTAGACACACCAAACACACTTAACTTTACACTCATGCACCCATCACTCACCTGAGCACCAACATCGCGACCCCTCCAACTCCTTCAACCCGACGGCCCGCCTGCTCTAACCTGGCGTGGTTTGGAGCCGTCGGGAAACCCACACGAAACCCCTCAAAATAGGGATTAGGCTAAAAACTGCCTGTTAACAGGCAGTTAATTGGCACTAATCCCTTCCCGCCTGGTTTTGGCGGGTCCCAGTGCGGGGCGGGTACCCGCCGCCCCTGAAACTTACGTGGGGTGGGGTTTTGGGCGGGATGGTGTCAGGTCCCCCAAATTCGGGATTTCTCCCCCCCCCCCCCCCCCCACACGCCTGAAACCCCGCCTGACGGCTCCACGAAAATCTAGCCCCAAGTTTTCGTCAGTTCTACTGATTGCTAGCTATGGCGGGGGTGGGGAGGGTGTCTACTGCGCAGCCAGTGTTGGAGCAGTGAATGACTGACCGCAACTTCAAGATTTACGCATTAGGATGCGCATGCGCTACATCCTGAAGTTGCAGTCACTTTCAATGGGGTAATAACAGCGAATGCTGTTAGTTCACCATTAGTACCCACCGCTAACTCCGGCCCAAATTCTTCATTTCAGATTCCTACATAGCACCTTCTAATTATTATAGAATTGGTTCAAAGCCTATTAAAATGAATGAGTTTGGAGCACTGGATTATTGGACACTGCGGAGCCCTGGGTTCAAATTCAGCTCAGAAGCTTGGGATGGAAGTCTCATCTGTCTAATGGTTGTAAGGGTACGATGTGAAATGAGTTTCAGCAGCATCAATTCAGTTCGCACTAGGAATGGGCCCACAACACAAAATTGCCCTTGATTCTGCATTGCCACTTCTATTCAGAGAGGTCACACACTGGCTGGGATGGGAAATGGAAAACTCTGAAATGGTGGCGTACAGGTTGTTCCTCGGAGGTTGCGGCTGAGGCAGGTTGTTGGGGCTGTGTGCAAGGTTACATTGCATCTTCCTGTAAAACACCGGACCTTGTCGCGCTTGTGTCTGACACTTTTTAAATAAGAAGCGTTCCATGCTCCTGTACTAACATCCCTTAATCTGAGCAAAGAAAAGGTTACAAAATAGAAACTTAGTTAACTAAAACAAATAGCTTTGTAGCAGATGGTTTACAGGTCAATACCCAAGGGTTCAAATCTGAACAAAATCAAGTATTCCAACTAATCAATCAGATGATTTTTTTAAAAACCTGTTCTTGAGCAAAGTCTTGCAACTGTTTCACTCCAAGAATGCAGGGCTCCTGCCAGGTGATCCACAAAGCAGTAACAAGAACTGGAAAAAGTTAGAGATGCAACAGGTTTTAAGCAAGGACAGAGACAGGGAAAGTGGGGAGGGAAGTGATACGCTTATCAATTACTTCATGAAAGGTGATGAGTCGAAGAAGAGATGATGAGTCGAAAGAAGAGATGAATAAGGCTTTTATTAGCTAAGAAGAGACCATGCTTCTTCGTGAGTGACTGAACAAGTCTGAACGAAACCCACACAGTGGTGGGTGGAGTCAGCTGAGGCATGCCTCCATACACAGCGCCACCCAGAGGTGGCAATATACAATACAGTGGTTTACCACATTCACCCCTTGTTTAATGTGAAGTCCGGCGGGGTGAAGGGTACTACAAGTTAAGTCTATCAGGAGGCCTTGTCTGACGTCCTGATCGTCGTGGTGGCGGCGGTGGTGTTGCAGCATCCGACGTCGGGTCTGGTGTCTGGGTGGTTGGCGAAGATTCCTGGGGCTTTGGCATGCTGTCTGCAGGGGTTGGGTTGGGAGGGGTGGTGGGGGATAACAGTGGTAAGGGGGATAACGGTGGTAAGGGGGATAACGGTGGTAATTCAGGGGTACCCGAGGGTGCGAGATCTCGTATGGAGACCGTGTCCTCCCGCCCGTCTGGGTATGTCACCCAGGCATACTGGGGGTTGGCGTGTAGGAGGTGCACCCGCTCGACCAGGGGGTCCGTTTTATGCGTCCTCACGTGCCTCCGCAGTAGGACGGGCCCAGGAGAAGTCAACCATGCCGGTAGCGAGGTTCCCGATGTAGACTTCCGGGGGAAAACGAACATTTTCTCATGAGGGGTCGCATTAGTGGCAGTACAAAGCAGTGACCGAATGGAGTGAAGCGCTGCAGGGAGGACCTCCTGCCAGCGGGAGGTCGGAAGGCCCTTAGATTTTAGTGCTAAGAGGACTGCCTTCCAAACCGTCGCGTTCTCCCTTTCCACCTGGCCGTTCCCCCGGGGGTTGTAACTGGTGGTCCTGCTCGTGGCGATACCTCGTTAGCAGGTACTGCCGAAGTTCGTCGCTCATGAACGATGAGCCCCTGTCGCTATGTATATAGCTGGGGAACCCGAACAGAGCGAAGATGTCATTCAGACACTTGATGACCGTGGTACTGGTCATGTCTGGGCAAGGGATGGCAAAGGGGAAACGGGAGTACTCATCAACTATGTTGAGGAAGTACACATTGCGGTCAGCGGAGGGGAGGGGCCCTTTAAAATCGACGCTCAGGCGTTCGAAGGGGCGGGTGGCCTTGATCAGGCTTGCTCTGTCCGGCCTATAGAAGTGCGGTTTGCACTCGGCGCAGATTTGGCAGCTCTTGGTCATGGTCCTGACCTCCTCGATGGAGTAGGGCAGGTTACGGGATTTGATAAAATGGAAAAACCTGGTGACCCCCGGGTGGCAGAGGTCATTGTGGAGGGACTGCAGCCTATCACTCTGCGCGTTGGCGCATGTACCACGTGATAGGGCATCTGGGGGCTCATTGAGTTTCCCTGGCCGATACAAGATATCATAATTGTAGGTGGAGAGTTCGATTCTCCACCTCAAGATCTTGTCGTTCTTGATTTTACCCCTCTGCTTATTATTAAACATAAAAGCTACTGAACGCTGGTCAGTGAGCAGGGTAAATCGTTTCCCGGCCAGGTAATGCCTCCAGTGACGCACCGCTTCTACAATAGCCTTTTCGACAGAGGAGTGTCTCGTCTCGGGGCCCTGGAGGGTCCTTGAGAAAAAGGCCACGGGTCTGCCCGCCTGGTTAAGGGTCGCGGCTAGGGCGAAGTCGGAGGCATCGCTCTCCACTTGGAAGGGGATGGACTCATCCACCGCGTGCATTGCGGCCTTCGCGATATCGTTCTTGATAAGAGTGAAGGCTGCACACGCCTCTGGTGTCAGGGGGAAGGAGGTGGCTTTGATGAGGGGCCTGGCTTTGTCTGCATAGAGGGGCACCCACTGGGCGTAGTAGGAGAAAAACCCCAGGCATCTCTTCAGTGCTTTTTGGCAGTGGGGAAGGGGTAGCTCCATTAGGGGGCGCATTCTGTCGGGGTTGGGCCCGATGACTCCGTTCTCCACCACGCAGCCGAGGATGGCCAGGCGCTTGGTGTGAAACATACATTTTTCCTTATTGTACGTTAGGTTCAGCCGTTGGGCCGTACGGAGGAAATTTGCTAGATTAACGTCGTGGTCCTGCTGGTCGTGGCCGCAGATGGTGACGTTATCCAAATAGGGGAAGGTTGCCCGCAGCGCGTTCTGGTCAACCATTCGGTCCATCTCCCTTTGGAAGACCGAAACCCCGTTGGTGACGCCGAAGGGGACCCTAAGGAAGTGGTAGAGGCGGCCGTTTGCCTCGAAGGCAGTATACTGGCGGTCCTCATGGCGGATGGGCAGCTGGTGGTACGCTGACTTAAGGTCGATGGTGGAGAATACTTTGTATTGCGCAATCTGATTGACCATATCAGATATGCGAGGGAGGGGGTACGCGTCCAGCTGGGTGTACCGGTTTATGGTTTGGCTGTAGTCGATTACCATGCGGCGTTTTGCAGTGGTTTTAACGACTACAACCTGGGCTCGCCAGGGGCTAGTGCTACCTTCGATAATGCCCTCCTTCAAGAGCCGCTCCACCTCGGAGCTGATAAAAGCTCTGTCCCCGGCACTGTACCGCCTGCTTTTGGTAGCGATGGGTTTACAGTCGCGGGTGAGGTTAGCAAACAGGGGAGGGGGGGGGACTTTTAATGTGGAAAGGCTGCAGGTGGTTTGCAGCGGGCGATTTAAAAGTTGTTGGTTGCAGACTGTGAGTGGGGGGAGGGGTCCACCGTATGCTAGTGTGACACTCTTAAGGTGGCACTGAAAATCCAACCCTAGCAGGACGGCAGCGCAAAGACGGGGCAGGACTAGCAGTTTAAATTTTTGATATTCAGTGCCCCCTACTGACAGGGTCACCACACAGTAGCCGCTGATGTCCATTGACTGGGACTTGGACGCCATAGAAATGCGATGGTGCGTTGGCAGAATCGTGAGGGAGTGGCTACGTACCGTGTCGGGGTGGACGAAACTCTCTGTGCTCCCGCTGTCGATCAGGCAACTGGTGGCGCGGCCGTTTACCGCGATATCCATCATGGAGCTGGATAGATGGTGAGGGAGGGCTTGATCCAGCGTCACGGAGGCCAGTATGTGGCTTAGTGAGTCACTATAGTCATCCGCCGAGACGGTGGTCGGTTCCGGTGACGAAATGGCGGTTGAGTGCGTTGGATACGATGGCGGCGGATGCCATGCGGCCGGGGGTACACAAAATGGCGGATAAGATGGCTGCTCCCACGGCCCGCACGCTGCGCTGCTGGCTGGCTTCCCCTTGCAGGCGTTAGCGTAATGGCCTTTCTTCCCGCAGCCCGAGCAGGTAGCTGTCTTAGCTGGGCAGTGCGCTCTGGGATGTTTTAACTGGCCACAGAAATAGCATTTTTGGGCCTGGTTACTGGGCATCGAAGCAGTTCTTACCGGAGGCTGCTGTCTCGGTTGGGTCGCTGCAGCGGTTGGTGCCGGGGGCGGCGGTCCCGTGTCCCACGGTTTCGATTGCCATGTCTCGGCGCCGTTACGGGGGTATGCCTCGAGGTTTCGGTGGGCCTCCTCTAACGAGAGCGCAAGGGCAATGGCCGTCTTCAGGTCGGGTTCCTTGCTTTCTAGCAGTCTCTGCCGGGTGTGGTCTGACTGGAGGCCCCTGACGAAGGCATCACAGGCGAGTCCCTGCGCGTGCTCCACAGCCGTTACCGCTTTACAATCGCAGTCTCTGCAGAGTGCCAGTAGCGCCCGTGCAAATGCCCCTACCGATTCTCCCGGTTGCTGCCTGCGGGATCCCAAGAGGTGTCGGGCGTAAATTGTGTTCACTGGGCGCGTATATTGCCCTTTTAGTAGCTCGAGGGCCGCCACGTACGTATTAGAGTCCCGGATTAGCATATATACTTGATGGCTCACCTGGGCGGTCAAAATTTTCAGTTTGTGATCCTCCTCTGTAACCTGTGAGATTGCGAGGAAGGATTCAAAGCAGCTCAGCCAGTGTTCAAACTTGGCTGATGCACCCACATCTTGAGGGTCGAGGTCCAGGCGTGGTGGTCTGAGGGCTCTCAGCAATGTCTGCTGTATCCGTTGCTGTTGTTGCTCCTCAGGTGTCGCCATTTAACTTTTAGCTAATAAAATTGATACGCTTATCAATTACTTCATAAAAGGTGATGAGTCGAAGAAGAGATGATGAGTCGAAAGAAGAGATGAATAAGGCTTTTATTAGCTAAGAAGAGACCATGCTTCTTCGTGAGTGACTGAACAAGTCTGAACGAAACCCACACAGTGGTGGGTGGAGTCAGCTGAGGCATGCCTCCATACACAGCGCCACCCAGAGGTGGCAATATACAATACAGTGGTTTACCACAGGAAGGATCTCTAACTTTTTCTAGTTCGGAAGAAAGGTCATCGACCTGAAACATTAACTCTGTTTCTCTCTTCACAGATACTGCCTGACCTGCTGTGTATTTCCAGCATTTTCTGTTTTTATTTCAGATTTCCAGCATCTGCAGTATTGTGCTTTTGAATGAAGAGTGGGAACCGTGGTTAATTTTCCTCTTCTTAACCCTTGGGATACTGAGGGCAATGGTTGTGTCCCTATCAATGACACTGCTGAGATCAGAAAACTCAACAGTTTGAAGATTGAACTTGGAACCTTCCTGGTCCATATGGTTCTGCTACATAGCTGGATAAACTCATCGAGTCATTGGGGAAACCTTATCTACAGATTTAAAAACTCAAGCTTTGTATCACCTAACTGCTACTTCAATTTATCCTGTCTTCTCTTCTACTCTTTTTCAATATTATAAATATGCACTTCCATGATACTAACTTATTGAGATGCCATTCTACTCAAATGTTTTTACAATATAGATGATTTAACCCTTCAACTACTAATAATTTGAGACAGGCTTTGAGCTACAAGTCTCGTTAGTTCAAACTTCTCATTGCTGTAAAAAGTAGCAGCGTTTTAAAACACGTGTACTGAATATGCTGAGCAATGCAACACTTTGCCCTGAGACAGAAGTTGACAACACTGTACACACCTGCTCTGTGGAAAGGGAGAGGTCATGTATATCATTTATTTCATGTTTTTTTTGTATTTTTGCCTTTTCTGCTAGTCGTCGCTGAACTTCCTCTTCAATATATGCATTGATCCTGAAAAAGACAAAACAGGGCAAGTATGAAGTATTTGAAATTTTAACCTGTCCTTGAATGTGCCAAGATATTATGGGATACAATTGAAAGGACAACAATGCAACTATATGGGGGGTTGATTTCTACATAAGAACATAAGAAATAGGAGCAAGGGTAGGCCATTTGGCCAATCAAGCCTGCTCTGCCATTCAATAAGATCATGGCTGATCTTCTACCTCAACTCCACTTTCCTGCACTATCGCCATATCCCTTGATTCCCTTAATATCCAAAAATCTATCTATCTCTGTCTTCAATATACTCAACGACTGAGCATCCACAGCCCTCTGGGGTAGAGAATTCCAAAAATTCACCACCCTCTGAGTGAAGAAATTTCCCCTCATCTCAGTCCTAAATGGCTGACCCCTTATTCTGAGACTGTGACCCCTGGTTCTAGACTCCCCAGCCAGGGGAAACATCCTCCCTGCATATATCCTGTCAAGACCTGTAAGAATTTTGTATGTTTCCGTGAGATCACCTCTCATTCTTCTAAACTCTAGGGAATATAGGCCTAGTCTACTCAATCTCTCCTCATAGGTCAATCCCCCCATCCCTGGAATCAGTCTGGTGAACCTTCACTGCACTCCCTCTATGGCAATATATCCTTCCTTAATTTTAGCGCCCCGAAAAAATTAGCGCCCCTCCGCCTGAAATTCAGTTGTAGCACTCCAAGCAGGAGGTGGAACACTACTGGAAGCATTCCACCTCCTTCTTGGGGCGCTACAACTGAATATCGCAGCGCTGCATGCAACAGCGCCACGCACATAGCACTGCATCATTGCAGGCCTCCCTCCCCTGATTAAATGGGAGGGGCCTAGCGCTGTGCACACCGGGGCCCTGCTAGACCACCAGGGCCCTGCTAGACCTCCAGGGAGCGGGGTGCCGTGAAAACAGCCCGACACTCAAGAGGAGTGCCGGGCTGAGCAATCACAGCCGGCACCCCGAATAAAAAAGGGGAAGGGGGCAGGTGCTGGCAGTCGGCCAAATAAAAAGGCCGCCCGACACCTGCCCTTTAAGTAGCGCCGCTGCGGCTGCAAAAACGCCACCCTGACCCTGTCGGACATATCGTCCGGCGATAGGTCAGGGGGCACAATCCAAGTTTGCTAGCGGGGCGCTGCGCATGGCGATGAAGTCCTCGCCGGCGGCGCAGTGCCGCAGGGCACTACCAGCTACCGCTAACCTCCCGCTGAATTTTGCGGGAGGTGTTTGCGGCACCATGCCCGGGCGCTGGGGATTTGCGCCCCATTAGCACTAATGAGAGGCACAAATCAACCCAATTTTTCCCCCCAAAACTGTACACAACACTCCAGGTGTGGTCTCAAAAGGGCCCTATATAATTGCAGTAAGACATCTTTACTCTTATACTCAAATCTGCTATTAGAAAGTATGGAATGAACGTTTGTGAAACAGGAAATTGTATTTAGTCAGAAGAATGACAGTACCAGGCACCTACAATGATGTCAATTTCACACCACTTAAGTGAATGATGAGTGGTATGAGCACTAGTAGCTTATGGAGGCAGCACACTCGTACAGACAGAACTGTTGAGTAACTGGTGGGTGCAGTCCAGATGAGTAAGCAGCTTTTTTTTTTAGCTCCCTACCAACCGTGGCCTGGCATCAAAGAGCCTGGAAACAGCTTGCAGACAGAAGCCTAGACTTTCTCGCCAGGCAAAAACCCAAGCGGAAAAATGGTGCAGAGTGATTTATGACTGCTTGCCAAGAAGTGGGGTGACTCCATGGAGGCTCAGAATGCTGCTATTGAGGCTTGAGGCACCAGATTAGAGAGTGTAGTTTCTTCTGGCCACCAAGTAATCTTATTACCATTGCTTGACTAGTCTGTGGAACAACTCCCTCAACTTTAGCGCCAGTCCCCAGATTTTAGAGGAATACTGTGCCGGGTCAACTAGGCTGGGTGTGCCGTTGTTGTGTCCTGGTTCGATGCCTAGACCACAACCGAGTGGTCCGTCAGTTTTATTCTTAGTAGTGGTTTTATACAACTGAGTGGCTTGCTAGGAGTCAATCATGTTGGTGTGGGACTGGAGTCATATGTAAGCTATATTGGGTAAAGATGGCAGGTTTCCTTCGCTAAAGGACATTAGTGAATAAGTTTGTTTTTTTAAACAATAGTTTCATGGTCACTTTTACTGATACCAGTTTTTTAATTCCAGATTTTTTTTAAACTGAAAATTTTCAAACTGCCATGGTGGGATCTGAACTCGTGTTCTCTGGATTATTAGTTCAGGCCTCTGGATTACTAATCCAGCAACAAAACCACAAAATATCTTGGTACCCTGGGTCCTACTGTCCAGAATTTCCTCCCTAAATCTAACATCCTCCTAAACTCTCCCTTCCTGGTTCAGTGGCTATTTTCCTTACAACTATCTCTGAAATGCCTTGGGACACTCTACATTAAAGGTGTTATAGAAATACAAGTTCTTCTTGTTGTATCCATTAATAAGGATAAGATGTATATCAATGGGCTTCATTAAGAGCAAGATGTATCTGAGATGTTACTAAAAGGCATATGACCAAGTCAGCCAGTACAACCACCAAGTACTAATGTAGTATATTCTGTATTTTATAGAAGCTAGCATTCAATAGTAAATACAGGGATGGCACTAGAAGAGCCAAATGCAGATGGAAGACTCTTCTGCTGTGAGAAAACTGCAAAGTCAGCCTGCATTGGCTCTGAAAAGCTAATGACCATAGGTGCTGCCGAAATTGGAAGCCCGCCACCATGCTGTGGTATGCGCAAGATGTACAATGTGATCAGTGTTACTTATATGTACAGGAAACTATCAGATTATAATGACCACATTTTGTTCAAACGCTTCATACTTCTCCAATTTTGATTTGTTCCTGTTTTATGAAATTTGAACCAGATACAAGTGTGGTATCTCAGGCGTGACACTGGAAATGTGATGAACCAATGTGCACTAACGCAGCTTTTATATCTACCAGTGGATCTCCTGTGGTACTTTTCACAGCAAGTCAAATAATATGTTGTTTTATAAGTATGGAAGTATTATACTATGTAATGCATAATGTATTGTTTTGCTGCCAAGGTGGAGCTGTGTCACTTTAGCATCACAGTGTCTATTTGTTGAAAAGTATACAGAGCCTCAGGTCAATGAATGTAATTGTTTTGGTGATGAACTATGCAGGTTGAGATCAAACAGAGTTTAATTACTTTCCAAACTGTAAGTTAGAACTAATGAATAAGTGTCAGGTCTTCTTTTTCTTTGAATAGTGTGATCACCAAGGTCTTTTTTATTTTTAGGTCTTAGTCCACAGACATTTATATTTCTGTGTTAATAAGGTATCTTCTGTTGTTACGGGAGTTTTTCTGTACATTCCAAATGACTGGGTTTCATTCTCATTTTAAAAAAAAGATTGCTAGAATAAATGTGGGTCAATAAGCTACAAGAAATTTGCACAGAATACATTTTGCGTAGAATTAAAGTTAACAAAATATGGCACAGGAACTACGATGTGATGGCCAAGAAACGTATGCAAATACACCATTCTGTAATAGAAGCATATTTATAGCACAGAAAGAGGTCGCTCAGCCCAGCAAGGTTGCACTGATGGTTTTCTCCACAAGAGCCTTCTAGTCTAATTCCATAATCAGGTCCCTTTAATATTCCTCTTTTTAAAACAAATATTTAATTCCTTTTTAAAAGTAATTATGGACTCTGTTTCAACAAAGATTTGTGGTAGATTATTCTTTAATCTAACCACCCTCTGTCATTTTAAAAATCTCCCTTTAATTCTCTTTTAACCTCCCTTTAATTCTTTGGACCACTTTAAATTTGCATTCTCTTGTTACTGCCTCAGTAACTGATGGAAATAATCTATCACCACTTACCCTATAACCCTTCATAATCTTGGAGCCCTCTATCAAGAAGCCCTTCAATCTTCTGAAATCCGGGGGGGGGGGGGTGGTTGTGGGAGAAACTCTTCCTTCTCGAATCTTACTTCATAACTCCAATGTCTTTGTCCCTGGTAACATTCTATTTAATCTACGATGCATTTTTGCCATTGCTTTTATTTCCTTCCTATAATGGGGTGAACACAACTACATGGAATACTCCAACTATGGCCTAATTAAGGCTTTCTACAAGTTCAACATTACCTCCTTATTTTTAGATACAAAACCAAAGATTCTGTTTGCCTTATTTACTTGCATTGCTACCTTTGATGACTTATCTATCTGCACAACAGAGTCTTTCATGTGGGCAAATGCCATACCTAGTTAATCTGTTTTTGTGGCGTTGTTAAAGGATAAATGTTGGCCAGAACATCGGGAGAACGCCCTGCTCTTCTTTGAATAGTGCGATGGGATCTTCTATGTCCAGGCAGGTGGGCCTCGGTTTAACGTCTTATCCAAAAGACGGCATTGCTGACAATGCAGCACTTCTTCAGTACTGCAAGTGTCGGTCTAGATTATGAGTTCAATCCTGGAGTCGGGCTTGAACCCACAACCTTCTGATTTAAGAGGGGAGTGCATTACTACTTAACCAAGCTGACACTGAAGTTTGAATAACTTCTTTAGTACAATTTCTCTTTGAATAGTAACTTCATTAACAGCTCTATATATCTCAAGTGGTTCTATAATCCCCAATATCTACCTCACATTACAGTTCTAATTGCCAATTTTTCCTTCCATTTAATCTGAGTAAAGTCCCTTTCCATTCTGCTACATTTATTCCTTTTTTCTTTTAAAAAGTATCTTTGGCCTAGAAATTCAGTATAGCCACGTTTGGGGCGCTACAGCCGGGCGGCCGCTAAAGTTTGCGCCCGACGCAACTTCGCGCCACCTTCGCCGATATTCAGTGGCATCGCCCCAAGAGGTTGCTGCTGCGCTAAAACAGGCGATGCACGACTATCATTAGGCGCTAAGCCGGCGGCCCGGGGCGATACCCCCGAGGGCAGGCGCAGCGCAGGTGCGGCGAGTTGCTGATTGACAGCAGACACTCTGGCGCCGGTGAGCTCTTAAAGGGGGAGGGTGGATTTGTTTGCCTGCCACGCCCTGCACACTGCAGCCCTGAAGCAAGGCCTGACCACTGCTGCTTGATCTGTACAATGCCCAGGACTATGGAGAAGGCCAACGTTTGCACCCATTGCAGCCCCCATTATATGTTTCCAATCAATGCTATGGCTCTGAAGTTAAAGACAAGTGCAAAGCTGTGGCCTGAAGCCACAAGTACCTGTGCGAGTGTTGAGCCAAACCAGAAAGCTCTCTACCTTTGTCTCTCTGCAAAGATCCGTCTCTCACAAAGAAGGAGTGTTGCAAAATGGCTGCCATTTCTACTGCAGGAGGAGTGCCCTTTAATTTGCGCCCCCCGCAGCGACTGGGAACCGTTCCCCTCTACCAGTCGCAAGGGGCGCCAGGCGCACAATAGGCCGGCGCCACTGAATTTCCGGTTTGGGGCGCACAAAGGGCGTTGCACGATGAAATGATGTCAGGATCTGCGCGCGCAGCTGAGCGCGCGCAAAGGCTTTGCGCCGCCGCTAAATCTTTACTGAAGTTGGGGAGAGGCGCAGATCGCGCTGCGCCCGGCCGCTAGCCGCCTAGCGCCCCACATCTCCTCCTCCTAAGGCGCTAGCGGCTGGCGCAAACAACTGAATTTCTAGGCCTTTGTGTTTGACTTTTCTTGTCTTACACTGAACCTAATTATATTGTAGTCACAGTTCTCCAAATGTTCTCCAACTTTTAAGATGCCTACTTCATTATGCAGAACAAGATCAGATAGATATTGATATTTAAAAATAATTGTTTAACTGGTAAAGAAAGCTAACATTTACCATAAAGTATTATTTATATACTGTATTTTACAGCTGGCAGGATAATGGATATCTCACAACAATCTAACACTTATAGGCCACATAGTGATATATGCTTCGACATAATTATAACAACACCTTGTATTTATATAACGCCGTTAACATAGTAAAACGTCCCAAGGCACTTCACAGGAGTATTATAAAATAAAATTTGACACCAAGCCACATAAGGAGATATTAGGGCAGATGATGTCAAAGAGGTAGGTTTTAAGGAGCGTCTTAAAGGAGGAAAGAGAGGCAGTGGTAGCGAGGCGGAGATGTTTAGGGAGGGGCGAGGCCATGAAGGGATTTGAAAACAAGGATGAGAATTTTAAAATCGAGGCGTTGCTTAACAGGGAGCCAATGTAGTTGAGTGAGCACAGGAGTGATGGGTGAACGGGACTTGGTGCAAGTTAGGACACGGGCAGCAGAGCTTTGGATGACCCCAAGTTTACGGAGGGTAGAACATGGGAGGCCGGCCAAGAGTGCGTTGAATAGTCAAATCTAGAGGTAACAAAGGCATGGAAGAGGGTTTCAACAGCAGATGAGCTGAGGCAGGGATGGAGTCGGACGATGTTACAGAGGTGGAAATAGGCAGTCTTAGTAGTCGCGCGGATATGTGGTCGGAAGCTCACAGATTAACTGCAAGATTACGGACACTACATAACTAGTTTTCCAAATTATATTAGAGCTTAACGAAACATGCATGGTAATATTGCAATGAACTATAAATTACAGCCCCACCTAATTTTCTTGGTTAATTTAGTATCCAGCATTTTTTTAAAAAACACCAAAAATAGGCATTTGAAAACAAACCGATCATCAGCTATTGGAGTCATAATTGCTAGAGATCTTTTAGGACTAGCAGGACAACTGGCATAGGATGATTTCTCTTCAACAGTTCCACAGACCCTTAGAGCCACGTCATTTTCACAAATCTTCTGCTTCAGCTGCTGAATTTCTTGCTCTAGCCTACAGTAAAAGGAAACCTCATTGAGTATACACACAGGACCACACAAAGCTATGCTTCATTCTTGTAATGCAGTTTTTGGTCACATTAAACTATGGTTTAACAGAACACAAAAGCACAAATACATAGAAACTGGGTGTAATAATATCTACAACAATTACAAAACTGCTTAGTACTAATGTAAATGTTTTGACTTAGAAAACAAAAGGGATAAATGGGGCAATGGGCTTGGATGGTGTCTCCTCAATTCTGGCACTTGTGTTTGAATTCAGCGGAGACTGATGGCATGAAAGTTTCTCGTGTCTGCCAAAACTCTACTGAAAATGAGCTTGCCCAATCTCAATCCGGATCATATACGCGTCCTCAGAGTGCCAATTTTACTCAGAAAAGCCAAAAGGATGCTTGATGTGTGTAATGATTTGGTCTCTATCTGCATTGCTTGAATTAGAATTTTTAAGTTATATTTCTGTAATATTAAATTCAGCATTTTGTCTTATGCCAGCAGGACTGAATTCAAACCGGTTACTATACTGATTTGGGATGTTAATTAAAAAAGAGGGGAATTGTTGTAATCCTAAGCCTTTCACACCACTGTGATTAAATGGTTCCTTTCTGACACCCAAGTAGCCAGGTGGCATTTTTTTTATATATCTTACTCCATTTGCACTGAGGAGGGTTTAGCCAAGACAAACATTGGGAAACCTTGCGTTTGCACATCAAAGAAAAGGCATTCAATCAGGCTAATGACTTTGAATGATAGCTCAGTGTGCCGAACCTCTGGCTTCACAAACTTACGAACTAGCATTCTCTCTCTCAGACAAAGTGAGCGAGTGCCTAGCAGGCAATGAGAGAAATCCTAGACCATCTAGCTACAGACTGGCTTAGCTTGAAATTGAGTCTTTGCTGAGACACACATGGTGATGTCTATCCTTTTTCCAATAAACCCACAATAGGAAATTAGCTCATCTCACCGTGAAAGCTGTATACTGTTCATTCATGAATTTTATACAAAATAAACCAATTTGCTGTCTTGAAGTCAGGCCTCATCTTGACAGACTGCTTTTCTCCACTCTTTTATCAGTCCACTTTCCATAGAGTGAAGAACACATGTGGTGCCATGTGAGACATTTCAGTGGTGGTATATGGAACAAGGGTTCTCTGTTATGATCTCTGGATCATACTATAATTTAACTAGATATTTGTCAGTAAAAGGTGTGCTCTGGATCGTAAGGGATGTGAGATACTCATCATCTATCTATGGCTTGGCAATGTCTTCCCACGCAGGTTCAAGTTACATTTGGTTGAGCCCTCTCCCAAAGTCATGCTGGGGTATGATACCACAGGCATAAACCACCCATCAGCTCTTTCACGACCACCAGACATCTCAAAGCACTTTACAGCCAATTAAGTACTTTTGAAGTGGAGTCACTGTTGTAATGTGGGAAACGCGGCAGCCAATTTGCGCACAGCAAGCTCTCACAAACAGTAATGTGATAATGACCAGATAATCTGTTTTTGTTATGCTGGTTGAGGGATAAATATTGGCCAGGACACCGGGGATAACTCCCCTGCTCTTCTTCGAAATAGTGCCATGGGATCTTTTACATCCATCTGAGAGCGCGACGGGGCCTTGGTTTAATGGCTCATCCGAAAGACGGCACCTCCGACAGTGCAGCACTCCCTCAGCACTGCACTGGAGTGTCAGCCTACCTTTATATGCTCAAGTCCCTGAAGTGGGACTTGAACCCACAACCTTCTGACTCAGGCAAGTGTGCTTCCCACTGAGCTCAGTATGACAATTCTTCTTACGTGAGCCTTGACAGAAAGTGTCAACAGCCTATTTAGCCATGGGGCACCAGAGTGGAGCCCAATTCTTATGATCCAATGTCCACATCCAGGCACTTTCTAATAGGAGTCATTGGGTAATAAGCAGGATCCCTGGTTGATCCCAATGGCACCAATGCCAATTTAACACTGCTGCTGCCCTAGCTGAGATCAGCGAACTCCGCATTGACCAGGGTTGCATATTATTTAACAGGTTTTCATAGTTCATTCTTTAAAAAAAAAAGCTATTTCACCTTTCTCGGTCTTGTTCCAGGGCTTTCTGTTCTGCCTCTAGACTATCTCGAAGATCTGCTTCTTCACAGTCATTTAATGTTGCTAGTTTTTGTTTCTGTTCCTTAATCTCTAGGTCAATGGCAGAATGATGCTGAAGAGCAGAATGCCTCTTCTCTATTTTGGCTACAGCTTGCTCCAGTGCCTCTCTCTGTTGTTTTTCTCGTGATTCAATAATCTCTTTCTCTATCATTCGAACCTTTTCCTCTTGTCGAGCTATATTAGCAGTAAATTCGTAAGTTTGTTGAAGTTGTTGAAGCTGATCAGTGCTAGCTCTGTACTGTGCTAATTGTTCCTCTTTTTCTTCAATTTCCTTCTCTGTCTGATAAAGTACAACATCCAAACTAGGTAGGCCTCGGTCAAGGATATCTGCAGCTCTTTGCTTTTCCTCAGACAGTGTAGGCAGATGGTTCTCCATCAAATAATCTAGTTGCCGTTCTTTGTTCAGCATCCTTTGCTCAACCTCCTTTTCTTTCTCTGCTGCTTCAACCAACTCAATTGAATCTAAAGCACTACTTGCACCATCCTTCTGAAGAAGCTTTATGGAGTCCTGATGTGTATGCCTTAGCTGGTCAAGAACCTCACGCTCAATTGTGATTTCCTTTTCCAGAAGCTCTTTTTGATAGGAGATATCTTCTTCCAAAGCTGTGAACTTTTCCAATTGTATTCTTTTCAGATCCATGTATCTTTGCTTTGCTCTTTGGACATCTTCAGGTTCTTCACCCCCATCAGGTCGAGCTTCTTCACCCCCATCAGGTCGAGCTTCTTCACCTCCATCAGGTCTAGCTTCTTCACCTCCATCAGGTCTAGCTTCTTCACCTCCATCAGGTCTAGCTTCTTCACCTCCAGCAGGTCGAGCTTCTTTGGCTTTGAGAAGAACTTCCCTAATTTCCTCAAGGATATTTTTTTCCTCATCTATGCTTTGCACATCGTCTCGTTTAAGCAGTTGGATAGTTTCCTTTTTTTCTCTGAGCTGTTCTCCCAGGCGTGTTACAAGTGTCTGTTGATCTTTTGCTTCTTCTTCAAGTCTTCTCTTTTCCAGTTCTAGCTTCAGGCTATGTTCATCCTTTTCTTTTTTAAGTTTTTCCAGTTCTCGGAGAATTTCCAGTTTACCTGCTTTCTCTTGCTCATGAAGTTCCTGCAATTTCTGTAATTCTTTTTGAACCCGTATGTAGATTTCTTCTTCTTGCTTTTTCTTTTGCAATTCAATTTCTTGTTGTTCTCTCTGCCGCTCTTCCTCGAATTTTTCTTTTTCAGCAATCAAGTCTTTAAGCCTGCTTTCGATATCTAAGTTTCTACGTTTCAGACTTTCTTCTTGTTTCCTGATACGAAGTTTCACAATTTCAGTCTCTTTGCGTTGTGACTCTACCTCCTGCTGCAGCCTCTCTAGTTCTGACTTTTCTGATTGTTGTTTTTCTTCCATTTCTTCTATCAGTCTCCTAAAATAAGAACATTGTAAACAAAAAGCATGTATTTAAAACACTGACATTTTATTAAACATTAATCTTCACACTATAAACTTCTACTAAACCTATAATTATATTTGAAATGTTCAGTCACCTGGGTGTTTATAATATCCAAAAATAGCACAGGTTTTCCCATTATAATTCCTGCATTTGATCTACATTCATTTTCTTTCATAAGCTATTCAAATCTAAAACAGCACCACATTCACTGAAAATATTAAGCAGACATCAGAAAAATAAATAAATCATTAAAGCTTACTAAGATTTCCAGTTATTAAACATTAAAAATTTTAACTTAGGCCTTGAAAAATACTCTTACATAAAGTTAAGCACCACTGAATAAAAGATAAAAATGCCTATATATATATATATATATATATATTATATGAGACACCATGGGGGTGATTTTGCTAATGGGGGTACCGTTGGAGGCGGGACTGCTGTTTGTCGGGCTTCAGTACTGCCTCCATCGACTTGTGGCCAACCCACGCTATTTTCCCTTGATTGACCTTATTAAGCCCACCCAGCGGGCTTAGCAGGCCAATTAAGGGGAAGCCTGTTTCAGAGAACGTCAGCGTATGACGTTTCATCTGTCAAAAATTTTTGACAGGTGAATTGTCATCATTTGACAACTCTGTCAAACACGGACATTCTCTATTGTTTGATGAGCCCTTGTATTCACGACTCATCAAACCTCTTTTGTGAGCAGAAATCAGATGGTTGTTGCATCAGAGAATGCAGCAGCCATCTGTCATCTCTGCCATTGAGATGCGAGACTCTCCACATCCCCAACTGCTGAAGCCTGCAGGAAGAAACAAAAGTAGGTAAACATTTTCTATCACTTACCTCACATACTTACCTCTCCACACTTGCACCCATCACTCACCTCCACAGCGCACTTTTGCACCCCGCAGACCCATTGCTCGCCTTGGTGACCTGGCGGCATTTCCAGACGTTGGGAAGCCCGCGCCTCTGCTGGAAAAATGGGATAATCCTCTTAACTGCCTGTTAACTACCTGTTAACAGGCAGTTAAGTAGCTGTAATCCCCTTCCCGCCGCCAGGAGATGGGACCCGGTGCGGGTCAGCTACCTGCCTCCTGAGAAGATGGCACGGAGGCAGGTTGGGGGCAGGATGGGTACCCACCCCCAGATTCTGCCATTTTCCCGGCAGTCCCGCATCCAAACCTGCCTCCCCAGGGCTGGCAAAATCCAGCCCTATGGCCAGAATTTTGTTCGGGGAGGCAGGTTGGGGGCGGGAGGCTCCGAGGCGAGCGGGAAACCCGGAATGCTGGGTTCCCCACAGACCCTGCCGATTTTACCGGCAGGGCCTAATTTTAATGCGAGGCCTCGGTTTCCTGCCCGCAGCCAGCCAGCAAAGAGAGGCTGGCTGGCTGCGGGCGGGTAGGCCTCAATTACGAGGGGTCGATCCGGGGGAGGGTTTACGGGAGTGGGGGTCGAGATCGGCGGTCACCGACATTCGGGAGGGCGGGGCGGTCGGCAATCGGTGGGTGGGGGGGAAGCAGGGTGAAGAGAGGATCGGCGGGGGTCAGCAATGGAGCGGGGGGGGGGGGGAAGAGGATCAGCGGAGGGGGTCGGCAATCAGGAGGGGGTGAACGAGAATCAGCAGGCGAGGGAGGGTGGTCAGGGATCAGCAGGCAAGCGGGGATCGTGGGGGGGCAGGGGCATGCAGAGGATCGTGGCCGGCCTCATCATCATTGTTGCGGGGGGGGGGTGGTGAGGCTGCCTGGGAATGCAATCGGACTTTGGTTATGTAGGGACCCTAGATCCAGGAGGAAGGTATAAAGCTGGGTTTCACGAATTGTGAAACCCATCCACAGGCAGTTAAATTCAAAATGGACGGGGAAAATATAGAAGCTTCCACCCTCATTACTATATTTAAATTGAGGTAACGCCCCTGGCAGCGGGTTGTCTGCTCGCCCCCCATCCCGACCCAGGGGAAACCAGAAGTGGATGGGTTGGAGGCGGGATTCACATTTTTAACAATTTAACTGCCTCCATGCTCCAAACCCACCTGTTTTTTTTTTAAATGGGAAAATTCTGGCCTATATGATTGGCTTGCAAAACCACTTCAAAGTCAATCACTAGAAGGTGGTCCACCACCACTTTCTCAGCGCAATTAGGAAGAGGCAATAAACAAGACCATGCCAGCGTCACCCATATCCCAAGAACAAATAAAATTAGTTTCATCCCACATTATAGTCTCTAGTAGTTTAACAACAACTACAGTCTCGGGTAAAATAGTTCAATATTTTGACAACTCTTTACGGAAACGTGAGCTGAAGTGAAGAAGGCATGAACATGCAATATAATGGGCCAGAAATTCGCGTCCCCACAGGTGAGTACGCGCTGGGTACTCACGCGTAGGGCCAACAAAAGTGCTGGTTTTGTGCATGCACTGCGCATGCGCGGGAAACCGGAACTTCCGTTCCCTTCAAGGAAGGGGTTCACAAGTCGAACGCGTGTGCCGGAGAGGCAGCGCGTATGCCTGGGACTTCCATTTTTTTTTTATTTTTTAAAAACAGGTTTCTCCGGGAGGGTAAGTCTCCAGCAGCTACGCTTTTAAAAAGCAGTCGCAAGGCCTGCTTTTAACAAGGTAAGTGGTGAATTAAGTAAAATTAAAACATTTTTTCCACAGGTTTATTATTTTTAAATACTTTAAAGAAAGGTAAGTTTATTTTTAGCCCCGTTAAAAACTGTAATTAATTTTTTCAAAAATTTAAATTATTGTTTAAAATAGTTATTTTATGCAATTTATAGTTATTTTAAAAATGTGATTTAAAAAAAAATGTATCTGAAGTTTGAGTTATGTTTTGGGGCCGATCTCTTCCTGTCAAATCTATGAATAGAGATTCCCTGCTACGATTGGCTCTCCATGGCCCACGTGATCCCAGGGGACGCTTCGAACTAACTGCACCCCTGGGATACGCAAGCACTGCGCGCCGGCAGTTGGAGGAGGCCCAGGATCCGAATCCCACGCGGGCCCACAGCACAACGGCCAGCGCGCTAGGTAAGTGCAGGTCGGGGGCTTGCACCCGCGGGAAGCCTCCGACCCGAAATTCTGGCACCCTATAATTTAGAATTTGAAACTTTAGTCCTCTTTTTTCCCTTTTTAATAACATCAGATAATTCTACAAAACCAAAATTAGCTATGGAACAAATTGTAAACATTTGCTAGGATTTGAAAGAACAGATGGCTGAGAAATCAAAATGTGTTTAGAATATTAACCTAACCATAAGCAAGTATGCCAGCCCCCCAAATAATAAAGTTGTATTGTGCCTCTTGGTCCTTACCTCTTATTTTCCAACTTTTCCAGTTCTTCTCGCTGTTGTCTCTCAAACTCAAGTCTAGCAAAATTTCACAAACATTAACTAGTTATTCAAATACATTAACACTTTTATATCTATATAAAAGATTAATAAGTACAGAATATTTTGTTCAGATGGTGCAAAATCTACATACAGCAGTTGCTTTTACATTTTGTCACATCGCCACTGACCATAGTAAAATTATACCTAATAATAGAAAATATGCAACCCACTGACATTATCTACAAACACGGGATCAGTTTCCACATGTAAGCTGATGACACTATACTTTATTTCTCCATTACCACTACCGAGTCTGGAGCTATTGTTTTATCTGACATCAAGTCCTGGTAGAGTTGAAACTTCCTACAGCTCCATGTTTGCAAAATAGAATTGATCTTGTTCGGCTCACTTGCATTCCCGAGCCTTGTAGGTGCACAACCTTGGTGTTCTCTTCGACCATGAGCTGCATTTCCTATCCCACATCCAGTTCCTCACCAAGATTGCCTTTTTCCACCTCTGAAATACTGCTCGTTTATACCCTTACCATACTTCTTTCACTGCTGAAACCCTGATCCTTGCCTTTATTATCTCAACAATCATTTTTTCCAAATGCTCTACTTTGGTGGTGGGGGGGGTGGGGTGGGGGTGGTCTCATGTCCACCTTTCACAAATTCAGGCGAATCCAGAAGTCTCTGGCCCAAGTCTTCTTTGGTACAAAGCTCAATTCAACAATCACATCATGATTCTCACTGAGCTCCACTGGCCCCCTGTGCCCTAGCGGATCAGCTTCAGAATTCTTGCTCTCATTTTCAAATCCCTCCACGGCCTTGCCCCACCCTATTGGGGAAATTTTATCCATCTACATGTGAAAGCCCATACCCTACTGTCTTTTAACTCCAGACTACTAGTTACCTACTCAACTATACCGCTGGAGGCTGATTTTTCAGCCACTACACCCATGCCCTCCGATACTTTTTTCCAAATCTACTTCACCTTCCTATTTCGCTCCCTAAAACCCATCTCTTTGATCGTGTTTTAGTTCTCCTTCGCCTGGCTGAACTTGTTCGTTGCTCCCCTGTTCCTTTGTTTCCTCCCCAGCATGTCTGCCCTCTCCTTGTAAAGCACCTTGAAAAGTTTTGTTCTTGCAAGAGGAGAAATGAAAGTTGTTTGTTAAAATACTATTTAAAGACAGTACACTTCAAGTGATGTTCCAGCGCTTTGAATAATTCCAGGTGTGAACGATATTTCACATCCAAATTAGTGCATTTGACAGCATAAGGGAAAGAAATTTGCAAAACATGCCTGGTATATTTTTAGTAAACTAATTTCATGCAGACATCACAATCAATAAATATAAATGGAGTTTCACTACCTTAGGCAAATGGGTCCCTTTATAGTGAAAAGACTGCCATGGGAAGTGCAGTGAAAGCAAAAAAGATCAATTAAGAAGAGATAACATTTATCTAATTCCACTTGTAAAATAACACCGCATATCTGGAAGCCAATTGAACATAAGGTCTCTTTTTGCCAATGTAACAAAAATATATAATTAAGCAAAACTCTGCAATGAATATTAACCCAACCTCTAAAATGGAAAAAAATGGTTAAAAAGTACATTTTGTGAACAACAGCACATTGAGGTTTGAATATTGTATTTTGAGGGTTATTAGAAAAACAGAACTAACTCTGATCTACTGCTCTTCTGACGCCCTCCGTTTCCAGTTTCCTGGCCCAGCCGTCTCCTTTTCACAATGGACGTTCAATCCCTCTACACCTCCATCCCCCACCAGGATGGCCTGAGGGCGCTCCGCCTCTTCCTTGAACAGAGGCCCAACCAGTTCCCTTCCACCACCACCCTCCTTCGCCTGGTTGAACTTGTTCTCACATTGAACATAGAGTTTCCTGCTCTTGCCCTGAACCAGAAAATTTCATTCACTTTGCTTCCAATTTCCACCCTCCCTCACCTTCACATGGTCCATCGCTGACTCTTCCCTTCCCTTCCTCGGCTTCTGTGTCTCCATCTCTGGGGATAGGCTACTGACAAACATTCCCTATAAGCCCACTGACTCCCACAGCTACCTGGACTACACTTCCTCCCACCCCGCTTCCTATACTTCCTCCCACCCCGCTTCCTATAAGGACTCTATTCCATCCTCCCAGTTTCTCCGTCTCCGCCGCATCTGCTCTGACGATGCCACCTTCCATACTAGTGCTTCCAACATGTCTTCCTTTTTCCTCAACCGAGGATTCCCCTCTACCGTGATTGACACAGCCCTGACCGTGTCCATTCTATTTCCCGCACTTTTGCTCTCACCCCTTCCCCCCCCTCCCGGAACCATGATAGGGTTCCCCTTGTCCTCACCTTTCACCCCACCAGCCTCCACATTCAACGGATCATCCTTCGGCATTTACGCCACCTCCAGCGTGATCCCACCACCAAACACATCTACTCCTCACCTCCTCTTTCAGCATTCTGCGACACCCTGGTCCACTCCTCTATCACCACCAACACCCCTTCCCCCGGCATCTTCCCGTGCAAGCGCAAGAGATGCAACACCTGCCCTTTTATCTCCTCCCTTCCCAGTGTCCATGGTCCCAAACACTCCTTCCAGGTGAAACAGTGATTTACTTGTACTTCTTGCAATTTAGTATACTGTATTCGCTGCTCACGATGCCGTCTCCTCCACATTGGGGAGAACAAACGCAGATTGGGTGACCGCTTTGCGGAACACCTCCGTTAAGTCTGTAAGGGTGACCCCTGAGCTTCCAGTCACCTGTCACTTTAATTCTCCGCTCCACTCCCACTCTGACCTCACCGTCCTCGGCCTCTTTTACACTGTTCCAATGAAACTCAACGTAAGCTTGAGGAACAGCACCTCATCTTTCGATTAGGCACTTTACAGCCTTCTGGACTCAACATCGAGTTCAACAATTTCAGACCATAACTTCTGCCCCTATCATTTTTTTTCTCTCTCTCACATGGCAGCTGTCGATCATCCTGCCATTGCCATTTACACTTCATCTAGAGTCATCTTTTGTTTCTTAACTTGTCCCATTACCATCTCCTTTTGCCTTGCACCATTATCCCTTTTGCCTCTTAATCTCTCCTGCCTTCCATCCTAGCACAGATCTTCCCTTTTGTTCTTTCCTCCCCTCTTTCCCTGCCCCTACACTTGCTTAAAAACCTGTTACATCTCCAACTTTTTCCAGTTCTGACGAAGGGTCATCGACCTGAAACGTTAACTCTGTTTCTCTCTCTACAGATGCTGCCTGACCTGCTGAGTATTTCCAGCATTTTCTGCTTTTATTTCAGATTTCCAGCATCCGCTGTATTTTGCTTTTGTCTGATCCACTGTTACTGAACTGAGACTTTAACTTTGAACGCCCTCATATTATGACCAGGTCATGTCTCTCTTAATCTTTGCCATGCTGATGTAACCTCAATTTCTTCTGTGCCCATTTGCATGTGCATTTTGGCCACCATCCAGATATGAGCCATTTTTTTTCTTTTGTCCCTCTCCAGCAAATTCTGGGCCATCTTCTTCGATCCCTCGCCACAAACTCCATTCCCTAGCAACCTATTCCATCCCCCTCCTTGGCCACTGTCTGAGGTTGAACCAGACTGCTCACAACCTCGGCATCCTATTTGACCCCAAGCTGAGCTTCCGACCCCATATACTCTGCATCACCAAGATCGCCTACTTCCACCTCCGTAACATCGCCCGTCTCTGCTTCTGCCTCAGCCCATCTGCTGCTGAAACCTCCGGACTCCTGGCAATGCTCTCCTGGCCGGCCTTCCACTTACCTTACTCTGTAAACTTGAGCTCATCCAAAATTCTGTTGTTTGTATCCTAACTCACATCAGGTCCTGCTCACCCATCACCCCTGTGCTTGTTGACCTACATTGGCTCCCGGTCCAGCAACCCCTCGATTTTAAAATTCACATCCTTGTGTTCAAATTGTTCCATGGCCTCGCCCCTCCCTATCTCTGTAATCTCCTCCAGCCCTACAACCCTCCGCAAGGTCTGTGCTCCCCCAATTCTGGCTTCTTGTGCATTCCCGATTTCCTTCGCTCTGCCATTGTCGGCTCCCGGTCCAGCAACCCCTCGATTTTAAAATTCACATCCTTGTGTTCAAATCGTTCCATGGCCTCACTCCTCCCTATCTCTGTAACCTCCTCCAGGCCTACAATCCTCCATAAGGTCTGTGCTCTCCCAATTCTGGCCTCTTGTGCATTCCCGATTTCCTTCGCTCCGCCATTGGCGGCTATGCCTTCAGCTGCCTAGGCCCTAAGCTCTGGAATTTCCTACTTAAACCTCTCCGCCTTCAAGTCACTCCTTAAAATCTACCTCTTTGACCAAACTTTTAGTCATCTGCCCTAATATCTCATGTGGCTCGGTGTCAAATTTTGTTCGATAACGCTCTTGTAAAGCGCCTTTAGACGTTTTACTATATTAATGGCACTACATAAATGTAGGATGTTGTTGTAAATAATGATGGCAAAAAACTCTGCAAGATCTCTCTCTATATTGTAGCTTTAAAATGTGTGCAAAGCAAAAGACAATGGCCCAGAAATTCGGGTCTCCACGGGTGAGTACGCATGGGGTACTCACCCGTAAGCCCAATGGAAGTGCCGGTTTCGTGCACACACTGCGCATGTCAAAGAAATCAATGGTTTAAATCAAACGTGGCCACAGTAAATAATATAATTCTAATAGGTCTAAGAGCGTTACAAAAACAAGCCTGAAGGCTTTGTGTCTTAATGCGAGGAGCATTTGTAATAAGGTGGACGAAATGGCTGCGCAAATAGAGGTAAACGAATATGATTTGGTTAGGATTACGGAAACGTGGCTCAAGGATGGCCAAGACTGGGAACTCAACATCCAGGGGTATTCGATATTCAGGAAAGATAGGCAAAAAGGAAAGGGAGGTGGGGTAGCATTACTGGTTAAAGAAGGGATTAATACAATTGTAATGAAGGATATTAGCTCTGATGATGTGGAATCTGTATGGGTAGAATTGAGAAATACTAAGGGGAAAAAAACATTAGTGGGAGTGGTATATAGACCTCCAAACAGTAAGGCGGAGGTTGGGGATGGCATTAAAAGGGAAATTAAAGAAGCGTGCAATAAGGGCACAGCAGTCATCATGGGTGACTTTAATCTACATAGAGATTGGGCCAACCAAATTAGTAACAATACCGTGGAGGAGGAATTCCTGAAGTGTTTACGGGATGGTTTCCTGGACCAATATGTCGAGGAACCAACCAGAGATCAGGCCATCTTAGACTGGGTATTATGTAATGAGAAAGGATTAATTAGCAATCTTGTTGACTCAGAGACTAGGGTCCTCAATTTAAATAAAGGAAACTACGATGGTCTGAGGAGCAAGTTGGGTAGGATTGATTGGGGAATGGCACTCAAAGAGTTGACGGTGGATAGGCAATGGCAAACATTCAAAGACCGAATGGATGAGCTACAGAATTTGTTCATCCCAGTTTGGCATAAAAATAAAACAAAAAAGGTGACTCAACCGTGGCTAACAAGGGAAATTAGGGATAGCATAAGATCCAAGGAGAGGACATATAAATTGGCCAGAAAAAGCAATAATCCTGAGGATTGGGAGCAGTTTAGGATTCAACAAAGGAGGACAAAGGGATTAATTAAGAAAGGGAAAATAGAATATGAGAGTAAGCTAGCCGGGAACATAAAAACTGACTGTAAAAGCTTTTATAGATATGTGATGTGAAGAGAAAAAGATTGGTGAAGTCAAGCGTAGGTCCCTTGCAGTCAGAATCAGGGGAATTTATAATGGGAAACAAAGAAATGGCAGACCAACTAAATTCATACTTTGGTTCTGTCTTCACAAAGGGGGACACAAATAACCTCCCAGAGATGCCGGGGAACATAGGGTCTGATGAAAGGGTGGAACTGAAAGAAATCAGTATTTGTAGGGAAATGGTGTTAGGAAAATTGATGGGACTGAAGGCCGATAAATCCCCAGGGCCTGATAATCTACATCCCAGGGTACTTAAGGAAGTGGCCCTAGAAATAGTAGATGCATTGCTGGTCATCTTCCAGAACTCGATAGGCTCTGGAACAGTACCCATGGATTGGAGGGTAGCTAATGTTACCCCACTATTCAAAAAAGGTGGTAGAGAAAAAGCGGGGAATTATAGACCGGTAAGCCTGACATCGGTAGTGGGGAAAATGCTAGAGTCTATTATAAAAGATGTAATAGCAGAGCACTTGGAAAGCAGTGACAGGATCGGACAAAGTCAACATGGATTTACAAAAGGTAAATCATGCTTGACTAATCTACTGGAATTTTTTGAGGATGTAGCTGGTAAAATAGATAAGGGAGAACCAGTGGATGTGGTGTATTTGGACTTTCAGAAGGCTTTCAATAAGGTCCCACATAAGAGATTAGCGTGCAAAATTAAGGCACATGGGTTTGGGGGCAAGGTATTGACTTGGATAGGAGAACTGGTTGGCGGACAGAAAGCAAAGAGATGGAATAAACGGGTAATTTTCCGAGTGGCAGGCAGTGACTAGTGGGGTACCGCAAGGATCGGTCCTAGGACCCCAGCTGTTCACAATATATATTAATGATCTGGACGAGGGAATTGGATGTAATATCTCCAAATTTGCAGACGACACAAAGCTGGGTGGGAGGGTAAGCTGTGAGGAGGATGTCGTGAAACTCCAGTACGATTTGGACAGGTTGGGTGATTGGGCAGAAACATGGCAAATGCACTATAATGTGGATAAATGTGAGGTTATCCACTTTGGTGGCAAAAACAGGAAGGCAGATTATTATTTGAATGGCAATAGATTGGGAGAAGGGGAAGTGCAAAGAGACCTGGGTGTTCTTGTGCACCAGTCGCTGAAGGTAAGCATGCAGGTGCAGCAGGCGGTTAAGAAGGCAAATGGTATGTTGGCCTTCGTAGCAAGAGGGTTCAAGTACAGGAACAAGGATGTCTTGCTGCAGTTGTACAGGGCCTTGGTGAGACCACACCTTGAGTATTGTGTGCAGTTTTGGTCGCCTTACCTGAGGAAGGACGTTCTTGCCATGGAGGGAGTGCAGCGAAGATTCACCAGGCTGATACCTGGGATGGCAGGAATGACGTATGAGGAGAGATTGTGTCGATTGGGCTTATACTTACTGGAGTTTAGAAGATTGAGAGGGGATCTCATCGAAACCTATAAAATTCTGTCAGGCCTGGACACACTAGATGCAGGAAGGATGTTTCTGATGGCCGGGGAGTCCAGAACCAGGGGTCATAGTCTAAGGATAAGGGGCAAGCCATTTAGGACTGAAATGAGGAGGAATTTCTTCACCCAGAGAGTGGTGAACCTGTGGAATTCTCTGCCACAGAGGGCGGTGGAGGCCAGTTCATTAAATATATTCAAGAAAGAGTTGGATATATTTCTTAAGGCTAAAGGGATCAAGGGATATGGGGAGAAGGCAGGGACAGGGTACTGAATTTGGATGATCAGCCATGATCTCATTGAATGGCGGAGCAGGCTCGAAGGGCCGAATGGCCTACTCCTGCTCCTATCTTCTATGTTTCTATGGAGACCGGCACTTCCGTTCCCCTGAAAGAAGGGGTTCAGAAGTCGAACGCGTGCGCAGGAGAGGCAGCGCGTGCGCATCGAACTTACGTTGGAGGAGGCCCAGGATTGGAATCCCACGCAGGCCCACAGCTCAACGGCCGGCGCGGTAGGTAAGTGCAGGTCAGGGGCTTGCACTCGCGGGAAGCCCCCGACCAAAATTTCTGGGCCAATACAACCTAGTATTGCTCATCAGGAAGTTTTTTCCCCCCCCACAAAGTGTAAAGAATGAGACATTTACTGTATGAGGAAAAAAAAGTGGTAAACAAACCAAAAGGTTCTCCAAATTTAAAACAATTTGCCAAAAAAAAGTAAGATATAACACACATATATGCACAGACACCTTGACATTAAAGAAAGAAATATAGCGCCTTTTACGACCACCGGACGTCCCAAAGCGCTTTACAGCCACTGAAGTACTTTTGAAGTGTAGTCACTGTTGTAATGCAGCAATGTGATCATGACCAGATAATTGGTTTTAGTGAAGTTGATTGAGAGATAAATATTCGCCAGGACACAGGGGATAAGTCCCCTGCTCTTCTTCAAAATAGTGTCCTGGGATCTTTTACGTCCACGTGAGAGAGCAGACGGGGCCTCGGTTTAACGTCTCATCTGAAAGATGGCACCTCCAACAGTGCAGCACTCCCTCAGCACTGCACTGGAGTGTCAGCCTAGATTTTTGTGCTCAAGTCTCTGGAGTGGGACTTGAACCCACAACTTTCTGAATCAGAGGCGATTAATAAAATCTTTCATCTGGGAATTAAGGTTGTGGTATAATGATTGCAATGCATACTTAGTGGTTGTAAGAGGTCGAATTCCAACAGCAAAACCTGACAAATTTTGTTAATTTTTTAAGAAAGCTGCAAGGTACACTATCTCTGAGAAATCTCCGTCAGAACATCTGTCTCATCCACTGAAGTTGAGCTTCCAGTCAGCTGAACTACAGACCAGAGTCAAAAATCCCATCATTTAAAACACTGCCTGCTCCCTTGCTGGAAAATATTTTTCGTGTGGTGGGAAGGAAAAGAGGGGCAATGAATAAAAACAGAAAGTTGGTTTTAATATATATTTAAGACCCTCAATAAATACTAATGCAAATAATGGGAAATCCTATTTGAATAGGCCCTCATTTTCCAATGTTTTAATTTTTGTGCTTCTCTTCATAACAGACTGAGATAGCTCCTAATGTTGCAAAAAGGATGAATATACACACTTCTAAACTACAACAAGCTCTTCCAATGTGGAGGCAAGACTAGATATTTGAAAAACTTTGGTATCAACCTTGCATGTATATCAATCCACGTAATTCAGAGTACGATATCTGTATTTGGTGTACCATTATTGAATCAAGTATCGTTGCACAGGTTAAAATATATTGTACAGGAAACTTTGTGCTATCCGGAGGTGAGCTATCCGGCAATCTGGAGCCACCGGCAAAAATCAGCAGCCGTTTTTTATTCTTTTTGTTTGTTTTTTTTGAACAGTCAAGCTGTGCAAGGTCTGTAGCTATAGCAACAGCTTCAGCTACAGAGCTTTAGGGCCACACCCGAGTGTTTAGAAGCTGTTGCTAAGCAACAGTGTTTGTTGTCAAATACGGAGATAAGAATCTCTGTATCTCTCAACATTAACTCTGGGGAGTACGGCACTTTTTAGGCAATGGCAGCAGCTCGGTCCCGTGGGTGCCAGATAGCACAAAGTTTCCTGTATATAGAACCATAGAATAGTACAGCACAGGAGGCCATTTGGCCCATCGAGTCTGTTGCTTTTTCAAACAATTCACAAATGCATCAAAATGACTGCTAATCTATATTTTTCCCTTCTTTTAAAAAAAGCCAATTTTAATGAGTATTATGGTTATGATTCCTTCATATTGAATCCTGTACATTTTGTGCATATGCCCTTCTGAAGATGCATTACCCAAAACTACTCTCGCATACAAACACGTAGTTGTAGAACAATAAACTTTGAAAATCTTTAGCAACTCCCAGATTGGATAGTGATTCCTAACAACTAAGGTAACCGGTTTGTGTTTTTACCAAACAGTTTTAACCCAAGATCACCTGGAAAAACTATACTGTGCTGTTTAAAATGTATTCATGGTAACAAAGTAAAAAAGTTCAGTAAACTGCACTTGTGTTAATAGATCATGGTCACCTCTTTCACTTACCCTGGGTTGTAAAGCATGACGGCTGAAAGATTTTCACAGGATTTAGAAAGGTCCGTCATAGACAAACTAAAGGTAGACAGCAGTCCACTCTGCAAAAGTGTACAACAGTTAAAACTTATCAAGAAGTGCAGACAGATAAAATTAAAGTGATATTTCACTTATTAACATGCAAATTGCAAATCAAAATCAGCAGGAAGTCTACAATATAAAATGTATCTTTTGAATGTTAAAAATTATACGCTTGGATAGAGGATTCTGTCATTGATTATGGTTGAAACTTGTTTTGTATCTAATTTCCTCACTGCATCAGAATGTAGCCTGTAATATTTTTGGAGGTATATTATCATGCAATGAGGTCATAAACCTGCTTTTTCCTCTTGCAGATTCCTTTCAGCTTACATGCTTCTGTCATTTGGAGGTCAGCAGGTCACCACCAATGCCACCATTAGTTGGCTGCCATGAGGCAGACACTGACGGGGTCAGTAAGAAACCCTTGAGGTGACAGCAGACCACAGTCCAGTCATCCACATGCAGCACAACTCGCATCAGAACGCCATCAGTGTGGGATTTCACCTTTGCCCTTTACTCAGTAGTGCTCTGACTGATATACACTGCACATTTGTATTTTTAATAGCAATATAATTCCAGCTATGATTCTGATACTTTTACATTTCTTTCCACTAAAACAATCGCGTTATGTTCATGATTTAAAAAATATATCCTCAGTCACCAAGTCAAGATGTTATACGCTATGGTCACCTTGATGAATTCCAGCAATACCACCCTTTGGTTAATTTGTCCAGGGCATGCTTGTGTGATGCAAACAAAGCATCTATTTTTCACTCAAATCATCATCTTTCCTATCCACTTCCTGATGACTCAGTTAAGCCTCATCCTGTGAGGGTAAAACTACTTGAGTGTAAATATCAGTTGTGGCCTAAATTCAAACTCATGTCCTCTAGCCAAGAGGACAATAATAAAGCAGTGTAGCTATGTGGTGATTCTTCTAGATTATCTACACTGTACAAAAAAAATGAAAAATAGAGGATTAGTTTAAAAATGGTCTTGTTCTTTACTAATTAAACATTTACTTTTTGAATTCATGTAAAACTTGGTCAAGATCCAAACTACTTGACATACCTTCCTTTTTTCCCTGAGTTTAGCAGCTTCTTTAGGATGATTAAACCTGAACATGTTGGTTCTCCCCAGAAGTATGACAGCTCCTTTAAGAGAAGGGAAAGAAAAGTTGAATTCTTTCATTTCCTAAGATTTACCGAATTACTTCTAGAAATTCTGTCAGTGAATGTAGCTGAGTGAAGTGCACTTACTAAGTGACTACAGTTACCTTGGTCATGACAAAGTATCAACAAAACCAAATGGTGCTTTTACACAAAAACACAGAATTTGCCCTTTGTTTCAGAAAGGTATGATTGAACAACACATTTCCACAAGTAGTGTAAAGAGAAGTTGACAGTTTTCAGGCGAGTAAATATTTCAACCTGAGGGCACCGACGTTCAAAATCAACCTGCCGGTCTTCAGTTCCCCAGCCACTTATACAGTGGCATCCATTACTGCTTAAATGAAAGTATAAAAATCAGCAGACTGCAATCAATCAATCATTCTGTGCATATTGGCTTCTCTGTGCTCTTGTTTTAACAAGGAACAGATTTATTAGGAAATAATGAGTAGCTTTGTATGCAGGATTTGTAATACAAGTACTGTACTATCACATGTACTCCATGTTTTACATATTCTTCAGAAGACATTCTAATATGCTAAAATGGACACCAACATGAATCTGTAGCTACAATGTAGTTTAAAAAAAACAAAACTAGGAATTAATCTCAAATCCTTTAAATGTCAGCAATAGATTTTGGATTATATGACAGTAAAATTGTTGAAACAGTTTGATCTTACAACAAAATATTCCTGTTAATTACACAGGTACTTTCAAATTATTGAAGAATAGAAAAGGTTTCAAAATACTGCTACAAGCAGCTTTCGTTCCCAGTATTTCAAACTGGTCAATAATGCAGAATCCTTGTAAAAAGGTGCACTTGAAGCTCTCCATTTTATTCACAACTTTTGCCAATTAAGTCACAAAACCTTAGATTTTATCAATATATTCTGGCTATGCAAATGTTGAATAGAACTCCCATTAATTCTGTTAAGTGTAATACAGGAAACTTTCGATTAACTGGCCCCTAAATAACCGGAACGCTCTATCCACCGGCAAAATTCAGGAGTCGGTTCAGATAACTTTTATTACTTTTTTTTACTCCATTTGTTGCTGTGCAAGGGTGTAGCTGAAGCTGTTGCTAAGCTACAGAGACGCTTGCAACTTGTGCCGATTGTTTTGAAGCTGTTGCAGGGTTTGTTGCTTTATACGGAGCTCTGAGCTCCGTATCTTTTACTATAGCGTTCGGTTATCCGGAATTGTTGATGAACCGGCAACACGTCAGTCCCGTCCGTGCCGGATACCAGAAAGTTTCCTGTACTTAAGGAGGCAATCCGTTCTTGAGATATATAAATGTATTATGTTATCCATGCTCTGGATTACACCATTCTCATGGGATCATGAAAGGACCTAAAGGTTCCTGGGAAGAAAAACATGTAACCTTACTGGATTAACCTTCACCCCAATTAATGCAACAATGAAATTAAACAAAAGAAATCCATTGACTTTGTCATGAAGAATTATTTTCAAGTGTCTGCAGTATGCTTGTTCAGAACTATTCACGGCAGGAATTTAAAAAATACTACCTGTACCATGTATCCAGCAGATCTAACATAACATTAAGGATAAATTTGATCACACAGGCAAATTGTTGAGTCAATTATGGCTTGTTTTTAAAAGATGGTAACTGGATTACT
The DNA here is from genome assembly GCF_052327205.1 of Somniosus microcephalus. Lineage (NCBI taxonomy): Eukaryota > Metazoa > Chordata > Chondrichthyes > Squaliformes > Somniosidae > Somniosus > Somniosus microcephalus. The sequence continues at coordinate 134,326,269 of NC_140989.1, read as the reverse complement.
ATGTTTTGCTATAACAACTGTGTGAACAGCATTGGCCTGGAATTTACGTGGCTTATGACTGTGTACGCACAGCGTACGCTGTCCTAAGTGCTGCGAACGAACCCGCAAGTTCCGGGTTTCCGCATGCAATGTGCATGTGCGAAGACCCAGATCTTGCGATCTGTCAAGTTTCTCCTTGACAGATCGTCCGCAACTGCTGTAAATTCACTTTCGCTGGTGCAGAGTTACTACCCAGTAAATACCCACGAAAGCTACGCCTGGTAAAAGCAGGCATACGGCCTTCTTTTGCCAGCGTAAGGGTTAAAATAAATGTTAAAATTAATTTTTTTAAATGATTTAAACATTCACTTACATTTAAAATTAGTTTAGGTAAATTTTGTCCCTTTAAAAATGTTTAAATTTATTTATCAAAAATGTAAATTATTTTAAATTTTAATGAAAGGGTATTTTAATTCATTTTGAACCTATGATCATTTATTTTTATTTAAATGGTGTGAAATTTTATTTATTAGGTGATTTTGATTATGCTTGAGGAATCCGTACGTAAATGGAATCCCCAGAAGCATAATAGGAATCCTCCTTTGTCATTGGTTGGCCTGGCCCACGTGATCCCAGGGACGCTTGTGGACCGCCTGCGCCCCTGGGACACGTGGGCCTTTACGCAGGTCCAGGACCGCAAGAGTCCAACGCTCCAGAGACACAAGGTAAGTACGGAGTTCCCTTTCGGTTCGGAGGCATACACAGGTGGCAAGCCTCTGACTGCAATTTCCAGGCCATAATCTTTTGTTTGTATGCGCCAATCATTCAAACTTTGAACAGTTGCAGGCTTCTAAACACCGAAAACACAACCAATCAATTCAAATGTAACTGCGTTCAACTGGTTTGTTTATTAACTGAACTTCGGAGGATGATAGAATTGCAACACTAAAGTAAATATAATCACAGTTGATTGTCATTTCAAATAATTTAAAAAAAAGTTTTGTTTTAGTCACTGGTTGGCTTGCCATGTAATAACACCCAACTTTACACAACATAGGATATACAGGGCAGAAACAGGAATTCGGCCCAACCTGTTCATGTCAGCGTTTATGCTCCACTCGAGCCTCTCCTGTCTTTCCTCATCTAACTATCAGCTCTTCTTCACAAGTGGAAACACTCTCGCTGTATCTCCTCTATCAAAACCTTTCATAATTTTAAAGATCTCTATTAGGCCTTCTCTTTTCAAGAGAAAAGAGACCCAGCTCATTTTTTTTATTCGTTTATGGGAAGTGAGCGTCGCTGGCAAGGCCAGTATTTATTGCCCATCTCTCATTGCCCTTGAGAAGGTGGTGGTGAGCCGCCTTCTTGAACCGCTGCAGTCCGTGTGGTGAAGGTACTCCCACAGTGCTGTTAGGTAGGGTGTTCCAGGATTTTGACCCAGCGACGATGAAGGATCGGCGATATGCTTCCAAGTCAGGAAGGTGTGTGACTTGGAGGGGAACTTGGAGGTGGTGGTGTTCCCATGCACCTGCTGCCCTTATCCTTCGAGGTGGAAGAGGTTGCGGGTTTGGGAGGTGCTGCCGAAGAAGCCTTGGCGAGTTGCTGCAGTGCATCTTGTAGATGGTACACACTGCAGCCACGGTACGCCGGTGGTGGAGGGAGTGAATGCTTAAGGTGGTAGATGGGGTGCCAATCAAGCGGGCAGCTTTGTCCTGGATGGTGTTGAGCTTCTTGAGTGTTGTTGAGCTGCACTCATCCAGACAAGTGGAGAGTATTCCATCACACTCCTTATTTGTGCCTTGTAGATGGTAGAAAGGCTTTGGGGAGTCAGGAGGCGAGACACTCGCCGCAGAATACCTAGCCTCTGACCTGCTCTTGTTGCCACAGTATTTATGTGGCTGGTCCAGTTAAGTTTCTGGTCAATGGTGATCCCAGGATGGTGATGGTGGGGGATTCGGCGATGGTAATGCCATTGAATGTCAAGGGGCGGTGGTTAGACACTCGCTTGTTGGAGATAATCATTGCCTGGCACTTCTGTGGCGCGAATGTTACCTACCACTTATCAGCCCAAGCCTGAATGTCGTCCAGGTCTTATTGCATGCGGGCATGGACTGCTTTGTTATCTGAGGAGTTGTGAATGGCACTGAACACTGTGCAGTCATCAGCGAACATCCCCATTTCTGACCTTATGTTGGAGGGAAGGTCATTGATGAAGCAGCTGAAGATGGTTGGGCCAAGGACACTGCCCTGAGGAACTCCTGCAGCGATGTCCTGGGGCTGTGATGATTGACCTTCAATCACCACAACCATCTTCCTTTGTGCTAGGTATGACTCCAGCCAGCGGAGAGTTTTCCCCGATTCCCATTGATTTCAGTTTTACTAGGGCTCCTTGATGCTAGACTCGGTCAAATGCTGCCTTGATGTCAAGGGCACTCACTCCCACCTCACCTCTGGAATTCAGCTCCTTTGTCCATGTTTGGACCAAGGCTGTAATGAGGTTGGGCGCAGAGTGGTCCTGGCGGAACCCAAACTGGGCATCAGTGAGCAGGTTATTGGTGAGTAACTGCTGCTTGATAGCACTGTCGATGACACCTTCCATCACTTTGCTGATGTTCGAGAGTAGTCTGATGGGGAGGTAATTGGCCGGATTGGATTTGTCCTGCTTTTTGTGGACAGGACATACTTGGGCAGTTTTCCACATTGTCGGATAGATGCCAGTGTTGTAGCTATACTGGAACAGCTTGGCTAGAGATGCAGCTAGTTCTGGAGCACAAGTCTTTCCTGATAGGTATACCCTCGCATTTCTGGTATCATCCTTGTAAATCTTTTTTGCACCCTCTCCAGTGCCTCTATATCCTGTCTCTAATATGGCGACCAGAATTGTACGCAGTACTCAACGTGTGGTCTAATCAAGGTTCAATACAAGTTCAGCAAAACTTCCCTACTTTTTAATTCGATCCCTCTAGAAATAAATCCTAGTGCTTGGTTTGCTTTTATTTTATGGCCTTGTTAACTTGTGCCATTACTTTCAGTAATTTGTGTATTTGTACTCCCTTTGCTCTTCTACCCCACTTAGATTCGTATTTTCCAATTTGTGACCTCCCTATTATCCTTACTAAAATGTAATACCTCACATTTATATGTGTTGAATTTCATTTGCCAATTATATGCCCATTCTTCAAGTTTATTAATGTCTTCTTGAAATTTGTTGCAGTCCTCCTCATTATTGACTATTCTCCCCAATTTGGTATCATCTGCAAATTTAGAAATTGTGCTTCTAATTCCAAAGCCTAAATCGTTAATATAAATTGTGAACAGTGGTCCCAGCCTTGATCCTTGTGGAACACCAATTCCCATCTTCTGCCACTCTGAATAGCTACCCTTTATCCCTACTCTCTGCTTTCTGTTTTTAAGCCAGCTCGTTATCCATTCTGCTACTTGTCGCCTGACTCCGCATGCTCTGACCTTATTCATTAGTCTATTATGTGGTACCTGATCGAAGGCCTTTTGAAAATCTAGATAAATTACATCTACTGCATTACCCTTGTCTACTCCGTTACCTCTTCAAAAAAGTCAATGAGGTTGCTCAAGCAAGACTTTTCCTTTTGAAATCTATGCTGACTATTAATAGGAACAGGAGTAGGCCATTCAGCCCCTTAAGCCTGCTCTGCCATTCAATGAGATCATGGCTGATCTGCACTCTAACTCCATATACCCGCCTTTGGCCCATATCCCTTAATACCTTTGGTTAACAAAAAGCTATCAATCTCAGATTTAAAATTAACAATTGATCTAGCATCAATTGCCATTTGCGGAAGAGATCCAAACTTCTACCACCCTTTGTATGTAGAAGTGTTTCCTAATTTCACTCCTGAAAGGATGGGCTCTAATTTTTAGACTATGCCCCCTAGTCCTAGAATCGCCAACCAGCAGAAATAGTTTCTCTCTATCTACCCAATCTGTTCCCCTTAATATCCTGAAAACCTCGATCAGATCGCCCCTTAACCTTCTATATTCCAGGGAATACAACCCTAATTTGTGTAATCTCTCCTCGTAACTTAACCCTTGAAGTCCGGATATCATTCTGGTAAACCTATGCTGTACTCCCTCCAAGGCCAATATATCCTTCCTAAGGTGTGGTGCCCAAAACTGCTCACAGTACTGCAGGTGTGGTCTAACCAGGGCTTTGTACAGCTGCAGCATAACTTCTACCCCCTTCTATTCTAGTCCTCTCGCCATTCTTTTGGTTTCTAGATGTTCTTCTATTTTCTCCTTTGGTAAGGATTCCATTATTTTTCCGATCACTGATGTTAAGCTGACTGGTCTATAGTTCCCTGGACATGTTCTATCACCCTTCTTAAATATAGGTATTATTACTTTAGCTATCTACCAGTCCTCCAGCACTACACCATGTTCTAACGAATTATTAAATATGTATAGTAATGCCTCTGCTATCTCTTCCCTAGATTTTTTAAAATTCGCATATGTATACTCATTTCCCCAAGGTATTTTAAAGGTTTGATCCTGAAACAGAGTTCCGTTCCTCAGTCAACTCTGGAACTGGCAGATCTGACAAATGTGTGGCTGTTTAGGCAAGATCAATGAACAAATAAATATACCACAAAACTTTTTTGTTTTAATTAAATTTTTAGTTTTTTTCATTAAAAATAAATTCCAGTAAATTTTGTGCCCATTAAGTTGACTAATGCCAGTGTCAGCAATGGAACATCTTTGCCACTTTTATCACCCAGTGTTAGCTCTGAGACACTCCTACATCAACATGGTAAAGCTTCCCCATCTCAGCCCAAGAGTGTACTTCTGAAAACCAACAGCACATATTCTATACCAGCTCCCAAAAAAGCCATTGGTCGGGTTCAGTAAAGACATCAAAGCTATGCACTGCATCTGCATTAGTTCTGGACGAATGGACTTTAAGTAATTGTAGATCTGCCATTTAGTAGCATATGTTCCACAATGAAATTTGGCAACAAGATTGCATAGAAATTGATTTAATTAATGTGGAAAAAGACTTTGTCCTTGAAATTATACATCATTAGTGTCATGGATACAAATACAATGATATAATATAAGCTGCATTCTAAGGGATGTGGTTGGAAAATGTAAAATTCTGATAGGGTCTTTATCCAACATTTTGGATGGTCCAATTTGCTTCCCAAATTGTCAAAGTAGACTGACTAAGAACCTGGTGCTCATTACATAACAAGCTGAAACAAAGGCTCGAAGACTGGGGCCCCGATTTTCCTGGAGCCGTCAGGCGGTGTTTCAGGCGGGCGGGGGCTGAAAATTGCAGAAACAGGGGGTCACGATGCCACCCCCCCCCCCCGCCCGATTCCCCACCCGACTTTCGCCCCGGTGTTTCAGCGAGACCCGAATCAGCCCCGCCCACAGCCGGCAGGACTGCTCGTCGGGAGTCTAATGAGCAATAATTGGCAGCTGTAATCCAATCTTAAGGGGCCCTTGCAATTTTCAGCCCTTCCCCACGTAAACCACGCCTGGTGGGAACACCGCTGATGAAACCTGGCATGAACAATGTCGGCTTGCTTACTTTCAGCTGCAGGTCAATCAGGAATGAAGAGATTTAATCAGACAGCATTTGTAGGCTGCAGGACCTTGTTGCTCCAGGCTTGGGGCAACTTGTTGAAGGCTTAGGCACAGCTGTGGAAGGTTGGAGCTCCTGGAAAGCCCCTCTCGCCACCCTCACTCAGCGCCTCAACGGAGGCATCTGCCAGAAGCATGGGAGGCCTTTTGTTCCTTCCCTTCTTGGCATTAGAGGATCTCCAACAGCAGAGGAAGCTGGAGCAGATCCAGCAACAACAGCAGCACCAGCAGGAGCGACAGGCTGCGGCTCAGCCACCTGAGGCAGCACAGGCCAGAAGGGGCCAGCGCATGGAAGGCCGTCGGTGCAGGAGATACCCCCCAAACAGGGTCTACAGACACAGGATGAGCTACCTCAACATGACTGAGCAGCAGTGCCAAAGGCGGCTCCGACTTTCGCGAGAGGTAGTGACAGACATCTGCGCAATGCGACCGCAAGACCTGGAGCCCAGAGCACCAGGTCAACACTCCTTACCAGTGGCCATCAAAGACACCACCGCACTCAACTTTTATGCCTCAGGCTCCTTCCAGGGATCAGCAGCAGACGTCAGCGGCATCTCCCAGGTGGCTGCACACACTTGCATCAAACAGGTCACCGATGGCCTCTTTGCCCTCGCACACAATCACATCCATTTCACCCGGGATCGCGCATGTGTGAGGGCGCAAGCGCTTGGATTAGCTCAGCTGGCAGACTTTCCAAGGGTGCAGGGCGTCATTGACTGCACACGTGGCCCTTAGGGCACCCCATCGCAATCCAGAAGTTTTTGTCAACCGCAAGGGCTTCCACTCCCTTAACGTTCAGCTGGTGTGTGGCCACAAGGAGGAGATTTTGTATGTTTGTGCCAAGTACCCCGGCAGCTGCCATGACTCCCTCATACTGCGCCAGTCTACTGTGCCTCCGCTATTCAGTCCGCCAAACGAACTTCAGGGATGGCTACTTGGAGACAAGGGATATCCCCTGCGGTCTTGGCTAATGACGCCGTTGAGGAGTCCAACCAACGAAGCGGAGGAGCGCTACAACTCCAGCCACATTTCCACCAGATGCATTATCGAGCAAGCCATCGGATTGCTAAAGATGCGCTTCAGATGCCTCGATAGATCAGGTGGAGCCCTACAGTACTCTGCAGCCAGGGTCTCCAAAATCGTCGTGGTATGCTGTGTGCTTCACAACATGGCACAGTGTCGTGGCTTGCCGATTCCGCAGGACCAAGTGGCTCCTCACAGAGCCGCCTCGGATGAGGATGATGCTGAGGAGGAGGAGGACGGAAACGAGCATCCTGCAGAGGCCCGTCAACCAGCGGCATCAGTGCGCGAGGACACTGCTGGGTGGAATGCAAGGAACGCACTTATCCTGGCCAGATTTGCGTAGCCTGGTACATCAAACACTGTAGCCTCGCTGCTTCTTAACTGACCATGGACAGTGGCCCATGCCTGTGCATTTCTACCTATTTGACCAGCTTGCTGACATCTGCAAGTAATCCTAAGGCCTCAATGTGATATCCTCGTTCGCCAAATGACAGACACCACAACTGCAGCAGTTGCCACCAGATTTTTTATGTGCAGGAAACTGATGGCATTAAAACTATATACAAGACTTTTCACCCAAGTGACTACCCTTGTGATTAGTGGTGCTTTATTTTTCTCTTATGCGTGCTCCTACGTAGTGGTACCCCTGTGGCTTCAACAGATGTGGAGGCCCCTTGCTCACTTTCCTGCTGCTCCTGTCTCGACACCTTTGGCGGGCGTCCTCTGGGGTGGCGAGCCTGTGAGGGCTCGCCAGCAGTCTGCTGCTCCTGCGGCTGTGCAGGGGTTGAGATTCCTCTCTCACTTGGGTGTGGACTCCGGCGGGGCTCTGACAGAGGGCTCTGAAGTGGCATGGAAGTGTGAGCGCGTGGAGAGGAGCCCCCACTTCCTCGAGGTCTGCCAACAACCTCCCTCTCATGGGTCAGCTCCCCCTCAGCGCCTGCAAGTGGCTGGAGAGCACCTTGCTGCACATCAGGGGGGCCATGGGGACCCGTCTCTGCACTAGATGTCCTGCTCAGAGGGACTTCCATGAAGGTCTGGTTTCAGTGCTCAATAGATGCCCATCGCTCCTCAAGAGATGTCATTCTATTCTGAGCACTCACCATGTTTTCGATAGCCTGGCGACTAAGCTCCTCCATGGCCGCAGCCCTCCTCTCCTCTGCCGCAGCCCTCCTTACCACGGAGGTAGCCATCCTTTCCGTGGTGATGCTTTCATGCGCCAATGACTCCAATAAGGCTGTGCTCATGCTCGCCATGGACTCCTCCATTCGCTCCACACTCGCAGCGACCCTGGAGACAAAACCTGCCAGCGACTCCTGCATCTGTGCATGGAGATCCATCACCTCCTCTCTTGCGGATGGACCCAGAGGCATAGGGTCGACATGCAGCTGAGCTGAGCTGGCAGAGGCCTGCGCCCTCCGACAAGGACTCTCCACTGCTGTCCCTGTCTCCACAATCTGCTGATGCTCACTTGTGAGCTGTGAAACACCAGGTGACAACACTACTCTATGTCCCGAAGGCCCCCCCCCCACCCCGAGGTGCGAGTGTCTGCGCTGGTGCTGGGTGCGCTTACTTCTGCTGACGCTGCGTCCTCAGAGGCTGGAGCTTCCTCTGAGGAGTCTGGCTGCAAAGCCTCTTCCTCCTCGGCAGTGGGGACGGGGGCTCCGGATGGTCCTGTGGGGGGGTAAAGGAAAGAGTTAGAGATCTGATGCCAAGGCTACTTGCACATTGGATTTGGCATATGCTCATAAGTCCAAATGATGTAGCTTCAGAATCATATCAGCGATTCATGCTATGTCAATGAGAGAGATGGGATACTATTCTGTCACCAGCTCGCGAGCTTGCTCCTGTCTCTCCTGCCCCAGCTTCCGCAGCCACATCAGCCCCAGCAATCTCCATCACTGCTTCCTCCCAGGGGCTGAGGTGGGCGACTGAGGGTGGTCCTCCTCTAGTCCTCGCTCGCTCTCTCCTATTGTGAGCTCTCTTTTCCTGCAATGAGGGAGACAAGTGGAGTTTGAGTGAGAGTGCAGGAGTGAGTGTAGAGATTGCATAGCATAGATACTTAGAAGGAGACAAAGATGGTGTGAGGCTGCAAGACCAAGGGCCCTCTGTATGTTGTCAGTTGTGATCCAAGCATCAGTGAGAGAGGCAGTGTCAGGGCTGCATGGTGGAATAGTTATGTGAGTGTGAGCATAGAGAGAGAGGGAATGGGTAAGGGTGCATGGATGTGACTGAAGTGGGATGTGGAGGAAGTGATTGCTGAAGCTGAGCGCTGTTGGGAAAGGGCAATGGGGATCAGGTTGAGGGTGATGGAAACTTCATACTTACTTTTCCTGTACGGTGAAGGTCATGGAAGCGCTTCCTGCACTGTATCCAGGTCCGTCGGATGACTCCCTGAGAGTTCACCTCTGCAGCCACCTCCATCCATGCAGCCCTGGTCTCTTTGGGAGGCCTCTTCCTCCGAGCTAGGGAAGAGGTCCTCCCTGTGGGCACTAACCCCATCCACCAATGTCTGCAGTGACGTCTCATCAAATTTGGTGGCAGCTCGGGCTCTGCCGCTGGCAGCAGCTGGTGCAGGGGGGGAGGGGCGAAATAGTAGACTGAAATGCCTGCTACATAAACTCTGATCAAGATTGATTGGGGCTGATTAAGCATTTAGGTGGCAGCAATTTGAGAGCCGAGGAAAGGTAAAATCATAGACATCAAATTTGGAATGTCTGACTTGGCTTTTCTTGCACCAAAGACATATCGCTTCCAGCCTACAATACGTGCCTTTGAATCTTTTTGGATGTCAAGAGATCATCTAACAACCATATCTCTCAACAGTCTTGTCATTAAGCAGAGGGTCTGGGAGGCAGTATTTAGATTTGTCAGTTCAACGGAGATAAGAGATCAACAGTCATATTTTCTCTGGTTCAGCAGGGGTCACAAACACAAAGTTCCACAGGCAAACATGTGGAAAAAGATCAGGAGAGGGTGACTGAAGGCAACAATCCCCTCGACAAGGAAAAAGGCCAGTATGAATTTAATGGCCTAAAGAAGAGCACAAACAGAAGCACAAAAAATACAGAAAGAATGTAGAAGTGGAGTAAAACCATATATGCCAATGTGCGTTTCCAGTAAACATCCCATCTTTTTCAGCATAATTGCCAAAAATGATGTGGAGTAGACAATATTACTGCAGATACAAATGTGTGCATTATCATTTGATCAAATATCATGTTTAAATTTAGCTAAAAAATACTGAACACATGCACAGAAAAATATAAATGTGTGCCTATCTTTAGTAATACAGTTTCTTCTTATGGCACGTAGGTGATGCTTACATTCAACAATTCAGCAAGAACTAGTACTGATAGGGAACTCTATAAAGAAAAAGTACTGGTGTTTAGTTGAACGTGCCTGTCCCAAAATACGGTTGGAAGTTGATGTCCTGCAAGTGGGGATGCCCCAAAAACAATGACACAAATGCTGAATAGTGTTAGAAACTAAAGATGCCTAAAAAGGTATATGGTTATGCAATTAAAACTGTGACGCGAAAAATGCTGTGTTTAAATGGTTATGTTCGAATTGCAGACGGAAAGTCTCCTCGGACCAGATAGGTGCTTAGAAGTGATAGGGGGAGAAATTCGGTATAGCCTGTTTGGGGCGCCGCTATCGGCCGTGCGCAAAATTTAGCGCCTGGCGCTAATTATCGCCTTCGACTGCAAACTTGGCTTTTATCGCCTCTGGAGGTGATTGGAGCGCTAAATCAGGCGCTACACACCTCTCTTAAGGCGCTAAGGCCGAGGAGCGAGGTGCTACCTCAGAAGGCGGGTGCAGCGCAGGTGCTGTCAGTTAGCGATTGAACACAGACACACTGGCGCCGGTCAGTTCTTAAAGGGGAGGGTCGATCTTGCTCTGCAGCCACACCCTGCTCATTGGAGCCTTGAATCTCGGCCTGGGCAGACCTGTGGCTAAATCTTGCAGCCAAGGACTATGGAGAGGGCCAGGGTGCGAGCACAGCGCTTCAGCGAGCGGGCCTTGGAGGCTCTGGTTGGCATGGTGGAGCGCAGAAGATCTATACTGTACCCAGAGAGTGGCAGGAGGCCTTTGCCATGCGAGTACAGAAGAGTGCGGAGGGAGGTGGCTCAGAGAGTCTCCTCAAGCAGCATGATGCCTAGGACCTATATCTAATGTAGGAAAAAGTTCAACGACCTCCCTCGGGTCGTCAGGGTGAGTGCCTTTTTTTCAAAACCTCTCCATCCCTCCATCTCAACCTCACTTTATGGCCAGAGGGTCTTAAAAGCTCCAATGCCCAACACTCATCCAACACCTATGGCCCTTTAATCAAACACACACGCACATTCCACACTTTGCATACAGTAAGGGCTATTCAACTATGGGAGGTGTAGGGGTTTCTCAAAATCCCCTATTTCCCTGAAGATTGAAAAATATTGGTCCACATCGTGGATGAAGAATTGCGTGACCTGAATTGTCTCAACACCAGGACTTCAAGATTAAAATGGTACCCTTTGAGTTTCGAACTGTGCAAATTGCAGAGGGGCCTGAAAATGGCGTGGACAACAATGGAATTGAGGAATTGGTGGAAAATATTCACACACCTTGACAGTACATCTTAATAAAGTCGTTCCCTGGAGTTTGGGATATCACAAAAGGTTTTAAAATGGCCACAGAAAACATGGCAAAAGGACAAGCAGCTCGAGTTGCCTGTGTGTATAAAGTGGGAGGATTTAGCAGTGGCTGTGAGTCAGACCTGCCAATCAAAGGGAGGTTCCCTTCAGAAGCACTTGAAGTTGTTTATTTACTTAAGAGATTAGCCCACTTGAGAAAACCCGCAGGACAATCGATTTGAAACTGCTTCTGTTTACATAGCCATTCAAAGCATTCACAGACAATGAGAGACTGAAACCCTGAAATGGACTTTTGAAAGGCAACAGTTTAAGAATGAATGAGGTTTAAATCACTCATCATTCTGGACAATAGAGCAGTTGAATTTCCCTTTTGTTTTAGCCCAGGTGGGCTCCGGATGTGGGCGGGAACATTTTGGCCCCACAGTGCAGACACACTCACCCAGTCCAACCACTTTGAGTTAGCCAATCACAGCTTTTCTCTTGTGAATTGGAACTTTTTGGGCGCGAATTTTCCAGACAGGCAAACAGCAGAGGGGGGAGGGGGCTCACAAGGTATATATGATAGCTCCCGAGAAGCTATCGCTCTTTTTACTTCCTGGGACCACAGGTGAGCCTGCCTCTCTCTCACTTCGCTGGACCACATGTGAGCAGAGTTTCTGACTCCTCAGCAAAGCAACCTAGTAAGGAGTTGGGGGATGGTAATTAAGGGGCTATTGCTAAGATTGTTTAATTAACATTGTAGTCACTTACCCCTTATTTTTACCGTCTGCATTCCCCCATTTAAGCAATTTTACTGTAATTACTGTGTTCGTGTGGTATACTTTGATATTTGATTATAGTTTCTTTTAGTTAATAAAACTTGATTTTTCTCTCATCCAAACCACGTGTCCGTTTTAATATCATTAATTATAAGTCCTGTAGTCAGAACTGGAAGGTGGGGTAGCGATTCGAAACCGCTGTTTTAAAATTGGTTTATTTGGAATTGGTCAGACTGCAGGCAAGGGCTGCAGACCAGGTGAATTACCTTAAACCAGTTAAAAGCCCCCCCCCCCTTACAGAGGCACATCAGGCAAGACCATAGCTGCATACAGTAAGGGCTATTCAACTATGGGAGGCAAAGCCCATGGCTGTATATTTACTCAGACGCCGTCCTTTTTCTTGCAGGCCAAGCTATCTCATAATAGGAGACAGCAGCAACGGACGGGTGGAGGGCGGCCTCAGCTGCAACCCCTCAGCGATCTTGAGGTGCGCGTCCAGAGGATTGTGGCTAGCCAGGTGATTGGTCCCGTCGCCACTGGAGACGCCGATCCCGTTCTGGACAGCAATGGTAAGGTCATCACCTTTTTGTCCTCTCTCCTTCCACTTGTTCCTCACAACACCAGCCTTTGACACTTTCAATCCAAATCACTAAATCGCTGCACTCATGCCTCCCTTGCTGCCACCCTGTCCTCACACTAAAGCCACTCTTGTACCTCCCTGCTTTCAGATGGTGATTCACCAGGTGAGGAGACGGGCCCTCAAGCTGCCAGTGGGATTAAGGTGAAGGCGAGGAGGAAGAGGAAGCCGGAGCACCAGCGCCACCCTCTCCCGAGGAAGCCCATGCCCACAATGGGAACACGCCTTCCCTGGAGGGGAGCAGGGGGGGAATGGTCTGATGAGGGTGAAGCTCCAGGACCCAGCGGGCTGCAGCAATGCGATTGGGGGTAGGGAAGCTTGGGGGCCTTCTCCCCGGAGGGAGAATATGCCATCGAGTCCTACTGCACTGGACGCAGAGGAGGAGCGGGTCCTCGCTGAAATGAGTGCCCAGGCGGAGCACAGGCACACTGAGCTCATGGCTGCAGTGGCAAGGGTGCCTGAATCCATTGAATCACTGGCAAGGAATGTGGAGCACGTCGCTGTAGCACAGGCGGCTGCCACGCAAATGCTTAGTGCTGCAATGCAGTCACTGGCTGCTCTCATGCAGACTCAGATTGAGGCCACGCGAGCACTGACTGCTGCCATCCTCGCTGGTTCGGACTCATTTCCCCGGGACTCTCACCGCGCCGCAGCAGGGCAGCAATCTGTGCTCCAGCAGATTGCTCCGGATGCTGAAGTGCTGCCCCGTGGGAGTGCCAGTGTGTCGGTCGAGCAGGGAGTTGCTGTCCTCTCTCAAGATGACAGCATTCCTGCTGCCACCACTGTCACTTCTCCACTGCACTTGCCACTGCCTATAGGACAGACTGCTGCCGCCCATGCAGAGTTGGTGCAGTCTGCAGCCGGGCCCTCCAGACCCAGAGCTGGTTGAGGCCGTCCTTCAAGGGCATCTGCAATCTCAGGTTGTGACAATCAGCAGCCTTCCACCAGCCTTGCTCCAGGCACTGAGGTCCCATTACGGAGAAGCTGCAGGGTGGGAAGGGGGGAATTTCGCAAGGGAAGGAGATCACCCTCGAAGGGCAAGAAGTAGGAGGTGTGACAAAATGTTGTTCATTGTTTTATTAAAGGCCAAGGTTCATGGTCAAATTTTTTTTATTTTTATAACTGTTTTGGACATTGTCTCCAGGTTGTGAGAGCCAGTTATGTTAATGACTGTTTTTTTGTGTGTTTCTTTCTATTAGTTTGTCATGCGGAAATGAGACACACAGAGTTTGTAAAATAAATAAGTTTCTGTATTCAAAATGTACATGTTTGGTCTTTGCAATCATTGTTGCCTTGACCGGCTTAGGGGTTGCGGGATGGTTTCATTCAAGTTGTTTGAATGGCAGAAGCCATTTCCTCAGAAGGGGCCTAGAAGCGACTTGCTATGAGCGGCCCTTCCAGTTTCGACATTGTGTGCCTCCCTCCCGCCTTGGTGTTGCTGATGATCATCCTCATCTTCCTCCTCCTCTTCCGGTGCTCCAATGCCTGGTGGCTTTGATTGGGTCCTGAGGATTGCAAGGTTATGCAGCATGCAGCACACAACAACGAAGTGGGAGACTTGCTCAGGCGAGTACTGAAGGGCTCCTCCAGAATGGTCCAGACAGCAGAACCGTTGCCTGAGCACGCTGATTGTGTGCTCAACGATGTTCCTGGCAGTTTGATGGCTTTCGTTGTATCGCAGCTCAGCAGGGGTGTTGGGCATACGGAGCGGTGTCATCAGCCAGGTGCACAGAGGATATCCCTTGTCCCCGAGAAGCCAACCACCTGGGTGATGCGGTGCCTGGAAAAGGTCTGCCACAGAAGTCTGGCGAAGGATGAAGGCATCGTGGCTGCTGAACGTTTAAGGAATGGAAGCCCTTTCGGTTGCGGAAATCCTCGGCATTCTCATGCGGAGCACGCAAAGCCACATGCGTGCACTCAATGGCACCCTGCACCATGGGGAAGCCCACTATCATTGCAAAGCCCATTGCGCATTCTTGCTGCTTGTCCGGGGTCATGGGGAAAGAGATCTACTCTCGTCTCCTTTTAAAGAGGGCATTTGTGACCTGACGGATGCAGCAATGCACCGCGAACTGGGAGATATTGGCGATGTCCCCAGTAGCTGATTGAAATGTGCCGGTGGCATAAATGTTGAGAGCCACTGTTATCTTCACTGCCACCGACAGACGTCCTGCTCCTCAGTTGAGGCTGCAGATCTGGCTGAAGCAGGTGGCAGAGCTCAATGACCACCTCCTTGCTGAAGCGCAGCCTTCGCAAACACTGCTCCTCAGACATATTAATGTAGGAGAACTGTTGGCAAAAAACCCTGGGAGGGTAAGGTCTCCTGTGCAGAGGCCTGTTGGCCCTCCTCCATCTGGCCATGATTGCCACTCTCTCTCTGCGTCTCTGTGCCCTCCGGATGTGATGGAGAAGGACGACGTCCCCATCCATTGCAGCCCCCATAGTATCTAGGCAATCAAAGTTATGAAGGTCAAAAACCAAAGTACCTGCAAAGTTATGGTCAGAAGCCAAAACTACTTCAGATAGCATTGACTCAATGCATCTCTCTCTCTCTCTCATGGCTACCACACAAAAGCCAGGAAGAGGCCCCCTTTAAATAGTCCCCCCCACCCCCCCCCCAGCGACTGGGAAGCGTTCCAGTCTACCTGTCCTTGGTTGCACCAGGCCGAAAGGAGGGGGGCGCCACTCAATTTCCGTTCCAGGGTGTTGCACTCTCAAATGATGTCAAGATCTGCGTGTGCAGGAGATCAGCCGGTATTGTTTAGTGCCGCCGCAAAATGTCTGGTTAATTTTGCGAGTGGCGCAAAACTCGGCACGCCTGGGCGCTAGTTGCTTTGCACCCCATTAGCGCCCTAAGGTGCTAACGGGAGGCGCAACCAACTGAATTTTCCCCCCCGTAATGTTTTGGTTTCCTACGGAGGGTATATTATATACAATCTTCCTGTTGCTAAGCGATTATCTGTTTTTTTTAAAGTTAAGACTTGAACCTTGTTTATATATTTTATGTATAATGCTAAGGTAGGATTTGAAGTTAGCTTAACAGAACTGCTTGCAAAGATAACGGAAGAGAAAGAGAGGGAGAGAGCTTGTACTCACAGACAGGAGAGAGAGAGAGAGAGAGAGAGAGAGAGAGAGAGAAGGCTCTAGACGAAAGGAAGAAGAGAATTGCTCACGTGTGTCAACCGCCTGTCCGATTGGATCGGTATCAGCTTGTCACGGTCGTACGTTTTTGCTGTATAACTAATGTATTATATTCCATCTTAAACTCTGATTAAACACAATATACCCACCATACTGGTTTGCACTCAAACTTGATTATTTAAAGTGACCAGAGATAGCTGTAACTTGGCTATTTCTAACAATACTATGGCATGTGTGAAAAGAGCACTCCTCTACAGTAGGTAAAAGCTTAAAAGTGGCAAGCACGACCATGTCAGTAGAAGTAGTGATATGTGCTTAACCACTCATTGCGTGCCATCTGATGCATTTGCAGGTAACATAGACGATAGGAGCAGGAGTAGGCCATTCGGCCCCTCGAGCCTGCTCCGCCATTCAATGCGATCATGGCTGATCATCCAAATTCAGTACCCGGTCCCTGCTTTCTCCCCATACCCCTTGATCCCTTTAGCCTTAAGAAATATATCCAACTCCTTACATAAAAACATAGAAACAGTAGTGGGGAAAATGCTAGAGTCCATTATAAAAGATGTAATAGCAGAGCACTTGGTAAGCAGTGACAGGATCGGACAAAGTCAACATGGATTTACAAAAGGTAAATCGTGCTTGACTAATCATCTGGAATTTTTTGAGGATGTAACTGGTAAAATAGATAAGGGAGAACCAGTGGATGTGGTGTATTTGGACTTTCAGAAGGCTTTCGATAAGGTCCCGCATAAGAGATTAGCGTGCAAAATTAAGGCACATGGGATTGGGGGCAAGGTATTGACTTGGAGAGAGAACTGGTTGGCGGATAGAAAGCAAAGAGTTGGAATAAACGGGTCGTTTTCCGAGTGGCAGGCAGTGACTAGTGGGGTACCGCAAGGATCGGTCCTAGGACCCCAGCTGTTCACAATATATATTAATGATCTGGACGAGGGAATTGGACATAATATCTCCAAATTTGCAGACGACACAAAGCTGGGTGGGAGGGTATGCTGTGAGGAGGATGTCGTGAAACTCCAGTACGATTTGGACAGGTTGGGTGATTGGGCAGAAACATGGCAAATGCACTATAATGTGGATAAATGTGAGGTTATCCATTTTGGTGGCAAAAACAGGAAGGCAGAGTATTATTTGAATGGCAATAGATTGGGAGAAGGGGAAGTGCAACAAAACCTGGGCGTCCTTGTGCACCAGTCACTGAAGGTAAGCATGCAGGTGCAGCAGGCGGTTAAGGAGGCAAATGGTATGTCGGCCTTCATAGCAAGAGGGTTCGAGTACAGGAACAAGGATGTCTTGCTGCAGTTGTACAGGGCCTTGGTGAGACCGCACCTTGAGTATTGTGTGCAGTTTCTTGAATATATTTAATGTATTGGCCTCTACTGCCTTCTGTGGTAGAGAATTCCACAGGTTCACCACTCTCTGTATAGGGTGCACAAGTTAGAAGCAACAGCAGCACATGGAGAAGAGAATCTCAGGACCTGCAGTGGTCATCCTCAGTCACTGTTCAACATCTCTCCAAGGATAGGAATAATATCATGATGAAAGTATGAGCATTACTGGCAATAGGCTGCATCCACGGGAACCTTCAGAGAGGCTAGGGAGTTGTTATGCAGAGGCAGTCCTGCAACACTTGCGGTCAATAACAGAGGTGCAGACCACCATGCAGACTCATTTGACCACAGGATGGTTCAGCACATGATGGCGTGAAAACTTCACTTGGCTCCCTTGAGAATACCACAGCGGAAAGTTTGAGTGGTCTGCAGCAGTGTGGCATTCATGTGTCCCAATGTAGTCCGACTGGCTAATGTCATGGGCAAGAGTTCTCTTGCATGATCTGAAGACCAGGAAGCAGAGAAATCTGCAGTGGCCTCATCCTTTATGGAGCATATTGGCACAGTGAATTTATCTTGATGCTTTATGGAACAAACTACAGGAAGCTCTGAAGAACAGCTTCAACTCTTTGAAGGAAATAGTAGAGAGAACCCTAAAGGAAGCATTTCATGATTGCATAAAGGTGCAGAGGTCATTGTTCACACAAACCATTGCATGTCACATGTACCTGGCCTGTTGTAGTGGCATTTCCTTTGAAGGGAAAGGGGTTCATGCCTCCATGAAAAGAGCAGGCAATGGGATTTTTAATGATAATGCTGTGCTAATATTTACATAGCGTAAGTTCATGGGTGTGCGCTACAATACTAGAGAAAGTTGGTACATAAAGCATTTAGAAAATTAATACTAAAAGGTAGCCAAGGGGTAAAATTCAACTTGAAATCAGTAGAAGGGAAATTCTGGTGGGATGTATAATGGGCAGCTGATCTGCTACTGCCCATTTTGCATCCCCGCTGAAGCAGAGTTTTACCCGTTCGAAACATTAAAAAGTAATTTGGAGCTACATAACTATAGAATGAAATTCTATACAAAATGACAAACTTAAGTAAAATGTAATCACTTTGAATTTATCTAGCCCAGAATATTTTACATTCCAATAAATGGAAGTAGTTTTATACATGACAAACTTTTTTTTTTTTTAAATCTTAACCACAAATTACAAATTATATAATCTTTTTCTTATCAATTGGTTTTCTTCCTCCTCTCTAGTTTAAATTCCTGTAAATCTTTTGTTGAGTTTAATAAAAATGCTGCCATTGTCACTGCTGCTATCCTCTGATGGAGTTGAGCAAGACAAAGGGTCCTTCCAAAAGAATGTATTGAGGAGCCAGAATTCATCTGAGGAAATGCGAGATTAAAACTCAATGAAACTCACTACAAACATATCTCGTAGATCAAGGCATTGATCTTTACTGGGACTGCAACATAATTTAGGCTGACATTCCAGTGCAGTATTGAGAAAATGCTGCGTTTTTGAAGGCACAGCCTTCAGATGACACATTAAATGGCCCAGAAATTCGGGTCTCCACGGGTGAGTACGCACAGGGTACTCACCCGTAGGCCCAATGGAAGTGCCGGTTTCCTGCATGCACTGCGCATGTGCGGGAAACCGGCACTTCCGTTCCCCTGAACGAAGGGGTTCAGAGGTCGAACGCGTGTGCGGGAGAGGCTGCGCGTGCGCATCAGACTTAGGTTTTTTTTGCAGGTTTTCCCGGGAGGGTAAGTCTGCAGAGTTTACACATATAAAAAGCAGGCGTAAGGCCTGCTTTTTACAAGGTAAGTGGTGAATTAATTAAAATTAAAACATTTTTTCCACAGGTTTATTATTTTTAAATACTTTAAAGCAAGGTAAGTTTAGTTTTAGCCCTGTTAGAAAATAAATTATTTTTTTCAAAAATTTAAATTCTTGTTTAAAATAGTTATTTCATGTAATTTATAGTTTATTTAAAAAATGTGATTTAAAAAAAAATTTATTTGAAGATTTAGTGATGTTTTGGGGCTTATAGTATTTATAGTTTTGACAGCTCTTCCTGTCAATCTTATGAATGGAGCATTCCCTGCTCCGATTGGCTCCCCATGGCCCACGTGATCCCAGGGGCCGCATCGAACTAACTGCGCCCCTGGGATACGCAAGCACTGCGCGCCGGCAGCTGGACCAGGCCCCGGATCGGAATTCCACGGGGGCCCACAGCTCAACAGCCGGCGCGCAAGGTAAATGCAGGTCGGGGGCTTGCACCCGCGGGAAGCCTCTGACCCGAATTTCTGGGCCATTAAATTGAAGCTCTGTGCCAGTGGCTGAAATGGATGTTATAAAATTACATAGCACTAGTCAAAGAGGAGCACAGAAATCTTCTAGTATCCTGGACAACAATCCATTATAAAAAATGAGTTCATAATTTGCTTCATTGCTAGTCACAAAAACTGCTACATTTGCCTACATAATAGTCACTGTACTTTAAGATAGCTAATTACAAGTGAAGTGCTTTGAGATTTCTGACAATGATAAAGCACTATATAAACGTATGCCTTTCTTCCTCATTATGAAGGACTTACAGTTCTAGAGTGCCCTCACATAGAAAGAGATGTCTTCGAGCACTTTAAATGATGGTGGACATGGACTGGCTATGAAGAAAGGGAAAGGGGGTGGTAGTCAAACAAAAGAGTCTTAAAGAGGCTCTTGAAAGCAGGAATAAAGGTGACAAGACAGAGGGTAGGGTAGGAAGTTCCTGAAGGTGGGCACCAATGTTGGAGCAGATGTAGTAGCTAATGAGTGGGCCCGTATCGGAGAAGCTGAGTGTGCACGCAAGACATACAGCTGGAGGAAATCAGAGGAGCAGCGAGGCCATGGAGAGATTTGAAGGCAGGACAAGGGTCTTCAAGTCAATTCCCTAGGAGACAGGTAGTCAGTGGAGCTTGGAATGGTTGGGGGTATGGGCTGTGGTTGCGTGAGTAGGTGGACGTTAATGTTTTGAATGAGTTGTAGTTTGTGCAGGGTTGAGGTGGATGGCCCATCAAAGAAAGCACTGGATAATTAAAATCTTAAATGTTAAAAGAAAATTATTCATTCATTGAAAAGCCTCACTCATGCTTGGTGTTTTAACAGCTGTAGCATACAACAGCGACAGCTGAGGAAAAGCTAAATAGGAGCTTGAATACCTTCGGACTGGTGTATGTCACAAGACAATTACAGATAAGAAAGATCATTCAGCCCATCTTTGCTCAGCCAACCAATAAGACCCTGGGACAATCAGTGGTTGAGGTACCAAAGGGGTTGTTGGGGGGGGGGGGTCCATTAAACTGTACCTCGGCAGGAGTCGGCACATTCGGGAATGGGGGGCGCGGTGGAAGTCAGGGGATCAATTCTTCTGTATAGAGGGGACCCACGCCCTCCACTGTTTCTTAAATTATGTGATACGCTTATCAATTACTCCATAAACGACGATGAATCAGGAAGGTGATGAAAAGGCTTTTATTAACTAGAGAACAGAGCATGCCTCTCGTGGGTGGCTGGTTCCAAGAAGGAAGTGAGTCGGCGAAACCCCCACCTTTATACCTGGTCATGTGGGCGGAGTCAGCTGAGGCATGCCTTGGTACACAGCGCCACCCAGAGGTAACAATATACAATAACAGTGGTTTACCACATTCACCCCTTGTTTAAAATTAAGTCCGGCGGGGTGAAGGGTACTACAAGTTCGTGTAGTTAAGTCTATCAGGAGGCCTTGTCTGACGTCCTGATCGTCGTGGTGGCAGCGGCGGTGTTGCAGCATCCAACGTCGGATCTGGTGTCTGGGTGGTCAACGAAGGGTCCTGGGGCTCCGGCATGTCGTCTACAGGGGTTGGATTGGGAGGGGTGGTGGGGGATAACGGTGGTAGTTCAGGGGTACCCGAGGGTGCGAGATCTCGTATGGAGACCGTGTCCTCCCGCCCGTCTGGGTATGTCACCCAGGCATACTGGGGGTTGGCGTGTAGGAGGTGCACCCTCTTGACCAGGGGGTCCGTTTTATGGGTCCTTACGTGCCTCCGCAGTAGGACGGGCCCAGGGGAAGTCAGCCATGCCGGTAGCGAGGTTCCCGATGTGGACTTCCTGGGGAAAACGAACATTTGCTCATGAGGGGTGGCATTAGTGGCAGTACAAAGCAGTGACCGGATGGAGTGGAGCGCCGCAGGGAGGACCTCCTGCCAGCGAGAGGTCGGAAGGCCCTTAGATTTTAAGGCTAAGAGGACGGCCTTCCAAACCGTTGCGTTCTCTCTTTCCACCTGGCCATTCCCCCGGGGGTTGTAGCTGGTGGTTCTGCTCGTAGCAATACCTCTCGCTAGCAGGTACTGCCGAAGTTCGTCGCTCATGAAAGATGAGCCCCTGTCGCTATGTATATAGCTAGGGAACCCGAACAAGGCGAAGAGGTCATTCAGACATTTGATGACCGTGGTACTGGTCATGTCTGGGCAAGGGATGGCAAACGGGAAATGGGAGTACTCATCGATTATGTTGAGGAAGTACACATTGCGGTCAGAGGAGGGGAGGGGCCCTTTAAAATCGACGCTCAGGCGCTCGAAGGGGCGAGTGGCCTTGATCAGGCTTGCTCTGTCCGGCCTATAAAAGTGCGGTTTGCACTCGGCACAGATTTGGCAGTTCCTGGTCATGGTCCTGACCTCCTCGATGGAGTAGGGCAGGTTACGGGATTTGATGAAATGGAAGAACCTGGTGACCCCCGGGTGGCAGAGGTCATTGTGGAGGGTCTGCAGTCTATCAACCTGCGCGTTGGCGCATGTACCACGTGATAGGGCGTCTGGGGGCTCATTGAGTTTCCCGGGCCGGTACAAGATATCATAATTGTAGGTGGAGAGTTCGATTCTCCACCTCAAGATCTTGTCGTTCTTGATTTTGCCCCTCTGCTTATTATTAAACATAAAAGCTACTGAACGCTGGTCAGTGAGCAGGGTAAACAGTTTTCCGGCCAGGTAATGCCTCCAGTGACGCACCGCTTCCACAATAGCCTGGGCCTCCTTTTCGACAGAGGAGTGTCGGGTCTCGGGGCCCTGGAGGGTCGAGAAAAAGGCCACGGGTCTGCCCGCCTGGTTAAGGGTCGCAGCTAGGGCGAAGTCGGATGCATCGCTCTCCACTTGGAAGGGGATCGACTCATCCACTGCGTGCATTGTGGCCTTCGCGATATCGCTCTTGATAAGAATGAAGGCTGCACACGCCTCTGGTGTCAGGGGGAAGGAGGTGGATTTGATGAGGGGTCTAGCTTTGTCTGCATAGTGGGGCACCCACTGGGCATAGGAGAAAAACCCCAGGCATCTCTTCAGTGCTTTTTGGCAGTGGGGGAGGGGTAGCTCCATTAGGGGGCGCATTCTGTCGGGGTCGGGCCCGATGACTCCGTTCTCCACCACGCAGCCGAGAATGGCGAGGCGTTTGGTGCGAAACATACATTTCTCTTTATTGTACGTTAGGTTCAGCCGTTGGGCCGTACGGAGGAATTTTTCTAGATTAACGTCATGGCCCTGCTGGTCGTGGCCACAGATGGTGACGTTATCCAGATAGGGAAAGGTGGCCTGCAGCGCGTTCTCGTCAACCATCCGGTCCATCTCCCTTTGGAAGACCGAAACCCCGTTGGTGACGCCGAAGGGAACCCTAAGGAAGTGGTAGAGGCGGCCGTTCGCCTCGAAGGCAGTATACTGGCGGTCCTCATGGCGGATGGGGAGCTGGTGGTATGCTGACTTAAGGTCAATGGTGGAGAATACTTTGTATTGCGCAATCTGGTTGACCATATCAGATATGCGAGGAAGGGGGTATGCGTCCAGCTGAGTGTACCGGTTTATGGTTTGGCTGTAGTCAATGACCAGGCGGCGTTTATCAGTGGTTTTAACGACT
Source organism: Somniosus microcephalus (assembly GCF_052327205.1). Taxonomy (NCBI): domain Eukaryota; kingdom Metazoa; phylum Chordata; class Chondrichthyes; order Squaliformes; family Somniosidae; genus Somniosus; species Somniosus microcephalus. The sequence continues at coordinate 134,303,199 of NC_140989.1, read as the reverse complement.
ACAACCTGGGCTCGCCAGGGGCTAGTGCTCCCTTCGATAATGCCCTCCTTCAAGAGCCGCTCCACCTCAGAGCTAATGAAAGCTCTGTCCCCGGCGCTGTACCGCCTGCTCTTGGTAGCGATGGGGTTAGTCGTGGGTGAGGTTAGCGAACAAGGGGGGGGGGGGGGACTTTTAGTGTGGAAAGGCTGCAGGTGGTTTGCGGCGGGCGATTTAAAAGGTGTTGGTTGCAGACTGTGAGTGGGGGGAGGGGTCCACCGTATGCTAATGTGACACTTTTAAGGTGGCACTGAAAATCCAACCCTAGCAGCACGGCAGCGCAGAGACGGGGCAGGACTAGAAGTTTAAAATTTTTATATTCTGTGCCCCCAACCGAAAGGGTCACCACACAGTAGCCGCTGATGTCCATTGAATGGGACTTGGACGCCATAGAAATCCGATGGCGCGTCGGCAGGACCGTGAGGGAGTGGCTACGTACCGTGTCTGGGTGAATAAAACTCTGTGCTCCCGCTGTCGATTAGGCAAGTGGTGGCGCGGCCGTTTACCGTGATATTCATCATGGAGCTGGATAGATGATGAGGGAGGGCTTGATCCAGCGTAACGGAGGCCAGTGTATGGCTTAGTGAGTCGGTATGGTCGTCCGACGAGACGGTGGTCGAGTCCGGAGACGAAGTGGCGGTTGAGTGCGGCGGATAAAATGGCGGCGGCCATGCGGCCGGAGGTGCACAAAATGGCAGATAAGATGGCTGCCCCCATGGTTCGCACGCGGCGCTGCTGGCGTTCGCTGGTTTCCCCCTGCAGGCATTGGCGTAATGGCCTTTCTTCCCGCAGCCCGAGCAGGTAGCGGTCTTAGCCGGGCAGTGCGCTCTAGGGTGTTTTAACTGGCCACAGAAATAACATTTTTGGGCCTGGTTACGGGGCATCGCTGCGGTTCTTACCGGGGGCGGCTGTCCCAGTTGATTTCGGGACATCGCTGCAGCAGTTGGTGCCGGGGGGCGGCGGTCCCATGTCCCACGGTCGCGATGGCCATGGCGCGGCGCCGTTACGTGGGTATGCTTCGGGGTTTCGGTGGGCCGCATCTAGCGAGAGCGCAAGGGCTACGGCCGTCTTCAGGTCGAGCTCCTTGCTTTCGAGCAGTCTCTGCCGGGAGTAGTCGGACTGGAGGCTTCTGACGAAGGCATCACAAGTAAGTCCCTCCGCGTGCCCCGCAGCCGTTACCTCCTTACAGTCGCAGTCTCTGCAGAGTGTCTGTAACGCCCGTAAAAATGCCTCTACCGATTCCCCCGGTTGCTGCCTGCGGGATCCCAAGAGGTGTCTGGCGTAAATCATGTTCACTCGGCGCGTGTATTGCCCTTTTAGTAGTTCGAGGGCCGCCGTGTACGTAGTAGCGTCCCGGATGAGCGTATATACTTGAGGGCTCACCTGGGCGG